>NC_081327.1:47814375-49242500 GCF_026419965.1 Kogia breviceps
TCCATCCCTGGTTGGGGAACTAGATCTTGCATGCCACAACGAACGTGCCGCATACTGCAACTAAGACCCGGTGAAGCCAAATAAGGAAATAAATATTTAAAAAACAAAAAACCAAAAAACTTTAACTTATCTCCTGAATCCCTTTTGCCTTGCAAGGTAACATATTCACAGGTTCCAAGTGGCCGTTATTATGCCTGCCACACAGCCAAATGAAGCAAATGAATTGCTGCTTCATAAATCCTATCTGTGCAATCAACATACATATCACAATAGTCAGCTGAATGTCAATGGGTGGTTTGTAGTAAATGATCAGTCTCTGTTACACTAAATCTCCTGAGACTTTCATCAAAGAAAAGCAGAGTGACTCTGAAATCTAGCTGTCTATCAGGGAAAAGCCAAACCATCTGATTATTAAAATAACTAGTTACCTGTATATGTAAAACTATTTCATGAGGTCACATTCACATTGACCTCCCCTGCTGCGCTTCTGGCCTTTAGTAACCACTGAAAGAATTAATCTCCCATAGGCATAGATAAATCCTTTATTCTTGGGCCACACTGTCCAAAAAGGAAAATGATAGAGAAAAAATAAAAAGCAAACACTCATACCACTCTCACCCCGCACCCCACCCCACCCCCACACATTTGTCTTCAGCCAACTGGAATCGTCCCGGTTTTTGGAATAAAATTCTACTCTATAAAAATGTCAAAACTTTCCATTGCAGCTGAAGACGCATTTAACACTTGTTGCATGTTTGTAATCAAGTTGGTTAATTATGGCAAATCACATTCCAAGACACTAATGGCCAGCCCATGCCTTTCCTGGACAGAGCTACGACATGAGGGGGCCGTGCAGTGACAGGTCATTCATTTACATGTAATCATTTCCTGGCCTGGCATCTTCCAGGTTCACTCAACTCAGTACAAGCCAGTAGTGTCTGAACCACGGGAAAATCACACCTGGTGTAGTGATGATGAAACTGGGGATGATTTCTAAAAGAAAAGCAGCTTTGGTACCCACTCTGAGAGCTGGGTGAGTCTCCCATTGCACACTGCTCTCTCTGCAGCACCATTTGAAGGCAGCTGTAAGACAAGCTATATACCTTCCCCTCCTAGTTGTGGTGGATGTTAGGGTCCTAGCTGAGGACAGACAGAGACAAAAGTTCTGATTATCGAGAGGTGCTGAAGTGCTGGGACCAGTAAGGAAGCCTACACTGTGATCAGAAGCAAGAAGAACTACAATCCTGCAGCCTGTGGAAGAAAAACCACATTCACAGAAAGACAGACAAGAGGAAAAGGCAGAGGGTTAGGTACCAGATGAAGGAACAAGATAAAACCCCAGAAAAACAACTAAATGAAGTGGAGATAGGCAACCTTCCAGAAAAAGAATTCAGAATAATGATAGTGACGATGATCCAGGACCTCGGAAAAAGAACGGACGCAAACATTGAGAAGATGCAAGAAATGTTTAACAAAGATCTAGAAGAATTAAAGAACAAACAAACAGAGATGAACAATACAATAACTGAAATGAAAAATACACTAGAAGGAATCAATAGCAGAATAACTGAGGCAGAAGAACGGATAAGTGACCTGGAATACAGAATGGTGGAATTCACTGCTGCAGAACAGAATAAAGAAAAAGGAATGAAAAGAAATGAAGACAGCCTAAGAGACCTCAGGGACAACATTAAACGCAACAACATTTGCATTATAGGGGTCCCAGAAGGAGAAGAGAGAGAAAAAGGACCTGAGAAAATATTAAGAGATTATAGATGAAAACTTCCCTAACATGGGAAAGGAAATAGCCACCCAAGTCCAGGAAGCACAGAGAGTCCCATACAGGATAAACCCAAGGAGAAAGATGCCGAGACACACAGTAATCAAATTGGCAAAAATTGAAGACAAAGAAAAATTACTGTAAGCAGCAAGGGAAAAATGGCAAAGAGGATACAAGGGAACTCCCATAAGCTTAACAGCTGATTTCTCAGCAGAAACTCTACAAGCCAGAAGGGAGTGGCATGATATACTTAAAGTGATGAAAGGGAGGAAACTACAACCAAGATTACTCTACCCGGAAAGGATCTCATTCAGATTTGATGGAGAAATCAAAAGCTTTACAGACAACCAAAGCTAAGAGAATTCAGCACCACCAAATCAGCTCTACAACAAATGCTAAAGGAACTTCTCTAAGTGGGAAACACAAGAGAAGGAAAGGACCTACAAAAAGAAACCCCCCAAATTGAGAAAATGGTAATAGGAACATACATATCGATAATTACCTTGAATGTAAATGGATTAAATGCTCCCACCAAAAGACACAGGTTTGCTGAATGGATACAAAAACAAGACCCATATATATGCTGTCTACAACACACCCACTTCAGACCTAGGGACACATACAGAATGAAAGTGAGGGGATGGAAAAAGATATTCCATGCAAATGGAAATCAAAAGAAAGCTGGAGTAGCAATACTCATATCAGATAAAATAGACTTTAAAATAAAGCATGTTATAAGAGACAAGGAAGGACACGACATAAAGATGAAGGGATCAATCCAAGGAGAAGATATAACAATTATAAATATATATGCACCCAATATAGGAACACCTCAATAGATAAAGCAACTGCTAACAGCTATAAAAGAGGAAATCTACAGTAACACAATAATAGTGGAGGACTTTAACACTTCAATTACACAAATGGACAGATCAATCAAACAGAAAATTTAAAAGGAAACATAAACTTTAAATGACACAATAGACCAGGTAGATTTAATTAATATTTATAGGACATTCCATGCAAAAACAGCAGATAACAATTTCTTCTCAAGTGCACACAGAACATTCTCCAGGATAGATCATATCTTGGGTCACAAAACAAAGTCTCAGTTAATTTAAGAAAATTAAAATCATATCAAGCATCTTTTCTGACCACAACACTATGAGATTAGAAATCAATTACAGGGAAAAAAAACATAAAATACACAAACATATGGAGGCTAAACAATACCTTACTAAATAACCAAGAGATCACTGAAGAAATAAAAAAGGAAATCAAATAACATACCTAGAGACAAACAACAATGAAAACACGACGATGCAAAACGTATGGGATGCAGCAAAAGCAGTTCTAAGAGGGAAGTTTATAGCTATACAAGCCTCAAGAAACAAGAAAAATCTCAAATAAACAGTCTAACCCTACACCTAAAGGAACTAGAGAAAGAAGAACAAACAAAACCCAAAGTTAGCAGAAGGAAAGAAATCATAAAGATCAGAGCAGAAATAAATGAAATAGAAACAAGGAAAACAGTAGCAAATGTCAATAAAACTAAAAGATGGTTCTTTAAGAACATAAACAAAATTGATAAACCATTAGCCAGACTCATCAAGAAAAAGAGGGAGAGGACTCAAATAAATAAAATTAGAAATAAAAAAGGAGAGGTTACAACAGACACCACAGAAATACAAAGCATCCTAAGAGACTACTACAAGCAACTCTATGCCAATAAAATGGACAAACTGGAAGAAATGGACAAATTCTTAGAAAGGTACAACCTTCCAAGACTGAAGCACCAAGAAATAGAAAGTATGAACAGACCAAGCACAAATCATGAAATTGAAACTGTGATTAAAAATTTTCCAATAAACAAAAGTCCAGGACCAGATGGCTTCACAGGTGAATTCTATCAAACATTTAGAGAAGAGCTAACACCCATCCTTCTCAAACTCTTCCATAAAATTGCAGAGGAAGGAACACTCCCAAACTCATTCTTTGAGGCCACCATCACCCTGATACCAAAACCAGACAAAGATACTACAAAAAAAGAAAATTGCAGACCAATATCACTGATGAATATAGATGCAAAAATCCTCGACAAAATACTAGCAAACAGAATCTAACAACACATTAAAAGGATCATACACCATGATCAAGTGGGATTTATCCCAGGGATGCAAGGAATCTTCAATATACACAAATCAATCAATGTGATACACCATATTAACAAACTGAAGAAGAAAAACCATATGCTCATCTCAGTAGATGCAGAAAAAGCTTTTGACAAAATTTAACACCATTTATGATAAAAACTCTTCAGAAAGTGGGCATAGAGAGAACCTACCTCAACATAAATAAAGGCCATATACCACAAACCCACAGCAAACATCATCCTCAATGGTGAAAAACTGAAAGCATTTCCTCTAAGATCAGGAACAAGACAAGGATGTCCACTCTCACCACTATTAATCAACATAGTTTTGGAAGTCCTAGCCACGGCAATCAGAGAAGAAAAAGAAATAAAAGGAATCCAGTTGGAAAAGAACAAGTAAAACTGTCACTGTTTGCAGATGACATGATACTATCCATAGAGAATGCTAAAGATGCCACCAGAAAACTATTAGAGCTAATCAATGAATTTGGTAAAGTTTCAGGATACAAAATTAATTCACAGAAATCTCTTGCATTCTTATATACTAATGATGAAAAACCTGAAAGAGAAATTAAGGAAACACTCGCATTTACCACTGCAACAAAAAGAACAAAATACCTAGGAATAAACCTACCTAGGGAGACAAAAGACCTGTATGCAGAAAATATAAGACATTGAAGAAAGAAATTAAAGATGATACCAACAAATGGAGAGATATACCACATTCTTGGATTGGAAGAATTAATATTGTGAAAATGACTATACTACCCAAAGCAATCTACAGATTCAATGCAATCCCTATCAAATTACCAATGGCATTTTTTACAGAACTAGAACAAAAAATCTTAAAAATTTGTATGGAGACACAAAAGACCCTGAATAGCCAAAGCAGTCTTGAGGGAAAAAAACGGAGCTGCAGGAATCAGACTCCCTGACTTCAGACTATACTACAAAGAAAGCTACAGTAATCAAGACAATATGGTACTGGCACAAAAACAGAAATATAGATCAATGGAACACGATAGAAAGCCCAGAGATGAAGCCATGCATATATGGTCACCTTATCTTTGATAAAGGAGGCAAGAATATACAGTGGAGAAAAGACAACCTCTTCAATAAGTGGTGCTGGGAAAACTGGACAGCTACATGTAAAAGAATGAAATTAAAACACTCTCTAACACCATACACAAAAATAAACTCAAAATGGATTAAAGACCTAAATGTAACACCGGACACTACAAAACTCTGAGAGGAAAACATAGGAAGAACACTCTTTGACATAAATCACAGCAAGATCCTTTTTGACCCACCTCCTAGAGAAATGGAAATAAAAACAAAAATAAACAAATTGGACCTAATGAAACTTAAGAACTTTTGCACAGCAAAGGAAACCATAAACAGACGAAAAGACAACCCTCAGAATGGGATAAAATATTTGCAAATGAATTAACGGACAAAGGACTGATCTCCAAAATATATAAACAGCTCACGCAGCTCAATGTTAAAAAAACAAACAACCCAATCCAAAAATGGGCAGAAGACCTAAATAGACATTTCTCCAAAGAAGACATACAGATGGCCAAGAAGCACATGAAAAGCTGCTCAACATCACTAATTATCAGAGAAATGGAAATCAAAACTACAATGAGGTATCACCTCACACCAGTTAGAATGGGCATCATCAGAAAATCTACAAACAACAAATGCTGGAGAGGGCGTGGAGAAAAGGGAACCCTCCTGCACTGTTGGTGGGAGTGTACATTGATACAGCCACTATGGAGAACAGTATGGAGGTTCCTTAAAAAACTACAAATAGAATTACCATATGAGCCAGCAATCCCACTACTGGGCATATATCCAGAGAAAACCATAATTCAAAAAGACACATGCACCCCAATGTTCATTGCAGCACTGTTTACAATAGCCTGGTCATGGAAGCAACCTAAATGCCCATTGACAGACGAATGGATACAGAAGATGTGGTACATATATAAAATGGAATATTACTCAGCCATAAAAAGGAACAAAATTGGGTCATTTGTAGAGACGTGGATGGACCTAGATACTGTCATACAGAGTAAAGTTAAGTCAGAAAGAGAAAAACAAATATCGTATATTAATGCATATATGTGGAAGCTAGAAAAATGGTACAGATGAACCGGCTTGCAGGGCAGAAACTGAGACACAGATGTAGAGAACAAACTTATGGACACCAGGGGGAAAGCAGCAGGGGGTGGGGGTGGGGGTGTGATGAATTGGGCGATTGGGATTGACATGTATACTCTGATGTGCATAAAATTGATGACTAATAAGAACCTGCTCTATAAAAAAATAAATAAAATAAAATTCAAAAAAGTTTTGATTATCAAAACAAGGCAACTTTCATCATCTAATGCAGAGGTACAAATGAAGTTATTTTCACAGAATGTGGTACTTTCTTTTCCTTTTTCCTAGCAAACCTGAGAATCCAAAAGCTTCACTAGGACCCCTAAAGAATCCCATGGGCGCCTTCATTCTTCTGACTGTGAGGCTCACAACTACGGAATGGGCTCTCACAGGAGGGCAAATCTCATGTCACTGGACATATTCAACATGAGGCTGTAAGACTACTTTTCTGGATGTTCTTTGGAAGTTTCTATGCAAGAAAAGACTTTTCTATACAATCTCATTTCAATGGAAATTTCTCTCTATAAGATACTTTTAACAACCACAAAAATAACAACAAATGTTATACAGTGAGAAAGAAAAGTCTACTTTTAGAAAGTATTACCAAATCTAGTTGACAAGCAAAAATTAACTCAGAATGAACCATAGACCCAAATTTAAAAGCAAACACTATAATATTTAAAGAAGAAAAATACAGGAGATCACTGTGATCTTGAAATAGGCAAAGATTTCTTAGATAGTACATAACAAAAAAATAAATAAAAGGACCAAAAAAGGAAAAAATGACAAATCAGATTTCAACAAAATTAAAAACCTTCACTCTTCATAATACACTGTTCAGAAAATAAAGACGAGACATAAAATGGAGGAAAATATTTGCAGTAAATCTACCTAGCAAATTCAACCTATAACTGAATAAGAAGACAAAAAATAAATTTAAATTGTCACAAAACCGAATACACACCTTACCAAAGAAGAAATAAGAATGGCCAATAAGCACATAAAAAGATGGCTAACTTCAGTAGTCTTTAGGGAAATATAAATTAAAACCACAGTGAGACACCATTATCAGTTTTTTTAAATGACTTAAATTAAAAAGCTGATGATTCAAGTGTTGGTGAGAATGTGGGAAAAAAAGGTCAAGTGTAGGGTTAGACCAGTGATTAATTCCATAAGAAAACAAATTTTAATGTAACATTTGGGGAGAGAAATGCAGACTATATACCCTAAATATTACAAATCAGATGATCTTTCTTAGGGCAGGAATAAAAATTGGAGAATCTTTTTTTCTTTAATTTTTTTTGATGTGGACCAATTTTAAAGTCTATTGAATTTGTTACAATACTGCTTCTGTTTTCTGTTTTGGTTCTTTGGCCCCGAGGCATGTGGGATCTTAGCTCCCCGGCCAGGGACTGAACCCGCACTTCCTGCATTGGAAGGCGAAGTCTTAACCACTGAACCGCCAGGAAAGTCCCTAAAAAATTGGAGAATCTTAAAGCAGCATTCTTATCCTACTTTGGGTCCTAACACTTTTTGTTGAGAATCCAATAAAGGTTATGTATTCTTTTCTCTAAAAAGTATACAAACGCACAAAATGTTCTTCTACCCTTCTTTCCTTTGGCTCAAGTTGTATAACTTATTTAAATTCTGGATTTTTACAATTGGTAGTCTGCATAAAAAGAATGTTTTCAGAATGAAGTGGGCTCAAGTAAATATATAAATAAATATATTTCAATATACTGCCTGGTAGCATATCATCAACAATTTTCACAGATTTATTTGAATTTAACTAGGTATGGAAGTTTTAAAACAGTGTACTGAAGTAGCGTGTCCATTAAAATTCATGTACCAAAATGATCACGCCACCTTTATACATAAATGTCAAACTTGATAGAACTCAAACTCAAATGTCTATCAAGAGGTTTAACTGATAAACAAATGTGGTGTTTCCATCCAGCAGAACACTGCTCACCAGTAAAATGGGAACTACTGACACACACAGCAAAATGGGTGAGTCTCAGAAACATCATGCTGAGTGAGAGAAGGCAGACACAAAATAGTACATACTATAGGAGTCCATTTATATGAAGTTCCAGAACAAGCAAAATTAATCTATAATAAATGAAAGCAGATCACTGGTTGTCTGGGGCTGGAGTTTGTAAGGGGACAAAAAGGAACACTTTGGGGTGATGGAAATGTTCTATGTCTTGATTACGGTGGTGGCTCTATTGGTATATCATTCATCCAAATTCATTGAATTGTTCACTTTTGGTGTATTCTCTTGTATGTAAATTACGCCCTAATGAATTTGATTTTAAAAATCTTATAAGTGGGGCTTCCCTGGTGGCGCAGTGGTTGAGAATCCGCCTGCTGATGCAGGGGATATGGGTTCGTGCCCCGGTACGGGAAGATCCCACATGCCGCGGAGCGGCTGGGCCCGTGAGCCATGGCCGCTGAGCCTGCGCGTCCGGAGCCTGTGCCCCGCAACGGGAGAGGCCACAACAGTGAGAGGCCCGCGTACCACAAAAAAAAAAAAAAAAAAAAAAAAAAAATCTTATAAGTGAATTTACCTCTACATTCATGATTTCAAGAGCGACTACTCCCACTTACCTGAAACACGTTATCAAGACATATCTTCTTCAACACACAGCACATACACTGGGGCTTATTTTGGAATATAATGCAACCCAGTGCATAATTACGTTCACTCTGCTAGGTCTATGAGCGGTCATAATATTTATCACATAGTTACACAGGTACATTTTGCTCCTTTGGCATTTACTAACACACATCTTCATGTTGTTTTTGAATTATGCTGTGTACACAAAATAATACCACTTTGTATTTAAGAAAAAAAAATGGAATCCTTCATCTTCTTGACAAAATCAAAAGAGAATAAAATAGCAGGTACTTTTTAATCTCTAGCTTGCATCTGGAGAAACTGAATATAACATATTAATTTAGTAGGTGCCCTTAGGTCACCAATGAGTCAGAAATAAAGTCAGAAACTTAATTTCCATTCTGCTGATTTTCATTCCATTATGTCTAATTCCCAAAGACTTCATAAAATATCAACAAAGTCACTTTTAGGTAATGTTTCTTCAATACTTCTAAGTAGTTCCCTCTAGGGATAAACAGGCATGTCTGTATCTATTTAATAATAATTTTAAATTGTGCAAAAGCAGTAGCCTCGATACTACTATTTCCAAGCTCAAAAACATGCTGACATGTATTTCACATTTAACATTTGTGGGCAGGTCGGTCCTATCAATACAAGTATTGGTCCCAAATCAGGATTTAAATTAATATCTTATATTCTTGTTAATATCTAGACAACCATGAAGCTTCAGTGTCCTCATGAGAGGCGTATATTTATATTTTATCAAATATTTCAGCAATCTGAAAGAAATAGCTCCCGTAAAACATTCACACTAAATTACCTGAACTGTCCCTACGTTAGTCTGCTGGGGATGCTTGTGGAGGCGTCACCCGCGCCTCGCGTGGCATTTTTCCTGTGTGCCCGTCTGTGCCCAAATCTCCGCCTCGTTAGAAGGACAGCACGCACGTTACAGGAAGTGCTCACCTTACCCCAGCATCACCGCATCTTAAGTAATCACAACCGCCATCACTCTATTTCCAAACAAGGGAGCGTTCCGAGGTACCGGAGGTTAGGATTTCAACCTACGGTTTAGGGGTTGGGGGCACCATTCGACCCCAAACAGCCCCAGATTACCTTTCTGTCTTCCCCTCCTTAGTATATCCTCTTTTACACCAAATTCAGGCGTCCTTCCAGTGCTCCTTCTACAAAGAGAACAAGACGGAGGGCTCCGGGCTCCTGGGGAACTGCCTGTCCACCTGCCCCCAGCCCTGGGCCGACGTCTGGGGGTCCTAACTGGGTAGAGCCGAGGCTGGGAACTCCAGGGGGCTGTCATTCTGGAGGCTTCTGCTGACGTCCAGAGGGCACACGAGGTGCCCGGACTCCACCCCTTCCACCTGCCTGGCACCAGCTGCCCCTCTTCACCCCAAACCCCTCCAGGGAGAAAGGGACTCCCCTTCCCTCGCAAGGGGAGAGGAGAACGAGGCTGCAGGGGCGCTGGGGGTCCAAGGCACCAGGAGCGAGACGCAGGCACGGGCCTGAGCCCCCACCTCACACACCTGCCCCTCCCGGCCCCTGCCCACCACTCGCCTGGTGAAGGACAAATACCCACATCTTCTGAAACCGCCTGTGTTTACCCTCCGCTCTCACCTCCCACCATTTCCCTACCTCCGACTAGACCGTAGTTCTTGGAATGCCTGGACCTCATCACGGTGCCTCTCCCCTCCGGACCTTCACACAGAAGTCTCTCTGTCTACACCCTCACCTGGGCAACACCTACTCTTACTCTCAGCTCAGAGGTGCCTCCCTGACTCTGGCAGCACCTTGGATTTGCCTTTGCGTAACGAGCCTCGCTGGAGCCATGGGATCTCACCCGTGCGGAAGCTCTGTGCCACGCGCACCCCACCAGCCCCAGTACCTGGCACCGGTCTGGCCTGCAGACCGTCCAACAGCCGTCTGCTGGTGAATCACGGAGTGCCCAGTGTCTGCAGACGGCCTTGACTGAGTGCTCTGAGGGAACCCAGAGGGCTATTGTTTTTTGCGGGAGGGCTGTTTTCCGCTTAAGGTCCCATCTTCCCACGATTCTGTTTAAACACCTTGTTTGACAGACGTTTTCCTCACGGGTAGACATCAGCCCACCACCAGCCCCAGAACATCACTACTGGAAGCTGTCTTACACACCACGTGGTGATGAGCCCTCTTATGTTCAAGCCCAGCGAGGTGAAGTGACCTGCCTAAAGTCCAGCCAGCTCAGGGGGTGACAGGGTGGTGCCCGGATCTCAGAGTCTCCACTCGGGTCTGTGCTCGCCTACTTTCTACGGTCTCACTCGGTCTCAAGACTGGGGAACAAACGCGCACGTCTGAGTCGGCACTGTGCTCTGTGAGGTCCCGGCCAGGGCTACGCCATCGGCTCCTGCTGATTCTTCTTTGTACCCCACAGGCCATACTTCCTTAAAATGAACTACTCAAGAGGGCATCCCAGACACACACTTCTAATAACATTCAAACAGTGCAACTCGGGCTGTTTCCCCAATGCTCAATCCTCTTGCTTTCACTGCCTTGAGGCTCCCTTTAAATGCAGCTATTTTTCTGTGATTCCAACAGGAATTTTTCCATCTCTGGGCTGCAGAACTAGCCCCATGTGCATGTTTATATCAATATGCAATCAGTCACAGTCTGTTCTTTTTAAAATGGTTTTCTTTTTAAAGATCCAAAGCCATTTTGCACATTTTTTCCAAGACTTAAGATGTGAATGGCTGGTTCAAATCAATTGGTCACTTAGGAAGGAAATTAACAGTCTTTTCTGATTGCAGATCAAGATTTTCTTTTTTTCATTATAATTGCTATTATTTTATCCTGAATACCAAAGCTTTCTAGGGCTATACAATTATAAAACAAAAACAGTTCAGTAATGATTTTTATATGAATTGCTGATACACAACATGGAGAAGAAACATCTGAAAAAACAGCTCTTCTAAAAAAGCAAATGTTGAATGGACCCTAACATAAAATACAATTATGACCAGAAATACATTATGCTTGTGCAATACTCTAATCAAAATATAACATTATATGTCAACTATAGCTCAAAAAATATTCTGCATCTCAATGCAAATATAAATGAAGGTCTAACATTTAACAACAGTAGAAATCAGTAAAAATAATACTGATGGTCCTTGACAGGGGCACCTGTGAAATAGGAGCTTCTGAAACTTTAATTTCTGGAATTTTTGGTGTGTACAGTTAGTTGCATTTCTATGGCTTATCACCTTGATTTCAACTTAATTTTTTTAAAGTGTATCATTAAGTATTTGTCTAGGCCATTGAAGCATGAAAAATGACCTGTTACCCAATAAACCAGAGAAGAGAATCCATGAGGAGAAGACAAGATTAGATGAAGAGGGACAGGGTCAACTGACATTGCTCCCGACGGGAAAGCAATAACAGAAACTCAATTTGTGGTGAATGTGTTGGAATCACTGAATTATCAAATGTAAATGCTCAGGCTTGCATTAAGGAAGTTCATGCATTTTGGCCTCCACTCTGAGTTTACAAATTCCAATTTTAATTTTTACCTTTATTTTCCTACCAGCAAATTTAAAATATCCTTGAAATATACCCAAATACCTAAAATGTAATATAATCCCCTTTCGTTTGTGTACATTAAAATGAATGTATATTTAACCTATCTTTCCAGTCCTCACATATTCTTTATTTTCATTAAAAGGCATTGATTTTTACTTAAAAAAAGCATATTATAATTAAGGCCAGTTGTTTCAGTCTGTCTAATGAAGTTGACTATAAATCCAGCAAATTACTGGTCGCTTTAGATTTTATAAAACAAAGAGATATTATTATTTAAGACACTTCTAAGCCAAATCACCTATCATCGTGATAAATGAAAATTCAAAGCTAAGGCTTGTGAAGCTTGGAGGCCAAGAGACCAAATCTACTAACATACAGTTATACACTGCCACAGAAGATGTTTTGAAAAATAAAATTTGGAGATGTAAACTATAAATTATCTTGTCCTATCTAGTCATACTTATCTAGTTAGCGTATCTGCAACACAAACCCAATTCACTCTTTAGAGATTCCAAACTCCATTTCCAACCCATATAGGCACCCAGTATATCTCACGCAGCTCCCAAGACCTCCGTCCTCTTCCTGCATTCTGTCTTGGTGTGTGACAACTCCACCCACCTGAATGACTAACCCAGAAATCCACGAGTCATACTAGTCTTTTCCTTCGGCTGCCCCATAAACAATCAATCACTACATGCCCACAATTTTGCCTAGAAACTTCTTGAGATCTGTCCAGTGGCACATTGGCAAAATGGCTCTCTGTGCAGAAAATAGTATTAATAGACATTTGGGTCAGGTTCAGTTTGAAGCTATCACAAACAATGCTTCGACAAACATTCTTACCCACGTCTTTGGGCCAAGATGTGTAAATACCTCTGGAGTGGAAGTGCTCGGCCTTATGCAAATATTTATCTTGAGTAGATATCGCCAAACCGTTTTCCAGAGAGAATGTACCATTCCCCCCAGAAGTGTATGAGAATTCTGGCCGCTCCATTTCCTTATCAACATCTGAAAATGTCCAGTCTTTTTCATTTTAGCCATCTCTATGAGCATACAATTCTATCATGTTATGATTTTACTGACTCTTTCCTCACCAAATAAGAAACACTGAACCCATTTGAATAGCCTGTTTTATAAAGTGCTCACTTAAGTTTCGTGCACATTTTTTTAAATTTTTTATTTTATTTTATTTTACCTATTTATTTATGGTGGAATTGGGTCTTTGTTGCTGGGTGCAGGCTTTCTCTAGTTGCGGCGAGTGGGGACTACTCTTCGTTGTGGTGCGCGGGCTTCTCTTTGCGGTGGCTTCTCTTGCTGCTGAGCACGGGCTCTAGGCACGTGGGCTTCAGTAGTTGTGGCACGTGGGCTTCAGTAGTTGTGGCTCGCTGGCTCTAGAGCGCAGGCTCAGTAGTTGCGGCACACGGGCTTAGTTGCTCCACGGCATGTGGGATCTTCCCGGACCAGGGATCAAACCCGTGTCCCCTGCCGTGGCAGGCGGATTCTTAACCACTGTGCCACCAGGGAAGCCCAAGTTTCTTGCACATTTTTAAGGGCTCTCTTTTTTCTTACTGTTTTGTAGGAGTTTTTTTATAGTTTGAAATAGGCCCTTCAGCAGATAAATGTATAAATGCAGATAAATGTCTTCTATGCTCTAGTCTGCCTTTTCACTTTCTCAGGGATGTTTTCTGATGACTAAAAATTCTTAATGTAGTTCAACTAACCAACTTTTTTCTTTAAAGCTAGTGCCTACTGTGTCCTACTAAAGAAGATTTTTGTCTACCCCAAAGTCATGAAAATATTGTCCTATGCTTTCTTCTATAAGTTATATTGTTGTAGTATTCAAAAGGACCACATTTTATCTGTAGGCTTAGTTGTGGAGCAGACATTTTTAGTAATAATAAGCACTAATAAATGCTAGAACTTTAGTCATTGTATGAAAAGTCATGCAGCAGAGACAAAGAAAAATATTCTTTCTCTTGCTTTTCTTTATGCAAAAATAAGAAGAAAAGCAGCCTAGGAAAAAGAAAGAAAGAGAAGCTTCACCTTGAATATATTCAAATGGTGTGATTCCAAAGTCCTTGCCAAGGTTTCTTTCCCATGGAAACCATCTAGAGATCTCCAGGCACTGATGCCCCAGAGGCTCACACTGCTTTCTCCCAGGGATGCTGATACATGTATCTGGGAAGCCTCTGACCTATTAGGTGCCAAAGGTGAGAACAGATAAGACCAAGAGACTGTGACATCCAGATCTTTGCTGGAAAGAAAAAAAAAGAACCAGCACTGACTGTCTGAGTCAGTCAATACAATTTCCTACAAACTGCTGAGATACTCTCTTACTTCTTGAAAGAAAAAGTATACAGACTTTTAAAGGTGAACCGGTTACATTACAACCCAAACACCCTACTGCCTTATTTTTTTTACAGCACAGACACTTTAAACAAATACAGGTAAAATGTATGACCCTTGAGGTTACTTGAACTACTGAAAAACAGTCCCTGAAATAAACTAGGGAGAAATTGTTTAAATGAGAGCAGAAAACAAAAACAAAAACAAAAAACAAGAGAAGAGTCCTTGGCATGTCTCAGAATTCGTCCAACTTGGTTCAGCAAAATACTGAATTCTTTTCCGACATGTTGCTGGCCGTGATTTTGCAGCTGGTTCCTTTCAGATAAGGGTGATCCTTAGAATTTTCTTTCTTGCACGCACATTTCAAAAAATGTTTATTTCCATGCTCTAAAAGCCAGTAATGGTGCCGAATTCGTCATCTATTTGTATTTGCAAGAAATGACGTGAGACTATTATAAAGTGTGGAAGGGGAATTATTTGCCAGCAAACCACATGAGTAAATTTAGCCCATGTTTGATTGATGGCAATGTCCTGCCTAGTGAGGAAGATTCACAGGGAAACACACGTAGCTGGAGCCTGACACGCATGGTGGTTAATGCTGGCTAATCACAGGGCTGAGGGGAAATAAATGGCTGTCAGTCCTAATAAAGATACTAAATCAAACATATTTTACTATCTTGGTGATGATGATGAAAGGGAAACAGTCCCCTGAACAGGAGGGACGTGATGAGTTATATCATAAAGGTGAGACGACGCCTGATAAACCATCTGACATAAGATCTCTAAAAACAGCAGCATTAACAGGAGGGAAAACGAGGCTACGTAAATCACCAAACCGTAAACAGACCTTCATTTTACCGTCCTTTGTTCTGCATGGTTCCAACTTCTCTGTTAGACATTTTGCTCACTTGGGAAGAAAGAACTCAGCAGCGAGAGCTGCCTTGGTCTTGATTCGTCGTGCCCGGAGGTGTTTTCTTGAGAACATCCGGCACCGGACCCGCAAAGCAGCCTGGCCAGCCCGCTGGGCTGCGCCCGAGGGCAGTCAGCAAAGGCGGGGGGTCCTCAAATGCCAGGATCACGGGACCAGCCTCACCTACTTTCTCTGTCCACCCCTGAGGCTTTTTATTTTACAATTCACACAATAAGAAATGGCGGGACCTCTTCTGACTGCTGTTATCTAAGTGCAAGACAGGCTGTCTGGTCTTGAATTCTGAGTATCTGCAATAAAAAATTCTCACCTACTTACTAATTTTCAGTACTTACTTGAAGCAAAGGGGAAAAGCCCAGAAGTAAAGGCAAGACTGTCTCTATGGCTTTAAACCATTATTCTCATATCAATTTTAAGTCTATTCTTTAGAGGTCCTCTTTAATAAGGCATGCCTCTAAGGAAATAATTGCTGATGTCCAAAGACAGATTTTAAAGGCCCTTTAATTTCCTGATTTTCAGAATTCCAGACGTAGATTGTGATTATAAAACAGTCAGCTGTGGGGCTTCCCTGGTGGCGCAGTGGTTGAGAATCCGCCTGCCCATGCAGGGGACGCGGGTTCGCGCCCCGGTCCGGGAAGATCCCACGTGTCGCGGAGCGGCTGGGCCCGTGAGCCACGGCCGCTGAGCCTGCGCGTCTGGAGCCTGTGCTCCGCAACGCGAGAGGCCGCGAGAGCGAGAGGTCCACGTACCGCAGAAAAAAAAAAAAAAAAAAAAAAAAGTCAGCTGTAATTCTACAGTCATGCATTAAATTGTGTCATTATCATATTTCTCCCCCTGCCCCCATCACATTGTAAACTTCATGACTGGCAGGCATTGTATGTGTTTCTCCTCAGCATTAGATCCCCAGGACCTTCCATGATATTAGCAAGAATAGGGTTATTATTCCAATTCAATGGATTAAAAAAAAAAAAAAAAAACTGAGGCTCAAATTGGTAAACTTTAGTAGCCGACCATGGCAAAACTCGAACCTGAACATAGGCACTTTGACTCCAAATGAAAGCTCGCTCTCTCATGCTTTACCGTCTCCCCATTTTTTATACGTGATCTGGCAGCTACCACTTTCAAAAACACGCCCGCTCTTACCTTTCATCCAACTCGTTAATTATGCCTATGGGTCATCTTCATCAATTAATTAAAGGTGCCTATCAAATCCTGCCATTCATATAAACGCACCAACTCAAGTTTTTTCCAAGTCTCAGAAACAGCGTTTCCCCGTAACGACCTCATATTGTAATTAAAGTTCTCATTTCAATTAAAGTGTTTTCCCTCTAATACTGTTCTTTGTGGAGA
The DNA here is from genome assembly GCF_026419965.1 of Kogia breviceps. Lineage (NCBI taxonomy): Eukaryota > Metazoa > Chordata > Mammalia > Artiodactyla > Physeteridae > Kogia > Kogia breviceps. The sequence continues at coordinate 47,831,279 of NC_081327.1, forward strand.
AGCTGCAGAACATAATTACTGATATTTAGACTTTTTGCTTTTTCATCTTATTGGTTTGCTATTCTTCAGCTTCACTCCCAAATACAAAGACAAAGATTTTAAACTCTAAATGGGTACTTTAATTCGCTTCTGCGCCCTCAGTCTGTTTGATCACAAGGGAACAGGATACTGCCTTTGAAAAGCAAGTGGGTAACATCAAGAAACCAGGGCACTTCGGAAGGAAGTCCGCGACTGGATCTCAGCCTCTGGTTACCCTGGGACGGCTTTCACAGCGCCAGGCGGAGTGGGCCCCTTTGCTCATCCCCACAGGTGGCTAGAGAAGAAGGAATTACTGTATTTTTGGTTGTTGTGGCACATGGAGAACAATCCTTTCTGTGGGTTTCACTGAACTAGAACAATATGGCATCCTCATTCGTAAGACCAGGGCCATTCATCACCGTGGGTAACGTGCTTTTCCACCTGGCCAGGCCCGGAGCCAGTTCCCTGTTGGGGCACCCATCATCCATCCCGTGCTTTCTCTCCGCCCGGCGAAAACCCCCTTTCCATTGTCTCCTTCATGTCCCTGCTCCCCCATTCTTCTGCTGTGTCTTTCCCTACTACAAAGAGCCTCTGTCTTTCGCCATTTTTCTATGCCCTATAGAAGATCCCCTGTTATTCCCAAGTTCTGCTACCAAGAAGAAGTGAAATAATCTGCTACATATGCTCGAGTTACTCAGCCAAGGCAGCGTCGAATGCCTGTTAGAAAAAAATGTCTTGAATAAGCGCGACATGTTGAAGCTTCAAGCATTAATCTAGGCCCGAGGGGCTGCATGTTGTCGGACAGGTCATGACCCATATGACTGAGGGGACATCTGAGCACACGGCACTTCCAGCTTCGAACCTTCAGCCTCCGTCTACCTCTCGGAGACTCATCAGACAAACTAGCACAGCCGCGTTTTCAACTGTGCTCCGACGGCCATTACTTGAAAACACGAGGGGTGTCTTCTTCCGTGGGGCTTGAGAGGCACACCAGCCCTGTGTCCTGGCCTACAGGCAAGGCAAGGGCGGGGCTCCCTGATGGGGGCCCACACATTTCACAAGGAGGGGTCGGACTAAGTCAGCCCAGGGCTAACCAGTTCTGGGTTGGGGGCGGGGAGGCGGCTACCGTGGAGGCAACCAGGACTAATCGCTGACCCTCAGATCTGTTTCTGACTTGTAGGAACTGCAGCGACTCGTCACGTTTGTTAGATGGCAGCCAAGTAGTATCGCTGTGCCTAGACCACTGACAGGTCCATGGTCACCACTGACCTCTTTTTCTGCCGATTCTGTTCAACTTTCCAAAGAGGCAGTAGCTCTATTTCCTCCTTCTGGGGCCCGGCTGCTTGTCACCCTGGAGCCTCTCACACCCTCCAAGCTAAGGGTCACGCGGGGGTCACGTCTATGTGCACAGGCTCAAGGCTCAGCAAAAAACAGCCCTTTATTACACCAGTAATAAAGTCCTTTACTACAGTCCTTTATTACATCACGTTTGTCTCCCGGGTTAACAGGGAAGCTGGCGGCGTGCACTGCAGGAGTTTCGCGGAGGGATTACTAACACAGGCTTTGGCATCAGAACCGAGGGAAAGCTCGGTTCCACCCCTTGACATTTAGGTGACTTTAGGCAAATAAATGAACCTCTCTAAGCTTCAGTGAAAAGCGGCAGTCGCGCCTCCCTTTTGAGATAGTTTCTAGGATGGCACTTGAAAAAAACAAAAAATGCAGGTTCCTGAGTGCACTCCAGACGGAGCCCAAATCACTGATGTTGAAACCAGGGCGCCTGTATGTTCACTCCACCCACACTCATTTCTTACACACAGACACATCTGAAATATCCTGCAGACTCTGTGCAGTGATCCTTAACAGAAAGTGCAGGGTGTAGTTCCAAATCAGACTATCTCTGGGAGTCTGTTCCTCCTTCAAAATACAAATGACGGGCTTCCCTGGTGGCGCAGTGGTTGAGAATCCGCCTGCCGATGCAGGAGACACGGGTTCGTGCCCTGGTCCGGGAAGATCCCACATGCCGCGGAGCAACTAAGCCCGTGAGCCATGGCCGCTAGGCCTGTGCGTCCGGAGCCTGTGCCCCGCAACGGGAGAGGCCACAACAGTGAGAGGCCCGCGCACCGCAAAAAAAAAAAAAAAAAATGACTACTCCCGTTTCCTGAACCGGGGCGGGGTATACCATAATCTGTTCTGATTTCCGTTTGAAACCCAAGGGTCTGGATTTTCTTCCCTTAATAAAGAGGACACCTCAGGGGTAAAAACGAAGTAGCCTTTAACGAGTGAACATTAAGGGCATAGCAACAGCCTGATAATACTTCTGTGTGTCACCGAATTTTAGGATGCATACAACTTGCTTACAACTACATGTTTCATGACCTCTCCCCACCCCTCTGGTATTTTGGGAACTGCTCACGAGTAAGGCGGAGGCTGGTCCCAGCTAGGGTGTCCTCAGTGCCTCTGGGGAGTGGAGAGGCCTGGCCTGGTGACAGCGGTCTTGTGCACAGTCTGGTGGCTGCCCTGTGAGACCACCATGAGGGAATGAAAGCCACGTGATGAATGGAGATGCTCCCGGAATGCAGGGGAGGGAAGCAGCACAAGCATCTCAGGCAGCATGAGGGATGCCTGGCTTTATGAGACGCCTCTCCCCCTATGGATGCTGAAGCTGCGCTCTCACAAAAAAAAAAAAAAAAAAAAAATGGAATGGGACAGTAAACAGTGGCTCCTGACACCTGCTCTGGCTGGAGGAGACCTCAGAACCAGCACTGAGTATCTCTGCTTTACAAACGCAACTTGAGAAGAAGCTGGTGAGCCTTTAGGGTAAAGAAGAAAAAAGCACGAGGGGTGGGGAGAGAAGGTAGGCAAAGTGGCTGAGAGATTTTCATAGGGATTGTGAATTTCTCTGCACCTAAAGCCAAAGTGAACACCTCATAAGCTGAGTTAAAATTTAAAATGATTACTTGGCAGTTTTGTTTGAAAGAAAAGAAACTCTACAAACATGGTGAAATGTATTTATATCAAGTAGCTCAACTAGCTTTTTAAACATGATTTAATCTCTCTACTCCCATAATAATATTTATTGTTTTATCTTACCTTAATTAAAATTCAGTGCAATGTGGTTTTATACACACACACGCACACACAAAAGATTTGTAAATACAATCTTGATTTTCAAACAGTCATGGTTTTAAAAGATAAGATAAAATACGCAATCTCTAAAAAAGAATTATTCGTTTAGTTTTACCAAATCAGATTGAAGCATCATGCTTTATTAAACTAAAAATGAGCATCCTTCATGCTAGAGCAATACTAATTGATAGTCCTCTATTGACAAGATTCCTGAGTTTATTTCAGCACTGCATCACTCAGGGCTAAGGAGACACCAGTTCTCCTGACTGCTTTTGCTTCCCTGCCTTGTCCTTTACTTTCAACTTAGGTAATAATCTGCTTTGACACGATGAGTATACAGAGGCAATCAAGGGCTTGGCTTCCCTGGTGGCGCAGTGGTTGGGAGTCCGCCTGCCGATGCAGGGAACACGGGTTCGTGCCCCGGTCCGGGAGGATCCCACGTGCCGCGGAGCGGCTGAGCCCCTGAGCCGTGGCCGCTGCGCCTGCGCGTCCGGAGCCTGTGCTCCGCAACGGGAGAGGCCACGACAGTGAGAGGCCCGCGCACCGCAAAAAAAAAAAAAAAAAAAAAAAAAGGCAATCAAATCTACTGAGATATTTCTTTTTGGTTTTCCCTTTTAACAACATGCTTAGAAACGTCTTTCCCATCCCTCAAACGTACAGCTAACTCTATTTAATTTCAGAATGTCTCCTAGTTCTGTATCTTTCCTTTATTTCACGCTGCATTCCACAAAGGCCCCCTTGAGACAATATCTCATTGTAGAATGAAACTACAAACACAGTTGCTTTGGAAAATACTGTTAAGTCCGCTTCCCCTCTGGTTATGGCAGATCCTGGAAGGGTTAGCATGTTAAGGCAGAGTCGCCTGGTCAATCCGTAGGCATTTATTGAGCAGTTACTCTCTAGAAAACACGGGGGTGGGGGAGAGGGGGACGGGGAAGGGGTAATTGACTCAGTCCCTATAGTGTGAGTGTCAACTTTAAATGGGAAGGAAAACAAATACATATGAAATACATTTTAAAATACATCTGTTGTAGGTTGAATTATGTCCCCTCAAAAGATACTTTCAGTTCCTAACTCCCTGGTATTTGTGAATGTGTCCTTGTTTGGACATAGGGTTTTACAGATATAATCAAATTAAAGCAAGATTGTGCAGGATTAGGAAGGGTCCTAAATTCAATGACTGTTATCCTTATAAGAGAAAGGCGAGAGATTTGGACCCAGGGATACATACAAAGGAGACACCCAGAGGGAAGAAGGTTATGTAAAGATAGAAGCAGAGATTGGAGTGAGGCTGCCTTAAGCCAAGGGATGCCAAGAGCCACCAGAAGCCGGAAGAGGCAAGGAAGCCTTCTCCCCTCGAGCCTTCAGGGGAGCATGGACCTGCTGACACCTTTATTTCAGACTCTGGCACCCAGAACTGTGACATAACAAATTTCTCTTGTTTTAAGACACCTAGTTCGTGCTACTTTGTGATGGTGGCCCTAGGAAACTAATACAACACTCACTGCTCCTATATGACAACGGGCCAAGTATTTTAACTGTTTCTAACAATGCATTCGAGGGCTCCAGACTGAGCTAGTATTAGGATTTACAGAACGTCCATATCAAGATAATAAGACACATTCATATTTCATAACCCTCTCCACTCCAGACTCTTAAGAAAGGTCAAATAGAAAAATAGAAAATCACAAAGACACACACACAAAATAATGCAAAACAAATAGCTCTCTGAATCAGAAATAGAACAAATACCCGAAACAGCTAGGGGTGAAGATCCCAGGTTGCTGGTCTCCAGGAGTGAAAGCAGCTGGAGAAATCAATGGGACCAGCATTGCTCCTTAAGATGGGTCACTGGATCCAAGCGCACACCTGGAATCCAGGGCAGGTGAAAGGATCCCCAGTGCCATCACTGCACCCTAGTGCGACAGGCAAAACGGCCTCCCAAAGATGTCCGCAACCTAATTCCTACAACCTATGGATACATAACACTACACACAGCAAAGGGGAATTAAAGATGCAGATGGAATGAAGGTTGCTCATCATCAGACTTTAAAATATGGAGACTGTCCTGAATCATCTGGGTGGGTCCAATGTAATGGCAAGGGTCCTGAAATGCAGAATAGAAAGGCAGAGGTGTCACTGTCGGTCACGTGACACGAGAAGGACTTGCTTGGCCATTGTTGGCTTTGAATATGGAAGGGGGTCATAAGACAAGCATAAAGGAAGACTCTACAAGCAGGAAAAAGCAAGGAAATGGAAGGCAGCCCTGTTGACTGATTTCAGCTTGATGAGACCCACGCTGGACTTCTTCCGTCCCAAGAACTATAAAATGGTGAATGTGTGTTGTCTAAGCCAGTGTATTTGTGTTAACTTGTTAGGGCCACAGTAGGAAATGAATGCATCTAGCACTTACGAAAGGAGGCTAAACACAGCTGGACGCAGGCTCCTGGTGAGTGGCAGGGTCAAAGAGGAGGAGACATCAGTGCGAACCCTGGCTCTGAAGGTGGGCTGCCGGGCCATGACACCAACAGCTTCGGAAGCAATAACTCCGCGTGGCCGTGTACGTAACTGGATTCAGAAATGGGGCTTGAAAGAGCCTGGAAGAGTCAGACAGCCAGAGCGAGCAGCACAGAAGAGAGGGAATGAGAGGGAAACAAAGCCAAGACTAAGCAAAATTCTTATGCAAAATATGCCTCCGAACCCAGATTCTAAAATCACGTGGAGATTTGTTTTTCTCTTTCTGACTTACTTCACTCTGTATGACAGACTCTAGGTCAAAGTGAGAGAGCGGCATGGACATATACACACTACCAAACGTAAAACCCATAGCTAGTGGGAAGCAGCCGCATAGCGCAGGGAGATCAGCTCGGTGATTTGTGACCACCTAGAGGGGTGGGGTAGGGAGGGTGGGAGGGAGACGCAAGAGGGAGGGGACATGGGGATATATGTATATGTGTAGCTGACTCACTGTTATAAAGCAGAAACTAACACACCATTGTAAAATAATTACACTCCAATAAAGATGTTAAAAAATAAAATAAAATAAAATAAAATCACATGGAGAAATTTAATGCTAATGACAGTCAACGCAACCAGCACACTGAACAGGAATTCACTGCTGGTGACAGTCATTTCACAGAATTGTCAGACCAAAGCTTTAAAATAAGTGTTGAAAGAGTTCAAAGTGTTAAAAGCTTTTTTTTAAAAAAAGATACTTGCTATGGACTGAATGTTTTTATACTTCCAAAATTCATATGTTGAAACTCTTCTCTCCAATGTGACAGTTTTTGGAGATGGGGGCCTTTGGGAGGTGATTAGGTCATGAGGGTGGAGCTGTCTTGATGGGATTAGTTAAGAAGAGACAGGAGACAGTTTGCTTGCCCTATCGCCGAGTAAGGATGCAAGAAAGTAAGCCAGGAAATTGGCCTTCAATAGACACTGGATCTTCCTGCACCTTGATCTTGGACTTCCCAGCCTCTAGAACTGGGAGAAATGTTTGCTGTTTATGCATCCAATCTATGGTAATTTGTAATAGCAGCCCAAACTGGCAACAGTACAGAAGCACAACCTATCAAGAGTAAAATAAGTCATTAATATGAAACATGAAATACGTAAGCTAAACTCAAGTATGGGCAGACTTGAAAAAGAACTCTCAAAATGGAACCTGTTGCAAACAGCCGTGTAGCACAGAGACGCAATCCCTTAAGATAAATCAATCGCTAAGACAAATATGTATGTATTCATATACGCATTACGTGTGCATTCTATATTTTTCATTTTGCAAGAGCAAATAGGGTCCAAGATTGAACATTTCTTTTCTGATAACAAACATCTTCCATAAACAAGAACATACCGTTTACTCAAAATGAGATATTGGATTTGGGAAGCTGTAGTCATGATCAGTCCTAAATTTGTTAACCCTGTAATTTGGCAAAGGAGTCCCTGGGATTTTGAAAGTAAAAAGATAGCAAAGGACTCCTATTCCCAAGCTTCCTGCTGTTCATCCCTTCATTGAGACCTGACCCAGTGGGAGTTTAACTTCTGACCAAATGGAAAGTGCGGGAGGGTAGGAAGTGAAGGAAGAAAAGACCAAAGGCAACAGGGAACCCAACGGTAGAAAAACATAGCATTCTAAAAACAGTATCCAGCCACACTAGCAATGTAAGTACAGATATTCATTCATTTAACAGATTCACTTTTTTCTAGACAGCCAATTACGTCATGGCTTCTCCTGCGAACTCGATAAACAAGTTATCTTGAGGAGAATTTTCTTGTGGAGTTCTATAGCCTAATGAGGCATCAGTGCCACTAGCACACCCAGAGTTTTCACCCACCTCACAGGAAAGCATCTTGGACACACTCAGATTAATGAATTTTCTAATTCTGTCTCTGCCACCAGCTAATTTGGCTTCTTTGGACTAATGATGCCACATCTCAGAAAATGTTAGGACTGGACTAGATGCTCCCTCACATCTCTTTTAGTTCTATAATTTTCATTATTCTGTCTCACAGCGATAGTAAAATATCCTAAGTCCCCAGCCTTCCCACGTATGATTTATCAAGTGGTGGACTGAAGAAGAAGGATATGGCAGAATTCTCAAAATAAACTGCCATCAAAATACGGGATTATTTGTCATGAAGAGATTAGTGGTAGGACGGGAATAAAACACAGACTTACTCGAGCATGGACTTGAGGATATGGGGAGGGGGAAGGGTGGGCTGAGACGAGGTGGGGGAGTGGCAGGGACATATGCACACTATCAAATGTAAATTGGATAGCTGGTGGGAGGCTGCTGCATGGCACAGGGAGATCACCTCTGTGCTTTGTGACCACCTAGAGGGGTGGGATAGGGAGGGTGGGAGAGAGGGTGATGCAAGGGGGAAGAGATATGGGAACATATGTATATGTATAACTGATTCAGTTTGTTGTAAAGGAAAAACTAACACACTATTGTAAAACAATTATACTCCAATAAAGATGTTAAAAAAATAAAAAAATAATAAAAAAAAATACGGGATTATTAATGTCCTCACTATATCATACGATAAGTTCTCAGATAGGAGAAATGTAAGTCTTCAATTGTTATTAATGCTGGAGTACTACACGTCTGCAAGAAATTCTTAAAAGCTGCAGAAATACATTCTAAGCTATATATTGTAAGGTATATAAAGGAACAGGAAGGCAACTTTTAGTTTGGGTTAAGTTTTAAAGAGTGTTCCACTGTTTCTCCTTAATCGATATAAAGTGAAAACAGATTCATCTAATTCACCTCAAGAACCTAGGAATGGATTTGGAAGACCAGTTCCAGCTCTCTCAAGCATTGAGTGAATAACAAAGCACGCATGGTCTTCTGCCAAAGAGCTGAGGCATGAAATAAAACTGTGACTCACCATAAAAACTAAAAACGTGCTCTAAGGTCATGTGGAGTTCAGAGACCACAGGTGGCTGGGCACAGAGCAGCCCGGGACAAAAATCAGGAAAAGTTCTCCACAGTTCCAAGAAAATGAGGAGTAAAGAATATGAGGTAACGGAGAACAAAATTGGTTAGTATTAGTAAGTGAATTTTGTCTTAAACATGGTGTAATGACTGACTAAATGATGGGTATATGGATTTTCTTACATCTAGCATTAAAACCACACACCTTTGTACAAGTTCATTAAAATTATATTGATAGCCAAAAATATATTTTCCAGTTACTATTGTTACATCACAAATCATTCCAAAACGGTGGCTTAAAATAATAATAATAACTTACGTAATTAATGGATCTGGTATTGACTGGAACCAGCCGGAGAGCTGTTGCTCAGGTCCTTTCCATAGCCATAGGCGGATGCTGGCAGGGGCTGGGGTCATCTTAAAGGTTTCTCTACCCACATGTCTGGTGCCTGGGCTGAGAAAACTTAAATAGCTGGACAATGGAATGTCTAGGGTTCTGTGGACATCCCTCTCTATGCAGTCACTCCAAGCAGCCTCTCCATATGGCAGCTGCAGGGTAGCAAGTCTCCTTACATGATGGCCAAAGCCTTCCAGAGTGGGCACCACAAGAAAAAAACCATTAGAAGCAGCATCGCCTGCTACACCTAGTCTCGAAGGTCACGTGGAATCACTTCTGCCAGATTCCATTCATGGAGCTGCTCACGGAGGCTACAGACATCCCCTCCTGCTGGGAGTATGGCAGACTTCTCGAAAAGCGTTTGAGGTGGGAAATACTGCTGCAGACATTTTTGGAAAATATGATCTGCCGAAAGCTAGTTGGGATAAGAAGACCCCAGGGATTTTTAAGAAATAATGTCCAATTTATTGGGAGGAAAGAAAGACTCGGGCAGTGTATTAGCTTTCTTCTCTTTAAAATATTTATTTATTTATTTTTGGCTGCGTTGGGTCTTTGCTGCAGCACGTGGGATCTTCTTTGCGGCGTGCGGGAGCTTTAGTTGTGGCATGTGGACTCTTGGTTGCAGCATGCATGAGGAATCTAGTTCCCCGACCAGGGATCGAACCCAGGCCCCCTGCATTGGGAGCGCGGAGTCTTACCCACTGGACCACCAGGGAAGTCCCGTGTTAGTTTTCTTTGTTGCCGTAATGAGTTGTCACAAATTTAATTGGCTTAAAACATAAATTTATTGCATATTACTTTTCAATACCATAGGTCGGAAATCCGTTTCAGGTACTCTCCTGGCTCAAATCAAGGTGGCATCGGAGCTGTGCTCCCTTCCGGAAGCTCTGGGGGAGACTCGGCCCTCTTGCTCAAACAGACTGCTGTCAGAGTGCATCCCCTTGCAGCTGGAGGACTGAGGTCCCTGTACCCTAGCTGGCTTCCAGCTGGGGCCCGTTCCCTGGTGCTACAGACCCGCCTGCATTCCTTGACTCACGGCCCCCTTCCTCCAGCTTAAAAGCCAGCAACAGCTCTTCACACTCACATCCACACCTCCTCTCTCCTCCCTGTCTTCCATGGCATCTCCCTGACTGACCCTTGATAGAGAAAATCCTCTGCTTTTAAGAGCTCGCATGATTAGATGGCGCCCACCTTGAAAATCCCAGGTAATCTCCTTTTCAGTTCTAGCACCTGAATCACATTCGAAGAGTTCCTTGGCCGTGTAAGGTAACATATTCTGGGGACAAGGACTGGGCACCTTCGAGTGCCATACTTCGGCCTACCACAGCCGTGACGTGTTTGATTAAACAGAGACCATGGCGATGGAATTAAAGAAATTAAATTAAAATGCAATGATTCTGGGGCCTCCATGAAGCGACTCCACATACTTTAAGTACGTTTATTTAGTCAAGTGATTTCCCTTCTCACACCTGGTCAGATGTAGAACCGTGCGTGCCCTTAGGACTATGAGTGTTCTCGGTGGAAACAAAGACCTTCTCGCTAAAATTTAATTAACTCTATTTTACATGCAATTATAATAAAGGTTACTTGGTTTCTAAGACCAAACAAACCCAGCAGTAACAAATTAGAAACTGCAAATACCAGTCAACAATGACAAGTGACATCTGGCAAGAAAGAATAAGTCAAAAAACAGTTAACACGTAAATAAAATATCTACCACACATGCACAGACACAAAGAGCAATCATTTGTTAACAGAGCAGACATTGCTACTGGCGAATGCCACCATGTGGCACTGAGAAACGACTGAGTTAAATTCAAAATATTACAGAAATATTTTAGTTCATTGGAAAAGGCTACTATTTTCTTAACACAAGACTGGGGGCACATACAGTGTCATAGACACGGTGGCAAATGCGGCTGCTCCCACCAGGCCTGCTGAGGAGATAAGGGACTGGGGGACCACACTCCCCTGACATACGTGTTTGCCCTGTGGGATGTGTGGCCCCGGCTGGGCCTGGCGCAGGCCTGTAGACGCGGAGAGAGGGACAAAGCAGAGCCTCGGGAGAAGCCAACTGTGAGACACAGGAAGGTCCATGACAGTCTCCGGGTTCCAACTCCCACCCCCTCCAGAGACAGGGCTGCAGTTTCTGCCTTTGAGTCTCCGACCGTCTTTCCAGTCATTTTGCTTAGTTACTCATTTTGGCGTAACCCAATCCCAGTGAATTTCTCTTCCTTGTGACCAAACAATTCATCACTAAGACAAATGGGCAAAATCTCAGTCATCTGAAAAACAATCCAGCTATCAAAAAGGATCAATTCTCCAAAGGCTCCAAATGGCTGTCAAGTTTTGTATTTTGTGTAGTTTACCAAAGTGCTTTTTGTTCAATAAGAGTGTTTCAATAAAATAGCCAAGCCTTCATTAGAAGAATAGTTTCCCACCTCAGTAACTAGATTTTAGCATCACAGATGTCTGAAATTGTATTTCAGATATGGGGGTTTGATCAAAATGAGTTGAAACACAGTATTTTTTCAAACAATGTGCTTATAATTGGTTTTAATAAATCTCACACCTTTTTGAAGTTAAGAAATTAAGTCATCATGGGAATTATAGGTTTCAAGGAAAACTCCTAACACTTTTTTTTTCACCAGGAAATCTATATTTTTAGAAAAAATAAATCACATTAGCATTATAGACAATAGGATTTCTTTCTGGAAAAATGTCATTAGTCAGGTTAGAATTTCAGGATTTTGAAGTTCAATGACTTTTATCAGTCAGGGTCAAGGCAGTAATACAGAGCCCACCCCAGGTAATTCAATAGAGGGCATTTAATATGAGGCACCAGTAACAACAGTGTTGGAAGATTTGAAAGGCACACAGGGAACAGAGGCCAGCTAGAGATTAGCAACAGCAGCTAGGTTGCTACACACCACAGGGTTAGACGAACCAAGGCAGAAGGCCAGAACTGCCAGGAGGGAGCTAAAATAATCTAGGAGAGCCACAACTGTAGCTGAAGACCCTGCATGGAGTGGAAAGAAAGAGGGAGAAACACCTGGCTTTTTCCATTGGCTGGTCTTAGCTGGCAGCCAGCTGGCAAGGGAGCCCAGGCAAGGTAAATGACAGGAGTGGAACCCCTGCAAACTGAGAAGATCACAGAAGAGCTGAAAAAGGTTCTGAGTATAAACAGGCAAATAACCATCACAACAACTGAGCAGATTTTTACGCTTTAAAAAACACATTATAATATATGGAGTGACAGAGGCAATTGCTTCTGGCACAGAACAGTCTCCAGCTGAAACCCACATACTATCCCCCATGATGGTGCTATGTTATACAAATACTGAAACCTAAAACATACCAAATAATCCAGAAGTCAAAGAGAAAAATCAGCAAAGATTTTACCTTATTGCCCTCTGGCATACATTAGCTAGGGCTAATAATTTGCCCTGTGAGCAAACAAAATACTACTTATTGTCATTATATTACTGTGCACAATTATCATATAACTGATATTTATGGAACACGGTAAAAAATATTATGGTTGCCTTCCAAAAGCCACTCCACCCTCTTCCATAGTTTTGCAGCCTTATGATTTGGGTGTGTGTGACCCCAGACCTTTCTGGAGGTTGAGTCAGGATATGTTCAAGCCATTCAGGGGAATCCCATGGATCTCACAACAGTGGTTCAGAGACAGTCAGCAACCCAGGCATAAGCTAATCAGTATATGACATTCCCTGGGCTACAGAACTTGTGCAGGCATTGTCCATTCATAATTTCATTCAATAATCATGAAAGTGAAACTCTATCTCCTGCCTCTTAGAGGAGAATGAGCAAGTATGATACCTCAATTCCTTTGGGAATCTACCTGGTGACCCTGAGAGAGCTCAGCATGGAAACAAAGTCCGACCTCTGGTACACAGAGGATGTCAAAACAAGTGAACCACAGAAGAGTTAAGACAGAGCTCTGATCAAACCATGCTTGAATTCCATATATTTCTGAATATTTCAGATACATAAGTCAATACACCCCCTAAATTCCTTCAACTAGTTTGAGCTTGGTTTTGGTTGATGTTGTTATTAGAAGCCAAAAACAAGATATGAGGGACACTGCTATATACTTTAGATGGACTACTTCACTTAACTCTGCCAAACTCCAGGGAAGTAAGTATGTTTTATTACTGCCTCAAATATAAAATTATTTGAGGAAAGTGAGGACTACAACTTGTCCAAAGTCCTGCAATCTGTAGAGAGTGAAGAGAGTTTGAATCTGGTCGGTCTGTCTTCAGAGCCTATGCCCTTAGCTGTGGCACCACATATCTCCATACCTACCTTGCGGCTCCGGACATTTCCTTAGTGGATATCTCCGTTGGCTTTCAACTTTGAAAGAATTTTTTTAAATAAATTTTTTTAAATAAAAAAATAAATTTATTTCTTTTAATAAAAATTTTTTTATAAAGCCCAAAAGACAAAACATGAGGGCAGGTTAGAGATCAAATAGAGCAGCTTTTAGCCAAACAAATCATTCGGTTACATTAGAGATCCACGAGCCATGTTGACCACACACATTAAAATACCAAATCTTTTGCAATACATGAGGGAAAGGTAAATAAAAGGGGATATCACCAGGGCATCCTATTTTGTTTTTAAAACTGGGGGAAAGCGTTGGTTGTAACTCAACAATGTGAACATAATAAAATTTAGGGTTCTCTTAAGACTGTGGTTCCTTGGCTTGAACTGATGGTTGCCCAAACAGATTTCAGTATATGTACTTGAAAGTCATTCCTACACGAAAGATTTCTGGCAAAAAATACCACGCATTGAGTTGGCCAAAAAATTCATTAGGGTTTTTGCATAACATCTTACAGAAAACCTGAACAAACTTTTTGGCCAATCCAACATATAATTTATAGACACACACACATAATTCTATATCCACACGCATAAGAATATATACACATATAATTCACATATACATAACCTTATCCCCTAGATATATATGAATTGTATTGTTCTTATAGTATTCCTTCTCACAATCAAGTAAATGACAAAAGGAGGTGCTGCCACCCGCAGAACAAGGTAATTCAACTAAATGAGCTAGATTTGCTCACGTTCCCAAGATACCGCCAATGCTCCGCCCCCAGCACTCAAGTGCAGTAGGGGCCCCGAAGGATTCAGCACACACCGTAGCAATGATTCACGTCACCATCACCATAGCACCACACTACTGCTGGGAGCTAGCAAGCGCACTGGAGAAAACCAGCTCCTGGGCGCCCTTCCTACTAATAAATGTGTACTTCCCCCTGGAAAAGGTCCCTCCCTGCCTGAGAAACCAATTTGTAGCTATTCCTGGCAGAACTGAATGTTTTTCTTTTGACCTACTGTGAACATTTTGACTCTAATGTGTGCCCATTTTCCCTATGTAGAAACCACCACAGGGTCTACACTGAATCTTTAAAAAGAGAAAAAGGTAGAAGCTTTTGGCAACCCAGCATTAAAAACAGAGGAAGCTGGGACTTCCCTGGTGGCACAGTGGTTGAGAATCCGCCTGCCGATGCAGGGGACACGGGTTAGAGCCCTGGTCCGGGAAGATCCCACGTGCCGCGGAGCAACTAAGCCCGTGTGTCACAACTACTGAGCCTGCGCTCTAAAGCCCACGAGCCACAACTACTGAGCCTGCATGCCACAACTACTGAAGCCAGTGTGCCTAGAGCCCATGCTCTGCAACAAAAGAAGCCACCGCAATGAGAAGCCCGTGCACCGCAACGAAGAGTAGCCCCCGCTCGCCGCAACTAGAGAAAGCCCGCGCGCAGCAATGAAGACCCAACGCGGCCAAAAATAAATAAATAAATATTTTTTTTAAAAAAAACCAAACAAACAGAGGAAGCTAGGACAGTATGTTTTATATTACTAGTTATTCTGTTTAAAGCAGCAGTAACATTTGAAACCACTAAACACACTCAATACTATGCAAGCAAGTGCTAGTTGGATGAGGCCGTTTCTGCCCCAGGATTTGGACATTTCAAGGCCCTTGCCCGCTCCAGGACAGAAATAACACCCTGGGAGCCAGGCATTCCTTGCATGAGGGACTTGCAGGCCCTACCGGAAAGGCATTCACTTCATGGAAAATTTTTCTGTTCAGCAAACATGTCATTTGGACAGAAGCAAATCTTCAACTAAATCTGAGAGCAGACAGACAAGTGTTGATAAAATTTCCAGGGAAGAGGGTCAGGAAAAGCCTGGAACGTGTTGCTACCAAAACAAGTCAGCCCAGGCTCCAGGTAAGGGCTGGTATCCCAGCAGAGGGAGCGCGGACCTCCGCGTCAAGCAAACCTGGTTTGATACCTGGGTTTGCTACCTACTTGCCGTGCGATGTTAGGGAAATTCAGTTCTCGCTACGCTTTGCTCTTCTCTGTTTTAAAATTAGACCGATACTGACTTCAAGGGGTTGTGATGAACTGATGAGATTACTTCTCAGTAGGTGTGCTGGTCTTCATTAAACCCTCAAACACCCTCTCCAAACACACACCCTCACTTCAGATCCCCCATTCTGCAAAGAGCTGCATTCTCATGATACTAAGAGGTAATTACTACTTTTGAAGGTACAGTCTTATTTTCTTAATCCCTTCCTATGGTCAACAAAATTCTATCACTCAGCCACAAGAGTAATGAAATAATGCCATTTGCAGCCACATGGATGGACCTAGAGATTATCATACTAAGTGAAGTCAGACAGAGAAAGAAAATACTGTATGATATCACTTATATGTGAAATCTTAAAAAAAAATGATACAAATGAACTTATTTACAAAACAGAAATAGACTCACAGACATAGAGAACAAACCTAAGGTTACCAAAAGGAAAGCAGAGACATAAGAAGGATAAATTAGGAGTTTGGGGTTAACAGATACAAACTACTATATATAAAATAGATAAACAAGGACCTAGTATATAGCACAGGGAACTATTGTCAATGTCTTCTAATAACCTATATAGAAAAGAATCTGAAAAAGAATATATATATATGCATGTATGTACATATAATTGAATCGCTTTGGTGTACACCTGAAACTAACATAACATTTTAAATCAACTATACTTAAATTTTAAAAAAAACTCTCTAAAAATGACCACCAAAATTCCACACCACAGGAAAGGGAACCCTCTTGCACTGTTGGTGGGAATGTAAAGTGACACTGCCACTATGGAGAACAGTATGGAGGCTCCTTAAAAGCCTAAAAATAGAACTACCATATGACCCAGCAATCCCACTACTGGGCATAGACCCAGAGAAAACCATAATTCAAAAAGACACATGCACCCCAATGTTCATTGCAGCACTATTTACAATAGCCAGGTCATGGAAGCAACCTAAATGCCCATCTGTTAACAAACGAATGGATAAAGAAGATGTAGTATATATATACAATGGAATATTAGCCATAAAAAGGAATGAAATTGGGTCATTTGTGGAGACGTGGATGGACCTAGAGACTGTCATACAGAGTGAAGTAAGTCAGAAAGAGAAAGACAAATATCGTATGTTAATGCCTATATGTGGAATCTAGAAAAATGGTACAGATGTACTGGTTTGCAAGGCAAAAATTGAGACACAGATGTAGAGAACAAACGTATGGACACCAAGGGGGGAAAGCGGGGGGGGGGTGGTAGGACGAATTGGGAGATTGGAATTAACATATATACACTAATGTGTATACAATAGATAATAACCTGCTGTATAAAAAATAAATAATTAGGGCTTCCCTGGTGGTGCAGTGGTTGAGAGTCCACCTGCCGATGCAAAGTCTCAAAAAATTAGTATACACACAATAATGTCAATACCTATTCCATCCCTCAGTGGCTTTCCATGGTCCTTCCAAATAAAGTAAAACAAACATGGATAAGCAGAGTCTATTCGTTATTGATTTCTCTGCTTCACACTTACTAAGAAATACATTTCAGAGACTCTAGAAATAAGTCAAATGTTGCTCAAGTTATGTTTTAAAATATCCTAGAGGTCCATCTCCTGTTATTTCTTTTGTCAGTTCTCTCAGTTCTGCATTTTTCATTAAGCTTCTTGGATTAACTTTCATCCCATACCTCTGTCAATAACACCCTAAGATATTTTGACATTGACTGTCAACATCAGTTTTGGTTTGACGCCATCTGTTATGCACTGTGGGACTTCAGCATGCTTTTCTTTCCTTTTTCTTTTCTAAGTTCATTTGAATTCCCGTATCTCCTGATATGTAGGAACATTATGATACTACAAAGTATTTTCAAAAAGAAGAAAATCAGACTTGGAGTTTCACCACTCTTCTGTCCATGGGAAACAATCCCCCTTGCTTATAACGATTCCCCAGTGGGCAGAGAACTAAAACCAGGGGCCTCTTGAATCACCATCGGCTTTCTTGAGGGCTAAGCATGAGATATGGAAGGAAAGCCTCAGCCTTTCTCCCAAGAGAACACTTCCACTTTTGGACAATTATAATGAGTTCTTGGAAGATTCTTCCCTGTACGGGTATGCACTTGCATCTCTGTCATTTCTAATCATTGTTCTGTGTTTGGCCTTTTATGTCCACCTGAGTTAAAACTATTCTCTCTTCCTGGGGACTTACCTGGAGGTCCAGGGGTTAAGAATCTGCCTTCCAATGCAGGGGACACGGGTTCGATCCTGGTCAGGGAACTAAGATCCCACATGCCGCAGAGCAGCTAAGCCCGTGCACTCTAGCGCCCACGCGCCACAACTAGAGAGAAGCTCGGGCGCCGCAGCGAAAGACCCCACGTACCACAACTAAGACCCAATGCAGCCAAAATAAATAAATAAATTAAATTTAAAATTATTTTAAAATAAAAAACACTATTCTCTCTTCCAGATGACTCCTCTTCTGATATGTGAAGACATCCTCCTCCCTCCCAGTCCTCAGCTCCTCTCTTTTCCAGATAAAGTCTACCAGGGTTCTCATAAGGATTAGCTGTGAGTACCTCACACCTAGTGATAAGTATCACTGAGAGGGCAGCCTGCACGACGCCCCTTGTCATATCTAATGGACGTATTACACTAGAATGGACTGCTATTCCAAGACAGTGATGCTATTTCATTACAACTAACAGGTCTAGATCACCTTTCCTGTGATCTCACTACCTGAAGCAAAGTAAGTCAGAGTATAAAACCTCACCAAAAAGATGAGTGAGTGATAGTACCACTCTAAATTAACACAATTGAGTGAAAACATAAATCTGCCATTTTTCATGTTAAACATTTAGTATTGTGATTCTATACTTTTATATACTTTATTTAAACACATTAAAATGTTTTATTTATAATAATGATAGTATCCTAATGTTTAATCCTCTCATACATGAAATTTGAGCAATATATTGATATATAGATATAGATATATACCTCACATTGGTCCAGGAATTTTTTTATATTTTAAAAAGTCAGCTTAAGATGAACAACCAAGATTTCAGTTGTCTATGTGTAAAACGCAGCAGCGATGTTCATGGAACAGAATTGGAATTTTTAAACTTAGTATGAACTGCTTTTGCATTTTGGAAGAATGAAGAATTTTGTTTTAGATGCTGTTGTCCTTCCTCACGTTCTGAATAAGAATGTTCATATATTTTGCAAAATCAGATCTAGGGTTGCCCTTGCATCTGTACTTCAAAACTGTGATATAAAAGAAAAATAGAAAAATTAAAGTGCCTACAAAACACAAATGTTCTCCTAATATAAAATGAAAGTGACCATTCTAGCCAGCTGTGCTTATAAACTCCATTCATTTTCAGAGCTTACTGCTTTCTTCCTAATGTCTCTCTGCAGTTGTGACCAGCTGTTCTTGTTACGTAAATGGTTGGTAGGAAAACACCTGGAAATACGTGGCTTCCACGGGGAAATAGATCGCACCATTTGCCAAAAAAAGGAACGGGGTCGTGAATGGCTACACGTGAATAACATTGCTAGCCCATCTTCTTAAAAAATATAACATCATAAGGTACTGCTTTCACATATGTAGGAAATCTAACTTTTACAAAAGTCTGACTCTTTTAACAGGAATGCTGGGGCTTCCCTGGTGGCGCAGTGGTTGAGAATCCGCCTGCCGATGCAGGGGACACGGGTTCGTGCCCCGGTCCGGGAAGATCCCACATGCCGCAGAGCAGCTAAGCCCGTGAGCCATGGCTAGGCCTGCGCGTCCGGAGCCTGTGCTCCGCAACGGGAGAGGCCACAACAGTGAGAGGCCCACATACCGCAAAAAAAAAAAAAAAAAAACAGGAATGCTATACTCAGCTTAACTGCTTTTATTTTAATCCACTATGAATGCTATGGTTGACTTTTTTAGAAAATCTAACCCTCATATCTAAAACTATATGCAGTGAATGAATTAAATCTGCAATACTTAATATGTACTGTCAAAAGATACATTTTGGAGAACTGTAAAGTTTTCTGCTCTGAACTTTCACTGAATCTCTCGCTCCCTAAGATTCTAACCCATTCTCTTTACATTCCTTCTTGGGGTCAACAATCCCAAGAACAGAACAGAACCTGTGGAGACAAGTCAAATTACAAAGGAAAATAACCCCGTGACACGTGGTCCAAGTGTGATAAGCAGCATGTTAAATAGGTGCCCAGTACGAGCCAGTATCCAGTGATTTCGCTTTTGTAAACACACGCGTGCACATGCGCGCGCGCGCGCACACACACACACACACGGATTATACAACCTGGAAACTGTCAGAAAGTGCACATAGCAGATTGTTAACAGTCACTCCTTCTGGGGGTTGGAATTGGAAGCGGGGAGGGACAGAAATCACAATTGTGTTCCTTTGGACTTTTCAATACGTTTCACATTTAAAACAAAGAACAAAGAAAACGAAAGGAAGATAACTGGTTTTGTTACTGATAGTCACATAATGAAAGGACTGTGAGTAACAATCGTGACAGCGTACTTGGGCCGAGGATTCCGCGGGTGATACCAACGGTATTCTCATGTATCACCACTCGGGCTCCCTGTGACAGCTCTCTACCGTCGGCAGGACAGATCTTCCCGTTTTCACTTTAGCGATTAGTACAGTGGGGCTTAGACGAAGTTGGTTAACAGGCTCGAAGGATTTCATACGGGGATGCAGCAGCAAGGAACAGGACCCAGGCTTTCCAATGCCAAATATACAGTTGTTTCTTCTAAAACCTGTCTCTGAAACAAAACAGCCACCCTTGCTGGGAACGTTTCATTCAGAAAATTCGCGGTGAGCACTGAAAGTGTACCAAGAAACAAAATGAAGCTGACGTGTGTTTCAAAAAATCTTTCCAGGGACTTCCCTGGTGGTCCAGTGGTTAAGACTCTGCGCTTCCACCGCAGGGGGCAGGGGTTCGATCCCTGGTGGGGGAACTAAGATTCCTGCACGCTGCGCAGAGTGGCAAAAAAAAAAAAAATCTTTCCAGAGAAGCAACCGTAGATAAAATGGAATAAACCCAGATAATTATCTCTACAATCTAATAGTGACCAAGCAAGTTTTACGACCTCGGCATATTTTGAAAAGGCAGTCACAGCTGCCAATGAGTCCTTTCATAAGCTTCAGGGTTTTATATTTTTAGCATAACGATAATTTGCTTCTTTCTTATTTCAGGTTAGGAATGTTTTAAATTAGTTTACTAGTTTTTAAAACGTATGCCTTTTTTCCTGGGCATTGCTTTGCCCGTCAATCTTCTGTCAGGCTTTCAATCATGCAAAGATTCATTATGTCGGGCTTCCCTGGTGGCGCAGTGGTTGAGAATCCGCCTGACGATGCAGGGGATACGGGTTCGTGCCCCGGTCCGGGAAGATCCCACGTGCCGCGGAGCGGCTGGGCCCGTGAGCCATGGCCGCTGGGCCTGCGCGTCCGGAGCCTGTGCTCCGCAACGGGAGGGGCCACAGCGGTGAGAGGACCGCGTACCACAAAAACCACAAAAAAAAAAAAAAAAAAAAAAAAAGATTCATTATGTCTTCACTGTGTAATTATTCACTATGCAATTGGTGTTCTCTGTGACTAGTCTGAAATATCCATAGTACATTAATCGTTCTCCCTGGATCACAGATCTCAGACACAGCATATTCTGACTAGGGAATCGCTCAAGTTTATTACACATCAAATAGATCTTGAGCATCAACTAGCATTTTCCTTTGTAGCATGGGTGTAAGATGCCATAAACTCTCCGACTTCAGAGAAATGAGGCCAACGATAACATAGAAAGTAGCACTTTTTTATTAAAAAGGCACTAATGTAGCAGGTGCCAAACGACTTACCATAATAACGCAATGACTACATAACAATGACACACTTTTTGGACACTTTATCACAAACCAAAAATGGCAAGTCAAAAAACGAGCTGTCTGCCTTCTCCGTGCCAGGCACTGTGAATGGAGCACGAGATACAAAGCCACACAATCCCATAAAATATCATCCCTGTCCTCGAGGAATGCACAGCCAAATCGGGGCCAAACACACAAGAAGAGAACCTGTCCGGAAAGCAAGGCCATTGCTCTGATGGGGACAAATAAGGATGCTTTGGATGCGGAGTGCGGAGTGGTCAGAGGACGCTTCCTGGGGGAGACGGCACTTGAGCAGAAGCTGTAAGGGTGAGTGAGGTCAGACGAACGGCTGCGGGAAATGGAAGTCATTCCACAAACGAGCACATTTTCCTCTAGGAAGGTTCAAAACATTTTTGCTCTCAAAATCAAGTTAAGAATGCCAATTTCCTCAGACTCAAACACACACGTACAACCCCGAAAGAGTACTTTTTTAAAATTTTATTTATTTATTTATTTTAAACATCTTTATTGGAGTGTAACTGTTTTACAATAGTGTGTTAGTTTTTCCTTTACAACAAAGTGAATCAGTTACACATATCCAAAAGAGTACTTTTAAAGAATGCAAGTTGACATGCAAAAATGTTATCTCATTTGGGGTTTTAATATGAAAATATGGAACACTTCACTTTAGCGATTCTATTACCTAAGGAGAGTCTGAGGAAAACTAAAACTGCAATCACAAGGAAAGCAGATTATAACCCTGTGGAGGCTGGCAGCCAAGGAGCAGGAGGTCTGAGCATGTTCTTTCCAAATCCAACATCTTACACAAGTCTGTGGCTTAAAGTTATCTAGCAAAGATTAGCAAAGTGGATCCAACAATGAGCTTTCCTTAAAAAAAATGAAAAATTCTTAGTAGCAAGCTAAATTTCTAAAAAGCACATTTTATACATCAGATCCTCTAAAAAGTTTATTTCAGGATAAAGATACATATATATAATATGCCAATTTAGCTGTGCTATTTGAAGAACTAGATTTCCATAAAGCCATATTCAATAATACCGCACTGTTTCATAATCATGGTAGTGATAAACATCGTTTCAAAACAGAGCGTTTGTACCAAACGTAGGGTGGATAGCTAGTGGGAAGCAGCCGCAGGGCACAGGGAGATCAGCTAGGTGCTTTGTGACCACCTAGAGGGGTGGGATAGGGAGGGTGGGAGGGAGAGAGACGCAAGAGGGAAGAGATATGGGAACATATGTATATGTATAACTGATTCACTTTGCTATAAAGCAGAAACTAACACACCATTGTAAAACAGTTATACTCCAATAAAGATATATTTTTTTTAAATACAGAGGATTTGGATATTATTTATTCACTTGATTATCACTTTAATCTTCCTGAAATTCTTTGTCATATTATATGAATTCAATAATCAGAATTTATCAATATAATCAATTTTAGATTTAACTCGGTTAATTATCACTAGATTAATGTTTACTGGTTACTAAAACATTTTTAATTCTGCTTTTAAAAGTTCTTTGTTCCATTTTGACATTGCAAAATAAAAAAAGGATATTGCAAAAGTTGACAACCAATGTGGAAATTTAATATACAATAAAGGCTTTATGTCAAAGCAGTAAAGAAAAGATGAATTATTTTAAAAAATAGTATTGGGATAATATACTTAGCAGGATAGCAAATATTACGAGAAAGCACGGACAAATTCTTCTATAACCTAGGACTAGGACAAGCTTTTCTTAAATATGACTCAAAATCTAGAAACAATTTGAGAAAAGATAAGTTTAACCATGGAAAAACAATTATGTGATTTAAAAATACCAGAGCAAATAAAAAAACAAAGGAATAACTAGGACAATATTTGCAATTAATATCAGGCCAAGGGTTAACATTCCTACTGTTTTAAAGAGTTCTCTTAGAAATAGAGAACATACTAAGAGAGGAATGGGCAGAGCCACGCACAGGAGTTCACAGCAAATCACATGCAAATGGCTCTCATCTTAAAGATGCTCAACCTCACCCATAACAAGAGAAAAATATAAAACTCAGACATATCATTTTGTTGGAGGAGGACATTGAGAGGATGTGACCACCAGCTGACCTATGAGCTGGACCCAGGCAACAGCAGGGCCCTCGCTCCCTCCCCTGACTTGGAATGTACACTGTGCTCACGGTTCCCACAGCGGGACTGTTACCGAACCGACCTCAGGTCGGCTTGCCCAAAGCACAGCAAAGCCAATCTACTGACACCAGGTCGTGGTGGTGGAGAGTACAGTGTTTATCTGCAGGGCACCAAGCAAGGAGAATGGGCAACTAATGCTCAGGAAAGCTGAACTCCCCAGTAGCTTTCAGGGAAGGATTTTTAAAGGCAACATTAGGGGCAAGAGTTGTGGGCTGCCTGATCAGCTCATGGACAGTCTTCTGATTGGGAGGTGATGACATAACAGGGTGGTATTTCAGGAATCTCAATCATCAATTTTCTGGTTCCAACCAGTCTGGAGTCTACGTGCTGGTGGTCAGCATGCGGTCAGCTCTCTCCACCTGGTATGGGCAGTTGGGGGCCGGGGGGGGGCGGCTCTTAGTTTCTGCAGAACAACCCAAGGATATGTGTCTGGATATTACCTGTAGCCCTTAGGAGGAACAATGGGGTCGTTGTCTTTGTTTTATGGCTAAGCTATTATTATTTTGTCTTGCTTGACTGCTTTCCTTTGTTTCTGTATTTTCTCACTTCTCTAATTATTAACGGATTAAATTTGCCCTTTGGGACTCGGAGAAGGCCTAGGAGGCTAAAGCTTTTCTATAAACAAGAAGTGGGGGACATGGTGGAGAGGGGGTCTGTCCCCAGGAAGGCCCCACAGGGTCCTGCTCAGGTTTCAGGAACTGTCTCAAGGATGCAGCCTTGCAAGGGTAAGGGGTTGTTGAGAACATCTGGATGATATAGGTGACTGAACTCAGTTAAGGCCTCTGTATAAACGTTTAATCTCACAGGTGTATGTGGTGATCTATTTGTCTTGTGGCTGCCCAAGACAAGCCTTGTAAGTCAGTCCCCTTGCTTATTAAAACCTTCTACCTACCAATCTGGAGTGGTCTGCCTCTTTCTTCAGTCTCTCCTTGCCTTCTGTATACCAGGGCTAGTTTGCAAAGCAACACATTCGTCACTTATTATACTGCAAAGGGATTGACCACTTACTTGGTTGACAAGATGTGAATAAACAGACTCTCTCATACGTTATTGATAGGAAGGAAAAATGGTGCAACACCTACAGAGGATAATCGACCCATATGTAAGTCAATTGCATCAAGGTTTAATTTGGAGGTTTGACCTCAGTAGTAGATCAAAATTAGTACTGTACTAAATGTTGCTGTGGTTCCACCTAATAAAGCTTAAAAGCAAATCTGAGGGGATCAAACGGTTTCCCAGTAACTTAATCCCTAAAAGTCAAAAGCCAAGGAAAACATACAAGCTAAGTACCACAGTGATTGCTTAACAACCCAGGAAGTATTTACCTCAAGTGAATTTGAAACACAACAATCTGACTAGTGGGACGTATCCTCAGGATAAAAGCAAGTTAAGAAATCTTAAATTCTGTTGAATAATACTGCTTGCAAAAATATTGATACTGTTAATCTGAAACTATTATATGTATACACACACAGTAGAATAAAAGAAATGAGTAATTATTTTAATCAAGATCTCACTGTGAAAGATATATGACTATTAAATCTAAGAATTAAAGCCCTGTAATTCTAAATTCGAATTAAAAACATCAGTATGAGCATATAATGTATTTTCTCTGAAAAACATAAACGAAAACAAAAAAATATTCCTAGCTATGTCTATTGACAAGGCCTGGAAACAGTTACACAGACCATAAGCAGTGAGCCCTTGGCACCCAGATATTTAAATCTGAATACCATTTCTCACTAGAATGAACAAAGATGCTTAGAATACATAGCTGAGAATGCAGTGGGGAGTACAGATGGGTGAGATTTGTGAAGGATGCTTCTATATAACACCAACAGTTGACTGATTGAACATAGTGGAGGAACAAGAAATAGAAATTGACTCCAAGGGACAAATCTAAGAAAATGATTGTGTTATTAACAAACAGATAATCAGCACAAATAACTAACTTTGAGTTATTACATAGGACTGAAAAATGGTGCAGTATCTTCTTTCTAAAGATGCTTTGACTTCCTGGAGCAGGCTGTTACTTCCTTTGCCAGCTCCCTGACCTGGCTAGAAGCCCTGTGTGTACGTACTACCCATCTCCATAAGTGCTGAGTTGTCTCTCCACTTCCTGACTCAGAAGTAACGCTACTCCACGGGGAAGAGGATCCGGCTTCCTAAATGACACGATAAATAAGCTTTGATTATACTATGCCTCCAAGATTTAGCTCGGTTTCCTGTCGCAGCATAATCTGCTCTGTCATGACTACATATATATATATATATATATATATATATATATATATATATATATATATATATATATAAGTTTGTATGTATTATATGTATCTGTATAATATCTGCATATATATTATATACAGAGATATATATATATTATATCTGCATAACCTTTCTGTCCCTACCACATTATGCTCTTCTTTCTCTCAGCCTTGGTTAATGCTGTTTCCCTTGCCTGAAAGGCTGTTTTCTCACTTTTATTCTGATCTACCATTTCATTAAGAGCGTGTTGCATTGTGATTTCCACCACGGCTGTTCCCCTCTTCCCTCAATTCCCAAAGAGCTCACTTCTATGGAAACTGTGGCATATCTTTCTGCCACCAAACTCTCTTTTATACAATGATATTAGTTGTATGTTTACTTCTTCAGATTCCTACTTTAAGACTTTTTCCCTCCATACTTGCATCAAGTCCAACCAATAACGTACATCCATGCTTTCATGTATGCCTGGACCAGCAGCCAATCATCGTAAACAGAGATTTGGCTACAGTCATGCAGGGCGGGGACCCAGGTAAGGAAAGAGAGGTGCCTTAGGATACATACTTCAAGGCACTCATGGTCAGGACTGGTCAAGTGCGAACTCTGAACTGCAAATAGTTAATATTACTGAAAACCCAGGGGTAAGGAAGTGGAATGGTGCGAGGTCAGACTGGTCAGAAATGTAGGTAAGGGCTTGATCACGGCGAGCCCTGTATGTCCTGGTGTGGAGTCAGACTCTACCCTCAAAGTAAAGTGGAACCGAGATGCAGTGTGGGTCAGGGGAGGGACATGATTTCACGTGGGTGTGTCAGAGGGACTGACTTCACGTCAGCCTGCAGAACGGGTTAGAAAGACTAAGGCCAAGAGGCCAGGTCAAGACAGAGAAGTGTTTAGACTGCTCCATCCATGGCAGAAGCAGTAAGAACAGAAGAGATTACTCACAAGAACTCAAAGGTGAAGGACTGAGAGGGTGAGAAAGAAATCAAGGGAGGAGATCAAGAGAGTCACCATGTTTCTGCTTGACCTCCTGGGTCTTTCACAAGGCTGTTGACATTACATCCAGGTCTGGAAGACTAAGGATACGCAGAGAACTCCACTGGGAGAGGAAGAGTTGACAAAACGCACCCTCCGGCCCCAGCCGGCACCCACCTGCGTGCTGCTTGCCTGCCTGGTCCTAAGGGGTTTGTCAATCGGAAAGAATTGGCAGCCCATCAAGACACCTACCGGGATGAGTCCCGTCAAACTCAACTGAGAAGAACTATGAAACTGGATGTGTGGCTGTTATAAAACAAGGGAGAAAGAGCAGCCCTTGGACAGACAGAAAACACACGGCTCCTAGAAACGATGGAGAGAGAACTTTTGAAGATGAACACAATCCCCTGCGAAGATGCGCTCTTACAATTAGTCATGTCAGATTGCCAAGGCATAGGATCAGCGTGGGCCCACAGCTGCCCCCTCTCAGCGCCAGGGAATGTTATTTTTACTCTTACAGTTACGGCAAGACTCTCATTACCAAAGCTGCCGATGTCACTTTAATTGGTTTCATTTAATGGTCACATTGGGCACTGCTGCATGGTGGAATTCTTTAAGGCAAAGAAAGAGAAATGGAGAAATGACAGAGAAATGAAGAGAGAGAACTCAGCTCCCAACGGATCATGATTCAGCTCGTCGGGGGGGCATAAACTTAAGAGAAGTTGGCAAAGAGCTCCAATACAAAGGTAATGTTGAAATTGAAATCTGCCATTTGTTGTTCCAAAAGTTAGAAAAAGTAGCACATTTTCAAAATGCAAGTTTATATTTTTCCAGCCACGCATCGCTGGAAACCGTAATCATTGAGAGTGCATTTCTCAGCACATAGAACTCTATTACAAACACAACCAAATTGTGTGGGAAAGGTCTTACATGAGCTAATGATTTGCACATTTCCTGAATACCTCCGGTATGGTGGCACTAGGCAAACTCCAGGAACCTGTCATTTCACAGTGGCAGTAAGTGACCAAGACATACATTAAGCTGCACATAAACCGCTGGGCACTAAACAGTCTGAAAAAGTGTTACTCGTGGCAATAGCCAGGCGTAGTTAATCAAGAAAAGATTTCTTATTGCAATGCAAATCGTCAAAGGTTCAATATGGAGGGACTTCCCTGGTGGTGCAGTAGTTAAGAATCCGCCACCCAGTGCAGGGGACACGGATTCAAGCCCTGGTCCGGGAAGATCCCACAGGCTGTGTGCTACAACTACTGAGCCTGCGCTCTAGAGCCTGTGCGCCACAATTACTGAAGCCCGGGCACCTAGAGCCCGTACTCCGCAACAAGAGAAGCTGCTGCGATTAGAAGCCCGCGCACCGCAACGAAGAATAGCCTCCCATTGCCGCAACTAGAGAAAGCCTGCACGCAGCAATGAAGACCCAAAGCAGCCAAAATTAAAATAAATAAATAAAATGTAAAAAAAAAAAAAAGGTCTAATGTGGAATCCACTTTGGAAAACCTCTCTTTCATCTCCTTCCTTCTATTGGCAAAGACAGTGAGACTCACAGAGGTCAGGGCTTTCCCAAGCTGCAAAGTAAATTAGTGACGGAGCTGACATTACAATCCAGGGACCCTGTGACTCAGTGCCGCCCAGGGTCAACTCTTGAGCAGCCTTCAGAATAAGAAAACGGAGAGAAAGTATGTGTGTGCAAGTGTTTGTGCATGATAGAGCTGCCAGAGAGACGGATATCCGTTTGCAAATATCATCTCCAACATGCTCAAAGACAGAGGCACTGCTAGTACGTGTCATGATTTGCTGTGAAAATACACGAGAATGACACAGAGGATGGGAGAAAACTATTAGGATAAGGAGTGAAGTGGGCTGTGAACAATTTATGGAGAACTACACTCTGGGACCTTCATTTCAAGAAGCGACTGGAAGCCATTTAAAAATTACCAAAAAACGTGCTTTATATAATCAAAACTTATTTTGTTGATAACTCTTGCTTCTGCAAGTAGGACAGATTAAAGGCGGCAGAAACGAGAATAGCAAGAAAGCCAGAAATAGGGCTGTCACTGTTAATTGGGAGCCAGCTAGATGTATGACTGGGAAACAGGAGGGAAATAGTCATCACAGAAGAATTTGAATGAAGGGATAAATGAGTAAAGCCTGGAGATTTTATTCAATATTCCAGGACCAAAAAAAAAAAAAAAACAACTAATATCTAAGAATACAAGTTTGTGAGTCAAATAAAAGATGGACGGTGAAAACTTGGATTTTGGACAAAGAACATGAACTTCATCTTTAATATACTTTATTTTAGATGGCAAAGGTCTCCCAGGTGGGAATATCGTGTAAAGCAGGAGAAACAAAAATTCAATTACAACATTTATGCTCAGGGCTGGATACAGAAATGTGAGATATAGCTATATATTAAATTTTTTTTAATGCTCCAAATACCTGAATTCCTATATCCTGTAAAAATATAGATTGCCAAAGCTTAACTTGGTCAAATAGAGAAAAAGCATTTTGGTCAAAATATACTTTATTCTGTACCAGTAGCTTTTAAAAATTGGAAAATAATACAAGCCTTCCCTACACTAAGCTGATACTAAGGAATCATCCTCAAGATTCTCAGAAATCGCCTATAGCTCCATGAGGCTAATGTTATTCTTTATGGGACATAAAGCTGCTTTAGCATCAGGCTTATTGCAGAAGGCAGCTTGAAAAGACATATTTGCCCTGCTTAAGCCCTTAAAAACTTATAAAAATAACAAGTGCATCTCATCTGGCTCTACTGAAATCACTTCCCTGCAAAGGAAAAGCATTTCAGCGAGCCTGAAAAACAAATGCCTCTCCAGAGATCTGGTCTCTTTGCAGAAAAGACGTTTTGTCAAAGCTCTTGGGGAGTTTTATGTAGAACCAGATGGGGCAGATTTTTCCTTTTATTGTCGTCACCTCTAATTGACGGGTGTTCAGAGAGAGCCTGGCTCATAAAGTGCATGAAACCATCTTCATCCACTCGCCCTTCAGTTCTCTCCAAGAGGTTTGTTTTGCAGAAGTCTAGCCCATGACAAGAGTGGGATCAATGCAATTAAAATGAACAAATCACTTCGCAAATCACCACCTCTAATTTCTACAATAAGCCTCCTCTTAAAATTCGCGAAGGCTTTTATTGCAGTCGACTTTTCTCCATGGAATTCAAATGGCTGCAAATTCGTGAAAGTTCAGATAAGTTGGAGACAAATCAGCCTTTGGGATCAATGAGTGAAATAACTCTTAAAATCCAACCTTTGTCCCCAAATCCTACCTCTGGGGACAAACATTGCCAACTTCAATGTACATTCTCTCTATTACTGGACGGAGCTGCCTGGTTTGCACCTCCCCTCAATCTCATTGTTCAACACAACCCATAAAGGAGGTATAATGATCAAAGAAACCCACACGGGAACATAGAAATACGTATAAATAGTAAATGTGGTCTGTGCCCAGCTCATCTCCCCACGGCACTCGACACTGCCGTTCATGTCGTAGATGCCCTATTGCCCTCGGCCCCTGCATGGAAGGCTAAATGAAAGTCCTGGGAAACTAAGGGTGGAATGGAGTTGGCAGATATGGAGTTGTCCATTTTCACTGTCCCTTGCTTGGATAATTCTGGAACCTGACAGATCTCCAGTGTTTATTGACATGATTCAGCCTCTGCAGCCCGGTGGCAAATCGCTCAGTAAACATACTTCTCACTCCCCTGTCAATGCTTTCTGGAATTACCACCCAGACAAACACTTGCATTTAAAGTGTGCTCTACAGTAAACTAACAGAGGTTATTACACCGTGAGTCCCCTGCAGCTTACAGGAGGAACAGATCAGGGGATGCAGAGCTTGTCCCCCCCCCGAGCAACTCCCCTGAAAGTGGAATTCTAAACAGGTAAGAAGCAGTCCAGAATGTAATAGTGGATGAGTATATGTGCCCTCAAATTAACTTTCTCCCTTATCACCAAAGAGGACTTAGACGGGCAAAGCTACGAATTGCCTTTACCCATTCCTTCCTTTTATCCAGGTGTCATAGGTAATCAAAAGCAGGCCACGAGTGTGTTTTCATACAAATCAAAGCCAAACCAAGTGTTTTGCATAATAGTACCTTAAAGAAGATATTTTCTTTGGGACACAGTGTAAACTTTAGGTTTGATCCTCAAATCACCAGATCTTCCCGGAACCTCCTTCATTTACCAACTTTCATAGAAACTCGTTTGTAAATAAGAGAATTCGAAATTTGAAAGCTTAACATTAGTTACCATTTTATGTTTGCATAACTCAAGCAAAATTTATGTCAAGTGTAGGCTAATACCTCTAACCAGTATCAAAGAAAACGTTCAAAGTCTATAAACTTCATCAGAAATTAATATGAAACTAGAAATATATATAAAGGAAAGTCTTCCCTAGACAGGTGAGTTTTTTGAGTATTGTTTTCCGTCACCATCTGGAGATTTACCATTTATCAAGAAAACCAGACTGCCTTGTAGCTGCTCACGGATAGAACGGAGAGTGAGTAATTTTGGTCCTAATGCCTGATCACGTGATTGTCCGTCTACAACAGACACGGACGCCTCTGGCTATGGCTTCCTCTTCCAACTGCTTCCCCTCTGGCTGAACTTCACAATCAAAGTGACATTTGTCTGCTTAATACCTGCTTTGCTCAATTCATTTATCATTGTTTGGCTGATTTCTCTCCAAGTGGCAGATATTTGGGCGTAAATATTTTCTGTTCCACGTGTAATACGTAGCCCTGGGTAACTTTCATCACGGATGGCATTAAGCCATGTGAAATGATGGACTGTTTTCCTTCACATTACCTTCCTCCAGGTAAACTACTCTGTAGATTAGTAACCGGTTTTCCTTGATTTCTTCTTGAAGGTTACTCCATATTCCTTTACACAGGACTTTTTGCTGAATTATGCATGCTGTTAAGGTCCAACACCCAGCAAAGGATGTGGACTATAATTTCTCCTCTTGTAATTTACATTATACCACCATTAATGACTTAAGCTTCTAAATTTTTCATTCAGAAGATACCGCTTGATACTCAAACGGGAGATTTTGAAACTACCGAATAACACTGCAGTTGAGTACTGTGAATTTTGCTCCAAAATTGATACTTCCATATGTTTCCACTATAACCCTTATACACAAACCAGGACATAAACATGTAGGACATTTTACCCCAAGATGTAAAATCTAAAATATGAGCATTGCCTAACACTTTTCTATCTGAAGCAATAAAGTGAGTTGAGAATAAAAAGAGAGAGAGATGAAAAGAAAAAGAAAAAAGAGATAAGAAGAACTTAAATCTACAGATGTTAGTTTTAATTACCCTAAGTTGCCCCGTTTTGTTCATCAAGAGCATCTAAGTAACATTTTGTGAAACCTTTATCTCCTTTATTGCTTCAGTGAATTTTGTTTTCGCCTGTACCTGTCCTTTTCCATGTTTCTCTTCTATGTAATTTTCTCCTTTAGTTATTAAAATCATAACCTGCAAGAACAGGAAGGGCTTGGAGGTCCCCAACCCAGCGGCTCTCAAAGTGTGATCCTCTGACCAGCGGTATTAGTGTCACACGGGCCCCATCCAGGACCTACCGAATTAGAAACTGTCAGGGTGGGACCCGACCATCCGTTGCAGTCAGTCCTTCAGGGAATTCTGATGTCTGCTCCAGTTTGAGGCTCCCCCAAACTACCCCCCAGGCACGGCCTCATGGCTTCCCTGCTCATCTTACAGCAGCGACTGCTTGCTAGACAGTGGCTTCCTACAGGTGTCATCTGGCAACACCTTGCCTTACTAATTTCTCACTTTGCTCCTGGTCTCCAGCCATCTGGGATGCCCTCAAAGATTAGCTTGTCCCCATATTCCCACAACCTGTTATGCAGAGGGAGGGGTGATTCGTGCCCCACTGAGAAGCCTTTGATCAGTGCGATGGAAGCTGACAGATGAAAGTTTCCGAATCCACCTCCTGGATGGAAATTCTGAGGCATGTTCTAAACGGCTCAGAGAGAGACCTGTTACGGGCCCACCCTCCGTCTTTGTTTTACATCCCTGTCTGTTACTTTTCTTCCCTGAGATGACTTTCCAAGATAAACTGCCTGCACATAAGCAGGGGAGAGGAAATCTAGCCTTCAGCAAACTCTTATTTTAAAGAAGAAAGGACGAAGTATCACTGGTGTTCCTGTTTAGGTGAGCCAACCAAGAAGAGTCTTCAGAAAAGTCCTCTGGAGAGAGAAGGGAACCCTAAAATCACAGGGATTGGAGTTGGTTGTATTTTAGCTGTTTTTTTCCCTTCTCTCAAAAAAAAGAGTGAGGTTTAAAGTGAGAGCTGCATTCCTCAATAAAGCAAACAGAGAGGGAATATAACCCCAAGTACATCCAGTCTGTAGCAATTATTGGAATATCTATAAAAAGAGATGAGTAGTTCCACATTTCACCCAGGAGTAGGGAGTTTTAGTAGCCGTATGGTACAACTTGTGACTCACTGGTTCCATGAAGCATTAACTTCCATACATGTGTCTTTGTGTAGGTGTGGTGGGTGGACAATCTAGTCTTTTCTGTCCTAAAAAAGAAAGTGAATTCCAGTAAAACTTGACTAGGAACAGAAGAAGTTGATGCAAACCTTGCTATTAACTTAATGCATCACAGAATGACTTCACCTAAGTGTGTTTTGTGCCTGCTGTCTAACATCTGTAGTATGATAAGTTTCTTAGAGAAGGAAATATTTTTCTTTTCTGAAAATTATTTTGCCATCAATCATGAATATTGCTTTAAAATTCATATTTACACTCTGTTCTACAACTTAGTTTTCTAAATACTTTTTCAACCCACACATAATGCAAATGTTTTAAAATCACTGCAGGAAAAGGCAGTACGTTCAAATCCATAAGATAGCTCCACTAAGGTAATATTCTATTTTGCTGCTTTATTTTTTTCTTTTTAATATTTATATACATACATTGAGAAATATACACAGTATCTGGAAGAGTCATTTTTAAATGACATTGTTTTGGCAATATATTTGAGTGAAATAATTGCATAAGATGCATTCTTTTAGTCATTCATTTGTACGAAGACAGGAAGAGAGCTTGGAACCAAGAGTATTTTTAAGTAAATTGTACATAAATGATCCATTTGCAATGAGTCCAAATTTTCTCCTTTTTTCCATCTTTTTCATGGAAAATATTCCGCCTTTTACAATATATTCCTTAAAGTAGCAGAATTAAAGGATGTGAAATTATAATTTTAAAGTTGCAGGAAAATATGGTCATTTAAGGGTTTAATTAATTTCTTATTTTTTTAATTATTTCCTTCTCTTAGAGCAGGAGTCCCCAACCCCCGGGGCCATGGGCCGGTAGCGGGCCGCGCCTGTTGGGAGCCGGGCCGCACAGCAGGAGGCGAGCGGCGGGCAAGCGAGCCAAGCTTCACCTGCCGCTGCCCGTGGCTCCCCATCGCCGGCATGACTGCCTGAAGCGTCCCCCACTCCCCGTCCGTGGAAAAACTGGCTTCCACCAAACCGGTCCTTGGTGCCAAAAAAGGTTGGGGACCGCTGTCTTAGAGGGCTTCACAATTAATTTTTAATTTCAGTGATATTCTTTGGTGGCATTGCCTGAAGATTATAAAGTGTCCTTTCTCTGTTGTAGAGCCATTAGGTAAATATTTGGAACTTTTACTGAGCCTGTACCATCAAAAAAGTTGGGGTATCACTATTGACATTTAGGAAATGAATGAGGCTGGTTGTAGAAGGCTTTAGGCAGATAGAATTAAAAAATGACTTTCTCATTTTCCAGGCTAGAGATACTCCCTTTAAGACCAGCTGGAGGTGTCAGTATGACTCTTGTATATTTTACAGAAGTCAATTCGATACAGAAGCCAAGTTGACATAGAAGTCAATTATACATACACACACACACACACACACACACACAAATGTGTATGAAAGTGTATCCCTTATTACTTACAAAGGCTATTTATGAAAGTTTACTTCTGTAACAAGACAAATCTGAGTTCCTTTGTTGCTACAGACAATGTTATCAAATGAATCCTGTCATTCCGGCAAACACTATAACGTTACTTTAAGACTTTAGTTAAAGGTATAGACTTGGTACATCCATACAACGGAATACTACTGAACTGTAAGAAAGGAAGGGACTCTTGATTTATGCCATAACATAGATAAATCTTAAATGCATTTTTCTAAGTGAAAGAAATCAAACCCAAATGGCTACATACTGTATGATACCGTTCATGCGACATTCTAGAAAACACAGACTGTCTGGAAGATGTGGTTGCCAACAGTTGGTTGTGGGGAAGGGGATATCTACGAAGTGACGACAACGGGATTTTAGGGTGATGAAACTGTTCTCTGCTACTTTGTGGGTAGATACACAACCCTAAGCATTTCTACGCCACCAAGAATGAACTTAACCATATGCAAACATTTATTTTATTTTTTACAGTTGACTGATATATAATTGATACCCAAAGAACTTCACATATCTGTGTACAATCTGATGAGTCTAGACATATGCAAACACCCAGGATACCATCACCACAATCAAGGAAGTAAACATATCCAACACCTCCCTTAACTTAAAAAAAAAAATCCACCTGAGGACTTCCCTGGCGGCCCAGTGGTTAAGACTCCGCACTTCCACTGGCAGGGGGCAGGGGTTCAAGCCCTGGTCGGGGATCTAGATTCCGCGTGCCACGCGTGGAGCGGCAAAAAATAAATAAATAAAATTTTAAAGTTTAAAAAATTAAAAAAATCAACCTGGATATCGGGGGATCTCAAAATGGAATGCGGACGGTGACAAACGATTCTAACTACACGTAGTGAGCAGAATTCTAAACCTGTTCCTGAACCTCCTACCCCAATCCCTGATGAGATTCTCACACCCATGACTATGTTACACGTTACATGTCAAATGGGATTTTTCAAATGTAATTAAAATTACTAAGCAGTTGACTTCCAGTTAATCCAAAGACAGATTTTCCAGACGGTCTAACGTAATCATCACATGAGCGATTTAAAAGAAGAAAGTTTTCTCCAGTTGGTAACAGAAGTTACACTCTAGGCAGAGGAGAGATTCTAGGCTGACTTTGAAGCAATGGATCGTTGCTGGCTTTGAAGTCTGAGGGAGCTACATCCAAGGACCAGAAAGTAACTTCTAGGAGCTGAAAGGGACTCCAGCCGAAAGCCAGCAAGGAAATGAAGATTTCAGTCTTACAGCTGCAGGAAACTGGCATCTACCAAGAATCGGAATGGGCCTAGAAGTGGGTTCTTCCACAGAACTTCCAGACAAGAGGCCAGCGTCCTGACGTCTGCCTTGTGAGACCTTAAGCAAAGAGCGTGGCGCAGCCCACCTGCACTGGCTGACCTATCCAACTGTGAGCTAGCAAACGCATCTTCTTTTGCAGCCTCCAGCTTGTGCGAACAGAAAACTAACACTGACTTACAAACGTATGGCATGTCCTCACTGGGGACGGTGAGGACAAATGAGCTCAACTATGTGGCTTTGGAAAACAGTATTCTGACTGGCTGGTGAAGATTAAAGACAAAAAGAACTACATGCAGACACTGTACTCTAATGGGTAAGCTTTGTTTCTCACAGAAATACAGGCCTAGCCGTTCTGAAACTACTTTATATGCATACTAGGATTAAACAAGTAAATAATTTGTACATTGCAGGAGTCAGCTTTCTCACTATTCCGGGAAGAAGTTACGAAAAAGCAAGGGGAAAGGCTAGAGTGTGGATTAGAGTATAGGTACAGAGCCATGTTTATAGATAAGACACAAATAAAAATAGGTGTGTATGTATACATGAGTTAGTATGCGTGGATTTCCTAGCTCTGTTCTCCAAGTGAGCGTAGAATCAGTGACGCCTCAGTAGCAACAGTGAACACACCTGGTACCCAAATCTTAATTTCAAAACACCATGTTCCAATAAAAGGAGCCAGGGCTCTTTGGAGAAATGGCTGATTTTTTAACTGGGTCAGGAAAAAGACACACTGAGCCTGAAATATCTTATAGTGCCAGGAAAGAAGGAAGTGCTTAATAAACAAAACAAGAAAAAAAAAAAAAAAAAAAAGAATGGAGGCACATCACAAGGAACAGGAGTCAACTGAAAGAGCCCACAATGGACAAAGCTGAGAAAAACCTTAGCAGTAAATATTGATATTACTGGACTATAGCCCAAACAATAAAATAAATATCCATTAGTCTGTACCAATGAATACCTGATTGAATAAATAAATAAACAGGGGAAAAGAGACAATCTTTGTCACAGAAGAATTCCGGATAATAAATGTAGAAGCAATGAAGGACGTGCAAAATCACCATTAGCACCAACTGGGGCAGGCAAAAATCCATGGAAGAACGCTGAAATTTGGGGGTAAAACTTTCAGGAGAAGCAGAGCGCGTGCACGGCCTCCAAACGTCTCCAACAGAACATTTATTAATTACTGGGGCAGTTTTAACCTAAATCCACAAAACCCCCGAAGCTCCTCTGCCCAGGAGGTACACCTTGATCACGTTTCCCGTGGCTGTCGGCTGGACTTAAGTGAGCTGCTTCTAAGACACACGTTATGGAAAGGGAAAGAGCAGTGGAGAAAACTGGCAGGTACCCCTTTAACCAGGTGATCAAGGTAGTGATCTTTGCTTCACTCACACTGACCTCAAAGACGCTGGCTTTACTTTCACACTGAGCTATGCTTTTAATAAAAACAAAGTAAGGAAGAACATTCTGGCTCTGCCACTTTTTGAGCTACTAACTGTGATGATTAATTCTCTGTGTCACCTTGACTGGGCTCGGGGATGCCCAGATCCTGGAAAAAAAACATCATTTCTGGCTGTGCCTGGGTTGGGGTTGCCGGGCGAGGTTAGCATTTGGGTCGGCAGACTGAGTAAAGAGATCCAGCCCTCACTGATGTGGGATGGCACCATCCTATCCACTGAGGGCCTGAATGGAGCAAAAAGGAGAAGGAAGGGGAAATTCTCCCTCTTCTTGAGCTGGGGACATCCTCCTTCTCCTGCTTGGACATCAGAGCTCCTGGTTCTCTGGCCTTTGAACTCAGACTGAGTTACACCACTGGCTTTTCTGGGTCTCCAGCCCGCAGCGAGCCGACGGTGGGCCTTCTCAGTCTCTGTAAGCGTGTGAAGCACGTGAGCCAGTGCCTATAATCAGTCAATCAACCTCTCACTCTCTAGATATTTATATATGTATATATATGTATGTGTATATATGTATGTATATACGTACATACACACTCATACCCTCTTGGCTCTGTGTCTTCAGAGAACCCTATTTTCACACACCACCTTGTGTGGTCTTCATCTTCATACATGCATGTAGATTTAGATCCTAGACAGAGAGACCCACAGCCTGAGTCTGTGGAATCAGAGACATCTTGCAATTATTGTGGAAACATATGTGTATGGGCATATTTTTTCTGAAAAGAAATTTCATTCCTTCTCAATCCAGGTATCAGATACCCTCAGAACGTTAAAAAACAAGAACAAACAAACAAAACAAAAAAAACAGTAGTCTTGAGGATAGCCATTTTTTGCTTTACTTATCTTTGTAGAAAATCTAGTGTTTCTGTAAAGGAAATACTTCATGCTTAAGTGGAGTAAATGAATAAATAAATGAAAGATATAAAGTATTGAAATTACCTGGCCCTTTACTGAAAATAATGATTCTATCTGGATTTGAGAAACAAATCATTCTCCAATTTTCAGCTTCTAGTTAAGCCAAAACGATAGTAGCTACTATCATTTATAGGCAAGTCATTTATAGTTCACTATAGAATTTTCTTATGTATAGTTTTATCCTCATAAATAAAGTAGGCACGTGTCCCGGTTTATCCCTGCTGTCCTAGCATATCGTGTCATCCTGTCTGGTTTGGCACTTGTCCCGGATTTTTCATATTTTAATAAGGTATTACTTTAATACCTGCACCCACATGAACTAAGCTGGATTTGCTAGAGCAACACGGTGTCCTTTCAGCTTCTGCCAGAGCCTGCAAACGAAATGTCTGAGTCACAGGTGCAGAAAAATAGAGGGCTTACTGAAACATGTGACCCAACCTGGACGGCAACTGGCTGTAACCTCTCCTTTCCAAGCACTTTTCAGACACAAGGTAATTAACACCTCCCTCTCAAGGACAGTGTGCAGGGCACCCACTGATAAAATGAAGTGCTCCAGGACAGGGGCAGCTAAGGACAGTGATCCCATCAGGTCCTGGTCAGTGAAAGCAGGAGGGTAGGACACGAGCTCCTGCTTGGACCACTGCTTGTGGGAGCGCAAGGCAGACAGGGGAGTGGGGAGCATATGGGGAACTGCAGGTCAGGGATTTACAAGTTAGGTTATGTGAAATAAGTGTGCAAAGACCTAACAGTCTGCTACTCTTGCTACAGAGGTTTTGTCATTGGTTGTACGTGTAAGTCTGCTTTATTTCATTTATGTATGTTAATGCTCTTTTGTTTTGTCTTGAAATAAACCTTCGACACAAATGAGCTCCAAAATCGTGTTAACTATCTTAAATCTTGAGAGTTGATGTCAAATGAACACAGTGTCTAGATCTCACCAACCACAGGAAAACCAGAAAACACAGATTTGCTGGAAAAACACCAGCATCTATTCCAAGGTCAGTTGCTATTTTAAGAAGACAGCGCCCAAGTCATCAATCCTCATTCAGCAGCAAAGTACCCAACTTTCCACTGAGATCAAGGACCTGTCCTCCTATATTAATTTTGCTTAATTTGATTCCAAATTACTTTTACAGATTACTTTTTCTGTACACATAAAAAGTAAAACGACTGCTTTTAATACGTTAGCTCCATTTGTAAAATAATCACAATAACATCAACAACAACACCTCAAAAGTTAAATGACACCATTTTATATCAGGACCATCACACATTTTAAATACAAAATTATGTGTTAACACGTTTCAATAAGTTTTCTATGTTTCCATCCAGTTAGTGGAATCAAATTTAAGCTTTGGGAAGTTTATCTGATGGAAGGTAAAACACCCATTGTCATTGTAGGTGCTATAAAAAATGCAGTAAAATTCTATTTTGAAGAAAATATGACGGATTTTGTAGTGGTAACTCAGAAATTTTGGTAGACCACAGTATCTTGGTAAAGGTTATGTTCTTAATAAATTAAGAGATCTATAGATTAGGAATGTATTTAAACTTGGCATTTATCACATTTCATATCAACCATTTCATTAATGTACTTAAATTTGACAAATATGTCATATCAAATTGGCAACCTAATAAGCTGCAGCTTCAGAAGCTTTGGAAACTTGGAACCTGGTATTATTGAAATAAAGTCTACAGAGAGAATAGTAATGATATTGACTCTTAAAAAATAAAGGGAGACCCAAACTTACAGATGAGAGCTAAACTGGCATATAAAATTTAGTTTTGTACTTCTATAAGTGTTTTAGAATATCCCAAGTTCCTATTTATTACTGGATAAATATTATATTCTATCTTAGAACTATACTGAAAAAGCCTATAATTAGGGAAAACATCTACATTTGATGAAACAGTCAAAATAATTCTTAATAGAAACAACTTAAGTTTTGCTTGTAAACATATTCGACAAAGAAAAGTACTTTACATGCAGGCAAAAGGCTAGTGCCCATCAAAATATTCAGGCTGAAATATTTATATGTCTCAATGTGAAACAAACAAACTTGAGAATATTCTCTATTTAGCAGAATTTGCCCGATTTTACCTGATGACTAGGCATTTACAGTTTTTTCTCAGATTTAAAAATATTACGGCTTACGGAAAAGAGTCATTTGAATGTGCAAACACTTTCACATTTATTAAACACCAAATGCAGTTTTGAAGAAGAATGTAGGCACTTTTATTTTTAAAAATTAAAATACATTTTCAAATCAAGAAATCAGATGCACATTATAAGATACAGAGCTAAGAAACAGACTAAAACAGATGAATACGAACCAAGAAATACTGTTCTACCTTTTTTTTTTTTTTTTTTTTTTTTGGCTGCTCTCCTTGAAGGATCTTAGTTCCCGACCGGGACCAGGAGCCCGTGCCCTCTGCAGAGGAAGCACAGAGTCCTAACCACTGGACCGCCAGAGCATTCCCCTACTTACCCTTTTTTAATGTTCAGAGAATCAATATAAAGAGGGTTTTTTGTTTAATGTACATAAATATATTATTTTTAGAGTTATAGAAACTGTTTTAAGGAAATAGTTTTAGAATAAAAGTATACTACAGATCCACCAATAAAATGAGCCATATTTGTCAGTTTATGTATTAGATAAGTTTAACTACTTATTATTATTATTGGTGGTTTTTTTGGGGGGGGGGGTTTGCGGTACGCGGGCCTCTCACTGTTGTGGCCTCTCCCGTTGCGGAGCACAGGCTCCGGACGCGCAGGCTCAGCGGCCACGGCTCACGGGCCCAGCCGCTCCGCGGCATGTGGGATCTTCCCGGACCGGGGCACGAACCCGCGTCCCCTGCGTCGGCAGGCGGATTCTCAACCACTGCGCCACCAGGGAAGCACTAACTACTTATTATTAACCTTAGGTACAAAATCAACATGCAGAAATCTGCTGCACTTCTATACACTAATAATCAACTACCAGCAAGAGAAATTAAGGAAATAATTTAGAGTTTAACTATTTTAATTTTTTATTTTACTCTCAAAAGTGTCACCCAAAAAGTTTAGATGATCAATTATACGAAGAAGAATAACTCTACAAGATAAAAATAACACAGGTTATTGTTTGTGTGACTATATGCTTACTTACACTCACAAAATAAAGGGAAGACTCAAGCCTACTGACAGATGAGAGCCAAAATGGCATATAAGATTTAGTTTTTTCTTCTATCACTGTGTTTTAGAGTATCCCAAGACACACGGCCCAAAGTCACACAGCAGGACATGGCAAGTCAGGGACGTGAGCCAAGTTTATGGAGAAGCATTTGGTGAGAATTTATGATCATGTGCAAGAAACACTGACATTGTGCTCCGTATGCTTCATCCATATAGAACACAAAAGGAAAGGGAAAAAAGCAATCAAATAACACGGAAGTTCTTAAGAGGTCCAAAGTATCAAATTTTAAAGAACCCAGAAGGATAATACACAGAATAACAGAGTGCTGGCTGGAAAAGGCTTTGAGACAGGTTACTCTCTGGAAGAATTCTGAATCACGTTTTAGTAAAGACGAAAGCAGATAGATGTCCACTCCGGGGAGATGGGATGGAACATGCGGTTTGGTGTGTAGATGCGAAAAAGCAAAACCAGCCACAACATCTGTGGGAACCCGAGTGTCCCTAGTGGCCAAAAGATCAGGAGCTGTGATCGCGAAGTGGAATGCGAGATTTTACAGCCTGATATTAGAAAGCCTGGGTAAAATGGAAGTATTACAGCTGCTTAAACAGAAAAACAAGCTAATAAAGTTTGCCTATAATTAAGAGCATCCAATTGGCAGTGATTTGTTCATTCACACATTCAACAAACATTCACTGAGTGTGGACAATGCACCAGGAACTGCTCTATATGCAGTAAGAAGAAAACAGTAAACAAAACAAAATCCTTGTCCTCATGGAGAACTATTAGAGAAAACAAACAACACTTTATATGAATCTTAGATTACAATATGATTGAGGACACGGGGAGGGGGAAGGCGAAGCTGTGACAAAGTGAGAGAGCGGCATGGACATATATACACTACCAAGTGTAAAACAGAGAGCTAGTGGGAAGCAGCCGCATAGCACAGGGAGATCAGCTCGGTGCTTTGTGACCACCTAGAGGGGTGGGATAGGGAGGGTGGGAGGGAGGGAGGCTCAAGAGGGAGGAGATATGGGAACATATGTATATGTATAACTGATTCACTTTGTTGTAAAGCAGAAACTAACACACCATTGTAAAGCAATTATACTCCAATAAAGATGTTAAAAAATAAAGAAGCACAATGTAGAAAAAACAAAGCCAGGCATGGGTATTAAGAAAGCGAACGCTTACAGAGTTCACTTTATATACATTAACACATTTAACCCTCACAACAATGGTATGAGGTAAGTGTGCTACTATTTTCCACATTTTATATGAGGAAACAGACACACCGGCTGGCTTGGCAACCTGCCCAAGGGCACAACTAGAAAGCGGCAAAGTGATTTCAAATTCAGACTGTGTGGCTTGAGTCCATGTTCCTAATCATCATGTTAGCACTGCTCCATGACTTTGAGCTGAGACCTCAATTAAGCAAGGGAGTCAGCCACGTGCAGACCTGAAGAAAGACTATGCCAGAGGGAACAGCAAGTGTGAAAGCCCTGATTAAGGGTACACTTGGCATGTTCAAGAAACAGCAAAATCGCAAGAAGGAAACAGAGAAAAATGGTGTCAGATCGCTAGATATTGTGGTCTGCTGAAAGGAGAATGGACGGTAGAAGTCCAAGTGTAGAATCAGAAAGGTCAATTAGCATAACACCATCCAGGTGACAGGTGATGCCCGCTTGGACTCAGGTGTTGATGGGCGTGAAAAGCTTTCCGATGTGTCAGCTTGGCTAGGCTATAGTCTCCAGTTATCCTATCAAACATGAATCCAAGTGAAGGTATTTCCTTAGATGTGATTAAAGTCCATGATCTATTGACTTTATTGTTTTTACCTTTTTATTTTATATTGGACTGTAGTAGATTAACAATGTTATGTTAGCTTCAGGTAT
Source organism: Kogia breviceps (assembly GCF_026419965.1). NCBI lineage: Eukaryota > Metazoa > Chordata > Mammalia > Artiodactyla > Physeteridae > Kogia > Kogia breviceps. The sequence goes on from NC_081327.1 coordinate 47,874,735, forward strand.
ACAACAAAGTGATTCACTTATACATATACATGTATCTACATAACGTAACATTCAGTTATACATATACATGTATCTATTCTTTTACAAATTCTTTTCCCAGTTAGGTTGTTACAGAATATTGAGCAGAGTTCCCTGTGCTGTACAGTAGGTCCTCGTCGGTTATCCATTTTAAAAATAGCAGTATGTGGACTGAATGTCAATATTATGACATAGCATGAGTGTGTTTCGTGTTTGGTAATTGCAATCATTGTTGCTTTTGTTGTGGTCATCCAGTTACAATGCCTGGTGTCAGTTTGTTTATCTCTTGTAAAAATAAAATACAGTATGTCTGTATGAAAAATAATTAATTTTTTAAAAAATAGCAGTATGTACATGTCAATCCCAAACTCTCTAACTATCCCTCCCTCCCCCCACCCTTACCCCCCGGTAACCATAAATTCATTCTTTAAGTCTGTGAGTCTGTTTCTGTTTTGTAAATAACTTCACTCATATCATTTTTTTTTAGACTCCGAATGCAAACAATATCATACGATATTTCTCCTTCTCTGTCTGACTTTAAGTAAAGGAGATCAGCTAGGACAATCTGAGTGGGTCAAATGTAATCAATTGAAGGGCCTTTAAGAGTAGACCTGAGGCTTCCCTGAAGAAGAAAAAAATCCCCTCGTGGCCAGCAGCTTCAATTCTTCCCATGGCTTGCCCTGCAGATTTCCAACTTGTCTATTCAGCCTCCACAATCACGTAAACCAATTCCTTGCAATACATCTCTCAAGAAATATCTCCTATTATGTGGTAAAGCAGTAGCTATTAGATTCAGAATATATGCTGATGGTGTCATTAAACACTGATACAGGTATGAGAGAAAGAGAGGTACTCTCTCCATCAACAGTTTCGCACTTGAATCCTTTTCCCAAGGGGGCGGTCATGAAACAACAGAATAATCACTTTTTTTAACCTCCTTTGGCATTGTCTTCACATGCCCTCATGTCTTTGGGTAAAATATCAGCAACAAAAACATAGCCAGCTGTCCTGCTGCAAATTTGGATGAGCTGTTCCAAATAACTAAATCTATGAATTCATATGAAGGGGTCCATTTACAGAAATGGCACTCAGAGCCCTTCCCTCTGGATAGAGACCCTTTGTCGAGAGACCTAACAGATGTAATAGAAAACAAACAAAAACGTCCCAAATGGCAGAATTTTCCAATAAGATTTCATCTATTTACACAACGGAAAATTATCAAGCCATTAGAAAACGGTATTTGACAGAAAAATTAAATAAGATAAAATGACTGCAGTATTTTATTTTTAAGGCTGATTCAGAATGCTTGGGACAGTAATTCAGAGTCGAACTTTTATGTAAATAGAGCTGCATTTAAATCCTGAGTCAATCATAGGTTACCAGTACATCCTTGGTCCATGTATGTAGAATCCCTGAGCCTCCATTCTCACCTCTCCAGGTTTACATAGTGAGTAAAAAGGGTGGAACGTGCTCAACAGTGAACAACCAGTGTCAAATAAATCTAATTATCCTTTGTGAATGTACATTTGATGTGCGTCTGTATCTACACACATATATATATGAAAATGCTACGTATAATATAGCTATATATATAATATAGTTAATGTATACATACACACAGAGAGCAAGGTGTATGTGTATTAATTAGACACACAAAACTATTTTCATTTTACACCGAATAGCAAATGTGAATCTTTGGTTGGGTTTGTGAATTCACTTCACTCAGTCAATAAATATTTATTAAAGTACCTTTATAATCCAGGCACCAAATGCTAAGTAAAGGGGAAAGGGTAGTAAATATAATTGTTTTTACTATTTTGGTTACTGTCCAAGTTTTCTATAATGAGTTTACATCAGTCTTGAAATGCATAAAATTGTTTTTAAGGACAATGTAACTTACAAAAGAACATTAGATTTGTTCTAATGGTATATGTAGAGAAAAGAAACATCGAAAAAAAAAAAAAAAACTTCAAGGCACCTGGCTCCGCCCAGGATAAGAGCAGGTCACCCTGAGCCTGCTCCTGTTATACCTGTAATGATTTTCTCTGTTCCAAGAGCTTAAGACCTAAACTTCCTTCCACATCTCTTGGGTGAGTCCTGCTATCGTTTCCGTGTGCTCTCATGATTGCATCTGCTTTCATAACAGCCTTCTGAGTCTCATGGATAGATTTCCTCTGGCCGTAAGCTTCCTGGAAATGTCTTCCAGCAGGATCTTTGCCTTTGCAGGAGCTGCCTCATCCGTGTTAAAGACTCTGTGTGTGCGTGTGTGTGTGTGCAACTCAATTACCCATTCTACCACCTTCTGCTTCCTGGCTGAAAGAGGAATTATAAGATATATGGTCTGTCGGGCCCTCTTATCACAGGCACCCTCCGTGTCCTCAATTTCTGTCTCTGTAAAAGGACTACAATAATGGCCACCCCGCTTGTATAAAATACATCAGCAGTTATTAAGTGGGTTCAGAAATGCAAACATACCGTTCTGATATGAAAGAGTGTTTAAACCGCGTGAAGTGACTGTCTCCTCTAAAGGCATTTTCCTTTGGGGCCACTGCTTCCATATCTTATGAAAAGGAGGATAATACCTGGACCAATTTCACACAGCTATTACAACGAGCATCTAAAATGTTATTTTAAGCTACTGGAAAATTATCCTCCAAAAAAATGTCAGCTTAGCGCTTATCGATAGTAGTCTGAAATACACAAGATGTCAGGGTGAACTATGTACTTCCGTGCTTACCGATAAAATACACTATGTGAGTTCAAAACATTTATTCAAATGCCTCTCCTGAGAGGATAACAGGGCTGCTGCTGCTCGAACACTCACTGCACTAGGTGCAGAGAACCCGAGGGGTCTGTGGCTCCGGTGCAAGAGGAAGGGCCCCCCCCCTTCACCCTCTCGGCTCCCAGCGGCCTCATCCATCTCTCCAGCTGGCGGTGGCAACACTGCTTTCTTGCTGCAGTTCTATAAACAGGAGGCAGTGAGCTACTGCTGCCACATACACTCATGCTTGACTACCAGAAGATAAATACTTTAACTCTTAAGCTTCAGGGAATAGGAAAGTGGGCTAAATGCCAAGAAATAAGGAAAGTAGGTCACTGGGCCCCCCACAGAAATGAGGTCACAGAAAACCCAGCACCAGCTTATCCCCCAAGCTCCTGAGGCTGACTCTCCATGGGGACATCACACAGACATCGCAGGGACACCACAGAGACCAGCACAAAGACTGTTCCCCAGTATGCCTTATTTATTGTTTAAGGTTGGGTGTTGATTCCACTTATGCTTTACTTCTGCTGCTTTTCCTTTGTGAATACAATTCATGCCGGAGTTAATCACTCCTTCCCCATGGTCTTGTGGCAGGTATTTTGTACCTCACTCAGTCTTGTGTTGTCACCAGTGTGTATCAGCTATCCTCAATCTGTCCTCCTCGCCAACGACACGTCCACACCAGAGGGCAACATAGGACACACTCCACAGACAGACCCAGAGTGGCGCACTGTGTCCACTTCAACGGCACACTGTTATTGGGAGAACCTTGAAACCACTCTGATTTTTTTCCTTTAAAACAATGTTCACAAAAGATCAGCAAGGATTTAGAAGAACTGAACAACATCATCAACCAACTGGATCTAGTTTACGTTTACAGAACACCACCAACAGCAGAAGTAGCCTTCTTTTCAAGTAGTCATAGCACATTCACCAAGATAGAACATATCCGGGGTCATAAAACACACCCTGACAAACACAAAAGAACTGAAATCATAAAAAGTGTGTTCTCTGACCATAAAAAAATTAATCTAGGAATTAACAGAAATATAATAGGAGAACACTCAAACACTTGGCAATTAAACAAAACACATACAAATAATCCACATGTGAAAGGGTAAATCTCCAGAGATTAGAAAATACTTCAAGCTGAATGAAAATAAAAATGTAGCACACCTACATCTGTGGGATGCAGCTAAAGCAGTCCTTGCAGGGAAAACTTTAGCATTCAACGATTACATTGGGGGGGAAAGCTATCAAATAAATAATCCAAGAAATTAGGAAAAAAGAACAAAATAAAGCCAAAGCTTTAAAAATGCCATGGTTCTATAGCTATTACTAAGTTAGCACCTATAAAAATTCCCTTTAAAGAATATCTCCAATACCAGGCTTTCTGTGAAGTGTGAAGAGATGTTTAAAATTTTCAGAGAAAACATTCCAGTTGAAATATTCAATGTGCAGAACACGTACAGACCCCACTGTGAGTGAGGCATTTTCCCAGGCACGGGAAGGATGAAAGGTAGTTGAAAGGGCATGTTTCCTGCTCTCATATGTTCTCACCATACCATGAGACCAGAAATTAAAACCTGAAGCAGAATTTTTAAATATGATGGAAATACTGATAGTTAAACCAATGTGCAGGGTGGAATACTGAAATCAGGGAAGTCCACGATGACCAGTTTTCTTGAAACTTGTTATCTGTACTATATTTCAAGAATTTTGCTGTTAATAAAACTATCTGTGTGTCAAACTTAAGTCACCAAGCTACATGCACCTCTAGTACTATTTCCACCACAAGACAACTGACAGAGATGAGGTAAGGAGTAAGACGTGGAGATCTCCTTCCTCCTCACAGAGACATCAGAAATACATCTACACGTGGAACTGCTCCTATACAACACCCACTGAACGCTGGCAGAAGACCTCAGACCTCCCAAAAGTCTAGAAACTCCCCCACATACCCAGATAGGGCAAAAGAAAAAAAAAATAAACAGAGACAAAAGAATAGGGACGGGACCTGCACCAGTGGGAGGGAGCCGTGAAGGAGGAAAGGTGTCCACACACTAGAAGCCCCTTCGCGGGCGGAGACTGCGGGTGGCGGAGGGGGAAGCTCCGGAGCCGCGGAGGAGAGCGCAGCCACAGGGTGCGGAGGGCAGAGCGGAGAGATTCCCACAGAGGATCGGTGCCGACCAGCACTCACCAGCCCGAGAGGCTTGTCTGCTCCCCCGCCGGGGCGGGCGGGGCCGGGAGCTGAGCCTCGGGCTTCGGTCGGATCCCAGGGACAGGACTGGGGTCGGCGGTGTGACCACACCCTGAAGGCGTTAGTGCGCCACGGCTGGCCGGGAGGGAGTCGGGAAGAAGTCTGGACCTGCTAAGAGGCAAGAGACGATTGTTTCCTGGTGCACGAGGAGAGGGGATTAAGCGCGTCGCTTAAAGGAGCTCCAGAAACGGGCGCGAGCCACGGCTATCAGCACGGACCCCAGAGATGGGCATGAGACGCTAAGGCTGCAGCTGCCGCCACCAAGAAGCCTGTGTACGAGCCCAGGTGACTGTCCACACCTCCCCTCCCGGGATCCTGTGCAGCCCGCCACTGCCAGGGTCCCGGGATCCAGGGACAACTTCCCCGGGAGAACACACGGTGCGCCTCGGGCTGGTGCAATGTCATGCTGGCCTCTGCCGCCACAGGCTCGCCCCGCACTCTGTACCCCTCCCCACGGCCTGAGTGAGCTGGAGCCCCCGAATCAGCTGCTCCTTTAACCTCGTCCTGTCTGAGCAAAGAACAGACGCCCTCAGGCAACCTACACGCAGAGGCGGAGCCAAATCCAAAGCTGAGCCCTGGCAGCTGTGTGAACAAAGAGAGGGGGAGGTCTCTCCCAGCAGCCTCGGAAGCGGCGGATTAAATCTCCACAATCAACTTGATGTACCTGCATCTGTGGAATACCTGAATAGACAACAAATCATCCCAAATTGAGGAGGTAGACTTTGAGACCAAGATATATTATTTTATCCCCTTTTCCTCTTTTTGTGAGTGTGTATATGTATGCTTCTGTGTGAGATTTTGTCTGTATAGCTGTGCTTTCACTATTTGTCCTAGGGTTCTGTCCGTCCGTTTTTTTGTTTGTTTGCTTTGTTTTTGTTTGTTTTTTTACTTAAAAATTTGTTTTTTAAAAATTATTTTTTATTTTTTATTTTAATAACTTTATTTTATTTTATCTAACTTTATTTTATTTTATTTTATCCTCTTTCTTTCTTTCTTTCTTTCTACTTTTTCTCCCTTTTATTCTGAGCCATGTGGATGAAATGCTCTTGGTGCTGCAGCCAGGAGTCAGTGTTGTGCCTCTGAGGTGGGAGAGCCAACTTCAAGACACTGGTCCGCAAGACACCTCCCAGCTCCAAGTAATATCAAACAGTGAAAATCTCACAGAGATCTCCATCTCAACACCAACACCCAGCTTCACTCAACGACCAGCAAGCTACAGTGCTGAACACCCTATGCCAAACAACTATCAAGACAGGAAAACAACCCCACCCATTAGCAGAGAGGCTGCCTAAAATCATAATAAGGCCACAGACACCCCAAAACACACCACCAGATGTGGACCTGCCCACCAGAAAGACGAGAGCCAGCCTCATTCACCAAAACACAGGCACTAGTCCCCTCCACCAGGAAGCCTACACAACCCACTGAACCAACTTTAGCCACTGGGACAGACACCAAAAACAACAGGAACTACAAACCTGCAGCCTAAGAAAAGGAAACCCCAAACACAGTAAGATAAGCAAAATGAGAAGACAGAAAAACACACAGCAGATGAAGGAGCAAGATAAAAACCCACCAGACCTAACAAATGAGAGGAAATAGGCAGTCTACCTGAAAAAGAATTCAGAATAATGACAGTAAAGATGATCCAAAATCTTGGAAATAGAATAGAGAAAATGCAAGAAACATTTAACAAGGACCTAGAAGAACTAAAGAGGAAACAAGCAATGATGAACAACACAATAAATGAAATTAAAAATACTCTAGAAGGGATCAATAGCGGAATAACTGAGGCAGAAGAACGGATAAGTGACCTGGAAGATAAAACAGTGGTAATAACTACTGCAGAGTAGAATAAAGAAAGAAGAATGAAAAGAATTGAGGTCAGTCTCAGAGATCTCTAGAACAACATTAAATGCACCAACATTTGAATTATAGGGGTCCCAGAAAAAGAAGAGAAAAAGAAAGGGACTGAGAAAATATTTGAAGAGATTATAGTTGAAAACTTCCCTAATAAGGGAAAGGAAATAGGTAATCAAATCCAGGAGGCATAGAGAGTCCTATACAGGATAAATCCAAGGAGAACCACGCCAAGACACATATTAATCAATCTGTCAAAAATTGAATACAAAGAAAACATATTAAAAGCAGCAACGTAAAAACAACAAATAACACACAAGGGAATCCCCATAAGGTTAACAGCTGATCTTTCAGCAGAAACTCTGCAAGCCAGAAGGGAGTGGCAGGACATATTTAAAGTGATGAAGGAGAAAAACCTACAACCAAGATTACATTACCCAGCAAGGATCTCATTCAGATTTGATGGAGAAATTAAAACCTTTACAGACAAGCAAAAGCTGAGAGAGTTGAGCACCACCAAACCAGCTTTACAACAAATGCTAAAGGAACATCTCTAGGGAAGAAACACAAGAGAAGGAAAAGACCTACAGTAACAAACCCAAAACAATTAAGAAAATGGGAATATGAACATACATATCGATAATTACCTTAAATGTAAATGGATTAAATGCTCCCACCAAAAGACGCAGACTGGCTGAATGGATACAAAAACAAGACCCATATATATGCTGTCTACAGGAGACCCACTTCAGACCTAGGGACACATACAGACTGAAAGTGAGCGGATGGAAAAAGGTATTCCATGCAAATGGAAATCAAAAAAAAGCTGGAGTAGCAATTCTCATATCAGACAAAATAGACTTTAAAATAAAGACTATTACAAGAGACAAAGAAGGACACTACATAATGATCAATGGATCAATCCAAGAAGAAGATATAACAATTGTAAATATTTATGCACCCAACATAGGAGCACCTCAATACATAAGGCAAATACTAACAGCCATAAAAGGGGAAATCGACAGTAACACATTCATAGTAGGGGACTTTAACACCCCACTTTCACCAACAGACAGATCACCCAAAATGAAAATAAATAAGAAAACACAAGCTTTAAATGACACATTAAACAAGGTGGACTTGATATTTATAGGACATTCCATCCAAAAACAACGGAATACACATTTTTCTCAAGTGCTCATGGAACATTCTCCAGGATAGATCATATCTTGGGTCACAAATCAAGCCTTTGTGAACTTAAGAAAACTGAAATTGTATCAAGTATCTTTTCCAACCACAACGCTATGAGCCTAGATATCAATTACAGGAAAAGATCTGTAAAAAATACAAACACATGGAGGCTAAACAATACACTACTTAATAACGAAGTGATTACTGAAGAAATCAAAGAGGAAATCAAAAAATACCTAGAAACAAATGACAATGGAGACAAGATGACCCAAAACCTATGGGATGCAGCAAAATCAGTTCTAAGAGGGAAGTTTATAGCTATACAAGCCTACCTTAAGAAACAGGAAACATCTCGAATAAACAATCGAAATTTGCACCTAAAGCAATTAGAGAAAGAAGAACAAAAAGTCCCCAAATTTAGCAGAAGGAAATAAATCATAAAGATAAGATCAGAAATAAATGAAAAAGAAATGAAGGAAACAATAGCAAAGATCAATAAAACTAAAAGCTGGTTCTTTGAGACGATAAACAAAATTGATAAACATTAGCCAGACTCATCAAGAAAAAAAGGGAGAAGACTCAAATCAATAGAATTAGAAATGAAAAAGGAGAATTAATAACTGACACTACAGAAATACAAAGGATCATGAGAGATTACCATAAGCAACTATATGCCAATAAAATGGACAACCTGGAAGAAATAGACAAATTCTTAGAAATGCACAACCTTCCAAGACTGAAGCACGAAGAAATAGAAAATATGAACAGACCAATCACAAGCACTGAAATTGAAACTGTGATTAAAAATCTTCCAACAAACAAAAGCCCAGGACCAGATGGCTTCACGGGTGACTTCTATCAAATATTTAGAGAAGAGATAACACCTATCCTTCTCAAACTCTTCCAAAATATAGCAAAGGGAGGAATACTCCCAAACTCATTCTACGAGGCCACCATCACCCTGATACCAAAAACAGAAAAAGATGTCACAAAGAAAGAAAACTACAGGCCAATATCACTGATGAACATAGATGCAAAAATCCTCAACAAAATACTAGCAAACAGAATCCAACAACACATTAAGAGGATCATACACCATGATCAAGTGGGGTTTATTCCAGGAATGCAAGGATTCTTCAATATATGCAAATCAATCAACATGATACACCATATTAACAAATTGAAGGAGAGAAACCATATGATCATCTCAATAGATGCAGAGAAAGCTTTCGACAAAATTCAACACCCATTTATGATAAAAACCCTGCAGAAAGTAGGCATAGAGGGAACTTTCCTCAACATATAAAGGCCATATATGACAAACCCACAGCCAACATCGTCCTCAATGGTGAAAAACTGAAACCATTTCCACTAAGATCAGGAACAAGACAAGCTTGCCAACTCTCACCACTCTTATTCAACATAGTTTTGGACGTTCTAGCCACAGCAATCAGAGAAGAAAAATAAATAAAAGGAATCCAAATCAGAAAAGAAGAAGTAAAGCTGTCACTGTTTGCAGATGACACGATACTATACATAGAGAATCCCAAAGATGCTACCAGAAAACTACTAGAGCTAATCAATGAATTTGGTAAAGTAGCAGGATACAAAATTAATGCACAGAAATCTCTGGCATTCCTATACACTAATGATGAAAAATCTGAGAGTGAAATTAAGAAAACACTCCCATTTACCACTGCAACAAAAAAAATAAAATATCTAGGAATAAACCTACCTAAGGAGACAAAAGACCTGTATGCAGAAAATTATAAGACACTGATGAAAGAAATTAAAGATGATACAAAGAGATGGAGAGATATCCCATGTTCTTGGATTGGAGGAATCAACATTGTGAAAATGACTCTACTACCCAAAGCAATCTACAGATTCAATGCAATCCTTATCAAACTAACACTGGCATTTTTCACCAAACTAGAACAAAAATTTGCAAAATTTGTATGGAAACACAAAAGACCCCAAATAGCCAAAGCAATCTTGAGAAGCAAAAATGGAGCTGGAGGAATCAGGCTCCCTGACTTCAGACTATACTACAAAGGTACAGTAATCAAGACAGTATGGTACTGGCACAAAAACAGAAATATAGATCAATGGAACAGGATAGAAAGCCCAGAGATAAACCCACACACATATGGTCACCTTATCTTTGATAAAGGAGGCAAGAATATACAGTGGAGAAAAGACAGCCTCTTCAATAAGTGGTGCTGGGAAAACTGGACAGGTACATGTAAAAGGATGAGATTAGAACACTCCCTAACACCATACACAAAAATGAGCTCAAAATGGATTAAAGATCTAAATGTAAGGCCAGGAACTATCAAACTCTTAGAGGAAAATATAGGCAGAACACTCTATGACATAAATCACAGCAAGATCCTTTTTGACCCACCTCCTAGAGAAATGGAAATAAAAAGAAAAATAAACAAATGGGACCTAATGAAACTTAAAAGCTTTTGCACAGCAAAGGAAACCATAAACAAGACCAAAAGACAACCCTCAGAATGGGAGAAAATAGTTGCAAAGAAAGCAACGGACAAAGGATTCATCTCCAAAATTTACAAGCAGCTCATGCAGCTCAGTATCAAAACAACAACAACCCAATCCAAAAATGGGGAAGACCTAAATAGACATTTCTCCAAAGAAGATATACAGAGTGCCAACAAACCCATGAAAGAATGCTCAACATCATTAATCTTTAGAGAAATGCAAATCAAAATTACAGTGAGATATCATCTCACACCGGTCAGAATGGCCAACATCAAAAAATCTACAAACAATAAATGCTGGAGGGGGTGTGGAGAAAAGGGAACCCTCTTGCACTGCTGGTGGGAATGTAAATTGATACAGCCACTATGGAGAACAGTATGAAAGTTCCTTAAAAAACTACAAATAGAACTACCATACGACCCAGCAATCCCACTACTGGGCATATACCCTGAGAAAACCATAATTCAAAAAGAGTCATGTACCAAAATGTTCATTGCAGCTCTATTTACAATAGCCAGGAGATGGAAGCAACCTAAGTGTCCATCATCGGATGAATGGATAAAAAAGATGTGGCACATATATACAATGAAATATTACTCAGCCATAAAAAGAAACGAAATTGAGGTATTTGTAGTGAGGTGGAGGGACCTAGAGTCTATCATACAGAGTGAAGTAAGTCAGAAAGAGAAAAACAAATACTGTATGCTAACACATATATATGAAATCTAAGGGAAAAAAAAAAGGTCATGAAGAACCTAGGGTTAAGACGGGAATAAAGACACAGACGTACTAGAGAATGGACTTGAGGATACGGGGAGGGGGAAGGGTAAGCTGTGAGAAAGTGAGAGAGTGGCATGGACATATATACACTACCAAACGTAGGGTGGATAGCTAGTGGGAAGCAGCCGCATGGCACAGGGAGATCCACTTGGTGCTTTGTGACCACATAGAGGGGTGGGATAGGGAGGGTGGAAGGGAGGGAGACGCAAGAGGGAAGAGATATGGGAACATATGTATATGTATGGTTGATTCACTTTGTTATACAGCAGAAACTAACACACCATTGTAAAGCAATTATACTCCAATAAAGATTTTAAATAAATAAATAAATTTTTTAATTTTTAAAATAAATAAAAAATCAATTAGTGGAAAATGAGACCTAGAAACAGTATCCATTATCAAGTCTTACTAATAATTTCAAGGATACGGACAATACCTAGAAGCAGTATGCATTATCATGCCTTACTAATAGTTTCAAGGACACGTTCCAATGAAGCAGGGACAGGTATGGGTCCCTGAGGGAGGACAGCCTCCAGCCCTTCTTTAAGACTTTCCTTCTCTGGCCTACAGAAGATGAAGTCTCTGAGGTGAGCAGGATACTACCTCATATGGGGGCATATTCAGCGATGAAGCAATTCCACCCGATCCTACTACTTATCTGATCGTATGCAGGAAGCCAGCCCTCATCAATCCATAGATTGTGCGTTTATTTACTATATGCAACCCTTAGCCAGGGGCATCCTGTTAAAAACAGTCAACAGATACAGATAGGGTAATGACTGATTATGTCACTGATAATTTATTTTATTTCACTCTTGCAATAACCAGTCAAGGTAGACTTTGTTATACCCATTTTAAAGACAAGAAAACTCAAGTGCCAGTAACTTAAGTGACATGCCACATGGTTTTGCCCAGGGCCGGGCTGGGGATCCCCAGGCTGGCAGATGTGTGTCTATGTCACATCACAGTTTTGCTATAACTGCATGGTTTCTGTCATCTGGCAATGACCCAACAGGCTCTGGAGCAGGAACACAGGAGGGTTTCCTACAGGGTTGGCCCTTAACTGACCACTGTAAGGCCTCAGAACAGAAGGGGTACAAAGAAGTGTTGAAGAAATTGCTAATTACTCTTTTGGAACAATTTAGTGTTTATGCAAATGTGTCTTTGTGGGCCTAAAAGAGTTAATGCCCACATGCACCAAAGAGTTTGAACAGTTGGGAAATCTGCTCCAGCATCCTCTGCCCTTGAAATTCATTATGTAAATTTGAAGGAGATTATAACTGTTGTTTGTTAGGGGATATGACTAGGGCTACTAGCTTTAATTTTACTTGGCAGGTCTTGACATGAATTTTGGAATCACGAGATATAAGTAATAGAGAAAAGATCAGATGGTCTTCCAGAAAAAATAATGCAAGGTTGGGGCTAATTTTGTGATATCAGTCTTTAACAGTCTTGGAGCTCTCTACTCTGTGCAAAACTCTGTGGGACTTTTTTTTCCCCTTTTGATGTGGACCATTTCATTCTGTGTACCTTTTTCCAACTCAGTGTATTTTATAATGATATCCATCATGTCTGTCTGTCAGTTGATGGCAGCTTAAAAAATTGCCTCAAGGCCAGTAATGAGAAGAAATCTTTCCCACTTCCTCTAGATTGTTTTATGTGCTTCACAGTTTTCTGCACCAAATAATAAAAAATAACATTGCTTTCCAAACAGTCCTTTATCTTGCCTCTCTTTTTCTTCTTTTAATCCTTTATGGTTTATTTCCCTCGCTTTACTATGTTTATTCTACTGTGGTTTTGTTCATAATTAACAGATATAAAAGATAAGAATACATCCTCAAAATGGAAAGTTTTCCAAAGGCCTCGTTTCAACTAACCTTTAATCCAACACAAAGGAAAGTATCCAGAATTTTCAATATATATCCTCTCCCTCCCTCCACCCTCCCCTTTCCCTCCCTCCCTCTTTTCCTTTCTCCCTCTCTCTATATATATCTACAGATACATAGATAGATAGATCTATATAGAGAGACAGATAGATCTTTGACAAGATAGTCCACAGTTTAAGAACTGATCTTTGAAATGGAGAAATCAGTACATACTAGGGATGAGGGCAGACACTTAGCTGAGTTCTGAAGAAATTGCTAGCTAACTTTAATATGGCAAGAAACTTACAATTTCCTCACTTCAAGTATATTAGCACCTGGAAGTGCCAATAAGTCTCAGAAAGGTCAATTGTTTCTGTTTTTGTTAGAAACATGTTGGTGATGATCAGGGGAACTTGAAATTTTTCCAGGATGGCATGTTTAATACTCTAATTTTTTTTCATCTCAAATTCGTTCCTATCTAAGACATCAAGTTGTGCAATAATTCCATGCATGAATTACCATTTAGCAATGCTTGGCATTTCCAAAACATTGTTTTCACTGCCATTCTATCATGAAAAAGCTTAAACCTTCTGGAGTCAGGGAGCAGGTAATAAATTACTTCAAGACAAACATTTTCTAAAGTATAGTCCTAAATCTTCCCTTTTGTGAGAATTAGCTGAATTAGCATGCTTCATTAACTACTGATTCTTGATTACCCACAACTTAACAGGGGATATCTGGGCAATCAGTCTTTCATAAGCAAGAATGCTGAATAAACAAAATTAATCTTTATTTGACCTCAATTCATGTTTGCTTGAAGGAATGAATTAAAGGTAGATGGATGGACAGATGAAAAAACAGGCAGAAGGACAGATGGATGGATAAAACAGGTTAGACTGTTCTTCTGGGAAATTAGATATACACATATATACATACACATACATAAATATTTAAGAGCTTGAGTTCTGGTTTGAAAATGGCCATCTTCTCATTGTGTCCTCACATGGTGGAAAGAGAACTGGCCACCTCTCCGGCCTCTTCTTACAAGGCACTAATCCCATTCATGAGGGCTCCACCTTCATGACCTGATCACCTCCCAAAGGTCCACCTCCTAATAGCATCATACTGGAATTAAGGTTTCAATGTCTGAATTTTAGGGGGACACAAAAGGACCATTGCTAAATATAATATAATATAATATAATGTATTTTTACTCCCAGCTCTCAAACATTTTGTGAAAACGGAGGCTGCTTAGTAATTCCTGCATCTGCTCATCATGTTTTAGTACCTCTTTGCCTTCTCTCCTTTTCCTCCATTTTCTTTCATCTCTATTAGCCACACATGCACAAAAAATTACCATTCGTGTATTTTGTCCAGTTCAGTAAAAAGGAAATGTTCTGATCCAAAGGAAAACTCTGTGTATGTGTGTGTTTGTGTTTAAGTCAGTAGAGTGTATTAAAAGGAATTGTTTAATGAGAAGCTCTGGCATCTGGGTGTGGGGTTCCCTTGAGAACATCGGTCACTGGTATCTGGAAACAGTGATAACTAAGCCAGGGAGCAGCCCACACTGCCCGTAGCAGCGGGACGTGACAAGTCCCTCTGTTGGATGCTTTCGCTGACGGCGAAAGAGGGAGATCTTAGGCAGTTTGGGACTTTACAAGACCAAATACTCACCAGTAATTTACCATGCTTCGGGCTGTGATCTCTTGGATGCAGTCCTTTATGGTGGTGGCCATGCAGTCATTACATCTGGGTAATCGACCCCTTTGCCCCTCCCTGCCCTACAATCACATTAAACTTGCCTTACTCTTCAAAACATCACCCCTGCTGAGGTGAGGAGTTCCTAATGGATCCACAAAGGACTAATAGGTGCTAATGGAGCAAATGTCTCTATAGTAGACAAAGGTGAAGCAGATTATTGTTCTCCGCCTTCTAGTCTTATGCCCTGAGGCTCCAAAAGTGGGTTTTGTGGGCTCTTCTCACACTTAATGAAACAGACAGTACTTCATTTGTGTATTAACTCATGGGGTCAGAGTAACAGCAATATGCTCTCCTAAAGGTATTTATATTTTAGGTTGCCTCTAGATAAAAGCAGCAATACTCGTTTGGGATAAAAACAACGTACTATTAAAGCCATCACTGAGAATCGATTATATTATCAGACATTATTTGCTATGGACTGAATGTCTGTGTCCTCCCCAAGTTTACACATTGAAACCCTCAGCCCCCAACGTGATGGTAGTTGGGAGGTGGGGCCTTTGGAAGATAACTGAGGTTAGATGAGGTCATGAGGGAGGGCGCTCATGATAGGATTCATTCCCTTAGGCATCTCTGTCTCTTCCTCTCAATTTAATCCACCCAATCTATAATAATTTGTGACAGCAGCCTGAAATCACTAAGACACTGTTCCAAAGCAGTTTAATTCTCACAATGAAATAGGTAAGGAGACTGAGGCACAAGTGACATAATTTACATGTGCAAAGTCACACAGCTGTTAGGTACCAGAGCCAAGATTCAGAGGCCAGCACATGTTTTTAAGCATGAAAAACACTGGGAAGGAACAGCCAATGGGGCCCTAGGTTGGGTATCAGGGACACTGAGATGGAGATGTACCTGTAGGAGGATTTCAGAGAATGCTCCTGGAACAACATGTGTAACTGAGCATAGGAAGCAGGGCTAGGAGAGGGAGACACAGAAAAAGACAGTCACAGCAGAGGCCTTAGCCTGTGTGACGGGCGGCACCAGAGCCAGGAGGGTCCTTTGAAGATGTCCTAAAATTGAGGGAAGGAAGCCAGGGTTACAGCCTCCTGCCCTCCACTGACCCATCACTGGATGGGGGCTGTCTCCGGGAATGGGGTATACACCTTTGACGGGTGCAGCATCCTTTAGTTGAGGGCAGGGCTTGAAGAGGGACACAGTCGGGAGCCATCAGCAGCCGAAACCCCCAGCAGGTGGGAGGAACAAACCTTCCGTCGGCGAAGGAGCAACCATGGTGGTACACCACGGCATCACCTGCACGTAAGGCCATAAACTGGGAAAATCTACCAAATCAAAGAGATTAAGGATAGGCGTTTCTCGAGAAACACTGAAAAATCTTATATCTAAAGGAAGACATGGGTTTTACTAGGCAAAAAGAGTGATGAGCCTTATGAGGAGAGGAAACGTCATGTGCAAATGCTCTGTGAAGTGGTAAAGGGGAATTTAAATGGAGGAACTGAAAGAGCCCATGTGATTTAAGTAAAAAGCAAAGTGGGTGCCTGGTGTGGAATGGGACCAGACTATGCAGAGCTTTCAGGTCTAACAGGAAAGAAAGAGGAGAGGAGCGTAAACTAAAGTAAGTTTGAGCATTTTGTGTGTGAACTCCCATCTGACTTTCTTTGAGAAGGGAAGTGGAGGTGAGGTGCATACCATGAATGCTTATTTAACTCAACTGGATTAGATTGTATGGGGAAACTGACGCGAAAAAAATAAAAAGAATACATGAGAACACTAAAAATGTGGAGAAGCACACAGAAAAGTACCAAAGGAATTAAACCTGGAAAGATACAAGAAAAGAATGATCAACTCTGAACTGTTTTGCCTATCCCTGCCCAGAGCTTCTTGTCATCGCATTTAATAAGCCAGAGGCTTGCTGTCTGAGCTCACACCAACAGTGAGACCAAAATCTTAGATCATCTTCTCCAACTGTTGCAACTCCTACTAAAAAAACTAAATCAGCATTTCTTAGAGTGGCTAGTTTTGAAAGACATGGGATGAATTGTTCTCTAGAGCCTGTTTAAGAATTTGGAAAAAATATAAGGCAATTTAAAAAGCAATAAGCTATTTTAACTCAGCAGTCTGGCCATCTAAAAATGCATCCTGCTCCAGCTTGCTTTCAACTCTGTCTCCTGCATCTGTGATTTTCATCTCCAAGAAATGACACTGGGAACTTCCCTGGCGGCGCAGTGGTTAAGAATCCGCCGGCCAATGCAGGGGACGCGGGTTCGAGCCCTGGTCGGGACGATCCCACATGCCGTGGAGCAACTAAGCCCATGCGCCTCAGCTATTGAGCCTACGCTCTAGAGCCCGCGAGCCACAACTACTGAGCCCACGTGCCACAACTACTGAAGCCCACACGCCTAGAGCCCGTGCTCTGCAACAAGAGAAGCCACCACAATGAGAAGCCCACGCACCACAATGAAGAGTAGACCCCGCTTGCTGCAACTAGAGAAAGCCCGCGCGCAGCAACAAAGACCCAACGCAGCTAAAAATTAAAAAAAAAAAAGAAAAAAGAAAAAAAGAAAGAACACTGGGATGCTTCTCTCCAAATGAATATGTTACTGGAAGTGTCCATAGTGGGAAAGAACAAATCGGAAAACACATATTAAGCTTCTTCATAGACTTCCCGATGGCTGGTTAGTTTAATCTGTACAATTAAAAAAACATTTACCGGAATCCAAGAACTTAACTCAAGAAAACATGCAATGAGCTTAGGCTCTTAGTAAGAAATAAAATTACAAAATGTGCCAATACTTGTAATCCAAGTATAACCGTTAGCATTAAAATTTTAATTTGATATTTAATTTGGTATTAATTTCATTTTATGACTACAAACACTGTTTCTCAGTCATAATACTCTCCATTTCCCATTAAATATTAATTCATAATTTTGAATTATTGCTATACAGTTGTAAAGTCTGAGAAGTTAAAAATAAGTGATATTTTCAGATTTCTATACAAATTTTGAAAAATTCTAAAGACCCTTGGACATCATTTTTTTCATCCAGAGTAAGCCTAAACAGTGTTTAAATAAAATATCTAAGGTGCATTCATTAAACATCATATTGTAAATATTCTGGTTCACGGAAAAAAATTGTAGATTATAATGTTAAACAAAAACAGGATAAATTTAATGGATTGAACGCACAGAAAGACTTGGATCCTTTCCCAAGTTCTATTAAAATGAGAGTAAAGATATTGTTAGACACTGAAACATAAGAGCAAAGGAAAAAGAACAACCATATTTTGGAAGCTGAGAAAGAGAACAGCAAGCATTTGTTAGCTTGGCCGACTTGAGAAGTCATCAAGTAATCACGGGAAAATGGAGACAAAGAGGATTTACATCCAGCATCCTCAAATTAGTAGGACACAAGCACGAAAGTATGAGGCCGAAAGTAGGAATCTGGGCTGAAACTCTGCTGAAGAAAGAGACAGATGCCTAGATCTGCACCACACATTCATAAAAAGGCTCACACTTTCTATATTCTTTGAGAAGAACAAGAGGCTGTATCTTAGAAGAGGGAAACTTAAAATCAAAACTATCATTCTTGTGAGAAAGCCAAAAGGAAACAATATAGCCAGTGAACAAGGATGGTACGAAAAAGAAAACATTCACATAGGGAAGCCCTCCCAAAAAATGCTTACGCAAATTTAAAAATATGACAGTAGAAATGAAAAACAATAGAGAATCTGGAAATTTAGTTGAGGCCATCTTTCAGCAATTAGAACAACTCAACGGGGAAATATTGAGAAGGATGATTAGAAAGTTAGAGGAGTTCAGCAGGTCTAACATGTACAGGATGCCAGAGAGAGGAAAAAAGTGAGAGAGGAAAACCAGAGATAAAGTACTTGTTCACATGTAAACACAAGGACGTTTTCTAGAGCTAGAGGACAGGTGCTGCCAGTTTAAAACTGCATAATATGAGAACAGAGACTCGGGCCAAGGCATATTATTGCAAAATTTCAGAAGACTGAGGCAGGTGGAGTTGACGGCGGTGGGGGCGGGGGGGGGGGGGCGGTGGAAGGAAGAATCTCCAGGTTCTCAGAAAAGAAAAACAAAACCAAAGATGCAACTCCCCTACAAAGAAAAATCACTGGTCACGTACAAAGTTTTAAGAATTTACATGGATTCCAACTTGTCAATCAATAACAACACTAGAAGTTAAAAGCAATAAAACAATGTCTTCAAAATTATCAAGGAAAATAAATTCCAACGTATTTTTACGCCCAGCTTACTATCAATCAGTTAATTTTAAAAGGAGAATAAAGGCACTTTTAGTCTACACGGTCTCAAAAATTGTACTTTCCACACACCTCTCTGTTAAGCTACTCTAGAGTCCGAGCATAACCAACTTGCCCTGGTTTGCCCACAATTTTCCTGGCTTTAGCACTGAAAGTCCTGCATCTCTGTAAACCCCTCAGTCCCAGACAAACCAGGACAGTTGGTCGACCTACTCTAGATTCATGATGAAAGAGATTAAAGGCAATTCTCAAAAAGATCAAATTTGGAACTTCCCTGGCAGTCCAGTAGTTGAGACTCCATGCTTCCAACACAAAGGGCTCGGGTTTGATCCCTGGTCCGGGAACTAAGATCCCACATGCCGTGCGGCCAAAAAATAAATAAATAATCACAAAAATTTTTTCTTAAGATCAGATTTATCCTTCAGTAACTTAACTGCCCATCCCAAAATGTCCACAGTCTTTAAAAGAAAAAAAAAAAAAGCAATGAAAGATGTAAACTCTCACGATGTCCTCCTAGAGCCAATAAAAACCAGACCAGTAGACATGAAAACAGCAGGAAAATGTAATCCATATGGGGGAGGGGAGAGGAGGCGGGGAATGTGTCACAAAAACAGATCAGAAATGACCAAAACGACAGAATTAGTTGAAGGGGACATTAAAACACCTTGTATAAGTACATTCAATAGGACTGAGGTTTTAAAGAAAAACACAAAAAATAATAAAAAAAGAAATATAAGATATAAACAGGAAGCAAGTGGGAATTTCAGAGATGAAACATGTAAGCTCTAAAATGAGTATTTCACTCAATGGACTTTACAGCAAATTAGATACTTCAGAAAGAAAAGACCAGTGAACTTGAAGCCATAGCAACAGAGGCTACCCAGACCCTTAAAAACTTCTTGCAGCTTCCTCTGGTGCTTTTGGGAAACCCAAGCCATAATATAAGAAGTCAAGATGTTCTCTGGGGATATCACATGGAGAAACCACATAGCGATGCTACAGAGACGAAAAGCGGACAAGCTATATAAAGCTGGCAAGAGGCCTCGCTGTCCTGGCATCTCAGTCAATCCTCCAAATGAATCCAGCCTCAGCTGCCATGTGACCACACCTACATGGGAAATTCCCAAGCCAGAACTACAGAAGAACCGCCCTGTTGAACCCAATCAAATCCACACAACTGTGAGAGATAATAGAATAGGTATTGTTTTAAGCCATTTAGAAAAACAGAAGAAACATACAGTCAACAGGAATTTTCCAACTTTTTGGAGACATTTGGATGGTAAACCATAGGCAGCCGCAGCTTTTAACAACTGTCATTGAAACATGTGACCGCAGTGTGCAGCCTGACTTTTGAGCTCACCCTCACCAATCCTGTCTTACTGCTAAAGCTAACCCCATCCTATCACCCCCAACCTTCCCTCCGAAGTACGCTTCCCAGCTCTTTTCTAACACAAAGGACCTCTTTCTCTGTTCCCACCGGCACCATTTTGAACCACACTCTCCAGAAACAGAGTGTGTGTGTCTGACAGGTTGGGACAGTCGTGGGGGAAAGGGATTCCATTTGCATTTTACCCAGATGCTGAAAAAAGGCAGGGGAAGGAAGACACCCTCTCTTGGTTTAAGAAGAAAAGAGTACCGTTTCAGGGCTGGGAAGTAAAAAAAAAAAAAGTAGATCTCAAGGTTGGGTACATAATGGAGCAAAGAGGTGTGCCTAGAAAATAGGACTGCGGCTAGGTGACCTGCTTAGTCCCTGTATATAGAATGGAAACCTGTAACAATAGCATCTCTCTATTTCAGTTATATTTGTAGTTAAGTTGACTTCTGGAGATCCAACCACCGTTTTTAGCATCTGTTTCCATTGGAAAATGTGTTTCCCATTAAAGCAATCTATTAGTGATCCGATACGTTGAAAGCTCACATTTGTAACATGACAAAGCCCAGTCATTCGTCAGCCAAATTGCAAAAGTTCACTCCTACAGATAACCAGTATTTCATAAATCAGGGTTAAATCAGACGGGTAAAGATGCCTCATAACTCTTCAGCGTACCACTCCCCGCTTAGCACCTTCTTCTCGTTGCCACTGTTCTAATGTATGCTATTGCTTTTCTCACTCATGGCTTATCTCACTATATAGTTTATAAGCACAGAGGTGGCCAAGGACCATCACTCCTACGCCTCCCAACACTTTTAGGCCAAGTCTGGCACCTCACAAGCTACCCCGACACTTAAGAATTGAATTTCTTCAGAGTTTGGATCCATTTCACCAGTTCATATTATATGCTGGTACAAAACCATAGCTCCTTGGGGTTTCCCCTCAAAGCACTCAGGCACACACCTCACATACCTAAGACAGCTCACTTCTGAGTGGACCGACACGCACTGCAGTCTCATAAAGATAAAGAAACCTAAAACTAAAATAAAATAAAGAACGAAAGAAACCTGGGTCGCCCCGATGTCAGAACGTGTCCCAGCCATAAAGCAGGATACCTAGGGCCACGCTGGAACCACACTGCACAGAGTAGATGAGAGCCTCTGCGTGACACAGGAAAAAAAAAAAAAAAACATTAAAGCCAAATAAACCATAGCAGATGGTAACAGTAACTTCGGAGACGCCAGCAATTAGCTGGTACAATCTAGGAGATGTCTGAAGAGAGAGGTAGAGGAGAATTACTATCATTTTCTAGGGCAGACTACGGGCGTATCCTGGGTTTCAAGAACCCGGATGGGTTTGGAGGGAGAGAACCAACTATGCAAAGAGCACCCGAGAAGTCAGCTGCTGCAACCGGGGCGGGAAGAGCCTTAGAGAGTGTGGACACGTGGGAAGCGCACTGTGGGCTTTGGGCACCATCAGCAAGACTTGCTCTGGGTGGAACTCCTTGTTTCAGACGTTCTGCAGGGACACTGTGAGGGAACAGGCATCCCAGTGAATTCTCACTTCATCTGTCCTTGTATCTTTGATTTTCAGGGCTCAGCAAGTTGCCCTCATCTGTGTTTTGCTCATTACTTCACCTCCTCTCAACCCTGTTTATGTTTTATTTTACCCACTAAATATTGAGCACTAGGTTTTGGGAGGTTTTTTTTAGTAAATGTATGTATGTATTTATTTATTTTTGCCTGCGTTGGGTCTTCGTTGCTGCGCGCAGGCTTTCTCTAGTTGCGGCGAGCGGGGGCTACTCTTCGTTGCGGTGCGCGGACTTCTCATTGCGGTGGCTTCTCTCGTTGCAGAGCACACACTCTAGGCGCAGGGGGCTTCAGTAGTTTCAGCACACGGTAGCTGTGGCACACATGGGCTTAGATGCTCCACGGCCTGTGGGATCTTCCGGGACCAGGGATCGAACCCATGTCCACTGCACTGGCCGGCGGATTCTTAACCACTGCGCCACCAGGGAAGCCCTCAGCACTAGTTTTTGCTTCACACTAATCACAGTCTCCAGCTATTGACGGAACATGATACTGTGGATAAAGGAAAGGAGAATGATCTAGCAGGACACTGTAGGGTGAAGAGGCCAACAACAGCAGAAGTCGAGGAGCTTGCCAATCACACCTTTTGAGAAATTCATCAGATGGCACCTGCAGAGATCTAAAGATTTAAAGCCTCCTCATTCTTTTAAAAGAACACACCACATATTTAAAAATCAAAATGCATGCTCTATAGCATGAACTTTTTCACTGAGGCAAAAGCTAAATGCAAGACAAGGATAGAGTTGCATGCCAACAATTAAGAGAAAGGAGCAAAACCTTTGTAAGTGGTCCTCCGGACTCGGAGTCGTGATGGAATGCTCCAGTGTCCACTCACTGGGTGCGGGAAAGGCAGGTTATGGCAACAGGGCGCTCTCTGAATTGAATTTACAAAATTCACAAAGACATATTGTGCAGTTACAGTGATGAAGCATCAGCATGTCCGAGCTGGGAGCATCTGTGGAGATTTAGGGATATTCCATACACATCTAGAAGAGGTGAGAATATAACTTAAAGCCAAAGTCTTAAGTATTGTGAAAAAGGTATTTCTTGAAGTTGAACTGTGATAAGAAGTTATCATATTTGGAGTATATATTTTTTCACTCAGAGACTATTCTATATGAGAGAAGCTGACTCCAGGAAGCCCTGCAGAAAATGATGATAGTCCTTTCCCCAAAGTTTTTCATTAACTTCTCTTTGCTCAACCTTCACCATATCTCTTGTTCTCTCATCCTGTCCGTGTATGAATTTCCTGAGACAGGGAGGCCCAATTGATTAGAAATGTCTCCAGGTCACTGGGCAACAAAGGGGCTCAGAGCACTGCTGGAAGGGGAGCTCAGATCATTACAAATCACCTGCGTAGCGCAGGATCGATGCTACCACTGAGGTGCCTAATTCCGCTGGAACACAGAAAGGAAGACAGCAACTCCTGCTCGTGGAGAAAGGAGGGTTCCAGCCACTTCTTCTGGACCGTGACCACCTGGAGAGGTATCAATGGGTAGACTTCAGCATCAAAAATTATCAATTTCTGATTTAACTTAAGAACGGTTGAAGAAAACACAATCTATTAGGGGAAGAGAAAACCAGTGGAAAGCATGAGAATTGTTTTCAATATTTGAAGGACGGCCAGGTGGAGAAGGATGAGTGTTTGCTTTGAGGTCCTCCAGAGAGAAAACCCAAGAGGTACCAAGGGGAAAATGCAGAAAGGCAGACCTGAGCTCCACAACATAAATTCATTTCTACCAACTTAGGACTGAAGTCAGTATTGTAAAAAAAGACTATCTTTTCCTTCAAAAATCTACATGCAGCGAAGAGACCAATAGAAAGAGCGTATTCTCCACATAAACAGTCACCTCGCCTAGATAATTCCTGAAAAACATAAAATGTTAAATATATTTTTGTAAACATGTTAATTACAAATGTTAAAAGACAAATGTTCCATTAAAACATAGACGTTTACTCTATTGTGGTTGTTTTCCCCCAGTAGGTAATCAAGTCTTGCAGATGAGAAAACCAGCCAAAAGTTATCTGGATAAGCATTGATCAATTATGACACCCCACAACAGAATAAGAAGAAGAAAACTGAGTTCAGATGAGTTAAAAAATGTGTCATCAACCACTATGATGACACACATTCAGTATTCATACATTAGGCAACAGGAAAGAGCCCAAGGAAGGAATCTGACACTTTTTGACAACGCTGCTGGCACACACATTCTTCAGAACTCGGGAAAGACCTATTTCTCCCTAACCAGGTTAAGTATCATCGACAGGTGTTATTTCGTAAGTATGGGAAAGGCATTGAGATTTCCAAAAAAAAACAGTGGATTTTCTTCCTTATGTCACAGTGGAGCTGTGATATATTCCAAGGGCAGACAGTCACTCTAATCCTTTGAAACAAAGGGACAGACTTATTCATCCAACTAATCAATATGAATTCCCTGGTCCAGAAAAGAAGTATAAATCAATGGCTGCTCCATGGTCAGTTTTCTCATCTACCCCTCCTCCTGGCCAAAGGAAGGGGGAAAGTGGAACACGTGTCAGTGTGAAAATGACTCGGGCTTTTCTATCGACAGACTCAGCCACCGGGCTGCAAATTCTCCGTGGAAACTGAGCTCAGATCCATGTTGCTGATGGTACGGAAGGGCAGTCTGTGGGGCCTGGGTATTTATTACTTTTCACCTCATCACAGTGTGTGGATTGCAAAAGATGCTGCTGTTTGTCAGGGAACCAAAAAAAAAAAAAAAAAATCATGCTAAGTGTGCATCTGCCCATCTAGCAAGATGCACATTCCCTTAAAGGAAGGATTTGCCTTGTATCTTGTGCAGTTTTAAGTCGACCAATCACTCCATTTTTGATGAGCACCAAACAGGTATCAGATGGTCTAAGTTTCTGCTCTCTGCCCCGTTATAACTGCTCCCCATCCCTCGTCAGCGAATGGCTTCAGGGCTTCGTAAGGGTGCCTCTGCGGCTGCGCGCTGGAGCGACCCGCCCCCCGCCCCGCCCCCCCAGCCCCACCGCACGCTGCGTGGCAGAACGCTGCCTCCCCACGCTTCCTTCCTCCGCGTGCGCACGCCCATATACATCAAGCATCCTTATCAGCCTGCCTCCTCCTCAGTCACAGCACTGACTCGTGGAAAGCATCTGAAGATCTAAAAACTGCCTTTTCTGGCTCACTAGGCCACGAGCAGATTTCTTTCACCTTTGTGCTGGACCCTGAGATATGCTGCCCAGACACCCCTCCAAGGGAGGGCTCGCTGCCCCGGGGCTGAGAATGCTGTCAAGCCTCTGGCGGCCACCTCAGCTGCAGAGCTGCCTCGCCCAAGCTCATGCATCTCCCCGGGGTGGCTCATATCTAATGGCTGTTAGATGCTTAAGTGTAAAGTCCTGGCCCTCTATGCATGGCACCGGACAATTCTGAGCGGCCATTCTAGCCCTAAAGCTCCCCCATGGGTTCAGGCAAGAGTACTGCTGGGCCTGGACTGCCGCTCAGATTCTCCACGTCCTAATTTTTCCCCTCCCTGCGACAACTGCTGGTCCCAAGGTCACTGCTCATTAAGCATCCTGCTTAATAAACTCAAGGTGTGCTTCCTAAAGAACCCAACCTGGGACTTCCCTGGCGGTCCGGTGGTTAGGACTCCGTGCTTCCACTGCAGGGGGCACCGGTTCGATCCCTGGTCGGGGAGCTAACATCCTGCATGCTGTGTGCCAGGGCCACAAAGAAAAAAGCATTTTCTCATTCCTTATATGCCACTGGATCTATTTTTCTTAAAAAAGAAAAATAGGGACTAACCCCACATAGCACTTTTTAGTACAAATTGGAACATTTGGACAAGCGATCAGTTCACTAAGGAGAGGAATCATTTGATCCTTTTACCCTTAAATGTATTCTCTGGGATCTCACGGGAGAGAGAACATTATTACATGTGGGGTAGCTCTAATTACAAGAAACAACTGCAGGTAAATACAAGGTAGCTCCCCCACCTCCGATGACCAATTTTGCCGAGACAAAGCCACCCTGTGAACAACGCCATTTTCATCTCCACAACATTGCAAGGAAGTGTCAAGTCCAAAAACATCAACCCGAGGAAAAGCACATTTGAAAAATACCTGCTAACAGGAGCTAGTTATTCCACCTGCAGTGGAGTTTTAATCAATAAAACAGGAAACATACCATAGATTTAATACCCACAGACATACCTAATCTGCTGACAATCAGTAAAAGTCTTTAAGATCAGAGTGAAAACAGTGTAGTGGGAGAGCAAAGGGAAAGCATCTTTCCTAAATGCTACGTAACTGGAGGGCATATTCCAGATCTAAGCATTACCGCTTAAGTCCATATTCTATAATTCCTTGTGACCGATGGATATTCATGGTTAGTAGTTTCTAATTCCATTAGAGTCACCTGGAGAGCTTTAAAAATACTGACGCCAAGTTCCACTAACAAAGGTTGATTTCATTGGTCTGGGTAGCTCGGGAATCAGGATCTTTAAAAGCAGGGTCTCGGTTATTCTCATGTACAACCAAGGTTGGAGAACCATCATTGACAGGCACTTAAGATGTAGCTGCTCATGTTTTCCCTTCAATCTCACCAGCTCAGTTAACCTGTGTTGACGCATCTCTTCCTCACTCAGTCACTCCTTTGCAAGTATTTTCTATAAGGCAAAAAGAGGTGCCTCACAGTTGCTCCCAGCTATGAAGCAGACTCTGACGTTTTGCCTTCTATGGTTCCAGTAATGTCACCCTTGAACCAGTGTTCTGCTCTCCTGGGGAGGGCTCCTGTTGTGAGTCCTCCCTCCCAGGAAAGTCACAGTCTGCCAGCTGGCACGGTCCTCAAGACCCCCATTACTGTGCAAAACCTCCTGTGATGGTCAGCGTCGTCTCCAGGCCCTGGCGTACAATATCCCACAGAGAATTTGTCTGAAAACAGTCTTTATGTCCATGAGACAAGCTGCTACTTAAATATTCAGGACAAATCCCATGGGATTCCCAAATCCCCCCTCATTATCCTCCAAACCTATTTGAAAGCACAGCCTCTATTTCACTGTAAATTTCCTCTCTGTTTTGATGAATCCCAGTTAACTCGTCTTCTCAATTTCTCATTTCTCTTCATTCTTCTCACCTATTTTACAGGCACAAATATCCCTTATTTTCCAATCTCAAGAGCAATTCTGCATCTATGAGTTTATCCTATAGAAATGCACATAGGATTTTTTGCATAATTTTGAATATTCAAGGATGCTCACATGCAATGTTATTAGCACTAGCAAATAGTTAGCAAACACCTAAGTGTCTCTCAGTATGGCAATGGTTAATAAATCCATGGTATCCCCATCCTAGAAGTAACTAATAGTACTAGAAATAAGAAGGTGTACCTGTTTGTGCCTACACGGAAAATTTCTGATAGATATTTTTTTTAAAAAAAGAAAGCAAGCTGAATTGAATGAAGAAATAGATATTCTGAAGAGACCAATCACTAGAAGTGAAAAAAGAATCTGTAATTAAAAAAGAAAAACCCTCCCTACAAACAACAGCCCAGGACCAGATGGCTTCATAGGTGAATTCTACCGAACATACATAGAAGAATTCATACCGATCCTCCTCAAACTCTTCCAAAATATTGAAGAGGAAGGAGGTAACACTCCCAAAGACATCCTATGAAGCCACCATCACCCTGACACCAAAACTAGACAAAGATACCACCGAGAAAAGAAAATTACAGGCCAATACCTTTTTTTTTCTTTTTGGCTGCACTGCACAGCTTAAGGAATCTTAGTTCCCCAACCAGGAAATGGCCAGACTACCCAAAGTGATCTACAGATTTAATGGGATCACTATCAAAATATGCAAGACATTTTTCATGGAACTAGAATAAATAATCCTAAAATTTATATGGAACCACAAAAGATCCAGAATTGCCAAAGCAATCCTGAGGAACAAGAACAGAGCTGGAGGCAATACCCTTCCAGACTTCAAACAATACTACAAAGCTACAGTAGTCCAAACAGCATGGTACTGGCACAAAAAACAGACACAGAGATCAATGGAACTGAATAGAGAACCCAAAAATAAACCCACACACTCACAATCAATTAATCCTCAACAAAGGAGGCAAGAATATACAATGGAAAAAAGACAGTCTCTTCAATAAGTGGTGCTGGGAAAGTTGGACAGCCACATGTTAGAACACACCCTCAACACCGTGCACAAAAATAAATCAAAATGGCTTAAAGACTTAAACATAAGACATGACACCATAAAACTCCTAGAAGAAAACATAGGCAAAACATTCTCTGACATAAATCATACCATACCACTGTTTTCTTAGGTCAGTCTCCCAAGGCAATAGAAACAAAAGCAAAAATAAACAAATGGTACCTAATCAAACTTACAAGCTTTTGCACAGCAAAAGAAACCATAAACAAAACAAAAAGACAACCTACAGACTGGGAGAAATATTTGCAAATGATGTGACTGACAAAGGCTTAATTTCCAAAACATACAAACAGCTCATACAGCTCAAAAACAAAAAAACAAACAACCCAATCGAAAAATGGGCAGAAGACCTAAATAGACATTTCTCCAAAGAAGACGTACAAATGGCCAATAGGCACATGAAGAGATGCTCAACATCGCTAATTATTAGGGAAATGCAAATCAAAACTACAGTGAGGTAACCACCTCACAGTGGTCAGATGGCCATTATTAAAAAGTCTACAAATAACAAATGCTGGAGAGGGTGTGGAGAAAGGGGAACCCCCTACACTGTTGGTGGGAATGCAAGTTGGTGCAGCCACTATGGAAAACAGTATGGAGGTTCCTCAAAAAACTAAAATTAGAGTTGCCATATGATCCAGCAATCTCATTCCTGGGCATATATCCAGACAAAACTGTAATTCAAAAGGATACACGCACCCCTATGTTCATAGCAGCACTTTCCCAATAACCAAGACATGGAAACAACCTAAATGTCCATCGACAGAGGAATGGATAAAGAAGATGTGGTACATATATATATACAATATATGGCTGGAATACTTCTCAGCCATAAAAGAACAACATAATGCCATTTGCAGCTACATGGATGGACTTAGAGATTATCATACTAAATGAAGTAAATCAGAAAGACAAATACCATATGATACCACTTATATGTGGAATCTAAAATATGACACAAATGAACTTATCTGCAAAACAGAAACAGACTCACAGACATAGAGAACAGACTTGTAGTTGCCAAGGGGGAAGGATGGGATAGGGATGGATTGGGAGTTTGGGGTTAGCAGATGCAAACTATTATATATAGAATGGATAAACAACAAGGTCCTACTGTATAGCACAGGGAACTGTATTCAATATCCTCTGGTAAACCATAATGGAAAAGAATATACAAAAGAATGTATACATATGTTTAACTGAATCACTTTGCTGTACAGAAGAAACTAACACAACATTGTAAATCAACTATTCTTCAACAAAGAAAGAAAGAAAGGGAGCTGCAGAATAATATGTATAGTATACCCCATTATGTAAAAAAAAAAGTACAAAATTAGTTGTCTATCTAGAAACAAAAATACATATACACATATACATAGATATGCATAGAAAAAGAGGTATGGAAGAGCCTTCCAAACTACTCACAGTGACACATGCAAGGAGTCCTGTAGAACTGAGAATGGGATGGGATGAAGGAAAACGTACACTGAAGTCATTTCTATAATTCCTGCACTCTTTACCTACATTTACAAATCATTTTGGAATTGTTTTTAAATTAAATGAGAAAATTACCCACCCAGATATGGTAATTAGGTCACTAGTAAGTTTGGCAAGATCTTCAGCACCCTGGTGGGGTGAGGGCCAGAAGACAGTAGTTGATGGGGAGATCATCTCCAAACCTTCATGTTGCACCATTTTATTATGGTGAATCTACTGTCACGCACCCAAAGATGCATCTTGGCTTACAGAACCTGAAGCTTATACAATTTGGAGATGTCTAAGAAAAAGAAAATTCATAATATAAAATTTTATTTGAATAAGAAAACACAAGTGTCAAAAACATCAGAAAATATTTATTATTTGTCTGACACACCTTCAATAATAATTTTCCAGATATTCGCATCTGGCTCTGGACATTCATGCCTTTCTCCTCTCACCACTTCTGATGCCCAGAGCCATAGGACGTGATTCTACCACCACAGATTTTCAGGCCCTGTGCTTTCATGTCATGATGCGAAGTGCCTCAGCTAGTGGGTGGTAAGAATATTCCTGGAAGACATTCCTATAGTGGTATGACCAGGAATAATTTAACTATACATGGAAATGACCGCAAACCACACAACATATATTATTAACCCTAACCAAATGTACGTCCGAATCAACTTCTCTTTAGCTGGATTCCCAAAATGCCTGTGACCTCTCCCATCACTCCCTGACAGGAAGTGTGACAGTGAGACCAGGCTTTGTGTAGGTGATCAAGAATAATCTCGAGAATATTAAGTTCTTGATGGGGGAGAGCATCATAAATACAGGTAAAAGAGTGAAATGGGCAAAAACAATACAGGACATTTTTGTCTAGTGTACCATTCCAGGCTATTGGAGGTGAAAATAACCCATATATACTGGTTGTATCATAAATCTCTTCTAATAGTTTAGCAGCTGGGATATTTCAAGATGCCACAATCCAACCATCTCCCCTCTATAAAGATTAGACAGCATCACTTCCTGTATAAAAACCTGTGATACGGCTTAACTGCTCTAGAACTGAGTCCTGATTTCCAAAGCTTGACCCTCAAAACTTTCGTAATTTGGTCCTGTCCAAATCTCCCCATCTACCCTCAGGGCATCCCCACCCTACCCACACCCATCTACATGAGGGATTATCTAGACAAAATGCCCTTCCATATCCCACTGACTTTCCAGGATATTTGTCCTTTCCTCTTCTTTCTGTCAGTAAAAAACCTTAATTATTCTACAAGACTCAACTCAAATACTGCCTTCTAGCTAAAGCACAGCACAGTCTATCTCATTGGAATTCACTGCTTCCTCTTCAGCCTCCCAAGGCATTTTGCACAGGATTCTTTATTATTACACATAACACAACACAGCACGGTCAGGCCTGGAGTTGTAATTGTACCCATGTGGACTCTATGGCACCCAGGTGGATCTTACTGATCATTGGTCTGCATGTGGGGAACAAGTAATCAATAAATCTTTGTAGACTTGAATTAGTCTGGATAATTGCAAAATTATGTCACTGAAAGTCAGTCTTGTTAGAAAGCCTACGAAATGCCAAATTTGGCCTTTACTGAAGGTTGTATAAGAGAACTACTAAGCAGCTACTGTACCCTAGCGTTAGAAGGTATTTCTTTGGAAAAACAAAATAAAGTTAAAATCATGACTGCCATACAAATGTACAATGAACACTTGCAAAAGAATTTATTTAATTCATTAATTAATGAGGGAACCAGTAAGAAGTTAAAATTTGTTCAAAGAATTCTAAGAAGACATGCATATAGAGGCAGTCGGGGATACTGAAATGAGTTTACAAATAGATGTAAAACTGGTGAACAGCCCCAAGGCAAGTATGGCACCAGAAAAAAATTATTTACATCTTTATGGACAATAATCACTTGCATTACATATCAGTTTCCCACAACTTACAGAGTTGTAAAATGGCTCAAACATATGACCTGGAAGAGTCCACTAGAAGTACATCCATTTACCATTTTTGCTCCTTTCAAAATCTTTCACACTTCCTAACTGCTTCCCTCTCATGATCACAATAATTTCAAAGATTATTCTTGATCACAAAAAAGGCAGTCTCATTAGGATTGGCCTAGCAACTCACTACTTGTTAATTGCATCTTTACTTGTCCATCACCTCCATTAAAATGCCAACTTCCGGGCTTCCCTGGTGGCGCAGTGGTTAAGAGTCTGCCTGCTAACGCTAGGGGATACGGGTTCGAGCCCTGGTCTGGGAAGATCCCACATGCCGCGGAGCAACTGGGCCCGTGAGCCACAACTGCTGAGCCTGCGCGTCTGGAGCCTGTGCTCCGCAACACGAGAGGCTGCGAAACTGAGAGGCCCACGCACCGCGATGAAGAGTGGCCCCTGCTTGCCACAACGAGAGAAAGCCCTCGCACAGAAACGAAGACCCAGCACAGCCCCAAATTAATTAATTAATTAATTTTTTAAAATGCCAACTTCCCAAGGAAAAAGCCCAAAGCTGTCTTTGTTTAAAATATTAATTGTCGTTTCAATAAATTAATATTTTCCTTGTTTTGTTGGAAGATATTGGTCAAGAAAAGCCACCATAATGTGTCTGTTCCCTCGAGTAGAGTATTTGTGAGCTGCAGAAGCTAATGAAATTTCTTTTCCAAATATGTCTTTATCTAGAAAAACGAGCTCTTTAGCATTAGGGAGTAATGACCTAGTTTGCTAAATTGTTTATTAATCAATGTGCTCAAGCACTAAAGAGCACAGAACAGCTCTGACATGCTTGTTGAAAGTTAGAAACATTACACTTACAACTAAATCCAGCTTTACCGTTTGGTCAAAAGGAATTTCAATCATATTACTACCACTGTTTTTGAAATCTACTAGCAGTTTCCTACACCTGTTTATAAAGAGATCAATATAAAGATCCAATTAAGAGATGCTCAGTGTATTTCTATAAAAGGTTCAACATATAGATGGACTCTACACTTGAAAAAACCATTTGTTATGTGTAATTATAATAGAAAATACTGGAAAACTTTTAAATGCCCAACCAGAGCAATACGGTTTTGGAAAAGGCCCTTCATTAATAACATGTATTGCCATGCAGTTATTTTTAAGTGATCATATTAAAAACTATGCTTCCAAAAGGAAAAATATACGATCCATTAAAATGAAATAGAACATAAAAGATGTATACCTACTTAAAAGTATATAATCATTGGAACAAGGCTTAGAACAGTAATAATGCATATTGAAAAGAATTGTATTATAGGACACATTTTCTATTTTTGACATTTCCTTTGTGTTATTACATCAATGTGTTAGACATTCTTTTAAAAGAAAGGAAGGAAAAAAGAAATGGTATTCTATGAAGTGTCTTTAGTAGCCTGTGATTTGGGTCCTTGTAAAAGCGTAAGGTAAAGGGTTTCATTATGCTTTGTTTTGCTAAGGGACATCTGATGTCCTTCTCCTGGTGTGACTTTCATTATAGCTATTTTCAAAGTGCTTCAATCAGGATTAGTTACTTAGTAAGAGGCTTCTTGTTCTTTCAGTCACTAACACAATTCGGCCTGAAAAGCAGAATTCATCACTTTGTTGGGTCCTTTAAGGGCTGGGCCACCATGACCTTGAAAATCCCCAAAGAGCATGAATTGGACTTTAACGATACCACCATTCAAACAAGGGGTCTTGGATTTATCATCTGCCCTCCAACCCCACACCTTCCACAGGGCACAGGACCTAAATAGATTGATGTGACCTGACTATACATATTTGTGGGGAGTGACCTTATTAGACTGAAGTCTTGCCCATTTGACTCTTCCATGGAAGTCGGCAGGTGCCAGGAAACAAGCTCTGGGGCAGTGCTGTGTTCTTACTAAAAACAGCTTTGTGGAAGATAGCCCACTGCTCAAATGACATTTTGTGGCAAAAGGAATACTCCCAGGGATTCCCTGGTGGCGCAGTGGTTGAGAATCCACCTGCCGATGCAGGGGACACGGGTTCGTGCCCCGGTCCGGGAGGATCCCACATGCCGCGGAGCGGCTGGGCCCGTGAGCCATGGCCGCTGAGCCTGCGCGTCCGGAGCCTGTGCTCCGCAACGGGAGAGGCCACAGCTGTGAGAGGCCAGCGTACCGCAAAAAAGAAAAAAAAAAAAAAAAAAAGGAATACTCCCAAACAGATTTATATTCTGTGAAGCGTATAAACACCTGTTTTAATAAAGACGCAGACGTAGAGAATGGACTCGAGGACACAGGGAGGGGGAAGGGTAAGCTGTGACGAAGTGAGAGAGTGGCATGGACATATATACACTACCAAACGTAAAACCCATAGCTAGTGGGAAGCAGCCGCATAGCACAGGGAGATCAGCTCGGTGCTCTGTGACCACCCAGAGGCGTGGGATAGGGAGGGTGGGAGGGAGATGCAAGAGGGAGGGGATACAGGGACATATGTATACGTATAGCTAATTCACTTTGTTATACAGCAGAAACTAACACACCATTGTAAAGCAATTATACTCCAATAAAGATGTTAAAAAAAAAATACCTGTTTCAGACATCCACAACACACTCTGTGAGAAGCAAGCACATATGATGCAGTAAACAATAGCTCGTATGTATACATTTGCTTGGTGATTTCTCAGTGCTTATATTTGCTCTCTCATCTCCTCTCATGTTTTGTCTGAAAGCAGGAGTCTACGTGCTGGAGTGCTTTGGGATCTGTCCTTTTACTTCCATATACGCAGTAAATACCATGTGAGTATCGTGTGCATAAAATATCAAATTGGGTCTAGAGACTCACGCTCTGAGGTGGGGGGGAGGGGAGTACTGCGTCCACCTCTCACGAGGAGATAGAGGCTCTCAACCAAAGTGTGGTTCCGACGCTGGGGCTGATGATGCCACAAGCTCACCAAGAAGGTATGGACAGATTTACTGCTCACAAGATGAAGCCCTGCGTGGACAGCTGCGTGGATCCTAAGCTTTGCCTAAGGGTGCCCTGAGAGGGCAGAGCAGAGGCTGGGCTGGGGTTCCGTGTTGGTTACGGGGTAGGGAAGGGGTCAGCTTCCTGCCCACGGGCCAGGGCTTGCGCTGTTTGAGCACCGCGCTGCGGCACGTCAGGAAGACCCTGGAGTTTCTCATCACCCTTCCAAGTGCGGGGCAAAGGAGAGGCAAAAGCGATGGGGCTGAGAAGCTGTCAAGAGGCAAACATCAAAATGGAGGCAGACTCTTTATTACACGGGGATGAAGAAACAGCAATTCAAAATAAGTACATATTCTCTTCCCGTTCCTATGAAAAGCTCCTGCCCCCCCCCCAAACTGTCCCCTTTAAAGACGCTTGCCCCCTCCAAATTGTACACTGGAATTTACAGTCTAGTACAGAGAGCAGTAAGTAAAGCAACCATCAGAATTACAGACAGGGGCAGATCTGTGCAGAGTTAACAACAGTGAGCAGATGAGACGGATGTGTAAGTAGGAGCCGGGAAGGCGCACCTGGCGCCACCTTGTGCTGGAGAAGGGGAAGGCGGGGAGGCAGGAAGGCGGGGAGGCGGGAAGGCATTTTTGGCCAAGGAAACAGGAGGTGCAGAGGCGTGGGAGAAAGAGAGCACGACCCACCGAGATTTTCAAGAGCTCAGGTGGGGCTACAGTGTAAACGAGGGCCGAGAAATGCGGCTGGAGGTTTCTTTCCATCCAGAGTAGGTCAGGAACAACCATGAGAACAATATCCTCGAAAGAAGGTAAGGCGTTAGGTGTTAAATAAAAAAGATTCCAGCTGCATTTTAGAAAAATCACCTTGCAGCCAGCTGAAGGATGGATGAGATGGAGAGCAGAGGAGAATTCAGAATGCTCATGAGAAGATGTTACAGTGATGCGAGATGAGAAACTGCCCTAGGACAGTCAGCAGCGGACAGGGTGCAGAGGTGAGAGGAGAGAGCTTAACGAGGGCGCTGCGGCAGCACCGGTGCTTGCCCACACGGCCTCGAAGGGGAGGGGGGCCGAGAGGAATTACAACGCAGAGGGAATTACGAGGGACTCCCAGCCTTCCCACCTGGTCGAGAAGGCAGAAAAAAACATGTTTTGAAACAGCTGAGTGTGAGTTGTCTGTGTGACTTCCAGGAGATATCCAAAAAGCAAGAAGGGTAATGAGAGTGGAGATGGTGACATCTCGGAGAAGGAGGGGTGAGGCCCTTCCCCTTCTAAAAGTACAGAAAGATCTGTCTCATGACACCTCACGAAATAAAAACATTGCTCCTCAGGACAGTGATATACTCAAGAGTCTTCGCATGGGGCAAAAATATTGAGAGCCAAGTATATCCAGTAATACTTCATTAAATGTTGATTTTAGGAACCAGCTTGTACACTTGTCTTTACTGAAAAAAATTTTTCCCATACTTTTAATGGTGATATCCCTGGCACGGTATAGAAAATCACGTCAAGAAAATTCAGAAAATAAAGTTCGAGCCACGCACAATTATTAGTTGTTGCCTAATTGGGAGGCAGCAGAAATACACAGACATTAGTGCACACAGGATTAAAGGGTAAACGAGGGAAAGCAGCTCGTCCCCCAAATCCGGAGCCCCAAGTCTCCTCTCCGGACGCAATGAATATCGCCAGCTTCTCGTGCCTCTTCC
Source organism: Kogia breviceps (assembly GCF_026419965.1). Classification (NCBI taxonomy): domain Eukaryota; kingdom Metazoa; phylum Chordata; class Mammalia; order Artiodactyla; family Physeteridae; genus Kogia; species Kogia breviceps. The sequence continues at coordinate 47,911,280 of NC_081327.1, forward strand.
CATAAATCTGAAGTGCTTTGCTGTGAACGTAACTGGCCTTACAAGTAATCTTTCAAAAGGATTTACCTATTAAGAAACCTATTTTCCAGTTTCAAGACCCACAGAGCCAGAACCACCTCATAAGTAAGTTAAGCAGCTGAGGAATAGGTCAAAGTAATCAATGGCTCTTGGACTGGATTGGGTCAGTCTTTACTAGTTGAGTGATTTATTATCTGCTTTTATCTCCTGCAAAGTTTCAGCTTCTTCCATCAGGCGAAGTGGCCACCTGTCTTCCCCCAGAGCTCTGAAAAATGTCTCACCTTGGACCCAACCAGCAACAGCACTAGGTAACGGGGAAAATCTAAGACTGCAGGAAAGGTGCTTAAGCAGAGTCTGTCTCCGCCTTAATTTGAGCTAAGAATCTCTGCCAGGAAAGAAAATGCTTTGAGAGATGCTTTTCCTTAGTTTTTTCTATTTCCAAAACAAGAGTCAAGGAAATTAATCAGGATAACAAAATACTTCCATCCTAAAATTTCTTACGAAATTGTTATCCTATTATCCTTTTATATATGAGGCTTGAATAAAGCAAAACATGTTTAAACTTTTCTGATTGTAAAAGATACTGACATTTACTGTCAAAAATATGAAAAGCCCAGAAAACAGAAGAATATTAATCGTTACGTCACAATCCCAAAATAACCATTGTTAATATCTGTCTAGCTATGTCCCATCTCGACATATTGCAGTTGTGCTTAAGATCTTGTTGAGTTTTTTTCCCAGTCTACTAAATTTCCCTCAGACTCAGATCAAAAGAGGTAACTCGTTAAAATGGGCTCTTTGTGTCTTTGTCCCCAAGGAGGGAACCAGCTGTCCTGGCAGGTGTAGGGATGGATGATGTGGGCTGCTTTGCAGCAGGTGTTCAATACACCCTTTTCCTTGTACCTTCTATCTCCTCCAGCGGTGATGCGACCAACAGAAACTATCCTAAAATCCCACTCTGTGGAAGACAGAGATTAAGCAAAAGTGATCTGCACCTGTGAGAACGGTTATTTTTGTCAATAGTCTCTTTAAATTGTGGTTAAGATAGATCTGCTTGGGAGCACTGCTGGTTCAGCTTAAGCACTGGGTGAAAGCTCCAAGGGGACTAGGGAGGATTACTGTGCCTGTTTGTTTAATGCCAAGCTGGCTCGAGCTTCCCCAGCATGCAGTTTGTGTCTGTTTTTCCCCCATAGGAAAAAAAATGCAGGGGGAGAGCACACAGAGACAGATACGGTTGTAAATCTCCCAGTCACAATTTTATATTCTATATATTTATATACTCTATACATCTATATATTTATATAGTCTTAAGTTACCTTAAAAATATAGTTTCTGCAGACTTGTGATTGGGAAGGGGGAGGAGGGTTGGGGGAGGGAAGGATTGGGAGTTCAGGGTTAGCAGATGCAAACTATTTTATATAGAATGGATAAACAATGAGATCCTACTGTAGAACACAGGGAAATATATTCACTATCCTGTAATAAACCATAAAGGAAAAGAATATGAAAAAATATATATATATATCTGAGTCACTTTGCTGTACACCCAAAACTAAACATTGTAAATCAATAAAAAATAAATTAAAAAAAATATGTATATAGTTTCTGATGAAAGTAGGGTATTTATGGCTGCCTTGAAGGAAGCCAAACACTGTTCCAAAATGCTCCGGTGCAACTGATGGCTCATGGAAAATGAATCAACACAGGAAATGTGAGTTACATGCTCAGCCTAGAACATAGCCTCCAATGTTCTAATCATATTACATCCTTGCGTTTAAATAAAGTCGGTAGGTATCATTGTTCTGCATCAGCAGACACTGCTGTAGGGCTACCATTTTCCAAAGTTACGCTGATATTACTGAACAGCAGGCAAAAACAAATGTAGATTCCAGTAAGCATGTCAAATATAAAGGGAATTCTGCTAAAGACAGTGTTCAGTGTACCAAAATGAGCAACAACATATTTTCCATCCAAAAATAAGCACTGCATATATAGTCTCAAAATGGAAACCGTCTTTGGTCATCATATACTCTCTCATACTATTTTACATATCCTAAGATGAATGTCAAGAAAGTTAAGTTCATCACCACCTTTCATAACTTAGGCTAACGTTGAGAAATCTTTATTGACAATGAACTTTTCTTGGAACGTAAAATTAGTTCCTCATTTTGGGTGTGTTTGGTTTTATTTTGTGTCTTGGCTTAAGTCTAAGCACCTAGTATGGTCATCTTTCGGTTTTGGAGGAAAATTAGAAGCCCATAGTGTAACACTGAACAGCCCACCCAGTAAACGGAAAAGCCATTTAAGGACTTTTTTAAAGCACTAATTTTGGCATAACAGCCGGACTATTACACCTGCTCTCTGAACCAGGTAAAGTGAATCGGGTGCCAGGTCTCCCTGGCCAGACCCAAGTTTCCAAACATAAATCCCTTAAGCAATGGGCACTTCAGCCTCAGTCCTTCACATATCTCTTAGTCTTTGAGAAGGTATATACTCTGCATTCCACCAGTGACCATCATGGCCTAATAAGGAAGGTGAACTACTGAGACCTAAGGGATTCACTTTTTGCCAATTAACTGCATCCGAAAGTTGACTCAAATTTGAATTCACAGCCATCACAATCCCTAAGGTTTTTCCAATTTGGCTCCTGTTAATCCACATCTCCTTAATCCTGGGCATCTTCACTTGCTCCTTCTGATGAATTTAAGTACATTTTAAGAAAAAATATCACACAGACGTTAAAAAAATAAACATGGTTAAGAAGGAAATTCAAATGATGGAAAACTGTATGTTATATAAGGTAAGCATCACTTGCTGTTCAAGATCCCCACTCCCTGAGGCCCTTCTCTATAACAACCAGTTACGATATATATGCACACAGGTGTGTTTATGTAAACGTGTAGCCCTTGGGTTTTTTTCCCTACAAAACGGGAGCCTACATACTTCCAGTGATTTTCTTTGTGTATTGATACATAGTACAGTTAGCATAAAGATCTACATTAAGGATATTATTATATCTCACTATTATATTCTCAAATGCACCATGGAAGACTATTCAAGCTTTTCAAGGTCACCTTCACCTAAAACATCATGAAAGTGTTACCTGTGTCTTCACGCAGATGTTGAATGAACCTGTAGCACCTCACGGCCAACTCTCCCCCACCCTGGCAGATAGTCATTAGCTCTCAAGGGGCTATGAACCCACTTAACAATATTGTTATCCTGCCCTCATTTTTTCACCCCAGCATCCTGGCATGTAAGTCAGAAGCACCGGGAAACTCGAACATCTGCAGAGCCATTTCCTCAGTTATCTTGAGTTGTAATTTTCATTGATTTTCCCTCAATTCTCCCAGCCTTCAAGAGGAAAAAAGACCTGAATAACTTACGGTTTCTTATATAAAGAATGTTATGGACATAAGTCTTTACTCAATGGGAACGCTGAGAATAACAACAAAATATAGGTAGTGACGAAGGCTAAAAACTACAAGGCAAAGTATCATGGATCCCAGATTCTCATCTCTCAACCAGGAGACTTCCAAACTAAAGCTCAAAGACACACCATGGCGATGCACGCCTGTGTGTCACACAACAGGCCATTCCTGTGGGTGGCAAGAGCACGGTGACCAGACGGATCTCTGCAAGGGCTTCCATCTGCTAGCCACCGACACTTCAACTTCTCCATGTCTAGAGATCTAGCTTTTCCGCACGAGAATTCACTGAGGCAAAGCATAATGAACGCTTCCAATGGCCCACAGTACTTTTCACTGCTGCATACACTTTCCGGAGCGTACACGCCATATGTTTCCCTTTCTCCAAGCTTCTACTTTCGGCTCCTCCTGCAGGCGTACTTCACTTCCTATCGCTGTTTCATATTGTTCGCATATGTCTATGCTTTTCAGTAAGTGAATAACCCAATAATAACAATTGCATTAACCATCACCTAATTCATGCTTTACGCTGAATTGTATATAACATGGCCATTGAGCAGTAACATTATTTAGCCTAGGGACCACTCCATGTGATACCCGCTTTCTGTTTGATAAAAGTATATTCAGACCATTTTGAGGAAGATGAGACTCTACAAAATTAAGCTACATATGGTTTCAAAACGAAAATAGAGTTTATCACAGATGAGATATGTATTCAATCATTGGTGAAATGGTAGGTCTTATTTATAAAATGTACAGAATTAAAAAAACGAGTTAGTCATAATTTAATTGTGGATATATCTGCGATTGTAGGTCCACTCTCATTTTGGTGAAGTGTCTCTATTTCCAACTTTCATGAGGACGTCACTTCTGAACACAGTATTGCTCCCTTATCTTGACGTCACACACCCTCTCGCATCCCTGGAACAGAGCACGCCTTCTGCACGCATTTGCTGAGACGCTACCGACGGGAAGTAAATACTACCATTGTGCCACATGTGTCCATAAAGCTTGATTCATCATATTTTAGATAAGGAAAAACAAATAATTAAATATTACAACTACATCCATAATGTGTAATTATTCTAATGATTATGGGTATTTGAGACATAAACTGGATCCCTAGATGCAATCCAACATATATTTTGTGTGTCACTTTTGCTCACTAGATAATTAACATCTCTTCCTCTGATTAACTTTTCATGCCCTCCAAAAGGTAAGATCTATAAAACTTCAAATATGTAGAAACTTTTGTTTTATAAAACTTCAAGATTTTCATCTATTTATGCCTATATGGATAATGCTATGATAACCATATTTTCCATTTAGTAAGTGCCTACCATGTCCCATTTAGTCCTTGTAACAAGCTTGCAAGGTCGATATTATTACCAAGGCAGGAAACTGACCCCCAGGGAAGCTATATCCAAGTATTTACATAGCACATGGGATCCAAACCTACTGCAGACAAGCTCTTTTTATGTGGCAAGGAGTGAAATCATGGTCACAGGCTTTTACTATTGTCCCAAGCAACACCAGAAGAACTGGGGAGGAATGCTCTATCTTTGGATTTTTTTTGGTTTTGTTTTGTTTTGCTTTGTTTTTTCTTATTAGTCATCCATTTTATCCACATCAGTGTATACATGTCAATTCCAATCGCCCAATTCGTCACACCCCCACCCCCACCCCCCGTGGCTTTCCCCCCTTGGTGTCCATACATTTGTTCTCTACATCTGTGTCTCAATTTCTGCCCTGCAAACCAGTTCATCTGTACCATTTTCTAGGTTCCACATATATGCGTTAATATACGATATTTGTTTTTCTCTTTCTGACTTACTTCACTCTGTATGACAGTCTCTAGATCCATCCACGTCTCTACAAATGACCCAAGTTCGTTCCTTTTTATGGCTGAGTAATATTCCATTGTATGTATGTACCACATCTTCTGTATCCATTCATCTGTCGATGGGCATTTAGGTTGCTTCCATGACCAGGCTATTGTAAACAGTGCTGCAATGAACACTGGGGTGCATGTGTCTTTTTGAATTATGGTTTTCTCAGGGTATATGCCCAGTAGTGGGATTGCTGGGTCATATGGTAATTCCATTTTTAGTTCTTTAAGGAACCTCCATACTGTTCTCCATAGTGGCTGTATCAATGTACACTCCCACCAACAGTGCAGGAGGGTTCCCTTTTCTCCACACCCTCTCCAGCATTTGTTGTTTGTAGATTTTCTGATGATGACCATTCTAACTGGTGTGAAGTGATACCTCATTGTAGTTTTGATTTGCATTTCTCTAATAATTAGTGATGTTGAGCAGCTTTTCATGTGCTTCTCGGCCAAATGTATGTCTTTGGAGAAATGTCTATTTAGGTCTTCTGCCCATTTTTGGATTGGGTTGTTTGTTTTTTTAATATTGAGCTGCATGAGGAATGCTCTATCTTTGATTCCGTTGTCATAATCTCAGTGAAGGATTATGGTTGGCCTAATGAGGCATGCGCTCACTTCAGGTTCAATCAATCATTCTGGCCATATGCATATGGTATTACTGCTGGTCAGACTGAGATCATATACCCACCCTGCAGTCCATGCACTGAAAACTGAGTGGAAGTCCCACCAGCATGCTATGGAATGGGTGGTAGGGGTGAAGAAGCTCCCCAGAGAAAGGTGAGTGACCTTACCATTTAAAGGGCAAGAGTGCGATATTACTTACACACACACACACACACAGACACACACACGCACACACACACCCCTTCAAATTCCTTTAATATGCCTCCTATTAGAAGTGGATCTAAGTCCCCTCGACGTGGATCTGGTCCTGTGCCTGCTTAACCAATGAAATATGGTAAGAGTGATGCTGTCCAGTTTCTGGCCCCCAAAAGTAAGCTACTGGCAGCCACCCTATCTCTTGGGATGCCCACTCTTGAAAATCAGCCACAATGTTGCAGGGAAGTTTGTGGGGGAAGCCCATGCAGAGAGGGAGCAGAATGTGAAGCTCTCAACCCCAGCTGAGCCCCCAGCCAACAGCCAGGACCAAATCGCCAGTCAGGCTGCCCCAGTGATGCTGCATTAGTGGAGCAGACAAGCCTTCCCTGCTGAGCCCTGCCGAAACTGCATGTTGCTGAGCTGATTATTTTGCTCTTTTAAGCCACTAAGGACTGGGGGCATGTGTTATGTAAATACAGATAACTTGAACAGCCAGTCACCAAACTTTCACCCTTTCTTTTGCACTAAGCACGGGAACTTTGCTCAGCGCCTTCCTCACGGCCCTCTAAGCACCAGCACCATGCCAAGCATATTGTATCTGTGCTATAAATATTCATGAATTACACACTGAGAAGGTATTATCATCCCTTTGTAAATAGACAACTTAAGTGAGAACTTAAGTGAACTGCAGAAACGGGTCTTCAGCTGAGCTGAAATAAAAGATTTTCATATCCAAGTTGAATGCAGCATCTATTAGGACCCTCAGAACAGTCTCTGGGCATTAAATAAAACCCAGGTCTTCTTTTTCCCTTGGAACGAGAGGATGGATGGTAGTAAATGCTTTAAACCCAAGCATGCTAAAATATCTGGAAAAATAAGCTATAAACCGTTAACAGTAGTTAATTTTGGAGGGTAAGCATTGGGGTTTGAGGAATCAATTATTTCTATGTTCTAAAGCACTTTTGTTTCTTACAAAGAATATACATTAATTTTATAATTTAAATGACATTAAATTAGATCTAGTAAGGAAATTCACCAAAATGTTAACAGCAAGTGTCTTGATTATAGGATTATGAGTATTATATTGACATTTAATAGCTAAATCATATATCGATAGTGAAAATGTATACCCCTACAGTTCTCAAAGAATTTCATTTCAAATTCTCACTAAGATCCAAATTTTATATAACAGAAAAAAATCACTGTACATTATCAGGATGTATCATGAAAAATCAACTGTAATATAACAAGCTCAGACTTACACACGAAGAGGAGAATTACACATCTGGTCACCCAGTCCCACACGCACCAGGAACCATTATGGAAAAGCTTTACTCAAGGACACAGCACCAGTAATAAAAATGCAAACGACTCTCTGATTAAACCTTTCTGCTCCTGAAGCTTTTGTCTTGCCACAGCAGCATTTCTAGGAAGGAAGTTTGAAACATGCGCTTTCTCAGTTTCACGGTTAAGTGGAAGAGCCATTCGTGTCTGCTTCCGAGGCTCAAGCACTGCTAAGGGACACTAAATCGTTGATACTTCCAAAGCTTTCATGCCTATGTAGAAGCTAGAAAATTAGTTAATATGGTATTTTAGATTCTCTTCAGTTATAATGGAAAATTTTCTCTGGGCACAAAATTTCAGGATACTTACACTCTGCTTCCTGATTTTCTATTTCTATCAGTAGTTTGAGCCATTTTCAGTCCAAATTACAAGTTATCAAAGATCAAGCATTTTACTCATTCACTTAGATATTCAACCTATAGCTAAAGAGCAGTTACCAATTGACAGGGACGCTACTGAAGAAACACGAAGTGAGAAGACATACAACGAATAGTTCTTAAGATATACAACGAATAGTTCTTAAGACATACAACGAATAGTTCTTAAGACATACAACGAATAGTTCTTAAGACATACAACGAATAGTTCTTAAGACATACAACGAATAGTTCTTAAGACATACAACGAATAGTTCTTAAGATATACAACGAATAGTTCTTACTCTTAACTAAATGTCCAAGAGGATGCTCTCCTATCAGCCATGGCTACGTTAGCTGCCTGCCCGGCGATAACCTCTGCTCTCTATAAGTCAAGTTCATAGAAACAGAAAGCAGGAAGATAGTTACCAGAGGCTGAAGAGTGGGGGAAATAAGTAGATGTTTGTTAAAGGACACAAAGTTTCAATTGTAAGATCAATTCTGGAGACGTACAGCATGTTGACTATTGTTAACAATAATGTATGGGACACTTGAAATTTGCTAAGAGAGTAGATCTTAAATGTTCTACCACGCACACCAAATATTAACTATGTAAGGTGATGGATATGTTAATTAGCTTCACCTTGGTGATGATTTCACAATGTACACGTACAGCAAATTATCGCATTGTATACCTTGAGTGTACACAGTTTGTATCTTCAATCATACCTCAGTAAAGCTGGGGGGAAATTGGCAGACTTAACAGACACCTCATCAAAGAAGATATACAGATGGTAAATAAGCATATGAAAAGATTCTCCATAGCATAAGTCATCAAGGAAATGGAAATTAAACAGACCAATTACAACAGCCAAAACTCGGAACACCGACACCACCGAATGCTGGTGAGGATGTGGAACGACAGAAATTCTCATCTGCTGCTGGTGGAGTGCAAAATGGCACAGCCACTTTGGAAGAGTTTGACAGCTTCTTATAAAACTAAACATACTTTTATCATATGATCCATCAATCACACCCCTTGTTATTTACCCAGAAAAAGTGGGAAAAGTTTGTGCACACAGAAGTCTGCACACAGATGTTTATGGCGGCTTTATTCACAGCTGCAAAACTTGGGAAGAACCAAAATGTCCTTCAGTAGGTTAAAGAGTAAATAAACTTTGGTATGTCCAGACAATGGAATACTACTCAGCACTAAAAAGAAATGAGCTATCAAGCCGTGAAAAGACATGAAGCAAACTTATATGCACGTCACTAAGTGAAATAAGCCAATCCAAAAAGGCTACATGCTGTGTGATTCCAACGATAAGACTCTGCCGGGGAGGAGCTAGCAGGGAGGGCGATGAATAGGAGGAGGACAAAGGCAGTGTTTATGGCAGTGAAGCTACTCTGTGTGACACTCCAGTGGTAGATACGTATCATTACGCGTTCGTCCAAACCCAGAGAATGTACACCACCAAGAGTGAGCCCAAAGGTGAACTACAGAATTGGGGCAATAATGATGTGTCAAGGCAGGTTCATCGACTGCAAAAAGAATTTCCCACTCCGGTGGGGGATGTTGATGAGGGTGAGGGCCGGTGGTTGTGGAGGAGTGGGGTTAACAGGGGTTCTACGGGAACCCTGTACTTTCTGCTCAATTTTTTGGTAAACCTCAAACTGCTCTAAAAAATAAAGCTTCGTAATTTTTAAAAAGTAGAGGGAAAAGGTTGTTGACAGTCATCATCTCTGAGCAATGAAAATGTGACTGGTTTTTCTTTTCTTTTTTATAATTTTCTGCATTTTCAAAATTAACCACTATTAGAAGTTATTAAATGCAGTCATGTTCTATTCTGAAAAAAAAAAGTATATTTACTGATGATATCTGAGGCATTTTACCCTTCTCTTAATTCCCACTATTGCTACTCTAAGTTAATCTTCCATAAACTCATGACTGAACTACTGCAAGGGCACCCAAACAAGGTTCCCACCATCACATCTATGCCCCACTTCATCCTACATATGTATCGCACACTGTGCTTCCTTAAATACCATTTCACCGTGCTATTGCATAAACTTCTTCAAAATCTCTGGTGTATCCATTGCCTTCTTCTTAAATCCCTTCCCATCCATTCAGCGCTGGTGCACCCTCTCTCCCCACACACCTCTCTCCATCCGGCCTCAAATGCTCCAATCCACAGTGATTGTTTCTACCGTCATCTTATATTTAAAAAAAAACAAACAAACAAACAAACAGGACTTCCCAGGTGGCGCAGCAGTTAAGAATCCGCCTGCCAGTGCAGGGACACGGGTTCGAGCTCTGATCTGGGAAGATCCCACATGCCGCGGAGCAACTAAGCCCGCGAGCCACAACTACTGAGCCCACGTGCCTAGAGCCCGTGCTCCACGACGGGAAGCCACCGCAATGAGAAGCCCGCGCACCACAACCAAGAGTAGCCCCCGCTCGCCGCAACTAGGGAAAGCCCGCGCGCAGCAACGAAGACCTAATGCAGCCAAAAACAAATTAATCAATTAATTTTTTTTAAAAAAAGCAAAGACAAGTCTTTAGGAAATGACTGTAAACTTACGTGCACGACATTTTGGTTTCACGGTCTGTGCGTACACGGTGCTATCTCCTCAACCAGATTTTAAATCCTGGCATCTCAGGAACCATGCATTACACCTGCCTTCTATTAACTCCACTTTTGATGGGTGACATAACATGATATGTGGAAATTGCTTTAAAATACCCTAGGAAAAATACACAGGGAGACAGATCAAAAAAGGAATGGATACAATATTGATATTTGCTGAATATGGATGTTCATTATATGGGGATTTTTTTAAATACAATTTTTCCTAGTTTGCGTGACTTAAAATTTTTTCATAATAAAGTTCTGAAAAAGGAACTATGAAGAGTTTAAAAGGAATATTAGATGCCATTTCTGAAACTTTAAATTATAAGAAAGGTTTGGGTTCAACATCACTATACGCCACGTTCTTAAATTCTTTTCCAAACTTCATACAATCAAATCCATTCCTTTTGCACATGTATGCTTTTAGTTTTAATATAAACCATTTAGCTTATACAAAAGTTCCTACTGAATGTAAGTCATAAAATGTGTTTCCATTTATATAAAGTATGCAAATATTAAATAATCTAAAAATTAATTTGGAAAACAAAGTACCTGACACTGACATTATTTTTTCACTCTTCAAAGAAAACGTGAGCCCCCTTCTCTTTATTTCACATCATTTACATATATTGACCTCAATCTGGGTCACATAATGGCAATATTATTGAAGTAAACATGATTAAGTCACTTATTATTTAGTTTGTAAATCATTTTAATTACACAGAAATGTCAAGGGAGTTGAGCCCTGACATTTAGAGCTTTAAAAAAAATGAAATGAGGTAGAAAGATCATTTTAATCATGGCAAAAACATGCTAGTTTTGGAAAGCATTTTTTCATATTAACATCACAAACAATTAAAAAAACCCTGACCCCTTCCCCCACCAAGCCCTCTTCAGTTGGGATAAATGCAAGCTTATAAAAGCGCCACAGCCCTTATTTAGCAACTAGAAAAATTCGGGCTCACAAAGTCTCAGCAGAGGCCTCTTCATTCATCACCCTGCAGCAGAGGCATAAGTTGAGAAGAACACGCAGTTCCTCACTGTGTAATGGACCCACACGCGCCTTCACATACGTGGGACGCCTGCCACCCAGGTGACCCTCATAATCTCTGTTCGTAAGGCTTTTCAAACACCAGACAATGTGGTCTCCAGCTCAAACTCTGCACAAGGGCTTACTTCCCCAAACCTCATTTCCTCACTAAACTGAGATAATGACCGTGGGGACCCCATCAAATTGTGCTTATTAAGAGAGATAATGCAGGTGAAATGGTCACAGTGCCTGGCTTTTTAAAAAGCCTCAAAATGTGAATATAATAATAAGAAAACTTCAAAAAGCAGTCATGAAATTTCTTTTCTTCTATTTATTTTCATCACTCAAGGTTCTGGGGCTTAGAAAGATAATATGATTCTGTAGGTAGACTTCTTGCCTCCCAAGCCTCTGAATCACCTCCTCTTGCCTGGGCTCCCCCATCAACCCACCTGAAAGAGAATCTTGTAAGAGGTAATGCCAGGAACGAATTTTTGTGCCCAATTGAAGAAAAAGAACATAAAGGGAAAAAACAGAATTATGTACATATGTGGGTGTTTATTTAGACTGACAGAGAAATTATAAAAATTGTCGATAAAAATCTGAAAAACACCACCATTATCACAAAATCCAAACACATGACACTTTTATTAGGTACCCAACGCACATCCAGAAAATATCTTTCTATTTTTTTTTTTTTTGTAACCTGCATACGCTTTGATTGCCTTCTTATAGGGCAACCATTTTGATTATTTCATGTTCTCTAGAAATAACAGAATGTTAATTTAGTCCGTCCTCTAGCATGGTTGATTGAATTTTTTTTGGTTTGGATAGTTGGTGTTCATGAAACATGCAACCTCACATACAGAGGTACCTTCTGTTGGCAGTACTACTACAGAACACTGCCTTACACAGAAATTCTGATAAATTCTATTTCACACTATTAACAAAAAATATGTAAAGTATGTTTACAATTTTATATGCTACATATATTCCTACAAAAAATGAGAGATGAGAGAAACATGCCTGACGTTCCGCCGCCAGCAGACTGCTGAGCTGGGACTCCATTCCTGACAGCTGGCATCCGTTTCTGCTCCCATTTCCACCCCACGCCACACTACGCCTTCCAACCTAGTACCCGCACCTCTGACACCTCCATCAGCTGCGAAGACGAGGAAGGGGAAGGGAGGAAGGCAAACTCGCACGCGCTGAACATTCGCTGTGTCTGTCACTTCCCTCACCTCGTTTACTCAAAGAAAGTCTGAAAGGTCAGTGTCGATTCCCCCAATTTACCAATGAAGAAACTGATACGGAGAAGTTCCAGGTTACAGCACTAAAGAGAAGCAACTGTGTGGCTCTGAATTTCATGTTCTGTCCACTGTACGAATCTGATGCCTCAAAAAAGGTAAGAGAAAAGGGAGAGTGTCTGGGGTAAAAATGTAAACTTCGACTTCTAACTTATTTCACTTTTTAAATAAACATTCCTGTTGGCTCCCTGTCCTTTCCTGGGTTGTAAATGGATCAAGGAAAGTAGGAAAGTAATTAGCATGGGCCACACTAATAAACACGCCTTCAAGATGGTTAACCTCATGCAGACCTGCAAGGGGCTCCTGGGCCTTTGACAAACGCATGCTGGTGAGGAAGGGAAAGAAAGCACTGAAAATACACAGCTGCTATTTTAGTATTTACAGCATATACGCATTTTTCCTTCACCACTGCAACGTTGAGTGCCATACCCAAAGAGCACTTTCAAATCCCTCAAAATCGTTTGGCCACTTACTTGCCCACGATTTGATACCTCTGTCCACAATACAGGTATCCCCCGCTTTTTAAGAGATTGCTTTATGCCACCTCACTTTTACGAAAGACCTACATTAGTACCTGTTTCCGCTAATGAAGAAAAAATCCGAAGAGGATTTTCACCTTCAAGAAAAAAGACGAAAAGCAAAATTGGTGTTCAGCTTTGCTTTTGCAAGTGAGCTGAGCCCATATAGCAGCAGCACGCAGCCTGAGCAATGAGAGTGGCGCCACCAAGCTTCTTCCCCGGAAACTGCACCCAGCATCTGGGCAGCAAGCCTCCATAGCTTTGAACTGTGTCCGTATCTGTGATTTATCTCGATTCATTTTGTGCATCTGTTAGCAAGATGCGTCCTAAGGTAGTTGCTTCTTCACTTTACGCCATTTAGGCTTACGAAAGATTTCCTAGGAACGCTCTCCTTTCAGAGAGCGGGGAACCTGCCCTAATAAAATCAAGCATCTCCTTGTGATCACTTTCTTGTTTTTTGTGGGGGATTTGGGGTTTGGGTGCCATTTATTAGACTGGGGAAAAGAACAGCCTTCTTGTTTTATATTTTTTATTTTTTTATTGTGATAAAATATATATAACATAAAATCTACTATTTTAATAATTTTGTAGTATACACTTCAGTGGCATTAGGTACTTTCACACTGTTTCACAAATACCATCAGCAACCATCTCCAGAATTTGTTCGTCTTTCCAAACTGAATCTCCGTAATCATGAAGCAATAATTGCCCATTCCCCACTTGCCTCAGCCCCTGGCAGCCACTGCTCTACTTTCTGTTTCTATGTGCTTGGCTACTGTAAGTAGGGTCATACAATATTTGTCCTTTTGTGTCTGGCTTAGTTCAACTAACTAAGGCTCATCTATGTTACAGCATGTGTCAACACTTCATTTCCTTTCAAGGCTGCATAATATTCCACTCTATGTATATACCACATCGTGTTTACCCATTCATCTGTCAATGGACATTTGAGTGGTCTTCACCTTTTGGCTCTTGGGAATGATGCTGCTATGAACGTGGCTGTACAAATGTCTGTTCTGTAATTTGTAAGAGGAGGAAGTCAGCACTGTAATTACTGTTGTTTTGAAAATCGACATGGGTGACCCCAAGGGCTACATTGCTAGTAGCTGGCCTGAGGGAAGAGCAGGGAGGGGAACCTCTGAGGTTCTGCCACAGTCACTGTTTGTCAGAAGCAGAGCCTCAGGTAAGAGAGGAACCTCCACACTGTTCTCCATAGTGGCTGTATCAATTTACATTCCCAACAACTGTGTAAGAGGGTTCCCTTTTCTCCACACCCTCTCCAGCATTTACTGTTTATTGTTTGTAGATATTTTGATAACGGCCATTCTGACCGGTATGAGCTGATACCTCATTGTAGTTTTGATTTGCATTCCTCTAATAATTAGTGACACTGAGCATCTTTTCACGTGCCTCCTGGCCATTTGTATGTCTTCTTTGGAGAAATATCTATCTAGGGTCTTCCACTCATTTTTTGATTGGCTTGTTTTTTTGATATTGAGCTGTATGAGCTGTTTGTATATTCTGGAGATTTATCCTTTGTCAGTTGCTTCGTTTGCAAATACTTTCTCCCATTCTGAGGGTTGTCTTCTTATCTTGTTTACGGTTTCCTTTGCTGTGCAAAAGCTTTTAAGTTTCATTAGGTCCCATTTATTTTTGTTTAAATTTTTATTACTCTAGGAGGTGGGTCAAAAAAAGATCTTGCCGAGGGACTTCCCTGGTGGCGCAGCGGTTAAGAATCTGCCTGCCAACACAGGGGACACAGGTTCGAGCCCTGGTCTGGGAAGATCCCACATGCCGCGGAGCAACTAAGCCTGGGCGCCACAACTACTAAGCCTGCACTCTAGAGCCCACGAGCCACAACTACTGAGCCTGGGCACCTAGGGCCCGTGCTCCAAAACGAGAAGCCACCGCAATGAGAAGCCCGTGCAACTGCAACAAACAGTAGCCCCTGCTTACTGCAACTAGAGAAAAAGCCTGCACGCAGCAACAAAGACCCAATGCAGCCAAAAGTTAATTATTTTTTTTAAAAAAGATCCTGCTGTAACATATGTCAAAGAATGTTCTTCCTATGTTTTCCTCTAAGAGTTTTATAGTGTCCGGTCTTACATTTAGGTCTTCAATCCATTTTGATTTTATTTCTGTGTATGGTGTTAAACAGTGTTCTAACTTCATTCTTTTACATGTAGCTGTCCAGTTTTCCCAGCACCACTTATTGAAGAGGCTGTCTTTTCTCCATTGTATATTCTTGCCTACTTTGTCATAGATTAGGTGATCATAGGTGCATGGGTTTATCTCTGGGCTTTCTATCCTGTACCACTGATCTATATTTCTGTTTTTGTGCCCATACTATACTGTCTTGATTACTGTAGCTTTGTAGTATAGTTTGAAGTCAGGGAGCCTGATTCTTTCAGCTCTGTTTTTCTCTCTCAATATTGCTTTGGCTATTCGGGGTCTTTTGTGTTTCCATACAAATTGTAAAATTTTTTGTTCTAATTCTGTGAAAAATGCCATTGGTAATTTGATAAGGATTGCATTGAATCTGTAGATTGCTTTGGGTAGTATAGTCATTTTCACAATACTGATTCTTCCAATCCAAGAACTTGGTATATCTCTCCATCTGTTTGTGTCATCTTTGATTTCTTTCATCAGTGTTTTATAGGTTTCTGTGTAAAGGTCTTTTGCCTCCTTAGGTAGGTTTATACCTAGGTATTTTATTATTTTTGTTGTACTGGTAAATGAGATTGTTTCATTAATTTCTCTTTCTGATCTTTCATTATTAGTGGACATGAATGCAAGAGATTTCTGTGTATTAATTTTGTATGCTGCAACTTTAGCAAATTCATTGATTAGTTCTAGTAGCTTTCTGGTGGCATCTTTAGGATTTTCTATGTATAGTATCATGTCATCTGCAAACAGTGACAGTTTTACTTGTTCTTTTCCAATTTGGATTCCTTTTATTTCTTTTTCTTCTCTGATTGCTGTGGCTAGGACTTGCAAAACTATGTTGAATAATAGTGGCGTGAGTGGACATCTTTGTGTTTTTCCTGATAAGGGCTGTATTATGTTGAAGTAGCTTCCCTCTATGCCCACATTCTGGAGAGATTTTTATCATAAATGGGTGTTGAATTTTGTCAAAAGCTTTTTTCTGCATCTATTGTGATGACCATATGGTTTTTATTCTCCAGTTTGTTAATATGGTATATCACATTGATTGACTGATTTGCATATATTGAAGAATCCTTGCATCCCTGGGATAAATCCCACTTGATCATGGTGTATGATCCTTTTAATGTGTGTTGGATTCTGTTTGCTAGTATTTTGTTGAGGATTTTTGCATCTATGTTCATCAGTGATATTGGTCTGTAGTTTTTTTGTGTGATATCTTTGTCTGGTTTTGGTATCAAGGTGATGCTGGCCTCGTAGAACAAGTTTGGGAGTGTTCCACCTTCTGCAATTTTTTGGAAGAGTTTGAGAAGTAGAGGTTTTAGCTCTTCTCTAAATGTTTGATAGAATTTATCTCGGAAACTATCTGGTCCTGGACTTTTGTTTGTTGGAAGATTTTTATTTACAGTTTCAATTTCATTACTTGTGATTGGTCTATTTATATTTTCTAATTCTTCCTGGTTCAGTCTTCAAAAGTTGTACCTTTCTAAGAATTTGTCCATTTCTTCCAGGTTGTCCATTTTATTGGCATATAGTTGCTTGTGGTAGTCTCTTATGATCCTTTGTATCTCTGTGGTGCCAGCTGTAATTTCTCCTTTTTCAGATTTCTGATTTTATTGATTTGAGTCCTCTCCCTTTTTTTCTTGATGAGTCTGGCTAAAGGTTTATCAATTTTATCTTCTCAAAAAACCAACACTTAGTTTTATTGATCTTTGCTTTTTTTTTTTTTTTTTTTTTTGCAGTACACAGGCCTCTCACTGTTGTGGCCTCTCCCGTTGCAGAGCACAGGCTCCGGACACACAGGCTCAGCGTCCATGGCTCACGGGCCCAGCCACTCCACGGCACGTGGGATCCTCCCTGACGGAGGTATGAACCCGCGTCCCCTGCATTGGCAGGCGGACTCCCAATCACTGCCCCACCAGGGAAGCCCTTTGCTATTGTGTCTTTTGTTTCTATTTCATTTATTTCTGCTCTGATCTTTATGATTTCTTTCCTTCTACAAAATTTGGGTTTTCTTTGTTCTTCTATCTCTAGTTGCTTTAGATTTAAGGTTAGATTGTTTATTTGAGATTTTTCTTGTTTCTTGAGATGAGATTGAATTGCTATAAACTTCCCTCTTAGAACTGCTTTTGCTGTGTCCCATAGGTTTTGGGTCATCGTGTTTTCATTGTCATTCGTTTCTAGGTATTTTTTTATTTCCTCTTTGATTTCTTCAGTGATCTCTTGGTTATTTAGCAGTGTGCTGTTTAGCCTCTATGTGTTTGTGTTTTTTACAGTTTTTTTCCTGTAACTGATTTGTAATCTCACAGCATTGTGGTTGGAAAAGATGCGTGATATGATTTCAATTTTCTTAAATTTTCCAAGGCTTGATTTGTGACCCAAGATGTGACCTATCCTGGAGAATGCTCCGTGTGCACTTGAGAAGAAAGTGTATTCTGCCACTGTCCAGTGGAATGTACTATAAATATCAATTAAATCTACCTGGTCTGTTGTGTCATTTAAAGCTTATGTTTCCTTATTTATTTTGTCTGGATGATCTGTCCATTGGTGCTAAGTGGGGTGTTAAAGTCCCCCACTATTATTGTGTTACTGTCAATTTCCCCTTTTATGGCTGTTAGCATTTGCCTTATGTACTGAGGTGCTCCTATGTTGGGTGTATAAATATTTACAATTGTTATATCTTCTTCTTGGATTGATCCCTTGCTCATTATGTAGTGTCCTTCTTTGTCTCTTATAACAGTATTTATTTTAAAGTCTATTTTATTGGACATGAGTACTGCTACTCCAGCTTTCTTCTGATTTCCATTTGCATGGAATATCTTTTTCCATCCCCTCCCTTTCAGTCTGTATGTGTCCCTAGGTCTGAAGTGGGTCTCTTGTAGACAGCACATATACGCATCTTGCTTTTGTATCCTTTCGGCCAGTCTGTGTCTTTCGGTTGGAGCATTTAATCCATTTACATTCAAGGTAATTATCGATATGTATGTTCCTATTACTATTTTCTTAATTGTTTCGGGTTTGTTTTTGTGGGTCTTTTTCTTCTCTGTGTTTCCCACCTAGAGAAGTTCCTTTGCTGCATTTGCTGTAAAGCTGATTTGGTGGTGCTGAATTCTCTTAGCTTTTGCTTGTCTGTAAAACTTTTGATTTCTCCATCGAATCTGAATGAGATCCTTGCTGGATAGAGTAATCTTGGTTGTAGGTGTTGCTCTTTCATCACTGTAAGTATATCCTGCCAATCCCTTCTGACCTGCAGAGTTTCCACTGAAAAATCAGCTGATAACTTTATGTGGATTCCCTTCCCTCGTATGTTATTTTTTGCTCTTCCCTTGCCATTTTTAATTTTTTTTTTGAATTTATTTTTTGTTAGTCTAATATGTGTCTTGATGTGTTTCTCCTAGGGTTTATCCTGTATAGGACTCTTTGCACTTCCTGGACTTGGGTGGTTACTTCCCTTCCCATGTTAGGGAAGTTTTCAACTATAATCTCTTCAAATATATTTTCAGATCCTTTCTCTTTTTCTTCTTCTTCTGTGACCCCTATAATTCAAATGTTGGTACATTTAATGTTGTCCCAGAAGTCTCTGAGACTGTCCTCAATTCTTTTCATTCTTTTTTTCTTTATTCTGCTCCTCGGCAGTTATTTCCACCATCTGTCTTCCAGCTCACTTATCCGCCTCAGTTATTCTGCTATTGATTCCTTCTAGAGTACTTTTCATTTCAGTTATTGTGTTGTTCATCATTGTTTGTGCTTTAGTTCTTCTAGGTCTTTGTGAAACACTTCTTGTATTTTCTTGATGCATGCCTCCATTCTATTTCTGAGATTTTGGATCATCTTTATTATCATTGCTCTAAATTCCTTTTCAGGTAGGTTGCCTATTTCCTCTTCATTTATTTGGTTTTGTGGGTTTTTACCTTGCTCCTTTGTCTGTAACATATATTTTTGTCATCTCATGTTTTTTGATGGGTGTGGCTGCATTCCTGTCTTACTGATTGTTTGGCCTGAGGCATCCAGCCCTGGATTTTGCAGGCAGTGGGGCGAGCCGGGTCTTGCTGCTGAGATGAGGACCTCCAGGAGACCTCACTCCACTGAATATTCTCTGGGGTCTGAGGTTGTGTTAGTCCAACAGTTTGGACTTGGCGCTTCCACTACAGGAGCTCAGGCCCAACACCCAGCCTGGGAGCCAAGATCCTGCAAGCCGCATTGGGAAAAAAAGTAGCGGGGGGGGGCGCAGAACAATAACAAAGAATGAAAAATAAAATAAAATCAGAAAAATAAAAAATTTTTAAGAAATAAACAAAAATATAAATGAAAGAACAACAAGTTAAAACAGAACCACAACAGCAAAAAAAAAAAAAAAAAAAAGCCAGAAAAGGCCTTGCTTATGGGGGAGGCAGGGCTTAGGCAGGGGGCAGGGCCTAGGTTCAGGAAAAGGCCCTGGGGGTGTGGGGACGGGGCTTAGGCTCATTGCGGCCAGAGGGGGCCTTGGAGTGCAGGGGTTTTGGCCCAGGACCCCAGCAGGCTCGCCAGGGGCCAAGCGGGTGGGGGAAATGCTGGCCACATTCCCTTCTAATCCTCTGATCCCCCGAGGGTCTCTCCCCATCCCTGTTGATCCTGTTGCTGTGAATGGGCTCCTCCAGGAGTAGGAACCCCTCCCCTCTCCCAGCCGCCCCTCGGGGTGCTGGTCCCATCCCACCTCCACTTCTCCTCCCCTCTCCCTCCCCCCACATCCTACCCAGTGACTCGGTGGCTCCTCCCATCCCCTTAGGTCTCCAAGGTGCCCCACCAGTGCTTGGTAGGCGTCCTAGTTGTGAGGAGATGCGAACTCCACATCCTGCTGCTCCACCATCTTGAATCTGCCCCATCTTTATTATTTTTAAAGATAGGCTTTATGCATGAGTGAAATGCTGACTCCATATCTACTTCACATTTTAAGCTTCTTTAATTAATGTATTTATTATTTCTTAGGAATCTACTTATGATCAGTTTGGTACTATTGATCACCCACCTAGGAAGCTGTAAGAAATATTTATGTCTTTTTCATTTTTATTGAACATTCTAAAACTATTTGGTTCCCATCACCATGGGAAGCTGAACAAAGCATTTTTTTCATCGTATCCAAATGGGCATAAACTGTAAAGACAAAAAAATATTGCCCAATGAAGCTTATCTTACCCTATCGACTTTTTTTCTCAATTAGTTTTGCTATTTCATATGAACAATTAATTCATTTGTTTTTCATTTTTTAATGTTTTTTTCTGCAAGTCTAGTTAATATTGGGATTATCATATACTTAAAATAAGCATCTCAAATAAATATCATAGCAGATGTCTGCTCTGTTTATTGCACTCTCCAGGGTAAGGTTCTGCTGAGATCAGTTACAAAAGCAAAAAAAAAAAAAAAAAAAAAAAAAAAAAAGGCCCTTTAACTGGTTGAGTCCTTTTGCTATATAAATAAAGTCAAAACCTCATATTATCACATGAGACAGAGAGAGAGAAAGAAAGGGAGGCTAGATTAGAATTGTTCCCATCTTCCTCACCAGAACTCACTTTTGACTAGTCAGCAATGCCTGGGGGTTTGCTTCTTAATCCTGGAGAAAATAAACAGGGTTTAACTGAGCAAACTCGCTTTACAGGGTGCTAATTTTACTGAGCTTCAGGATAATAAATGTGGACCCCGGCGGGGAAGCCTGGACTGCTCCAAGAAGGCAGGTGAGGAGGGAGCTGGAGAGTGAGAGTGTCCACATCCTGTGATGTCCTGAGGGCCAGCTCCAGTCTCTCCTGGTGTCAGCACGCAGGGTGGCCAGGGCCTGGGCAACTTGAGTTCATTCCAACCGTTCTGTCCACCAGTACTGTGAGTGCCACCAGGAAAAGAGGTAATCATAAGCATCACAGTCATTCTGGGGCAAAATCAATGTGTCATAGCACCTCCTTTTTCTTTCAGCATTTCTTTAGAAATGTGGGAAGCAACCACAGACACTGCATTTTTTACAAATAAAACGTGTGGCAACCCCACGTCAAGCAAGTCTATCAACACCATTTTTCCAACAGCATTTGCTCACTTTGGGTCTCTGTGTGACATTTTGGTAATCCTCTCAATATTTCAAACTTTTTCATTACTGTTATATTTGTTATGGTGATCTATGAATCAGTGATCTTTGATCTCACCATCATAATTGTTTTGGAGGCGCCATGAATTGCATCCATATAAGACTGCAAACCTAACTGATAAATGTGTGTCTTCTGACTGCTCCACCAACCAGCTGTTCCTTGTCTCCCTACCTCTCCTCAGGCCTCCCTATTCCCTGAAACACAGCAACATGAAATCGGGCCAATTAATAACCTTACAGTGACCTCTAAGTGTCCAACTGAATGGAAGAGTCACACGTCTCTCACTTTAAATCTAAAGTTAGAAAGGACTAAGCTTAGTGAGGAAGGCATGTTGAAAGCCAAGATAGGCTGAAAGCTAGGCCTCTTGCACCAAACAGTTAGCCAAGTTGTGAATGCAAAGGAAAAGTTCTTGAAGGAAATTAAAAGTGCTACTCCTGTGAATGATAAGAAATCAAAACAGCTTTATTGCCGATATGGAGAAATGTTTAATGGTCCAGACAGAATATCAAACCAGCCACGACATTCCCTTAAACCAAAGCCTAAACCAGAGTAAGGTCCTAACTCTCTTCAATTCTATGAAGGCTGAGAGAGGTGAGGAAGCTGCAGAAGAAAAGCTTCCTCTGAAGCTGGCAGAGGGTGGTTCATGACGTTTAAGGAAAGAAGCTATTTCTGTAACATAAAAGTGCCTGATGAAGCAGCAAGTGCTGATGCAGAAGCTGCAGAAAGTTATACAGAAGATATAGCTAAGATCATTAATGAAGGTAGCCACACCAAACAACAGATTTTCAATGCAGACAAAACAGCCTTCTACTGGAAGAAGATGCCATCTAGGACTTTCATAGCTAGAGAGGAGAAGTCAATGCCTGGCTTCAAAGCTTCAAAGGACAGGCTGACTCTCCAGTTATGGGCTAACACAGCTAGTGACTTGCAGTTGAAACCGCTGCTCATTTACCATTCCAAAAATCATAGAGCCCTTCAGACTGAAGCTAAATCTACTCTGCCTGTGCTCTGTAAATGGAAAAACAAAGCCTAGATGGCAGCACATCTGTTTACAACACGGTTTACTGAATATTTTAAGCCCACTGTTGAGACCTGCTGCTCAGAAAAAAAGATTCCTTTCAAAACACTGATATTACTGCTCAATGACAATGCACCTGGTCACCCAAGAGCTCTGAGGGAGAATACTGTTGTTTTCATGCCTGTGAATACAACATCCACTCCATAGCCCACAGATCAAGAAATAATTTCAACTTTCAAGTCTTATTATTTAAGAAATACATTCTGTAAGGCTATTGTTGCCATAGACAGTGATTCTTCTGACGGATCTGGGCGAAGTCAATTGAACACCTTCTGGAAAGGATTCACCATTCAAGATGCCATGAAGAACATTCATGACTCATGTAAAGAAGTCAAAATATCAACACTTTTAGCCACAGTGCTATCGTACATTTAAGAGATTATAGTATAGCGCAAACATAACTTTTATATGCACTGGGAAACTAAAAAGTTCATGCGATTCACCTTATTGTGTTATCTGCTTTATTATGGTGGTCTGGTACCAAACCCATAATGTCTCCAACGTATGCCTGTATAAGATTACTCTGCATTTCACCATATTTCAATGACTTGAGGACACAGGCTTTCACACCCTAGTGGCTCTGAAATCGAGATGTATCTCATGATTGATCACTGTTGGCCAGAGCAGCTGTGGCCTAGTCACCACCTGAGCACACGTGAACTTTATTCCCTTTTTCACGTATGCACAGAGCAATGTATGATTTAAAAATCTATATTATGTCTAGATAAGTAGAAAGGGGCTCTTTCAGTAAGTATAAGATTTAAAAGAAGGCACTGGGTCATGGTTTAATGGTCAGCATTTTTTTTTTCTTTCTGGAATACCCAATAATAGTACACCTTTAAAATGTGATGAAATTATAGTGGGTAATAGTAAAGCTTAATTTATTTTTTCATTCTTACATTTCAAAAAGTATAGAAGTTCTAATCTCTTCTTCCCAAAGCCAGGAGATCCTTTTGTGCATTTTCAGGATGCACACGTCCCTATAACAGCCACTTTGGAAATCACTTGACAGGCGATTTCCCCTTGCTTAACAATAATAATACAAGTAGTTAAATGTAATAAAGAAGGCAAGGAATTTGATCTTAGAGACAGTTTCTTTCTGAATGCAAGCCCTTATCAGAACTATTCTCCCTGACGTTATGGCTGAACAACTCAGTGTAAGCTTTGGAAACCTCACTTGAGACCTCGACTAGCCCACTGGCTGGGTGAAAACAGCTGTTTCTTTCTAAAGCCTTCAAAAACAATAATCTAATTACTCTACATCTACTTGAATTCCACAAAAATCTCATGGTCTCTGACTGAAATGAAAGGAATATTAACGAAAAAGAAAATCATCTCTTCCTGAGTCACTCTTCATACAAATTGTACTTTATTGTTCTCACGTTGACAGAACCCTCTCATTCCTTGCTACTCAACGTGTGACCTCGGAGCCCCACCCCCAGCCCTGCTGAAGGGGACCCTGCCCTTCAACGGGACCTCCATGTGCCATCCTCACGTCTCAAAGGCACTGCTCTGCCTCTCATCTGTGCCAGGACTGAATTAGGAAGTCATCTATTTTCCTGAAAGAGATCATCGCATGTATTCATTCCGGAAATGGCACTGTTTAGTCTTTTTCCTAGGGAATTGAGTTTATTCTCTTTTTTTAAAGGGAACGCTATTTATTTATTTATCTTGGCTGTGCTGGGTGTTCGTTTCTGTGCGAGGGCTTTCTCTAGTTGCGGCCAGCGGGCGCCACTTTTCATCGCGGTGCGCGGGCCTCTCACTGTCGCGGCCTCTCTTGTTGCGGAGCGCAGGCTCCAGACGTGCAGGCTCAGTGGTTGTGGCTCACGGGCCCAGTTGCTCCGCGGGATGTGGGATCTTCCCAGACCAGGGCACGAACCCGTGTCTCCTGCATTGGCAGGCAGATTCTCAACCACGGCGCCACCAGGGAAGTCCTTGAGTTTATTCTTGATGAGATTCTTTCTGACAAAACCAGTGATGTCTCTCAGCAGCTCCAGGCTGATCCCAAAAGTCCCACGGGCAGCTTTCTCCTTTGAGAAGAAACTCTCAAGCCCTAGCCTGAAAAAGTACGTCAAGGCAGAGGAAGGACAGCTGCAGTTTCAGAGATGGGTGAAATGCTTTCGTTCCCTTTTAAATTACAAACTCAACAGCATATCTCTTCTGTTCTGTGGATTATGACTTTTCCTGCTCTGGAAGAAGAATGCATTAGTTACAGTCTCATAGAAAAACATCACAGCCCACGCAGTGTTTTCTTATCTTCCTGTCCTGCTTTCTCCCACAGTGTTATGCTAGAGTCCATCAGAAGAACGTGAAGGATTTATCAGGACAAGAGTTATCCTCCTTATTTCTTCCAAGAGTCTGGCATACTTGGATATAACCCTCAATTCCACAACCAAGAAAGTACAGGCAAAAGAATCAGATCTTTTGAGATGGTGTTTCTTCCAATATAAAGAACACTTTTTAGACATTGATTTAGAAATAAGTGATATCGCCTTGTTTAATAACAGCAATACCAATATTGTTAAGAATAATACAAGATCAAGAAGTCTGACCTCTACCGAGACAGTTACTCTCTAAATGCAACTCTATCAGAAGTATCCACCACATGGCTGAATGCCCCTGTGTATTCCTCTCTGAAACGTCATTTGAGACCTTGGTTAGCTTCACTGAGGTAAAACTGCCATACCATAAAATTCACCCATTTTTAGTATATAGTTTGGTGAGTTTTTGTAAATTTGTGTAGTTATAGAATACTTCTACCACCCCCAAAAGTTCCCTCATGCCCATTTTTGGTCAATCTCCACATCTATAATCAGCCCCAGGCAAAAACTGTTCTGTTTCGTGTCTCCGTAGTTTTGACTTTTCTAGAAATTTCAAGTAAATGGAATCAGACAATGTGCAGTCTTATGGATCCGACTGCTTTCACTTAGAATTGTTTTTGAAATCCATCCTTGTTGGTGCATGTGTCATTAGGTTGTTCCTTTTGACTGCCTGATAGTGTTATATAGATATACCATATTTTGCTCATCCAGTCAACAACAAAAGGAGTATTTGGACAGTTTTTAGCTTTTAAGAATAATGTGTAAGTCTTTGTATGGATATGACTTCTTTCTCTTGAGTAGACTTCTAGGAGTGGAATAAGTGGATTGGATCATAACTCTATGTTAACGATTTTAAAGATTGTCAAATGTTTCCTAAGTAGCTGTAAAATTAATTTTTTTCATCAAATTTAGGAAGATATCAGGCATTATTTATTCAAATATGTTTTCTATTCATTTCTTTCTCTCTTCTCTTTTTGCAATTCTCATCATGCATACAATGGTTCCTTCATGGTGCCTCACAGGTCTCTGAGGATTTGTTCATTTCTCTTTATTCTTTTTTTCTTTCCTTTATTCAGACTGGATAAATTCTATTGTTCTAGCTTCCTGTTTTCTTATTCTTCTGCCATCTCATGTCACTGTTGAACACCTTTAGTGACTTTTTCATTTCAATTATTAAATCTTACAACTCCAGAATTTCCATTTGGTTCTTTTTTTAAATATAATGTCTATCTTTTTATTTAGACCATTTATTGTATGAGTCAGTCTGTGGATTCTTTTTATTATTATTCCATGAAGAGTACTAGTATAACATGCTTTCCATTAGTTCTTGGAACTTATTTATCATAGCTACTTTGAAGTCTCTGTCTTCTAAGTCCAACACCTGGGATCCCTCAGAGACCATTTTTATCGACTAATTTTTTCCCCTGTGCATGTGTTACATGTTCCCACTTATTTACATGTCTCATAAATGTTGTTGTGTACAAGGCATCATGTTCAGCCAGGGACATGTAAAATGCTAGGGACCTCTCAGTGTCTCCTAAGCTTACGTAGCCTGATGCATGTGCACAACTGCAAGGACTTCCAAGGATGTGTGGGAGCTTATTGTCATCCACTATGGCTATTTCATTCCCAAATTTCCCTGCTACATTTCTGGCTAGTCTGCCTCTCCATTGCTTTCCCCACCTATGATTACAACATCAGACCAGCTGTTATATTGGTCTTCCTTGTTCATTTGCTACGAACATTCATTTTTTTCAATACCACACTCCAATTTAAGTCAACCCTCTCTGAGAGCAAAGCTTCTGGTTTTCACATCTTATCCTGCCCTGGTAGAACTACTATGCCAATGGAGCTGAGAGAACTGGGGGAGATGGGGTGGGATGAGAGCATCCCCAGGCTAAAATGCCATAAACTCCTATTGTTCTTATCCAAAGTTCATGTACTTGTCTTTAATAAATGCTTGTCAAATTGTTGTGTGCCTTTGGTTAATTTCCAGAGTCCTAAAATGGTTGTTTTTGAAAACTCTGTCCACTTTCATCACTGATTTTTGGACATAAGAATTGCCAAGCTCCTGACTCTGCCGTTTTTCAGTCTGACCTTCTCTGTTCATTTATCTTCAATCTTTTTTTTCTTCTGTTTTTGGGGTTGGGTAATTTCTGTTGATCTATCATAAAGTTCACTATTTCTTCTAACATCTAAAATATACCGGTAATCCTGTCCAGTAAATATTTAATTTCAGTATTATCATTTTCAAGTCTAAAAATACCATTTAGTTCTTTTTTATAACTGCAATTTTTCTGTTGAAATGCCTCACTTGGTGCATCACTGACACTGTATTTTCCTTTAATTTTTTGAAGATAATTTCCTTAAATCTCTGCACATATTTATGAACATTGATTTAAGTCTCTGACTGCTAAATCCAATATCCTGTACTTATAGAGTCAATTTTTATTGCTTTTGCCCCCTGTGCATGACTCACACATTCACTTCTTTGCATGTTTTATATTTTTTGGTTGAAAACTGGACATTTTAGATAATATACTGTAGACACTGTGGATTCCTTTTGAGATAATATACTGTAGGAGCTGTGGATTCTTTTTATGATTATTCCATAAAGAGTAATAATAATTACTATTATAACTACTATTATTATTATTATTTACTTGTCTGGACTTAAACTGCAAAAAAATCTCTCCCGAGTAGTGTGTTCTGTTTATTCTTACTTTTATTTTTTATCCTGGTTTCTTGGGGGTTGCTCCTATGTCTGTATTGTTTAGTGGCTAGCTAATAATAAGGGCAAGATTTGTGCTCAAGCATCTCAAGCTGCTAATACTTCCACCCTCTACCAATCAATTTGTGTCTGTGTTGATTGTGGGGAAAGCATTCAAAGTCACAGCTAGTTCTCCAATATCCCTGGTGTTCTCTTTCCACTGGATTCTCTCAGGTCACTCTTGCATGTTTAGTTTCACAGACAGAGGTGTGTGGAGAGCTTATCTCAGCCATTTGAGGTCTCTCTCATTTCCAGGATCTCCCTTTGAGAGCATACTCTTTTAACAAATTCTATTCTACTGGGGCATTCTGTTTTTTTAAATAAAATATGTCTAATAAACACAGATAACATTGGAAATTGGTGGATCTTCGATCCACTATGAACCTTTGGAAGTTCTGTGTTTTGGCTGCAGAGCTGTATTAAGATAGAGTTGCTAGTGTGTCTTGAGAAGGGCCTTCTATTTCAGAATAACCATCATAAGAAAAAACAAGTGAAGCAATTCTCAAATTTATCCTAAATTCTTGATGAATGTAAGGTTGTATGGTGCTTGTAGCATTAACTAGTGTTTTCAAAACACTTGCCTTCCATATCTGTATCCCTGAATGATAAAAGCATGCTGAAAGAGGAAGGCAGACAAAAGCACAAAAGCAGTGCTTAGGAAATTAAATTACAGGAAATCTCTATGTTTATGAGAATGCAATTTTTATATATAGGTGAACCAAGAACTTTTTTTAAAAAAAAATTATTTATTTTCTTTTTGGCTGCATTGGGTCTTCGTTGCTGCGCGTGGGCTTTCTCTAGTTGCAGCGAGCGGGGGCTACTCTTCATTGCGGGGCGCAGGCTTCTCATTGTCATGGCTTCTCTTGTTGTGGAGCACAGGCTCTAGGTGCACAGGCTTCAGTAGTTGTGGCTCACGGGCTCTAGAGCGCAGGCTCAGTAGTTGTGGCGCACGGGCTTAGTTGCTCCGCAGCATGTGGGATCTTCCCAGACCAGGGCTCAAACCCGTGTCCCCTGCATTGGCAGGTGGATTCTTAATCACTGTTCCAACAGGGAAGACCCCAAGAACTATTTTTATTTTGAAAATATGGTATATACATATTCACATTTTAAGGGGTTTTACGTAGAAGCTAAAATTCCAGGTTTCTAGATTTCACAAATACAATAACTTTCCAGTTATATACATGTAAAGGAAACAAATCTTTACTAAAAATTTAAATCTCCTCAAGATATTAAGAAAATTAAGTAGTTCTCTCTTTTTTTTAAACAGAACTTGGAGATATTTTGATTACTTATTTTCCTCTAGCAGAGTGTGCTCTAACAGCTGGGTGTGTGTACTCATTAAAAGTGGGAATATTGAAATCCTTATGAGACACAAGAACGCCCACAGTTAAGGTTCTTTGTTTAAGACACACATGCCCCAGATATTATATGATCCACCTAATTAAGAAAATAAAAAATAATCTTCTTTGGCTGCCCATAGAATATCATCGCTGTCCAGAGAGGATCATCTTTCCTTCAAAGCAGTTACTAGTGCTCTCAATTCTGGATTGGTTGGAGAAAAATATTATTCACTCCTCAGGTCTGCTTTATCTATATGTACTGAGGAACCGCAGAGCAAACAGGCATCTGCCGCCACAGTTCATTAAGTGCTCTCTCTGTGAGCAGCCACTTATAGGATGGAAAGAAAGGAAGAGGGAAAACACCAAAGAGAAATATTAAATATTTTTCACTGCACTTCATTTCATTCCCTCTTTTGATTTTACCTCATAACCGAAACAAATACTAACGGAGAAAAATCTTTCTTTCCATATTACTGTCTCACTGTTTACCCCAGTTTGGAGGGAAATGCAAGGTCACCTTTTTCTTGGCTGGAGGCCTTCAAAAGCAGCACTCTGAATTTAGCTCCCACTTCATTTATCTGCTCAAACCTCTTACGGGGAGAGGAAAATAAGAGGTGGTGTTTCTTCCAATAACAACAACATGATATCCCACTAGCGTCCCAGGCTGGCCACCTAAACTCTTGAGTGAACATTCAAAGATTTTTTTTTTCTACACTGATAGCTATATTCCTAGTAACCTTCTAATTGAAAACTGCAGGGAGGCTCAACCATAGCACTCTTTGAAATGTCTGTGCCACCTCCACTGAGTTTTTATCAATCTCGAGGGTAGAAGCTCTCACTTGGAGGTGGGCTTAACTAACCTTCATTTTATAAACAGAAGAAAAGAAGCCCACAGCCAAGAATATCTACTGAAAATCATATATCAGCTCAGTCAATTTCTGGTTCCTCACTGAAGCCTAATTTTCTCTTTGAACCCAGAGAAAGCTAAGGATGGCTCTTTCTTATATCATTGCTTCATACAAATCTATGTTGGGCTTCTAAGTGAAGGAGGGTAACAAAGGGAGACATAGGCCATCAGACTGAGGAGCAGAGGTGAGATAGGAAAATAAAAAACGTTGAAGAGGAAAAAGGATCGTGTGAGCGGAAAACACCTAGGAGACATCTACAGTAGTTGCCTAGAGCTGTCCAAGTCTTATTTCCTTTCCAACAACAGTTTTCTTGAATGAACTGGGTTCAGATAGGCATGAACTGAAATCCCAGCTTAGTCAATTACCAGATGTATTTCTTGGTTAATTTCTTTAACTTCTTTAAACTTCAGTTTCTAATTCTATTGGGTTGGCCAAAAAGTTCATTCTGGTTTTCCCATAAGATGTTACAGAAAGGGCTTCCCTGGTGGCTCAGTGGTTGAGAGTCCGCCTGCCGATGCGGGGGACACAGGTTCGTGCCCCGGTCCGGGAAGATCCCATGTGCCGCGGAGCGGCTGGGCCCGTGAGCAATGGCTGCTGAGCCTGCGCATCCGGAGCCTGTGCTCCGCAACGGGAGAGGCCACAGCAGTGAGAGGCCCGCGTACCGCAAAAAAAAAAAAAAAAGATGTTACAGAAAAACGTGAATGAACTTTCTGGCCAAGCCAGTATACAATGAGGACATGGGTAGTGCCATTTCTCTTTGTGGCCCCAGCAC
Source organism: Kogia breviceps (assembly GCF_026419965.1). Lineage (NCBI taxonomy): Eukaryota > Metazoa > Chordata > Mammalia > Artiodactyla > Physeteridae > Kogia > Kogia breviceps. Next base: position 47,942,074 of record NC_081327.1, read on the forward strand.
CTGTCATGAAATCTGAAAATCTCTGTCCATAACACTTCGGAAGAGAAGGCTGAGGCAGGGAGGAACAGAGCACTCTGCTTCTGCTTAATAAACTCGAATGTAAGTTGCTATGCTTTCTTCCAGTCTCTTCCAGACATTTCCAACCACACAGATTCTCTGAAAACTATGTGCTAAAGATCCTGAACTAAACCAAGTGGAACGTGTTTGGAGGTTCTGGTTTGGAAAAGTAGGCTGTGAGGGGTGACATCAGCAAGACAGCAGAATAGGAAGCCCCAGACCCTCCTTGCCCCATAGAGACATGGATTTAACAACAGAAAGCCAACAAAATACCTCTGTGAGACATCCAGACACCAATTACAAGGTTCCTGCACCCCATGTAAGCATGAAGACAACCACATCAAAACCCAGGCCGGGGCTTCCCTGGTGGTCCAGTGATTAAGACTCTTCACTCCCAATGTAGGGGGCCCAGGTTCGATCCCTGATCAGGAAACTAGATCCCGCATGCTGCAACTAAGACCCAGTGGAGCCAAATAAATAAATAACAAATTTTTTTTAAAAACCCAGGCGGGATTACTTGACACACTCCACTCTCCCTCATCAGGGTCACTGTAAGGATAAATACATAGACAAATATAGAAGGCTGCTGTATTGGAAAACAGGTTAGTAAATCCCTTTTAAATATGTATAGAATTTTTTAAGCATAAAAAGTAATAATAAGACTATGTTAATAGATATGCAAAATAAAAAGAAGTAATTTGTGTCATCAATGACATAATACACAAAAATTAACACAAAATGGATTAAAGATCTAAATGTAAGACCTAAAACTACTAAGCTCCTAAAAGAAAACATAAGGAAGATTGGTTCAAGATGGTGGAGTAGAAGGACGTGCTCTCACTCCCTCTTTTGAGAACACTAGAATCCCAAATAACTGCTCAACGATCATCAACAGGAAGATGCTAGAACTCACCAAAAAAGATATGCCACATCCAGAGACAAAGGAGAAGCCTCAAGGACACAGTAGGAGGGGCGCAATCACAATAAAATCAAATCCCATAACTGCTGGGTGGGTGACTCACAAACTGAAGAACACTTAGACCACAGAAGTCCACCCACTGGAGTGAAGGTTCTGAGCCCCACGTCAGGCTTCCCAACATGGGGGTCCGGCAATGGGAGGGGGAATTCCTAGAGAATCAGACTTCGAAGTGTAGCGGGATTTGACTGCAGGACTTCAACAGGACTGGGGGAAACAAAGACTCCACTCTTGGAGGGCACACACAAAGTAGTGTGCACGTCGGGACCCAGGGGAAGGAGCAGTGACCCCATAGGAGACTGAACCAGACCTACGTGCTAGTGGTGGAGGGTCTCCTGAAGAGGCGGTAGGTGGCTGTGCCTCACTGTGAGGACAAGGACACTGGCAGCAGAAGTTCTGGGAAGTACTCCTTGACTTGAGCCCTCCCAGAGTCCACCATTAGCCCCACCAAAGAGCCCGGGTAGGCTCCAGTGTTGCGCTGCCTCAGGCCCAACAACCAACAGGGAGGGAACACAGCCCCACCCATCAGCAGACAATGGGATTAAAGTTTTACTGAGCTCTGCCCACCAGAGCAACAGCCAGCTCTACCCACCACCAGTACCTCCCATCAGGAAACTTGCACAAGCCTCTTAGATAGCCTCATCCACCAGAGCGCAGACAGCAGAAGCAAGAAGAACTACAATCCTACAGCCTGTGGAACAAAAACCACATTCACAGAAAGACAGACAAGATGGAAAGGCAGAGGGCTATGTACCAGATGAAGGAACAAGATAAAACCCCAGAAAAACAACTAAATGAAGTGGAGATAGGCAATCTTGCAGAAAACGAATTCAGAATAATGATACTGAGATGATCCAGGACCTCAGAAAAAGAATGGAGGCAAAGATCAAGAAGATGCAAGAAATGTTTAACAAAGATCTAGAATTAAAGAATAAACAAACAGAGATGAACAACACAATAACTGAAATAAAAAATACACTAGAAGGAATCAATAGCAGAATAACTGAGGCAGAAGAACAGATAAGTGACATGGAAGACAGAATGGTGGAATTCACTGCTGCAGAACAGAATAAAGATAAAAGAATGAAAAGAAATGAAGACAGCCTAAGAGACCTCTGGGACAAAATTAAACGCAACAACATTCGCATTATAGGGGTCCCGAAAGGAGAAGAGAGAGAGAAAGGACCAGAGAAAATATTTGAAGAGATTATAGTCAAAAACTTCCCTAACATGAGAGAGGAAATAGCCACCCAAGTCCAGGAAGTGCAGAGATTCCCATACAGGATAAACCCAAGGAGAAAGATGCCGAGACACATAGTAATCAAATTGGCAAAAATTAAAGACAAAGAAAAATTACTGTAAGCAGCAAGGGGAAAATGGCAAAGAGCATACAAGGGAACTCCCATAAGCTTAACAGCTGATTTCTCAGCAGAAACTCTACAAGCCAGAAGGGAGTAGCATGATATACTTAAAGTGATTAAAGGGAGGAAACTACAACCAAGATTACTCTACCCGGAAAGAATCTCATTCAGATTTGATGGAGAAATCAAAAGCTTTACAGACAACCAAAGCTAAGAGAATTCAGCACCACCAAATCAGCTCTACAACAAATGCTAAAGGAACTTCTCTAAGTGGGAAACACGAGAGAAGAAAAGGACCTACAAAAAGAAACCCAAAACGATTAAGAAAATGGTAATAGGAAAATACATATTGATAATTATCTTAAATGTGAATGGATTAAATGCTCCCACCAAAAGACACAGGCTTGCTGAATGGATACAAAAACAAGACCCATATATATGCTGTCTACAACAGACCCACTTCGAACCTAGACACACATACAGATTGAAAGTGAAGGGATAGAAAATGATATTCCATGCAAATGGAAATCAAAAGAAAGCTGGAGTAGCAATACTCATATTAGATAAAATAGACTTTAAAATAAATACTGTTACAAGAGACAACGAAGGACACTACTTAATGATCAAGGGATCAATCCAAGAAGAAGATATAACAATTATAAATATATATGCACCCAACATAGGAGCACCTCAATACATAAGGCAACTGCTAACAGCTATAAAAGAGGAAAGCGACAGTAACACAATAATAGTGGGGGATTTTGATGCCTCACATACACCAATGGACAGATCATCCAAACAGAAAATTAATAAGGAAACACAAGCTTTAAATGACACAATAGACCAGATAGATTTAATTGATATTTACAGGACATTCCATCCAAAAACAGAAGATTACACTTCCTTCTCAAGTGCGCACGGAACATTCTCTAGGATAGATCACATCACAAATCAAGCCTGAGTAAATTTAAGAAAATTGAAATCATATCAAGCATCTTTTCTGACCACAATGCTATGAGATTAGAAATCAATTACAGGGGAAAAAAACTAAAAACCCCAAACACATGGAAGCTAAACAATACATTACTAAATAACCAACAGATCACTGAAGAAATCAAAGAGGAAATAAAAAAATACCTAGAGACAAATGACAATGAAAACACAATGATCCAAAACCTAAGGGACACAGCAAAAGCAGTTCTAAAACGGAAGTTTATAGATATACAAGCCTACCTCAAGAAACAAGAAAAACCTCAGATAAACAATCTAACCTTACACCTAAAGGAACTAGAAAAAGAAGAACACACAAAACCCAAAGTTAGCAGAAGGACAGAAATCATAAAGATAAGAGCAGAAATAAATGAAATAGAAACAAAGAAAACAATAGCAAAGATCAATAAAACTAAAAGCTGGTTCTTTGAAAAGATAAAGAAAACTGATAAACCATTAGCCAGACTCATCAAGAAAAACAGGGAGAGGACACAAATCAATAAAATTAGAAATGAAAAGGGAGAAGTTACAACAGACACCACTGAAATACAAAGCATCCTAAGAGACTACTACAAGCAGCTCTACGCCAATAAAATGGACAACCTGGAAGAAATGGACAAATTCTTAGAAAGGTGTGATTAAAAATCTTCCAACAAAAAAAAGTCCAGGACCAGATGGCTTCACAGGTTAATACTATCAAACATTTAGAGTAGAGCTAACACTCATCCTTCTCAAACTCCTCCAAAAAATTTCAGAAGAAGGAACACTCTCAAACTCATTCTGTGAGGCCACCATCAGCCTGATACCAAAACCAGACAAAGATAATACAAAAAAAGAAAATTACAGACCAATATCACTGATTAATATAGATGCAAAAATCCTCAACAAAATACTAGCAAACACAACCCAACAACACATTAAAAGTATCATACACCATGATCAAGTGGGATTTTTCCCAGACATGCAAGGATTGTTCAATATACACAAAAAAACAATGTGATATACCATATCAACAAATTGAAGAAGAAAAACCATATGATCATCTCAATCAATGAAGAAAAAGCCTTTGACAAAATTCAACACCCATTTGTGATAAAAACTCTCCAGAAAGTGGGCATAGAGAGAACCTACCTCAACATAAATAAAGGCCATAAACAACAAACCCACAGCAAACATAATTCTCAATGGTGAGAAACTGAAAGCATTTCCTCTAAGATCAGGAACAAGACAAGGATGTCCACTCTCACCACTATTATTCAACATAGCTTTGGAAGTCCTAACCACAGCAATTAGAGAAGAAAAAGGAATAAAAGGAATACAAATTGGAAAAGAAGAAGTAAAGCTGTCACTGTTTGCAGATGACATGATATTATACATAGAGAATCCTAAAGATGCCACCAGAAAACTACTAGAGCTAGTCAATGAATTTGGTAAAGTTGCAGGATACAAAATTAATGCACAGAAATCTCTTGCATTCCTATACACTAATGATAAAAAATCTGAAAGAGAAATTAAGAAAACACTCCCATTTACTATTGCAACAAAAATTTTAAAATACCTAGGAATAAACCTACCTAGGGAGACAAAAGACCTGTATTCAGAGAAGTATAAGACACTGATGAAAGAAATTAAAAATGATACCAACAGATGGAGACATATACCATGTTCCTGGACTGGAAGAATCAATATTGTGAAAATGACTATACTACCCAAAGCAATCTACAGAGTCAATGCAATCCCTATCAAATTACCAATGGCATTTTTTACAGAACTAGAACAAAAAATCTTAAAATCTGTATGGAGACACAAAAGACCCCAAATAGCCAAAGCAGTCTGGAGGGGAAAAAAAACGGAGATGGAGGAATCAGACTCCCTGACTTCAGAGTATACTACGAAGCTACAGTAATCAAGACAGTATGGTACTGGCACATAAACAGAAATACAGATCAATGGAACATGATAGAAAGTCCAGATAAACTCACGCACCTATGGTTAAGGAATCTATGACAAAGGAGGCAAGGATATACAATGGAGAAAAGACAGTCTCTTCAGTAAGTGGTGCTGGGAAAACTGGACAGCTACATGTAAAAGAATGAAATTAGAACACTCCCTAACACCATACATAAAAATAAACTCAAAATGGATTAAAGACCTAAATGTAAGGCCAAACACTATAAAACTCTTAGAGGAAAACATAGGAAGAACAATCTTTGACATAAATCACAGCAAGATCTTTTATGATCCACCTCCTAGAGTAATGGAAATAAAAACAAAAATAAACAAATGGCACCTAATGAAACTTAAGAGCTTTTGCACAGCAAAGGAAACCATAAACAAGACGAAAAGATAACCCTCAGAATGGGAGAAAACATTTGCAAACGAAGCAACTGACAAAGGATTAATCTCCAAAATATATAAACAGCTCATGCAGCTCAATATTAAAAAGACAAACAACCCAATCCAAGAATGGGCAGAAGACCTACACATTTCTCCAAAGAAGACAAACAGATGGCCAAGAAGCACATGAAAAGCTGTCCAATATCACTAATTATTAGAGAAATGCAAATCAAAACTACAATGAGGTATCACCTCTCACCAGTTAGAATGGGCATCATCAGAAAAACTACAAATAACAAAGAGAGGGTGTGGAGAAAAGGCACCCCTCTGCACTGTTGGTGGGAATGTAAATTGATACAGCCACTATGGAGAACAGTATGGAGGTTCCTTAAAAAACTAAAAATAGAATTACCATATGACCCAGCAATCCCACTACTGGGTATATACCCAGAAAAGGCCATAATTCAAAAAGACACATGCACCCCAATGTTCATTGCAGCACTATTTACAATAGCCAGGTCATGGAAGCAACATAAATGTCCATCAACAGACGAATGGATAAAGAAGATGTGGTACATATATACAATGGAATATTACTCAGCCATAAAAAGGAACGAAATTGGGCCATATGTAGAGACGTGGATGCATCTAGAGACTGTCATACAGAGTGAAGTAAGTCAGAAAAAGAAAAACAAATATTGTATATTAACACATATATGTGGAACCTAGAAAATGGTACAGATGAACTGGTTTGCAGGCAGAAATTGACATAGATGTAGAGAACTAACGTATGGACACCAAGGGGGGAAAGCGGCGGTTGTGTGTGTGTGTGTGATGAATTCGGCGATTGGGATTGACATGTATACACTGATGTGTATAAAATGGATGACTAATAAGAACCTGCTGTATAAAAAAATAAAATTAAATTTATAAAAAAGAAAACATAAGGGAAAAGCTTCAGGATACTGGATTTGGTAATGATTTCTCAGATATGAAACCAAAAGCACAAGAAACAAAATTAAAAATAGACAAAAAGGACTATACTAAACTTAAAATTTTCTTCATGTCAAAAGAAACAATGAACGGAGTGAAAAGGTACCTATAGAATGGGAGAAAATAACTGCAAATCGTATATCTGATAAAGGGTTAACATCTCGAATGTATAAAGAAGCTTATGTGACTCAACAAGGACAAGAAACTAAAAATCTGATTTAAAAAATGGACAAAGAACTTTAATAGATATTTCTCCAAAGAAGATATACAAATGACCAATAAGCACATAAAGAGATGCTCAACATCGCTTATAATTAGGGAAATGTAAATCAAAACCACAATGATATCCATCTGGGGTGCCAGTATCAAAAGAAAATAAGTGTTATCGAGGATGTGAAGTTAGAATCTTTGTGCATTGTTGGGAATGCAAATGGGGTAGCCATTATGGAAAACAATGTCTTTCCATATGGAGGAAATATGGAGCTTCCTCAGAAAATTTTAAAATAGGATTACCATATGATCCAGCAATCTCACTTCTGGGTATATATACAGTGAACTCAAAGCAGGATTCTGAAGAGACATTTGCACATCCATGTTCATTGCAGCATAATTAACAATAGCCAGGAGGTGAAAGCAACCCAAATTCCCACAACAGATTAATGGATAAAAACATGTTGTATATACGTAAGATTGAATTTTACACAGCCTTAAAAAGGAAGGAAATCCTATCGGGCTACAACATGGATGAACCCCGAGGACATTTACGCTAAATGAAATAAGTCGGGTGCAAAAAGACAAATAAATATATAAGTCCACTCATATGAAATATCTAAAAGAGTCAAAATTACAGAAACAGAAAACAGAAAGGTAGTTCCCAAGGGCTGGGGGGAGGAGGAGGGAAGTAGCGTTTAATAGATGTAGAGTTTCAGTGTTGCAAAATGATAAAGTTCTAGAGATCTGAACTTTACACAATAATGTAACTATACACAATAATGTGAATATACTTTAAACTACTGAACTGTACACTTCAAAATGGCGAAGACGGCAAACTTAATGTTATGTGTTTTTACAATAATAAAGAAATAAAAAACAAAAAAGTTAGCTTGGTCACATTTTCATTTGAACTGGTTTGTTAGGTTGTTTTCCCTTGAGTAATAGTTTCTGGGGAAAATTTTTTTGATTCAGTAAAAAAAATAAGTATTTAGATTCACTTTGCAGTTCAGCAAAATAGGCCATTTCAATTCAGACTCTATTCCTAACTAGGGCCAATCTACCTTGGACGGAAGATAGCTGGTCCAACTTAAGCCAGCCGGTGGCTATTCTGTGGGTTTATTCTGCACTTCAAGTACAACGGGGCTAAAAACACTATTGATCACACCCCTGATTTCCTAAAGATGTCAGGGACATTTTATACTTTTCCTCTGAGGTATTAAATATGAGGCCTGCCATTAACCAGACTGTGATAAAAGACACAATAAAGCCAACTGCAAAGTTAACATTAAAGAATATTTCTCCAAAGGTCATGCTGCGGCCGTAGACTATCATAACGACCCTCTTCTTTGAGGGCTACTGGTTTCTCACAAAAGATGTCCCTAGCCCAGCTTTGCAACTTCCACCTCTCCATGATAGCAAATAACTCAGAGATGATTCCTGCTGCCTCTAACCCTTCCTAAGAATTATTCAACACAAGCACAAGCCTCATTTTAAAAAGACCCTCCCTGCTCCTTCTTATCAAGAGACACTTCACAGTTCACTAGCATACCCCCCCAATCCCCGCCCCGCTGCAGTAAGTCAGTAAATCTTCTTTGTTGGACAAAGAGTTTGCCTTGGTCTTCTTTGGCTGTTGGAATTTTTCCTCTCTCTTGCAGGAAAAGAATGTTTCCAACATATCCAAAACCAGCAGGCTTGGGTAGAAGGGTTTGTTCTTCCCCCAAAATGAGGATGTATCTGAGATCTGTAAAGAGCCATTCCCAGCTCCTGGCGGGGCTCACCATCAGCCAGCCCACCAGGATCAGCAGAATCGCTAGAAGCTTCGCAAGGTGCTCTCTGCCTATGACTATGCAGAGTAAGCTCCTTTCGCAGACCACTGCCAGTATCTTCCAACGTTCCCCTGGAAAAGGTGTGTCCTTCGGGTCCTTTAAAGCTATCACCACCTCCTTCTCTGAAACCATGCATCGCCAACTGGGGGTACCTCAAGGTGTAACATTTGACACTCATCCTGCATCTCAAGTCTACACAAGTCAAATCAACACAAGTCTAATCATTCAAGGTCTTGCTAAAATGTCACCTCTTCAGAGACACCTTCTTCGATCCCTCTAAACTAGCCTCTCCACAGTCTCTTACACAACATCTTTCTTTCTTCTTAGCACTTATAGGAAGCACACTCAGCACGTGGCACTTCATGTTTTCCTTCACTACTTTATCAAATTCTTTTCTTAATTCTCATATTTTATAGAGCTTTATGGGCTTTTTCACTTTACAGTCATGTCACCAACATGTCTCTTTTCCCCAATATTTATTGTTAATATTTCTTGTTCACAGTGCATTAGCTGCTGCTCCAAAAAAAAAAAAAAAAGACTGAAATAGAGTAATGATACATTCTGAATCCAGGTGGGATTCCAGGGGGGTGGGGCAGGTTCAAATACAGTTATAAAACCGAAGCATTTTATTTATCTGTAAGGAACCTTAGTGGTCATAAAAACAGTTTCTCCCTGTCTTGCAGATAAAACTGAGGGCTGGAGTGTGGAGGCAACTTGAAAAGGCCTCGATTTACTGGTGACTGCATATGCCTGATGATATTTGATGAAACAAAGGAAAAGGATGACTCCATGTTTTCCATAGCACAAAAGCTTAGTATTTTGCTTTCTTAAAATGAATATTTCTAAAAATATATAAAGTATACAGAGTTTGCACATGTATAAGTTAAAGAACCATGAATAGTCCATTTACCTTAACAAATGGGCAGAACTATTGAAACTATCACTGTGACACTCCCTGCTCACTGCCTTCTCTTATTTTATCTTGTGGAAAAAGGGGTAAGGGACTCTTCTGAATTTTGTTTTCATCATTCCTGTCTTATTTTATTTGTAGTTTTACTACTTATCCGTTCTTAAACTGACATGAATGATTTCATACTGTATGTAATCATTAACAACTTGCTTTCTTTCCACTGTTTTTGAGATTCAGCATTTTCATGCTAATTCATTTTGCTACATTAATTTTCATTGCTATAAAATATTCAAGAGTGTAATAATGCCATGCTTTATCCACTCTCTTACTCTGTGGATAAATTAAACTTAAATATTTGTGCTGAGAGCTGAGATGACCTGTGTCAAACATAGCATTAACTATTTGCTCCAGCAGAGCCTAGTGCAGAAAGATACGACAGCAACCTAAGAAATAACTTCACTATTACCTTCAGAAAATTCTTGCAATTCACTTTATCCAGGCAGATAGTTTGCACTATTGGAGAAACAACTCTTTTAAAAGGAAGGAGAAGAGTTTATTCCTCTGTATACACAGTAAGCTTATCAAAACGACAATATTTTTAAAAATACTCTATTAACCCCAAAGGAGGCAGGAAAGAGGGGGGAAGGATCCAAAAACAGGTGGGACAAATAGAAAACAAAAGGCAAGATGGTAGATTTAAATCCCACCATGTCAATAATAACATTAAATATAAGTTGTGTAAACACTACAAGTAAAAGAGGCTGTCAAACCGAATTTTAAAATAAAGAACTATCTGTCACCCACAAAGTACCAACTTGCAACATAAGGAATAGATAAACAGGAAAAGGCTAGAAAAAGATACAGCATGAAAACACCAATCCAAAGAGAGCTGGCTAAATTAACGGGAGACCTAATCCTCTGGTTCCTTTCCTGCGGGAGGGACGATGTTGGAAAAGCCAGGAAGGAAAGAAGAGGCGACCGCGTCAGGGGCAGTCTACACTCACCGTGAGAACGAGGACACGGCGACCTCAGGCTACAGAACGCGGAACGGTCCTCGGCTGGGATGCTGTCAAGGACCTGATGCTGCCGCCTGTCTCCGCAGCCCTGCCAGGACCCCTTCGTCCACGCAGGTGGCTTCCTGTATGAGCGTGAGCCAACGTGAGATACATCTGCACCAGGAGGAGGAGATCGCCTGGCGGACACAGGACTGCGAGAGGCTGCGGGGCGCGCGGTGCGAGGAGCAAAAAAGGGCTGCAGTGGCCGAAGCGGAGGACTGGGCATGAGGCTCTCTGGAGAAGGAGGCGGTCACCGTGAGCGGCCCCTCAACCCCCGCACGCCCAGGGCCGCCTCGGGGAGCCTCCCAGCTGACGCCCCAGCGGGCCTACGGCGGCCCGCAGGCAAGGACAAGGACAAGACGCTCCCAGCTTCCGGCTCCCGTCTGGCCCCCGAGGCCAAGGTTTTATGAGACTGTACACAACCGAGCTAGAGCAGCTGTCGCAGCTGTCGCGCATCGTGATAGGCCCCACGCGGCGGGAGAAAAGGCTCACGTCTGGCCTACAACTCGCTTCCCGCCGCACTTGGCGACCTCGTGGACCGTGTCGGCCGACGCATGCGCGGTGAGTGACACGTGTGCGCCGACGCCGTGCCTGGCGCCGTGGCTACCTTGCTTGTATGACTGGCTGATTCGTACGGAAGTGGTGGACCCCCTGACAATGACAACCTCGTGGACCTCAATGTCGTGGGTCTGCAGTGGGCGGCTGGGCCTCCTGGGTTCCAGAAGCTGTGGGCGAAGCTGCTGGCAGAGGTCAGGGGAAACCAAATAAACAGGCATAGATGCAGGGGAAAGAAAAAATTCCCCGCACCAGATTGCCTGAGTGCAAAACCTGGCTCCCTGCTAACTAGCTAGAGTAAATTACCTTAGCTGCTTTCAGCCTCACTTTCTCTAGCTTGAAAACGAGGATATTAAGTCTCCTTCTCAAAGGGCTAAAGTGAAAATTAAGGAATATGTGAAGTGAGTAGTGCTGATTCCAGTTTTTAATGGTAAATGACACTAATATTTTACCCTTTAGAATATCAATGGTTGGGGCATCCCTGGTGGCGCAATGGTTAAGAATCCACCTGCCAATGCAGGGGACACGGGTTCGAGCCCTGGTCCAGGACGATCCCACATGCCGCAGTGCAGCCAACAAGCCCATGCGCCACAAGTACTGAGCCTGCACTCTAGAGCCCAGGAGCCACAACTACTGAGCCCGCCACACGCCTAGAGCCCGTGCTTGGCAACAAGAGAATGCACCACAACGAGAAGCCCGTGCACCGCAATGAAGAGTGGCCCCCGCTCACCACAACTAGAGAAAGCCCACGCACAGCAACGAAGACCCAACACAGCCAAAAATAAATAAGTAAAATAAACACATTTTTTAAAATATATCATTGGTTATTTTTAGTAAATAGCATTTGTTTAAATAGCTTTCTTCTAATCCAACTCTTTCCAGTTATTCACAGTAGCTCTGTATTTTACTGAATAACTTTTCAACGTCTATTAATGTCCTTTAGTTTGTTGGTATAATGAAATATGTTGATAAAGTTCCTGTTCCTGAAGTCCTTGCATTACTGAAATTAATCCCATTTGTTTATATCATAATTTTGTAAATGGATAGCTGGATTCAGACTTCCAATAGTTTATTTGAAATATTTGCTTCTATACTTGTAATCAAAATTCATCTTATTTTCTCTGGTGTGCTATCTTTATGATACTTTATACAATGAATTAGGGGTCTTTCATCTCTTTCTGTGGACTGCAATTATTTAAATAGCATAGGAATTACATGATCTATGAACTGCGATTAAACTCAGCAGTAAAACCATCTGAGCCTGCCACTGAATTCAGCTATGGTTATTGGTCTGTTCAAATTTTCTGTATCATTTTTGGGTCAAATGGGATACTTTATGTTTTGATAATACGTTGTCCATTTCTCTCAGTTTCCAAATTTATTATCATGAGTTTGTACAAGATGCTTTAATATAAATCTTTAAGCTTTTCTGTAATGTATTTCATTATTAACATTGTACGTTTATTTTCTCTTTTGCTCCCTCTTAATTACGTTTGCCAGGAATTTCCTTTTTTATTCTATTATTCTTTTTAAACAAAAATGTGTATTCTGTATCATGTAACATAGAACTTGTTATATATCACACACAAAAAAATTAAGGAACGGTGTCTTAAACGAGAAAAAAGTTCATTTCTCTCTCATGTAAAAGAGGTCCAGAGGTGTGCAGCCTAGGACTGTTGTGTTAGCGCTCTGGCATCATCAGGGACCCAGACACAGTCTTCAAGCTGTGATTCCCCAGCCTAGCTTCCATCCTTGTGATCTTATCATTCACAACAACTGTGGTGCTCTAATGATCAGATTCGTGTTTCTGGCCAGTAGCAGGCAGAAGAAGGAAAAGATAAAAGAATCACTTCACCAATAATTCAGCCCCCTTATTAGCCTTCCCAGAAGTTCCTGACCATACTTTTGTTTATGTACCATCCGCCTGAATTAATCATGGAGCCACAGTATGAGGCAAGGGAGTGCAAGGAATGCAGCCTGAGGAGATTTCCAACTCAAAAAATAATAGTAATAATCAAACTTCTATTCCTGGATAAAAAGGACACGTATGGATACTGGGTGGGGCTGGAGGTTATCTGCTACAATTTCATGTATCCTGTCAAACATTTCTGCTTGGACTTTTACTTTAAATTTTCATAGCTTTCATGTCAATTAACTTTTCTTCCTAATTTCTGCTGGTTTATTTTGATACTCATTTTTTAAATCCTGGGGTCAGTTTATTTATTTTTTGTCTTTTGATTAAATTACAATAAAACACTTGAGAATATAAATTTGAAGTCCTGTATTTTGTTGCCTCATTTGCTAGATCTTAACGTTTTACCAGTGGGGTAAATGTTTATGGAGCTGTCCCAAGACAGCTGGAACTAAACCATTAGATTTTCAGGTTTATGATCTTTGAACGTATATTCCCTGAGCTGGGTGGTTATTTGACATATTAAATGTCTCTTCTCAAGCACACAGTCTCTTGTATCAAAATTCATTGAACGACTTGCCTTTTGCCAGACAATGAGTTGTCTCTAATTCTTCAAGATTATGAGTACTGCTGTACCAGCCATTCTTTTATCTTTATTTACCTGTGTAATATATCTGTAGGATTAATTTCAAGAAGTGGAATGGCTGTGTCAAAGAGTGTAAAAAGGTAAAATCTGATACCTATCACAAAACAACTTATTAGTTTGATCGTCTTTTGCCCTCCAAAAAGTTTTCCAGGAAATATAAAATGCTTTTTCCCATACACTTTTGTTGAGGGCATAACTTGCTAAAGCTGATTCAGATAGCAATCTGGTCATATCAGCCAAAAGTTAAATAGGCACAGCCTCTGACACAGCAAGCCCTCTTCTAGGAGTCTGTCTTACTAAATTGCTTTTATATGCACACAGATATACACTGTACGTGATGACTAGGAAATATAACCTAAAGACGTTAAAATTAAGTGAAAAAAAATCACATTGAACACATACATGTGCTATGATTCCATTTTGTAAAATAAAACTATATGGGCAGGGCTTCCCTGGTGGCGCAGTGGTTGAGAGCCCGCCTGCCGATGCAGGGGACGCGGGTTCGTGCCCTGGTCCGGGAAGATCCCACGTGCCGCGGAGCGGCTGGGCCCGTGAGCCACGGCCGCTGAGCCTGCGCGTCCGGAGCCTGTGCTCCACAACGGGAGAGGCCACAACAGTGAGAGGCCCGCGTACCGCAAAAACAACAACAACAACAAAAAAAAAAACTATATGGGCAAATGTAAGCATACATTAGTACTTAAGTACAAAGTAAAAGAATGAAAAGAATACATACCCAACAATGGTCATTGGGTACCTCTCAGGAAGTGAGTAAGATCAGGCCCAGGAAAGGAAGATGGTAGTAAAGAGAAAAATCCACATTTAAGTCCAGATACTTCTATATTATATACATCTTTCACACTAAGGATATATCTTCATCTGGCTATTACAGGAAATAAGATACTTTTTAATTAAAATTAAATTAGAATGTTGGTTCATATTTTAAAGTTACCTATACCATCATTATTTACGTATTTATATTGCCTATTTACCTGATGGCTTTATTTGTATTTTCGTGTCTCAATGACATTATCAAGGAGCTGGGTTCTTTCTCTCTTGCTGCTCTTCTAGAATATAGATTGGCTGCCACCACTCCAGGTGTCAGCCAACAAAATCCAGTTAAAGAAGGGCTTTTGTCACAATGTCCCCTCCAAAAAATAAATCTTAGCAACCCACCCAGCAGTCCTTTGCCCCCCCACACACACACACACCCCTCACCTCCTGGGTCATAAATTTTCCTAAGTCTGTTACTAAACCCATTCCTAGCAAGGGAAATTAACATAACAAAGAAGGTGGGTACCTGAGAAAAACCTGGGATATTTAAAAAGCAAAATGGGGGTAATGGCTATCACATAAGCAGCCAGCAAGTCCTGGTAATGTGCTGAAAGGGTTCCCTCTTCTCCCAGGATAAGTACTTTCCCCTTTTGATTTTTTGAAATTAATTATTCTAAAGTTTGGACCTCAGAGTAAATCTAACAAATACATTTCCCCCAGAAAGATCAGTTGCCGTGCTCTAGCCTGTGTGAGTTGCAGTTTGGGGTAACTTATTGAATGCACACGTGCCTAATTAGGGTCTGAGAAGTTTCGTTCTGCTCTGCCTGTATCCACAGGTTATGAAGTTTCATGGGGAATTTAATGGATTACCACACTTAATCTTAAAGAGTACATAATTTGCTAAATCATAACATAAAAATACAGTTTTAGGAGTTTATCTACAGCTTGGAGCCACCGCCCCCTGCTCCCGAAAAAGGAGCTATCTAAAAACAGTAGTTGCCTAGCACTGGGGCTAGGTGCAGAGAGTGAGTTTAGACCCAAGAGAACTAACCCCATCGCCAAGGTTGGCTAAGAATTCCTTCCCCCAGCATGGGTTGCACTCCCCGGAATCAGAGAAAGGCTTGATACAGATAGCACTTTGCCTTGCGTAAGATTATTCTGCTTTCTTCACTAAGTCAAGCCACGTATGCCACACAAGTGGGCAAGATTTCAGCTAAAAATTCTAACAACTTGCTAAAGCCCAGTTTAGGCAAGTGTGAGAGTCTAGAACCCCTGGGAGATTCAGATATAAAGGGAGTTTGTGCGAACTCACAGGTTATTCTTTATGGACATCAAAAGAAAGATGGAGAACAGGGTGGTTCAGAAAGCCTAAATCCCCACCCAGCCCTTCCTCCTCCCTGGAACAAAAGCATTAAGCTGTTGAGGAAAGGGTGGCAAGAACTGCCAAACTTAGAACACAGGCAAAGACCCACTGCAGCAAAGGAAAGGAAGGAGGGCAAAACTCACGCTACTGTTCGCACAGTCTCAGGAAACCATGCGGGCTCAGATCAGGAGAAAGTCTCTATTTTTGCAGGCGTGGCAGAATCACTGAGTAACCTCCACCCCTGAGCCCCAGGAATACAACAGAAGTCTAAGACTGAGGCTTAAGAAGGAAAACCAGAGAATACCCTTTCGCACCTCCATGGGGCCATGAGGATCAATTACAAAGATCGACTGCCTATCACACGGCATGGGACAAGAGCATGCAGAACAGTGATCTCTGAGGTTCTGGCTCAGAGGGAAAGCCTAAAGCTGAGGGCGGGGCGGGGGCATAAGAACATGGAGAAAACCTCTGGTAACCTGTCCCCATCTCAAGCACAAGGCAAAGCTGGAAGAATTCAAAGCTGGTGGTCCACGGAGGGTAAGCAGAGCAACAACGAAACGCACACCTAGCTCAGCCACTGTTAAGATTTTCCCTTTGGTGTTCAGCAGTTTGAATATAATGAACTTGGGCGTGGTGTTCTCTGTAGTTGTTTGGCTTGGTATTAATTGAGGTTCTTCAAATATGTATTTGGTCTTCAGCCTTGGCATTTCCTGTGATAAGAGGGATAAAGGTGTCTTTTACTGTGTCAGTGAGGTGACTTTTGTAAAGCCCTTAGGTAACTTAGGGATGAGGGCTAGTTGCCAGGGGAACCGACCACGTGATTAGAGGGTTAGAACTTTCAATATCCCCCCACCACCAACCACCTCCCGGAAGGGAACAATGGGCTGGAAGTTGAACCAATGACCAGTGACCAATGATTTAATTAATCGTGCCTATGTGCCTCTGCCTATGTAATGAAGCCTCCGTAAACGCCCCAAAGGACGGGCTTTGGAGAGCTTCCGGGTTGGTGAACAGGTGGAGATTCTGGGAGAATGGCAGGCCTGGAGAGGTCCTGGGAGCTCCACACCCTTTCCACTCGCCCTGCCCTCTGCATCTCTGCCGTCTGGCTGTCCCCGATTTGCACGCTTTTGTAATAAACTGCTCATCTAGTAAGTAAAATGTTTCTCTTAAAATCAATGAGCCACTCTAGCAAATTAACTGAACCCAAGGAGGGGCTCTTGGGAACCCTTGATTTTTTTTTTTTTTTTTTTTTTTTTTTTTTTTTGCGGTACGCGGGCCTCTCACTGTTGTGGCCTCTCCCGTTGCGGAGCACAGGCTCCGGACGCGCAGGCTCAGCGGCCGTAGCTCACGGGCCCAGCCGCTCCGCGGCACGTGGGATCTTCCCGGATCGGGGCACGAACCCGTGTCCCCTGCATAGGCAGGCGGATTCTCAACCACTGCGCCACCAGGGAAGCCCAGAACCCCTCATTTCTAGCCGGTAGGTCAGAAGCACAGATAACCACCTGGGCTTGCAACTTGCATCTGAAGTGGCGGGAAGGAGGAAGAGGGAGGGAGAGGAGTCTTTGCTGTGCTGCACCCCGCAGGCCTGCAAGGTGGGTACTTACCCAGCTCTAAGATGGAAGAAAGAGCCTGGAGTCAGAGGCAGAGACACCAGTGGCTTAATGGTTAGAGGGACTTTACACATCTGCAGCAAGGTCCTGGGGCAACATCAGGTGGGCTCATCGGTGACCAGGGAAACTAGCAAAGGGGCACGAGGCCCCCGCTGGCCCCTTTGATAAGCTAACAGGTGCAGATGTTCTGATCTAAGGGTTAGAACAAGCACTAGCTGGGGCAGGGCTAAGTACGCAGGAAGGTCGGTCACGTGAGTAGAGTGTAGGTGAGGCAGGGGTTGTACAGAGAGCAAGACAACGGCCACCTTGGAAGGCCTGATTAGACAGTCTTGCGGGACTGAACCCTTAACTTGTGGAATACGATGTAGTCTCCAAGTAGCTGAATGGAGGTGAATTGTAAGACACGCAGCTGGTGTCCCAAGAATTGCTGGTTCGTGTGGGGTACGTCCCCCCACACACATGGAATTGGTACCAGAATCTGTTTTGAGAGAAAGTGAAAGCATCCGAGGCGTCTGCACAAAGGACCTCCTTGATGCAGAAAGAGGGCATCTTGAGAGCTTCCCTGAGGCTGTGTGAAAGAATATTATCAAGCCTCCATTGTGAGTGAAAATGCAGCTCTTTAAGGGAGATGTGTGGTTATTTAAATGTCATGGCTGCTCACTGGTGAGCCAAACCCCAAACCTGGCCCAAGCCATCCTTCCTTTGCCTTAAAAATAATGAAGTGTGTGTGGTGCCTTGAGTTAGGGTCAGTATTCCTCAGGGGGCCCATTATTCTCTACTCACCCCCCCGTATCGCCTGTCTAGCCTCTTAACCACCCACAGATGCACAGTCATGCACACAAGCCTGCTGCACCGATACGGAGGCCCCAAACCTCAGTTTCAAAAGGAACAAACATTAGACCAGCATGGAATAATTTTTTATTGGCTTGTTGGTGGATTTCTTTGGGCTCATCCTTGTTTTTCAGCAACTGCTTTCAACCCGGCTTATAATTATGCAACTACAGTACCTGCTAGAATCAGTCAGCCTTCCAAACCCAAACACGTTCACCCTTATCCAAATGTAATTTATCTGAAACGCCAGGTTGGTGTGAGCATTATGCATTACTGCATAGGCTTCTATTTCCTTCTTAAATAATGAAACACCCTAATGGAAAATATTCCCTCTAAATAAATTTTAATGAGCACTTATTTGCCCAAACTGTCCTTTCTCTGTACGGCAGAAATTTAATATGAACCTGAATTATCAGGGGCATTTTGTGATAATGGGCTTTGGGAATAAATCATGCAAAGATGACTTATTTTCCTATATCTTCCTAAACTGCAAGTGCTGCAGTAACAACTTCCTCTCAAATGCAAAGTCAGTACCAATGTCTTAACTTGCATCTCTACAGGGAAATGTCACATCAGAAATCATGTCAAGGTGTAAGATATTACTGAAGATTGAAGGCAACAAAAAGCCTAATTGTTATAGAAGGCACATATCCCAGACTTTGCCACTACAAATGAAAATGCTTGGGTCTGCTATGTTTTTGTTGCTGTTGTGCCATGCACCGAATTGTTTTTCTGAGGAAAGAAAGCAAATAGGAAATACACCCTGTATCCCAGGCAGGCTAGGAACTTGGGCCTGATTGTGCTAAGCAAGGATGAGAGCAGGGTCAGACGCAGAATTGGGAGAAGTGCCTTCCAGAGAAGAGCTCCAGCATCAGCAAGGATTATGAGTCTACAGAGTAGGGAGCCAGATTTGAGGGTGCCCCCTTAGATTCCAGAATGCACACCGTTAATTACTCTTCCAGCCTTTCTCTCCATCTGAAATACTGCCAAAGGGAGCCATTGCCATTTCTGAACCGTTTTTATAATAGAAATGACACTGAGAGGAATCATTTATTCACTTACAGAAAACTTGTATCGCACACCTACTAGAAGCTTCAGAATATTAAAAAAACAACAATAAAAGAGAGAGCTTCCATTTTCTTTTTTATTATTGAAGTCTAATTGCCATATAACATTGTATCAGTTTCAGGTGTACAACATAGTAATTCAACATTTGTATACATGGCAAAATGATCACCTCCATAAATATGGCTAACATGGGGAGTTTCTGTTTTCAAAGAGCTCTGTTCTTGGGGGCTGGGGAGCTCACAGTGAAGTCAAAAACACCTCAGTGAGTCTCAGTCAGATTCCTTTTTTTAAACCGGAAAAGTGTCAGCTCAATGAGCACTCCCAGGGGACAACGGGGCACAAAACTCCCACTCTTCCTGTTCCCAGGAGGCTTTGGGCGTGGAGAAAAGCGTGGACTCCAGATGCTGAGGGCTGCAACACCCACCAGCCTCCATCCACAAGGTCAATGAACGCCCTGAACACTCTGCATCCTTATCAGTGAAATGGGAAAAGAACGCCCATCTCATACAGCAGTTGCGAGGTGCTGACAGATAGTAAACATTTACGGAATGTTCTCCTAACCTCCTCTCCCAGGAGCGCTCTCCTGTCACCTCTTCCCGCCACCGCATCATAGGACTCCACCTACCCGCCACTCTCCTGGCCGTTTTGTCCAGGGCCAGCTCTGTCCACAGAGGTGATCAAATGATTAGAATATGGAATCTCAAAGACGATATGGGAAGTGGAATTATGTAGTCCATGGAGAGAGACGATGGACAAAATACTACACAATGGTGATTAAGATGATTTTGTAATCAATAACGGTAATATGCCCCCTCCTACTTTACGTACCCGAATCATTAATCCTACTCAAAAAAAAAAAAAACCATAAAAATAACATTTATAAAACATTTAAAAGTTACGAAGCACTTTCATATTTACTTTATCATTTGACTTTCAGAACAATCTGGTATTATCAGCAGGACAGAAATTTTACTAATGATTTTTAAAATGAGGAAACTGGGGCTCTGAGGATCTATATGGCTTGACCCAGTCATACAGGAAAAACAGGACTCACGTAAACCTTTGCTTCCAAATCCTATCGCCTCGTAGCCTGTCATACTGCTCGAATAAATATCTCTAAAAGAGGACCAGCCTTGACTTTTATGCCACACCGGTAGACCTACCCAACAGCTCAATCTGAATGTCATATTGGTAACTCAAGCTAGGTCCAGAACGTTATTCTTGAACTCACCACACACCTTCACGCCTTCAAAGCTTCCTGTCTTCATGCAGGTGCCGCCAGTCACCCAAGTGTTCATGCCAGAAGCCTTGAGGTTACCCCTGACACCTCACCTTCAACCACCTCTTAAATATCTCCGGAATCTGACTCCACCATCCTAGACAAGCAACAATGGTCTCTTCCTTCTCACTGCCATGCCTCCTGGAGTTCATTCTTGCCCCCCCTCTAATCTGATGCCCCAGACACCCCCGAAGTCATCTTTTAAAGCCTGGATGGGAAGCCATCCCTTCCCTGCTGAAGTCCTCCCTCTTCGTTCTCTCAGAGCATAGCCAAGCCCTTCTTGAGTTGACAGCTTCCAACTGCTTTGATCTCATGTGCTTTCGTTCTCCCTGCAACACCAACCCAGGACTCTTTCAGGTCCAGGCAGCACATTTCTGCCCGCCTCCGGACCTTTCCATAGGGCACTCTCTCTGGGTGGTGGGTCCTTGCTGCCCACAACACCTGCTTCCCTCCTACTCTCCCGGGTGTAGTCTTCTAAATGCTTTCTCTTCCTGATTTTTTTCCCTCAGCTCCTCTTTTACTCCAGGTGGTAGAAAGAACAATGGCCTCTCCGCTGATGTCTGCATCCTAATTCCTGAAAGCCGTGAATATGTTACAGGGCGGAAGAGATTTTGAGATGCAATTAAGTTACAAATCTTGATATGGGAAGACTATCCTGGCTTATCTAGCTGGTCCCAAAGAATTCACAAGGGTCATGATCCAGGAAAGTAGAAGGCAGGGGAGTCAGAGGAGATATGACTGTAAAAGTGGTGGTTGGAGTCATGTGATTACTGGCTGGGAGTCACAAACCAAGGAATGTGGGCATCCTCTAGAAGACGGAAAAGGTAAGGAAATAGATTCTCCACTCCAGCCTCCAGGAGAAACATAGCCCTTCCAACATCTTGATTTTAGCCCTGTAAGACCCAGTTCAGACTTCCGACCTTCAGAACCTTAAGATTTTTTTTTAAGCTTCCACACATATTTTGTTACAGCAGCAACAAGAAACTAATACCCATCAACTCCTACATCCCAGGTCCTCTTAGGCCCCCTCGTCTTGTGTTTGCTATTCTCTACTTCTCTTAACTGCAGGTAGTTCTCTTGCAAACAACTTATATAGAATATTTTGTTTAATGTCTCTTCTCCTGGCCAGAGAGTGTGGCGGGATCTTCCCGGACAGGGACACGAACCCGCGTCCCCTGCATCGGCAGGCGGACTCTCAACCACTGAGCCACCAGGGAAGCCCAAAGAGGAGTAATTTTAAGTGCCTAACGTGTACTCACTTTTTACTCCCAAGTGGTAAAACACACACACACACACATACACACCCCTCCCACGAGCAAGCTCACTTAGGATGTTTTAGACAATAAGACTTCGCTGTGAGGAAGAACTCCAGTGCGGGGCTTGAGACGATCCCTTCTGAAGTTACACGCATCAGATTCCGGCTCCTTCATTCATAGTGAACGGACCAGACTCGAATCCCTAAATCTCTCATTTTCCTCATCTGCAAAAGGACTTTGTAATGCTCACCTCGTCAGACCGTTCCCACATTCTGAGGATGAAACAGGAACATGCCGGTGACACGCCTGGCACACATCACGTGCTCAGTAATGGTAGGAATTGTTATCGTTATTCCGTGGGGCAGGAGAGATGGGCGATGACGTTCACTGGTGCCTTTCCGAAGCCGTGCACTGACTCTGGAGCCTTCACAATCACGATCTCGTATCCACACCACACCCGTGTGGTCGAGAGAATCACGGCCGTCTTGCAGGTGAGGAATCTGGCTCACAGAGGTGGTGTGATGTGCCCAGAGCCAGACAGCGTGTAAATGGCAGAATGTTTGATCTGGTTCTAGAACCAGACTGGCCTGGCTGGAGGTGGGCTTGGCTGTTCTTTTACTGGGGAGAAGAACAGTCAATAGCTCTGTGGGAACACTGCTGGAGAGAATCCTGATGTGAGCATAACATTTCTGGGAAAAGGAAACCGGCAAACCTTACTGTCAACCTCAGAAGGGGATCGACAGGAGGAAAGTACTCTGGGAAAGCATTAAAAAAAAAAAAAAAAATCTTCTTTGAAACAGAGCTGATCTCGCTAGACAAACAGAGAGGCAAATTCATGCAATTATCTAGGCATACACCCCTGTCATCTTCTCTCTTGGTAGACAGTATACTTTATTTCTTAAGTAAAGGGGAAAAAAAAGAGAAGTTGTTATTCACACATTAGCTGAACAACCTCTCTCCCTGCTTCCCTGTCGCCATAAGCACGTGTTAGGATGACTCTGTGGAGTAGGTCAATTAAGGCGCCTGTAAAAAACTAGTAAAGGGCTTCCCTGGTGGCGCAGTGGTTGAGAGTCCGCCTGCCGATGCAGGGGACGCGGGTTCGTGCCCCTGTCCGGGAAGATCCCACGTGCCGCGGAGCGGCTGGGCCCGTGAGCCGTGGCCGCTGAGCCTGCGCGTCCGGAGCCTGTGCTCCGCAACGGGAGAGGCCGCAACAGTGAGAGGCCCGCATACCGCAAAAAAAAAAAAAAAAAAAAAAAAACTAGTAAAAGAAATGTTGCTCGCTGTTTGCTAGTGGGAAGGATGCCATCGATCGCTTCTGGACTGGGGGGAGAAGGAAACTAAGGGTCTCTCCCTCAGTGGACGTGAACTCTTTGCTCCAACCGTATGTGCCTGGAAAGTAGGAGCGGTGACTCACGGGGGCAGACGTGCATCGACCTGACTTCCCACGGCTCGCACGCCCGGACAGCTGGCTCCTCCTGCGAAGGCCCATCTGGGTTCCGTATGCCCAAGGAGGTGAAGGCTAGCCCTCGCTCTCTGCTCGCTAAGCCTCTCGGGGGACTGACGGGGTGAGTGTGTGTTGTGGGGCTAGAAGGGTGCGGGCGTCTGCTGGCCAGAGAGCAAGGTCCTGGATTTCACGTGACTGTGTCTGCGCACCGCCAGCTGGGCTAAGAACACACATTCGCTCACAGTCCTGGGCTCTGTTGCCTTCCGGTACCCCGCTCTGGTGGAGCCCCAGAGAGGTGAGGACCCTTCTTCCAAATTCACAGAAGCCCTTAGACATACTTCGGGCTATATTTGCAACTGTACGAAAACAGGCTTCTGTACATTCAGAAAAATCAACCCACTGGGATACTCGGTCCTGGGGCTCCTCAGGGAACCCAATGGGAGTCAGAGTGGCTGGTCGATTCTGTGGTCCCCCAATTTCCTTTGCCAGGCCTGTCCCACAGGTGCGCTGAGCCCAGAAGACAATTGTGAGCACTGGTCTATGCCTTCCCTTCATGGAGACGCCGGGCACAGCTGGATCACGAGGCCAGAGAGAAAGGACTTATGTGAAGCCATCCTGGTGACCCAGGGGAAGGATCAGAAACCAAAATCTACCATGGGAAGCAGTGAAGCAAAGGGTAAAAAAAAGTAAGTGATAAACCAATTGTACAGTAGACTCTCACTGTTATTGAAACAATAAACTGTATAAATGTTCTATTCATATATCTTGAAAAAAACACCATAAAGAAATATAGCAAAATACAAAATTCTGAGCTTCTTCCCCCCCACCCCCTACTGCTAGGAAAACAGGTGATATTTATTTACTTATTTACATATGTATGTATGTATTTATTCTTGGTGACAACAGACCTATTTTTTCCCCAAATTTTCTACATTAAGCGTGTACTTTTGTCATAATGAGAAGAAAGCTACTGTGTAAAAAAATGACAAATGATCCACACCGGCCTATGAGTTTGAAGGGAACCATTGATGGAGACAAACAGAGTCATTCTCCAAGCTTCCCTGTAACCAAGAAAATGAAGGTTTAAAATGCTCACATCAGCAACCATGTAGTCATTAGGCTATAAAATGTTTAAAGACGTGGATGTAAGTGACCACCTTTGTACACAGAGCAGACTAAGCAAAGGCAGCTTCCCCTTAACCCTGACCTAGTTCCTCACCCTCACGGCTCGGGGCGGCTCTCCTTTGACCCTCCCCATCCTCACGTGGAGGTTCACGGGCCAGGAAGCTACACACCCAGGTCGACAGCAAAGAAGTGAGATGGGTCCGATGCAAGGCAAAGCTCGGGGCTACAGTGCGGAGAAAGCGAACGGGACTGCGATCCCAGCTCAGCAACCAGCGAGCTGGCACTCTTTGGACAAGTTATTGATTGTCTCCTGGACAGATGTTCCGCGTTGGTACCGGGGTCCTCTCTTTTGCCTGCAAGTAACTTCTGCGGAAGTTTCACAGAACACTGATTACTCCTCAGAACAGGAACTGGGCAAAACGACACATGTGAATCAGAAAAACCAACAAACCGTCTCAGCTCAGTAAACATGGAATGGAAACAAAGTGTGTCGACCTTTACTTCTGCTTAAAATGAAAGAAAACCAGGACACCTGACCCTCACACACGCCTCAGATACGATGGTACAATTGTACCATAATTATACAAGTGATTTGATGTTTCAAAGTAAGGCCGGAATGCCAGAATCTTCTAAGCCTCTGTTGTCCGATAGGGTAGCCACTAACCACTTGTGGCTATTGAAATGTGGCTAGTCCAAACTGAGGGGTGCGGTGAGCATAACATACACCCTAGATTTCAAAAATTTAGCATGAAGAAGTGGTAACGTATCTCACTCATATTTTGCATTAATTATACAATGACTTCAAAATATTTTGATAGAAGAAATCAAATGATTAATTTCACCTGTTACTTTTGACTTTTCTTTTAGTGTATCTTATAAGATAATTTACAATTACTTACATGGCCAGCACTGTATTTCTACCAGACAGTGCTGATCTAGATGAAAGATTTTCTTTCTGGGGATAGGTCCTACCTGCATGCCCTTTCAGCCACCACGTGGCATGATGAGAGAACTATATGAAGGGCATTGTACTGGGTTATGGCGGCTGTGATCTGAGCCACTGTTTCTTCTTCCCTCCTTCTTCCTCTTTCCTCTTTTGCCCTTTTTTGTAAAATCATCTATGCCATTGGCCTGCCATTGCTAAGCTCTAATAGGAGTGAGGTGTCAGTCAGATAATTAGCTGCCATTATACGTCACTCATCATTAGCAACTGACTTACTGGGAAAGCTCCACTCCAGGTAAAATCATTACCTGCCAGCGTGATGTCTCTTGTAGAGACAGGTCTTGCCTGCCCGGAATACTTGCAATGTTCTTTAAGTAACAGCGCTCTGATTTTTCCTTGCAAAACTGATCAATGCCTTTCGTTGTGTCAATCATAGGGCCCTACACTCTTCCCCTCCTCACTGGACATTCAGGACAATTTGACTCCATTTCCCAGAACTTGAATCTCAAGAGAAATGACTCACCATGGGAATGAAGGTGGATCTAAGCCATTGCTATATATTCTCATTTGTCTCCAAAGAAGAATCACCAATTGCACCTGCTACTGGATTCTTAGAGCTGCCTTGATACTGTGCCTGACTGATTTTCAATTCTCCCTTCAATCTGATGAGCTAACCAGTCATCTTCCTGGTTATAACTGGTTATAACCTGGTTGTAACGAAATAACTTCCTTTTGCATGTAAGCTATGGGGAGTCATTTTCCATTCGTAGCGGCCACAGCCCTCTATGTCACTGTTCTGATTCAGCAACTGTAAAACGTACTTAAGGATCTGGCTGCAAATATCAGTATCAACAGTAGAAGCACAGAATAAAGAGATAAAATGGTTGGAATTCAGCCATCAGCTTTGTCTTTGTAAGAAACCACAACTGGGGACAACTGAGGGGAACATGCTGTAGAGCACAGGGAACTCTCCTTAATGCCCTGTGGTGTCCTAAATGGGAGGGAATTCCCAAAGGGAGGGGATCTATGTATAAGTATGGCTGATTCATTTGGCTGTGCAGTAGAAGCTTACACAACATTGTAAAGCAACTATACTCCAAGCAAAATTAATTTTTTAAAAAAAGAAACTACAATTGGGGAATTCCCTGGCAGTCCAGTGGTCAGGACTCTGTGCTTTCACTGCTGAGGGCAGGCCTGTGTTTGATCCCTGGTCAGGGAACTAACATCCTGCAAGCCTCGTGGTGTGGCAAAAAAAGAAAAAAAAAAAAAAGAAACAACTACAACTGACCTGGTTCCCAGCTAGCTCAGTTAAACACAGAGCTGAAATTTACCACTGCCTTGAAGATCTTACCTCCATGCCACGGGGCTAAGCTCTGGGAAAAAGGAGTTAAGAGGAAGCAGACGGCCTGGATTTCCCTAAGCTTTCACTTTTTAAACACTACTACAGTGAGTTCTCACTCAACCTGTCCCATAGGAAATCAAGTTTTGATGTTGTGTCTAATATCTCTGAGTTATCTTCAAAGTACAACTTAAATTTTGTCCTCAAAGATACATCTATTCTCAGCTACATGTAAAAGAATGAAATTAGAACACTCCCTAACACCATACAGAAAAATAAACTCCCAACGGATTAAAGACCTAAATGTAAGGCCAGACACTATAAAACTCTTAGAGGAAAACATAGGCAGAACACTGTATGACATAAATCACAGCAAGATCCTTTTGACCGACCTCCTAGAGAAATGGACATAAAAACAAAATAAACAAATGGGACCTAATGGAACCTAAAAGCTTTTGCACAGCAAAGGAAACCATAAACAAGACCAAAAGATAACCCTCAGAATGGGAGAAAATATTTGCAAACGAAGCAAGGGACAAAGAATTAATCTCCAAAATATACAAGAAGCTCATGCAGCTCAATATCAAAAAAACAAACAACCCAATCCAAACATGGGCAGGAGACCTAAATAGACACCTCTGCAAAGAAGATATACAGATTGCCAACAAACACATGAAAGGATGCTCAACATCACTAATTATTAAAGAAATGCAACTCAAAACTACAATGAGATATCACCTCACACTAGTCAGAATGGTCATCACTGAAAAAGTCTACGAACAATAAATGCTGGAGAGGGTGTGGAGAAAAGGGACCCCTCTTGTACTGTTGGTGGGAATGTAAATTGATACAGCCACTATGGAGAACAGTATGGAGGCTCCTTAAAAAACTAAAAATAGAACTACCATATGACCCAGCAATCCCACTATGGGGCATATACCCTGAGAAAACCATAATTCAAAAAGAGTCATGGGGGCTTCCCTGGTGGCTCAGCAGTTGAGAGTCCGCCTGCCAATGCAGGGGACACGGGTTCGTGCCCCGGTCTGGGAAGACCCCACGTGCCGCGGAGCGGCTGGGCCCGTGAGCCGTGGCCGCTGAGCCTGCGCATCCAGAGCCTGTGCTCTGCAACGGGAGAGGCCACAACAGTGAGAGGCCTGCATACCACAAAAAAAAGAAAAAAAGGGGGGGGGCATGTACCACAATGTTCATTGCAACTGTATTTACAATAGCCAGGACATGGAAGCAACCTAAGTGTCCATCGACAGATGAACGGATAAAGAAGATGAGGCACATATATACAATGGAATATTACTGAGTCATAAAAAGAAACGAAATTGAGTTATTTGTAGTGAGGTGGATGGACCTAGAGTCTGTTATACACAGTGAACTAAGTCAGAGAAAAACAAATACTTTATGCTAACACATAAATATGGAACCAAAAAAAAAGTGTTTCTGAAGAACCTAGGGGCAGGACAGGAATAAAGACGTAGATGTAGAGAATGGACTTGAAGACACAGGGAGGGGGAAGGGTAAGCTGGGACAAAGTGAGAGAGTGGCATGGACATATATATACATACACTAGCAAATATAAAATAGATAGCTAATGGGAAGCAGCCACATAGCACAGGGAGATCAGCTCGGTGCTCTGTAACCACCTAGAGGCGTGGGATAGGGAGGGTGGGAGGGAGATGCAAGAGGGAGGAGATATGGGGATATATGTATGCATACAGCTGATTCACTTTGTTATACAGCAGAGACTAACACACCATTGTAAAGCAATTATACGCCAATAAAGATGTTTAAAAAAAAGATCCATCTATTCTCTTGTGACATACAAATGCAACTTCAATTACTTTTGTTATTTAGGCAGAATCCTGGTGATTTCACCCGTTAATTGAGGTAAAGGAGGGCTTTCTTTCCTCCCAAAGCATGGCCAACTTTCCTCTTACTTGAGAGTTTTAAAGCCTTGGTCATGGTCTCTCACTAACTCTAATTGTTACTCAGTATACATATCTCTAGCATTCTATTTCATCATGGGAAGAGGAGAGGACAATACATAAAACTTAATGCAAGTTTTGCAGCTGTAAGCACTGAATTTACCATTCCTAAAATGCTTTGCATCTGCAAAGTAAGTTCACAAAAATTGGTTGTTTCTTCATAAACTCTATACCTGTAAGTTCTGTATTTATTAGAAAGGTTAGTGCCAGCCAGGGACAAAGGAGTAGGGGTAAATATAACTCCCTTGATGTGTGTAACCAAGAGACTGAAGTAATATTCACTTACACACAGTTGTTTACTGGCTGCATACAAACTTTCAGGCACTGAAGTAGGGATTTCACTTGTTTTTCACAACAACCCTGAAGGTTACATATCAATTACCCAAGTTTAGAACTGAGAAGGTTGAAAACCCAAATACTTAAGTCATCTGACTAAGGTCACTCAGCTAAGGAATGGCAAAGCAAGGTGTCAAACTCCAGGAGGGGCAGCCAAGATGGTGGAGTAGGAAGGCGCTGAGCCCACCCCCTCCCACGGCAGACCAAAGTAATAGCTATTTACAGAACAACTATTGATGAGAAGACTAGCATAAAAGATCTTCTATCACTAAAGATATAAAAAAGGAAGCACAACAAGATGGGTAGGAGGAGCGTGATGTGATATAATCAAGACCTACACCCCCAGGTAGACAACCCACACACAGAGAGGAGTACTAATATCCAAAATATACGAAGAACTCACACAACTCAACATTTAAAAAAACCCAATCGAAAAATGGGATGGAGCCGAAATAGACATTTTTTCAAAGGAGACATACAGATGGCCAATAGGCACATGAAAAGATGCTCAGTGTCACTCAGCATCAGGGCAATGCGAATCAAAACCACAATGAGATATCACCTCACACCTATCAGAATGGCTATCATCAAAAAGACAACAGAGAGCGAGTGTTGACGAGAATGTGGAAAAGGAGGACCCCTCACGCACTGTTGATGGGAATGTAAACTGGTACAGCCACTATGAAAAACAGTATGGAGGTTCCTCAAAAAATGAAAAACAGAACTACCATATGATCCAGCAATTCCACTCCGGGGTGTTTATCTGAAGAAAATGAAAACACTGACAAAATATATACGTACCCATTGGTTCATCGCAGCATTATTTACAATAGCCAAGATATTCAAGCAACCTAAGTGCCCATTGATAAATTAATGGATAAAGAAGATGTCACACACACACAGACAGAGAGAATATTATTCAGCCATAAAAAGAATGAAATCTTGCCATCTGTGATAACACGGGTGGACTTAGAGGGTGTTAGGCTTAGTGAAGTAAGTCAGATAGAGAAAGACGAATACTGTGTGACTTCACTTATATGTGGAATCTGAAAAACCAAACAAATGAACGAACACAACATAACAAAAGCAGAGTCATAGGTACAGAGGACAGGGTGGTGAGGGGAGGAGAGAGACAGGTGAAGGGGATCAAGAGGCGTAAACTACCAGTTACAAAATAAAGGTCACGGTATGAAATGTACACTGTGGGGAATATAGTCAATGACCATGTGATATCTTTGTGTGGTGACAGATGGTAACCAGGCTTATCACGGTGAACATTTTGAAATGTATAATAACATGGAATCACTGTACGGTTCACCAGGAAGTGTTCAACACTTTGTAGGTCAATATACTTCAAAAACAAACAAACAAACTCACGGAAAAAGAGATCAGATCTGAGGTTACCAGAGGCAGGGGGTGGGCATAATTAGATGAAGGCGTTCTAAAGGTACAAACTTCCAGTCACAAGATAAATAAGTACTAGGGATGTAATACGACACGATGAATGTAATTAACACTACTGTATCTTACGTATGAAAATTAAGAGAGTAAATCCGAAGACTTCTCAAGGCAAAAAAAAATTTTTCTCTTTCCCTAATTTTGTGTCTATATGAGGTGATGGATGTTCACTGAACTTACTGTGGTAATCATTTCATGACATATGTAAGTCAAGTAATTATGCTAAACACCTTAAAACATATACAGTGATGTATGTCAATTATATCACAATAAAATTGGAAAAAAAATGTTAAGGTTTTAAACTCCAGTGATATCTAATTTCAAACCTAATTCCTTCCATCACATCTTCCTGTTTCATTGCTATTGTTGTTGCTGTTTAATAAAATTCATTTTAGTAAAAGTCTAGAACTCAACTCTGAACTAACATGACCAGTTTCTTATGTTAGCCCTTAAATAAGATGTGAAATAAGAGTTAAAGAAACAGACCCCTCATCGAGGATGGATACACGGACCCAGCAAGTGGTATTTTAGGCACCGCTCTTTAAACTTAACTCTGGTGCCCACCCATCAGATTGAAGCTGTCTGATGTTAGAAGGTCATTGTCTTTTATCTGCCACAGACTCCATAGACTTTGCATATTCTCCCAGGTCCCACTGCTTGAAGTTTCTGGATCCAGGGACACTGCCCACTTCGGGCATTCTGTGACTTGTTGGCTGTCCTTGCTCACAGGGAAGATCTGAACGTACTTTGCCTGCAGCTTTCTCCCTGAGCTAAGCTGAAATTGAAAGAATCTTATTAATTCTACAGGTTAGCACCCTCCCCCAAACCTGCAGTCCCAAGTTCCTAAACGTCTCACATCTAGAGCCCATCCTTCTAAATAAGTATTTTAGCAGCTGCATAACTTTATTATTCTCTATCTCTCCATCCAGGATAAACCGCTTCTCAAAGGAGCTGTACTCACTCGTGACTTTCAACAAAACACCTAAAATAACTTAAAATACAAGATAAGGTGATACCACTATTTCCTTAAGAAAAAGTCATGGATGGGTTTATCCTTTTATAATACGTGGTTGTTCCCTAATAAAGTCACCAGTGGGTTTATCGGCTCCGAGGCTGGGAGTTTCTGGTTCCACCTACTGTTTCAACATCTCTCTCTGAGGTTAGTTTATGTGATTGTATTTGAGGCTGTCCCACAGAGATGTCAATCACCGCCCACCAAGTCTACTCCCAGATGTTAGGGCAGCATCTTTTCTACAATTCTTGATTACAGGAGGGGAAGAGGCAGCCAAATTCATTTCCTTCTCACAACTTTCACACGGCCCTCTCCATCCTCAAGCTAATGTCAAATCTGCATCTCCTTCTTGTCTTGAGTGTTGGGCCCTTAGAGTGAGAGAGAGAGAAGGGAAGGAG
This sequence comes from Kogia breviceps, assembly GCF_026419965.1. Taxonomy (NCBI): domain Eukaryota; kingdom Metazoa; phylum Chordata; class Mammalia; order Artiodactyla; family Physeteridae; genus Kogia; species Kogia breviceps. The sequence goes on from NC_081327.1 coordinate 47,974,135, forward strand.
GGAGAGGGAGAGAGACTGAATGAAAAACAGATTTCGCAGCAAAGTCCGTGTATAATCTTGGAGGGGAATGGGGGAAGGCAAAAAAATAGAAAGGATTGAGTCAAAGAGTAGGATAAACGATCTTCATCAATGATATTCTATCTGCTTCTGAACATTTATTTTTTTATGTTTTTGGACAATAAAGAAATATTTCCTGAAACAACAAAATAGATATTATACTCTACCCCACTGTACTCTTCCATATGTATTCCAATTCTATGCGTCTGATAAAATTGAAAATTTAAATGTTTCCAAAGGAAGCACTGATCGGGACTTCCCTGGCGGTCCAGTGGTTTAAGACGCCATGCTTCCAAGGCAGGGGGCGCAGGTTTGGTCCCTGGTGGGGGAACTAAGATCCCCCATGCTGCGCAGCCAAAAAAAAAAAAAGAAAGAAAGAAAAACAAGGAAGCACTGATCACTACTCTGAAATATCAAGCACAGAACACCTATACCCCCGTGGCTAGACATGCCATTTAAAATCACTCAGCAAACATTTCCAAAAGCCAAATGAATCTGGCCCCAAACACATCTCAGTCTAATGAGAAAATAAACACTCACCTGGCTATTGAGAAGAAGGTACATAGAAACCCTATGGTTCCATGGAAGGAAAACGGAGATCATCCTACAATGGAGGTCAGCAGCGGGTAGCATATGTTCTGGAAAATTTCTAATCCAAATAATCCCCTACACTTTTTGCTTCCTGGATAGTACGTGAAGCTGGCTATCTGCATCCGATCCTGGCTCCTCCGGTTGCTAGCTTTGTGACCTTGGGGAGGACGTTTCACTTCTCTATCAATTCGTTTCAGCAGCTATAAAAATGGGCGTAATTATATTTGCCTCGTAGGACCAGCGTAAGGACTGAGCAATGTCGTGCGTATGAATGAGCTCGCTTAGTCCCTGGCATAATAGGTGAGTAACGAACATTAGATTTTTTTTTCTCAGAATTTGAGACGAACACTTCCGTTTGAAAAAAAGCCCCGATTTTAACTACAAATATCACTGCAGCCAACTTGTGGGTTGGGGTGAGAGCTTGGACGAGAACTCCAATCAGACTTCTCATCACGTACTCATCAGCTTTGCGAAACCAGCAACATGTCAGATGTGGAATTTTAAGTTCCCGAGACTCAAGAGCGGAGAGTTGTTTTTACCTCAGTGGATTTGTGTGAGTGGAAAACAAACTTTGTGAAACACCTGGCCCTGCAGTGTTGGCACACGGCACGTGGGTGTGCGGGTGTATCCTGTTCAAAAGACTGTTGCCAGCCCCCGAGTCATGAGGATATTCTCCCAAATTATATTCTAGAATCGTTACTGTTTTACGTCTCATATTTAGGTCTACAGCCCACCTGGAATTGATTTTTGTTTATGGTATGAGAAAGGGAATTTATCATAACTATTTAGTATTAGATAAAGCCGGTGAGGATACTCAAGACCAGCTTATTCTTCAGTAGAGTCTTCTTGATTCATGACCCTGAGCCTCCAGAATTACTGGGGTTCCACCACACTCTATCTACCTTTCTCCTTGCAGCCTGTATCAACTCTCTTTCCTACTCTTCAAGCCAGTTTCCTATATAAGCAGACACATCTAGTTAGGGAAAGAGATTGCCCATCTGTCTTCTGGAAGCCTGCATTCTTCCTAAAGGACGGTCTTGGGAAAATCTCTAAAAGTCTGGAGTGCTGGTGGAGAAGCACAGTGGAAAGAGCCAGGGCGCACCCCAGCCCATCTTGCGTTTATATCAGCTTGGCAGGGGAGGTGACTGGAGGGGCGACTGAGGCACCAGAGACAGCTTGGAGAGTTCTGGGAGACTCTGGCAACTGGACGAGTTCCACAGATCAACCTCCCATCACACCAGCGTGGGCATGCAGGGGAGAAAGGACACTACGAAGAGGAAACAGCGGTCCAAACGTAGATGGTGCCCACTTGACACTTTCACCGGAGCCTTCACCTGGTCACGTGCTTAAAGAAACGAGGAGTGCTTGCGCCCCCTGCAGGACGCAAGGGGCGTCCCTGGTACCCAGGAGGTCATCAGTGATTCTGCGAGCTTCAGGGTGCACAGCTTACAGGGGGCTCTCCATCATCCCCGGAAATTTAAAAAAAAAAAAAAAGAGCATTCTCACAGCTGAGCAGCTGGCGATAATGTCCATTAAAAACCACTAAAGCAGCCTGTGTGCTGTCAAAGAGCCGCATAGCACCTGGGAAAATAGCATTCTCACATTTTAGGAGGGAAAAAAATAAAAGGAAAAAGAAAAAGGAACTCTTCTATCTCAAAAGACACAGATTTTCCGAATTCTGAGAATGTGAATTACAGCCAACTCACGAAGTCCTTTGAAATTAACAGGTTATATTGGAAGAACTGCCACAGCCTTATCTAAAAGTGAGCAAGAAAAGCCCCACTATGATGAAAAAGCAAAACAAACTTCTAAAACATGCTATGGCCCGAGACGAAGAAAAATTAAGGTGTTTGCCTAATACTGTCCCAGAATAAGCCCATCATATATTTCTGTGAGGAGCTTGGTTAGGGGACCAACAAGTCAGATTTCCTTCTGTGACAGAACCCATAACATGAGGATTTTAGAGTTGTGGGTAGCCAGGATATTTATGAAGATGCAGGAAAAGTTCAGGTCTAAGAAATAAGATTAATGAATATGTACAGAGAGAAGCATAAGCAGAGGCAGGAGATGGACAGAGAAAGATCTCAGGATCTTTCCAGGTTTGGATTCCGTCACTCTTGAAGTCTAGTTCCTTCCTATCCTATGTGCCATGAGGTACACTTGAACTGATTTTGTAGCCACTTTTTGAATGAGCTGCCTCGACGTGGGTTCTCTTACTTTCAATCCAGAATCCTAACAACTACAGCAAGCGTTAGGAGATGGGCCAGTGAATAGGGAGGCTGTTTTCGAGGCACAGGGCTGTGACACAACACACGACATCACTGACAAAACTCACTCTGTTCCAGGGGTGCTGACATCCCGCATAAAGTTCTTGAACATCAGGTTATACAACAGAGAAACACATCACATTGGATGTGTTCTGTCTGCAAAGGAGATGGAGGGTAGACTTGAGCGGGCATCTCAAAGCAGCTAGGATGTGTGATTTAACTATTCCATTGCACTAAGGAAGGCCATGTAACCTGGAGCTGGCAGGAAAGTCCCACTTTAAAATACTCTGCTAACTTCAGCCTTGACATTGCCACAATCCTCCCTTAAGAATTTATGCTCATCCTTACTCAGGATAACCCAGCTAAATCAGTTTCCCAGATTCATTCTTTCCAGTGGTCCAGTGATGAGCAGAAGATTTTAATACAGGCATCACAGGGCCAAAGAGACAATCACTTTTCATCTGCATTCATGAAGCCCTAACGATGCTGACATCAAGCACCAATGTTGTGAATTCCGTGTAGTAGAACTACAAGTTTTAAAATCACTTACATTTTTCTAATTATATGACCTTGAGCAAATTACTTAAACTCTCTGGGCTTCTGTAAAACAGCTTTAATATGCATTTCTTCATATGATTATTGTGAATATTAAATAAGTTTACTAATACAAAGTGCTTAGTGTAGTACCTGGCCCATGATAAATGCTGAATAAATATACATTATTATTATTAGTAGAAGTACCTGGCTGCCTCCACTGACTCGATTTCAGTGGCAGATGAACTTTGCCTCATCCAAAAATATTTCAGACACCACTCAGGCCATCAGAGATACATCACTTTGGGTTCTCAAATAATCTCTACTGTAACGCAAGAAAATTCTAGTAGGAAATATGAAATATGACCTAATGGTCGGTCATTCAAGCCTTTTATAAAATAGTTTTCCAAGTGGATTATTTCCTCTAATATGTTTTAATGAAAAGAAGAATGAGATTAACCATCACACTCTTGGAAAGAGGTAACGATCTGGAGGACTGACATGGGGGCGGGCTGGCATCACAGTGCCCCCTAGGTCTCTATACTCACCAGGCAGAGAGCTGAGCTCCTGATATAACAGACACTCAGAGCTTCAAACTTTTAGGAACAGGTGCCTCCTTACCAGGTATATGGATTTTTTCTGCCATCTACTGGTCATTTTTGAGGACAACAGCCTTTATGCCCGCATAAAAGGCGTCCCACCGTGGACAATTTTAAGTACCTCACATAAATGGAATCATAATTTCACAGGTGTACATATATGTCCAAACACACCAAATTTAATGTACATTAAATACGTGCAGGTTTTGCATATCAATTATAGTTTAATAAAGCCATTAAAAAAGAAGAAGAAGAACTCACTGGTTCCCAGGAATCTTTTCCAGCTTACACTTTCCAGGAGCGGCCCCTGAGATCTTACATGAGGGGGGAAGAAAAACAAAAGCCTGAGTCCGCAAGGAGGCTCAAACCCCAGACTGGCTATTCAAACACCGATAGCTTAGCCACTGATTCTCCACATGGCATCAGCCTGTCACCTCTCTCTCCCAATCTGTTTTCTCATCTATCAGATAAGTCACCCTGGCTGGTCCCTGCTAGCTCTAATACTCTGATGTTCTAGGGTCCCCTGAGATTGTAAATCTTTGTTTAAAGAAGCATATCTATACTTCCTTCATTAATAAAACTAAACTGAGGGACTTCCCTGGTGGTCCAGTGGTAAACAATCGGCCTTCCAATGCAGGGGATACGGGTTCCATCCCTGGTCAGGGAACTAAGATCCCACATGCCGCAGGGCAACTGAGCCTACGCACCACAACTACTGAGCTCGCGAGCCGCAAACTACAAAGCCCATGAGCCCTGAAGCCCCCGCGCCACAACTAGAGAAGAGGAAACCCGCGCACCACAACTAGAGAGAAGCCCGCATGCCGTAGCAAAGAGCCCTCATGCCACTAGGAAAGATCCCGTGTGCCTCAACGAAGATCCCATGTGCTGCAACTAAGACCTGATGCAGCCAAAAATAAATAAATAAATCTTTAAAAGTAAAATTTTTTTTAATTTTTAAAATAAAACTAAATTGAGGAGAAATTATAACATTTAGACAGTTAACTAACTTACTAGTCTCTGGGACAACAGAGTGGTAAGGTGGGTGAGCACAAAGTTTCTACATCATCTGCCACTTGGGGGAGCTCTTCCTTCTTAATTGCCTTATAGAGACTGTACAAAACGGATTCATTTACTCTCAAGTCCATATGTAAAACGCAAAGAGCAATGAACAAGTGACTTGTTTCTAATACTCAGCTCTTCCTTGATGAATGACAGAAAGGCTTTAATACACAGTCATTTATTCACTTGTTGGATTTATTTAACCTTGATTTTTCCAATTGTCATGACACAGATTGGTTTAATTCTTCCCCAAAAGGACTGCCATACTCTTTACACATTATCATACTCTCTAACATTCTACTGGCTTCTAAAATCTCTCCTTTCCCTTCATCACTATTCTTTCCAATCATTAAGAGAGAGAAAAATCTGAAAATAATTGACTCCTTAAGAGCCCGCTGGCTTCCCACAGCTGCCACCACTCAGTCCAAACCTGCATCATACCATCAAAGCATTCATGGATTGGGCCCTAGAAGGGACATTTGTTTACTGCTTCCACAGCCTCCCCACCTCCCCACCGGCTGCAGCACCTGAACTTTCTTCAAAAAAGTATTCCCTGCTATGGCTTGAGTAGTCTTAACCTCACTTCCAAGTCTACAGTGAATCTGTCTTGCCACAGGCCACTAAATGACCCTTCTCCTGGCCACAGCGGTCGGTTCAGGGTGGACACGTAATCCAACCTGAGTCAATGATCAATGAAATTTCTGCAGACTTCTGAGAAACAGACTGTCTCCAATCCCTCTGGACAGAAGCAGGACATATGTAGCCAAAGAAGATGCTGGTACCATCTTGGGGATGAGAGGGGAGAGACTTCTAGAAATTTGAGTGAGCACCAAAGAAAAAAGGAAATGGAGAAAGAAACTGGTTCAGATCACTGGAGCCCTGGATCAAGTCTCACCCTTTCCCTATTGGCCAATAAAGTTCATTGATCATTTAAGGCAGCTTGAGTTGAGTTTTCTGCCTTTTCAAAGAATAATAGTCATTACTGATATAGGTCCCATGCAAACTTTTCCTAGACTTTGCGTCAGTCCTCACAGACTCCTTTCTTTTGATCTCACCAGACTGAAGGAGAATATTCAGGCAGAAGGCACAGTGTGGGTGCAGGCCCAGGAGTGCTCATCAGATTCTGGGGTTGCTGACTTGGTCATTAATAACTGGACCTGGGAACGGGGAGAAGGCAGAGGCAAGGGTGACCCCGAGGGGATGGACCTGAGTCACTTCAGGACTGATTGCTGTTGCCGTTAAGTTTGGGGGAAGGAGACAAGGTTCCGTTTGGAACAAGTCAAATTTGAGGTGAGTTTCCTACCCGGCTGCAAAAGCTGTTGACTTGTCTGCCACTGCCAGGAAACTGGCAGGTCCTTAAGGGCATGGACTGTGTGTTCTTCGTCTTCAGTCCATCCCCCAGAAGACGCCAAGGATGGTGTCCAATTAATGAAGAAACAAATAACTCTAAGCTATGTTACCCAAAAATAATTAGAGAATAATTAAGTCCTGGTCTCTTCTGTGGGTCTGGTGATTAACTTTGTGAAAGTCCTGAGAAGTTCTGCAATGCCTGATGGTGGGAAGGAGTCTGTCAGTGGGAGAGGTGGCACTGAAGCTGTACCTTGACGATACAGGTGGAGGAAGGGGAGTAGGGCATTCTAGGCTGGGAGAAGGACTTGGGCAAAGATGTTCCTACCTCCCCGTCTGACTGGGGAGTGCCACTACGCTCTGCAAATTATCTCACTGTTCCAAACAATCGGAGAGAGAGCCAGGCGGAAGCAACCAATAAGGGATCTGACAACCCGTGACCCATCACAATGGCCAGAGAAGTCAAGGGCACCAGGAAGGAATTGTGTTTGGAGAAATAGGTCGCAGCAAATTCAACAGACAAACAAAAAAAGGTTCTTAATTGCAACGTTCTACCTCATTCAGCTGAGTCAGGAGACCATTTGGTGTGCCTCTATTGAAATCCAAGGAATAGGAAATGAGGCAGCTGGTGCTGATGTTTTGTGCTTCTTTTTTCTGATTACATACAAGATGGAGAGAAAGGAGAGGGGACTCTAAGCCACTGTGATCAACAAATCCAGAAGCTAATTGCATTGTTGTGTTCTCTTCGCCTCTCAAGGAATTTTCCAGAGGATGAGTTACAGAGAAATTTCTATTTTAAAAAAGGCAGAGCCTAACTCCCATAATTGTTTCCAATTTAAGAGAAAACATCTTCAAAAGGACATCATTACTTCTAAGCTAGTTGTTCCGTATGCATTTTAAAGAGAAAATATGGCACAACCTGAAGCAGCTTTCTGTCAGCTATTGGGGATTTGCATGAGAATGATCAAAGGGGCCCTATTCTTCCTCTCTGAGATACATAAACTATTATCGGTCTCCTCTTAAGAGGCTCTCTGGGCGTATGCAGTCATTCTTCTATCATAACTGTATATACTTACAGGCAATACAGCTCTCATGGCTGGTTTTATGAATTTCTTATCTATCTGCAAGGAAGTACTTTGAAACATTAGCAAATCCATTCAAATCTTATTTTCTGGCAGCAGGTGACTTGGAAATGATTTTGTGCTCCTTCTTTTTTTTTTTTTTTTTTTTTGCGGTATGCGGGCCTCTCACTGTTGTGGCCTCTCCCATTGCGGAGCACAGGCTCCGGACGCGCAGGTCTAGCGGCCATGGCTCACGGGCTTAGCTGCTCCACGGCATGTGGGATCTTCCCGGACCAGGGCACGAACCCGTGTCTCCTGCATCGGCAGGCGGATTCTCAACCACTGCGCCACCAGGGAAGCCCTGTGCTCCTTCTTGTTTTCTAATTCTTTGAAGAGTGATCATGCCGACGGGCTTTACTACTTCCACGGGGAAACGAATCTGGGATGAAGAGACTTGTGAAAACACTGGCCCTCACCCATCATCATTATGCAATTTACACCTTCCGAGTTTTTTGTGACCAGATTAGATTTATCTCAAAGGAATAATGAAATGACTGTGGCCTTGCATTCTGGAAATGTGCTCATGTTTTTGCATTTTAACATGAACGCTACACAGTAGAACAGAGGTGGTGTGGAACAGCAGAAGAGGCGTGGAATGGGGTACCAGGAAATCCCAACTTGGCTTGACTAAATAATTTAACCTTTTAAGGCCTCTGTTTACCTTATCCCTAAAATGTGATAGTTACGTCCACTCCAAAAAAAGTACTGAGGATCAAATGAGATAACATATATCAAATATCTCTTATACATGATACACTGTATTGGTTCAGGGAATAGGTTCAATCGGGGGGGAGGAGCACACTGCCAGTAACAGCATTATTATTGAACTTGAAATATTCATCCAGAGGAAAACATTTAAGTAGGAGAATCCATCTCAAATTATCCATGATGATTGCAAAGGATTACATAAATAAGTAATGCGAAATTGACATTTTTCGATGCGGGGTATTTTTATTGTTTTATTAAAGCTAATATATGTACCTTTTAACTTTAGGTCACTTCTCTTTTCACCGAAACAATGTGACCAGGAGCATTTCTTTGTATTCTCTATAATGGGAGAATTTTTCTCTCACCTCTTTCCTTCAAGATCACCCTTGAGTGGTCACAGTATATGGTAGCCATGCATTTTCGTCTTGTATCAAAATACCAAGCCAACCCATCTATTAACCAGTCTGGATCTTTGTCTATCAGGTTGCCAAAAGTTGTAAGTGTAGACAAAGGCTTCGGTACAATATTACTGGATGATGTGGGTTCTGGGCTACCTGCTTTGCAGCTTTTGTTGCCCTCAAAATCTGTTCATGCTCAGTCCTGCGTGCAGCACTTCCGTCATTCAGTAATTTTTTGCTGAGATGGCCTGAACTTACAATTTAGAGATCTGACCAAACCCATTTCTGGCCAGAAAGCACTTGGATCTGTCTATACCATGGTGCAACAGCCTCCCGTGATCTATATTTCTAAGGGTCATACTGAGAATTTAAATATGTAAGTATATTGGGGAACTTAACTCATTCTTTCTTTAGGATGTTAACAGTGGCACCAATTTCTGCCATTATACCCAAATTATGATGTTGTTTTATTACCTTGGCCAGGGGCTCAACTTCAGAGTCTTCGATCTGGTCTTACTTATTAAGATAGCTCTTACATCAGAGGTGAAAACGCCCAGCGCTATGCCAACCAGCCCTTATACCTATGCCAGTTATATTTTTGGAGACCGAGATTCAAGTCACTGACTATCTGTAGCCCTAGTAGACACTGCATGATCTGTTTTAAGGCCAGGACTCCCTTAATTACCTAGATCCTGTATGATTCCAGTCAAACAGGGATTCCAAATGACACTTGGGTATTCCAGATATCAAAGTCAATTCTGACCTGTGTCCTACAGTTTTTAAAATACTCAGTTATTCTCCTTGCCCCAGTGTATAGTTATTTTTTTAAAAAGCACTAAGTCCTCCTGAGTAAGGACTGGTGAAATCATTATCATATAAACTTACCCCAGTGTTGTCAGGTCCTCTCACCTGTGGACCAATTTTTTTATGCATTCAATTCCAGGTACAGATACTGGCTCGGGGGTGGTGTGACCTCTGTATCATCTTCAAGAAAAGGGAAAATACTATCCCTTAATAAGAAAGAGTGGACCAATTCTGTAGGATCAGAATTGGTCATGGGAAATCTGCTGTCTTAAGACTTTCGAGTGCCTCAACCCAGATATCCCATCCCAAGTGTCCGTGGCCCAGGGCAGTGGATTCTAGAGACCCAAGGTTCATGCTGGCCTGAGTTCAGGATATTCAAAGATTCATTCATGTGTTGAGCTCACTGCTGTTCATGCCATTGTACTTGTCCTTGGTCCTATATTCCCATTCATTTTCACCTCTTTTCCTATATGAACAACAGTAATCAGAGGGTGAGGCCAGTCTCTGGGGAAACTCAGAAACTAGATGTATATGCATTTGGGGGCACACTTTTTAAAATTAATTTGTAAAATGTGTACAACATAGTGTATCGTATGCCATTTTTTCCCTACAGTTTCAAGTGCGGAAATATTCTCAGTAGGTCGTGTTTGATGTACATACAAGAGGCGCTTTAATGGTAGAAAAAATTAATAATGTGCTGTTCTGGTCAGAGCGTAAGTTAATTACCCAAGCCCTCAATTTACCAATGGCTTCAATTTACTCCAGAATTCAGTGAGCCTAACGTCACTGAAGTGAAGATTTAGGTGAGATGCTAACAAGGTTCAGAGGTACTCTTATCTCAGTTGACAATGCTATGAACAATGGCTTTCAGGAACACCTGGATAAGTTTTAATCATTTCACAATTACTCTAAGCCTTCTCTTTATTCCCAATAGTGGTGGCTATATTTTTCTCTTTTATCTTTAGTGCTTTTCCTTTCCTACCTTTAGTTTGATTGATAGTGGCTCTCCTTCAACAGATTTTGCTCCTTTTCACCTTTGCTGTGAACCCCAACCCAGGGCCCAATGCAGACTTACACAATAATTCTACATGATGTGTTACTATTTCCAAGTCCCTGCCAGGGACAGTGAGGACTCAGATTAGGCAGGGAGGAAACTCATTTTAACAAAAAGATCAAATGCAGAGGAAATGAGCCTGGACAAGAGGTGATTCTGTGAGGTTTAAGTTCACAGTCTTGGTAGTGAGGACTCATTCCTCTTCGAATTTTTGGTCCAAGGTCTAGGATGAGGTTCTTAAGAAAGCTACTTCCTAACACTTACTACCTGAGGGCTTCTTCCCTCCTATAGATACCTTGCCAGTTTTAAGAGGATTTTCCCATACATTTCATGGTCAATACTGAAGACTGTATTTTGGGGGTGGGAGGGGATGGCAGGGGGAAAGGTGTTCAGCCTTGCCCTCATTAACCAAGCACATTGGTTGTTTCCTACTGTACTTAAAGTGAAGATAAAGATGCTTAATATGGTCCTTGAAGTCTTTTAAATTTATCAGTTAAAAAAAGAACTCCATGAAACAAGAAGAATATGAAATAAACAACCTAACCTACCACCTAAAAGAATTAGAAAAAGAAAAACAAAATCCAAAGTCAAAAAAAGGAAGGAAATAATGAAGATCAGAAAGGTAATAAATAAAATAGAGATCAGAAAGATAATACAAAAGATCAATAAAACCAAGTGCTGTTTTCTTGAAAGGATAAACAAAATCAACAAACCTCTAGCCAGGCTCACCAAGAAGTAAAGAGACAGGACCCAAATAAAAAAAGAAATGAAAGAGAAGAAATAACAACTGATATCCCAGAGATACAAACTTCGAAAACAAACTTATGGTTACCAAAGGGGAAACGTAGGTGGGAGGGATAAATCAGGAGTTTGGGATTAACATATACACACTACTATATATAAAATAGATAATCAACATATAACACGTGGAACTCTATTCAATATTCTGTAATAACCTATATGGGAAAATAATCTGGAAAAGAATGTATATATGTATGTGTATAACTGAATCACTTTGCTGTACACCTGAACCTAATACTACATTATAAATCAACTATACTCCAATATAAAATTTAAAAAATATTTTAATCATAAGAAAATACTATGAATGGTTATATGCCAACGAATTAGAAAACCTAGAAGAAATGGACAAATTTGTAGAAACATACAGTCTGCCAAAACTGAGGCAAGAAGAAACAGATAATTTGAACAGACTGATTGCTAGAAATGAAGTAAAACCTGTAATAAAAAACAAACAGACAAACAAAAAACCTCCCTGCAAACAAAAGTCCAAGACTGGATGGCTTCACTTGGGAATTCTACCAAACATACAAAGAAGAATTTATACCTATCCTTCTCAAATTATTCCAAAAGACTGAAGAGGAGGGAACACTCCCTAAGTCATTCTATGAAGCCACCTCCACTCTGATACCAAAACCAGACAAAGACACTACAAAAAAAAAAATTACAGGTCAATATCTTTGATGAAATTAGATGCAAAAATGCTGAACAAAACATTAGCAAACTGAATCCAACAGTACAGGAGAATGATCACACATCATGATCAAGTTGGATTAATTCCAGGGTCACATGGCTGTTTCAACATATGCAAATCAATCAGCGTGATACACCACATTAACAACAACAACAAAAAAGACAAAAACCACATGATCATCTTAACAGTTGCAGAAAAAAGCATTTGATAAAATTCAACATCCATTCATGATAAAAACTCTCACCAAAGCAGGCACAGAGGGAACATATCTCAGCATAACAAAAGCCACTTGTGACAAATCCACAGCCAACATAATACTCATTGGTGAAAAGCTGAAAGTCTTTCTGCTAAATTCTGGAAAAAGACAAGGATGCCCACTCTCACCACTTCTATTCAACATAGTATTGGAAGTTCTAGCCACAGCAATCAGACAAGAAAAAGAAATAAAAGGTATGCAAATTGGAAGGGAAGAGGTAAAATTGTCATTATATGCAGATGGCATGATACTATATATAGAAAACTCTAAAGATGCCACACAAAAACTATGAGAACTAATAAATGAATTCAGCAAGGTAGCAAGATATAAGATTAATATACAGAAATCTGTTGAATTTCTTTACACTAGCAGTGAAATATCAGAAAGAGAAAGTAAAGAACCAGTCTTGTTTAAAATCACATCAAAAAATAAAATACCTAGGAATAAACCTGACCAAGGAGGTGAAAGACATATATGCTGAAAATCATAAAACACTGATAAAGGAAATTGATGATGGTTCAAAGAAATGTAAAGATATTCCATTCTCTTGGATTGGAAGAATTAATATTGTTAAAACATCCATACTACCTACCCAAAGCAATCTACAAATTTAATGTGATTCCTATCAAAATACGCATGACATTTTTCATGCAACTAGAACAAATAATCCTAAAAGTTATATGGAAGCACAAAAGACCCAGAATTTCCAAAGTAATTTTGAGGAAAAAGAACAAAGCTGGAGGCATAACCCTCCTAGACTTCAGACGATACTACAAAGCTACAGTAATCAAAACAGTGTGATACTGGTGCAAAAACAGATATATGGATCAATGGAACAGAATAGAGAGCCCAGAAATAAACCCATACCTCTAGGGTTAATTAATCTACAGTAAAGGAGGCAAGAATAGACAGTGGAGAAAAGACACTCTCTTCAGCAAGTGGTGCTGGGAAAGCTGGACAGCCTCATGTAAATCAGTGAAATCAGAACACTTCCTCACACCATATACAAAAATAAACTCAAAATGGTTTAAAGACCTAAATATAAATCATGACACCATAAAACTCCTAGAAAGGAACATAGGCAAAACATTCTCGGACATAAATTGTGGCAATATTTTCTTAGATCCAACTCCCAAGGCAAAAAGAAATAAAAGCAAAAATAAATAAATGGGGCCTATTCCAACTTTAAAGCTTTTGCACAGCAAAGGAAATCATCAACAAAATGAAAAGACAACCTATTGAAAGGAGAATCTATTTACAAATGATGCAACCAACAGGGCTTAATTTCCAAAATTTACAAGCAGGTCATACAACTCAATACCAGAAAAACAAACAACCAGTCAAAAAATGGGCATAAGACCTAAATAGACATTTCTCCAAAAAAGACATACAGATGGCCAACAGGCACATGAAAAGATGCTCACCATTGCTAATTATTAGAGAAATGCAAATCAAAACCACAGTGAGGTAGCACCTCGCACTGGACAGAATGATTATCACCAAACAGTCTAAAAATAATAAATGTTGGAGAGGGTGTGGAGAAAAGGGAATTCTCCTACACTGTTGGTGGGAATGTAAATTGGTGCAGCCACTATGGAAAACAGTATGGAGGTTCCTTAAATATCTAAAAATAGAGCTGCATTACGATCCAGCAATCCCACTCCTGGGCATATACCTGGAAAAGATCAAAACTCTAATTCAAAATGATACATGCACCCCAATGTTCATAGCAGCATTATTTACAATAGCAAAGACATGGAAACAACCCAACTGCCAATCAACAGATAACTGGTTTAAGAAGATATGGCACATATATACAATGGAATATTACTCAGCCATTAAAAAAGAGTGAAATATTGTCATTTGCAGCAACATGGATGGACCTAGAGATTATCATACTAAGTAAGTCAGACAAAGACAAATATCAGGGGCTTCCCTGGTGGCACAGTGGTTGAGAATCCTCCTGCCAATGCAGTGGACATGGGTTCGATCCCTGGTCCAGGAAGATCCCACATGCCACAGAGCGACTAAGCCCATGAGCCTGTGTTCTAGAGCCTGCGAGCCACAACTACTGAGCCTGCATGCTGCAACTACTGAAGCCCAAGCACTTAGAGCCTGTGCTCCGCGACAAGAGAAGCCACCGCGATGAGAAGCCCACGCACCACAACAAAGAGTAGACCCCACCCGCTGCAACTAGAGAAAGCCCACGTGCAGCAACGAAGACCCAACACAGCCAAAAATAAACAAAATAATAAATTTATGAAAAAAAGACAGATATCATATGATATGACTTATATGTGGAACCTGAGAAATAATATAAATGAATCTATATACAAAACAGAAACAGAGTCACAGACATAGAAAACAAACTTATGGTACCAAAGGGGAAAGGGAGTGGAGGGAGGGATAAATTAGGAGTATGGGATTAATAGATACACGCTACTATACATAAAATATATAAGCATCAAGGATTTACTGTATAACACAGGAAACTATATTCAATATCTCATAATAACCTATAGTGGAAAATAATCTGAATATATATATGTATGTAACTTAATCACTTTACACCTGAAACTAACACAATATTATAAATCAACTATACTTCAATTAAAAAAAACAACTCCAAGGAGAAATGTGTTTGTTTCCTATGGACACCACTCTATCAAATTCAACAGCCCTAGTATTCCTCTTACCAGAATCTGGATCAAGAAATAAAACACAAACCACTTAAATGTTATTAGATTTGAGGAGGTTGGCATGTCATCTGTGAGGGTCTTATTCAAGTTATTTCAGAACAACTGTTCACAGAGTTGAGACGGGTGCTTGGTTTGGTAAACTGTACACCCTGAACACAGGGAAGGAAAAATCTTGCCTATATGACTGTATTAGTATGAGTAAGCAATGACCACTATCCTATGGAAATCTCTCTGGAGGGTGCAGAAAGCAGAGCAAAGTTTACCACGTCTTAATTCTGTGCCCTGTTCAATGCAGACAATAGGAAAAAGGTGGAACAGAAGATGAAGGATTGGTAGAGTCCTGGGAGGAGAGGGAAGGAACAAAAAGACAGCAAGTGGAGCAAACGGTGGCAAGTAAAGCAGGTAGTGACACTAGAGAACAGGGAAGAGCAGGAGCTCATCAAACAGAAAGGGCAAGAACAGATTTCACAAAAGGAATTACGGAATGGCCAAGAGGATAGAGAGGAGAGGAGGTAAGGAAGAGGGAGAGGGAGCAAGACACAAAGAGGGTAGGCAGCAGGTCCTGGGCTGAAAGAACAGCGGATGGGTCATTCAGGGTAGAATGACCTGTCCTGTAGATATCGAGAAGGTATCTTAGTTATACTCTTTCCCGTATTTCAAGCTACGTCTATTCAATTTTGATTTACTGTTACTCAAAACTGCTCATGAAGACAGAAGTCAAATTTGGGAGGTCAGCACACTGTGTCCACCCTGTGGTTTAAGTGAATCTACAGCCCTAATGGCCTCAGGAGGCCCTGCGCAGGGAGACAAATCAGCTATGGGTGAGCAGTCCTGGGAGGGAGCAACAACGTTCGAAGTTACTAAAGAGAGACAATGACTCTATTTCTGGTCTGTTGGCCAAAACTGAGGGTTCCATGCCAGCGGGTGAGAGAAGGCAAAGGGCCGGGGTGGGGGTGGGGGGGGATGACTCATCCTAGATTAGGTATTTTTGCTGAAAACTCCACTCAGGAATGTAACCATGATAATTTTCCTTACCACTTGCATAGATAAATTCAAATTTCTCCTCAGAAGATCTGATCACCTGTGGAGGAAAGAGAAAGAATGATGTGGCACTCAGGAATACGTGTGGGGTGGAATGACGGTGGTGTTTGCGTGTAACCCAGACCTATTAGACTCCAGACACCCTGCACATTCTCTCAGTCAGAATCTTCCGTTGGCCAAAATCTTCCATTCTCGAGGGGAAACACCTTATGGGGAGGAATTGGTAGGGTTTCCCTGGTAATGGGCTCTCATAGGGCTACATTTTCCTGTTGACATGCCCAAGCCCTAGAATAAAGCAGCCATGATTGAGAGGGTGGAAAGAGTATGCATGGGACCCCTCATGTCTAGGTATTCAAGATCCCACTCACGTGCCTCCAGCCAAGACTCAAAATACAAAATGTGCAGCCCCACTGCACCCATGCCTGGGATCCTTCCCACGACCACCCGAGCACGGTGGACTCTCACCCCTTAGAACCCAATGTGGAAACACCACAGCAAAGGACCTTGCATTCTTCTGTTTCTTTCTTAAGATTTTTTTTTTTTGATGTGGACCATTTTTTTAAGTCTTTATTGAATTTGTTATAATACTGCTTCTGTTTTATGTTTTAGTATTTTGCCCATGAGGCATGTGGGATCTTAGCTTCCCGACCAGTGATCAAACCTGAACCCTCTGCATTGGAAGGCAAAGTCTTAACCACTGGACTGCCAGGGAAGTCCCCAGGACCTTGCATTCTTAACAGACTCCCCAACTTCTAAGTAGCAATCCAGTGGCGTAACAGTGCACAACAGCAGGCCTGCCCAGGCATGGTGACGCGAGGCAGGAAGATGCAGAGACCACCAGGAAGTGGGGAGCCAGGTGGGAGCGTGGGGGACAAGGAAAGATTTAGGGAAAGACCTTCTTGCAGTCTCCCTGTCTTTAATGACGTAATATTGACAGGATGTAGATAAATAATACTAGCGACTTATGATAAGTATTCTTTTAATCATCATGAGAAACACAGAGGTTAAATAAATGGAGCATGGGTTCAAGGTGCTTGGGTTAAAATCCAAGTTGCGTGAACTCCCGGCTGAAGTACCTCAGCACAAGTCATTAGACAGCTTTTTGCCTCAGATTCCTCAATTATGAAATGCAGATAATCACAGAACTTCTCTTACAAGATTACCGACAAGGTTGCATATTTAATGCACGGAATACACTTGAGGTATGACCTGAAACCAAGTGAACACTCAAAAAATTTGGATTTGTGTTGTATACTCTATGGTTAGTAGTTACTGTTACTAACATAGCTTTAATAAGTAAGGATCTAACTCTTTTACACCTCACAAATACTCAAAAAAATATAGGTTTATCCCCCTCATTTACAAGTATCTCTTCATTCCTAATTACAGTATTAATTTCAATTATAAAGGCAAAAGTAATATCAACGATGCATCATAACTACCCCAATTTTGTATAGATTAAGAGACAACAAGAGGATTCACCAGGGTAGTATTAATCATGGTTATAATGTTATAATATTAATGTAAATTAACTGTACCAAAATCATCCCCATTTCCTAAAGGGAAATCAATGCTCCCAAAGAGAATGCCAACATTCTTATGACTACTTTCTTGGCCCTGGTTATAAAGGTCCCAGGATAAGAAAGAACTCTGTAGGATGTCAAAAACTGCTCAGAGCTCAGTCCCCACAGCCATTACCCCCCATTTGCCTTCTAAGTTGGCCATGAATTTTCTTGGACATAGCCATGTCCCTACACCCTCACCCCATGCTGGCCACTCACCAGAGTGAGGCCATGCCCTGGTCTCCCCCCTCCTCTGAGAATGCCCAAGTCTAGGCAAGCACACAGCCACAACATACCCCAACAAACAACATACAATCTTTTTGAGGCTATAAGCCCTGACTTTAATCACACACCCTGCCTTTTGCCTCAGGAGGAGGTCACAAAAAGGTCAAGGATCAGTTTCTTGTCCCCATGCCCTCTTCTAGGGCCTCTCGGTGCCACCAATGAATTCATCCAGCCCCCCTGCATAAGCAAGGGAGAGAAATGATATTGAATACATTGTATTTTGTGGTGACAGAATAGTCAGAGATATCAGTGCAGTGAGTATTCATGTCTATTTTACTATATATTCAGATACACAGATGCAGAAATAATTATAGATATGCTTATATACAAAATTAGCAGTATTTATATATTCTATTTATTGAATTGATATTTACTGAATATTTATTTATTCATTTGTTTCTTTGTCTGTTTCTTGGCTCTGTCTCCTGAGCAGACCTAGAAGCACTGACACCTTGAAAGCAATGAGCACATTTAGTGCACAGACCTTGGTTTCTAAACACCATTATCCATAAAAGGGAAACCAGAGCCCTTTGGAAAAAGGGCTGAATACAGGGCTGGGCCAGGTAAAACACAAGATGATCCCATCTATGTTATAAGGATACATGAATCAATATGAAAGAACGCCCAATAGACAAGGCTGGAACCATTTTCCTAGAAAACTATATAACAATTGGAACAATTAAAATTTGGGACAATTTTCCTATCAAAATAGATATATAATATTGAATTATACCCCAAAGAACAAAATAAATATCCATCAGCCCATACCAATATTTATAAAATATTGAATAAATAAATAAATGGAGGGAACAAATCTTCCTTATGGAAGAATTCCAAATAACATGTTGAGATACCTGCCTTCTAAGAAGTGGAAATTCATTTCCTTCCCCTTAAGTATGGGAAGGACTTGCCATATCCCAAAGAATAGAATATGGAAAGAAGAAAATCATGATTTTATAATAGAGAAGTAGTGAAGAAACATCTTAACCAAGCGATCAAGGCTAATTTCAGCAGTGATAACTTTTACTGATATCATATACCCCCTGACATGATGCAATGAGAAACACACTCTACCTCTGAGTATATTTTAGAAATATACTTTTTCTCTTTTCAAAGTTAAATTTACATTATATTTAAATTACAATTCCTTTGTAAGCCTCTGCTATAACATACTAAATTTATATGACTATATCTATAACCACTGACTTTAAACTAATGCAAAAAAATTAAATGCTAACCATTACAGATTTGCCCTCATTTTTTTTTCTTGTTGAATTTTCTCATCCAGGATCCACTAAGTTAATGCAAAACCTTAATCTCAAAATTTGACTACTGGAGTGTAGGGGTCTTGCCTTCTGGTCTTTCAGGATGTTTGCTGAGAATGTGACTCAAATGAGGTCCTTCCCTATGAGACTGCAACTCACGTTGTTAAGGACAGAAGATGGAGATGTCTTAACCTTCATGATGCTTGGTATATATACGTTAAAAAATAATGCTCTTAGTAATTTCCAGATTTTCTTACAAGCATGTTCCAAATTTCTTTCACATACTCTGAGCTCAGTTTTTATTTTTGCAGGCTAAGGGAAATGTAGGGATCTGTATAACATTTTGGTTGATACCACCATTGCTTGTCAGGGAGGTGAGTAAGTCAAACAAATGATAAGGATAAGATCTTCTACTAATTTAAGTGATCTGGGTGTGTGGTTAATGCATGCTCTTGACACCACAGCATTTCTATGTGGATGTTACTATCCCTCCTTTCCACATAAGATTCTGTATTTAGGCTTTAGGAATGCCTAACATTAAGGGTGAAAAAAATTTCGTGGATTTTCCTCTCAAGTTAGGCAATTTTCTAAAAATTATTTCATGATCTTGTCCCGAAATGATTCATCTAAGAGAAAACAGATAACAAGATAACATCACTAAGCCTATAAATTCATTCATGATGCAACACCAAATGTTACTAATCCCTGCACCAGATGTGAGCCTACTTTGAAGGGTGACGCAGGGTGACATTCTGGGGCTCTGTTGCTGATTAGTTAGATGCTCTCCTTAGAAGAGACTTACAGATAAAACAAACAACCGTGAATGAAATGATTACACAGGGCCTGTGAAGACCTTCAGAGACTGTCCTGGGTTTAGGCAAACAAGAGAGTGCATTAGGTTGTAAGAGACAGAAAAGTGGCTCAACGCAACTTAAGCAAAAGAGAAAGAATTTATGGGATCTCGCAGTGAGGAAATACAGAACTGCCTCTGGCTTCAGACCTAGCTTGACACGAAGACTCAGTACCTTGAGGCCACCTGATCTGCCTCTCCACCTCACACTCTACTGGATTCTTTTGGCGCCTTTCCTCCGATGGGCTCCCATCTGCCGGCTCAGCCACCCCACTGAAAAAAGGCAGTCTTCTGTCTTTTCAGGCGTGAAAATTTCCAAGGAGACCACCCCAGGGTCATGTGCCCTTCACCGACCGGTCACTAAGGTCTGGGCTGCGCCACTCCGATTGGACGGGCTTGGCCCAAGCCTTGGCTCCTCTGTCCAGGGAAGGGTGGGGCCAGGTGATTCATGGACCAAAGGGCCGCATGGGTGAGGGAGGAGAAGTTCATAAAAGAGGACCACCACTTTCAGAAAACAGGGGATGGAGAGCACAGCCCCTACAGCTCTCTCAAGCGAAAGTGTTCTCCGACCAGAGACACATGTGATCATAGGGCAGTCACCCGCCAGGGCCTAAGAGAACGCCCCAGAGGGGGCCTCATACGCCACCCACTACCCTGTTACTGTTCTGAGCAAGGTCTACCCAAGCACAACTATGGAGAGACGCTTCTCTGTCTGTTGTAGCCTTGCGGCTCTGTGCACTCCATCTGGAGCCCCTCTCTCTCACACAGTAGGGACAGGCTCCCAGAAGCCATGTGTGTACCACGGGATCTTGCTCTACCCACAGCTGATGGGTAAAAGGCAAGTCTCAGAACTGAACTCATCAGATGTTTGCTGAGGAACTTGGAATGGGGGCCAACAAGGCAGATTTTCCTATGTGGCTAAACACAAAACATGGGAATTTGAGAGCTTTGTGTGGCTAGGATTTTCATTCAGAAGCAAAGAAAGCTGGGGGCTCAGAAGTAAATAACGAAGATATAGAGAGAGGTGTGGAGAGAGGTATAAGGGTGTTTGGAGAGAGGTACAGGCAGAGGGCAGAGAAAGAAATCTCAGGATTTCCAGTTTCTGATTCCATCCGTGCTGAAGTTCAGCTGCTTTCCATCCAATGTGCCATGAGGTAGGCTCTGATTCCGTACCTCCTTTTTAATGAGCTCACCAGAGCTAGGTTCTCTTACTTTCAAGGCAGCATCCTAACCACTACAGCAAGTGTTAGGAGATGGGCCAGTGAGTAGGGAGGTTGCTTTCTAGGCACAGGACCGTGGCACAACACAACACATCTCTAACAAAACTCACTCAGTCCCAGGGGTGCTGAGGCTGAGCTGTTCCACAAAGCCCATGAGCATCAAACTAGACCACCAGGGAAACACATCAGATTGGAAGAACTGAGTGATGTTCTGCCTGTGCAGGAGGGAGAAGACAGATGGTCCTTGGCAGCTAGGATGTGTGATTGCACCACTCCATCATACTCAAAGAGGGTCATGGGACTTCTCTGGCGGTCCAGAGGTTAAGACTCCGCGCTCCCAATGCAGGGGGCCCGGGTTTCATCCCTGGTCAGGGAACTAAGATCCCACATGCCACACGGCATGGCCTGAAAAATAACATAACAACATAACATAACATAATATAAAACAGGGTCGTGTAACCTGGGGCCAGCAAGACAGTCCTGGTTGAAAATATTCTGCTAACATCAGCCTGGATGCTGTCACAGTGCTCTCTTAAGCATTCACTTACGGTCACACTTACTCAAGATAACACAGCTAAAACTGTTTCCCAGATCTAGGAAGGAGAAGATTTTAACCCATGTGTCACAGTGTCAAGAGAATAACATTTCACCTGAATTCATAAAGCTCAAGCAATGCTAACAACAAGCACCACACTGTTAACTGCATGTAGCATGAATAGATGAAAAGGAAAAGTCCTGAGCAGTTCTCTAATTGTAGGACCTTGAACAAATTACTTGAACTCTCTGGGCATCAGTGTACTACTTAGTTAAAAAAAAAAAAAAGATTGTTAAATAGCCATCACTTCTTAGGGTTATTGTGAAAATTAAATGTGCCAATATGAAATGCTTCATACAGCGCCTAGCATATAGTAAGTGCTAAATAAATATCAGCTTTTATTATTATTACTAAAATTATAGGGCTGCCTCCACCAAGTTAATTTCAAAAGCACATGAACTGTTTCCTTGTCCAAAATCATTCACACACCGTTCTATTACACAGTCATCACTTTGGAATGCCAAATCTCTACTGTAATGCAGAAAACTCTAGTAGGAAACATGAAATACCACCTTCAAGACTTTTATAAAATAGTTTTCAAAGTAGAGGGACTTCCCTGGTGGCGCAGTGGTTAATAATACGCCTGCCAATGCAGGGGACACGGGTTCAATCCCTGAGCTGGGAAGATCAAACATGCTGCAGAGCAACTAAGCCCGTGAGCCACAACTACTGAGCCTGAGCTCTAGAGCCCGTGAGCCACAACTACTGAAGCCCACGCACCTAGAGCCCGGGCTCCACAACAAGAGAAGCCACCGCAATGAGAAGCCCGCGCACCGCAACGAAGAGTAGCCCCGGCTCACCTCAACTAGAGAAAGCCCATGCACAACAACGAAAACCCAAAGCAACCAAAAAGTAAATAAATAAGTAAAATTGTAAATCCCTTGAAAAAACAAAGTAGATTATTTCCTCCTAATGGGTTTTAATGAAGAGAAAGGTGAGATTAACCACAGCTCTGTTCAGACAAGTACAGATCAGGACAAGTGACACAGAAGTAGGGTGGGCGGTGTTATAGGTTGTGGGCCGAGAACAAAACGTCTTGATGGAAAATTTGATGATATCACAATGATCTGTAATTCTCAGTATTCACCAGGCAGATGAGCCGGTGTCCTCAGAAAAACTCTAGACTGTCAAAGCTCCATAATTTTTGGAGCCCATGTCTACATAGCCAAATCATATATTTTTCTGCCATCTACTGGTCATTTTCGAGAAGGACCATGGTCTTTATGTGAGCAGAGATGGCAGGGTCTTCATGCTTCTCTTCTTTCTTGGCCTACCTGGGGCCTTGCCCACAAACCTCACTGGCACTGTGGAGTGTGAACTGGGTTTGTGGGATAAGTGACAGCGCTTTGGGGGTCGATGGCGGTGGTGTATGGAGACACTGATGGGACATATGTGGGCTTACAGAATGGGGTTTATATTTTCAGTAATGGGTTGTCTGTGGACTTTCATATCCCATCGAGACCAGTCATTGGATGTAGGCTGCCGCTTATGGGTAGGAAACCACTCCTTGCACTCCAAGTGTGTGTCCTCCATGACTGGTGGCTGTGAATGGACCCAAGTTCATGTGGCGCCCAATGCTTCCTCTCCAAAGAAGAATCCTGATGTACACCTGCCCGCTTACAGCCTGAATCCCAACAGTTCCCCAGCACACATGATAACTTTTCTGGACACAACTCTACCGTTCCACCCAAGGACCCCACCAGCCCACCCAACTGTTAATCCTATGACCCTTCCATCCAGGCCACTAACAACTACGTGGAATGAAAAAACTCCTCCAGCTCATCTAAACTACTTGAAGTAGTCCAAGCAGTACTTCAGCCTGTCCTTTCACTGTCGGGTTATAATGTTTGGTTCCTTGATGTGGGAAATGGGGACAAGCTGGGGTGATTTTGTAAAAGTTCATTGAGCTGTACCCTTAAGTTTTGTTTACCTTCTATAAGTAACATATGCATTAATAAAATTTATGAAAATAAATCTCAGGATGACAAACTCCATCCTGATGAATAATTCCCTTGATCCTCTGTATTCTTCATTTACCTTTTATCTCTTATTCATCCAGCAAACTCATGCCTGACCCTAACCCTTCCCAGTCCAAAATTCCTGCCATCTTTTCACTCTATCCAAAGCAAAATACAGCCTGGACAAAGAAATAGATCCAGGGAGGGAGGGAGACGCAAGAGGGAAGAGATATGGAAACATATGTATATGTATAACTGATTCACTTTGTTGTAAAGCAGAAACTAACACACCATTGTAAAACAGTTATACTCCAATAAAGATGTTAAAAAAAAAAAAGAAATAGATCCAGAGGGATCTGGAGTCAAACTCCACCTGACATGCCCTGAACCTTCCCTAGATGATTTGTTGAACCCAAGAATCACTGGGCAAGAGAAGGGAGGGTATTCTTGCTCCCACAGAATAAAACTTTTAAAATTTTATCATAACACAAAGGAGAATATCTTTAGGACTTCAAGATACAAAAGGCATAAAATATGCAGGAAATTGTTAGTAAGTTTGACTACTTTTAAGTAAAACATGTTTCCAAAAATAAAATAAAGCACAGCCAACACTATGACAACACAGTAAGGTGCAGACACAGTTAGAGTTGTAGAAGATGTATGGCAGATATGAGTCTGAACAGTTCATATTTTGGGAACTGATTAAATGTCTCCTTTTAACATAATTTCACAACACCAAACTTTTCTAGAGTCCTTCAAAGACGGCGCATTCTCTATTTTTTTTTTGTTCTATTCACTTTTAGACTTTAGAATAAATTTAGATTTGCAGAAAAGATTCTAAGATGGTACAAAGAATTGTTTACAGCCTTCACCTAGTTTGCCCTAAGGAGAATATCTTACATAAACAGGGTACATTTGTCAAAACTGAAAAATTAATATGGGCACAGTACTATTAACTAAATGACAGACTCTGTTCAGATTTCACCAGTTTCCCCACTAATGTCGTTTTCTGTGCCAGAATCGAATCCAGAACATCACAGCATTTAGTCACCACGTTTCCTTAGCCTCCTCTGATCTGTGACAGTTTCTTAGTCCTTTTTTGTACAACTTAGAAAATGTAAAGAGTATTGATCACATATTTTGTACTATATCCCTCGATTTCTGTCTTCTGTATTCTCATTATTAGACTAGGGTTATGTGTTTTATGGGAGAAAAAAACCCCCGAAGAGTAAGTACCCTTCTCATGAAATCATAACAGGAGTACGTTATATGCCCATGGTACCTCTGGTGATGTTATTCGTGATCATTTGGTTAAGGTGGTTTCTACCATGTCTTCTCCACTGTAAAACCACTTTTTCTTTTCCCTCTCCATACCCTATCTTTTTTTTTTTTTTTTTTTTTTGGCCGCACCGCAAGGCTTGCGGGATCTCAGTTCCCCAACCAGGGATTGAACCTGCGCCCTCAGCGGTGAAAGTGCAGAGTCCTAACCACTGGACTTCCAGGGAATTCCCTCCATACCCTAACATTTGGAAGTGAGCCAGAAGTCCAGCCTACACTCCAGGGAAGGGAAAGTAATTGGAATCAATTCAAATTGTTCTGTAAGGAAGATCGACCTCCTTTCCCCCCATCTATTTATTCATTCACATTATCATAGACTCGTGGATACTTAGTTTCTTGGGTTATATAATCCAGTACTAGTATTATCTATGTATTTGCTCAAATTGTTCCAGATTTGCTTATTGGGAGCAATTTCAGGTTGGCTTCTGTACCCATTTGCAAACCCCATATTTTTTAAAATCAGAGAATGGTATTTAAAAGCCAGTATCTGAAGGAGTAATGTCAGCAAAATGGCAGCTCTAAGCTCTTGTCTCCCCACAGACACATCAAAAAACAGAAACTATCAGAACCAATGTTATCAGAACTCTCCTGTACATTGTTCATCAGCAACGTACAGCAACCAAGCCAATGCTGAACCAAGAAAAAAATGAATCTTCAAAATTGTAGAAAAGCTTTGTGGTTATTTTATTTGCCCTTATTCCACCCCTCTCCCCAGCCAAGCAGCAGTTTTAAAGCAGTAGCAACCTGCATTCCCTGAAAGTAACGCTGCTCCCTGGATCAGGAAGGAACTGAGGAGATCTTTTTTTCAAATTACTGTGTAACTGTTCAGATCTGTCTGGGGGCTACCTATAAAACTAACAAAAGTTCCTCATCTCTGTTTCATCTAACTTGGAAGCTAGCACAGGACAACAGAGCAGAAAAGTAACAGGCGTTCCTCAGAAACACTACAAGGCCTATTAACTGCCCTCAGATGCCTGGAGCAAAAAATATTACCTTCAAAACATTCAATAGATTGCTTAAGGCCAGAGAGCAAAACTTCAGAGCAAAACCTGGGAAGAGTTTCTCTGGGAAATCACGCATTCAAAAGCACTCACATAGACAGGGAAGTTAGAAGGTTATGCACAGGCCCAGGACAAGGCACATGCTCAGAACAGACCTGAGAGGATCCTAAGTTTTCACCTGGGAATGATCCAGTGCAAGCATAGCTTATGTGGACCTGGTAGGGTGAGCTGTATTGGGGCCAGGATTCTATTAATTACCTGCATCTCATATGATCCCAATCAAACTTGTTTCTCCGGATAGCAACGTGAACTCAGACCTGCGCCGAACAGTGATGGAAATGCTCAGTTAGAGTCCTTGTCCCAGTATATAGTTACCAAAAGGTCCCTAGTCCCATTGGAGGACCAGGAAAATGTTTACTGTATGGTGTTATAGGGTCTTCCCTTCTGTGGACCAATCCTCTCCAGCATTTAGTGTGTTCCCAGTAAAGACAGTGGCTCGGCACTGGGGACGTGTTCAGTTTGACAGCTTCCCTGAGCCTCCCATCCCTCTTTTACTTCGATTGTACAGATTGAGAACTACCGAGATGGCTGCCCATCTATTCTGCTTGAGGGGGATTCTTTTTTTTTTTTTTTTTTTATAAATTTATTTATTTTTGGCTGCATTGGGTCTTCGTTGCTGCATGCAGGCTTTCTCTAGTTGTGGCGAGCGGGGGCTACTCTTCTTTGGGGTGCGTGGGCTTCTCATTGCGGTGACCTCTCTTGTTTCGGAGCACCGGCTCTAGAGTACAGCCTCAGTAGTTGTGGCACACGGGCTTAGTTGCTCCGAGGCATGTGGGATCTTCCCGGACCAGGGCTCGAACCCACTTTCCTTGCATTGGCAGACGGATTCTTAACCACTGTGCCAATAGGGAAGTCCCGGGGGACTCTTTTCTATTACTTATCTCGATTACTTTCAGCCATTCAGGCCCCTTTGTCTTCCATTCCCACCTTGAAGCTCACGAAGATAATTGTGTCACCAGGCTTTTGACGGTTAAGTCCTATACCTAGTACCTATATTCCTGGTTACCGACCATTTCCAATGTTATTAGCGATCTCAGATCTGAATGGCATTTCCTATCTTCAGTACTGAGCTTCAAGGGGAGCCACCAAAGAACTTTCTATACTTCTGATGCCTTTCTCCCCAGCGCATTACTTACTGATGATATAACTGGCTCTCTCATGGGCCCTCTTAAAGAACTGAGCTGTCTGATAGTTTTTCTGGTGTTACATAGTTTATCCACTCCAATACGCCTACTTCTGTGGGTCTATGTTATCTACTTCTGTCTGCTATGGCATTTCTGGTTTTTCTCCGGCAAGTACTTTAGTTATTACACTTTGCTAGGAGCCATCCTAGAGACAGGTTGACACCACCTAAAACAGTTCCTGCCTTGGTGTTAAATCCTGTCTCCTTGGTGCTCTGATCCAAATGGAATCTTCAATACCACCTGGCCAGCAACCTCAGAGACTGGTTCCACATCCACTCCACAGCTCTTGCCAGTACATGATAGCTAGGTACTGTCATTATACTGAAATATTGTCTCTATTTCCCTAGCAGGCTCCATGTGCCCCTCACTCGGATACATTATGACCTTTTCATAGGTATTGACTTAGGGGGAAGCACTTGGAAGGCTCTGAGTTAGGAAAATATTTGGTAGAATGTGACAAAGAGTGCAGCACCAGGGAGAATTGGCTGATTCCAGGACAGAAGCAGGGACAATGCAAAATGATCCCAGGGCATCATCTTGTGCCGCAAATTAAGGATGTACAGATTTTTCCAGCTTTATTGAGGTAGAGTTGAGAAAACTGTATATATTCAAAGTAGTTAACATGATGGTTTGATATATATATACATTGTGAAATGATGACCACAGTCAAGCTAAATTAATACTTCTATCATCTCATATAGTTGCATTTTCTTTAAAAAATTATTTCACTGCTATGAGAACCCTTAATATACTCTCTTAGCAAGTTTCAAGTGTACAGTACAGTATCATTAACTATGGCACCATGCTATACAGTCAATCCCCAGAACTTATTTATCTTATAACTGAAAGTCTGTAACCCTTGAACCCACCTCTCCTCCATTTTCTCCACCCCTCAGTGACCATGGCCGAGAAGCAAGCATAATTTTTAAATAAATACGTAAGAGTTACAGATAACCCAAAAGGAAACAGGAGTTGATCTCAAAGAGATCTCAATGGCTAAAGCTGGAATAATTTGCCCAAAATATATAGTGACAGTATAAGATTATGCCCCAAAAGAACAAAATAAATATCAATAACTATATGGATATAAATTAAAGATTGAATAAAGAAATAAATGAGGAAGAGGCAAATCCTTCCTACAAAAGTTTTCCAAATAACATACGTAGATACCCCTAGAGCAGTGGTCCACAACTTTTTGGCACCAGGGCCCGGTTTTGTGGGAGACAGTTTTTCCACAGATGAGGAGTGGGGGGAATAGATCAGGCGGTAACGCGAGCGATGGTTCAGGCGGTAATGCGAGCGGTGGGGAGCAGCAGATGAAGCTTCGCTCCCTTGACTGTTGCTCCCCTCCTGCCGTGTGGCCTGGTTCCTAACAGGCTGCAGCCCGCTACAGATCCACAGCCTGGGGGTTGGGGACCACTGCCCCAGAGGACTTCACTTCCTTCTTTGAGCGCAGACTGGACTTAATGACTCACTCACTTCCGGAGAATAAAGTATGGAAAGGTAAAATGAGCAACTTGACAGTGGAGAAACCTGACAGACACCTTCAACCAAGTGATCAAGGTGAATATCACCAGTGATGATTCATACTGATATCATGTGTCACCTGATATGATACAATGAGAAGGGGAATACACCTCTATGGTATTCTTGAAAACCCATACCCCAAATTTAAACAAGAGAAAACACAAGACAGACAACCATGAGGGACATTCTATAAAATACCTGATTAGTACTCTTCAAAACTCTCAAGGTCATGAAAAGCTAGGAAAGACTGAAAACTGCCACATATTGTAGAAGACTAATGGCACTTAAGGTGCCAATGTCATCTGTTATCCAGAATTCGACCAAGGAAGTGAAAAAGGATATGGGTGGCAAGACGGATTAAACATGAATAAAGTTTAGAGTTTAGCTCATAATATTGTACCAATATTAATTTCATAGTTTTAACGAATGTACAGTGGTTGCATACCATGTATTTTATGTACTTTCCCTGGGGAAGCCGGATGAAAGATATACAGGAACTCTCCATACTAAATTTCCAAAATTAAAGTTCATTTAACAAGTTAAAATGTAAAAACAAAATTGTGAAAAGGCCCTTCCTAAGAATAAACAAAATAAAGCAAAGGAGTCTAGGGCAGGTGGAGTTGGTGACTTGTATTAAGTAACCTAAGAAGAATGATTCCAATTGATTTGTGAACCCATCATCAGCCTGTATTTCTCTCACACATATGCCCACAAGACGAAAAATAAAATACAGTTGACTACTCATCTCCCAAGGAGCTTGAGAGCCCTGCAGAAACTCTGTGGAGTGTCTCAGCCAAGAACATCAAAGGGGCAGCACTTTAGAAGTGGCCTAGGCTAGGTATATGTCATCCACAGCATCTAGGTGTAGATATCTTTGTGCCTAACCTATTCTGAATTTGTTGAACTTCTTAAATGAACATATTAATACTTTTCCTCAAATTTGAGCTTTCGGCCATTAAATGTCTCTTTTTGACCCCTCCCTTCCTTCCTCCCTCCCTCTCTTCCTCCTTTTCTTCTTCCTTCCGTCTCTCTCTGGGATTAGCATTGCATGTTTAATGGTTTCCCAAGGGTCTCTTAAGAGTCTCTTATTTTTCTTTGAATACATTCTTTTATGTCCATCAATTGGGCAATCTGTATTGATCTATCTTCAGTTTTGTGGATTTTTCCTTCTGCTAGCTCATATCTGCTGTTGAACCTCTCCAGTGAATTACGCATACCAGTTATTGTACTTATTTAACTCCAGATATTCCTACTAGTTCATATGTATGATTTCAATGTATTTATTCATGTTATCAATTTTATGAGTCATGTAATTGTATTTTCTTTAATTCTTTTGTTTTTAAAGCATATTTATAATACCTGTTTTGAAGTCCTTTTCTACTAAGTCCAACATCTTAGCCCCCTCAGAGAAGATTTCTATTGACAGATTTTGTTTTCCTGTGTATAAGGCACACTTTCCTACTTCTTTACATGCATTCTTGAAAAACTGGCATTTTAGATAGTATATTATACTAACTTTAGATTCTGTTGCTGTCTTGTGGGTGGTTGTAGTTGATGGATTTTTGTCTGTTTAGTGACTTCCCTGGACTAATTCTGTAGTTTGCTTCTCCCTCAGTGTGTGTGTGACTGCTGTCATCTTGTTGCCTAGAGCTTGAAATTCCATTCCTACATCCTCATTGCTTCCCTTCAATAACAAGATGGCATTTTTTCCCATCCCAACTAGAGAGTATGGGGAGCTTTACGGAAATGATGGAGCAGGAGAAAGGGATTCACTAAATCTGTATTTGATGTCCTGGTAAACTCTAAACTCTAAACTCTATAGCCCCTTTCATACCTACGTATATATTCAGTTTTAATTTCTTGTGATTCAGAAAGGCTCATGGGAACAGAGGTCATAGCCCGGAGCCACCTCAGTGTGTGTAGATATCCACAGACAAGAACACGTTGTGGTTTACAAATAGTCTGTTCCAGAGACTCAGGGCACCCTGGGGCAGGTATAGAATGGACATGGCTGGTCAGTCCTGGGAGGCTCATGAAGATTAATGTGCAAGAAGTGGGACCTTTTGTCCTGGGAAGATGGGTTGGGTACACTTTTGAGGAACGCAGACCAAGGGTTAGGGGTAGGAGTCTGGACAATGGTCAACTTAGCCTAGATGAGGAACTAAGGTAAGTGCCTCCTGAGAAGTTCAACTTCTCCCGCGATGTCCACTTTGGGATGTAAATACAGTTATCCTCCTTAGAAGTTATACAAATGAACTCAAATACTCTCTCAGTCGCCTTGATCATCTGTAATGAAAAACAGGAGTGTGGCATGGGCCTGAAGAGTATGGAAGTGTTTTAGTCAGCTTAAGCGGCTATAATAAAATAGCATAGACTGGGTGGCTTAAACAACAGACATTTATTTCTCACAGTGCTTCAGCCTGGGAAGTCCAAAACCAAGGTGATGACAGATTTGGTTTCTGGTGAGGGCCCACTTTCTGGTTTGCAGATTGATGCCTTCTTACTGTATTCTCTCATGGTGGAGAGCGAGCAAGCTCTCTGGTCTCTTCTTATAAGGCCACTAATTCCAAGATGAAGACCCATCCTCACAGCTGTCTAAACCTAATTACCTCCCAAAGGCCCTATCTCCAAATACCATCACACTGGGGGTTAAGGCTTTAACATATGGATTTGGGTGGACAAAATTCAATCCACAGCAGAATAATGCCCCCCTCCCAATATGTCTGTGTCTTAATCCCAAGAACCTGTGATTATGTTACCTTACATAGCAAAAGGGAGTTTGTTGGCGTGATTAAATTTAAGGACATTGAGTTGGGGAGATTATTCTGGATTATCTGGGTGGACCCAATTTAATTGTGTGAATACAGAAAAGTAGAGAACCTTTCCTAGTTCTCAGTCAGAAAAGTAAATGTGGCGACAAAAGAGTAGTCGGAGAGATGCAACACTGTCAGCTTTGGATATGAAGGCAGGAGACCATGACCCAAGGAATATAGGAAGATTGTAGAAGCGAGAAAAAGCAAGGAAACAGGTTCTCCTCTAGAACCTCCAGAAAAAGAACACATCCCCAGTGATCTTTTTTTAAAATTAATTAATTTGTTTGTTTTTTTGGCTGAGTTGGGTGTTTGTTGCTATGTGCAAGCTTTCTCTAGTTACGGCGAGTGGGGGCTACTCTTCGTTGTGGTGCGTGGGCTTCTCGTTGCAGTGGGTTCTCTTGTTGCGGAGCACAGGCTCTAGGCACGTGGGCTTCAGTAGTTGTGGCACATGGACTCAGCAGTTGTGGCTTGCAGTCTCTAGAGCATATGCTCAGTAGTTGAGGCGCACGGGCTTAGTTGCTCTGCGGCATGTGGGATCTTCCCGGACCAGGACTCGAACCCATGTCCCCTGCATTGGCAGGCAGATTCTTAACCACTGTGCCACCAGGGAAGCCCCTGCAATAACATCTTGATTTTTAGCCTGGTGAGTGAGATCCATGTTGGGTTTCTAACCTATAGAATTGTAGTAAGACAAATTTGTATTGTTTTAAGCCACTAAAGTTGTGATAAGTTGTTAAAGCAGCAAGAAGTGATTAATACAAGGGAATCTGTGGGAATCCAGAGTGCTAATATTTCAAGAGAATTTGTTGGGCTCTAGGAATTCACCCAACCCCATTCACCCAGAGCTGTTTTTAAAGACCTTGTATTTTGGTGGGGACATGGAGGTTGGAAAAGTTCATTTGTTTAAATGTTGATTTCATGAAAAGGCATATTCCTGCTAATATGGCCAGGATCCTGAAATTTAATACAGGAGGCTGGCCAGGGTAAGAAAGGAGTTACAATTCAGGAATTCCTTGCTATGAAGAGACTAAAGAATTTATCCTTACACATATACCAAAACCTTTGGAGGAGAAGGTGTGCAGAGACCCTTTGCAGGCTTCCCTAACATGAATCGCTGACTGGCCACAAATACCAGATAATTCTGGATTAAATCTGAATTCCCAGTTTGGTTTATGATATTCAGCATTTGTCATGTACTGATTAGTCATGTGCATACCTTAGTTTAAAAAGTATCTAGTAAAATCCTTTGCTCAGTTTTACTGGGTTGTATTCTTCTTTATTAAGAGTTCTTTTTTTTTTTTTTTTTTTTTTTTTTCGGCACGCGGGCCTCTCACTGCCGTGGCCTCTCCCGTCGCGGGGCACAGGCTCCGGACGCGCAGGCGCAGGGGCCATGGCTCACGGGCCCAGCCGCTCCGTGGCATGTGGGATCCTCCCGGACCGGGGCACGAACCGGTGTCCCCTGCATCGGCAGGCGGACTCTCAGCCACTGTGCCACCAGGGAAGCCCCTATTAAGAGTTCTTTCCATATATTCTTCGTCTGAGAATTTGAGAGATTAAAAAATTTTTAAATATGCAGTGGTATCTCACTGTGGTTTTAAATTGCATTTCTCCAATCCTTAATGACATTGATCATCTTGTATGTGCTTATTTGCCAAATGCACACATTCTCTGGTAAAATTTCTTTGTCAATTATCTATCTATCTATCTATCTATCTAATCTACCATATTCTCTCTCTCAGTCTGTGTTATTTGTTTTTATTTTCGTGGTGTATTTTGAAGTCCAATTCATCTTTTTATTTTTTTTTGCATGATTGATGCTTTTGGAGACATAAGTGAAAAAAACGTTCCTAACCCAAGACTGTGAAAATTTTTCTTCTACGTTTTCTTCTAGAAATGTATAATTCTAACTTTTATGCTTAGGTGACTGACGTATTTTATATTAATTCATTATATGGTGTTAATTTAAGGTTGAGTATTTTTTTTTCTGTATGAATATTTACTGTTTTAACTCCGTTTGTTGGCAAGACCATCATTTCCCTCACTGAATCTTGTCATTTTTGCTGCACCATAGAGGTGGGGGGTGGGGGGATGAGTTCTCTAGTCTGGTCCATTGATCTATATGTGTAAACTTTCTCACTATCATATATATTTCTTTAATATAACCTAAGTATGTGATTAAAACTGCTAGTGTAGGTCTTCCCTCATTTTTTAAATGGTTTTAACTACTCTAAAATATTTGCATTTTCATGTAAATATTAAAATAATCTCATAAGCTTCCTCAAAAATGCATGTTACAGTTTTCATTACTATTATATTAAAAAATGAAACTTCTGTGGAGTTCTCCAATCAATGATCATAGTATACATCCCAACGTATTTACATCTTCTTGGTTTCTTGCAGCAAAATTCTGTAGTTACCTGGATACAGGTCTTGCACATATTTTGCTAAAATTCCCACTAACTGTTTTGTGGTGTTGATGCTATTGTTTATCCTCTTGATTTTTTAAATTTCATTACTTTTTTATGTTAGACATTTTATTAAGTACGCAGTAGTATCTCTTTGTGATTTTAATCTGCAGTTCTCCAATGACTAATTAGTTCAGCCCTTTTTATATGCTTATTTACCATATGTAGAACTTCTTTTGTAAAGTAGTTGTTCAATTTTTTGCCAACTTTGTATTTGGTTATTCATATTCTTGTTGAAATTTCAGAGTTCTTTATGTATTCAAGATACAGTCCTTTATTAGCTATGTGATTTTCCCCCAATCAGTGGCTTGCCTTTTATTCTTTTAACAACATCTTTCAAATAGCATAATTTAAAGTTTAATGAAGTCCAGTGTTTCAAAAGGTTCTTTTTTCAGCTTTGGTGATTGTGGTTCAGGGTGATTTGTGAGACTATGATCAAGATGAAAATCAGAACCACAGATATCTCAAGACTCGAGTGTAGGAGGGTATGCCTCTCAGGTTACTTACTTGGCTCTTGGCAGAACTCAGTGTTTTGCCTTGAGACACTCTTCACCTGCCTCATGACATGGCAGCTGGCTTCCCCTAGAGCAAGAGAGATAAGGGAGATCAAAAGAGTTTGCCCAAGAAGGAAGATGCAGTCTTTATAAGATAATCAGCAAATGGCATCCCATTACTCTGCAACATTCTATGCCTCAGAACTGTGTCATTAAATCGAGTGCACACTCAGATGGAAGGGTTTACACACAAGTATGAGCAACAAGAGGCAGGAATAATCGAAGGATATCTTAGAGGCTGTTTACTAC
This sequence comes from Kogia breviceps, assembly GCF_026419965.1. Taxonomy (NCBI): domain Eukaryota; kingdom Metazoa; phylum Chordata; class Mammalia; order Artiodactyla; family Physeteridae; genus Kogia; species Kogia breviceps. The sequence goes on from NC_081327.1 coordinate 48,009,091, forward strand.
AGTTCACCCTCTGGCACTTAAAATTCACAACACTTCCACAGGCAAAATACTCTCATCCCCTCCCAAGAACTCCCAAATTCCCGTTAAAGTAGAAGCTAAAAAATCCAGAATCTTATCATCTAGATCAGGTCCAGATATGGGTGAAACACCTCTGGTGTTATTTCCTTTTGCAAATTACTAGAATCATCCCATTCCATGGAAGGGAACAGAGGTCTCAAATACTTATGTAGCCATACATTAGGCCCTGGGAAGGCGCTGGCTAGATCTTGTGGAAGGTCACACAAAGATCTGAGGCCAGTTATGAAGCTCCCAGGTCCTAGACTGGGCTAATTATATGCAACATTAATGGCTTCACCTTCAGCCTAAGAATATCCAAGACCTGTCAGGCCCTCAGTGGAAGGAGACTCACAGGTCAATAATCAATGCTCGTGGCTCCCACCCCAATCTACGGGGCTGGCCATGCCCAAGCCATTACTAAGGCCAGTCCATGCCTCGTTATGGGACAGGGCGAGAAGCAGGCTTCCTCTTATATGAGTCTTTGAGGCTTCAACCAGCTCATCTGGTCTGCACTACAGCTTGCAGACGTCCTAAAAGGTCTCAGGTCTCCTTGACCTCTGGAGATCCTACATGCAGCAATCATAGGAGAGCACAAGTCAAGCGAGGAAATGTGCAGATTGAATCAAGGACTTAGTGTGAGAGGGCAATTATGGGTCAGATAGCAATCACCATGCCTTCATAAATTCTGGATACACACTGGTCTGTAACCAGACCATCAGCTCCTGCCCAGTCCTGGCAGGGCCTAGGGCCAAGCAGATGTTTGGCTAGAGGACACAGGCAGGTCAGGCTCTGGTGGCCCTGTTCTCCTCCAGGGCTGTCCTCTTGGACTGTGACCCCAGGTCATAACCATTCTCCAAGATCTTCTCTGTACACAGCAGGAGATCACTCACTTCAGAATTAAATCCATTTGACCAGGCGCGCTCTGGACCTCTCAAAGTCCCCAGGGTATTGTGGAGGAGACAGGGTTTGGCAGGATGGGCCTTGACTAGCTCATCTACTCTGCCACGATGATGCCTGAACTCCCAATGTGAGTGCCTCCTGCCTCGAGCCGTGTAGTCCCCCAAAGGCCCTCTGAGAACAGGAGACCAAGAGAGGGATATAGGGCCACTGGGATTCAGAGGAAAACCACAGGCAGCACAGGAACCTCTCCCCATGCACCATGCCCTTTTCCACAGACCTGTCCATTACCCCATGAGCCATAGCCCTGTCCCTGCCTTGGACTGGGAGCCAGACTTACAGGCTCATCAGAGAAAAGGGGTCAAGCTGCCAATGGCATCCACGAGGCACGACCCTGCTCTTTAAACTACATCCACATCTCAAGACCATCTCCTGTGCGTGTCTAAGACCTTGTGGGATTTACCAGTCAAATGTAACACTCAACCCTCCAAAGAGGCCAGATGTTCTCCCTGTCTCCCTATCCCAGATGACTCATGGCTTCCATGATCTTTAAGAGAGGTTCACAAGATGAAAGAAGTTTTCTTAGCCCCAAAACACTCTGGATCTAGCACCCTCTCTAGCTTGAGGTTTTATACTCTCAGTGGGGTAAAGACGCAGACTATACTTGAGATTCAGGAAAAAACAGCGCCAAGAGTGTGACTTGCAGGTGAGGAAGAATTCAAATAGCAAAGTACACACAATGAAGAGGCAGAGACGAGATGACAATTTGGGTATACTTATTTATTCTTTTACACTGATGTGTGAACATCATAAGTGTACAACTCCATGAATTGTTACAAAACAAAACAAGTGCCCACATGCAGATAAGAATTCATGTGCTTAGCGAGCTTGAGGGCGTGGGGGAGGGGTGATGGGATTAGCAAGAATGGTGTGTTTGGAGTGACTGGTGAGCCTGGGGGTCTTAAGGTGTTTGGGAACATTGACAGGCTTGGGGAGATTTACGAGCTTAGAGATTAAGACAACTAACCAACTGGGTGAGGTGTAGTGAAATGCAGGAGGCTCTTATTTATGTCATTTCATTGACAGTGATTAAGCAGAGAGGGCATCAGGAGCCGGTCACCAACAAGCGGACTGAACTCAATGTTTTCATGCAAATTGGGGCTTCTTCGTGGGACAGGAATTCAGGAAAGCAGCAACCCATATTTGTTTTTAAATCTATCTACAGAGTTCAAAGTACAGCAAAGTCAGTCCCCCTCTGCTCTCCATTACTGCAGTCTACCCCAATTAGAGAAGAGAAGTGAATCAAATATTTGAGAAGAGGAAACGGAGTCTTGGTGAAGCCACGGAGCAGAGAGATGGAGACAGGTTGCGAGTGAGCGGGCAGAGGACGGGGAGAAAAAAGAGAGACCAGATCACACAGAGAACAGCAACGGAATCACAAAGTAGGAAGAGAGGGGTCGGGGACCGTGGTAAAGCAGTTGGGAACAGGGACAGGCATTGGGGAGGCGGAAAGAGAGCAGGGTCAGTGAGTGAAGGCAGGAAAGGAGAAGAAAAAGCAGAGAACAAGGAACACGGAGAAGCAGTAGGGAACATGGAGGGAAAACAAGCCATAGTCCTGGAGCTGCAGGGTCAGCAGCTTGTGGTGCCGTCTCATCCCACCTGTTGTGTACCAGGAAACCTGGTTTTGCTCAAAACGCAGCACCATCCAGGAATCCACAGGGCAACTATTGTGACTCAGATAACCTGTTATACAGATAACTTTGAGGGAACACACGGTACAACATGAGAGCCAGAACAATGTGTCCAGAGAGTTCCATAAAAGGACACATTGTGGTTCACAGGGCTCAGTTCCAGAAGCTCAGAGGACGCTGAGGCAGGTAAAGAGTCCTCTAGGACTCCGCGTTGTGCAGCACAGTGTCCTGGAGACAACTCAGAGGGCAGAAGACCTTACGTGAGAGGTTCTGTGTGGCCAGGTCCATGTCTGAGACCCAGCTACAGGGAATCGTGCAGGGCAAGGAGAATGGCGTGGGTCACGAAGCCCACGTGAGGAAATCTTTGCTTGAGACTCCAGCCTCATGGCTGTTCTCACGCAGAATCAATGACGTAGCTAATAAGAAGACAGCAAATGTCCTCACGAAGCTTTTGGTCGTCTACGAGGAGAAAAGGAATGAAATGGAACAGAAGAGTTTCTGTGGGACGAAGGGCCAGAGTCTTCTTCTTTCAACAGGCCCTGTTGGAGGCCTGAGACCCACCTGGCTCCCTCGGCTACAGGAGACTGGGGTGGGGGTCGGGGTGGGGGGGTGAAGGGTTCTGGGGCTACAAGTAGGAGGAAACATTGAAGGATATACCTGCCTAACGTTGAACTCATGAAATGTGTATTATCAGTAACCTTGCTGACATCACCACCAACACTACTATGTCAATATAATGTGGATGACGCGCAGACACTAGAGGCTTGCGACAAGTTTCCACAAGGCACAGCATCAAAGAGAATGGAGCCAGACCCCTAGGATGAAAGCCAGGATGTTTTCTTCCTGACGTTTATCCCCCGGCTTTAGGTCAGGTGTCCCGGCTGTACGCACGTGCCCAGTCTTACCTCAGGTTCCCGGCTTTATAGCTGGTGCCACAGCTTTATTTCACATTTCCTCTTTATGTCCGGTCCTCGGGCCGAACGTCATGTGCCCAGCTTTTGTAACATAACTAGAACTAAATACAAGGGTCCCCAGACTTTACCTCAGTTTTCTGGCATTTACGTCACCTGACCCTGCTTTATGACACTTTACCCTGCTCTACGTCAGTTGACAATGCTTTACCGCACTACCAGGCTTTGTTTACATTAATTTCCCAGGCTTTTACGTCTTTTTACCCTATTTTACGTCACTTGACAATGCTTTACGGCACCTCCCAGGCTTTACCTAAGCTGACTTTGCTTTACTTCACCTGACCCTGCTTTATGGCATTTCTCCTGCCTGGCGTGACCTCAGGTTTTCAGGTTTTGCGTCGGGTGATCTGGCTTTACCCGTCTTATCCTGGTTTAACTTTCCTAACCCTGCTTTTCGTCAAGATCCTGACTTTCTGTAACGTGCTCGGCCTTACATCAGGCCCTGTAACAGGGAAGAACTAATTTGGTTTCGCATTACATCTTTCTTTTATTTTAACTTTTGTTTTCTATTTTTACTACAAGATAATCACTAAAGGAATGTTGCCTATAGCTTAAAATATACATAATGGCCTGTTTTCTCTGAGAGCCCTGTCGCACCCCTAGCCCCATGCCTGAATGTTAAACTAAAATACCTTTGTTCAGGGCTTCCCTGGTGACGCAGTGCTTGGGAGTCCGCCTTCCGATGCAGGGGACACGGGTTCGTGCCCCAGTTCGGGAGGATCCCACGTGCCGCGGAGCGGCTGGGCCCGTGAGCCATGGCCGCTGAGCCTGCGCGCCCGGACCCTGTGCTCCGCAACGGGAGGGGCCACAACAGTGAGAGGCCCGCGTACCGCAAAAAATAAAATAAAATACCTTTGTTCAGCTCACAGGAAACATCCTCACCCAGCCCACCTGTGAATGGCTGCAGGCAACAAGAAATTAACATATCCCCTCCGGGAGTCTGGATGAAGCCAGGAGATGTTTGCAACAACTCATGGGCCTTTTATTTTACCTCCTCACCTCCCGCTTTATGTGTTGTCTAAAAGAAACTAGCATCCAGACCCTAGTAAGATGCTCCTCTAGGACACTGGTCCGCCATTTTCACGGACTCCCGGCATTCCAAACAAAGTGGTCATTCCGTGCCCCAACACCTTCGCTCCCGATTTATTGGCCTGTCTGTCATGCGGCAAGGAGAATGAGCTTGGACTCGATAACAAGCCTAGAATTAAGAAAGAGATGATATTCTATTGTAATAGTGTGTGGCCACAATATATGTTAGGATCAGAAGAGCGACGGCCCCTGAATAACTCACTCAATTATTATATGATCTTGCAGTTAGAATTGTTTTGTGAAAGAGCAGGGGGAAATGACAAGATCCTACACGCTGAAGCATTTATACTATTACATCAGGAGGAAAAGGAGTCAGAGGGCTAACGCCTTATAGTGCATCGGTCTGAAAGGAAACCCAAGAGAAAATCTGTTCTACAAGAGGGAGAGAGAGGAAATGAGAGCGGGGACATGTTATGTCAAAACTTACCCCGGAACTCTAGCCTCTCCGCTTCCCCCACTGGCAGAGCCGACTGTACCAGCAGCTGTGCCGACCGTCCCCATGCCGCCAATATATTCACCCCTTTTACCGCCTCCTGTTTCCCCTATTTATGGGGATCAAGTAAACGTTTCTATGTTAACCGCTGGGGCACGGAGAGCTGGTGTGGTAACACCATTTAAAACCCAACAGCGGGGCTTCCCTGGTGGCGCTGTGGTTGAGAATCCGCCTGCCGGTGCAGGGGACACGGGTTCGTGCCCCGGTCCGGGAAGATCCCACATGCCGCGGAGCGGCTGGGCCTGTGAGCCATGGCCACTGAGCCTGTGCGTCCGGAGCCTGTGCTCCGTAATGGGGGAGGCCACAACAGTGAGAGGCCCGCGTACCGCAAGAAAAAAAAAAAAAAAAAAAAAAACCAGCGCACTCAGTTTGGACCTGGAGCCACTTCCGGAGCTGGGAAATTTCCCTTGTGCTCATATCCCATAGGAGGCAGCTAGGTTTTTATGGATGCACAATCCATTCTCAACTTCATATTTGCTTAACTGGAAAGACCATAACTCTGCTTCCCGAGAGGACCCTCTCTGCATGACTGAACTTTTTATATCTGTCTTTGCCACTCAACATCCCACTTGGGCGGACATTCACACTCTTATGAATAGGATGCTTACTGCGGATGAAAGGATGGTTGTTGACAAGGCTAGAGAGGAAGCACACCAGCTCCATCTAGCGGATCCAGGTGAAGCTCCAGGAGCAAATCTGGCAATCCTATTGCTGAGCCTAATTGGGATCGTGAAAATGGACGCATGCCACACCTAGAGCATTATATCAATAGAAAGTGTAGCGGGTCTTCAAAAGGGGGTACCTAGGCAAAAGAGCTTAAACAAAATTCAGGAGATAGAACAAAAACCCAATGAGAATCCATCAGAGTTTATAGAATTTATCAAGCTCATAGGCGCTACAGGGATGCAGACCCTGAGGCCCCTGAGAATATAAGGGTGGCAAATATGACCTTCATTGGGCAAAGCGCCCCAGATGTAAGAAGAAAATTACAAAAGTTAGATGGTGCATTTGGAATGGACACTTCTCAATTGGTAGGTGTTGCTTTTAACGTGTTCAACAACAGGGAATGATGACAGAAGAAGATAACACCACTGTTCTGGCAGCAGCACTGGATTCCCAGAAGGTGAGAACCCAAAGAGAGGTAAGCCACCACTGGGGAAAGAACAATGCGCTTACTGTAAGGAGGAAGGGCACTGGAAAAAAGATTGCCCTAGGCTAAAACATAGGAACCAAAACGATAAAAGGAAGCAGGGAGGCTCTCTTGTATGGTAGAAAGAGAGGAAAGCTCATGGTAAATGAAGAGGCCCGGGGGCTCCCTTGGACTTGAGGCATCAAATTCCAATCTCCCCACAGGAGTCCCGGGCAACTTTAACAGTGTGGAACAAGTTGATTGACTTTCTAATAGATATGGGTGCAGCATATTCTGTGGTAAACACCAAGGTGGCACAGAAAACATCTCAATCCATCCTGGTCATGGGAGTCTCTGGAGAAGTACAAAATCGTTTGTTCTTACCTCTAGGATGTCAACTAGGGGACCTCACCTTGAAACACATTTTCTTATATATGCCAGAGTGTCCAATCCCTCTTTTGGGGCAGGACCTCCTTTGTAAATTAAAAGCTCAAATCACATTTTTGACAGAATAGCTTGATATCAGGGACCCACCAGAGCACACTTTGAGCCTACAGATGGGCCTCATGGAAACCCCAGAAAAGGAGATAGAGCTCTTTTCCCCCTGAAGTCTACGAAAAGGTAAGGCCAGAAGTGTAGGCTGACAGCACCCCAGGGAAAGCCAAAAATGCATGGCCAATGTGAATCCCATTAAAAAGGAATGCTGGGACACCTAATTTAAAACAATATCCTCTGAGTCAAGAGGCCCAAAAGGGAATTCAGCCAATCCTCGAAAAGTTTTTGAAAACAGGACTGATGAAACCTTGCAAGTCCCTGAACAACACCCCTATTCTCCTGGTCAACGCCAAACTCAGCAGACTATTGCTTTGTCCAGGACTTGAGGCCTATTAGTGAAATAGTCCAAGATTTGTACCCTCTGGTACCTAATCCATACACTGTGCTCACAACTATTGCTGGAGGATACAGCTGGTTCTTGGTTTGGGACTTGAAAGATGGTTTTTTCTGCATTCCTATTGCAGAAGAATCACAGCAGCTATTTGCTTTTACATGGCAGGACCCAGAAACACAGGTAGTCCAACAGTATTGTTGAATCGGTCTGCCTCAAGGATTTAAGAATGCCCCTACTGTAAGCTGCTTTTTGCAGGACACTACCGTCAGCAGGAAGCCCCTTTCCCTGTCACTTTAGCAAAGGCTATATTGTAACTAACTTCTAAACCAAGCAGCCCCATGCTCTACTCATATCTGACCCAAGCACACCTTTCAAATCTTTTAATCAAACAATACCTTACCTAACTTTTCGGTTCTTTCCATAAATCAAAGCCGTAAAAATGAAGAATAAGTAATTAACAGATGACCAGATCTCTTCCCTAGCTTCCCTTTCAGTAATCTCTGGAACAAACTGTGTGAACAAGATAATGTCTAGAGGAGGATCAGGAGGGGTCGACAGGCCTGCACACAGTGTGGGATGGCGCTGACTCTGACCCCCATCTCAATGATTAACTGAGATTCCTTCTCTGTTTCCCTTTCAAAACTTTGATGCCTGAGCAGAATCTTTGGAGGTGGTTTTGGGCTGAGGCCACCGTCTTCCCGGATTGCTGGCATTCTGATTAAAGGCACCTTTTCTTTCTACCGACATTGGTGAGTATGGATTTTGTAAGCAGCAGGCAGCAGGACCTGATTCATTCGGTAACACTACTTTGTTTGGGGAAATGTTGGCTAGGGACCTCAGAAACGTAATATTGGATGAAGGACTCTAACTCCAATATGTGGACAGTTTGCTCATAGCAAGTCCTGCATATGATAAATGTCTATAAAATACCATCAGAACCCTGAACTATTTGGCCAATTGTGGATATAAGGTCTCCCAGAAAGAGGCCCAGATATGTAAGCAAGTCACCTATCTGGGCTTTGTCCTCTCCCAAGGATAGCGGGATCTTTTGCCTGATAGAAAGTAGGCAATTGCAGGCTTGGGAATACCCAAGACCCACAGGCAACTGAGAGGGTTCCTGGGAATGGCAGGGTTCTGTCAGATTTGGATCTCACAGGAAAACCCTTCTGTGAGGCTTTACAGGGACATGATCTTGAGCCCCTTACTTGGACTAAAGAGTGCCAAACAGCCTCTGAAACAATGAAAACAAAGTTAGTCTCAGCCCCGACTTTGGGATTACCAGACTGAAAGAAACCTTTCAAATTGTATGTCCATGAAAGACAAGACATAAGTCTTAGGGTGTTAATTCTGGGGAATATCCCTCCACCCACTGCCTACTTCTCAAAACAACTAGAAGAGACTGTTAAGGGATGGCCACCTTGCCTTCGAGCTGTAGCCACTACATGTGACAGACTTCAGGAAGCTGAGAAGTTTACCCTGGGGCAACCCACCACTGTGTATGTCCCTCACCGTCCTTTCTTTAGTGGAACAAAAAGGGGGCTATTGGCTGAGTTCTGGGAGAATGGGAAAGTACCAAGCCATTCTCTTAGACAAGTCCAACGTAAGACTTCAGCTCACTTCAGCCCTAAATCCAGCCACATTGCTCCCGATTGATGCTGCAGAATCCCCAGAGCACAACTGCCTACACGTCATCGGGCTATTCTAGCAGAGCAGATTTAACGGACCAACCCTCAGCTGAGCCAGATATGGAACTGTTCACCAATGGAAGCAGCTGCATGGACCAAGGTAGCCGACACGCTGGGTATGTGGTGGTAAACCTTAAAAGGATTGTTGAAGCAAAAGCCCTGCCCCCCGGGGAGCTCAGCTTAGAAGACGGAAATCATTGCACTGACAAGAGCCCTGCTCCCACTGAAGGCAAGGGAGTAAATATATGCACAGACTCTTTGCTATGTGTTCTCCGTGGTGCATGCTCACGGGGCAATCTGGAAGGAAAAGGGGCTCCTCACTTCGAACAATAAAGACATAAAACATTCTTCTGAAATCCTGTCACTACTGACAGAGACAGAGTAAAGGGACAAAGTAGGTAATTAAATAGTTAATCCCACTAGGGTACTGTAGGTAAAGAAAAAGGGGTGGGAGACCCCTGTAAGTTAACGATCACTCAAGAAAGCAGGTTTGCTTCACCACAAAACCAAGCAGGCTTGCTTAGCAATAAAACCGTGGAACAGAAGCATGAGAAATGCCCCAAAACAATAAAACAATGGTGGCATGAGACCCATATCCTGCCCAGTGAACTCAGTAAGTTAATGACCCCTAGGACATGCTCTCTGCACACATAAAAAAAACAATAATTTATGGAAAGGTGACATTTCAAAGTGAAAGACCCTCATTGTACTGAGAGCTGAGATCACTTTTCCACAGCACCATGACAGCCCTGGGTTGACCATGTCGGGACGAGAAAACTCCCCTGCCCAACCTGGAGGCGGAGCTGATAATGGAACTGTGACGTCTACTCCAGAATGAGGAAGAAGGTGGTCTTCTCCCCCTCCCCACTTTTCCTCTGATTAGAAAACTGTAGCCCACTAAGTTCTCAGGGTGCAGCACCCTCTCACCCACCCACTTGTAAGCCTCACAAGTGTCCTATTCTAATAAATCACTTCTTATCTATCACTTTGCCTCTCGCTTAATTCTTTCTGTGCTGAGACATAAAGAACCGGAGCTCCTCGGAGCCCCCCCGAAATGCCATCTAGTGGTTTCACTGTTAGAAGCAGTCCATAAGCCCTCCCAATTGGCCATAATGCACTGCCCGGGCCACCAAAAGGAAACTCATATAATAGAGGGCAACTGGTTAGCTGACCAAGCTGCAAAGAAGGGAGCAAAGAAGGCAACAATCAAGCCATGATAGGATCACTTCTCCCACAGATTGACTTGTCAAAATACCAGGCAGTGTATTCAGAAAAGGACAAGGAGAGGGCCGAAGAGTGGGGTTTCACTCTTGACCACACATCACCTGGCTGGAAATGTAGTGCACAGGGAATTGTTTTGATTCCTGAGACACTCCTGGACACTGTGCTGTAGCACATTCATAATAGTGCCCATCACGGGAGAGATGCCACCTTACGATGGATTTAAAAGTATATAATGGGGGGCTTCCCTGGTGGCGCAGTGGTTGAGAGTCCGCCTGCCGATGCAGGGGACACGGGTTCGTGCCCCGGTCCGGGAAGATCCCACGTGCCGCGGAGCGGCTGGGCCCGTGAGCCGTGGCCGCTGCGCCTGCGCGTCCGGAGCCTGTGCTCCGCAGCGGGAGAGGCCACGACAGTGAGAGGCCTGCATACCGCAAAAAATAATAATAATAAAAATAAAAGTATATAATGGGGCCTAACCTACAAAAAAACCACCCAGTGAGTCACTCAGAATTGCATGATTTGGGCTAAAAATAATCCAAAGACTGCTGTCAGGCCTCCCCAGATGGGGACCCAACACAGAGGAACCTGCCCCACTGAGGACAGGCAAATAAAGTTGACTCAAATGCCTTGAGCTGCAGGAAATTTCAGATATCTGCTACTGTTTGTGGACACTTTTTCAGGATGGGTGGAGGCATAACCCACCAGGACAGGAAAAGTCTCTGAAGTGGTTCAAGCCCTCCTTAAGGATATTATCCCCGGGTTTGGACAGCCTAACACCCTTCAAAGTGATAACAGGCTTGCTTTTGTCTCTAGCATAATCCAACAAATAGATGTCTAAAGCACGACAAATTCATGGGCAGTTACATTCGTCCTGGGACCACAATCAACAGGAAAAAAATGAGAAAATGAATCATACATTAAAAAGAAGCACTGCTAAAACAGGTCAAGAGAATAATTTAACTGGGGATAAGGCTCTGCCAACTGCCCTGCTGTGGATCAGAGGGGCTCCCAGAAGCAGGCTGAAATTAAGCTCCTTTGAAATAGTTTTTGGTAGGCCATTACAGGTGTCTACCTGGACCAAGGAACCTGTAAACGCTCTGAAAGATCTAGCTGTTGCTAATTAGGTTAAAATTTGGGGAACTATACTGACCTCTCTTCATGAGTTTGCCTCCAACAGGTCTGCCTATCCAACTGAAGTAACCTTACATCCGTTCTGACCCGGAGACTGAGTCTTCCTTAAAACCTGGACAGAACAAGGGCCTGAAGCTCAGCTGATTGCAAGGTGGACAGGACCACATGTGGTATTACTTACCATGCACTCATCTGTCAAGTTAGCTGGAGAAAAGCCATGGATTTATCACACTCAGATTAAAGCAGCACCACTGTCATCAGAAAATGGCCCAACTCCCGAAAGGCCTAGAGAGCAATGGGTTTGTGAACTCTTAGAAGACTTAGGTTTGCTCTTCAAAAAAGATAAATATTGAGATTGCAATTTCATTATAGCTGGAGGAGGGTGGGTCAACCTACGTGTTTAATCTTGTTCAACTGAACAACACAGCAATCTATTGTAATTATGGCACAGTCGGAAAGTTAAAATTAATAGATATGTATAGAAACTGGAACCAAAACCCCCAAGTCCAATTACAAATTAGACAACAGAAGGACTGAGGGATTTCATCAGGTTCAAATAATTGAGAATTGTCCTATCTACCAAAGATTCTAAGGACTATTCTTAGACTAGAATAGAATATTCTTATCAGCCCAAGGCTGATCAATTCCATTCTACAATCACTCACATCACCCCTATTTAGCAGGAAGTAGCCAGAGGGGTCATTGCCCCTTTTCCCATAAGACTGTGGAATGGACGTTGACAGTGGGGAGTTGTAATAGGGAATAACAAATCTGACTCCATATTAGATATGTTTCTTTTACTTTAACCTTTGATATCTGTTGCTTTTGTTACAAGTTAATCACTAAAATGATGTTGCCTATAGCATGAAGCATAGATAACGCCCGCCCCGTCTCAGGTAACCCTGCCCCCTCTGCCTGAATGTTAAACTAAAATACCTTTGTTCAGCTCACAGGGAAACATCCTGACCCAAGCCACCGGTGAATGACTGCAGGAAAGAAGAAATTAATATACCCCCTCCTTGAGTCTGGTGAAACCATAAGATATTTGCAAAACATATGGGCTTTTTACTTTACCTCCTCACTTGCCCCCTCTCTGTTCTATAAAAGAAACTACCACCCAGGGCTTCCCTGGTGGTGCAGTGGTTAAGAATCCGCCTGCCAATGCAGGGGACACGGGTTCAAGCCCTGGTCTGGGAAGACCCCACATGCCGCGGAGCAACTAAGCCCATGCGCCACAACTACTGAGCCTGAGCTCTAGAGCCCGTGACCCTCAACTACTGAAGCCCGCACGCCTAGAGCCCGTGCTCCGCAACAAGAGAAGCCACTGCAGTGAGAAGCCCAAGCACCGCAAGGAAGAGTAGCCCCCGCCCGCCGCAACTAGAGAAAGCCCGTGCGCAGCAACGAAGACCCAACTCAGCCAAAAATAAATTAAAAAAAAAAAAGAAACTCGCATCCAGACCCCCTACAAGACGGTTCTCTAGAACTCTAGTCTGCCATCTTCTCAGACTCCCAGCTTTCCAAATAAAGTTGTTATTCCTTGCCCCAACACCTCCTCTCTTGATTTATTAGCCTGTCATCCTCTCTTGATTTATTAGTCTGTCATGCGGCGAGCAGAACGAGCTTGGACTCGGTAACAATGAGAGTCAACTTCTCCTAAGATTCCTCAACGTAAATGGGAATCCTGTGGGCAGTGGAGCTCGGGGTTCCAACTAGGCTGGTCCTCAGGGGCTTTGCCTCATTGAGCTCCATTCGGCTGACCAAAGGGCAAAGAGTGGGAAGCCAGAGATCAAGCGAGAGCAAAGTGAGAGCGTCACAGAGGAAGAGAGAAAGGGAGATCCTGGAGGAGAGAAAACTGAAGAACGACTAAGAAAGACAAAGACCTGGAGAAAAAGACATAAAAAGAGCTGAAGGGATAAGGAAGGAGGGCACACAGACACACGGAGACATAAACATCGGAAGAGAGACAGAGATGCAGACGCAAAGAGACATCCAGACACAGAGAAAGAGGCTCAGAGACAAGGAGTCGCGGGCAGAGACATTCAGAGCAAAGAAGGAGAATCCAGAGCAGGCCTGTCCATATCTGCGCTCACCCTCACACTAAATTTGTCGGGTAGGACCGCCTGATGCAGCCCAGGAAAAGAAGATTGGATCATCCGGACCGCGCACTCCTCTAAACTAGCTTAAACACCCTCCCGGGGGCGGATCCCAGCGGCGGGCATCTTGCCCTACCCTCGTCCAGCCAGTGGTGGCGCTCAGAGGCCGGAGGGGCATTTTCCTCAACCAACGAGGTCTCAGAAGGCTCCCAAAGCCTCGCCCACAAGCACCCCAGTTAGGCCTGGGCTCCTAATCTGCATGGCTCCGCCCACAGAGCCCTATCTTGGGAAGTGAGGTCAGCTCGGCCTTTTGCCGGTCTGGGCAGGCCCTGGTCAGCCTACACATTGCCTTCGCAAACTCACCCCTCTGCGCCATGAGCATGTCCACGGCTTGCGCTTGCCTTTTTCCAGAGGCCGCTAAGCCCTTTGCCTGCCTGAATACCCAGACACCCATGAATACTTCCTACATCTGAGAGGCCCGCCTCTCGCCAGAGAAGCTGAGTCCCATAGGCTGGCCAGCCTGCGCACGGCACTCCGATTGGAAGCGGCGACTGTCCGTCAATCATTTTCTCTCTGTCAGACTCCCCTCCACCCTCACGCCTCTGCCTTTCCTGGTAGATAAAGGAGGGTGAAGTTGCCTCAATTCTGGAGAGCGCGTCTATAGACCAGGCACGGGCATCTATCATGACCTAGGCTGCGAACTTCCTCCAGTGAAGAGAGGAATAGGCCCGAAACTTCGATTGGGTCCAGAGAGATGTCAGTCAAGGGATCGGCGGGTGCAATAGCAATCCGACGCACAGTATTGGTGGAGATACGAAGCCGACGGAATGCGGGCGGAACGGTCGGAGGGGGGGCCGGCTTCGCTTGATTGGGCCATAAAGGAAGCAGTGCCGCCCTCCGTACTCCGGATTGGCTGAACGTGAGCCGCGCCCCCCTCACGCCGGCAACCGTGGGTACAAGAAGTGTCCCGGACTCGTCCCTGTTAGCCGCTGGTGCGGGTGCGGTGGGAACGAGGGCAGAAGGGGCTCTGGGTTCCAGGCCAGATCCGACGTAGATCCGGGAGTGGCGCGCGCTTTCTCTACGGTGAGGGAACACAAGTGGGAGGCGGGAGAGAGGGGTCCGGCGCCCAGCGAGCGAATAAAGGTCCGCAACCGGAAGTGTCTTCAGAGCCGCGTCGCACCCGGAAGTGTGGCAAGACAGCCGCCACACCCGCAAGTGTGATGCTTCCGCGGCTACGGGAAGTAATGGTACCTGGCCAATTGAGATACGGAGTTAAAACAGGTGTTTATATATCTTTATTTCCAGAGGCTCGATAGAGCCTCCCATTTCGGAAAGTGTTGGAGGTTGCAAGTATGTGGTCGTGTTTTTGAATGTCTCATCCTGTTGAAACTCGAGGGGAAACGAGCCCCAGGAGTGTGTACAAGGGGGCCAGGTTCAGTAACAGCTTTTAAGAAGTTTCTTTTGCTGCGGGTCACTCTCCATTCCCCTCCCCCACAGGGATGTGCAGATGGAGGCCGGAGGAGGCACTGCTGCCCCAGCCCCCGGGGACGCGGAGGACTTGGAGGAGATGCGGTTCCCCAGTGAGGAGACTAGAGACGGTGAAGGGATTTGCAGGGATCTACCCGGTACTGCAGATGCGAGCGTGGAGAAAACAGGTATGCATTCCCTTCACTGGGGTCTTGGAAGAAATCCCCACGGGGTGTTATTGTTGGGGGAGGTCCATGGGGGACCAGAGGGGAGCCTTTTGGGACTCGGGGAAGTAGTTTAAACCATAGCTTGGGTCAGTGGGAAGTCATTGTGTACTCACGTTGTAGTTTAAATCATTGAGGAGTGAAAAAGAAATCAGTGGGTGTCAATGGATGTTCACTGGGGAGTTGGTATGAATTTAGGTCATTGAAGAATCAGAAAGGGATCCGTTGGGGTTAAAGAGGGGCACTAGGGATTGAGGATGTTAAGGTCAGTGAATGACCAAAAAAAAGTTAATAGGGTCAAATGGGGACTATTTAAAAGTCAGTCCTCCTTTAACCGCTTTGGGGTCTTTAAATCATTGAGGTGGGAAAGGGAATCAGTGGGGGCCACTGGGCGCTCAGAGTATTTACATCATTGACGAGTTGATGGTAGTCGTTGGAGGGAGTCTTCAAGGAACCAGATCTTAGTGGACGTTAATGATGATCATTGATGGGGAGACAGTGGACATCAGTGAAATTATCTGGAGAGTCAG
Source organism: Kogia breviceps (assembly GCF_026419965.1). Classification (NCBI taxonomy): domain Eukaryota; kingdom Metazoa; phylum Chordata; class Mammalia; order Artiodactyla; family Physeteridae; genus Kogia; species Kogia breviceps. The sequence continues at coordinate 48,024,658 of NC_081327.1, forward strand.
AGGACCAGTAGGAAGATCTTTGAAGACTCTGGTGTCTGTGTAAAGCTATAGAGTGGAGGATCAGCGGAAGTCATTGCGGAATGAGTGCTCACTGACCACTTTGGAATTAGTGGGTGTTAATGGGGTCATTGGGAAGGATCAGTACACATCACTGAAAATCAGTAATTGGGGGGGGGGCGTCTTTGAGAACTTGTTGGCAAGTATTGAGAGTAGGTACTTGGGGACTGTCAATGAGAAAATGAGGGACTATGAGGTCATTGGGATTTTATGAGGAAAGTATTGATACATAGTTCGCCAGCGGATAACACTGGTTGTCACTAGGGATCAGTGGACCATCAACTAAAATAAATGGGAGGGTAGTCAGTAGAGGGCAATGAAATTGTGGATTTCATTGGTGAATGTTAATGACGGTCATGGCGAAGGGCGACAGAGGTCATTAAAGTCCTGTGTGTTAGTGGATGTTATGGTGGTTATTGTAGGGAGGGGAGTGGATATCAGTGAGAATAAAAGGGAGTCATATCAATGAGAATAAAAGTCAGGGGAGTCAGTGGAGGTCACTGGAAGTCTTGGATGTTAGTGGAGGTTAATGGTGGTCATTCTTGGGAATGCAGTGGACATGGAGATTAAATTGTGTGTAGATTAAATTGTGGGTCGGGGCAGTCATTGAAGACCCAGGTATCAGTGACGTTAAAGTGGGGTCATTGGGAATGAATAGGGGGTGAGGGGGTCCTAAAGACCCGGATGTTAGTAGATAATCATGGCAGAATTTGGATTCGTGATCATCAGCAAGACTGGGAGAGTCAGTGGGGTCATTAGGATCAGTGGACATCAGTGAGAATAAATAACGGGTTAGGGTAGTGGGGGGCACATTCAAAGACGCAGATGTTAATAGATATAATGGTAGCTATTGAGGGGTGAGTCGATACCAGGAAAATAAATGAGGGGTCAGAGATTAATGGGGGAACCATTGAAGCTGAAGCTATTGATAATCCTTCAGAGGCAGTGGAGTGCTTTGAAGACTTGGGAATGGCAGTTATTGAAAGGGGAATAATTAGTCCGTAGGGATATAAAGGGTTCAGTAATGACAGTAAGATGGGATTATTGGAGTTTTAGGGGGCTCGTTGAAACCTAAGTGTTAGTGGGCGTCACTGAGGGGCAGGGGAGACACCTGGGGGTCTGTGTCAGCAGCAGGGGGGTCATTGCAGGGCTGGTAGGGATTTGGTGGGTCTGTGGGCACATGGGGTTAACGGGAGTCCACGGGCAGATGACTCACCAGGGGCTCCCTTTCAGGATCCGAGACCGAGGACCAGCCACGCGGCCTGCTGCTCCAGTCCGAGGCTCCACCATGCACCTGTGGGCTCTGGGCTCCTGCAGCCTCTGAGAACAGTCCCGTGGGTGGCCCTGAGAGTGGCTCAGGGGGCCAGGGCGGGGACCCCAGCGACGAGGTCTGGCGCAGCCAGCGGAAGCACGTGTTTGTGCTGAGTGAGGCTGGCAAGCCCATCTACTCGCGGTATGGGAGCGTGGAGGCCTTGTCAACTACCATGGGCGTGATGACAGCGCTCGTGTCCTTTGTGCAGAGCGCAGGAGACGCCATTCGTGCCATCTATGCTGGTGAGCAAAGGGGCGGGAGGCAGAACAGGTGACGGTGACTGGACTGTAGCTGTCTGGCTGGCAGTAGCTCTTTCTGGCTGGCTGGCTGCCTGGGGGACTCTCCAGCTAGTCAGGAGTGAGTCAGTGTGCGTGGAGGCTGGCCAGGCGTCTGTCTGTCCAAGGGGTCTGTCTGTCTGTTGGTCCCGCTGGGTTTTGCGTGATTAACTCACTGGGATCTAAGTAACTGGCTGGGTATTTCCTTCTTGCCTAAGAGGGTGAGTCTGGGGGCCGTTTGGCCGAGTGTCCTTCTAGCTCTGTTAGTCCTTGCCGCATCTTGCTCACTCCATGCTGTGTGCCTGATTCCTCGCCCATCCCATCATGTCTCTGCAAATGTCCAAACTCCCCCATTTGTCCTTACCTTGGTGCTGTGTCCCTAGAGTGACCGTGTGGGCTCGGACCAGGAGCGTATGCCTTCCCGGGAAGGGTGGAAGGGCCCCACCGGACCCCGCCATGTCACCACTGACGCATCTCTACCCGCTGCCCCTTCCCTCCCGCAGAGGACCACAAGCTGGTGTTCCTACAGCAGGGCCCGCTGCTGCTGGTGGCCGTGTCAAGGACTCCTCAGTCGGCGGCCCAGCTGCGGGGGGAGCTTATGGCCGTGCACGCCCAGATCGTGAGCACGCTTACGCGTGCCAGCGTGGCCCGCATCTTCGCGCGCAAGCAGAACTACGACCTCCGCCGCCTGCTGGCCGGCTCGGAGCGCACTCTAGACCGGCTTCTGGACAGTGTGGAGCGGGACCCAGGTGCCCTGCTGCTGGGCGCCGTGCGCTGCGTCCCTCTCGCTCGCCCGCTGCGGGATGCGCTGGGTGCGCTGCTCCGACGTTGCACGGCGCCTGGCCTGGCCCTCTCGGTGCTGGCGGTTGGCGGTCGCCTGGTGACAGCAGCCCAGGAGCGGACCGTGCTGGCCGAGTGCCGGCTGGACCCAGCCGACCTGCAGCTGCTGCTGGACTGGGTGGGGGCCCCGGCCTTTGCGGCGGGCGAGGCCTGGGCGCCTGTGTGCCTGCCCCGCTTCAATCCCGATGGTTTCTTTTACGCCTACGTGGCCCGCCTGGACGCCATGCCCGTCTGCCTGCTGCTGCTTGGCACCGACCCCGAGGCCTTCCACGACATGGCCACCTGCCGGCGCCTGGTCGAGGACGGCATGCACTCCCTTGGGGCCATGCGCACCCTCAGGGAGGCCGCCAGCTTCTCCAGCACCCCATCGGCCAGCGCCTCGGCCTACAGTGTGCAGGCTGTGGAGGCCGCCGGCCTCCGGCACTTCCTTTATAAGCCGCTGGACATCCCCGACCATCACCGCCAGCTGCCCCAGTTTACCAGGTGGGCCCCTACCCTGCAGGCAAGTGGCCTGGTGGGAAGACTTATCTAAGGTTCGGCAACTCATAGACACGAGTCTGGAGAGAGAGCCAGCCGTGCTCTAGAGAGATGCAATAGAAGGAGCCTGCCTGATGCGGACGGCTCAGCCACCAACCTCGAGAAATCCCCTGTTCTAATGGAGAGGAGGGCCCCGGGACTCAAGGAGTCCCCGAGATTAATGGGGAGCTTAGGCCCTGAAAAGCCTCCAGTCTAACGGGGGAGGCTCAGCCTAACTGAACTCCCTAGACTGAGGGGAGAGAGGCCAGCCAAGAAAGCCCTAGACTGACCTTGCCGCCCCCCCCTCATCCATCACTGCAGCCCCGAGCTGGAGGCCCCGTACAGCAGAGAGGAGGAACGACAGCGCCTGTCCGGCCTGTACCACCGCCTGCATGCGCGCCTCCATAACGCCTCCCGGCCCCTGCGCCTCATCTACCACGTGGCTGAGAAGGAGACGCTGCTGGCCTGGGTGAGTTGAGTGGGGGGCGCTGAAGGAGTTAATTGCCCCACTTCAAGCCTTCTTTCCCTCCCCTGTATCCCCTCCAGCTGTGACAGCCTCCTTCAAGTGCACCGCGCCTCGGCCTGGGCTGCGGTTTTGCCTCCAGAAGTGTCCTGGCCACTCGTGTGTCTGTGAAACCCCGCAGTTTCAGTGTCCAGAACCTTCAGTTCCATCATTCTGTTGACCGTTCCCTCGGTCAACAGTAACCATCTGGTAAATACCAGAGAAACAACCAGTAGAGAGTCTGGTGGTTTGGGGGTTTTTTTTCCAGGAAAACAAATTTATTTTTAAAATTTAAAATTAGTGAAAACATTTTAAATGTTCTAAGTAGCAATAACTGTCTCTATCAGGCAATACAAGTGTGAAAATTACTAGTAGAAATATGAAAAGACGCATACTATTTTAGGTAAAATTGAAATACAAAGTTATCTGAATTTCATTCAATAACGTGTTTCCAGATATTAGGATCTTCTGCCATCATGTGGACATTTTTGAAATTACACTTACACAAAAAATTCCTGTCTCTGACTGGAGTATTCTAGTCAATAGTAAAAGGAATAAATGAATCCAGTTGTAAACAAGGTAAATATTCTTAGAAGAATTTAGTGAAAATTACCATGCACAGTTGCTCCCAGTTTCTGTCTTCTTTCAGAGAGAAGATGGTGTTCATTGTAGCTTAAGGAAACTGTATGACAGACACTCAACTTCATTTTCTGTTTCCAAGATTCTTAGCAGTTATGCCTAGGACTCTCCCAGTTCATGATCTTAAATTTCTTAAATACTCGTTAATCATCTCTTTCCATTCTTAGGCACTTAAAACACAAAAGTGCCAAATCTGAATTTGTTCTTCACATCAAACAGAAATTAAGTTTTCTTCTTTTTAGACACATGCATTGACACTTGTAGATAAACCACCAGTCTACAGTAGAGTATCTGCTGGTTAGCCACCAGTAGAGTGTCTTTGACTTTCAAGAGGCCCCGTTATCTACCATCGCTGTGCTCGCCGATTTCCCATGAGCCCCGCCCACGTGTCTGCAGGTACCAGTTGAGCTTTGACTCCATGAGTTCCCAGCACGCTTGAACACTACAGGCTTGGTCCCCCACTGTGCCTTCCACCTGGTGTATCCTTCCCTGGGGTCTCTTCCGGGCTCCTGTCCTCACTTCCTATGGGTCTATTCAAGGTCAGCTTCAGGGAGTTTGGTCACGTGACTCCACTGGAAATGGCACTTTCCCCTAGATTCTGCTATTTAGTGCATATTTATTAAATCATTTATTTGCATGCCTGTTATGTGTCAGGCATTGTTCTAGGCTGAGAATTTTATTTAATTTAAAAAAATTTCTTTAGCTTTCCTTTTCAAGCAATTTTAGACTTACAAAGAAGTTGCAAAAAGTTACTTTAAATAGGTCCTTCACATAGTTTCTCCAGATGTTAACATAACCACAGGAACTCATTAAATCAGGGAATTAACATCAGTACAATAACATCTTATCCACAGACTTCATTCAGACTTCACCACTTGTCCCACTAATATCCTTTTACTGGTCCAGAATCCAGTCCAGGATCACATATTAGATGTATTTATTGTGTCTCCCTAGTCTCGTTTATTCTGGAACATTTCCTCCGTCTTTTTTTTTTTTTTTTTTTGTCTTTTGTGACTTGGGCACTTTTAGAAAGTACCAGCCAGTTAGTCTGTAGAATGTCCCTCAACTTGGGTTTTTCTAATATTTTATCAAGACTAAATTGAAGTCATGCATTTTGGGCAAGTATATCACAGAAGTGATGTTGTGTCCTTTTCTGCTTCATATCAGGAGGACCACAGTGTCACTGTGTCCCACTGATGATGGTAACTTCTATCACTTCATTAAGGTGGTATCTGCCAGGTTTCTCCAGTTTAAAGTTAGGTTTTTTTGCCCTCTGTAATTAGTAAATATCTTGTGGTGATTATGTCAGTGTTCTCTTTTTCACCATATTTACATCCACTAATTTTAATATCCATTAATGATTTTTGCCTTTGACAGTTGTCTCTACTTTTCTAACTCCATCATAACTTCATTTATTGGTTGAGATTCTACTGTATGGAAGAACTTTCCCTGCTCCTATTTATTTGTTGAATTTTGAACTTTATATTATGGAATTTTCTTGAATTCAATGAGCTAAAATCTTTTCCTTTCATTTATTTTTGTGCTCAAATTGTCTCTGAGTTAGCCAGCAGGAGCCATGATTTAGCCAGACTGGCCCCTGTATCTTTTTGACACGTCTGCATGACTGCTTAAGCACTTCTTACTTTCTGGCACAAGATATTCCAAGCTCATTTTGTACTTTCTCTGTGCCCGTTCTAAAATTGGCCATCTGTCCAATGAGCCCTTGCACCTTTCAGTGGAGGATGGTACTTCAAAAACAAGATCTGGTAGGCCCAGGATTTTAAATCGGGTGGTCAGGAAATGATAGCCACATGGAAGGGGAGGTCACAGGTCGTGTGGGTATCTCCAGGAACAGTACACCTGGCCGAAGGAAAGGACTGTGCAAATGCCATGAGGTGAGGCTGAGTCTGGTTATGTTTGAGGAACAGCAAGGAGAGGCTAGAGTGGATGGAACAGAGAGAGCAAGGGGGAGAGCAGAGAGAGGTGATGTGGAAAGGTGCTGGTGACCTGGTCAGGTTAAGCCTCTCAGGTTGGTATGAAGATTAAATTGTGTTAATCCTCCTATTATATCCAGGCTACAGATGATAAAAACAGGTGTGTGGAGCGTAGAACAGGACTTTGTATACAACCATTGCTCATTAAATGTTAAGCATTGTTACCATCCCCAGCGCACAGATGAGTGAACTGAGGTCCAGAGAGTGTACATCCACACACACACAGAGCCAGCATCACCCAGTTGAAGCCACTAGATCTCGCTGATCCCTTGCTCCACTCATGATACAATAGCATCAGCTTACCCGCTTTAGCCCAGTGAGCAGGCAGCACCAAGGCGGAGCTGCTGCCAGGTGCACCTTCCAGACGGGACAGGCATGGGGCCGGGGCGGGGCGGACAGCACCGGGCCTGGCCAGCTCCGGCCCAGCTGACCCCGTCTCCTCTCAAACCCCCAGGTGACCTCCAAATTTGAGCTGTACACCTGCCTCAGCCCCCTGGTGACCAAGGCGGGTGCCATCCTCGTCGTGACCAAACTCCTACGTTGGGTGAAGAAAGAGGAGGATCGTCTCTTCATTCGTTACCCACCCAAGTACTCCACACCCCCAGCAGCCCCAGCTGCCTCCATGGACCAGGCTCCCCATAACGGCCTGTTTACTGGACCTTGAGAGGCAGAGCTCCCAGACTGGGCCGGGCGGGGAAACACCCCCTTTGGCTTTTACTTCCTGTCTCCACCCTGGAAATGGACCGAGGCCGGGCTGGGGGTCGGGGGGGGTTGCTGGTGGTGGTGCCTGTGGCTAGTCCCTGTCTCCCCGGGCAGTGGAGCAAGATCTGGGGGGCTGCCCACACATGAGAGATGGGTGGCAGTGTGGCTGCCCACAGGGGGGCAGGCTGCTCGCCCAGCTCCCTCCTGGCCCTCCGCCTCTGGGGAAACCCTCTTCCCCTCCGTGTGCCACACCTCCTTCCCTTGGATGGTGTTCCCGCCTCTGTCAGGGACCGTCCCCTCCAGTCCTGGGCACCACACCCTGTGTCCTGCACCAGGGCTCTGCCTCCCCCATGGGGTCTCAGCCCTGAGGGTCCAGGGCTGGCCAAGGTCTCCTTGGGTGGCCCACGGGGGTTCCGCAATTGGGATGCGGGACCAGCCGGTGCCCAGAAACGGCCTGAAGATATTTTAAAGAAAAAAACTGCACATAAAAAGCCTAAAACCAATCCCCATAAGGACATCCCTTTGTGCTTCATGTACTTCATCTTTACGCAGTCAAAAATGACCCCCATCAGTGTTGGCTGCTGCTAATATTAATGAGAAGATGGCCTCCGGCATCTATCTGTCTGTGTAACCCGGGGCAAAGCACCTGACTTCACATGGTGGCTGAGATCCAGAGTTTTTACATAGATCCACTTACCTTCCACGGCTCATTCTACTCACTCATGAAATGGAGATACCTAACCTCTCATAGGCTGGTAAGTGAGGATTCGTGAACGAAAAGGGACTCAACGTTTGCGTACCACCACACAGCGCAGGGACATCTGTCCCAGACTTGCACAACCTGCACAGCACGGCATCCTAGAGAGGGAGAGGGCGAGACCTGCCTGTCATTTCCATGCGTGCACGCAGCACTCGCTCGCCAATGACCAAGACCCTAGTTTTGCCCTTCTTTTCCCTAACCTGGAGTTGCAGGCCTCACGGTGCACGCGTGCGCGCCAACTGTCGCTCGGGGGCTCTGGGCTGTCCCCTCCCGGGAGCTGAAAGCCCATCGCTATTCACCCTGGTCAACTGACGCACAGACACGCACTGGACGCGTGCGCTCTGCACAGCCTGTCTGCCTTCGCGTGATTTTTTTTTTTTTTTAACCAATCATCGTCCGAAGCGCAGGCACGCCAGTCGTGCGTGTGTTGGAAAATGGCGGGGAAGGTGGAGCCTTCGGAAGTGCCGTCGCCCCGAGTCCTTGAGGAGGTTGAAGGTAGTGAGGGCAAGTGGGCCTCTGACAGCCAGGGTGGAAGGAAGGGAGAATTCGTCCCCTTACAATAATGAAATATTGATAGCAGTACTTAAAGAAGAAAAACTGTAAGCCTTTTATTTAAAAAAAAAAAAAAAAAAAAGCCCTTCAACAAAGTGCAAATAAGTAACATTCTCAGCAGCTCGATTAACTTGTCAACTTTTTTGGCTATATTGCTTACGTATCTTAAAGTAAACAATAGACTAAATAAATACTTAAGTATGCATCTCTTCAAACAAAAGAGGGGGGTGGATCGTCCCACAGAACCCACCCAACTGCTGCCATAGCTAAGAAAATAAACAGTACTTCCCCGATATCATCATTTCACACCCAGCCCATATCACTCTTCGCATGGACTCTTAAATCTTAATTGGGAATGGCCACTCCCACAGACGGCTTCTTAGGAGAAAATTCTCCAGGGCATTTTGTTGATATTGACACCCCACACCCCAGTGAGAGGAAAGGCAAAATTTTCCTAGAGGGAGTTGGAAATTGCAGTCTAGCCAAAAGAAGAAAATCTCCCAAGACAATGATCCCCTGTTAGCCACTAGCATTTTTTTTTAATTATAGAAATTTTCGAAATGTACCAAAGCACAGAAAATAGCATGATGAATACCCATGTACCTGTCACTTTGTATCACCTGTTGTCGACTCTTGGCCCTCCTTTCATTTATCTCTGACCACCTTTCCTACACACTCTTTAAACCATCATATTAATAAACACATTGGATTGCATCTTTCCAGATGTATCTATGCAGGTGACAACAATAATTATGCACTTGTATACTGTCTGTCTTAGGATGTGAGCTTCATGAGAACAGACCGTTTATTGCCGTTTTCCCAGCACCTGAAACAATGCCTGCTTGGCATATAGTAGGTGCTCAGTAATTTTTTTACTGCATGAATAATGAAATAACTAACACTGAGAGCTCGCTTAGATTTTGGCCTCGCATTGAGTGCAAGCTTTCAACAAGAAATAAGACACATGCCAATAAATCTTCCTTACTAAGCACTTAGTGTAGCTGCCACTGTGCTTAAAAAAAAAAAAGACTATTATTATCAAATTTTTTTTAAAAAGGAAGTTATGATCAACTTCGCCAGCAATGGAGAAAGTTGAAAAGCATATCAAGTTACCATTTCTAACCCATCAAAATTGGCTTTAGAAAAGTATATCTGGTGTTTTCATATCTTCAGTCACCATGCTTGGTAATCTTAGAGTACACAGATGTGTGGACCAAGCAGGGTCATTGGAATGTTGCTGATGGAAGCAAAATACAGAAGCAATCACGGAAATGACTAAATTTAGGTATATCCATGCATGGTGGAATGCCTGTATAGTGGACATTTTTTCTTAAAGAGGCAGGAAAAAATCATTAAATTCCAATTTAATTTAATTAATTAAAATTAATTTTTAAAGGAGAAGATGGTGATTCATTAACAGAGAGAGAGCTTCAAAAGGGATCATATTCTTATGAGAGAAAAGCAAGTTGGGATTAAAAAAGAGAGAAAAAAAAAAAGAAGAGGCAGTTCAACTACAGCCCTATGTGTGCTGCTTAGAAAAATGTCTGAAGGCTAAAGGCCTAACTGGTGACTCTCAACAAGGGACTTGGATTTGGGGGGCTGTGTAGAGGTGGAAGCATTTCTGTAATTTTTTTAAAAGGAAAATGTAAGTAGTGCTAAATATTAAAATATAAGAGGAAAAATGCTGAATGGAATCAGAGGATCGTACATTAATATTGGTCAATATTAACATCTCTGTTTTGATGATTATACTGCAGTTACCTGGTAGAGTCCCCTTATAAATAGGAAATATATACTGGAATGTTAAGAAATAATGGATCATGATGTCTGCAATTTATGTGTAGGAATGCTCACAAATGGGAAATATGATACAAGGGCAAATAGCACTGTGGCCTATTTCTACTTTTATGTATTCAATACGTCTGAAATTATTTCAAAATAAAGTGTTTCAAAGGGGTTCATGCTCTATAGGCTGTTTTGTTTTGTCACATTGATTTTTTAAAACTTTTGTCAAGATGTTAGCTGGACTATTTGAAAGATTTACTGATCACCTATGATCTTACTGTGTGACCAGGACTAGGAGTGCAGTGGAGAGGATCATATGGTAGTTCTACTTTTAGTTTTTTAAGGAACCTCCGTACTGTTCTCCGTAGTGGCTGTACCAATTTACATTCCCATCAACAGTGTAGGAGGGTTCCCTTTTCTCCACACCCTCTCCAGCATTTATTGTTTGTAGATTTATGGATGATGGTCATTCTGATTGGTGTGAGGTGATACCTCATTATAGTTTTGATTTGCATTTCTCTAATAGTGATGTTGAGCATCTTTTTGAGTGCTTTTTGGCCATCTGTATGTCTTCTTTGGAGAAATGTCTGTTTAGGTCTGCCCGATTTTGATTGTGGTTTGTTTGGTTTCTTTATATTGAGCTGCATGAGCTGTTTGTATATTTTGGAGATTAATCCCTTGTCAGTTGTTTCATTTACAAATATTTTCTCCCATTCTGAGGGCATATACCAGAGAAAACCATAATTCTAAAAGATACATGTGCCCCAATGTTCACTATTTACAATAGCTGGGACATGGAAGCAACCTAAATGTCCATCAACAGAAGAATGGATAAAGACGATGTGGTACATATATAAAATGGAATATTACTCAGCCATAAAAAAGGACAAAATAATGCCATTTGCCTTAACAGGGATGGACCTAGAGATTGTGATACTGAGTGAAGTAAGTCAAACACGGACAAATATTGTATGATATTGCTTATATGTGGAATCTTAAAAAAAGGGTACAAATGGATGCAAATTTACAAAACAGAAGTAGAGTCATGGATGTAGAAAACAAACTTATGGTTACCAGGGGATAAGGTTGGGGGAGGGATAAACTGGCAGATTGGGGTTGACATATACACACTACTATATATAAAATAGATAACTAATAAGAACCTGCTGTAAAGCACGGGAAACTCTATTCTATACTCTGTAATGGCCTATATGGGAAAAGAATCTTAAAAAAAAAAAAAGAGTGGATATATGTATAACTGATTCACTTTGCTGTACAGCAGAAACTAACACAACGTTGTAAATCAACTCTACTGCAATAAAAAAATAAATGCAGTGGAGAGGACAAACACAGATGGAGCTTTCACAGAAATGGTTCAACAAGCCAGCTGTGAAAGACATATGGGGACAATCGGGAAACCACATATGTTGCGGGCATTTTATGATATAAATGATCCGATGATTAGTGATGATTGCTGATCTTGTTGGTGTGACTATAGGATTGGAGTCATCTAAGAAAATGTCTTCTAGTAGTTGAGATTTTCTTTTTCTTGAGTTGAGACTCAGTGAAGTATCTAGGGATGAAATGTCATGAAGTCTGGGGCTTGCTTGAAAATACTTTAGCACAAGAAAAACAGCTGAAGCAAATATGTTTTTTTCGGCTGAAGCAAATATTAATGATTGTCATATCTGGACAATGAGTAAACTGGAGTTCATCATGGTATCCTCTCTACTTTCACGTGCATTTGGACATTTTCATAATATTAAAAACAAAACAAGTAATCACAAATATCTCCCTCTGGTATGAAAGTAGATTTAATTTTTTTTTGTTTCATTCCAAATATTAAGAATATTTAAAGAACATAAAAGTCTCCAGAGGAGACATACCAACCAATGATACCAGAGAAAAGCAATGAGATTTATGCAAAATTAAATTAATACATACCGATTTGTAAAAGATCTCAGGCAAGACAAAAAGGTGTAAAGAGAGTGAACATACCACCAAGTATTTCAACAAAATTTAATAAGCTTAGGTCAAGAAGCCCTGATTTTTTTTTTTTCCTCCGAAGCTCGTGGGATCTTAGTTTCCTGATCAGGGATCAAACCCAGGTCCCGGCAGTGAGACCACTGGACCTCCAGGGAATTCCCAAGAACCCCTGATTTACAACATGAGTTTTAATGGCTGCAAAGAATTTTATCCTCTGAATGTGCTGCAGTCAGCTAAGGTATCTTTAAGTTGCTTCCGTCTTTTAAGATTATGAACAATGGAACAATCTTGCCCACCATCCTTAATTATTTCCTTAAAATGTCTAAGGTGGAATTTCTGATCCAGAGGAGATGAGTACGTTTTTAATATTTCCTACCAGAAAGTTTGAAATGAAATGCTGTTTTTGCCTATCCCATTGGCAAAAGTGACAAAGGTGGAAGTTTCCTTTTTAGTGTTGTTTTTTCTGGTTGGGATTAAGGGGAGTAGAACCCTTCACAGGTGGTGCTATGTTCTTCCATCAGGAGGCTTACAATATCTAGTTGTCCTTCGTGGATGTTAGCAGCCATTAGTAAACCACTTCCTAGACCCATCAGTTCTATAAGAATTTGCACATTGTGGCCTATAATGATTTTAGTGAAATTGTTCTGTCCTACTGCACTGCTTAAAACTTCATACTGATTTTGAACAACAGTAGCAACAAAAGTACATCCCCTTCTCTCACACCTGACTTTCATTAAAGGGATGTCTGTGGTGTTCTTTGACCTCTCAGGAAGAAATGGCCATTAGGGGTCCTGATTCATCTAGCACACACCATCAACCCCAGAGACACAAGACGGGGTCCTGGGAGTTCCTTGGTGGTCCAGTGGTTAGGACCCCATGCTTTCACTGCCAAGGGCCTGGGTTCAATCCCTGGTCAAGGAACTAAAATTCCACAAACGGTGTGGTGCAGCCAAAAAAAAAAAAGGACAGGGGTCCTGCAGGAACCCTGCTCTGACTGGAAAGCTGCCCCTCAGCCTATTTTTGGTTCATCCCAGGCGTGTCCTCAGAACCCAATGAGGCTTTCTTCCTCCCTGCCCAGATTAGCTTGGACCTTTCCTCAGTCCCCTCTCACTGTCACTGGATGCTGTAATTCTGATTTGCATCTCCACAGGTCAGACCAAGTCTTCAAAGAAGACTGAAGAGTTGCTGGAAATGGTGAAGAAGCTGCAGAAAGGTCACGTGTCTCCTCGCGTCTGAGGCTTAGCCTGAGCTTTTGAGTCAGGAAGATGTGGTTCAAACCCACCCCCTCAACTCACAACCTTGGGAAGTTATCCCGTTGCATTTTCTCCCTCTTATACAATTTAATTCTTTAAACCAAAAACACAACTTCAAAATCCAAGAAGTATAAAGGGATGGAAAACCCTACCCTCCAACACTCATAGGCGTGCACGCGCGCACACACACACACAGACACACACACACACACACCCCAGCCATCCATTTCCCTGATCCATAGGCCATCAGCAACTATTTTTAAATTCTTAGGTATTTTTCTAGACATTTAAAAAAATACATTCTTGGGTGTGAATTCTTTGCCTTCCTTTTTTATATACAAATGGCAATGCAAACAGCTTTGCACCTTGCTTTGCTTGTCGATGGGAGACTGGGAGCCAGCCGGCATCCAGTACCCACAACAGGGCTGGGGCAGAGTTCTGGCCATGTTTGAGGTTGGATCCCCCCCAGTCCATCAGCAGCTTACAATACTACAATCCATTGGTCTGTTCCAAATAAAGGGGAACCTCCCCTTCCCCTGACTCTGTGGCCACATGCAAAAGTACATTGGAGCTGCTGCCTAGACCAAACTTCGGCAGAGGAATTGCGTGATTGAAAATGCAGGGACTCTGCCCGTCTCCAGTAAAACAAAGACCCCAGGGATTTGTGTCATAATCAGCACCTCGGAGAGCACTCAGTCTCCTGGAAGTCACAGGAGATGAAGTTGGTGGCCTCTGGAAATCCAGAACTTGAACTTAACTCCAGAGTGTCTCGTAGGCTGGTAGTGAGACCCAGTGAGGGTTGGACAGATTTTTATCTCAACTCTCTGCTTCCAACCTTGAAGCCAGAGAGGGACGAGGAGGGCTTCCCCGTATGGAGCACTGAAATTCGGACAGTGAGAAGTTAGCGATGACGCTCTAAAGACACAGTTGATCTCCCTGTCATTGGAGAATTTGATAGCTGTCAAGATGAAAAGTGGCATTTTCCCCATATCTCATATGAGGTCAGTACCAGAGTCCAGGTGGACAGAAGTGAAAACCCACCCCACCAGGCTTTTCATGGGGCGGTGGGGGGTGTCTCCCTTGTCTCCCTTGTCTCCCACCACATTCAGATTTCCATGTAGAAGCCTCTACCACGTCCCAGGAGGCCCTGGGCAATCTGCGACTCCCATTTCCCCACTTGGCCTCCAGCTACTCTCCACAAGCTCACTGGAGCCACACGAGCCACAGCAGACCGCTCGACCATATATTTGGGGGGTGCGCCTCACTCAGCCCCGCTGCGGGGGCTTTGCACTTATTGTCCGTCCGTCTGGCATGTCCCCCACCCCACCCTCCCCACCCCACAGAACTGCAGGGCTGGCTTCCTCCACATCATCTGGGGCCTCTGCACATCTCAAGAGGCACCTTCTACCCTTTCATCCTTCAGCCCCTTGCTTCACGTTATTTCCCTTTCCGGCGTTTCCTGCCACCAGCACTGACATCATGAATATCCTCGTTTAGTGTCCATCTCTCCCACCCAGAATGCAAGCCCTGCATTCAGACACAGTGGCAACACCCGCCCCCCTCCTTCTGCCTTAGACAGCCAGGCATCTGCCTTCTCTGGCTCAATCTTTCTTTCCTTCTGCAGAGGGAGGCCTAGAGCCCCAGGTCGAAGACCTGATTAACCGGATTAATGAGCTTCAGCAAGGTAAGCTCCGGGACGGAAGACGGCTGGCTGCCCAAGAGGGACCTGGGCTTTGAGAGCCTCCACTTCCTCTTCTATGAGATCCAGGCCCTTCCAGGTTGTCTGAAGATGAGTGTGCTGTGTCATGGTCTGTGAGAGAACAGCAAGGCTAGAGGCTGCGCTCACACCGTGTCTTCTTCCCTTTCTTGACCCAGCGAAGATGAAATCCAGCGAGGAACTGGGAGAAGCCCAAGCTCCCTGGAAGGCCCTGCCTAGGGACCTGGACTCCTGTAAGTGGGGCCACAAGAGGGACCCAGAGACCTCATGACCAGCGCTGACGTTCCTGTGCACACCTCAGGGTCTTCGCAAGGGCTGTTCCCTCCACCTGAGAGCCTCTCGTCCTACATAATCGACATTGCCTCGTGCTAGCTCACGTCACCTTTCAGCTCTCAGCTGAAACTTCGCCCCAACGGGTCTACCTTGACGGCCCCCGCTAAAAATAGAATACCACCTTCTCTCACTCCCCTGCTTGATTTATTTCTTTGCAGCCTTTATGTCTACTTGGCATGGTGTACTTTTGTATTTCTCATCATCTCTACCCTCAGTATAAACCATAGGCATCCTACACAAGGGAGGCCTGCAGTCCTTCACCCCTTCGGCACTTACAGGCAATGTGTGCCCCGAGCGGGGAAAGCCGGGTCAGGAGGGTCCCCAGCGGTAGATGGGTGCACGGTTGATGAGGAGATACCTCTCCTCCCCTGAGGCTGTTTCATATCTTCGGTGTGACCTTGCGCCTTCCCTTTGCATGAAGTTGCAGTCGGGGCACAGGATGAGGCCCCTGGAGACTCAAAGTGTCATTGTGTTTTCCAGCGAATGGAGAGAAAGTGCACCTGGAGGAGGTTTTGAGCAAAAAAGCAAAAGGTATTTGCCATCTGCTTCGTCCTCATTATTCTACCCCATCACCCCACAAATGCCTGAAGTTCTCAGACAGCCAGAGGAATCCCCCTGACACCAGAGTCAGGGTGCTTCCCTCTCTGTTCAGATCTCTCCCTTGGCCGCCATCGGACTCGGAGTCCGCACTGAAGTCCCTCGGGGCCCTCCAATGCACAGCATGATGTGAGGCCCCTTGCTTCTACCCAACTCTGACTTCTCAAGAGCTCTCGCAAAGCCCCCTGGTTCCTCTCCCCACAGAAGCACCGAGGACCCTCCAGCTGCACTGCCAAAGGCAGGGAAGTGAGGCTCGGAGGTAAGAGGTCCTGCCCAGCCCTTCCCCGCCTCATTCCCCAGCCTGAAGGAGGAGCGGGCAAGAGCTAGGGCAAATATATCTTGGACACACACTCCTCATTTTTCCTTTCTGTAAAATCGAGTAGCTAGACAAGAGACACCCCTGTTCATCATTAATATGAAGTGGTGGTGTTAAACTGAACTCGTTTAATCATTCATTGCTAGTTTCTTTATCAAACACATTCATCCATTGGTATTATTCTAAGTCTCCCCCTATTGGCTAGCCAGCTCTTCTACCATCCATTTATTTGTTTATCTGTCTACTCATTTATGGCCCCAGCCACCCATTTACCCAGCCGTCCACCTACCCACCCATCCACCCACCGTCCCCCTCATCCATCCATACATCTTTCCAACTATCCAATGCTTCATCCAGACAGACAGCCATTATCTCTCCAGCCTTCCATCTAATCATCTTTCACCCGTCCAATCACTCCTTCATCTTCTCTCCACCTTTCCAATCATCCATTTAACCGTTCATTTCTTTACCCAGCCATCCATCCAGACAGCTATCCATCTATCTCTCCATCCTTTGAACCTCTACATTCTTGTGACCAGAAGTCTCAAATGCTGGCACATCATGATTTTAATAATGTGGGAAAACTTGAGGATAGATAGTTAAAGTGTATATGTGCTTAACCACACCACACCTACCACTGTCTGATGAGCTGTTTATGTTCATTTATCAACTAATCCTCGCAATGACAGTACCACCATTTTACATATGAGGAAACTGAGACCCAGAGAGGTTCACTAGCTTGTGCAAGATCACAGTGGAATAGCAGATCCAGGCCTCAATCCAGGACTTTATAATTTATGAAACGAAACTACTGTACCCTTCACAGAGGTTTCTTGGGAAGGCGTGGTTTGATGGGGGACAGAATGGACAGGGTGGTAGTGTCGAGAGAGGCCTGTAAAGGTTCACATTTGCTCAGAGCAAAGGAGGGTGAGGACTCCCAGCCCCCCTCCTGCTGGAAGGAGTGGTGGCTCATTCACAGAATATAACTGAGGGTTCTCTTTCCTTCCCCAGGAAGTACATGTTGGCAGGGCACGTGGAACACATTTCTATCCATAACTCTCAGATCACAGAGAGTCAGGGACAGAGGAAGCCGGGGTGACCCTGTGTCTAGGGGCTGGGGTGGCGCGGTGTGGGGAATGGGAGTGGGGCTTGCATGAGGGAGAGTTTATTGGAAGTGGTGCTGTTGGAAGCAAGGCGTGGAGGAAGAAGCCCATAAAGCCCATAAAGGGGCTCCTAGCAAGGGAGCACCAGGCAAAGATCTGAAGGCCTATGAATGAGAAACCCCTGGACTGGGGCAGGCTGGGTGTCAGTCCTAGCATGTGTTTTCTCGTTCCTGGATGTTGGCCCCTAGGTTGCATGTGGAAGAACGTCTGGAGGATTTCACAGGCCAGCACCAGGACCCCTGGGAATTCCACGTGAGCCATTATCATTGCCTCAACCAAAGCCACTCCTCCCCCGGCTTCAGTGTCTCTGCTGATCAGTCCAGGGTCCACCTACTGCCCAGGCCCAAGGCTGAGGGGTAGTCCTTGACTCCTTTCTTCCTCTCACCGCCTCAGATCAGTCCTTCAGCTTCTACCTTAAACCCAACCACCTCTCACCATCCCCCACTGCCACACCCAGCATCCATCGCCCAGAGTGTTGCAGTAGCCATTGCTGATCTTGCCTCCCTCCTACTTGCCTATAGAGTGCTTATCTTGCAGTGGCAAATGGGAACTCTGAACCAGACATGGTCAGGGCATTCCTTCGTTCGGCCAATGTCTCTGCAAGTGTCCAGCAGCATTCCAAAGGGGCCAGGTCTTTGCTGTCCCCAAGTTGGTTAGGAGCAAGGAGATGCACACCCAGACTCTAAACAAGAAAATAAGTAGATAGATCATGTAACGCCAGCGGGGAAGCCCTCTCTGAGCAGGTGTCATCTGAACACAGACACGAGGGAAGTAAGTGAGGAAGCCATGCGGGTATCTGAGTGCCAATGTCCTTGGGAGGCTGAAGTTTCCTGGGGTATTTGAGGAAGAGCAAATAGTGGGGCTGGGGGATGAGAGAGTGGGAAGAGATGAGGTTTAAGGTACGCGGGGACATGGGGAGTGATTGAGGGGGAGAGCATCTCTGCCAGCGCCCGGCCACAGCAAAAGCTGCACACTGAATTAACGGAGAGCTGAATGAACGAACGAACGCCCTAATTCAAGTAAGGACTTTCAAAGAGGCGCGGAGGAGGAGGGGCCAGGAGGACAGCAGGACGGACAGGGCTCCTCTCTCTCTTCACAGATGCTGAAGCAGCGACTGGCCTGGGAGATCCGTGCCCCGCAGAGTAGCAAGGAACAGCTGCTCACCGAAGGTGGGACTCCTGCGCGGGGAGGGGTCGGAGCCGGGGCGGGAGCCGGGGCGGCGGGCAGGAGCTCCCGGCCCCGCCCACCCGCAGAGAGGCAGGCGCGGACCAAGCTGGAGACGGTGGAGCGGCGGCTGCGCTCTCCGCCCGAGGTCCAGAGAGCGCCGGCAGTTCAAACACGGGTAGGCGGGGAAAGGAGGAGCGGGGGACCGAGGTCCGCCCCGCCAACACCACCCCTCCTGCCCCTCCCAAAAGGGCGGGGCCTCCGCGGGCTGGGCTCTCCTCCCGCCGGGGCTTCTCTACAGTCTTCAGGGTTCAGTGTGTCAGTCGCTCCCTCCTTGTGCCCCCTCCACACTCCCTCTCTCTTGTTCCTCTCCTCTAACCCTTCTCCGCAGGCTGAAGGCGGAGCTGGAGAAAGTCCGGTGGCAGGTCCCCGCCCAGACTCAGACCACCCCAGAGGACCGGGCCGGAGAGGTAGAGAGCCCGGGATGGAGGCCAGACTGGCCGAGACAGAGCGGGCGGGATCTGGGATCCGGAGCCCCTCTGAGAAGGGGTGTGCGGGTGCAGGGCGTCCTCGGGGCGGTGGGGACAGGGAAAGGGCGGCGCGGGCCAGCGTGGGCGGGCACCAGGGCCCCAAAGCCTGACTCCCAGCCCCCGCAGGCCGACCCCCAGCTCCCCAGCGAGGGTGACCTGGCGCCGCCGGCGGAGCTGGCCCTGACGCCCCCCTAGGCCAGTAGGACCCACCCGGCCCCACCTTCCTTCAAGGCCCGCCCGGAAGTAAAGGCGACGTTTGCGGACCATCCTCCAATTCCCCGTCTGAGTCTGTGCCACAGGAGTCATTGGGGGTGGGAGTCGTGCCCTTCCTCTCTCCGGGGGAAGGGGGAGTGGTTCAGGAAGTCTGGGCGGGGCCTCGCCGGACTCCGCCCCCCACTCCCTCGGCCGGCTCAGGCCTCGGGAGCTCAGTAAACGCTCCCGACAGCTCAATGACTGGGTGGGTGTCAAGGCCACTCCATCTCCACGGCCTCATCTGGGGTTCCTGAACCATCTGTTTTACCAGTAAGGGCTAGAAGGGACGTGTTCAAAACCCGCTGCAGGTCCTGTCAGTCTCCTGTGGTTCAGAGTAAAATCCCAGCCTCCCAGAGTCCCTGCATTACCCGCAGATTCCCTCGGACCTGCCCGCCTACCTGGCCTCGCCTCTCACACCCTCACACGTTTGCTTCATGCCACACAGCTGATTTTCCACCCTTCTCCAAGCACCTTGTCATCTCACGGCCTTTGCCCTGCTGTGTCGTCATCTGGGGTGCCCTTACCCCAGTCTCCTCGGACTGCAGGGCTGTTAAGGATGTCAGCTGCTCAGGAGGCTGGCCTGGGGGACCCGGTTCCAAAGGGCACCTTGCCACCTGCTAAGCACGTGCGGGTTAAAGAGGCATTTGCTGAATGTCTGCTTGTGTCCCAGGCGCTACGGTAGGCCCCGGATTCTAAGTAGCAGGGTCGGGGAGGATCTCACTGAGGTAGTGGTGCCTGAGCAGGGAGGTGAGGCGGCAGGCGAGGCAGTGAGCCCCGTAGGTGTCTGGGCGAAGGGGCGCTGGGCAGACGGGATGGCGCCTGCAAGGGCTGTGGAGGGCACTGAGCTTGTCGAGTGTGAAGAGCATCTGGAGGAGGCCAGTGTGGTGGGGGCGGAGTGAGGCGACGAGGCGCGGGGGAGAGTGCCGGCACACCGGAAGGGGGACGCCTTCCAGGGCCCGGGAGCGGGCTCCTGTGCGACACCCGGAAATGCCCGAGGAGACGCACGTGCTGACAGAGCAAGACACTTTATTGGGAAGGGGCGCCCAGGGGCAGAGCAGCAGGGTGAGGGAACCCAGGGGAACTGCTCTGCCATGGGCTCTCAGTCTCAGGGTTTATGGTGATGGGGTGAGTTTCCGGGTTGTCTCTGGCCAATCATTCTGACTCAGGGTCCTTCCTGGTCTCCTTTTGACCTTTCCCGAATTCTTCTGGTTGGTGGTAGCTTGTTAGTTCTGCGTTCCTTACCAGGACCTCCTGTTGTCAGATAACTCCTGCAAGTGGTCTCTCTTGGGCCTGGCCAGGGCAGGTGGTTTCAGTCAGTGATTCCCTTCACAGTATGAGAGACTTCCTGGGGACCCAGGCAAGATGGCCCTTGTCTGTCTAGCCTGTTCTTCTCAGAACAGGACCTGGCATATAGTAAACACTCAGTAAAATGTTAGCTGTCACTAATTACTATGATGACTTATTATTATTCCCAGTCCATCTGTGAAGGAAACTCAGATGCATGAATCACTTAGAATGGGGGCCTGTAATCCCTTAAGTATTTAATAAATCATTCATATCATTTATTATTAATTATTATTATTATTATTCCCCGGCTACAGATGAGCAACACCAGGGTGTGTATTTCTCTTAGAACAGAGAGTTTCATGCAGAAAATATTCAATAAATGCTACCTATCATTTATTATTCTCATTACTATTCTTGTTATTCCCAATCTAGAGATGAGGAAAATTGAGGCAGTGAAAATATACAGTAAGCCCACGATAAATGTTGGGTCTCACCGTTGTTGCTATTATTATCCCAAGTCCACAGACAAAGCCCAGAAGGCTTTAATCCCTGTACCATGGCTCACACCAGGTCCAGCTGACCCCAGGCCTGGGTCCTGATGCCCTGCCCCACTGACGCTGCCTGCATGCCTTAGACCACCGTCCAGGGATCTTGAGGGAACTTAAGTGTTCTCTTCTCTATGTCACACAAATGGAGACAGCCTGGATATTCCACTGACATCACTTTCCTCCTAAGATTCAAATCCTGGCTTGCCTGCTCACTGAGTGACCTCAGGCAAATTGTTTAATGTCTCCAAAACTCAGTTACCAAATTTGCAAAATGGTGCCACCAACTGCACAGAACTGATTATAAACCTGGCCAACTCCTCAGTCCTTCCAAAACCTCCTCTGAGGGAACCTGCATCTCCTCCTCCTCCTCATGTTAATACAGTGTGATACACAAGGAGACGGCTGGTGCACGGCACTGCCTCTCCCAGTCTGAACTCTCTGAAAGTGGAGACTGACCCGACCCAGCTTGTAGAATACTCACATCTCAAAAGGCACTGGGAAAGAATGCGAGTTCCGCCACCAAGGGCTCTTGTTTCCTAAATTCAGAGGTTTTACAAATATCTGCAAGCCTTTCGAGATGAATAGGGAATGTTTGGGGCTTGGTAAAAAGAATAGGTGCGCTTTGAATTGTTGCTAGAGCCACATGTCTGATCTTGTAAAGACCAGATTTGTAAGACAAGTACATTTTTTGATTCCTCAAAAGACTGGGGCCCACCTGAATAATATAAAGTTTGACCCAGTCACCCAACTACATTATCCTCAGTTTGCTTCTTTATATCAGGGAGAAGATTTTCCACTAAGATGGAAATCAAAAGATTCCTATGTTCTAGATTTAGAGCTAAGTGTCTTTGGAATGTTTTAGTAAATCCTTCCACAAAGGCTTCAGAATGGGGCTTCTCTGGTGGCGCAGTGGTTGGGAGTCCACCTGCCGATGCAGGGGACACTGGTTCACGCCCCGGTCCGGGAAGATCCCACGTGCCGCGGAGCGGCTGGGCCCGTGAGCCATGGCGGCTGAGCCTGCGCGTCCGGAGCCTGTGCTCCGCAGCGAGAGGGGCCCCAACAGTGAGAGGTCTGCGTACTGCCAAAAAAAAAAAAAAAAGGCTTCAGAATGTTTATCCCCCCTGTGGGTACATAGTTTTATTTTAGGTTAAAGGAGAAAGCCTAAAAAAAAAAAAGTTCTTATCAGTTTCTGAATATCAGTTTCCAACTTGGCCAACTTCTGACCACAGAGCTACTTTCAAAAAGAATCCTTTCAAATATCTTGTCAGGCCTCAGCCGAGAAAAACAGTAAATATTCCTGGCAGTATTGAACAACTGCTTGGATGTGTAGGGGTGGAAACTTTTCCACCTTCTTCCCTTCTAAGTTCTTTGGCTGGTCTAATAATTAAATTGATACGAGAGATTAACAGGAGAAACACACATTTATGGAGCCCTGTAAAGATATGAAGGCTCAAAAGACAGCCAAGTAACGACATCCTATATAATACCTGAGCTAAGGAAAGGGTTAGGGGGTCTGAAGATACCAGGGGGAGGAAGGTCATTCACAGGAAGGCAGAGGAGACGTTCAGAAAACAAAGATTGCCTGGTTTAGGCACATAAGTTTCTTAGGTGAAATTGAAACCACACACCTCAGATGTGACTCAAACCAGACCAAAACTCAGGTTGGGTCTTGAACCCATGGACTGGGACTCGAACCCACTGTCTTTTGATTGAAGTCACACACCTGGTCTCAGGACTTAATTAATGAAGCTCAAGTTCTTTATGTCTCATCGCAGAAAGAATTCAGTGAGAGGCAAATTGATAGGTAAGAAGTGGATTTGTTTAGAGAGATACACATTCCATAGACAGAAATCAGTCCGTCTCAAAAGGCGAGAGTGGCCCTGAAATATGGGGTGGTTAGTTTTTGTGGTCTGGATAATTTCATGGCTAACAAGTGGGAGGTTTATTCCAATGATTTTGGGGAAAGAGCGGGGATTTCCAGGAATTGGGCCACCAACCACTTTTTGCCCTTTTATGGTCAGCCTCGGAATGGTCATGGCTCCTGTGGGCGTGTCCTTTAGCATATGCTGAAGTATTACAGTGAGCTTATAATGAGGCTCAAGGTCCGCTGGGCATCAAATCTCCCACCATCTTGGACCTAGTTACTTCTAAACAGTTTATGTCACTCAACAGCTATGTCATTCTTTTAAAGGTTGTGCCCTGCTGCCTTCCCTCCTGTTTCAAAATATCTCTGATGATAGTTTTCTTCCTGATAGGCCTTCTTTCCAATGTAAATTAGGCAGTTGAAGGGAAGGTAAAGAGCTTTTCCTGAATCTGCTGGGTTCTTGATTGCCTTTAGCTCAAAAAATAATCCTTATGTGTAAGTGGCATATTTTGGGGTGGCAAAGCCCGCTCCCCTTCAGATGCAAGAGATACTCCCAAGGAGGGTGCAAAAGATACTACCTTCCGAAGACCCAAATCACTCCCGAAAGACAGCCGAGAGAGAAAGATGTGGACAGTTGCCTTTTGAAAGCTGGCAACGATCAGTAGAACTCTAGTTGCCAATGGAGTCCAACCTGCATTTCTTTCTGGCCACATTTTGGGACACCCAACCTGATGGTTCCAAAGCTAAGTTCTCAGGACACAAAATGAGACAAACAAAAAAGCAAAAGCTGTTCTGGGAGAGAAAGATTCAACAACCAATGGGTATTAACAAAATGGAGGATAAAAATCATATGATCATATCAATAGATGCAGAAAAAGCATTTGACAAAATTCAATATCTATCTATGATAAAAAAAAATTCTCAACAGAGTCGGTATAGATGGAATGTACCTCAATATAATAAAGGCCATATATGACAAGCCAACAGCTAAAATTATACTCAATGGTGAAAAAAAGCTGAAAGCTTTTCCCTTAAGATCAGGAACAAGACAAAGATGCCTACTGTAGACACTTTTATTCAACACAGTATTGGAAATCTTAGCTAGAGCAATTAGTCAGAAAAAAGAAATAAAAAGCACTGAAATTGGAAAGGAAGAGGTAAAACTGTCACTGTGAACAACATGATTTTGTATATAGAAAACCCAAAAAACTCCACCAGAAAACTGTTAGAACTAATAAACATATTTAGTAAAACTGAGGTGTTAAAAAAAAAAAATCAATATACAGAAACCTATTGTGGGGACTTCCCTGGTGGTGCAGTGGTTAAGAATCCGCCTGCCAATGCAGGGGATGCGGGTGTGAGTCCCAGTCCAGGAAGATCCCGGACCATGGAGCAAATAAGCCCGTGCGCCACAACTACTGAACCTGTGCTCTAGCCCGCAAGCCACAACTGCTGAGCCCACATGCCACAGCTACTGAAACCCACGTGCCTAGAGCCCATGCTCCGCAACAAGAGAAGCAACCACAACGAGAAGCCCGTGCACCACAACGAAGAGTAGCCCCCACTTGCCGAAACTAGAGAAAGCCACAAACAGCAATGAAGACCCAATGCAGCCAAAAATAAAAAATAAATAAATTAAATAAATAAAATTTTAAAAACCCATTGTGTTCTTATATACTAACAACAAACTATCAGAAAGAGAAATCAGGAAAATCTCATTTACAATTGCATCAAAAAGAATAAAATACATAGGAATAAACTTAACCAAGGTGGTGAAAGATCTGTACACTGAAAACTGTAAGACATTGATGAAAGAAACTGAAGAAGACATAAATAGATGGAAAAATTAATATTGTAAAAATGTCCATATTACCTAAAGCAATTTACAGATTCAGTGCAATCCCCATCAAAATCTCAGTGGCATTTTCACAGAAATAGAACAAATAATCCTAAAATTTGTATGGAACCTCAAAATATCTTGAATGGCCAAAGCAATACTGAGAAAGAAGAACAATACTGGAGGCATCATGCTTCCTGATTTCAAACTATATTACAAAGCTACAGTCATCATGGGACTGGCATAAAATAGACACATAGATCAATGGAATAAAATAAACAGCCCAGAAGTAGACCCAAGCATATATGGTCAATTAGTTTATGACAAAGGAGGCAAGAATATATCAAAACAATGGGGAAGAGACAGTCTCTTTAGTAAATTGTGTTGGGAAAACTGGACAGACACATACAAAAGAGAGAAACTGGACCACTATCTTACATCATACACAAAAATTAACTCAAAATGGATTAGAGGGCTTCCCTGGTGGCACAGTGGTTAAGAATCCACCTGCCAACACAGGGAACAGGGTTTAAGCCCTGGTCCAGGAAGATCCCACATGCCGCGTAGGAACTAAGCCCGTGCGCCACAACTACTGAGCCTGCACTCTAGAGCCCATGAGACACAACTACTGAGCCCATGTGCCACAACTACTGAAGCCTGCATGCCTAGAGCCCGTGCTCTGCAACCAGAGAAGCCACCACAATGAGAAGCCCATGCACTGCAATGAAGAGAAGCCCCCACTCACCACAACTAGAGAAATCCCGCACGCAGCAACAAAGACCCTATGCAGCGCCCCCCCCCCCAAAAAAAAGGATTAAAGATGTGAATGTAATGCCAGAAACCATAAAACTCCTAGAAGAAAACATAGGCAGGAAGCTTCTTGACATTGCTCTTTGTGATATTTTTTTGGATCTGACTCCAAAAGCAGTGGCAGCAAAAGCAAACATAAATGAATGCAACTACATCACGCCAAAGAGGTTCTGCACAGTGAAGGAAACCATCAACAACATAAAAAGGCAACCTACTGAATGGGAGAAGATATTTGTAAATCATGTATCTGGTAAGGGGTTAATATCCAAAATAGATAAAGAGCTCATAAAACTCAATAACAAACAAACAGTCCAATTAAAAAATGGGCAGAGGATCTGAATAGACATTTTTTCAAAGAAGACATTCAGATGGCCAAGAGGCACATGAAATCATCAGGGAGACATAAATCAAAACCACAATGATATATGACCTCACACCTGTCAGAATGGTTGTCATAAAAGGAAAAGAAATAATAAGTATTGGCGAGAATGTGGAGAAAAGGGAGCCTAGGTGGGAATGTAAATTTGTGCGGCCACTATGGAAACAGTATGGAGGTTCCTAAAGAAATTTAAAATAGAACTACCATATGATCCAGTAATTCCACTTCTGGATATTTATCTGAAGTAAATGAAACACTGATTTGAAAGGATATATACCCCACTATGTTCATTGCAGTATTATTCACAATAGCCAAGATGCCGAGACAACCTAAGTGTCCATCAATAGATGTATGGAAAAGGTGTGAGATACACACAGACACACACACACAGACACACACACACACACACACACACACACACACAATGGACTACTACTCAGCCATAAAAAAGAATGAACTCTTGCCATTTGTGACAACATGGATGGATCTTGATGCTATTTTGCTAAGTGAAATAAATCAAAGAAAGAAAAATACTGTAGAATTTCACTTTTATGTGGAATTTAAAAAACAAAACTAAGAAATCATATATACAGAGAATAGATTATGATAGCCAAAGAGGATGGGGGTTGGAGGGGGGGTGTGGGCAAAACCAGTGAAGGGGATAAAGAGGTACAAATTTCCAGTTTTAAAATTAAATAAGTCATGGGGATGTAACTAAATATCTAGTCATCAGCATGGTGACTATCGTTAGTAATACTTTGTTGCAAATTTGAAAGTTACTAAAAAGGTAAATCTTAAAAGTTCTCATCACAAGAAAAAAAATTTGTAACTTTGTATTGTGACAGACGGTAACTAGACTGTGGCGATCATTTCACAGTGTATACAAATGTGGGCTCATTATGTCCTACACCTGAAACTAATATAATGTATGTCAGTTAAACTTCAATTAAGGAAAAACAGGGAATTCCCTGGTGGTCCTGTGGTTAGGACTCAGCGCTTACACTGCTGGGCCCAGGTTCAGTCCCCGGTCGGGGAACTAAGATCCCACAAGCTTCGCGGCGTGGCCAAAAAAGAAAAAAAACACAATTGAAAAACCACGGTGGATCCCCAGAACCAAATTAATAAGAGTCTGAATTTGCAAAGAAAAGGACAATGTAAAATTGTACCTTCCTCTCTCAACCAGGCACCATAGATAGACACCTGGGAGAAGTGACTGGTAAAAAGTCTCACTCTTTGCCAGCTTCCGCTAGCTTTCCCAGGATGCCTTCTGCAGGCTCTAGAGAGGAGGAAGAGTAATTTTTTTTCTCCCCTTGTAGTGAGTCCTTGGCTGAGACGCCTCTTTTTCTAGGGCATCTTGTAAACGGATAAGCTTACCGAAGTTGAAAGTTCTCCACTATGGCCTAATTCAAGATTATCTTTCATAAGTTTAACCTGCTAGTTCAGCCTTAAAACACAATTTTATTCACCTGAGGCCTCACGCTGGCTCCGCCCCCGGCTCAAGTCAGATCCACTCTGAGCGCAGGCGTGAGCCTTTCTACATCAGACCAGTCAGCCTCCAGCAGGTTTCCAGATCCAGGCCAGAAAAAGAAATGCTCAGATGGTCGGAGAGCTCATGAGGCAAGAGCTGCGGGTCCAGGATCCAGGACCGAGAGGACTTGCCCAGCACCTCCAGAGGCAGCGAGAAAACAGCCAGCTCCGGGGACTCAGCAGGTACCTTCCCTGGTTGCTCAGTGCTCCTGGGGGCTGTCGGGGGAGGGGGGGGTCTCCTTAGGTTCCCTCTCTGACGCCTATTTATTTAAAAGATAAACCGAGGCATATTACAAATTTTAAGAGCAAAAGTTGATTTGAGTCAGGCAGCATCCAGTGCAGCAGATGGAAAGAAACTCTGAGAAGCTGTACAAAATGATAGACTTTTATAGACAGAAGGGAGCAGGAACAAGGAAGTTTTATTAGTCAAGCCAGTGGTTATTGCAAAGTTACTTTCCTTCAGGGGATGGCAGGGGCCCATCAGGCAGATTACCTGACTAGCACCAATCGGGCTTTCTGGTTGACTCATTTAAGATTCGATTTCTGGCAGAACTGAAACTGTCTCGGTTTGGTGATGTGAGGCTTAGGATAAGCTACTGTATTTTGGGCCCGCTGTCTTGTTTTTAACAAAGGCTGGGGGGCATTATCTTTGTTAAAAAGATGGGGTGGAGGCGACATCGTGGGCACTTGAAATGGTAGATGCAACTTTTGTGATATGTCATCCACGTGCACGTGGGTTCCCAGTGTTTCTGCAGACCTTGTGAGAAATACAGCTGGTTGGTCTTTGCTTTATTTCTGCACCTGAAGTAAGTTCGTGTTAACCATCAATACTGATAATACTGCTTTCAGTTAAAAAGAAGCTCAAATCAAATGTTGTAACTCTTTCTGTTGAAAGAAGCCTCAAAGAGTCTCCGTGTGCCTGGGCGCATAACATCTCACTGAAAGGCTGGGCTCCACTGGGGGGAGAATCTGTTACATTTGCCTCCTTATTTCCTTAGAAATTTTAGGACTAGCTTATGAATAGATATGGTGGGCAGCAGATGTACGTTACAAAGATGAACTTAAAAACTGTAATTATTATCTTTTGGCCTCTGGCCGACGCAGCAGTGTCTGGGAGCTGACTAGAGGTGCAAGCTACCTTCTTCTTGCTAAACTCTAGAAGGCTTTTATATACTTTCCTAATGTGTTAGTGAAATAAATAAAAGGAAAAAAAAAGTGGGAGGAAGAAGAGGGGGAGGGACAGGGAAGGAAGGACGGAAAATCTTGAGTTCTCATTACCAAAAGGATTTATTCAGTAAACAGTGAACCTGCTAGATTGACCATGAAGGGGTCTTGCATTACTCATGTTCTCAGACCCCATCCTACACCTGGGCTCAATAAGCTCTTCAGGGGGACTCAGAAGAAGTTACAAAACCAGAGCAGGGTCAGAGATGTACCTGTATCCTGGGTTCTGAGGTAGGAATTGGAAAGGAGCTCTGTTATCAAACATTCAGATACATGAATTTGAGGAGGAGTAGAGGTCAGGAAGAATAGCACTTGTAACTTTTTACAGAGCACTTTTTAACACTACAGACTTTCTATTTTAATAAAGTGCTTTTATATATCCATGATCTCATTAAATTCTCAAAATAATAACATAAATAAAAGAGGTACATGTGGCACCAACGATGAGGTTCCCCTTGTAGTAGGAGGACTTCTAGGATGAGCCAGTGATCCCAGGCCACGTGGAATCCATCCTCTTGATTGGGGGCGGGACCTGTAACTATAGAGACAAGTGTGGGGCGGGGCCTTCCCGTGGTGGTGAGAGTGGCTGACTTCCAGGGAGGGTGCTTATCCCCTGAGCTATTCAGGTGAGCACCTGGAAGGCACTGGGTGCTTCCTGGTGAAAGAGTCAAAGCCTGAGAGGGATTCAACCCAAGGGATATTCTTTCTCACTGTCTTAAAATCTCGAGGGGCCACATGACAAGGAATGAGGCTGCTTCCATCCCCTGAGGGTGACAGCCAGCAAGGAGACTTCTCAGTTTCATTTGCATTTTTAATATTTTGTCCATCAGGTTCAGGAACATTTCTTGCAAAAGCCCTGCTGGTAAATATTTAAAGCTTTGCAGCCACATACAGCCTGCCTCCATCAAATGTTTTATTTCTTGCTTTCATGCTTTTGCTCTCTCTCTCCCTCCCTCTTTTTCTTCCTTCCTCCTATACTTTACAATGTTTAAAAAAAAAAAAATCACTCTTAGTTTAAGGACTAAACCAAAACAAGTTCTGGGTGGTTTGCTAGCTCCTAGTCTTAGATAATCAACAGAACAATAAATTACGGCCTGAGGTGCAGTCTTAGCCAATTTCTATAGTGTAAACACACAGACATGATGGATTTCAAGCTGTAGCGTGAAGGCTCTTTCCTGTCTGCAGGCCTGCAGCAGCACATGGTGATGCAGTGTGCCCACATGGAGACACTACAAGTAAATAACCACAGAACAGGGGTAACAGTGAAATGTAGTGCTGTCATTAGGAAGGGTTCAGATCTGAGCATCTGCTGCCCTTGTTTTTTTACATAATTTGTGAATTTCTATAATGTTTAACAAAGGCTGTGTTTAACAACCAGCTCGGGTAGTTCCTGAAGAGTAGACAGCTGGCTCTCATCGGCTGGTTCTGACCATCCCCAGCACAGACAGCACTGCTTGTGCCCTTAGAAGAGAGAGGTCTGTGTTCCACTCCGGTTTCCCCCTTGTCAGCTGGGATGTGACCCCAGCCGGTGTGATTATGGGCCTCCTTTCGCCCTGCAGACAGAGCTACATCATCAGTGATGGGAGAACAAGAAAGGAGCCCGAGTTCCTAGCCTTGGGGAGCTTCCACGTCAGGCGTGGATGTCTCGGGAGCCTACTATGAAGCGCAGGGGAGATCGCTTCTACCTTGTTGAAGCTTCTCCTGTTTGGGGTTTGTTACAACCATCGACTCCATATTCTCACTAGAGGTTAGAGTTCCCTTGTTTGAGCGAGGAAACTGATGCTTAGGTAAAACTACGTTCCCGACATCAGAGGGCTGAAAGTGTCTTACTCATCATTGAACCCACAGCTTTTAACTCCAAGTTCACTGTGGTTTCCATGACATCGTGTTGCAGGTGAAATCAGTCAATCAGTCATTAGTCCGGGCAGGCCCCCAGCTGGGGGCTTAACAGACTTAAGGCTGCTCTTGACCGACTAGCGGTCTTGTCTCTGGAACTCTTTTACTAGTAAGTGGTGTAGTTTGGAGAAGGCGCCCCGTGAAGGGGTGAGAACAGGGCCCCTGCCTGAGCAGTCAGGGAGGAGGACAGAGGTGGCAGCGGTGCCCTCTTGTATCTGAAGCTTTATTGAACACAAATAAGGAACTCGTTCCTGTGCTGCATGCTACAGGGATTAGAGAAATGGAAAAGGAATCTAGTATCCAAATATTTGCATATCCCACACGTATTTCCTTTAATGTCCTTTTATTAACATGCTTCAGGACCACTTTTTTTTTTTAACATCTTTATTGGAGTATAATTGTTTTATAATAGTGTGTTAGTTTTTCCTTTACAACAAACTGAATCAGTTATACATATACATATGTTCCCATATCTCTTCCCTCTTGCATCACCCTCTCTCCCACCCTCCCTATCCCACCCCTCTAGGTGGTCACAAAGCACAGAGGTGATCTCCCTGTGCTATGCAGCAGCTTCCCACTAGCTATCTAATTTACATTTGATAGTGTATATATGTCCCTGCCACTCTCTCACTTCGTCACAGCCCACCCTTCCCCCTCCCCATATCCTCAAGTCCATGCTCGAGTAAGTCTGTGTTTTATCAGGACCACTTTTGATGACAGTAGTCTTTTCAAGACCACGTGTGCCCCGGGACCTGATTCATAGATCAGGCACTGAAAATAAATATGCTTTGTAATCATTTTTGAATTGAAATTTTCTAAGTTCTTTTAAAACGAATACATACTAAAATATTATTAGTAGTTTCGTAAGCAATTAAACAGTCAAAAACATTGTGACGTCTCATTTAGCATGGCTTTTCCTTGAATGAATTCTCTTTCCTTGTTACGTGTGTCGGACTATGTTTATACATCAAAGGCAATAGTGATCTTTTCCCTCAAAATAACTATTTTCTGACATTAAAAATGTCTATGTCCTCTTTATATTTTGTCTTGGTCAGCCTAAATTAATCCTTAATCTCAGGGTAGATTATTTTCACTGTTGCTTCTCTAAACTCACGCTAGCTGAAGACAAGTGGTTTCAGGATTCCCATTATTAAATGGGAATCCATTAGAATGATTGTATTCTGCTCACTCTGTTGGAAGGGCAGGTGGCTGTATGTTCCAGTAACATACATTCTGGCGTCCTACAGCTTTCTATTTCCCCTCTTAGGAGAATTTATTTACTTCAGAGCTTTATTGTGTTGACACTTCGTTTGTCCGAGTCTTCCCAGGTTAAACCTGTGTGGGCCACATTTCTCTTGGCGTCATTGGGTCTTGGGCTTTTGGCTACTTGTTTATGGAGCGAGTCCCAGCCTTTGCTGCCACCTCCAAACCGTGGCCACTGCCCCGTCATCTAGTAGCACAGGCTTTCTGGTCCTCCCCCCGGGGTGAGTGCTGGCATCTGGAAGGACTCTTGTGTCACCACTGGGTGGAGGCACACAAGCTCCAGCAGGCGGTCCTGACCTGATGGACCCCCTGAGGCTCTGATTCCTCCCACAGCTTCTGGGCAAGAATGAAGTGCCGTGGTCCAGAGCGTGCCACGTGGCTTCACCCGTGAATGTCTGAAACGCTTGGGTGATGCAAGCTGGCAATGAGGAGTTAACGCCTAGTGGGCCAGACTTTGACCAGTGAGAGTCGGGAGGTGACAGGGAGCTGGAGACACGTGCCCTCTCTTTGTCCTCTCATGCTATACACAGTCCAGAGATGTCCTTTGTGGCTGGGCCACCAGCTGTTTCTCTTGGGAAGCAGTGGCCGCCTGAGTAATGCATGACTTCATCTCTGCTTCCAGATGTTCCGTCTCCCTCCCTCCCTCCCTCCCTCCCTCCCTCCCTCCCTCCCTCCCTCCCTCTCTCTCTCTCTCTCTCTCTCTCTCTCTCTCTCTCTTCCCTGGGAATTACATCTCCCCTTAAAACATTAGCACTCATCTTAAAAAAATTGTTTTTTAATATTTGAGCCTTGATTTGTGTATTATAAGGCATCTGAACAAAGATAACACAGGATCATTGGCAAATCTCCCAGTTTTCCTTGTGAACATGGCACAAGCTAAAAATAAAGTCAATCCTTAGGTGATTTCAGTTCAGTTTATAACATGCTGACATTGATAAGTTGGAACCCACATGGAAGAGCAGAAATAAACATACAAGCACGTGTTATGAGAAATTACTTAACAAAATGAATCACATTGTGTTAAATTACATCAGGGGAATCAGTTGCCTCGGTATACATATTTATAAAGTTGGTTTATGAGTACAAAGTATGTGTTGGAAAACAGGACAAATTGTTGCATAAGCTCAAGTTACAGAGAAGAATCAGCCACTGAAAATAACAATAGCCGAATCTGTGTTTCTTGTTATGGAATAGTCACACTGAAATCTCCTTATCAAGTGCCAGTCGAGCAGGAACATTCTCACTCCTCTGTGGGAATCAGTGAAGACCACCCAAATGAGAATAATAAGCAGAAACTGTTTATGCAGAATTTACTGTAGAAAGGGCGTCTGCCACCATCACTTGCTTTTTTTTTTTTTTTTTTTTTTTTGGCGGTACGCGGGCCTCTCACTGTTGTGGCCTCTCCCGTTGCGGAGCACAGGCTCCGGACGCGCAGGCTCAGCGGCCATGGCTCACGGGCCCAGCCGCTCCTCGGCACGTGGGATCCTCCCGGACCGGGGCACGAACCCATGTCCCCTGCATCGGCAGGCAGATTCTCAGTTGAAGGGTCAGAGGTCCTATCCAGTCTCAATTAGCTCAGCTTCCACTAGATGCAGCGGACGCCAAGTTCCTGGGAAAGAACTTGGGCAAACATTTTATTGTTGAGGCTACTTGCTGCTTGAAGGACCTGCAAGTCTTAAAATGACCTCGATGAGTGGAGTCAGGTGAAATGGAGTGAACCCGTGGTTTAAATATTTGACTGCAGTGGTGGGTTTGCGAATTCCTTTGCGGTTCTATTACTTTTATATTCATGCATTTTCAAGCTCTGTTATTAGTAGGATGAAGGTTTAGGGTTGTGTGCTTTGGGTGAATTTTTCATTGTAACTCTTTATCTTTATAAAATGACCCTCTTTGTCATTGGTATATTCTTTTCTCTAAAATCTACTTTGATATCTTTTTCCATACTTTTCATTTTAAATTATTTGTTTCTCAGTATTTAGTGTGAATTTCTTGTAGGCACCCTA
Source organism: Kogia breviceps (assembly GCF_026419965.1). Lineage (NCBI taxonomy): Eukaryota > Metazoa > Chordata > Mammalia > Artiodactyla > Physeteridae > Kogia > Kogia breviceps. The sequence continues at coordinate 48,058,541 of NC_081327.1, forward strand.
AAGTTGGGTCTCGCTTTTTTGTCCAATCTGATAGTCTCTGCCTTCAGTAGCATGTTTAGACTATTTACGTTTAATGAGATTATTTTTATGCTTGAATTGAAATTCACCATCTTATTCTTTATTCTTTTTTTAATAAATTAGTCTCATCTAGTATTATTTTTTCCTTCTTTTTGTAACTTCTTCTGGATTGTGTATTTCTTTATTCTGTGTTATCTCCAATGTCAGTATATTAGTTATTTTAAGGGTTGTTTAGGGTACATAATTGAAACCTTTAGGTTATCTCAATCTGTTCAAGTGATATACGTTTGTTTTTTTTTCATATGGACATACTTTAGCTCTACATTTTAGTGTTCTTTTTTTTTTTTTTTTTGGCGGTATGCGGGCCTCTCACTGTTGTGGCCTCTTCCGTTGCGGAGCACAGGCTCCGGACGCACAGGCTCAGCGGCCATGGCTCACGGGCTTAGTTGCTCCACGGCATGTGGGATCTTCCCGGACCAGGGCACGAACCCGTGTCTCCTGCATCGGCAGGCGGATTCTCAACCACTGCGCCACCAGGGAAGCCCTACTTTAGCTCTACATTTTAGAGAGAAAGAAAGCTGAGATTCAGAGAAGTGGCTTGTCTGTGGCCAGAAAACTTGGTTAGGGGTAAAATAGGAATTCTAGTTTACTGACTTTAGATTCAGTGCTTTTTCCAGAGTGTAATGCTAGGATGAGTGTCAGTGCACTTTCTTTGGAGAATATCAAGTCACTACACTTAAAAATTATATGTATAAGCACCAATGGGAAAAATTGGGGATTATTCTTTTCTTTATTGGGAAAATACAAGTTTTAAACATCCAGGAGAAAAGCCCTAAAATTTCCCCTGTAGACCACTTGGATAGGCATCACACAAAGCATCAGGTCAATAATTAGAGATAAACCTGTGAGCCAGCTTTTAGTTGAGACCCTGGAGTGGAATTTGGCTTCCTTTGGCTTCTCACATTAGTCACTGTGGGAGAGTGATTCATATCCCATAAATCACATTCTGCCTGTGGCTGGTAGGGTTGTCTGAAATTGTATTTACTCATATTATTCTATGTGCCGGATTAAGGAATGTCAGACTGTCAGCATGATGGGTACCTCTGTCTAGGCCCGGTTATGTAAAAATTGAACGCAAGCTGCATATTTACTTCTTGAATTTGTAACATTAAGATTGCATAGTTCATCTGTTAATATACTCAGTTTTGGGGAGATCAGATTTTATGTTCCCTGGATCATCACAGGAACAAAGAAAAGAGTCTATTAATAATACAAATACATTAATATTACTTTTAAACACACGTGTGACATAAATAGGAACCAATATTTATAAAATTCAAAATAAGTTTTTGAATTCCCACAATTCTCTCAGTTAGGGTTTCCTTATTATAATTGCACTTATGTCCAGATTTATTTCAGGTATTATATATTTATATAAGATTCAAATGAAATGCTTTCCTGGGTATTTACACACCATTATTTTTTTTTATAAGTTATTTTAAAAATAAATTTATTTATTTATTTTTGGCTGTGTTGGGTCTTCGCTGCTGCACGCGGGCTTTCTCCAGCTGTGACAAGCAGGGGCTACTGTTCATTGTAGTGCACGGGCTTCTCATTGCGGTGGCTTTTCTTTGTTGCAGAGCACCGGCTCTAGGCCCGCAGGCTCAGTAGTTGCGGCACGCCGGCTCAGTAATTGTGGTGCACGGGCTTAGTAGCTCTTTGGCATGTGGCATCTTCCTGGACCAGGGATCCAACCCGTGTCCCCTGCATTGGCAGGCGGATTCTTAACCACGGCGCCACCAGGGAAGTCCCCACACCATTATTTTTTGTTAAGATTCATGAGCTCTAAATAGCAGATACTTACTCTCTCAACCTAGAAGACAGGTCATAAATGTAAGCAGCTGTTATCATTAGTTTGATTTCTGATTTTTCTCTGGTTGAAGAAAATAAAGAGTAGAATTCTTAGGTTGAAACAAAGTTTATCAGACCAGGAATTTATGTAAGTGTGTATGTACATGTGTGTGTGTATGTATGTATTCATTTATTTTTCCAGAACTTGTTTTTAAAGAATATTAGTGATGCCAAAATGCCTGGATTTCTTTCCTATATTTATAAGAATTTTATATACAAATATATATTTCTAAAGATAAAACTTTTGGACTAACATTTATATAACCAGAAGAATTTTTAGACTTAGTTATTAAGGCATCTGACGATATCTAATCAGCTTCTCCTAGAAGTTTACATTGTATGGGGGGAAGAAAAAGGAATAACCATCGTCCGGTGGTTTCCACTGTAGGTGTGCAACAACGACTGTGCTCGTGTATGCAGGCAAATGAGCATCACAAATGTAGGCCTCTGAAGACAATGTAAAGAAGAGTTCCTGTGCTGGGTGTGTGATAGAGGAGAGTGGAGAGGTAAACAGTGACAATGAGAGGACCGAAAAATGAGGCCACTTAGCCTAGTCCCATCACTCTTTGCTGTATAGCTGTGCAACTTCCAGACCAAATGCAGTTCTTTTCAGCCTTTCCCATATGGTTTAATTAAAAAAAGAAATTTCTCCAGCCTTCTGCAGTGCAAGCATCTATTGGAATAGATGTTTAGCTGGCATTTTCACTCTTTTCTTTAAAAGAGATTTTTAGTGCTCTTTGCATTTCAGTTTCAGGAAATTGCTTTATTTCCATGTGGCGGTTCTCTACCACGCTAGACTCGATGATGGTGTGTTATTGCCCTGCACGTCCGCTGCAGGTGACCATGATGAGTCCCATCCTGGGCATGGCTTGACTTCATTTCCTAAAGTGTGCTTTAGACAGGCTGATCATTTGGGTGAATGATGACACAAAAACTCTGTAAAACTGACTTTAAAATGTTAACTCAAGAAAATCGAGAAATGTAGGGTGAAATTTTGTAAAGGATTAGTAGTCAAAGATTGGGTTTGATTGAGATGTTCCTTCATTTATTCAGAAATATTTCTGAATGCCCTCCATGTCCCAGGCACTGTATTACGTTTGGTTATAAGTTGGCAAATTAAAAAAAACAACATGACCCCTGGGAACTCAAAATTTAATCTGGGAGGGAATCAATAAACAAGTGGACAAGTAAAAAATTAAATTCTGGATTATAATACAATTATATCTGATGAGTGCTATGCTAGAGAATCATTTAGGTGGGCTCCTATTCAGAAATAAAGGTTATGAAAGTCGGTCAATGAATTAGTATTTGAACCCAGACTCAGTGATAGATATGACCAGTTCACCCGGTGAAAATTGGGTGGTACCACTCTAGGGAAAGGAAATAACATGAGCAGAAGTCTGAAAATGGACAAAACTTAGCATTTTTGACAAAGGGAACAGGGAGCCAGTGTGCTGAGGAGGAGACAGAACTGAAGTCAGGGAAGATGTAGTCTGGATCATTTAGGGCCTTTTAAATCATATAAGGTGTTCACAGTACAGATGAAAAATAGTTCAATATTTTAATTCCATTTCTTTACTACTTGGTATTCTGTTACTCAATATAAATTATGGAACAAACACAAATTATTGAATAATATATTAACTACTTTATACCTACTTTAATCCTGAAAACAAATGATCTCAGACCATCCAGTGGAAAAGTACAAGCATTGTGATAGGGCTGACATGCTGAGGGAAATGATAATGACTTTGAAATGACCTAGACTAACTTAGTTAAGTGGTGGAAGCAGATTTAGAACTCAAGTCATGTTTAATCTTTGAGATGATTCTGTTAAGCATCAATGGATTGACAAAATAAATCCTGTGACAACTTTACCCACAATATTGACCTACCCTCCATGCCTTTCCCCAGCTACTGTAGCAAAGGAAATGCTCCACATAACTGGGGACAGTTTTGGTGCAGCTCTGAATTTTAACCTTCTTGACACACATCCGGGTTACCGCATCTCATGATATTTTAAGTTCCTACTCATTTCCATCTTCTTTAGGAAGTATAGACAACCAAAGTGGAGAACACACCCCATTGATGGGGTGACTAAATACCCAATTCCTCCCTGAATGAGACCAAATCTCCAAAGCTCTCCTCATCCTCTGAGTCCTTTTATTTTAGTGACATGCGTGCATGGTTCGTTTGGCTGCCGCGTAGCCAAGTAGGGTTTGTATGTGCATTGATCCAAGCGTCCACCACAGGCCCCTCAGCACGGCGGGACCCTAGTGAGTGAGTGTCGCGAGCCCTGGAGGTGAGGTTGCGGCGGGGGGATGAGGTGGAAGTGGCTGCACTGGCGGCTCCTTCTTGGTGGGAGCAGGAAGGGCTCGTTGAGAGCGCGGCCCGGAAGCGGAGCGCAGGAGATCAGGCTGTCTGTGTTTTGTCATCTCGTCACGGGCCCCCGCCGAACGGTCTCGCGAGCGGCGGCGCAGTCACGAGCGGAACCGCTGTTTGAAAAATTTAACGGAGCAGGAGACGGAAGGCGGAAGGATGGTGCTGGAATCGGGTCGAATCGTTTAGGAGGAGGCACCAGGGGCCTGACCCCGGCAGCAGGGATAGGAAGAAAGAGATGACAGTACTGAGATCTAAGGAACAGGGGGAGCAGTTCGATTCTAATTCCTTCTCGGAGACGCTCTGGAGTGTGAAAATTGAGTCCCCGTGTTCCTTTGAGTGTTGGCCCCCCAAAGGAGCGCCCTGTTGCCGTCGCGGGGGGCGGGGCGCGTTGGGTTGGTTTTTGGAGCCGCGCCACCGGTCAGGCGGAGCCCAGCACCTGGCTCCGACTCCTGTTAGGGAGAGTGCAGCGTACCCACAGGGAGCTACCCAAGCTCTGCTCGGGCTGCCTGGGCTCCAGTCCTCGCCTTCCCACCTGCACCTGCGAGTTCACTGCGGACGCCCCCTGCTCCCCGATTCAGGTGCGCACGAGGCTAGCAGGACTGGGGCGCGGCGCGGCCTCCGTGGGGACTGAGGGATCTCTGTGAAGCCCCGAGCACAGTGTGTGACCCCCAGGGCGCGCCCGCTCGCTGGCGTGCAGGCTTCTCCAGGCGCGTGGCTCCTGGGCTCTGATCGCCGCATGCAGCGAGCAAACCAAGGAGTGCACGTCCTGCTCGATAGGGTCTGCCTGTGTGTATCATGTTCTTAACTACTGGGCTCGCAGTTATTTTTACAATGGGGCCTATTCAGCTTATTTTCTTAGGAGCAGAATTGGTATGCATTGCCCCTTTTCAGTGAACGAAATAGAAGATTCACCGTCGAACTGTCTTTTGAAGAAGAGGAAAATTTCCACGCAACGGAACTATAAATTTGGGTGAAATACACTCTGGAATTTACAATAGGTGGCAGACCGTGTTCTTAGTCTTTCTGAAGGTGTACAATTGTAGTTAAGTGCTTTGTTCTCAGTTTTAAAGAGCAAGGAGTTCATAAATAATACGCTTGAGTGGCAGTTTGCAAAGGCTCTAAAACCTCTCAGTGTAGTTTTCATTGTCAAAGATGTAATTCTTAATGCTCATTACTCCCATGCATTTAAAAATATTTAAAAATACCCTACAGAGACAGATAAAAATAATCTCTGGGGCTTCCCTGGTGGCGCAGTGGTTGAGAGTCTGCCTGCCAATGCAGGGGACACGGGTTCGAGCCCTGGTCTGGGAGGATCCCACATGCCGCGGAGCGGCTGGGCCCGTGAGCCACAACTACTGAGCCTGCGTGTCTGGAGCCTGTGCTCCGCAACGAGAGAGGCCGTGACAGTGAGAGGCCCGCGCACCGCGCGATGAGGAGTGGCCCCCACTTGCCACAACTAGAGAAGGTCCCCGCACAGAAACGAAGACCCAACACAGCCAAAAATAAATAAATAAATTTATATACATTAAAAAAAGAAATACACCTTCAAAAAAAAAAAAATCTCTGAATTGCTTTTGAACAGAGCTGTATATTTCAATGAGAAGCCTACAATTTTGGTTTCCTTTGACACTTGCATCCTTTATCTAGATATAGTTCTTAAAAATGTAGGGTTTTACAATGAAATTACTACATCCTAACTGTAAGAAGTAAATTTTCAAAAATTTTGATTTACACACTATATATGTGTGTTTATGTGTATGTTTGTATATATATGTGTGTATGTATATACATACATATGGAGAGAGGGTCTATTTACTTCATATCTGGCAGCTATTTGTTCATTGCAAATATCAATCATTAAGTCTCTGCAAGATCTATTGGGTGGGCCAAAAAGTGCCTTGGGTTTTTTAAGTAAAAATAAAAGACACATTTTTCATTTTCACCAAGAACTTTATTGAATAACGTATTCACCCTTTTGTTCCACTACCTTCTGCCATTTTTCAGGCAAAATCATAATTCCATCTTCCCAAAACTATTTTTTTTTTTTTTTTTTTAGCGGTACGCGGGCCTCTCCCTGTTGTGGCCTCTCCCGTTGAGGAGCACAGGCTCCGGACGCGCAGGCTCAGCGGCCATGGCTCACGGGCCCAGCCGCTCCGCGGCACATGGGATCTTCCTGGACCGGGGCACGAACCCGCGTCCCCTGCATCGGCAGGCGGACTCTCAACCACTGCGCCACCAGGAAGCCCTTCCCAAAACTTTTTATCTTTTTGAGCAAACAACTTTTCCAGGTGCCTTTTACAGTCTTCCAGAGAATTGAAGTTTTTTCCATTAAGAGAATTTTGTAAAGACCGAAGTAAATGGAAATCCGAAGGTGCAAAGTCTGGTGAATAAGACAGATGAAGCACAACTTCGCAGCCAAACTGTAATAGTTTTTGCCTGGTCACCGAAGAAACATGTGGTCTTTCGTTATCCTGATGGAAGATCATGCATTTTCTGTTGACTAATTCTGGACGCTTATCATTGAGTTCTGAATTCAGTTGGTCTAGTTGGGAGCAGTACTTGTTGGAATTAATCATTTGGTTTTCTGGAAGGAGCTCATAATAAAGGACTCTCTTCCAGTCCCACCATATACACAACATCATCTTATTTGGATGAACACCTGCCTTTGGTGTGGTTGGCGGTGGTTCATTTCACTTGCCCCACGATCTCTTCCGTTCCACGTTGTTGTATAGTATGCACTTTTCATCGCCCGCCACAATTTGTTTTAAAAACAGAATGTTTTCTTTACATTTCAGTAGAGAATCTCATGTGGAAATATGGTCAAGAAGTTTTTTTCGCTTAACTTATGTGGAACTCAAACATCAAAGCGATTAACATAACCAAGCTGGTGCAAATGATTTTCAGCGCTTGATTTGGATATTTTGAGTAGGTCGGCCGTCTCCCACGTGGGATAATGTTGATTGTTCTCAATTATTGTTTTGATTTGATCTCTGTCAACTTCAGCTGGTCTACCTGACTGTGGAGCATCGTCCAGTGAGAAATCTCTAGCACGAAACTTTGCAAACCACTTTTGACACATTTGATCCGTCACAATATCTTCTCCATACACTGCACAAATCTTTATGTGCATTTCAGTTGCTTTTTTACCTTTCTTCCAATAATAAAGCTTAATATGCTGAAAATGTTGCTTTTTTTCCCTTCCATCTTCAATATTAAAATGTCTACACAGGGCTTCCCTGGTGGCGCAGTGGTTGAGAGTCCGCCTGCCGATGCAGGGGACATGGGTTCGTGCCCCGGTCTGGGAAGATCCCACATGCTGCAGGGCACCTGGGCCCGTGAGCCGTGGCTGCTGAGCCTGTGCTCCACAACGGGAGAGGCCACAGCAGTGAGAGACCCAAGTACCGCAAAAAAAAAAAAAAAAAAAAAAGTCTACACAAAAATTAACCAATTTTGATTTCTTTTTAAAAATGCATGCTGATATGACAGCTATCACATACAATCTAACAAAATTGTTGCAAATGAAGTTAAAGACAACTAAATGAACCTTTTGGCTCACCCAGTACTTTAGTATCCTAAATTCTTTTGGATTACAAATTTCATCAAACATTTAAAAATTCTGAAATGTGTATCTAGTATGCTACTGTCGTTCAAGTAAAGATACAATAAACATACATCATTTCTCGCCCCCTCCTGTAGCTGAAATTCAGCTCTGTACCCCGATGCTGAATTGAATCTTGGAAACAGAGTTTTTGGGTAAGTAGAAAAGAATAGCTTTATTGCTTTGCCAGGCAAAGGGGGCCACGTGGGCTAATGCCCTCAAAACTGTGTGTCCCAACCTGGAGGTGGTAGTGAGGAGTTTTGTAGTAATGGTTCAAGGAGGAGGGCGTGGTCAGCTCGTGGACATTCTTCTGATTGGTCAGTGGTGAGGTAAGTGGGAGTCAGCATCATCAACCTTCTGGTTCCAATTGGTCTGCGGTCTACATGCTTGTGGGCAGCATACAGTTAACTCCTCCCAGCTGGTGGGCATTTCAGTATCTGCAAAACAGCTCAGAGATATTTATATCCCTTGAGGAGGAACCAGGACCCTGCCCCAAGGCTGCACTGTTGTTTCTTGTCTGCTCCTCCCCTTGTCTCCTCATCCCCTCGTTTCCCTGATTACCAACTGTTTGAACCTGCCCTTTGAAATTCAGGGAAGGTCATGGAGGCTGAAGCCCATTCCCTGAAAATAAGACATGGGGGACACAGAAAGACTTTTATGCCTAGGAGCCCCACAGGGTCCTGCTCAGTTTCTTGCCTACCAAAGCCAGCACAAATAACCCAATGAAAACCACAATCATCTGAGGTAAATATAATTCTTTGGGACACCCCAGCACCAAATGATTGAGATTTTCAAGGTACGAATTCAACCTGGCCGTGTTGTATCACCATTTTTTTAAAAAGGCAGGTTTTGTATACAAAGAACTTTCACATATAACAGGGTGATCAGAATCCTCGTTTTAGGGGCCACAGGTTCAGCAGATAATAGCATGTATTGCATATGTATTTATTTGCTACAGATTTAAGCAGCAAATAAATACATAAGCAAAGCAATGGCATCAAGGCATGAAGAGAACAGCTGTTTTACTAACTCAGCCCCCTGCCCTGGGAGCCCATAGAGGGGGCAGTAACTAAGGTTTGTTTTACTTAAGTCACCAAGAATCCCATTTTCCTCTGGGTTCTTCAAATCCTACAATTTCCTACCCAAGCAATTAGAAATCATACATGAAAGCACAATTCAGAGAGAAGAAACAATAAGTCGCTCAGCTTGTTTCTGAAGTTGAATGTAATTTAATCTTATGGTTTGTCTTTGAGAAGTTATACAATGGAAACATTTATTTTAGGTGACATTCCAATGTCCATGCCATGAGAACCAGGATTTTGCACTGGGAAGTGGCCAGTACTTGAGTTTTGTTTTTTTTTTTTTGGCCACACCGTGTGGCATCTTAGTTCCCTGACCAGGGATTGCACCCTGGGCCCAGAGCACTGAAAGCACTGAGTCCTAACCACTGCACCATCAGGGAATCTCCAGTACTTGAGTTCTGAACATAGCATTTGAATTACTACTTGACCATCTGCCTTTCTGGGCTGCATTGTCTTCTTCTTCTTTTTTTTTTTTTTTTTTTTTTTTTGCGGTACGCGGGCCTCTCACTGTTGTGGTCTCTCCCGGTGCGGAGCACAGGTTCCGGACTCCCAGGCGCAGTGGCCATGGCTCATGGGCCCAGCCGCTCCACGGCACGTGGGATCCTCCTGGACCGGGGCACGAACCCGTGTCCCCTGCATCGGCAGGCGGACTCTCAACCACTGCACCACCAGGGAAACCCCTGCACTGTCTTCTTTAATTAAGTTTCCTTGTTGAGTAAATTGCTTGAGAAAATGGTTTGTAAATTTAAAACACTATGCAAGGATTAGTCACTATTATTTTTCCTTTTTTTTGGAATTTCAAACTCTTGCGGAGCCATCTGGTAAGCTCAACCTGAGTGTGATCTGTCATCACTTGAGATTTAAGTATCTTGTCAGTACTAAAATTATTAACAATGCCACTATTATAGAAGTAAAAATTAACATTTCCATCAAAGAGCAGTCATATCTGAAAGTACAGCATGAGTCATCACTGTTGGATGAGATTCTTTTTAGGAGCCAGGCTTAGCGACAGCAGGTTTTCTTTTCACTCCTGTAATTCCTTTTGTTTGGTGTAAGGTAACTAACCATTTAGAGAATACATTGTAGTGTATACAGGAAAATTAAAGGATGGTTGTACTACATAATTCCTAAAATCCGTAGAAAAGAAAGTTCTTTGCAAAAAATATCTTCCCCATCGGGGTGGGTGACCCAGAGTGACTATTTGTAGTGATAGCATGACAGTTAATTTTATAGAACAAAAACCATGTTATATTCTTTCTCTTCTTGGACTTGTATCATCTACCTGACATTATTGCCTCCAAAATAATTGGACAGTTTGCTGTTGGCACGTTCAGGGAATGGATGGTGGAAATGAGAGCTGTGCTCTTTTCTGATTTTCATCAGATTCTCAGCAAAAAACCTTTACCTTACTCCATCCTCATGTTCTTATTCTTCCTGTCAATCAAAACAAAAACAGGGCTTCCCTGGTGGCGCAGTGGTTGAGAATCCGCCTGCCGATGCGGGGGACGCGGGTTCGTGCCCTGGTCCGGGAAGATCCCACATGCCGCGGAGCGGGTGGGCCCGTGAGCCATGGCCGCTGAGCCTGCGCGTCCGGAGCCTGTGCTTCGCAACGGGAGAGGCCACAACAGTGAGAGGCCCGCATATCACAAAAAAAAAAAAAAAAAAAAAAAAAAAACTACTTGAAAGAAAACTCTGTACTTTAAAGATTATACTCTTTTCCAGTATAATATCTACAGCTATTCCATTTCCCTAAGTCATTACATATATATGTAACATTTAGGATCTAGAAGGAGGAAAGGAGGATTGTGAAATAAATAGGTCTTCTCTCAGATTTCTCTGAAAACAGAGAAGCTACTTGCTAATTCACACAGATAGGCTTGGTCCGGCTTCATCTGCTACTCTGTACCCCACAGAGAAGGGATGCAGTTACAGCAGCACAGAGATGATTATGTGATCCTTCCAAAGAACGAGAGCTGGGACGCGCTGTGGTGTACAGTGTAAAGGGATGGGATTTTCTCCATACTGTAGTAAGGTGTGAATGGTTTGTGACGTTTCCTCCTATTCCATAAAACCTCACGTTGAAACACTAAGGACATGGGTAAGGTATACCCTTTAAAATTAAGTAGAATTTAATACACACTTCATACATATTTACTTATTTATAAATATTTTTAAAAATTAAATTAGAGAAGAGGAATTCTGTTTTACTAGCTGGGTTTCACCTATGTTGATCATATATTTATTCTCACTCAAAACATCGTGGTAGCTCTGTGCATGTGTGTGTGTGTGTGTGTGTGTGTGTGTGTGTGTGTATCTGCCTCTGTCTCCATCTCTGACTTGCAGAAGTTAGAAGCACATATGACACATGTAATCAGATAATTTCTCAGTGGCCTGGACAGGTACTGGCCCACGGCCCCCTGGGCTGCTTCTCTGCAAGTCCATTCACTGAGGTCATCGTGGGTTTCCTTTGTCAGCTGGGATGATTTGGGCTGTAGGTAAGACAATATCCTCACTGCAGTAACGCCCAATGCAGTGAGAAGGTTGTTTTCTGCCGTAACGAATGTCAGAGGGGTGGCCGGCTTCAGGCTGGGCGGTGACGCCCTCACTGACGTCTTCGAGGACTTTGGTGCTTCCCGTGTCTCTCCTCTGTCTTTGCTTTTCCACGCAGCCTCCCTTGCTGTGTTGCTGATGGCTACAGGGCTTCCAGGTGTCACGTAGAAAAGACAAGAATGAGCAGAGAAGAAAGGAATATCCTCCCTTGCATCTTTTCAACTTAGGTTTGGATGACTCTTGCCAAAGTCAGCCCAGTGCAGCCCTTGCCCGTGGCATCTTGCACGGCCTCTCGGGGCACCTGAGAGACGGCATTTCACCTGCATGGTGTCAGCATCTGCCATCCCTGCTCTAAGCAGAAGGTTTGCAGCGTTTCCAAACAACTGTTGCCTTTTACCGTGGCAGCATTTGCCTGACCGCCTGCCTGGTTTGACGTTAAAACCTTACCTCCTCAGAAAAAATTTATTTTTGTTAGTATTCTGGCAACAAGTTTGTGTAGATAGGGGGAAACTTATTTTTCACATAAACCCTATTATTTTAATTTTATTTATTTATTTAAAAATATGTATTTATTTTTGGCTGCATTGGGTCTTCGTTGTTGCGTGCGGGCTTTCTCTAGTTGTGAGCGGGGGCTACCCTTCTTTGCGGTGTGCGGGCTTCTCATTGCGGTGGCTTCTCTTGTTGTGGAGCACGGGCTCTAGACACGCGGGCTTCAGTAGTTGTGGCACACGGGCTCAGTAGTTGTGGCACACGGGCTTCAGTAGTTGTGGCTCGCAAGCTCTCGAGCACAGGCTCAGTAGTTGTGGTGCAGGGGTTTAGCCGTTCCACGGCATGTGTGCTCTTCCCGGACCAGGGCTCGAACCCTTGTCCCCTGCACTGGCAGGTGGATTCTTAATCACTGCGCCACCAGGGAAGCCCAACCCTATTATTATTATTTTTTAACTTCAGAGAGAAGTTGCACCATGGTTATAATAATCACAGGCAACAATCTTTGGTTGCTGTCAAGAATGACTGATGAATGCCAAAGTTCAGAATACTCTTTGATTCTGAGAAGGAGTTTTTAAATGTGGTTTTACCTGGTTTCCAGTGGTTCACAAGGGCCTCTGCTTAGTTCTCCATGCTCATGTCTCCCCATTTCCTCTTCCCCTTTGCATTCTAAACCTTACAGCATGGATTTACCTTGTTAGCTCTCAACACTCTCCATCCTCTGTGTGTATTTTTGCCTCTGAGTGGACTTTTTTCTCCCCATTTCTTACCTCATTGTCTTCTATAGTTGTTCAGACCTCAGCTGAGGTGTCACTGCCTCTGCGAAGCTCTCCTGATTCCTTTAAGGTTTTTTTCCCTCTTGCTCATTCTGGAAGAGTCAGCCATTTTACTTTCCTTATCTACTTTTCATACACAGTTGTTTCATTTTACCTTTATTATTTCTAAGTAGTTTTAAGGACAGATATTAATTAGAATTTTTTAGGATCCTTAATTCCTAGTTAAAACTAGGAAGGAAGCTACTGTGGACTGTTACACTAGCATTCTGCAGATTGGAATATTTATAAAAATATTTCATGATTTCTAGGAATCTATCATTCCTCAGAGTAAATTTTTCAGTGTGGCACAAAACAATTTTTCACTGTCTTTCCTAATAATCCCAAATATCTTTAGTTTTTCTGTAAAAGGAGGCCCAAAGGGGATAAACTTATGCTCAGTAATTAATGCTTCCGTATTTTATCTTATTTGGAAATGGTCTAGATATTCAATGAATGTCCATCATTTATCTCAGTGTAACCTTAAGGTTTCAAGTTACCAACATTTTTTGGAAACTATTTTTAAGTAGACATACTGTGAAGCAAAATTATTGTTGAACTGTTAATTTATAAACTTTTATCTTACATCTCCTTGATTCACTTGTTCTTAACAATTATGTTTATATTAGTCATTGAATTTTTATGAGACGTTAAACAGCTAACCATCATCTTAAGCTATCTTTCTTGCTGACAAAGCTTGTAACAGAGGTAACATAAACTTACGTTACCAAACCCAGGTTTGGCTGCTCACTGCTCAAAAGCCAGTAATTGAGAAGCAAGTTTAATTTTAAAAAAAGCTGCTTTAATCGGCAATCTGAGGAGAATGTGGACCCATGTCCTGGGACCAACTCTGAAGATCCTGCTCTGCCATGACAATTTTTAAAGGGGAAGGAATTCTCAGTGAATTGTCAAGGCAGGAGGTTGGATTCTGCATCATTCTCTATTGCTGGCTGACTCTTCACATGTTATCTTGCCTGTGTGATCTGCCTGCAGGATTATTAAGGGGGCTGTTGTGGGTAGAGAGCTAGACATTCTAGACATTCAACTACTTAATTCTTCATTCTTACTTCCTTTTATTTAGGAAAAGAATGAATAGGTCAGGCAAGGCACGGTGTGCTTTCAGGAGAGCATAAGTCAGGAGTTAGGTTAAACAGTCTAGCAATCACATTCCTATAATTAGGTTCTTTTAAGGGTAGAGGGAAACAGAAATTGGCAAACAGGAAAGGGGCAGAAGAGCTGCTTTCAGTTTCCCACTGTCCAGCATCATTCCATTTCTGTGGGATTAGGGACAAAGTTACATCTTCTGTAACGTTTTCTTGATGACATAGGGCAGCATATTCTCAGAGTGGAAGATGTAGATATGACTGTGTAGCATCTCTTTGCTGATAATTTTAGTTGCCTGCTTACATATATGGGCAGAGCAAGCTACAATTATCTTGTTGCTCACGAAGATATAGATTATTCTGAGCATTGATGTTAATCCCATTCTTTCGAGGCCAGTTCTTGGAATTGTGCTAGCCATAGATTCAGTACTGCTCATGATGGAGCAGCTTATGTCATGGCTGTGGTCTGGTCGTCCTGCAGTTAGCTGTTTTCCTCTGGTAGTTGTTATAGTATCTGTAAAACAACTCAGGAATGTGCATCCGACACTGAGTCTGTGACTCTATTGTCCTAATCATAAACTGCTCAAGTCTGCTCTTTTGCGACTCTGAGAGGCCTGGGATATCTTCAGGTTTTCTACGAATAAGAGGCAGGGGATGTAGAGGGGCTTTTGTATGTGTGGAGCCCTGCAGGGTCTGCTCAGTTCTGTTACCACATGCAAGCTTGTGTGTCCGATGCACAGTGAGGCCAAACAACTGAAACGTCAGAGTTTGGAGCAGAGAAATGTCTGTTGCAGTGCCCAGCAACGGGTGGCTTGTGCTCAAAAAACCCGAACTCTCTAGTTTTGGGGGAGAAGTTTTTATAGGCAAAATTTGGGGTGAGGGCTGCAGGGTGTGTGACTTGCTTATGATTGGTTGGTAACAGGGTGGTGCTTCAGGAATTTGGGGCTCAGCCTAAAGTTACCATCCTCCACCAGAGTGGGGGGGCCTTAGTTCCTGCAGAAGATCAAAAATATTGTTATGTATATTCCTTGAGGAGGAACCAGGACCCTACCCCAAGGCTGCACTATTGTTTCTTGACTGCTCTTCCCTTGTTTCTGCACTCCCTCACATCCCTGATTAGCAACTGTCAGAATCTGCCCTTTGGAACTGGGGGAAGGACAAGGAGGCTGAAGCCTTTTCCCTGCAAATTAGAAACAGGGCACATAGAAAAGATTTGTACCAGGGAGGGCCTCACAGGGTCTTGTTCCATTTCAGTTCCACTTATTTGACTTTTAGTAAACCTAGGTAGAATAAAAGTATTATATATTTGATGCTGATAATTCTAAAGACATGCATGTTTTAATTCAGTCAACAAACTCGATTTTATTGACTGAAGATTATCCTAGATCCTGTGAACTTCTAAAACAATTGGGTTAGTTTCTATATTTCTGAGGGTATACTTGATTTTTTTATAAATGCTTGTTTGTCTTTCAGCCAATTAAATGGAGCTCTTTACAAATTAATTTTAGTAATACCATCCAGAGGTACAAAAAAAAAATCACAGATTTTATAACATACATACATAAACACACAGACAAATGAAAACAGATATGTTATAGCTTTTGTTTTAAAATTTTAGCCATGAGACAGGTACAATAATGCAAAAACCACTCGTTTATAACAAAAATAAGTTGGTTCTAAATTGTTTCCGGCAGGGGGAACGAGTTATCTGCTCAGATGGCTAAAGCCTTTTACTGACAAATGTGGAACAGAAACTTAAGATTTTTCACTTGCTTAATTTCCAAATAGCCTTTCCCCCCCTTTTTTACCCTTCTGATAAGAATTACCTTCCTGAAGTTTGCATTTCAAAGAGATGGCCTAGATAAGAGTGCTTGGAGAAACCTGGTAGAACATTTACAACTCAAAGGCACAGAGAAAGAATGCAAGTTCCTCCAAGAAGGACGTTTCCCCCCTAAGACCAGAATTTTTACAATATCTACAAGCCTTTGAGATGAATGGGGGAGGACTGCGGATTGGTAACAGGATAGGTGGGCATTGAATTGCTTTCAGAACTGCATTTCTGTTATTGTAAAGACTCAGTTTGTAAGACCAGGAGAGCTGTTTTTAATTCCTCACAGAATTGGGTTGCAACCTCGATGAGTTCAAAAGCTCCCAGTCCTTCCCATTCTAACTACTTATCTTTAAGTTGCTTCTTTATATCAGCGAGAGGATCTTCAACCAAGATGGAAATCAAAAGATTGCCATGTTATAGATTTAGAGCTTTGTCTTTGGAATATCTGTTGTTGTTGTTTGTTTGTTTATTTTTCCTTTGCATACATTTAGCTTAGGAGAGAAGACTTTTTAAAAAGTTCCTATCAGGCTCTTCTGCAAGCTTTCCCAGGATCACATCTGCAGGCTCCAGATTGAGTGGGGTTTAAAGTAGACTATAGCTCTGATATCTTCCAGAATTTGGCAAGGTTTTCCATTAATTTTAATTTTATTTTCCCCTCTGGTAACAGTTTACCAGGGAATCCAGCCTTGGAGTCCCATAAACTCTGAGCAGCTCATATGGGTGGGTAGATATGGGCTTGTCTGTTAGGCCACTAATTTGGCCACTTAGTTAGGCCCCTGACTTGGACTTTTGTCTATGGTCTTGTAGTTTCTTCAAAGTGGAAAAGCGATTCAGATAGAGGTCATAGACTCTGAATATTCAGGTCAAGGAGGATAGAGGAGTGTAGCAGGAGTCATGTAAGTCTGAGTCTTTTGTTGTAGGTAGGTCTTGTGTCTTTAGTTTTTTATTAGCCTTTTGCAGTGACTCTTTCAATGAAGCTACTTTGGAGTATTGAAGGCTTTCGGAGCTTGCATACCAGTTAAAGTAGGTGTTCCATACTGTTGGTTTGACTTGGCAGCCATTCCTTTCAAATGTCCTTTTTAGATGAAAGATCTTGTCTAGTGAGAACATTCCCTATAACGGTGATTATAATCCTGGGTTGTCTTAGTAAGATGTTGCCATTTTTATAAATATCTACAGCTTCCAGGACCACAGTTCTTAGACATAAAAGAAGCAGTTGTGCCAGACACTGGCATGCTCAATTCTTTGCAACTTGAGGACCCTGTTTCTTTAGCTAAGACTTGAGTCTCTCCTAAGACAAATTAGTACCCAAGAGAAATGTGCCACCGAGTTGGTGATTGTGTGGTGTTTTACACTGTGCCTCATGGCATGGAAATGTTCATGAGGTTTGCCAGCAACCTACTGTCAATCCAACCTATTCCATGACCGACTTTTTCTAGCACAGGAGCCTTAGAGTTTGGTGGCAAGTGCTCTAATAGCTTTTATGTGCTCCATCCATGCCCACCGATTTTGTGGCTTTGGCTTCCGAGATTCCCACTAACGATAGATTTATTATTGCTTTACCTCATGTACCCATCAATAGAAATCAACAGTTAACAAGGAAACAGAACTGTGTACACCAGCAGTAGCCCAGGAGATGGTACTGTGGACTGGCCAAGAGAAGGCCTTAGGTGCTCACTACCAATAGCTGCCAAAGTGGAACTATGGACTGAACGAGCAGGACCCAACAAATGGGGGCTGTCAGACAGCCAAAGGCTGGGGACTCAGGTTCTGGCTGGAACTGTCTGCCAGCTGAAGCCCTGGACTAAGATCACACACTAACCAGTGGCTAAGGACTCATGCTGTGTTAGAGCCACCTGTCAGTCTAGACTGACTTGTTAACCGTGGACTGCATTACCAGTTCAATCAGGAGCTCAACACACAGACAGCAGAGCTTAGTTCTGAGAGGAACTTACCCACGGCCCTTGGAGACAGCAAAATAAAAAAGAGCTCAAAAGGTTCACAGGTACCAAAGCCTACATTTCTTCTTATCCTTAAAGCTGTCAGAAGTCTCCAGATCCCATCAATGCCACTAAACTGTTGAAAAAAAAATTCAACTGAATACATTAAAAAATCTTGTTGGCTTTATTTAATGATTCTTGAGTCAGGTAGCATCCAATCTAGCAGATAGAAAGGAGCTCATGGGAGCTGTATGAAATGAAAGACTTTTATAGGCAGAAGGGAATGGGAACAAGGAAGTTACACTAGACAAAAAAGCTGGTTATCCCAAGGTCAGTTTCCTCTGGGGGGTAGTAGGGGTCTCTCAGGACGTTACCTAACCAGTGCTTTTCAGGCGATTCCTGATTGACTGGTTTAAGAGTCCATTTCTGGGAGACCCAAAACTGTAATTAAGTCTTAGTTTGGTGATGTGGAGCTTAGCATAAGCAACTTCTTTTGAGCTTGTTGTTTTTACAATCTGGTAGTGAGTAAAGATCACGATCCATTTGAGTTAATTCTTTCAAGTTCAGTGATTCATCTTGCATTTGTTGAGTCTCTGCCACATCCCTGGCACATTATTAGTCATTGGGAAAATAACAGAAAGTGTTTTAGTCACAAGTTTTGCTCTCAAGGAACTTACAGACTGACTTGAGGGAGAAGACTTATACAGTTAACAGTAGCAAACATACAACAGTACGCATCTGTGGGACAGGAAGGATCATTTTTCCTCTACCCTTGGAGGTTCTTGGCTGAGACACCCCCTGTAATAAAAGACAGATTAACAGGAGAAAAACAAGGAGAAGTTTAATAACATGTATACCTCCTGTCTACATGGGAGATAAACTGAGTAACTCCTCTAAATGGCCCAAGTCACGGCCTTAAATACCATCTCCAGCTAAAGACAAAAGATGTTGGGGGAGCGGGAGGCCAGTTATTGGAGGGGACCGGGAAAAGCACAGTAAACAAAGGTGAAGTTGTGCAGATTTAAGTTATTGCCTTCTCCACTGATAAGAGTTTCTGGAGCTTTAGTCAGCCTTCTCTTCTTGGTACAGAGAGGGGTCTCTAACTTTTACAAATAGAGATGTCCCTTATAAATGTCAATGTCTCTTATGAAAGGACAAGCTTTCAGAGCATCCTCTATGGATGCCCAAACTCGGCTTCTTTGCACTCGTGCCATATCAAATCTCGGAGAGAGAGTTTTGGGTAAAGTAGAAAAGAATAGCTTTATTGCTTTGCCAGGCAAAGGGGGACACAGTGGGCTTGTGCCCTCAAAAACTGTGTGTCTCAACCCGGGAGGATTTGGTGATGAGTTTTATAGCAATGGTTCAAGGATGGGGTTGTTGATAAGGATCAGGGTGTGTTCAGGGCCTGCACTCCTTTAATCTGGCCTCAGGTGGTCTCCTGATGAGCTTCTGTGGTTCTCAAACTGTGACCTTCTTTGGAATGAAGAATGCTTCATCAGCTAGTTAACATCGTCCATTCGTTGGGGGTATTAGTTCTGTAGAAGAGCTCAAAGATATTGTTATGTGTATCCCTTGAGGCAGGACCAGAATCCTGTCTCAAGGCTGCACTATTGTTTCTTGACTGCTCCTCCCTTGTTTCTGTATCCCCTCCCTTCCGTGATTAGCAACTGTTTGAACCTGCCCCTTGGAACTCACGGAAGGACATGGAAGCCAAAGCCCCATTCTGTACAAACAAGAAATGAGGGACACAGAAATGCTTCTGTGCCCAGGAGCCCCACTGGGTCCTGCTCAGTTTCACTATGTCTGCTCTTTCTTAAAAATAACCAGCTGAAAATAATCAGTATGCCAAAGAGGCATATTTTGAGGTGGTGTGTTTTGCTCCCCTTCACTGTTAGGAGGAAGCAGGGCCAATGGAAAGAGTATCCAGCCAGGAATCAGGTGTTTCCTTTTCTAACTCACTCAGTCCTGGTTCATTGTGTGACCATGCTGGGGAAGGATTACTAAAACAAGATCTTCTGCCAACCCACAAAACCTCTCTGCAAAAAGTAGAAGAGGAAGAAGACAGCTTTATTACTGAATAAGCAGTACACTAGAGTGTGATGCACGTCGCAGGTACTCCACTAAAGAACAGACCGAAAGCGGATAAACAGTGACTCATCCTCAAACAGCAGCCTTGACAGCACCATTTGTCCCACATAGGTTATCCTAAATTCATTTGGTAATTGGAGTGACCATATGTGTCAGCTAGTATGATTTGTCCAAAGGAAAAATCAAATGACGGTAGGTCATTTTGGAACAAGGCACCTGCCAAATCAGGCTCTGACCCTCTCACAGAAAATTCGAGATAGAGGTGCTGTCTTCCTTAATGATGACATTTCAAAGAGATGGTTCCTAGGTCCTTGAGAAAGACACTCCTGGGTCATAAAGGTGGTAAGAGGCTTATTTATCTTTTAGTAAGATTTATATGCATTTCAAAGAAACAGAGATAGAGCCAACAAGTTTTCTAAAGTAGATGCTGAAAGAAGAGGCAGGTGAAGCCTCTTCCCTTATTTTCAACAGGAAGAACTGAGCCTCTTATTTTTAGTTCATATTTGCTCTTACAACCTTTCATCAGTCACTTCATTTTTGGCCACTTTTTCCTCCAGTGTAGAAAAAAGGGGGAGATCTATAGCAGCATTCATAAATTACCTGCCCACCAAGTTTGAGAACTAGTGAAGTACCACAAGGAAGAGCTTCTGAAGTCTTATACGTTTTCATGTCTATTCTTGTTGTAGACTTAATAATAATGATAATAACAGCAACAACAATAATAATAAAAATGGCACCCTTTGAAGGCAGAAAGTTTTAGGTCCAAGCCTGAGATCCTCACAACTAAAAACGTGTCCTAGGAAAAAATATTTTCCTAATTTCCAATTACCTCACCTGTAAGTAGAGATTGAGATAGAGGTGTTCTTTTTTTTGAGATGGAGGTTTAAATAAAGTTACTGTAAGGATGAAATAAGGTAGTGTCAATTTACCTCCCTTCCTTATTAAGGGGATCACTATTTCATGATATGCAGTCTATATATTAATGGGAATGATAAGCAGTTCTGTTTATTCACCCTGAATTGAAGCTTTGAATGCTAAGTATGTCTGTCAGAATGTAATATTCCTTTTTTTTTTCTTTTGACGTTTTGGGTAGTTCCTTTATTTATTTATTTTTAAATTTTTAATTGAAGTATAGTTGATTTACAATATCATGTAAGTTTCAGGTATACAGCACAGCAATTCAGATTCTTTTCCCTTATAGGTCAGAATGCAACACTCTTTATCCATGGCTGAGGTCAGTGTTTCACCAAAGTGTGGGACTCATATCACCTGTCATCCATATGGTCCAGGTGACCCATTTAATAACATTGAATCACATAGTGGGGTGTTATACATTGCTCAGAATTGTTCAGGATACTTAAATACATTAAAAACTTACTTTGGTGCTTGTTTCAGCAGCACGTATACTAAAATTGGAACGATACAGAGAAGATTAGCATGTCCCCTGCACAAGGATGACATGCAAATTTGTGAAGTGTTTCATATTTTTATTTTTAGAAGATGTGGTATGTATATACAATGGAATATTACTCAGCCGTATAAAAGAACTAAATAATGCCATCTGCAGCAACATGGATGGACCTAGAGATTATCATACTGAGTGAAGTAAGTCAGAGAAAGACAATATCATATGATATCACTTATATGTGGAATCTCAAAAAAGGGTACAAATGAACTTAACTACAGAACAGAAATAGAGTTAGAGATGTAGAAAACAAACTTATGGTTACCAGGGGGGAAGGGGCATGAGGGATAAACTGGGAGATTGGGATTGACATATACACGTTACTATATATAAAATAGATAACTAATAAGGACCTACTGTATAGCAGAGGGAACTCTACTCAATACTCTGTAATGACTAATGTGGGAAATGAATCTAAAAAAGAGTGGATGTAGGTATATATATGACTGATTCACTTTGCTGTACACCTGAAACTAACACAACATTTTAAATCAATTGTACTCCAATAAAAAATTAAAAAAAAAACCCTCTGGGCTTCCCTGGTGGCACAGTGGTTGAGAGTCCACCTGCTGATGCAGGGGACACGGGTTTGTGCCCCGGTCCGGGAGGATCCCTCATGCCGCGGAGCGGCTGGGCCCGTGGGCCATGGCCAGTGAGCCAGCGCGTCCAGAGCCTGTGCTCTGCAACAGGAGAGGCCACAGCAGTGAGAGGCCCGCGTACTGCAAAAAAAAAAAAAAACAAAACCAAAAAATAAAACCCTCTTACTTTGGTTTCACATGCCTAAAATACATCTCTAAAATGTCTAATGCCCCCTCCTCTTTCAATAAAGCCTTTGACAAGCAACTATGTTTTTCTAGAACTTAATATTTGTTTCGTTTTTCCTCAATTTATTTTTGTACTTTCCCTCTAAAGACAAATGGTGCTAGGTTTTCAAGTATGATAGTAATAAAAAGATTCTTTTTAAGTACATTTAAGTAAAAAAAAAAAAGTTTACTTAAAGAAATATTTAAAATAGAATGAGTGGGTTCTACACAGTTATGACCAGTGTAGACATGCCTGAAAATCAGCAGTTCCCATACTTCAGGGATGGTAAACAGAAACTGTAGCCTTAAACTCTCATAATCAAAGAGGAAGATGAGTAGATGGAAATTCTGAAAACAGAAGCCGGAACCAATCTTGTCATGGCATAAATGTGAATACTTTACATTCTGGCTGAAAGACCAGGGTCAGTATATAGAAAATTTAGCAGAAGTTTCTATGAAAGAGAGCTGGATAACATTGTATAAAAATATTTATTAACCTTTTCTAACCACATGTATGCTTCTTTAAATGCACTGATACAACTCTGGTGTACAGAACAAGAAGATCATGGTCCTGCTGATTAAGGCATTTTGTAAAACTCTGATAAACTCAGTTTGAGAGAGATATTAACAAAATAAAGCATATCCAAAGAAGTAGGATAAAGATTTTGAAACCTGTACCATGAGAGCTGAGGATGAAGAACCTAAGAAAATTAATTCTGATGAACATGGAGAGTGAAATCCTCTTTGTACTTCTCAACATGGGTCACACGGAAAAGGAGCCAGACAGATGAGGACCTGCTAACAAATAATGTCCAACAGTAGAATCAGCATCCACTTTGGGTAGTGAGAGCTCCATCACCAGAGGTAATCAAACAGCTTAGGCAGTAGCTGACGAGTGTGCAGTCACAGATGTGTGCGATTCTGGGGAGGTGAACATAACAGGCCTGTTTGGAGTGTGTTGTGTTGAGGGGCAGGGTTAGAAAGGGAGTTATTAAGTGAAAAATAACTGCTATGTTTAGGCTATCAGTATTTTGTACCACATGTTTCAGTGTATGAAGAACTTTTCAAATTTACTTTTAAACGTGTAGAATCGCTTAATTCCCACCCCAAACAACAACAACAACAAAGTCTTCATATAACATTGATGCTTCAGAATCATGCCTCTCATCCAGGGTCTTCAAAGACCAGAAGGAAAGCTAGGAGCACAAGCCAGTTTGCAAAGTGCAATGGCAGAGCTATATGTAGGGGAAGGTGGACTCAGAGCATGTTTTGCGGTAATTATGGGCTCTGCTGACAGACAGCTCGCTTTTCCTTCGTGTTTTCATGCCTTCCACAAGCCGACTTTGGGGCTTCAGGTGAAAAACGCCCAGCCCCTGTAGCTTCCAGCTTAGAACTTTGAACATTTGAAGGTTGCAAAGTGTGACTTTAACCAGGAGATGGCAGCATCTACCTAGAGATGCGCCAAGCAGCGGCTGCTGCCTCACAGCACCGTGGAATGTGTTCAAGGAACACTAGAGGGCGCTACGTCCTCACTGCTGGTCAGAGAGGGGGCTGGTTCAGAGCACCTCCTTGTAGGGAACAGACCTCCCCAAGTCTCCACCCTACACCTATTCACAGAGAGGGTCCTGTGGCTGTCTGCATAGGTGTGACTCTCTGTCTCTCTGTCTCTCTCTGTCTCTGTCTCTGTCTCTCTGTCTCTCTCTCTCTCTCTCTCACACACACACACACACACACACACACACACACACACACACTCTCTCTCTCTCAATTTCCAAGCTGACACAGGACCAGTGAGCTACCAAATCTCAAGGTTCAGAGGAACTGTCATCTCTTCTTTACCTACTCTTACACTTTGGCAGTCACGGGAAGTGTTCTACATTAAATACCTGTTTCAGTGGCAGGATTTATTAGACTCCCAGGTCAACCTAGGGCACCAGATGGACAGAAGTTGTATCCAGTAGGAAACAGCAGCAAATAAGGAGCTAGGACTCTCCGCGTGCTTCTGTGCAGTGAATGTATGTATCCAATGAGATTTTAGACGTATATACAGTTTAATTTTGTGAGAGAAGTAACTGTATCCCCCCTTAAAACTTTGGGCAGCTGATTCTCAGTGCTGTTTCTTAGTTACTTCTGCACTGTCATAAACTACCTAGTGGTGGAAAAGAGGTTCAATCCCAAATTTACCTGACTGCAAACACTCTGTTCTTTCTACAGCCTCTTTCTACAGTTTCCCCTGCAACACGGGGACAACAAGAAATATTCAATTCCCTGAAAGAAATTTAGTGTCACTTGTGATTGTTTTCCCTTTTCCAGATAAAATGCAGTTGAATTAAACAAAGACTTTTGTCAAGTGCTAAATAGCGACTTTTCTACCAAAGGCAAGTGCTAGTTCAGTGGAATGTAATACGGGCTTCTGCTCCACGTGCATTCACAGGAACGTTGCCTAATACGCACTTTTCTGTGATCACAGTAGCATCTGAAAAGCCCAGCTGCTATACAAATGTTAAGGCAAGCCTAAATGAAAATTGCTCTGCTTGTGTCCTAAAATGTTAATCAGTAAAATCAACTGCTTAGTCTCAAGTTCAGGTGAGATGTGAATGAACACTGACCCAAATGTCTTTCTCGCCTGCCTACTGAGCATGGCAAGGCTGTTACGATTTTCACAATGCATTCATCCAGTAAACCGATATGAGCCTAACGTGGCATTCATAAAAGAATGACGTTCTAAACAATAGATGTGGTAATTTTCCTCTACTCTGCCTTGGTCAGACCACTCCTGGTGGTATCAAGTTCTTGTTGTAACGTTTTGGCAAGAGGAAAATTGTCAAGAGAAGAGAGACTGGATGGTCAGATCCTACTCTGGGCTGTACCTCTCCAGGGCCCTCAGCTATTTCTTAGTCTGTAGGCTGAAGAGGAGATGTTTAAAGGGAGCATAGCACCTGTATTCAAATATGCAAACACGCAGGGGATGTTTTGGGAGCGCTCAGTGATCAGATGTAAGCCTATAAACAGAAAATAGAAATAGAGGCAGAGTGTATCTCATTTAAAGGAAAACACTGGCACACGTACCACTGTCCTGCAGTGGAATAGGTGACCTGGTGAGGGCATCAGTAAACACGTGATGGACTGATGAGAGACACAAGCAGAAAATTCTTCCCACGCATGGCATGTGCTAAACCAAAGCCGGGAGCACAAAAATGGCTGAGGCAGGCTCTGTGCTTGCTTTGTTGAGCTTTCGGTCGGATGGGAAAACAGGTATTACAACCATAAGCGTGTGAAATGTACTGTAATAGGAGAAAAAACAGAGTGCTAGGGAGCCTGGCAGAGAAGCACCTGATCCCATCTCAGGGGAGTTGGAGAAGAATCCCCACAGAAAGGCTGTCTAATTAGAGACCTGAATAGCAAATAGGAGCGAGTCGGATAAAGAGAGAAATTGCCTATGGAAATAACCCACCTTCCCCCAAACAAAGGTTTCTGTGACTTCCTATGTGTATGCGAACCTTTCTAAAACACCTAGAAAAATGTCTTATTTCATCTGGTATCTACTGCTATCCAACAGACCACCTCAAAATATTGTGTCTTGAAACCATGACTATTTGTTTGCTAATGGTTCTGCCGTTTGGGCTGGGCTCAGCTGGGTGGTTCTTCTCTTGGCTTGTCTGGGATCCGTCATGGGGCTGCTGTCACCTGTTAGCTCAGCCTGGGTGGGTTGGTGGCATTTGGTGTTAGCGTTCTTGCGTTCTCTGGGGGCACTTGGCATCTTCTCCACATGCCTTTATATTCTCCAGTAGGAACGACTGAATTTTTTAATATTGTGGGCTCAGGCCAGCATTTCCAAAGAGTAAATGAGGACATTTCAAGGCATCTTGGGAACTGGGTTGTAGAATTAACGTAGTGTCACTTCCACCACATCGTGTTGTTCAAAGCAAATTTAAGGCTAAAGAATGAGTAACTAGAATCCTGTTTTTGTTGGGAGGCATTGCAAAATACTGTGATCGTGTTTGTCAACCGACCAGTATCATGCTGAGAAAACCCAAAGTAGAGTCGATTAAAGGTGAATCCAGAAACGTGAAGTTTGAGCTCAGTCTTTAACGATAAGATTTTATTAAGCAGAACAGAAGAGAGCACAGCATAGCAGGGGGAGGCTGGAGAGCATGGCTGGACTGTTTGGAGAAGTTCACAGGGTTGGGTATCAGAGTCAGGGGAGTAATTGCAGGAAAAGACACAGCGGGAGAAAAGCATCCTCACCTCTCAGCAGTGTCCCACAATGCACTGGGGTGCCTATGGAGTGATCCATAAATATCGATCCTGTTTGGAGAAGCATTAAGATCATGAAGGGCCCTGTATGATCAAGGTAGGAGCTCAGCAAGATAACATTTACGTAAGGAGAGTTAGACCATAAGTCTTGCTTTTGTACATCTGAAGTGTCATTTCAGAGACCCTGCATGAAGCAGCCTCAGAATTATTTCATTCCTATCGATTTGGTTGGAACCTTAATTACTAGGACTTGCTGTGTCTCCTAGTTCGATGGTTTCTGTGAGTCCTGCTCGTTTTGGTCATGTAACTTCACTAGGAGTAGAGGAGAAATGCTGTTTTCTTAGCTGGCTGCAAAAACTCCATTGGGTTTCCTCGTGGACACAAACCAGTGAGTCTGAGGACCCTTAGAAAAGCACATGGACTTCAGCACGTGAGGGCAGAAGCCATCTAAACCGACACACACCTGCCGACAGTTGGCTCTCCACGGGATTCCCCCCACGCCCCATTTATCTTCAATTGGTAGGGAGAAAACATTTTACTGCCGAACAGCCAGTGAGAGGAAGAACCGAAGAGCAAGGAACTTTCTGGCAAAGCCGAGAGCGGGACGAAACAGACCACCGAAGGTCGTACGATAGCCAAATGCTCTCAACCCCTGCGGATGGATTGCAAGCATTTCCTCACATTTGCGGTTGCTCTGTGGGCAGGAACAAAGCGTGATTTGAAACTGAGACGCAAACGCTCTCTTTTGAGCAAATCCTTCTGTCATTTTGAGGTGGGCTGGCAACCACGTAGCCTACATGCTGAGAAAGCCTTTTGAAAATCAAGTAGAGACACGCACGTGCTAGAAGCCATGGCAGGCGTTAACAAGTGTCTTCCGCTTCCTAAACATCCCCCCGTTGTTCCTTTCAACCCGAAGGAGCATCTTTCGAAATACAGACCAAGAATCCAGCCGTTCTTCATAGTTAACAGTTGGCCTTTATGTTGTTTGGTCAGCCTTAATGCTGGCAAAAACTATTCCTTTGTTTTGCTTTGGGGGAGAAGTGGAGGCTCTTAGAGGTGGCAGGAATAAAAACCTGTTGACTCAAAGCATTTTGTGTTAGGTTAGCTAGAAGCGAAGTGCCCCTGGGCCCTGGGTTGCCTATGTTTTGCTAAGATAGGGAGGATTCCCTCAGGGACAGACAGGCCTGGGGTTAATTATGCTGCTGGGTGAATTCATCACTAAATCTTTTTTTTTTTTTTTTTTTTAACCAACCAAGACAAATTACCTCATATGTTTTAAAAGGCCCTAAAAAAATTAGGTGTGTGAATCTAACATCCAGCCAACACATGAACCCAGAGTCAGCAAATGGCAGCCTGCCAGAGAGGCTCCTCGTTGCTGGTTTGTAGAGACAAAGATGAGAACAGGCAGCCATCCTCGGGCATACAGTTCACGTGAGCTTTCCCATGCCAGGATCTTTGCTACCGTCATCGAGAGGAGGGCTATTATTATTACCTTCACGTGTAAGCGAGGAAATGGTGAACATGAGCATTACGGATGCAAAATCTTGGGTCTTACAGACACACAGCTCTGAGCCGTGATTCTGTGTCTACCAGTCATTCGCTGCAAGCAGGATGTTGAGATTGAAAAATCTCTTTGATTCTCCGTCTCCTCATGTTTGTAATGGGGATGAAAATACCTACCTCCCAGGCTTGTGACAGCAGGATTCATTCACGTTACACACGACGTACGGTACATGCAAGTCAAAAGTGCTTATTTTGCCCGGTGGTTAATAAGCAGTGGACCCAGACTACCTGTGTTCAAACTCGAGCTCTGCTCTCTACCGAAATCATAAACTGAGGAGCTAGTTTAGCTTCTCTGTGCCACATTTCCTTGTTTAGAAAATGTGGGCAATTATAACAGCTGTCCCAGTGGTTTTCTGTGAAGCTTAAAGCTGATCATGATAGGTAAAGTCAAGAGTAGGCACTTAGATGCTGATGATTATACCAGTGATTCTCTTGTCCCTCAGATGATTGGCCCAGGGTCTCAGAGCATGTGACCCTGGTCCAGAGCCAGGGTCCACCAATCTCAGGAATTCTAGCTTTACGTTGTAAGGTTTTTTTCTGCTGTGACACAGGAGCACAGAATTAAGTGCAAGGATGGGAGACAATCTGAAATCCCAGGAGATGAGGTTTCTGTGGTGGTAGAGAAGACTCGAGCAACTTGCAAGAGACGATGCAAGCGTGGGAAGGCTGGGCTAATCCGGGTTGCGGACCTCAGCTCAAGTTTGAGAGCGGGATCTCTGCCGTGGTCACAGGAAAACCGTAACTCCTTTATTATTTCTCCCTTTGTCCCCATGGCTTCCTCTTTTTGGGGAAATATCTGGGGGTAGTCATTTATACCTGTAGTAAAAAGTGTCTTTTTTTTTTTTTATAAATTTATTTATTTATTTATTTAGGGCTGTGTTGGGTCTTCGTTTCTGTGCGAGGGCTTTCTCCAGTTGCGGAGAGGAGGGGCCACTCTTCATCGCGGTGCGCGGGCCTCTCACTGTCGCGGCCTCTCCCGTTGCGGAGCACAGGCTCCAGACGCGCAGGCTCAGCAGTTGTGGCTCACGGGCTTAGTTGCTCCGCAGCATGTGGGATCCTCCCAGACCAGGGATCGAACCCGTGTCCCCTGCATTGGCAGGCAGATTCCCAACCACTGCACCACCAGGGAAGCCCCTAAAAAGTGTCTTATCCTGTGTCATTCAGCCATTCACTCGCTTTCTGTGTGCTACTAGTTGCCTGAGGTCAAATGGCCAAGATATTACGTTTCAATGTCCTTATCTGTAACACTGGGAATATGAGTATCTATCCCTTAAGATCTTGTTCAAGACCATGTAAGATAATATAGGTAAAACACTTAACTCTTATTGATTAGTTGCGATTTGGTCTTTTGGTTATTGTCCAAAGGTCTAGGTTTGAGTCCTGACTCTGCCACTAGTGACTAATGTGACCTATTCAAAGTCACTTTTTCTCTCAGACTCTTCTTCTTATCTGTAAAATTAGGATATTGGAAAAGGTCACCATTGAAAGGTTATTTTCCGAGAAACATTAGTCTCATGAGATTGTCCTCAGAATGAAAAGGGGTTCCGCGGGCATATCAGTTTGGGGGAGTTTGTATCTTAGATTCCTCTCCTAGAAATCGTCAGTACACATTACCATAGTAAAGACCTTGCAGTGAAGGAGTCCGATAATAAAGAAACCTGTTTGATTGGGTTTAAACTTGAAGTTTCCCAAAGCCATTTGATCACCGGACCTTTTTCCCTTTATAAAAGCAAATTACTTTCCCGTGGATTATTCTTTGGGACGTACTGAACCGGGTAATCTCCTAAGAGCCTTTTCAACTTTGACGATCTTTTCCGTCTGCCAACATCACCTACGTTTGATGTTTCTTTCTGTAGTTGCAGCGTCAGGTATAAGTCAGGATGCTCTCCTTGTTGATACAGGTCACACCTGTCAATCCCAAACCATGTGGCATGGACAGCTGACAAGCCTATATTTACACAGAGCTGCATGGGTAAAATACACACCCATCTGTGTGCACAAAGACGATGAGAATATGAAAAATCTAAAAAAGCATTTCACAACTTTCTAGTGCTGCCAAAACTGTTTGGTTTTTATTTAAAAAAATTTTTTTTCACTCTTCCCCGGGCAGCCTTTTCTTTCAAATTGTGTCCCAGTTTTCTCACCCAAATGGAAAGAAGAGCTTGGACCCAGAGCCCTTTCATTGCCTTCTGAGTAGCTGAGCCAAATCAGAGTGATGGTCTGGAAACCAGAACGTTCGGATTCCATTTCTGCCTGTGCCATGAACTTGACCTTGATTTGGAGCAAGTCACCTGTCCAGTCAAATCCTGCATTCCTCCATGTGGAAGGTGGAGGGAGCTGAGCTAGATTGGTCTCTGTGTTCTTGCCCAATGTGAGATGCGGTTTCTTCTAGAGAAACGGCATCTGTAGGCAGCTTTTTGGTCCAGCAGTCCCGGTTTGTTCCTGCAGCCTCCTCTAGTAGCCATCTGATCTGTATGGTTTGCATTAGCCTCCCTGCACCAATAAGCAATCGCAGGGGATGGGAACAGTTCAAGACCCTCTGGCTCTTTAATTTGAAAAAAAGTTTTCTTTTTAATTTGAAAATTTTATTGGAGTATAGTTGATTTACAGTGTTGCGTTAGTTTCAGGTATACAGCAAAGTGAATCAGTTATACATATACATATATCCACTCTTTTTTAGATTCTTTTCCTATATAGGTCATTCCTCTGGCTCTTTTAAAAAGGGCTGTACTTCACCCGCTCCGTGCCATTGCGTGTACGGTGTCCTCTTAACATTCTTGGGGAAAATACTCTGTCTATTAGGATAGCCTGTGTCCACTAGATCAGTGGCCCGGATTGTAGGGATTTGGGTGTTGTGGTTTTTTTTTTTTTTTCTTTTTTTATATTATAGCAAAAGAAATACTAATGCAAACCCTAAATTAAGTTATGTGAAGGATTTTACTTAAATCCACAAAAGCAATGAGAACCAGACCTGGGCTTGCAAGGAGGGCCAGACACAAAGGCTTAGGTTAAGGCACAAGGATCAGCTTCAATTTTGAGGTTAAAGATTGTTCCTTCTTTTGTGGCTCTGTCAGGCTCTTGACATCACTTAAGCATAATTGATTCGGGTGGGGGGGGGGGACTGAATCCTGTGAATGTGCACACTGGCTTCTGTTTCTCCAAAACTGTGCTTTCAAGGAGCTCAAATTCCCTGAACTACTGAGCACAGAAATCCTCTCCCCAGAAAAGGCCTGAAGTGTTGATTTTGTGCCCCTCTCCTTGCTCCATAGGTGATCAGCTAATTAAGACCTAGTTGGGGCTTGTCTGGATCCCCCCAGGAACTTCCAGTGGGGGGATAGTCATACAACTGCAGGTGGAGGAGCATCGAAGACCTAGGCTGTCTCTTGGTGGCTCAGTGACTTCACTACCCTGCGATCGTGGACCAGGCATTTAACCCCTCCTGGCCCTACTCAGCTTCCTTTTCTGGGCAGTGGGGTACATAATCCCTGCCCTGAAGCTCTCATGGGGCAGCTCTGCCGGGACCCTCTTCCTTCTTCCCCAGTTTGTTCTCTAATATCTGTGGAACATCTTGACTTTGTCTTGACCTTGTCCTCTGGTGTCTTGGAGACTTGGCAAAGGCTGGCCCCTCTTCTGGCAACAACCTTCCTCTTTTGTTTGGTGACTGTGTACTCTTTCTTCCAGACTCAAATGGAGTGTTTTCTCCCCAGGTAGTTTTTCCTGATGTTTCAGGATAGATTTTCCTTCTCTGTGCTCCCCTCTCACACCCTGTATTTACATTTGTCATAGCGCTGAGGAAACCCGAAGTCCCCACCTGCAAGATGTTCACAGACCTGTGCTTCTTCTACAATCGTATGTTTCCAGCATCCCATCCCCTTTAGGGTGGGTAATGCTCTTCTAGGCATATCATAGCTGGTGAATGGAAGTGAAGAAGCTATCTCATTTTTACACACCAGTGGTGGAAAAGGTCTTTCCAGGGAGCTGGGAGAAGGAAAAAAAAATCTTGGTCTGTTATGAGCCAAGATACTTTGCATATTGTACCTCATTTAACCTCTTCCAAATTCTGATGATGTATATGGTAACAATGTAATTTGAAAGAGGAAAAAATAGAATCTCAGAGAGTTTAAGTAACTTACTCTGTTAGTTGGATCCTTTGGGAAGGAGACACTGAGATGGAATTCGTAGTTCTAGTGGCTCGTTGTGCGTGTGTGTGTGTGTGTGTGTGTGTGTGTAGGGCTGGGGGCTGGGGCAAGGGCCTTGACAAAGTGTGGGCCAATTCAACAGGGAGCTCCAGAGCAATGACTGCTCGTTAGGGATGTCCCACGTTGAGCAGAAATGGTCATCCTCCAGTATCCCCACTGTGCTCAAAGGCTGATGTGAGTAATGAGGGTAGAGCAGCTGAGAGCTCTCAGCTGACTGTACTCCCTGCCATATTGAATCTAGATGTCCCAACAAAGCCCTAATTTGCAAGTGGGTCATTCTGACTTTAAAGCTCATTTTTCTTTCTTTTTTTTTTTTTACTACACTACACTTCTGAAATTTAAGGGGCCTCCTATTACATATCCTGAAATAAAGTTTCATAAATCAACTGGATGACCATCATTAACACAATACCAACATAAATATGACACTTGAGTTTAAGCTCCTATGTAAAACAAGAGAAAAGGTGACCTGCTCATTCACAATCTCGCTTCCATTACTTTATTTCCTCTCTCTTGAAACTGTGTCTTGGCAGGACCTACAGGGATTGTATAATATACTGAATGATTAAAAGTTATTAGAACTCCACATGATTGAACCTACTGATTAAGCAACTGTATGGACATCCAAATCACTTAACAGGCCTCTCATGGTCGCCAAGTGTTGTAACCCTGGCCTGGAAAGGCAAGGGATTTATACAAGCTGGAATGCTTCTCATGCTTCCTCTACCAGGGCTTGGTCTGAGCCAAGTCTTGATTAACCATGACCTCATCTTCATCACAGACATCCTAGGACTGCAGCCTTCCCACCACCTTTTTCCATGGCCACAGGAGGGCCATGAGAGCGAGATGGCACATGATCTATTGCAGTGTGAACTCTCTGGAGTATTCAGAAAACTACAAATCAACGCAAAACCTCTTCTTTCAATCCAGTGCTTTAAAATAGCTGCAGAGTAAGATATCAACTAGAGAGAGCGAGTTGGGTTCAGCTTTGCCTCAGATGATACCTTTGCTCGGTTTGGTAAAGCCAGGTCTAGAAATGGTAGTAATGGTATAGTTTCAATCACTCTACTTCCCAGACCCCAACCTAGAGTTAATGAGTACCTCTGGGGTTAGAGCTCAGAGTCATTACTTTATTACTGATCTCTTTGAGCTCATCTCAAGAGAATGAGCAGACTAGTGGCAGGCCCTAGAGTCTTGAACCCCATCCAAGTCTTCCCTGATCTTAAAAATTCTAGTCCCAAGGTGACCGGTTGTTTAGTGGGAGAGACAAGCCTAACACTCACTCCAGTGGTCCATTAGAATTATAGGGAGTCATAGAGCTCTTCAAATCAACATGTTGGTGGCTGGCTCAGCTGGTAGTGAGCTTCCAATCCCTGGAGATAATCAAGCTGATGCAGGAAGGTTATCAGTTAAGTAGGCTGTAGATAAGAGTCTTGAAGAGGGAATCCATAAATTCTCTTGCAACTCCTCTGAAAGTCAGCCTCTCATAAAGGTAGACACAGACAATCCAGTAGGAAAAAAAAAATCACTGTAATTCAAGGCTAATATCATATCTGCCAACACCTTTCTTCAGATCATGCTCTGGTGTCTAGGCATTTACCTTCTAACTCTCAAATCCAGTTGCAACAATTTTTTGCTAAAGTCAACAACAGTCCTCTCTTACAGCTCTCTATGGTCCACCCTGACTACAAAATCTTTCCAATCCGATCATCCCCTTTCCTTCTGGACCCCATCCCTTACCAGTCCCCCTCTTATCTCAGAGCATGACATAAACTTGGATGCCACCTGTATTACAGGGTAACAAATTACCCCCAAATTTAGTGGTTTTCACTAATAAACATGTATTATCTCACAGGAATTTAGAAGTGGTCAGCTGTGTGGTTCTGGTTTCAGGTCTCTCGGGAGGTTTCAGGAAAGATGTTAGGCAGGTCTCAGTAATCTGAATGCTGGGCTGGGGAATCTGTTTCCAAGATGGCTCACTTAACATGGTTCTGGTTGTTGTCAGGAGGCCTCAGGTCTTCTTCATGGGGTCACCTCCATGGTGCTGCTTGAGCATCATTACAACATGGTGATGGACTTCCCTCAAAGTGTGAACTCCAAGAGGGACCAAGACAGACAAGAAAATATTCTGTATGGCCTAGTCTTGGAAACATACACAATCATTTTGGCAATATTTTATAGGTTACACAGGTTGGCTTTTTTTTTTTTTTTCCTTCAGTACGAGAAGGAACTACAGAAGGGCATGAATACCAGGTGACGGAGATCACTGGGGGCTTTCTTGGAGGCTGGCTGCCACACTCATAACTGAGCATGCTGTTCCTTTTGCCTTGATTTCCCTTGCCTCTTCTCTACCTATTACTCTTCTAGCCATCCTTCTAGAAGCATCTCAAATCCCATCCTATTTGTGAAATCTTCTTTGAATCCGTTAAACAGAACTAAAATTTTTATTTTGTTTTCCCAAAACACTTTGTACATACTGTTACGTTATCTCTTATAAAGAGATGCGTTTTATTGTAAAGTACAGTTTTATCTCTCCACTAAGAGATATATAAAAGATGAGGCCAAGAGGTATGTAAAAGAAAGGGCCATATCTTATCTAGTGTTTCTAATATTGAGTTAAGTTTTGGCAAATAAAAGGTATTTATGGAACATGTCAATGAATCAGTATCATTTTCTTCATCTTATCATCTCTAACATACTTTCAGGGGCCAAAATTAATACAAATGAATTACAGTACAAAAATACCTAAGGCAAAGTAAAAGGCACCAAGTGTTATTTTTTTACTTAAACCCTAAACCTAAGTATAATTTTAATAGGAAACAACTTTCTGTAGGGAAAAGTTGAGACAAAATGGAAATCAACTGTTACAGCAGGAAAAAGCCTTTAAAGTTATGTTGTCCAACTTTCTCCCTTTGCAAACTGGAAAAATTGAGGCCTGATTTTAACACATATCTTTCACACACATTTTAACTAGAAAAGAGGGTTAACTAACCTTGATTAAAAGAGAATTAAATCTCTTGAGAAGATTTGGTTTTTATTCTTTTATCCGTTTCATAATCCAAATTCTCTAATTTCATCCCCGTAAGTCACCTTAAAGAAAAGAAACAGAGTGAATTACATTGAATGAGATATTAACTCATTAAAGCAGATATTAACTCCAAAATATTAAGAGAAAACTCAGGCATTTGGTGCCAGGTAAAGGAAGAAAAGAACTCTTAAAAAAAAAAAAAAAAACAAGAAAGAGAAAGCTTAGAGGAGGCCCCATTCACCTCTGTCTGAGCTCCAATATTCTCTGTTCTTGATATAGAATCCTAACTCCCAGAGTGGGGTGGTTTTTCTCTGGAGAAAGAAAAATAAATACAATGGCAGAGGCTAAGTACTGAAGGTCAGTATTTAACAATAGAGGCCGATTCAAGATGGCGGTGTTGGAAGATGTGGAGTTAGCATATCCCCACCACTAGGGTGCCTGTCGGCCGCTGGTGGGGGACTCTAACCTCCAAGGAGACAGGAGGAACCCCAGAGTGAACCGGTAGGACGTAGGGGGAGAAAGCGGGGAGGAGAGGTGGAGGCCAGACAAGATCGGCGCCCTTGAGGCCGGGGAGATCAGGAGAGGCAGGTGGGAGGGGACCCCCTGACCCCAGAACAGAGGAGCAGGAGAAGAGAGGAGAGGAGGGTGTTTGCTCTGCTCACTCAAGCCCAGGAAGCCTGCTGGGCTCCCAGGTGAGGTCCCCTGCCCAGAACCATGTAAGTGAGCCATCTTGGAAGCAGATTCCCCAGCCCAGCATTCAGATTACTGAGACCTGCCTAACATCTTTCCTGAAACCTCATGAGAGACCTCAAAGGGAGAGGATACAAATCAATAAAATTAGAAATGAAAAAGGAGAAATCACAATGGACACTACAGAAATACAGAGGATTATAAGAGACTACTACAAACAACTATATGCCAATAAAATGGACAACCACAAAGAAATGGACAAATTCTTGGAAAGGTATAATTTTTCAAGACTGAACCAGGAAGAATTAGAAAATATAAACAAACCTGTCACAAGTAATGAAATTGAAATCGTAACTAAAATTCTTCCAACAAACAAAAGTCCAGGACCAGATGGCTTCACAGGCGAATTCTGTCAAACATTTAAAGAAGAGCTAACTCTGATCCTTCTCAAAATCCTCCAAAAAGTTGCAGAGGGAGAAATACTCCCAAATTAATTCTATGAAGCCACCATCACCCTGATACCAAAACCAGAAAAAGATATCACACACAAAAAAGTATAGATCAATATCACTGCTGAACATAGATGCAAAATTCCTGAACAGAATACTAGCAAACAGAATCCAACAGCACATTAAAAGGATCATACACCATGATCAAGTGGGATTTATCCCAGGGATGGAAGGATTCTTCAGGATACACAAATCAATCAATGTGATGCACCACATTAACAAGTTAAGGAATAAAAAGCTTATGATCATCTCAATAGATGCAGTAAAAGCTTTTCACAAAATTCAGCACCCATTTATGATAGAAACTTTCCAGAAAATGGGCATACAGGGAACCTACCTCAACATAATAAAGGCCATATATGACAAACCCACGGCAAGTGTCATACTCAATGGTGAAAAACTGAAAGCATTTCCACTAAGATCAGGAACAACACAAGGGTGTCCACTCACACCACTCTTATTCAACATAGTTTTGGAAGTCCTAGCCACAGAAATCAGAAAAGAAAAAGAAATAAAAGGAATGCAAATTGGAAAAGAAAAAGTAAAACTGTCACTGTTGGCTGATGACATTATACTATACATAGAAAATCCTAAAGATGCCACCAGCAAACTACTAGAACTAATTAATGAATTTGGTAAGGTTGCAGGATACAAAATTAATGCACAGAAATCTCTGGCATTCCTATGCACCAACAATGAAAAATCAGAAAGAGAAATTAAGGAAACACTTCTATTTACCATTGCAACAAAAAGAATAAAATACCTAGGAGTAAACCTGCCTAAGGAGGTGAAAGACTTGTACTCAGAAAACTATTAAACACTGATGAAAGAAATCAAAGATGACATAAACAGATGGAGAAATATGCCATCTTCTTGGATTGGAAGAATCAATACTGTGAAAATGACTATACTACCCAAAGCCATCTGCAGATTCAGTGCAATCCCTATCAAATTGCCAATGGCATTTTTCACAGAACTAGAACAAAAAATTGCACAATTTGTATGGAAACACAAAAGGCCCCAAATAGCCAAAGCAATCTTGAGAAAGAAAAACAGAGCTGGAGGAATCAGGCTCCCTGATTTCAGAAAATACTACAAGGCTACAGTAATCAAGACAGTATGGTACCGGCACAAAAACAGAAATATAGATCAATGGTACAGGATAGAATGCCCAGAGATAAACCCATGCACATATGGGCACCTACTTTATGACGAAGGAGGCAAAACTTACAATGGAGAAAAGACAGCCTCTTCAATAAGTGGTGCTGGGAAAATGGGACAGCTACATGTAAAAGAATGAAATTAGAACACTCCCTAACACCATACATAAAAATAAGCTCAAAATGGATTAAAGACCTAAATGTAAGGTCAGACATTATAAAACTATTAGAGGAAAATACAGGAAAAACACTCTGACATAAACCACAGATCTTTTTTGACCCACCTCCTAGAGTAACAGAAATAAACCAAAAATAAACAAATGGGACTTAATTAAATTTTAAAGCTTTTGCATAGCTAAGGAAACCATAAACAAGACAAAAAAACAACCCTCAGAATGTGAGAAAATATTTGCAAATGAAACAACAGACAAAGGATTAATCTCCAAAATATACAAACAGCTTATGGAGCTCAATATCAAAAAAACAAACAATCCAGTTAAAAAATGGGCTGAAGACCTAAATAGACATTTCACTGAGGAAGACATGCAGATGGCCAAGAGGCACATGAAAAGGTGCTCAACATCACCAATTATTAGAGAAATGCAAATCAAAACTACAATGAGGTATCACCTCACGCCGGTCAGAATGGCCATTATAAAAAAAACTAGAAACAATAAATGCTGGAAAGGGTGTGGTGAAAGGGGAACCCTCCTACACTGTTGGTGGGAATATAAATTGATACAGCCACTATGCAAAAGAGTATGGAGTTTCCTTAAAAAACTAAAAATAGAACTACCATTTGACCCAGCAATCCCACTACTGGACATATACCCTGAGAAAGCCATAATTCATAAAGAGACATGTGCCACACTATTTACAATAGGCAGGACATGGAAGCAACCTAAGTGTCCATCGACAGATGAATGGATAAAGAAGATGTGGCACATATATACAATGGAATATTACTCAGCCATAAAAGGAAACGAAATTGAGTTATTTGTAGCGAGGTGGATGGACCTAGAGTCCGTCTTACAGAGTGAAGTAAGTCAGAAAGAGAAAAACAAATACCATATGCTAACACATATATATGGAATCTAAAAAAAAAAAAAAAAAAAAGTGGTACTGATGAACCTAGTTGCAGGGCGGGAATAAAGAGGTAGACATAGAGAATGGACTTGATGACATGGGGTGGGAGGGCGAAGCTGGGACCAAGTGAAAGTAGCATCAACATATATACACTACCAAATGTAAGATACTTGGCTGGTGGGAAACAGCAGCATAGCACA
This sequence comes from Kogia breviceps, assembly GCF_026419965.1. NCBI lineage: Eukaryota > Metazoa > Chordata > Mammalia > Artiodactyla > Physeteridae > Kogia > Kogia breviceps. The sequence continues at coordinate 48,097,302 of NC_081327.1, forward strand.
GGGAGATTGGCTCGGTGCTTTGCAATGACTTAGAGAGGTAGGATATGGAGGATGGAAGGGAGGCTCAAGAAGAAGGGGATATGGGGACATGTGTATGCATATGGTGATTCGCACTTTGTTGCGCAACAGAAACTAATATGGTATTGAGAAGCAATTATACTCCAATAAAGATCTATTTTTAAAAATTCAACAGTAAAACTGACTTCCTTTTAGGAGTAGGTAATCTAGGGAATTGGAAAGAGGACAGAGAGAGAACACTAACTTTTCAGATTCAATCTTGAATTTAAGCTGTATTTTTTTTTTTCTCAGTAGAGCAGGGCTCATTTATTCCCCTGTCTCGTTCCTCTGTGACCTTCACCAACCAAAAGTGGTTTGAGTAGTTCTGTTGTCAAGAGTTACGCCAATATCAGTGTGAGTTTTCAGATGTTCTTGGGTGAGAAGGAAAGTAGGTAATTGTGGAGCCAGAGAACTCTACTGCCTGTCGTACCAAACCCACCAATAGAGTGTAGGCAGGATGTTTGCTGCTAGCATCATAGCAACAGTGACATACATCTAAAAAGGTTTGATTTGAGTTTTCCAACAAGTTCCCTGAGGACCATCTTCCCCCATCCTCATTGTGTCCCATGTCACTGAGGCAACTAATAACTCAGCACAGATGTTTTCAATCTTTGCTTTTTGAGCCCACGCAGGGCAGATGAATAAATTTCTTCAGCAATTGCACTTTGGGGCCACTTACACAATAGGCTGAAGTCATTCTTAGATTTTCAGTGAGACTGGAAACCATCATAAAATTATGGAAGATTCAAGGGCTTGGAAGAGCCCTTAAATGTCTCATCTACAATGTTGTTGGAATTGGATCAATGGTTCCAAGTCCTGCTGAATATAAAAATAACCTGGGGGACTTTCAGCTCTACCCTAATCAGTGGAATCAGAATCTCTGGAGGTGAGGCATGGGCATAATCTTTTTTACATTCTCTCCACATTGCTGTAATGTACATTCAGGGTTGAGAATCACAAGATCGAATGATATCCTGGGTTCAAGAAGGGTATGAGAATACATGAAGTTCATGCAGAGAATTAATGCAGAGTAAAACCTAAACCCCAGCTTTTCTGGCTTCCCATGTGGTCTTCTTTACAGCGCACCATAGCAATGCACTTAGTAATTAATGCACTTAGTAAGATCTGCTTAATCAATTCAGGGAAGAGAGACAGTAAATCTTAAGATCTCTTTCTTTAAGTAATGAAACTCAGGGCTTCAGGATCCTCAGTCACTAGAATATCAGGTTCCATTACTTGTTTTTGAGAATTGGGCTGAATTTATTATTTTTGAGAGGCAGCAGAGCTCTTAGAAAGCTTGTTGGGACTGCAAGTCAGGTAAAACCAGTTTCTAGTATTGGCCTTGTCAGTCCTGTTTGTTTTCAGTGACAATTACTCCATGTGTAGGTGTATTTTTGATGCGTTTGTGTGGGGAAGTGAGCTCAGCGTCCCCCTACTTTACCACCTTGATCTCTCCTCACCAGGTTAAGTTAGTTGTGCTTCTCTACTGTCAACAAACTACCAGAAAAAGAAATTAAAAAAACAATTCTATATTCACAATAGCATCAAAAGCAATAAAATACTTTGGAATAAATTTAACCAAGGAGTTAAAATATCTATGTACTGAAAACTGTAGGAAATTGATCAAAGAAATTGAAGACATAAATAGAAAGATATCCCATGTTCATGGATTTGAAGAATTAATATTGTTAAAAAATGTCTATGCTACCCAAAGTGATCTATAGATTCATTGCAATCCCTATCCAAACTCCAATGGCATTTTTTTCCCCACAGAAATAGAAAAAAAGTCCTAATATTCATATGGAACCGCAAAACACCCAAAAGAGCCAAACCAATCTTGACAAAAAAGAACAAAGCTGTAGTCATCAGTTTCTGATTTCAAATTGTATCACAAAACCATAATAATCTCAACTGGTTCGTGTTCAGGTTTGGTGCTTCTTCCTTTTGCCTTGTCAAACTTGTTTCTTAGCCCCTCTAGTAAATTATTTTTTGTTTCAGTTAGTGGACTTTTTAAACTCCAGAATTTTTGTTTCTTTTTGTTAGTTAGTTTGTTTTTTTAATAATTTCAACCTCTTTATTGATATTCTCTATCTGGACCATTGTTCTCATACTTTACCATCACTCTTACACTTTTGTTTAGTTCTTCAGGTATGATTTTCTTTCATTTTTGAAATATTTGAAATAGGTGATTTATAGCCTTTTTAAAAATTAAGGCTAATATCTGAGCTTCCTCATGGAAAGGAAAGGAAAGAAAGGAAAAGAAAAGAAACTTCTTTGCTATTTGCTTCTCCACACTGGTCTCCCTTCAACAATGTGCCTGTTTATGTTTACTCTCAAGATCGTTAGGCAAGTGCTGTTCCTATTTTATCCAAATTTTTTTTTGATTGAGACTTGGTCTCTAGAAGACTTAAACCATCATCCTGTAAGTGGAAGTCACAGGGCAATTTTTAAACAAATCTTATTATTGGCTTGTTTTTTTTAAAAAATTGGCTCCTCTCTTTCCTAAGTGGAAAGATTTTACTACCTGAGACAGACAATATCAGCAATATCATGTTTTGCTCTGTGACCTTAAGAGAATTATTTACCTTTATCGAACCTCAGTTTGCTCATCCTTAAAAGGGAGGAAATGATAATAAGGGATTTGATGTGAGAATTAAAGGAGAGGATGCAGAAACAGAGCATAGGACAATATCTGACACATGATTGGGGTTTGGTAATTATCAGCCCACTTTTCTCTGTGCAGCAGTAAAGGCTTTGGAAAGGAATTGAACTAGCTGGTGATATTATCTAGCTACTGCATTTGAAGGCAGTAAAACCAACATCTGAATTATCTGAGTTGATAAGATTATCTAGATCACTGCTAAATCTCCCTGCCACTTTGTACTGGGGATACCGAGACACCTAACTCCCGAACATAATCTTCTGAAAAGCAGTTTTTTTACAGGGTAACTCTGAAAGACGCTTTGTGCTGGGAACAATACCCAGAGTGTGCCTTCCAGATAGACAATATGGTACAGAAACACATTAATCTTCCCCCCAATCCTATTTCATGTCTTCCGGACCTTGCAGAGGGGAGATGGGTAGAAACAATCGGTCCATTGAGAATTGCAGGCTGACCTCCAACTCAGACCTCTACCTGGGTGAGTAAATTTGGATGGAGAACAAGTGCTCTGGCCCCAGCCAAAGGTGGTTTCCTGCTCCTTGACTGAGGCTGGCTGCAGTTCAGTTATGAGATCTTGCTAGCAAGGCTCCCCTTGGGAAAGACATTAAAAGTGCCCACCCAGTCAGGATTTAATTAATAATCACACAGGAACCAACTTCCTCCCACTCTGGGAAAAGGAGGAGTTGGGCAGCTGGCCATTCCCAGGCTGCCAACTCTCAGACTTTTGAGATCCTCAGCCATGCACCTGTGCCAGGACGCTGTCAGCTGAGGGTCAGATGATCCAGGGCCTCAAGAAATCTTGGCCATGAATAAACCTGCTTCTCAAGTTATTTCCTGGAAAGCTTCAAAAATCACAAAACTCTTCTTTTATCCTTTAAATCGCCTTTGCTATGGCAAGAGCATCTGTTGCCTTCTTCACGATTCTGTCTTCTTTTTCTTGATTGTCATTTTTATAGGTACCATTTGTTGAGTATTACGATGGGGTCAGGATCTCCCATTTAGTGAACTAAGCGTTCAAACAATTCTAGTTACTGTAGTTACTCCTGACTAGGTTAGTCACCAATGAATGAATGTCATATGGGTTGAGGGTTTGTGCAGGGTTGAGTCAGGGAATAAATTTCAGTGGTTTTCTGTGCTTGCAGGCAAAGTGGGTGCTGGCAGTGAGAGCGTGATCTTAAGAAAAATAAATGCAGGTGCTGGCTTTGGGAGTAAAATCACACCACAGACTGGTGTGCAAGCGCTTGATTAAGGGTTCCAAGCACATATGGCTAGAATGCCATGTAGTTTCTGCTACAACTATATGCTTGTTCTGCTTAGTGCTTCTCATGGTTGTAATTTTATGTTTGTCTGTGAGATGCCTTGGTGAATTAATTTATTAAAAAAAATTTTTTTTGGCTGCGTTGCATCTTCATTGCTGAGTGTGGGCTTTTTCTCTAGATACGGCGAGCAGGAGCTGCTCTTCGTTGTGGCGTGTGGGTTTCTCATTGCAGTGGCTTCTCTTGTTGCAGAGCATGGGCTCTAGGCTCACGGGCTTCAGTAGTTGCAGCACTCAGGCTCAGTAGTTGCGGCAGGTGGGCCCCTAGAGCACATGAGCTTCAGTAGTTGTAGCTCATGGGCTCTAGAGTGCAGGCTCGTTAGTTGTGGCACACGGGCTTAGTTGCTCTGCACCATGTGGGATCTTCCCAGACCAGGGCTTGAACCCATGTCTCCTGCATTGGCAGGCGGATTCTTAACAAGTGCGCCACCAGGGAAGTCCCGATGCCTTGGTTAATAGCTGTACTCACGCATGAATATAAACCCAAAGAGGGCAGAACTCTGTCTATTTTTCCTCAACCTTGTAGTATCCAGCACAAGTGGTGCTAACTTTTGTTGAATAAATGATTCAGTGTCTGTTCCTAGATGATGAAATTAACGATCAAAGAAATGAAGTGATATTGCCACTAACGAGATGGGTTCTCAGAGGGAATTCAGGATATGAATTTGAGGTTTGTGTAGATGCAAATTTCTTGCTCTTAATCAACATAATAGTGTCTCCATGAATCTAATGCCACCGTATAAAATGTCTGTGAGCCTTATTTCTTATGAAAAACTAGGGGAGTTAATCATAATTATTTTACATTGTTGTTTTAAGATTCAGATAACTACAGAAATTGAGATTAATGTATGGAAAATACCAAGTACATTCCTTGCACATAGCAGATGTGCATTAATGTTAGTTATTATTATTATCATCATCACATCATCATTGCCTCTCCCTGCTGTTCCCACTCCAGTATCTTATTACATTGTTATTTTTGGTTTTCCAAGTAGGTCCTAGGAAAATTTTATGCAAATCAGTGAAACGTTTACATTTCAACAAATCACTCTTAAAGCATTAAAAAAATCTGTTTCACAGAATGCACATGATATTATAGAATACTGGGTCCAAAACACCTTCCCTCAGGTATACCTCTTTTTCTCTTTTAATGTGTGGGATAGGAAGAAGGGAGTAAGATCAAATTCGTTTTTTCTTCCTTCCACCCTCTCCAACTCCAACCTTATCATAATTTTGGGGGGATGGAGGTGGCTAGAAATGCCAGATGTAGCTGCTCCCGCCAAACTCTTAAAGAGTAGATTGAATGAGTAAGGCATAATGCCAAGGGTAGCCCCTATCCTCCCAAGTGTTTTCTACAACCAGATTTCAGAACTTTAAAAATGCTTCCCACCTTACTCTTGTCCAGCAGAAACAGGCTAGCTCCTGACAGGTCCTTATCCTTCAGTGACATCCCGAAGAGATATGGGAACATGTGTATATGTATAACCGATTCACTTTGTTATAAAGCAGAAACTAACACACCATTGTAAAACAGTTATACTCCAATAAAGATGTTAAAAAAAAAAAGTGAAGGGTTGACTTCCAAGCTGCCTGATTTCCTCATACAATCCAAGCGGGGACAGGAGGGTTTAACTATGATTGCTTCAATTGTTCTATGTTTATTAACAGATCAAATACAATAAATCAAACTACTCTTTTAACTTAGCATATGTGGCCATTTTCAACAGAATTGATTCATGATAACATTTGGGTCAAAACATGCTTACTATCTGTGTCCTAAATACTGATACTGTGACTGTTTCTCCTTTTTGAAAGAGTATAAGGGAATCCATTTAGAAAATGTTTAAAACAAGTGCTAACATTGAGCTTTTCATCTCAGTCATCAAGTGAAATAATCACAAAAAAAGAACGTTAGAAACAATATGATTTAGTGCTCTTTTTTCTGGCCCCGCAGAGTTCTTTTTCATAGATGATTTCAATTCTATAGTAAAAACGCTATTTAATTTTCTGAATCCCTAACACCTAGATTACAAGTGTGAAGAGGCAGAGACTATGTCTGTCTTGTTCTCCTGTGTATCATCCATTCAAGAAATGGTAGGTAATGACAATACCGTACTAAACAAGATAGAAAAATCCCCTACCCTCATGGACCTTACATTCTAATCATATCTTCAGTACCAAGGACAGTGGCTGAAAGTTACCCTTGTCTGGTTGAGTGAAATAGCAAATAGATGAATGAAGTTGCCCCTTCTGTAAACAAAATTGGTTTGGGGCACTCTTGAACCAAGTGAATGGGGTGTGAACAGTACAGGAAGAATTAGTGCTACACAGCAAAGTTCGTATGTGATCATAGGCTTGAGCAAAGACAGTCCTCATTTCAACCATATTCTTATTTAACCAGAATTTTATATCTCAATAAAGAGGTATAATCTACATGCCATAAAATCGCCCATTTAAAGTGTCCAATCCAATGTATTTTAGTAAATTTACAAAGTTTTGTCACCTTCAACATCCTTACTAATTCATGGCTCAAAGCAAAGCAGTGGTTCAGTTCTCTGAAGATACCAGCCTTTTGGAAAGGAAATGGGTCAGATATTTTTAAAAATGTGTTCTTCCATGAAGTCCCCTTTGCCCTGCAGAGAGGAAGTATGACAACATCTTTATGATTCTTATGGTCCCAGAGTATTTCTTTTGAGGAAGGGGAACTTAATACCATAGATATCATATGAATTCAGCAGTTTTTCTTTCTAGGTTTCTGTTTGAAACTCACTACTCATTAAAAATTCTCTGAAGTCTCCAGAGTAATTGTCAATAAAAGCATTTACTTATAAGTGAAAAATCAAATATTTTATAATACAGTGAAAAGAATACTTGTATAAAAATTATTGTATCTGATTTTACTCTTGGACTTAACATTAACTCACTGGGTAATTTTAGGAAATGCCCTCAAATATTTGGGTCTCAGTTTCTACATTTGTGAGGGAGAGAGGATGAGATGATAACTAAATTCTCTTCCAGTTCATAATTTTTGTACATTAATTTGCAAGTGGGCCACTCTGCTTAATTGTAATTGGGTGATTTTATTATTTTAGAAGGGGACTCTGCCTTCTACGTCTACATGATCCTGATTTGCATTATGTGATATTGACAAGAATAGAGGCTGAAAACAAGCATTTTCAAATGCTGAGTAGGGTGAATGTAAAAGTGAGAAATTTTTTGAAAATCTTAGGACTATATGATCTTGGACCATTGCCTGATTTCTGTGTGGATGAGCGTCTCATATTTTTAAGAATCTGTTCCTTTGGGTCAGGAACAAGATCTGTTTCTATGCTTGGGTCTCGCATTGTAGTAAACGCTCAGTAAATGCTTGTTGAAAGATGAATATTTTTAGATAGCAAAAATGCAGGAAAAAATGTTAGTTTAGGTAGAGCGAACTACGAGAGAGTACATGTGATTTTATGTCAGAGAGATTTTAGTGTGAAAACAAATACTAACTTCCATGAAAATGTGAAGTCTGCCGACCTATCTGTATGTAATAAAAGCTCTGGATAGGGCTTCCCTGGTGGCGCAGTGGTTGAGAGTCCGCCTGCCGATGCAGGGGACGCGGGTTGGTGCCCCGGTCCGGGAAGATCCCACATGCCGCGGAGCGGCTGGGCCCGTGAGCCATGGCCGCTGAGCCTGCGCGTCCAGAGCCTGCGCTCCACAGTGGGAGAGGCCACAGCAGTGAGAGGCCTGCGTACCGCAAAACAAAACAAAAACAAAAAAGCTCTGGATAATGTGGGCATCATAACAAAGGCAGAAATTCGCTGTATACAATAACAATTACTTTTATTGCTTTAAAATGATGCAGATATATAAATAGACATTATATATATATAAATTATATATATATATAAATATAAATAATATATATAATATAATATATATAATATTATTATATATATAAATAGACATTTTATATATATATATATAAATAGACATTTTAAATATCTGGAACCAATCTTAAAAATAAAAACCCATAAATTAATAAAATTAGCCATTAAACAAGAAAAATAAGAGGCCCAGAAACGCACAAACCATGGAATTAAACTGTTTATTCTTTAGCATGGCCCCAAAGCATCCTCCTAGCAGCTCGTCCCTATATTATGAAAGATGTTTCTTTTGTCTTCTGTTGGACAAAAGCTGAGGTTACCATTTTCACTCAGTCGCCAGCCAATGCATTTTTTGCAGTTTGTAAGGGAGTGACAGTTGGCCTAATTCCTAAAAATGACTGATTCACCTCTTGGCACCTAATGAGCGGGCAAGAAATAGGACGGAAGCTTTCATTCTGCCTTGACTCTGGATCTCAGGAGTACAACCGTTTTCATGCACTGTGTGTTTCTACACACACACACACACACACACACACACACACACACACACACACACACACACACACGAGCGCTGGGAGTGATTTGCCAAAAGACACTTTCCGATGGGGATTTCACTGGCTTCTCTATGGTAGGCCCTCCCTCCCCCACCATTTTTAAGAAAATAAACGACAGTACATTAGCTCTTGCATGTGGATGCTTGACTGAGAGAAATGGCTAATTTCCCTCAATACTGTTCCACTGCCCTCCAAACCCCTCTGCAGGCTACTGACATGTTTGGGAATGAGAAGAGAGAAACAGGTGAGCAGGTGGTCCCCACCTGCAAATCCTTTTCTTGACACACGATTTACCATCACAAGAGTTTTCCAGGTGAAACATACATGCAAAGAATGAGAATAGGCCGAAGGCTCTTCATTCTCAGCTGAGTTTGGCCCAGACCACCGCAGAGCTGCACTGCAGGGCGTCGCACCTAGGGGACTCACTTGCCTGCATAAGGCAGACAGACCCAAGGCACTTCTTTATTTGCCCTAGACCAGTGGTTCCAAACCTAGCTGTTCCTCAAAGAAACCTGAATGCCTTTTAAAAAAATTAATTAGTTAATTTATGGCTGCATTGGGTCTTCATTGCTGCACGCAGGCTTTCTCTAGTTGCGGCGAGCGGGGGCTACTCTTCATTGTGGTGCGTGGGCTTCTCACTGCGGGTGGCTTCTCTTGTTGCAGAGCACGGGCTCTAGGCGTGCAGGCTTCAGTAGTTGTGGCTCGCGGGCTCCAGAGCGCAGGCTCAGTGGTTGTGGCGCACAGGCTTAGTTGCTCTGCACTGTGAGGGATCTTCCCGGACCAGGGCTCGAACCCGTGTCCCCTGCATTGACAGGCAGATTCTTAACCACTGCGCCACCAGGGAAGTCCAACCTGAATGCCTTTTAAAATGTAAATGCCCAGATCTTACCCCCAGGTTACTTAATTAAATTTCTGGAATGAGGCCTGGGAAGTTCTATGTAAAATATCCTTAGGTGATGGTAATGTAGCTCATGATTTAGAAATTATTGTCCTGAGACTTATTCTAGATACAACTTGGCTTTCAAAGGGGATGGGGCAGGGGAGAGAAGACCCTCCTTCCAAGAAATGGGAGATACTATGCCCCTTGGTATATGAAATGGAAATCTGCAAGAATGGTAGACTACCTAGACCTTCTGCCAAGTGGGGGGGCTGCCCCATCCTTCCTGTGTTCCGGCCACATGAAAGAAGAGAGAGGAGAAGTCAGAGAGAGAAACAGGTCTGGGCCTTGTCTCTGGCAGGAACAGCTCCCGGCCCTGGTTCACCTTGAAAGGCCATTTTCTCCAGGGCTCTGATTGTTAACACAGAGAAAGGGCTACTCTTTGTACTGCACACCAGGTTTAGTTGAGTCTGTTAGCCATGGGGATGGAGGATTCAGGCGTACCGAGGGTTCATTTAGAGGAGTGCTTTCCAACGTGGCGTATGGACGTTCTGGTGCAACGCCAGGTAATGTCCTAACCTGTATGAGGCAGAGGCAGCCGAAATCAGGATGCCAAGGCGATGGAAGGAAGAAGACAAGAGGGGAATAAGGAACCTCGGGGGTTGGGGAGAAATGGCCTATAGGATTTCCTTTTCCTAGACCTTGGTGCCTCTTTCTCATCCCAGTTAGCATGCTGGGAACGATCCATGAACATCCTTTGTCCGTTTTACCGACCAACAATTGTATAAATTACTGTTTGTTATTGAATGACCTGGTTATGAACTCAGCTGTGTCCCTTATGAAACAGAGTTTAGGAAAACACTTAGAAATGCTTTGCAAGTATCGCTTCATAGTGTTCAAAGAGGATGCTGGGTTGTGTGCAAGGGGAAGGGAGTTTGCCATTGTTTTGCAGAAACTAACAAATAACTGGATACATTTAGAAAAATACATTCTGGATATTTCTCCTAATGTCTTCTTTGTGCACAAAGATTTGTTGAACAAAAGTCAAGTATGGTTCTCAATGTCTAATTCTATCAGCATAGGCACAGTTAAATGGAAATAGTTTGCCTTTTCTATGTACAAATATGAGTTGGGATTCAAGACCAAAATAATCTTATTGACAGAGAACTTTACCTTAAGCTTAATGATGCTAAATTGAATATTCCTGAGGAACCAGGAACAGTCACTTATTCTCAGTGAGAAATTTTTCTTAGATATGAATTCTGTGAGCCAGTTATAGTGACTACATTTTATTTTTAATTAAAATAAATTTAAATGTTAATACTATTCAGTGGGCTTTTATTTGTCTTCATTTATGGGAAATAATATAAATTTTCTATTTACAGGAGTTATAAAAAGTTTACTTTTTAAACAGTATTTTCTTTAGATCACATCACTTTTAATTAAATAGATAAATTTAAATAACACATTTAGTAGAGGTGTTTTGTGCTTACAGGGAAACTCAAGATTATAGTAAATGAATGACAGCAGTTCAAGAATCACTTCCTCCTGTGGTATCTTCCGGAGGACGAAGGTAAAAATCACCCAGATACAGGGGTGACTGATGAGGTGTTCAGAGCCTCAGCATCAGAGGCGACCACAGAGGAGTTGAGGACTTAAGATCTTATGGGAAAGATAAGGTAAGGCAGACGATACATGGAATCTGCATACAAATTTTTAGTTTCCCAAATAAACCCATATAGGACATAAGTAAGTGGCCTTTTCTATCAATATATCACATTTTGCAGTAATGGGTTCTATGCAGTTAATTCCATAAACTATCTCTTGCTTGATGCATACTGCTGTGACAGCATCCTTCCCCACAGTTGGCATATAGAATCCATGCCAAGAGCGCTGTTCCTCACTTTCTCTCCATCCTAGTGGACTCGGCATTGCAGGCTCCTGACACTGAGGTCCTGTTGCCCAGGAAACACTACCATCCTAGAGGGAAACAGTTACTAAAGAATGAAGACTTATGCATCAAGTCTTTAGGTATCTTTTTCAGGCTGCTCTGCACGGCACGTGGGATCTTAGTTCCCCGACCAGGGTTTGAACCTGCGCCCCCTGCAGTAGAAGCGCGGAGTCTTAACCACTGGAACCGCCAGGGAAGTCCCAACAAGTCTTTAAGCAGCCTTTATTGAAAAGACAGGCTAAGTGGGAATGTATTGCCTCCCATCTCCAATTCCCCACCTTAAGCCATCCCAGCTCTCCCCATAATTCATTGTTAAATCATTTACTGTCAAACCCTCTTCACGTGTGTCTCAGGGGCCTTAACAGAATTCTAAGGCCTAGATGGACTTCTCTTTTTCTTTCTCTCTCTCTCTTTTTTTTTTTTTTTTTTTTTTTTTTGCGGTACGCGGGCCTCTCACTGTCGTGGCCTCTCCCGCTGCGGAGCACAGGCTCCGGATGCGCAGGCTCAGCGGCCATGGCTCACGGGCCCAGCTGCTCCGCGGCACGTGGGATCCTCCCGCACCGGGGCACGAACCCGTGCCCCCTGCATCGGCGGGCGGATTCTCAACCACTGCGCCACCAGGGAAGCCCTGTCTCTCTCTTTTTAAAAATCCTTCCCGGGGTGATGCAGCACAGTGACAAAATAATAACCTTTTAAGTCTGACAGACCTGGATTTGAGTCCTCACCCATCACTCAATGACCATGTGCCCTTGGACCAAACATGTGATCTCTGTGAATCTCAGAATCCCCATCTGCAAAGGGAAGATAGTAGTATCTTCCTAACTAGGCTGTTGTGAAGATTAAATAAGATAACATATGGTTGCTTTTATTAATATAATATTTTATTAACAAAAAGTAGTAGAAAGGTAACTTATCTGCCATCTATTCCATTTTTCATTGTTAACCATAATTTTTGTTATGTCTGCCAAATAGCAATAATTCACTGAAAAATCCTCTTAAATATATTTTTAAAATAGCATGCATAAGTATTATACATATATATGTATATATGTATATGTGTGTGTGTGTGTGTGTGTGTATATATATATATATATATATATATCACACATGTAGGAAAAAATACTGTTTATTCAGGTCATTTGGACTTACTTTTCCCAGATAGTTTTATTTTTCTCTGGTCTGAACATTCAAAATTTCAAAAACCTGAGAGCAATTTGCTTTTTAATTTATTACTTAGTTTTTTTTTCTTTCCCCGCTCCTTTCCCTTCCCTCTCTTTCTTTCTGCAAAAAGATTTTCAAGTAGAAAAAAAAAAAGAGATGCAACTACATTTATGGTTTATCTAACTTGGATGATTTCCATAAATAAATGATTACATGACTATTAAGAGTAGCAAAAAATAATTCAGTATCTCCATAAGATGGTAAATGTCATGTATTTCATCCCAGCATTTGATGGTTTGTAATTTTCTCATACACAAACAAGAAAAATGATTAATATCTTACCCCCAACCTTTTCTCAACTTTTTGAGAAATTACTCTGAGATTCTTAATCAACATTTATACACTTATATCACCTTGGTAATCGCTGGCTTCTCACTAATTTATTCAAGAACTTAACAAGTTTCAAAGACAAAGAAACAGAACACTTTATTATAAAACTTATAAAATAATTAAATATTACACATATATTTTGACTTTTCTCTATAACCCATGTTTATTTATTCAACATTTTTCCTCAGAATTAATATCACTTAGCGAAGCAAGTGAGAACACATAAGAATAGGCTATTAATAAATTAATTTTCCATAAAATAATAAAATGATAGTTATATAAAGAAACAACTTGCAGTTTTTCAGAGGGCAAGGGGGTGGTGATGTGGCACTATATATATATTTTTTTTTATGATAAAATGGCCATTATTCTCGGCCAAGCCAAGGAGATTGAGAGAATATTCTAATCATTATTTCTCTGAGATCTGAGAATGCATGATTCTAATTAGAATGGAACAAAGGATGCTCTAAATTTAACAAACCACTGTCTAGTTGGTTGTGCTGAGCTGGCAAATCCCTGTTTGAATTGAGGCTTTTTAAAGCAGTAAAATTGGGTTACATTCATCAAAGACATTGAGGAATAGAGTAGAATTATATAAATATGCCCTTAATAACCACATCTCAAAAATTACAGAAGGACACAGTCTTGTAAGTTACTTTGGTTTTGGCAAAACAGTGTGGTATTTTTCCAGTTGAGCATAATTTTAAGCTCATTAGTGCGTACCAACAGCTGGCTTCTGAACACTGAAAATATGATCTGAAAGATTATAAAACACTCTTATTCGTTGAAGGGTCTTGGCATATTATGATTTATTAATATTCACATAGCAAGAAGACAGATGGATTTTTTCTATTGCTACTGTGACTTTTTTCTTGTTAACTAAATCCTAGGGCAAATTTAAACATGTCAGTTGGTAGGAAAAAAACCACAAGCGGCCTTTAATTTCCCAAGCATCTCTCATAACGTGTAGGGAGCATTATAAACGATGTTTTCCTCTCCTTCAAAACAGGGCTGTTCTGCTGTTTAGCTCCTCTTAGGTTTTTACCAGAAATGAACATCTCACCAATTGCGATTCCCAAAGAGCAGACTTGAGGCTCCTGAGTACTTGTTTCACTAGCACCAAAAATTATGAGGTTGATAGAGTGTGTAGGGCAACAGTGTTTTGCTTTTTTTTTTTTTTTTTTCTTTTTTTTCAGAGTGTGAATTTCAATTAAGTGGCGATCTTAACTAGTTCATGTTGCCCTGTTTTCAGAATATTCCTTTTCAAGTTGTGAATTTTAGTCTTGGAGACTCTCTATAAGTAGAATATACTTTAGACAAAATAATAAAAAAACAACAGCAACACCACACACACACACACACACACACACACACACACAGAGCAAATAAACAGGACGTGAAGCTTGCTAGTCCAGCAGCAAGCTCAATCACGAGCACCATTTGGCGTTTGTATAACTTCTGGTTTGGCGTGTCCGCAGTTCCGTCAAACTGTGAGCTCCAAGGAAGTTACGCAATGTGTTCCGTCCCCATTTGACTGCTCCAAGTCTCAGTCTTTGACTCGAAGTCTTAAAGGGCCTTTGCAAAACGGACGTCTTGGTCATGTTTATCCTCTGAGGTTCACGGGGGGGGGGGGTGGGGTGGGGGTGGGGGTGGGGTGGGGGTGTCTGTCCCGAAATTAACAAGAATCTCACTTTGTCACAATTCTTCTTGTGTGTAACAGTGCAAATCAAAGCTGTTCTATTTTTGTTTTATGACTTTGTAAATCAGATTTGTCATCGCTTCCCATTTTCAAGTGCTTCTGAGTACCATGTGCATCGGGGAACCGAAAAAGGAGCCTGTCTGTACTTGGGAGCGGGCCCCTCCAACGCTGCGGTCAGCCCACACGTGGTTTGCAGCGTTCAGCTGTTGATGGAAATGTGGCTGGTCTCTCTGGAGGTTGGGAGGTAAGACCCTGGCCCTTCCGGGCTGGAAGGGTGTCAAGATCAGCTCTTCCTTGTGCATGACTTGCAGCACTGTTTGCCATAAAATTTGTGGTTGCAGACACCATGCTGAGGCACAAGATGACACCAGCCGAAGAAATCTACACAGGATGGATCCTCTAAGGTGAGAGAACACATTCAGCACGTTAGGATAGGTTCTTAGCCTTTTTCTTAAGGTCAGGGCCTAGAGAACAAAGACTTGGGGTCGACTTGCCTTGTGCCCCTGAGTGGTTCTTACATTATACGTTAGGACTTTGGCGGGAGGGTGGGGAAAGCAGGATTAAGACACCTAAAGGGACTGTAACCATTAACAAAATGTAAACAGGTGGGGGGAAAGTGGGTGTTTGAAAAAAGTCATATCCAGCCTGAGATTAATGTCAGATCCTCCCAAATAACCCGGGCACGACCATTTTGCCTCCAAGGGACGTACCCTAGAACGGCGCACTGAGGGTGTTGTTAAACCACTAGTTCTGCTTCCGAAGGTCTGGGGTGAAGACTGAGATTTTTTTAATTTCTAACAAGCACCCCAGGATTGCTGCTGCTAATCCAGGCATGTTACTTTGGGGAGTGATGAACCTAATATATTGGGAGTCAGGAAACCTGGATTTAAGGCCCAGCTGCGACATTCTGTGTGTGTCTAAAGAAAATCTCATGGCCAGTTTGCAAATAAGTGAATCTAAGTCAGCACCAATCTTTTCAAACTTCTTTAGTTCGTTAAGATAACAGATGTGATTATCTATTGGAAGCAGAACATCAGGCATCAAAGGGTTTTACCCAAAAGGGCCTCAGGAGATACAGAAAGCACGTGCAGTTGTATGTAAATTTTTCTTTATGTAAACACAAATGCACAGTTTAGGGGTTAGGGTTCGGTCATTCTACTGGATTCTCAAGGATTTTTGACTGCAGAGATATTTAGGGTCTATCCTATACTCTCCTTCATAGCTGGAATTTTTTTCTCCATGAAAGCCTGAAGTCACCCTCAACTCACCCCAAACCACACTCCGCCCACAGGCACCCAATCGTGTCCCTTCGGAATTCACCCTTCCGTGGCTCCCGTGTGCCTTTAGACATGTCATGAAAGGTTGCTGCTCTTCTGTTTCTCCTGCTGCTCCCAATTCGTATCCCGTCTTCCTGCGATTCAGAACTGCCTACAGTTCCTTCTTTCCTCCCTTAAGACTTGGTTCCTCTGCCTCAAACTCCCTTTTACACCCGCACTTCACCCCTGTCGCATAGTAGCTCCAGTGATCCTTTCAAAACAGAAATCCATTCAGGTCATGTCTCTGCCCCTAACTCTGCCACTGGATCCCACCCACCCAGAGTGAAAGGTATGTATGGTCCTTACAGGGACTGACGAGGCCCGAGGATCTGGTTCCCCTAAGACACCTGAGACACTTCCCCTTCATTTCCCTTCAGTCTTTGCTGAGAGATCACCGATCCGTAAGGCCTTCTCTGACCACCCTATAAAAATAGCAAGCCCCTTGGCCTCCCAGGAAGGACTCCCTATCCCCTCCCTTGCTTTATTTTTCTACACTGGATTTACTGGCATTCATCATATTCTGTTTACTAACTACCTGGGTCCTCTCTAGAGTGCAAGATCCTCGAGCAGAGACTTTATCTACGTATTTTCACTGCTTTGCTCCCAACATCTAGTGTCTTCTGAGTAGCTACTCAGAAAGTATTTGTTGAAAAAATAAATCTGCCGTATCTCTCATGGCTGAAACAACCAACTGAAACTATACGAAGTGTCAACTTGGGTGTAAAGATGAAATGGAGTTGTTATTTTCTTTCCAATAAGTCCTGGATATATTTTGGAGGTAGAGTCTAAAGGATTTACTGAAAGGTTGGTAAAGGGTATGAGAGAAAAAGAAGAATCAAGGATTTTGACCTGAGCATCTAGGAGAATGGGATCATGTTTACTGAAATGGGGACCTCTACAGGAGTGGAGGTAGGGCACCTGGAGAATGGTTTAGGATGCACTGTCAGAGATAGAAGCTAGACATGAGATGAAGACTTTGCCTATGTATCTATTTATACATCTTCAAGTTCAATTATTATTATTATTTTTTTTTTTCGCGGTATGCGGGCCTCTCACTGTCGTGGCCTCTCCCGTTGCGGAGCACAGGCTCCACACGCGCAGGCTCAGCGGCCATGGCTCACGGGCCCACCCGCTCCACGGCATGTGGGATCTTCCCGGACCGGGGCACGAACCCGTGTCCCCTGCATCGGCAGGCGGACTCTCAACCACTGTGCCACCAGGGAAGCCCCTCAATTATTTTTTAATATATACTTGTACAGTGTCTTATACCCCATTAGCACGTACCTCAATCAATCAGAATGTATGTCTGGATCAGTTTCTATTTAGATCGTAGAGATTATCTTCTTGATGCAGTAGAAATACTGGAGGATAAAAACAGACCACTAGGGGCTTCCCTGGTGGCGCAGTGGTTGAGAAGCTGCCTGCTAATGCAGGGGACACGGGTTCGAGTCCTGGTCTGGGAAGATCCCACATGCTGCGGAGCAACTAGGCCCGTGGGCCACAACTACTGAGCCTGTGCTCTGCAACAAGAGAGGCCGCGATAGTGAGAGGCCAGCGCACCGCGATGAAGAGTGGCCCCCGCTTGCCACAACTAGAGAAAGCCCTAGCGCAGAAACGAAGACCCAACACAGCCCAAAATACATAAATTAATTTAAAAAAAAAACAGACCACTAAAAGCATGGTCCTAACTGCACTGTTTATCCTCACTTACCCCTCTCGAGATAAGAATGGAATTTTGACAGGTATCTGCAGCTTGTGCTATAAGCTAAACGTAAGTCCCAAAGCAGACGTGAGGGGTCTCACTATGCAATCAGTGTAAGTGCTGCATTGGGTTATAGTTATCATGATCATTACTAGTAGCTCGTTATTCGAGCCTCTATTATGAGTCAGGTATTTTATTTACACTATTAAGGACGACCCTAGAGTGAGTGTCACATCTTACATGCAACCAAGTGACAAATATTTTTGGCTTCATCTTCAAAATACACTCAGCATCCAGCCACTCCCACTCCTGCGACTGCCCCAGTGGAAACTCACCCCCTCGCTGGGCTGTTGGAGCTGCCTTCTGCAAAGAGCAGACAAGTCCTCGTTCTGTTCTAGGTCCCCTGCCCTCTTCTCAGTACAAGTGCCAGTGATCCTCCGAGTCAGATCCTCCCGCACCCCTGCTCTAAATTCTGTTGCCTTCCGTCTCACTCAGTTTTATCTGAGGTCCTTATAATAACCTACAGGGCCTCCAGGACCACTTTTAGCTCATGGCTTAACCCCCCTTCAGTGTATTCATCCTACTCCAGGTGTCTTGCTGTCCTGCCTTGATCAGATTTACATATTCCTGCCTCAGGGCCTTTGCATTTGCTGTGCCCTCTGCCAGGAACACTCTCCTTCTAGATGCAAACATAGCTCACCCTCCTTTAGGTCATCTTTAGGTCTCTGTTTAAATATTGTATCATCTAAGTGGCCTTGCCTGACTATTCTATCTAAACTGGTTTTCTCACCACCTCTTCAACCCCAATTATTCTCTTGTCATACACCCTTCTTCAGTTTTATTCTCTGCTACTTCGTCATATAACATTGTACGTTAATTGGTTGGTTTGTTGTCTGTTTCCAGGTATGAAGGTGAAACTGCCCACTTTGTTCCCTGCTCTATCTACAATCAGACATCAGAACAGTTCCTGGCTCCCAGTAAGCACTAAATAGGTAAGTATTAAGAACCGAATTACCTTATTTAACTAGCATGCCTCTTGACTCTCCCCACCTCACAGTCCTGCCCAGGAAATACGTACTCTCGAGTATTTTCAGGATTGGCCTTTGGCCTTTCTGAAAGTACTGAGGGGGCATACCCTTTACTTGTGGCCTTTCCAGATTGAGCCTTTGTATGTGGGGGTTTGTCTGTGGCCAACTGACTGAAGGGTGAAAGTGAAAAATCACCGATGGTGAGGAAAGGAGTCGTCAGTCTGGGAGTATATGACCACTTGCTTCTTCCCCTATAAGCTTTCTGCTGAGAAAGGCCGCAGGTTTGTAGAATTCTGGCATTGCCTTAGAGGTGATCTGGCTCTGAACAACTGCTATATTATTGGTTTTCTTACCTTGTGCAAACCTCAGATAAGAAAGAAAGAGCAGAGGAGAGAAAATGGACGCCTGGAGCTAAGGCTATAAGGAGGAGATAAACAACAACATCAATTTAGAGATGGGAAGTGGTATGGACACTGAAGAGGAAGTGAGAAACAGGCCTGAACCTGATTCCCCACAAATTGGAAAACCTGGGGTAAGAGATTGGACCGTTTTCAAAAAGCTGGGATTGGAGAAAGAGAAAACTCGGCAGGTACACGATGGAAAATGATTCTTGGGCACAAGGAAATCTGATTAGGCTGAAGAAATATTTCCTGGTGTTTGTCAGATGACTTTAAAATAAGATGGACTAGTGAAGAACAATACGGCTCACTCAGACAAGTGAATTTCCCATTTTTCCATCAGCACTCACTGTACTTCATTTGACCTAACTTGAATCAAAAAAAAAAAAAAACCATTCAAGGTGTAGTGCTAGGATAATGCATATTCAATGCAACTAATTTATCTGTCGCCTCAATTAAAATGTAAGCTCCTCCAGGGCAATTCTTGTTCACTCTCGCTTTCCCGTGGCTCAGTATCATCTCTGGCACATGGTGGTTACTTTGTTCAACTTCTTTTTTCTTTCTTTTTTTAAATGTAAGTTTTATTTGATATTGCAGTAGAGTTGATTTACTATGTTGTGTTAGTTTCAGGTGTACAGCAAAGTGATTCAGTTATACATATATCTAGTCTTTTTCAGACTCTTTTCCCATAGAGGATATTACAGAGTATTGAGTAGAGGTCCCTGTGCTCTACAGTAGGTCCTTGTTGGTTATCTATTTCACATATAGTCGTGTGTATATGTTAATCCCAAGCTCCTAATTTATCCCTCCCTCCCCACGTTTCCCCTTTGGTAACCGTAAGTTTGTTTTCGAAGTCTGTGAGACTGTTTCTGTTTTGTCAATAAGTTCATTTGTATCTTTTTTTTTTTTTTTTTTAGATTCCACATATAAGTGATATCATATGATACTTCTCTTCCTCTGTCTGACTGACTACTTACTATGATGAGCTCTGGGTCCATCCAGATTGCTACAAATGGGCATTATTTCATTCTTTTTTATGGCTCTGGCACAGGTGGTTACTTTTTTCAATGTAAATTTAGTTTAAGGAAAGGGCCTTGCAGCATTACCATTTCATCCTTTCAGAGTAAAAATGAATGGCTAAAAAGCCATTCATTGTAGAATAAAATGTTCCTTGCATACCCATGCCAACAAGATCATTTTGAGCAGGAACTTTCCTGGATTTGTGTCTTGTACACCCCTCAGGAGTGCTCTTCACATAGACTTTGATGTGAATGGCACCCCCTAGAGCTGTGCAGTGCATAAGCTGCACAGTGAAATATGGTAGGCTTTTTTTTTTTTTTTTTTTTTTTTTGTGGTACGCGGGCCTCTCACTGTTGTGGCCTCTCCCATTGCGGAGCGCAGGCTCCGGACGCACAGGGTCAGCGGCCATGGCTCACGGGCCCAGCCGCTCCGCGGCACGTGGGATCTTCCCAGACCGGGGCACGAACCCGTGTCTCCTGCATCAGCAGGCGGATTCTCAACCACTGCGCCACCAGGGAAGCCCTATGGTAGGCTTTTGAAAAATATTCCAAAGAGCAGTGAAACTGACTGGCACGTGGGGTCCTTTACCTCTCTTTTCAGGAGCTGGACAGAAGTTTGTATTGCAGGCTCGGAGCACTGGAGGTTTCTGGCGGAGGAGACAACTTGAGGAAGGCCGGCCCTGCTGGACGCAGTGCACTGATCGGGTCTGGACCCCTCCTCCACAGGTCACCGTGCACTGCAGAAAAGGGCAAAGAGGAAGGAGTCAGGAGCAATCGGGATGGTGTCCTGTCTGATGTCAGTGACATCAAATAAAAGGAACCCCCATGCTTCATGTCCTTGCCAAGATGCCTGGTCCATAAAATAGGGATTGTCCACAGCCAGGCATAACGTGCTCCTGGTCCACGGAGTCTCTTCTAACACGTGGGAGCCATGTGAGCTGATTGGAAGGCTCTTAAGCAAATGCTATGTATCTCCCCCAAGAGTCTGTGTCTCCCAGTTGAGTGACTCATAAAGAAGAGAGCTTCCAGAAATACAGAAGCTGCTGTAAGAACGCAGAAACAAAGAGAGACACATCTAGGCAATTCATCACAGTATTTAAAAATTCCAGGCAATCTCTGCAGAAACGATAGTGGAGGGGATAGTTCAAAACTTGGACGGCAAAAGAAATAACTCTCCGAGACAGCTTTGGAATTGTGCCCTCTGTGCCCTGCCGAATTCTGAGTTAGCATAGTGGCTATGGTGCTTCCTAGAAGTCAATTATTTCACTGTTCAACTAAAGTTAAAAAGAAAAAAAAGACTAATAAGGACTGTCAAGTTATTTTTTTCCAGGCACACATATAAAGATATGTGTGCCTGGAAAACAAGAAAATATTATCAGGGGAAAAGATAGCCCTTTAAATAGATTTTTATATGTATTTTGCTTTTAAAAAATTCACTACATTATCCTTATTATTTTTCTTTTTTTATTGTGGACAGGTGAGGACTTCATCTTGGACAAGCATCACTATATGGATTGGCATTTGAGAGGAAAAAATACATTGAGGTAAAAAAGAGTATGAGTTTTGGAATTAGCCCCAAATTCAAATATAGCTGTATTTTTATTATCAAATCATTTAAACCAGAAGTTGGCAAACTTTTTTTGTAAAGCTCAAGACAGTAAATATTTTTATTTGATTTATAATATTATATTAGTCTCAGGTGTACAACAGAGTGATTCAAAATTTTTATAGATTATATTCCATTTATAGTTATTATAAAATATTGGTTATATCCCCTGTGCTGTAAAATATGTCATTGTAGCTTATTTATTATATATACAGTAGCTTGTACCTTTTAATGCCCCTCTCACTCTGTTACTGGTTTGTTCTCTATATTTTTTACATTCCACATATAAGTGATAACAAACAGTATTTGTCCTTCTCTATCTGACTTATTTCACTAAGCATAATACCTTCCTGGTCCATTGATGTTGCTGCAAATGGCATTATTTCCTTCTTTTTTATGGCTGAGTAGTAGTCCATTATATACATGTACCACATCTTCTTTATCCACTCATCTGTTGATAGGTACTTAGTTTGCTTTCATATCTTGGTTATTGTAAGTAATGCTGTTATGAAAATTAGGGTGCATGTATCTTTTTGAATTAGTGTTTTCATTTTCTTTGGATACATACCCAGGAGTTGAACTGTTGGGTCATATGGTAGTTCTATTTTTAGTTTTTTGAGGAATGTCCATACTGTTTTTCACAGTGTCTGCACCAATTTACGTTACCACCAACAGTGTATAGGGGTTCCCTTTTCTCCACATCCTCGCCAATATTTGTTATTTGTATTCTTTTTTTTTTTTTGCGGTACACGGGCGTCTCACTGTTGTGGCCTCTCCTGTTGCGGAGCACAGGGTCCGGACACGCAGGCTCAGCGGCCATGGCTCACGGGCCCAGCTGCTCCGCGGCATGTGGGATCTTCCCGGACCGGGGCACGAACCCGTGTCCCCTGCATCGGCAGGCGGACTCTCAACCACTGCGCCGCCAGGGAAGCCCTATTTGTGTTCTTTTTGATGATAGCCCTACTAAGAGGTGTGAGGTAACATCTCACTGTGTTTTTTTAAAAAATGTAACTTTATTTATTTTCGGCTGCATTGGGTCTTTGTTGCTGTGTGTGACCGTGCTTTCTCTAGTTGCGGGGCGAGCGGGGGCTACTCTTCAGTGTGGGCTTCTCATCGCGTTGGCTTCTCTTGTCGTGGAGCACGGGCTCTAGGCACGCGGGCTCAGTAGTTGTGGCGCACGGGCTCAGTTGCTCTGTGGCATGTGGGATCTTCCCGGACCAGGGCTCGAACCCGTGTCCCCTGCATTGGCAGGCGGATTCTTAACCACTGTGCCACCAGGGAAGCCCCTCACTGTGGTTTTGACTTGCATTTCTCTGACGATCAGTGATGTTGAGCATCTTTTCATGTACTCTTTGGCCAGCTGCATGTCCTCTTTGGAAAAGTGTTTATTCAGTTCTTCTGCCCACTTTTGATTGGGTTGTTTTGTTTTTTGATATTGATTTGTATGAGTTGTTTATATGTTTTGGATATTATTCCCTTATTACATTATTTGCAAATATTTTCTCCCAGTCTGTAGGTTGTCATTTCATTTTGTCTATGGTTTCCTTTGATGTGAAAAGTTTTTAAGTTTAATTAGATCCCACGTGTTTATTTTTGCTTTAGTTTCCTTTGCCTGAGGAGGCAGATCCGAAAACACATTGCTACAATTTATGTAAAAGAATGTTCTGCCTATGTTTTCTTCTAGGAGTTTTATTTAGGTCTCTAATCCATTTTGAGTTTATTTTTGTATATGGTATGAGAAAATGTACTAATTTCATTCTTTTACATGCAGTGGTACAGTTTTCCCAGTACCACTAATTGAAGAGACTGTTTTCTCCACTGTATATTCTTGCCTCCTTCTTTGTAGATTAATTGACCTTAAGTGCATGGGTTTAATTCTGGGCTCTCTATTCAGTCCCATTAATCCATGTGTCTGTTTTTGTGCCAGTATCATACTGTTTAGATTACCATAGTTTTTTAGTATAGTCTGAAGTCAGGGAGCATGATACTTCCAGTTCTGTTCTTCTTTCTCAAGATTGTTTTGGCTATTTAGGGTCTTTTGTGTTTCCAAACAAATTTTAAGATTATTTGTTCCAGTTCGTGAAAAATGCTATTGGTATTTTGATTGGGATTGAACTGAATATGTAGATTGCCTTGGGTAGTATGATCATTTAAACAATATTAATTATATTAATTCTTCCAGTCCGTATCTTTCCATCTGTTTATGACCTCTTCAATTTCTTTGATCAGTGTCTTATAGTTTTATGAGTACAGGTCTTTTACCTCCTTGGGTAGGTTTATTCCTAGGTATTTTATTCTTTTTGACGTAGTCGTAAATGGGATTGTTTAGTTTCTCTGACAGGTTGTTATCACTGTATGGAACTATAACATATTTCTGTATATTAATTTTGTATCCTACAGCTTTACCAAATCCATTGATGAGCTGTGGTAGTTTTTTTGGTGGTGTATCTTTAGGATTTTCTATGTATAGTATAATGTCATCTACAAACAGTGACAGTTTTACTTGTTTTCCAATTTGGATTCCTTTTATTGCCCTGCCTTGTGCAGAGGCTGCTGACCGCTGGTTGGTGACGCTGTGTCACGAGGTGGCTGCTGCAGAACCCTGGGGTTAGTGCTGGCTTGCTGGTGAGCAGGGTCAGGGTCCAGGAGATCCCAGGGCTGACGCCCACCTACTGGTGAATTCAGCCAGGTCCTGGGGCTAGTGCCAGCCCAGTGGCAGGCAAAGTCAGGTCCTGGGGTCTGGCTGCAGAGTCCAGTGGTCCCAGAGGTTGTGTCTAAATATTGGTGGGTAAAGCCATTTTCTGACACAGCTGCTGTGGGTCTGGCACGTCTCACAGCTTGTGCTGGCCTACTGATGAGTTGGGCTGGATCCCAGGGCAGCTGGTAGCCAAGGTATCTCAGAGCTGGTGTTGGCCTGCTGGTGGGTGGGCTGGGTCCTGCCATGGCTGCAGTTGTCCTGAGGCTGCTGTCCACCCGCTGGTGGGTGAGGCTGGTTCTGAGGCTAGAGCAGGCTCACTGGTAGGCTGGGCTTGGGCCCAGGGAGTCTTAAGGCAGCCTCTTGGCTGGCGGGTGGGGCAGTACCTGCACCCAGTTCAACTGCTTGGCCTGAGGCGTCCCAGTACTGGTGCCTTTAGGCTGGTAGGCAGGGCTGGATCCCTAGGCTGATCAGCTAGAGGGAGGTTACAAAATGGCGCTTGCCAGTGCTAGTGTCCATGTGGTAGAACTAGTGTCCATGTGGTAGAATGAGCTGCCCAAGTGCCTGATGCCAGGGTCTGTTCCAGTTGCTTCCTTCTTCTCCAGGAGACTCTCCAAGATCAGCAGGTAGGTCTGACCCAGGCTCCTTTCTACGTATTGCTTATGCCCTAGGTCTCGGAGCACATGAGATCCTGTGTGCACCCTTTAAGAGTGGTGTCTCTATTTCCCACAGTGCTCCGGAACTCCTGAAAGTAAGCTCCGCTGGCCTCCAAGGCCAAACGTTCTGAAGGCTCACCTTCCTGGTGTAGGTCCCTCGCTCCCTGGAGACAAGCTCTGCAACTGTAACTCTTCTCCCATTTGTGAATCACCCACCTTGGGGTATATATACTGTGACTCTGCCTCTCCTACCCATCTCACGGTGGCTCCTCCTTTATATCTTTAGTTGTAGAAGAGCTTTTCTGGTACGTTCTGGTCTTTGTCGTCAATTGTCGTTCTGTAAATAGTTGTCATTTTGGTGTGCCCATGAGAGGAGGTGGACTCCTACTGTGTCATCTGGGGGACTCTCCTCTCACAGTCGTAAGTATTTTAGGCTTCATGGGCCATACGATTTTTGGTGCAGTTGCTCAACTTTGCCTTGGTAGCACTAAAGCAGCCATGAACACCACAAACACATGAGCATGGCTGTGTGCTAATAAAAGTTTATTCAGGCAGCAGCTGGGGGAGATGATTTGCCCACTGGCAATTATTGCTGATCCCTGATCTAAATGATTTTACATGAATCAATTTCCAAATCTGTTAAAAGAATAAAATAATGATAAAAATTTTAAAAAGGAATGCATAGCAATAGGCATAGCACCTAGTACGAGCCTGGCCAATTAGAGATATGCAGTCATGCTAATTTCCTGACCTCTCCTCCATGTTTTAGTTCCCAGAGCCTTCCAAATACATACCCAAACCTACCTGGCTCCTGTGTTGCGTGATCACGTGGGTAGCACCCCTCAAGCCAGTGGGGTCTCTGAAGAGCTATGTAACTCCCATTGGTTGTGACAACGCACGGACCAAAACACAGCTTTGGATTCCTGAGGGCATATTATTCTCTAAGACTTAGCATCACATACCAATCCTAGCCCAAAGCAATGTGTCTAAAGTTGCTTCCAAGTCTTTCGAGGAAAAGGGTGTCTCTAACATCTGAGTTAAAAAGCTGGGTGTCTTTGGCTGAATTGCCTAAGTCACTGAGCTTTACCTGCCTCAAAATAGGGACAGTAATACCCACTGATAAGACGGTTTCCAGGAGGAAGGGAGGGAATGGAGGATGCGTGTACAGTCCGTAGCACAGAAAGGGTTGGACAAATGTTAGCTATTATATTATTCAGAAACATGACATAAAAACCAAGGGAGTCAAGCCTCTGAGCAGCATTTCTAAAATACAGAAGACCAGCACTACGTGACAGCCCTGGGACTAAGTACTTTATATTGTCTACTCATTGAAAAAGAAAAAAAAAAAAAACCCTGCTCTGCAAGATATCATCATCTCAATTTTCTAGGTGTGAAAATGGAGGCTCACAGATGATGGAATCTGCCCAGGGCCGCATGGGCAGTGGAGCTGGCCAAGGAGCTCCAGTTGTTTGGACAGGTCTGTAACAGCAGCAGTTGTAAACTGCCTCCTTTTTTTGAATCTCTCCTAAATGAAAACCCCCTCAATCTGTGTGCGCTCACCTGTTGCCATGGCGACGAATACCACTGAGCTGCCACACTGTACACTGGACGGGCTGGACACACCCCTCGGTTGCAGGTTTCTTCCAAGTCCAGGTTTGGTTTCTTAATATTGCGGCACCGTCGCTCAGGGAGGGTTATCAGCTTGCCCTGGAAGGCCTTCTCGCTGCATTTCATTTCCCTCTTCCTTACCCCCAAACCACAGCTAGCGGAACACTAGGGGCCAAGAAAAGAGGCGTCAGTGTGTAGGCTCCACCGTTAAGTCTGCTGAGCAGATGCGTCTGACCTAAGGATGCCCCATCCACGTGTAATCAGAGGGATGGGACGGCAGCAGGTCGACCACACCAGGATCCCGAAAACCCTGCACCCCGTCCCTCACGCTATAGAGGCCAGAGAATCGGAGTCACTTTCCCAAGGTCATAGAATTCATCAGTACCATAAAACAAAATGAGGCCCTGCCCAGCAGGACCACGAGATGCCACATGGAGGGAGTGAGACAAAGTCCGAGAGAAAGACAAGATTGGCAGAGGATGTGATCAGGATCTCTGTGTAGTGACTGGGTGTCCAGGAATACCTGAGGCCTCTCTGCAGAGTCAGGGCTCGGTGTGCCAAGGAAGCAGGGCAGGGAGACTGGGGTTAGAGGCAGCGCAGGGGAAGAACCATCAGATAAAAAGTAACTTCCCTTCATTTTTACCCTGCCTCTCTCTGGGCTGAGATACAACCTGCAGCTGTGGTAATGGCAGGAAAAACAGAGAAGGATGGAGGCTGATGAAAAGTAGGAGAAAACCTGTTTTTGTTTTAAATAGTATTATGGAATACTGTACGAAGCCTTGATGAACTGAACAAATCAGTAAGAATTGGCATCAGTGTAACCACCATAAATAATGAAGGGTAGGGATAGGATGGAGATGGTGGAGGAGCAGGATGTGGAGTTCACCTTCTGCCACAAATACATTAAAAATACACCTGCACGTGGAATGATTCTCACAGAACATCAACTGAACCCTGGCAGAAGACCTCACGCTTTCAAAAGGGTCAGAAAATCTCCACATAACTGGGTAGGACAAAAGAAAAAAAGGGAATAAAAGAGAGAAAGGAATTGGGATGGGACCTGTGCCCCTGGAAGGAAACTGTACAAGGGGAAAGCTTTCTGCGCCCTGGGAAGTCCCCTCACTGGCAGGGAGATCAACCAGGACAGAGGGGAAGCTTTGGAGCCTTGGAGGAGCACAGAAACCAGTTTGTAGAGGGCAAAGAGGAGAGAGACCTGCAGGGAGGGTTGGCACCCCTGCCTGGCACCCCCTGTAGCCTGAGATGCTCCTCTGCTGAGGCGGGCAGGGGCTGGGTGCTGAGGCTTGGGATTTGGAGGTCAGACCCAGGGAGAAGACTGGGGTTGGTTGCTTGGAGACACCCTGAGGGGGCTAGGGCATGGTATGCCCCAACTGAGGGAGTACAGAAAGAAGCCTGGGCCCATTAGAGAGGCAAGGCACTATTGTTGGGGGGGTGTGCTAGGAGAGGGGCAGGACCGCCATAGGAGCTTCTTTCTCTCCGAGTGCACTCTCCAGCAGCAAAGTCCTGGAGGGGAAAGTCTGCAACCTAGGTTACTCTACCCAGCAAGATTATCATTTCGAATAGAAGGGGAGAGAAAGAATTTCTCAGACAAGCAAAAACTAAAAGAACACAGCAGTACTGGGCTTCCCTGGTGGCGCCGTGGTTGAGGGTCCCCCTGCCGATGCAGGGGATGAGGGTTCATGACCTGGTCCGGGAAGATCCCACATGCCGCGGAGCAGCTGGGCCAGTGAGCCATGACCACGGAGCCTGCGCATCCGGAGCCTGTGCTCCACAAAGGGAGAGGCCACAACAGTGAGAGGCCCACGTGCAGTAACAACAACAACAAAATAAGAATACAGCAGTACTAAAACTATCCTAAAAGGTCTTTTCTAAATAGAAAGGAAGATATAGGAAGGAGGAAATCACAAATGGAAAGTAAATCACTTAAATAATTCAATATACAGATTAGGAGGAAAAAAAAACCTATCTGTGAAAGCAATGATAAACACAAGGAACAGCAAAAGGATAAACATGAAGATGTAAAAAAGGACATTAAAATCGTAAAATGTGGGGAAAGAGTAAGAAAATGTAGATTTTTTTTTTTTTTTTTTTTTTAGAATGTGTTTGAGCCTATATGTCAAAGACATAGAGTGGCAGACTGAATTAAAATACAAGAGACCCACCTTAGGGCAAAGGACACAAATAGATTGAAAATTAGGGGATGGAAGAAGATAATTCATACAAACAAATGACAAGAAAGCAGGAGTCACAATACTTGTATCAGACAAAATAGACTTTTTCTTTATGGCCTCTGTTTTAAAGAAGGACACTATATAATGATAAGAGGATCAATACAAGAAGAGGATTTTACACTCCTTAACATATATGCACCTAATATAGGAGCACCAAAATACATAAATACTAACAGACATAAAGTCTCCAACTAGTATTGTATTCCTGTCATTCTCTCCCTTTAACACCCCACTCACATCAATGGACATATCTTCTAGACAGAAAATCAATAAGACAACAGAGATCCTAAATGATACAATAGAACAGTTACACTTAATTGATATTTTCAGGACATTACATCCAAAAAAAAAAACCAAAAAACAATACACATTCTTTTCAAGTGCACCTGGAACATTCTCTAGGATTGACCACATACTAGGGCACAAAACTAACCTCAACACATTTAAGAGCACAGAAATTATTTCAAGCATCTTCTCTGACCGCAATGGCATGAAACTAGAAATCAACCATAGGAAGAGAAATGAGAAAAAACCCGATTACATGGAGACTAAACGATGTGCTATTAGAAAAACCAATGGGTCAACAAGGAAATCAAAAAAGAAACTAAAAAATACCTTGAAACAAATGAAATGAAAGCACAACCATACAAAATCTATGGGATGCAGCAAAATCAGTTCTTACAGGGAAGTTCCTAGAAATACACGCCTTCCTCAAAACAACAAGAAAAATCTCAAACAACCTAACCTACTACCTGAAATAATTAGAAAAAGGAGAGTAAATTAGAAAAAGGAGAGTAAACAAACCTAAAGGCAGCAGAAGGAAGGAAACAATACAGATCAGAGGAAATAAAAGAGAGATTAAAAAACAATAGAAAAAAAATCAATAAAATCAAGAGCTGGTTCTTTGAAAGGGTAAACAAAATTGACAAACCTCTGACCAGACTCACCAAGAAGAAAAAGAGAACCCAAATAAAATAAGAAATAAAAAATGCCTTACAGACTTAAACATAAAACATGACACTGTAAAACTCCTAGAAGAGAGCATAGACAAAGCGTTCTCTGACATAAATCATAGCAGTGTTTTCTTAGGTCAGCTTCCCAAGGCAATAGAAATAAAAATAAACAAATGGGACCCAATCAAACTTATAGGTTTTTCACATCAAAGGAAACCATAAAAAAACTGAAAAGACAACCTGTACAACGGGAGAAAACTTTTTTAGCTCATACAACTTAACAACAGAAAAAACAAACAACCCAATTGAAAAATGGGCAGAAGACCTAAATAAACATTTCTCCAAATGTACAAATGGCCAATAGGCACATGAAGAGATGCTCAACATCGCTACTTATTAGGGAAATGCAAATCAAAACTACAGTGAGGTAACCACCTCACAGTGGTCAGATGGCCATTATTAAAAAGTCTACAAATCACAAACGCTGGAGAGGGTGTGGAGAAAAGGGAACCCTCCTGCACTGCTGGTGGGAATGTAAGTTGGTGCAGGCACTGTGGAGAACCATATGGAGGTTCCTCAGAAAACTAAAAATAGAATTGCCACATGATCCAGCATATAACCAGACAAAAAACTTTAATTCAAAATGATACATGCACCCCTATGTTCATAGCAGTACTATTCACAATAGCCAAGACATGGAAGCAACCTAAATGTCTATGGACAGATGAATGGATAAAGAAGATGTGGTACATATGTACAAAGGAATACTACTCAGCCATAAAAAAGAATGAAATTATGCCATTTGCAGCAACATGGATGGATCTAGAGATGATCATACTAAGTGAAGTTAGTCAGAAAGAGAAAGGCAAATACCATATATCACTTATGTGTGGAATCTAAGATATGACACAAATGAACATACCTATGAAACAGAAACAGACACACAGACATAGAGAACAGACTTGTGGTTGCCAAAACGGAGGGGTGGAGGGAGAGGGATGGATTGGGAGTTTGGGGTTAGTAGATGCAAATTATTACAGTTAGAATGGATAAACTACAAGGTCCTGCTGGATAGTACAGGGAACTGTATCCAGTCTCCAGGGATAAACCATAATGGAAAAGAATATAGAAAAGAATGTATATATGTGTATAACTGAGTCACTTTGCTGTACAGCAGAAATTAGCACAACACTGTACATCAACTGTACTTCAATAAAGATAAAATAAATAAATGCTGAAGGATAGCACTGAGCTTATACTTACAGCGGCTCTTTGAGGGAGGGAGGTGCAAATGTTGGCTCCAATGTGCCAAGGAGGAAAGGGAGGCTTAGGCCAAGGTCACACCTGTAGTAATCGCTGAAGGCTGCTTTTTAATGGGCTAAGTCTGATTCAAGCCCATGCCTTTAGCCATTAGGTTATAATGTCTCTTAAAGAAAATGAGCGAGGAAGAAAGCTAGAAGTCTGGGAGGCATCGTGAAATTTTCTCTCTCCCCTCCCCAACATATGCCTGAAGGTACCAGCAAGCCTCTTGAGGAACTCTCCAAGACCCGGCTGCCTGCCATTCCTGGAAAACTTTCATCTTTCGTTTTCATCACTGCAATATCCAGGCACGCGCCTTTCCTGCCTCTGGCTTTGGGTTCCCCTCTGTCTGAAATGAAAACCTGATTGTCCCACTGCTTTAGTTAAAATTTTAAACAGCTCCCCAACCTTTATAGGATATATTTGTAGTCCGCCACCCCCGGCCCTCACGATCTGTGCCTGATGAAACCTCCAGCTGCCACCCGACCCCCTGCCCAGTCCCGCCCTGACTGCGTTATATTCTCCAGTCTCTCCCTTGCATAGGGTGCACCCTCTGTCTGCACAGCCCTGGCCCCGTCTTTGCCTGATTCCTGCTCATCCCTGGAAAGGATCCCTCACACTCCCTGGAAAGTCTCTTCTGCCAAGGTTTCCTCCTGACGCGCGGGTTGGGTGGACCTCAGGCTCTCCCGTGGAATCACAGACCTCTCCCACAGCACTCCGCTTACCTTACCTGTATTTTTCATTTATTTATTTAATGAATTTATTTTTGGCTGCGTTGGGTCTTCGTTGCTGTGTGGGGGCTTTCTCTAGTTGTGGCTCGCAGGCTCCGTAGTTGTGGCGCACGGGCTTAGTTGCTCCGCGGCACGTGGGATCTTCCCGGACCGGGGCTCGGACCCGCGTCCCCTGCGCATCGGCAGGCGGATTCCCAACCACTGCGCCACCAGGAAAGTCCCACCTGTATTTTTCTACACATATTTTATGCGGTTTGGTACCTCCACGGCCCAGGCACTGCCCAGTCAGTGTGATGGGTGCTTTATTAATATGCGAGGAAGAAATCAGCAGGGAAGGATGAATGATAAGTAGCCACTTGGTACACATGTGTGGAACAGAAAGGAGCACTGAGTGTTTGGATGCTGGGGGGGGTGAGCTGAGCGTTCCCAATAAAACCCAGCACTACAGCTAAACTCGTACCTCACTCCACGAAGAGACGACCCACTGCAGCCGACTGTTCTTGGGACACCGTCCTAGGACGCAGCCCTCCTGCGATTCCGGTCTCGGGCTGCTGGCACACAAGCTCTCAGGGACGTCCTCTACCGTGGCAGAACTTTTACACAGGACTTCACGTTTCCTCACCCCTCGTCCGCAGGTCTTAGAACACTTGAGATTGAAAGAAAGGCATGTACATACTAGTCTCAAAAGACTGTCTTCCAGGTGAATTCCAGGTGTATGCGTTCATGAAGGGTTTACAAAGCAGTTTTTAAGCACTAGAGCCAAATGCCCAGTAAGATCCCTTGCAGCCAGCAGAATAAATCTTTCCTCCATCCAGAGCCTCTAAGTACACATTAGTGTTCCCTTTCAACATTCGGAATGCCCAGGGGTTGCTGTGTTGCCCCAGGTCTGAAGACAACTTTTATTCTTAACGGAGAAGAGAGGGATTCTGTGCATAGCACACATGATGACAATTTGGAAAATGGTACAGGGGCCTATTCATTGATGTAACTGTATCTCTCTCTGGCACAAGGTGGAGTCAATCTGGGCATTGGTGAAAGAGGACTGTCAGTGCTTCGGACAAGGAGAATAATAGCAAAGTATAATATGTACAGTAGGGATGGCAACAGACCGTGACATTTATGAAAATGGGGTGGGAGTGTCCAATTCTTGCCCCTAACATCTGCTGTTTCTAGGCGGGGCATTGTGCTGGGGGAAAAATTAAGTCGACACGCATCAAATATTTGGGAGTAACTGTACACAGTGGGCTCATACTCTTCTACTCTTACCGTCTTGACCTTCACAGGAACTGTGAAGTATGTCAGGCGGCAAATGATCTCCTGGCTTTCAGATTTGTAGCTCAAAAGCTGCCAAGATCACTTAGAAGACTTTGGCCCCAGGCTGGGGTGTGCCCTCAAGGGACGTGTCCCCTCCCTGGCCTTTACAGTCTTCTTGTTCGCCTCTCAGAAGGGCCCCACGAGATGTGGTCCCATTTGTCTTGGCTCTTTGTGAGTTTGCGAACATCTGGGGCGCCCTTCCAAGCCTGCTCAGAGGACCAATGGGAATTCTCATTCTTCATATTTCTAAGGGAGACGGAGACAGGATGATGGTGATATCATAATAATCATCTCTCTGCAAACCACAGCAGAGAACATTTATTTAATGCCTTCTGTGCATGATGAAATACCTTAGTGTACACCAGGACCTATATCACATGGCCCTCTAACCAGCCCATGAGATAATTGCTATTGTCCCACTGTACAGAGGAGGTGTCTGAGAGTCACAGAGCTTAGGTACCTCAACCAAGATGAATCGACAGTCTGCCAAGTTGTGGAGACGGGCAAATTCGTCTGATATCAGACCAGGGCTCTGCACCCCTAAACATCTCTCATTCATGTTCATAACATCCAAGTAGTTAAATTCTTATTCAATAGAATTCTTATTTATTGCGATTTTTTTTCCAGCATGGTCAAATGTTTAAATTGCTTCCCAAGTGGTTTCCAGAGCCATGGTCTCTAATGGAAGAACGGTTGCTATCACAGTTCTGAAGGACCCCTTTCGTACTAAGTTCTCAAAAGGACATATGTGGTTTTAGTTGTCAAACAAAAGGGGGTGTGAGGGTGCGAGGCTAAACTTCATCCGAAATCAGTACTCTCCGGGATGTAACGCACCCTATGAGGAAGCTCGGTAGAAATGTGGTCAGGGGCTCCTACCTGGCTTCACAGTTCAGGTGATGAAGCCTCTGCGTTTTCTCTGCATTAATCCCTAAAACTGGCTTGCCACCCATGGTTTGGCACAGGCTGGGCTCTCACCTGCAAGGATGCTGTGTACCAGGGTTCTTGGCACATTTTGGACCAGATAATTTCGGGGGGCTAGGCATGTTTCACAATGCCCTGTGCGTTGTAGGATGTTGCCCTCTACCAACCAGATGCCAGTAGCACCATCCTCCAGAGCTGCGACGATCAAAATGTCTCCACGGCCAAATTCCCCTGGGGGACAAACTGCCTCCAGCTGAGGCCCTCTGAGCTGTGAATGTCAGGTAGTTCTAGGGCTCTTCCAAGTTCATGAGTTTGTGCCTTTCATTGGGAGTTCGAGGCAAGAGCCAACTTCATGCCCAACTCCTCTCTGTAGTCTAATAACCGTACCTCTCGCCATCGAAGCAGGAGTTAAATACCCCTTCTATGCCTAGTTCTTGCTATTTTCCATTTGCTTTGGAGACTTCCGTAGCCGGTTTCATCTGCCAATCCGTCAACACTTACTAGTCTAGCCTAAATGGACTCCATATTCTAATTTTTTAGGAGATTAGCCTTTGAAGTATTCTAAGCTGTTGCACAGGGGGTCTCACACTTCCGGCCGCGTAAGCATCACTACAGATGCTAATTAAAATGCCCCATTTCACATTAACTCAGTGTGATTCCCACAGAGGTATCAACAGCTGAGACACTCTTAGGGGAAAAAAAGATACCACCCATATTTTTGTCACCTTCCTTTTCCATGGGGAACAAGAGCAGTGACTCCAAGCCTTTCCCACTTACCTGAGACCAGGGCCCAGGGCTCCACTCTGGAGGGCAGGCGTGGCTGTTGCAGACTTGAACCTGAGTGGGCGTGCTCACTGGGCAGAGAGAATGCAATACCGCCTCCTCCTTTCGGAAGGGCTTCTTCTGGACACACCGGACCTGCCGGCTCTGCTGGCCCCCCGCACATGTCCTGCTGCACACGCTCCATTCGCCTGGCTTCCAGCTTTCGGTGAGAGACAAAGTTACTGCTGGTCAAGCTAAGGCTACGGATTATCGATTCCAAAGCAGTTACTGTGAAAGATTAACCACCTGATGAGAGCCTAAGGTCAGCTGTAGAACCACTATGGCCAATTCATACTCATTCTGCTTTTATAGATTTTCAAGCCTATGCGAAATGTGGTCCATTTGTAGGGAATCACATTTAATCGCCACATAATTCTGGGGAAAAAACACGTTCCCGTCCTCTGCAGGCAAAGAAACACGTGCCATTTGGAAATGTGAGCGATTCGTTCATTCAGCCAACTGGGATCTTAAACCCTGGGCCACGGGATCTCCTAGGCATTAGGGTTGGAAAAAATGAATGAAGCAATGCTTTTCCCATTAAGAAGCCTATGGCAGCGGTGGCTCTGTGAACAAATAAAGAAGGTACTTTCTGATAATTGCTACAAAGAAGTTAATAAAAGTACAATAATGAGACTAAGGAAACAAGGGGTCAGTGAGGGGGAGAGAGGGGGGGTGTGTGTGCGTGCGAGCGTCCGAAAGAGAGAGGGGCACATTCACAGAGGGTCTTACAGAGAATATTTCGAAGTAGGTGGTTCCCCCAACTACTTTTTCTGGTTCGCCTTAAACTTTACTGATGGGTTAGAGATATAATCTCGAGTTCTTTATTTAAAGATTGCCGGGTCACTTTTTTTTTTTTCCCACAGGTGTCTGAGACTTGGTGTACACTGACGCATGATCAACTGAAACCATGAATCCTTGTTAACAACTGCCTGTGATTAATTGAAATTCTCTGATTTGAAGGCCTAGCATTAAAAAGATCCACCAGACGGGATCATGATACGTTTCAAAGCATCAATGTCTAAAACTGCTCTTGGCTTACAAATATTCTAAGTATCATTTGAAGGCATAAAAAAAACATCACTGAGACCAAATATGTTTTTGTTACACCTCTGCATTTCTGCGTCTTCCTAGTCCTATGATTTTTTGCTCCGGTTTCCCCTGCCCGCCCCCGACTCCACAAGCCTGAGGTGTGCGGTTAAAGACCTTTCCGTTCGTCCAGAGAATTTAGTACACGAGTTCTAGGGTTTTAAGTATTCGAAAACATTGCATACTCCATGTTATCTTAGTTAAAGAGAGGTGATACCACATCAAAGAATTTCTTATATTTATACAATCATTTTATCTTACAGTAAGATGCAAAGAAAAGATATATATTATCATGAAATTATTCGTTTTAATCAACCCCGACCTCACAGACCTGATTCCTCCACTTTCCATTTTCTCCCTTATTGCCTTTTTTTTTTTTTTTTTGGCCGTGTCTTGTGCCTTGAGCACAGCCCTAACCGCTGGACCACCAGGGAAGTCCCCTTACTGCTTTTTTATATTTATCATTTTTATAGCACATATCTCACTGCATCTCAATTATCTGTTCACACATCCCTTCCATTCGATGGTGGGTTCACTGACGGAGGGAACTACAAGCTATTCATCTCCATCTTCCAGTTCTCAGCTGAGGACCTGGCGTACCGTAGGGCATATAACATGGTTATTACATGGGAAAAAAATGGAGTTAGATCAGATGGACTGCTATGTCCTTAGAACTCTAATACTCTAAGCCCTTATTTCTGGTATATCTCTGTGGAAGAATAGTCCCTAAAAGGTCCCATTATTCAACAGAAAATACCGAGATAAATAATAGGGTTGCAGGGAATTCCCTGGAAGTCCAGTGGTTAGGAGTTCGCAGGTTTGATCCCCGGTCAGGGAACTAAGATCCTGCATGCCTCTCACTGCGAGGCCCCACCACCCCCCCCCCAAAATAAAAAAAATAAAAAATAGGGTGGCTTAAAAGGG
Source organism: Kogia breviceps (assembly GCF_026419965.1). Taxonomy (NCBI): domain Eukaryota; kingdom Metazoa; phylum Chordata; class Mammalia; order Artiodactyla; family Physeteridae; genus Kogia; species Kogia breviceps. The sequence continues at coordinate 48,134,167 of NC_081327.1, forward strand.
AAAAGAAGCAAAAAGATCCTGCCCATTTCACTCCAACTCTGTAGAGTCACTGCAGGGGCTGTTCTGCTTTTAAAGAGCCAGCAAACTTGTTACTGCACAGAATATCATTTCTACGTGGAGCCATCAGGAAAGTTCTGGGAGTTAAGCATGACCAACGCTCTCTCTCCCTTTTCATGCATGTACATACGAATGGGGTTCCTTTCTTTTCTTGGTGGAGATAAACAAGGATGGAAAGGAGGCTTAAAATAAGAAAATATTAGCTTGCCATTCCACTGTAGTGACAATCCCTACACGTACCTAAACGTACACGCACGTGCGCGCGCACACACGCGCACACACCCCCTCCCCCCCCATCTAAGGGAGAGATTACGCCACAAGGATCAATAACACTGTCTGGTTATCACGTCTTAGAACCACGGGATATTTTTAGAGCCAGACATTTCTTAGCAAGAGAGAAAATTCCATGGAAGCCCCCCACGTGTCTTTCTCCTTTTTGTGTTCAGGATACAGCTGGTTCCAAACTCTAAGGGAAAAACTGCGTTGTCAATTGGGCCTAGGGGATTGGTGGGGAGCTGAAGCCCCAAGCGATTATGACAAATAACACTATTTACAAAGACAAAAGTAGGTATGTATATAAAAAGACTGTGCAATATAATCGCATCACCACAAAGCAAACACTACATATTAAGATGATCGGAAACAGCAGGGAACGCAGCAGTGCCGTAGAAGGAGCCCTGTCCACTCCATATAAATACATTTGGCAGAAGATAAATCAAACAAGAAGAGACTCCATTTGGCTGGGAACATTAGTTAAAATTAGCGTTCAAATAGCAGTGTAGCTAAAATCAATCCGAAAGCAAACCCGCTGAGCTCCCCACCATGTCTCTTCATCAAAAATGGGGTTACCACTTGGGCTCTACACCCTTTCTTTTTACTCTGTGTCTTGCTACTGTGTAATTTGCATTTGGGCTTTCATGGGTTGCCGAGTAATATGATTTTTAAATTCTTGGATGACTCTATAAAAGTTAAGCATACAACCACATAGAAATTTAACTAACATAGGATTCTGTGTTATTTAAATATCTGTTTTAGTTCAGAGAAGAGGGGTCTCTATGAAAAGGTTGAGAAAAGATGCCTTTATGCCTTTTTTTTTTTACCCCAAGGTTATGCTGGCATAGCCAGAGTCTGAGGGTCTGAAGCAGATTTGTGTTTTTTCGAATTATATATTTTAACTGCAACTCTCGTCTCCTTTCTTATATTGCCTTTCTTGGGGGGGGCTGGGTGGGGGGTATTCTGTCTATATCTGTGAATCACTTTTGATCAGAGGCATCGACAGTGGCTTCAGCCGTTTCCTGTCAACAATAAAGGCACACAAGTACAGACGCAACCAGAAAGACATTTCCAGAAGACTTACTAGGCAGGGCAGGAGAAGGCATTGCACATTTTGGGTTCAGTTGCTGGCTTGGCTCTTGCATTGCAGAATGAGGAATTGACTTGAGTGTTTTGATCCCGTAAGCAAATGGCCTTGACATTTATGTAACCTAATAAGACATCAGAAGTGACAAAGTGAAAATTGCAGATAACCAATTCCACTTAGTTTCCAAGTTTAGCTTCGGGTTTACCAGGGTTCTGATATTTTACTGAAGATACAGAACCTAAATATTGTAAGAAAACACTTCCTTCTGATAAAATCTACAACTCATGTGAATTCCACCCTCATGCCACGCCCCCACTAAGATAATAGTTTTCATATTTTAATACTTTTTAACGTGTAGCGTCTTAGTTTTCAAGACTGCCATGGACTCTAGAACGATATAGTAATAAAGGCAGGGCAATATTTTGAAACTGAAAACAATTTTGAAAATAGGGCAATATCTGTTTGAGGGAAGTATCCCACAAGCTTTAACTCACACTGCACGTATCTAATGGAAAATGTTCTGCAAAGAAAAATCTTGGGGGAATTATGCGTGGAAACTCTTTTTGCTTTCTCATGAAGCATCTTCTACACTGGCCTGAGAGTATGTGTGTATATAAACAAAAAGTTGAACTCACTGAATATGTGTTCATACTTGTCCGCAAGGACTCTGGTTTTTTGTTTCTGTCTGTTCACCGCACTGCCTTGTTTTCAATATTCATTTCAGGACCCCTCATCAAGATACACTTTATTTTGTGTGTGATTAACTGTATTTGTCAGCTCCCCACATAGGAACGCTGCCTCCTCTTTCAATTGTCTTTATTCACATGGACTCTTCCTTAAAATGGAATCTGAGCAACAGTGAAAAGTCACTCCCGCTAGAATGATTAGGTTGAAGGGGGTTTACTTTCAGGAGGAACTGATCAAAATATTGGGACTCCCTAAAGTTAAGAGTTTGCTTCTGGTGAACGTATTCACTTGGACTTGTCTTCTCTTAGACTTCAGACACGCTGTGGTCTGTGAGTCACACGAAGGTGTTGCTAACTCAAGGCAAAGGAGAATCCCATAATGCACTTGTCCAGCATCCTCCCCTGGGCTGTATTTATTCCCTGTAAATGGAAAATGGATTGAATCTCTCTCTCTGCCAAGGAACCTGTGCTCTCTCTGGAATACCAGGAAGTTACTGCGAAGGATCTCCAAGAGCATTTGATACATGAACAACTGTTCATTCCCAAAGACTACGTGAAAAAGAGCATAAAGATTATGGCTTCTGTTCTGTTTAAAAAAAAAAAAAAAAACCATAAAATGATACACGTGTGGCATGTGTCTGAGTATGTGAAACACGTGTTTTTATGTTTGCTTAAGAAAAAGAATATGATATAGACCAAAGTATTCACATTGGCTATCGCTGATTGAAAGATTATGGGAGATTATTTTCTTCTTTCTAGCATACTGCTTTTAAAACGTGTATTAATAGAAAATATATTCCCTTTTAATTATTTAATATATATTTTTTAAAAGGAGTATTTCCTTGTGTTTTATAAACTAGCCTGGGCAGCTGAAGACAGAATTTCTTCCCTTCCTGTATTTCTGCTCTGTCTGGTCCCAAGATGCCCCATCTTGTTCAGTGGGATAGACGCAGTAGAGAGACCCACTGTCACCAGGTGCTCTGAGCATGAGGGAATGAGGGACCAACCTTCATGCTTTGGTTTCATGGACTTATTTATGGACTCATTCTTCCTCCCAAAGGGCAGGTGTGACAAAGACTGACTTACCAACCAATATGGGATATTCGGGGACCTAAATAAAATGCCTCCCTTCTACGCACTGAGAGGATGGCTGTTGTTGTTCCTTCCTTACAAGGGCTATTTCTCGGATTTAATCCATTTCCCTGCGGGGCTGGAACGCCCCTGCTTGCACGTGTCAGATCGCTGTCTTAAGTCTGCCTTGCGTGTGTTTTCACTGCTTTGCCCCTACCTTCTCTAAGTCCCACTGGGAGGCTGACAACAACAGAAAAGTCAGGACAGAAAGACACGGAGCTGTGAGCTGAAAAATCCACCAGTGACTCGATCCTTACGTTTATAAGAAATGGACACATATTTTATATTTCCCCCCCTTGTAAGTTTCAGATGCGTAACTTTTGAGTCCTGGTTGTGGCTGACTCGAGATTTGTGTGAGTTGGTTCCTTTCTACATAGGAAAATCCCCGAAGAGTACAAATAATATTTGCTTTTTTTTTTTTTTTTTTCTTACACTGACAGTTCCCATAAAGATAGTTCTTTTGTTGCTTATTTAAACCATACAATGGAAAGACGTCTGGAGTGAAAGAACCTGGTGTTTTTTTGTATTTTTTTTTTAAACAGGGCAGGTGGCGGGGGGCGGGGGGTTCTACAAAAGGAAACTAAGGCGGCAGGCGGGGGCCAGACCATGTGGGGTCCAGTGGGCCATGACGAGGAGAATGGGTTTCATCCACGTGCAAAGAGGAGCCATGGATGACTTTGAAGCAGAAGAACATAATTTCATTTTTTTTTTTTCTGTTGCTGTCATACGGTTTTTTGAATTTAATTTTTTTATACAGCAGGTTCTTATTAGTTCTCGATTTTATACAGATTAGTGTATATATGTCAATCCCAATCTCCCAGTTCCCCCCACCCCCCACCCCCCCCCGCCAATCCCCCACTGGGTGTCCATGTTTGCGCTCTACATCTATGTCTCTATTTCTGCCCTGCAAACCAGTGAGAGACCCTGTTTAAGGAGAGACGTGGAAGACGGTGAGGAAATCAACTACCTCCACCACAGGAAAAGGAGCAAGGTGATTGCACTGTGCTCCAGGTGTGGCTGTGTCTTTCTGAGGCTGGCTGAGTTCCATTCACGACCTGGGGAAGCGCATACTTCCAAGATATCCCCGGATTTGGGCCTTGCATCAGAATCTGGACAGTGTAAGATACAAATCAGAGATCAAGATACAGGTCAGACCCTGGAATTCCAGAAATCTCACTGAACATTTTAGAGATATTTGCATGCCATTTTGACCTCAAAGCTGGTTCACGTCATTGTTCCCAAGTATGTTTTATGTTGATTTAGAGTTTGCCCATGACACTTTAAAATGTGGACCTCTAGAGCGTCAGAACTGTGATTTAGAAAGACAGCAGGGAAACAGGACATTTGCTAGTAAGCCCACAACCCTCAGTTCTAGGCATAGCCAATGAATAAGGCAAGAAAATAGATTTTTACCTTATGTTGAAGGAGAGGTTATACTGTGAGGTCTCAACCTTCACTTTAAACTTGAAAGCCTAGCATGATACTAACACGTACTGGTGCTGCTCAGATAACGGCTGAAATTGAACCAGCGTATATGGATTTTTATGATTTATCCTGGCCCACAACTTATAATCCCTCTCCTGGATGCTAGTAGATGCTAGACACAAGGGAAGCACTCAGAAAACCTTAGAATACCCCACTTACAATCCCTGTCATCAACCTCAGAATCCAGGCAGATTCCCAATAGGATTTCCAAAGAGAATTTGCTCAAAGGGTAGGTGTCTGTTAACTGTGTACCAGGATGAGCAGATAAGACAAAAAGAAATATGATGAGATGTAGTGGTTGGTAATATATATATACTGGAATGGATTCGACCTCAAAAGGGCAAGGACTTGGGATAAATCTGATACCATCAGGTCTGACTACTAAAATAAGAGCAGTCATTTACTGGCACTTTCCAGGGGTCAGACACTCTGCCAGGCTTTTTCTATGCATTATTTCAAGAGTCCTCTAACGACTCTATAATGTAGGTGTCTATTTTTTCATCGAAAAAAGAAAAAAAAAACTGAGAAGAATGAACTTGTACAAGATCACACAGGTGACCGACCGGTGAATGAGATTAAAATAGAATTTAGGCCCTCCAACAAAATGTGCCTAAAGACTGTAAGATATCACCTTTTAATTTTTTTTTCTTGGGGTGTAGTTGATTTACAGTGTTGTGTTACTTTCAGGTGTAGCAAAGTGTCCCTGTTATATGTGTGCGTGCATATATATGTGTATGTGTGTGCATATGTGTGTATGTATATATATTCTTTTTCAAATTCTTTTCCATTATAGGTTATTACAAGATATTGAATAGAGTTCCCTGTGCTCTACAGTAGGGCCTTGTTGTTCATCTATTTTACATAGAGTCGTGTGTATCAGTTCATCCCAAGCTCCTGATTTATCCCTTCCCCCCCACCCCTTTCCCCTTTGGTAACCATAAGTGTGTTTTCTATGTCTGGAAATCACCTTGTCTTTGGTGTAGGCAAACACATTATTTGCCTCCCTTCCTGATCCTCTCTTTTCTTAACTACTTCTCTTTGTTTTTTTCTTTCAAACTCAAAGCATGAATACAAACAGCTGTTTGTCTCCCAATCCGTGTCTTGTGAAAAACGTGGGTTACCACCAGAACCGGGCATTCACAGCCAAGAAGCAAAGCAGGTTTCCAGTTAAAAATAGGAACTCCTGGCTCTGTCTCTGTCTGGTGGGATCCCACCTCAATTAAAGTTGGGTGGGTGGCAGCAGTTCAAGGACCTCCTTACACCAGACCGCTCCTTAGGATACTACAAAATGGCTTCCACTGTGCTATTAGCTTAAATGTCTCCAGAAGTATTCTGGCTTGCTCTGAAGATTCCACGGTGTAATCATCCAACAAAACAAATCCTGGTGGCTCCCAGAAACAACCAAATTGTTAATAGATGGGTCTCTGTTTCCCTCACCCCCACCCAAAACAAAAAGCAAACAAAACACAACAGGTAGTACCACTAAAATCAACAAATGCCGAATTCCCATCAGTCACCAGTGAAAACCTTCTCAAAATCAAGGTCTCAGGAGTCTTTGAATTCTGAGGATCTTTCTAGTCTTTGCTTTTCTTACTTTTGCAGCTAAGTGATACCAACTGTTCTTGGAATCACGTGTTCAGTTATGTTATAACATTTCATATATTTTGAATAAATAGAATGCTTTCCTTATCTGAGATTTTTTGCAGTGTTTTTGTTAATGTCTTCATGTGATATTATGTAAACAGAGACACTTTAGAGCTTTATTCACAATCAAGCTAGAATTTTGAGAGGAATTTCACATTCAGAAGGGAACACTGGTGCTCATGGATATTTCAACTCAATTCCTCCTTGAGTTAAAGTGATATCTCAAATGTAACACTTTTGTTGCTATTTTCTTTATGCAGTAGTAATGCAGCACACCACGTGGGCCAGCACGGCAGTAAAATACAGGTGAAATGTATCAGCGTTATAGTGAGCTGAGGCTCAAGATCAGGATGATGTTACAATACAATGGAGTTGCATCACACATGCACAGGAGATAGACAAGTTCAAGGGCAAGCGTGATAGAGACAGAAATCCACTCACTTAGCTCCACTTCCTAGTACCACCCCACCCCACATTCAGACTAGATCCTGACATCCACTGCCGCAGGGGAAAGGGATCTCCAATAGAAATGGAAAGAAAATAAAAAATAACTTTAGTTCTTGCCTTTTGAATATCAAGGACTTATGTTCTGGTGACTGAGGAGTGGTTTAGCACATTTTCGACGAGCATTTTTTTTTTTTTTTGCGGTACGCGGGCCTCTCTCTGTTGTGGCCTCTCCCGCTGCGGAGCACAGGCTCCGGACGCACAGGCTCAGCGGCCACGGCTCACGGGCCCAGCCGCTCCGCGGCACGTGGGATCCTCCCGGACCGGGGCACGAACCCGTGTCCCCTGCATCGGCAGGCGGACTCGCAACCACTGCGCCACCAGGGAAGCCCTCAATGAGCATTTGAAATATATTCTACTTTTACCTTTTAGACAGATTCTAGCACCTAGGCCATACATGGCATGTGGTTTCACTGTAAAAATTTTAAAACGTTGCTGTGAACAGCAGGATGCATTTAAGAGAGGGAGGAATAAAAAAGGACTGTGAAGGTCAAAGTGTCGTCACTATTAAACAAACAAAAACAACCACGATGTCAAGTTTCCCTAGGCTTCCAGTAAAGCAATCCATAAACTATTATTGACGCTACCGTCAAGAAGAGAACGCAGGCAACCTCTCCCATCAAATGTGTTTCTGCGTCTGGACCCACACGTTTCTCCGCTGCTTCTGTCACCCAGGATGTCCTGTCCTGGTTCCTCTCAGGATGCTCAGCCAGGCTGTCCAATCTACTGCCCTGGATCCCATCTTCCCTCCCTTACTTAAGGGCATCACTGCTAGTGTCGTCCCCTCTCTCTTGAACCTTACTGAAACGTCCCTGTCTATTGGATCATTCGATATGCACATGAACATGCTATTATATCCCTCACCTCAAGAGGAAAAAAACGATCTCATCTCTACAGACACTTCCAGCTCACATTCACGGTTTCCCTTTTATAGCAAAAATCCCTCTAAGAGCTGCCTTGACTTTGGATCGCCGCGTATTCGTCATTCTCCCGTGGCCCCTCTTTCTCAGGCATCCCTCCCCACCACATCACTGAAACCTCTCTTTCAAGGGCACCTTGTCATTTCCAACCATCAACGGCTTTGTCTTACTCAACCAATCACAAGCACTGGACATAGCCGATCACTTCCTCCTCTTTTCGCTATTGGAAACCCATCATTTCAGTTCTTTTCCTCCCTCACTGACAGACCCACCCTCATTCCTAGTTTCTTTGGCTGAATCTTTATTTCCTAATGATTCAAGGTCAAGTTGACTTCCAACCCCTCGACCTCCTGTTTTTCTATACTCACCCCTCTAGGTGATCTCATCCAGTCCTGTAGTGTAAGTGCAATCTACAGGTTGACCACTCCCAAATTCGTAACTCTACACCAGCGCTTTCCAATAGAACTTTGTGCAATGATGACAAGTATTCTACTATAAACCTGTGTTGTTCCATACGGCAGCCACAAGCCATGTGGAAAAAAGCCACGAGCCATGTGGCTCTTGAGCACTAGTATACATTGTGATTGAACAATAAAACGTTATGTTGAATTTAATCTAAATCTAAACTTAAAGAACCACATGTGAGTAGTGGCTACCATATGGGACAGCACAGCTGTAAATGAAACCCATCCTCTGACCACATTCACATAGTTAACTGTCTATTGAGCATCTCTACTTGCATGGTTAAAAGGTACAACAAAGTCTAACAATGAACCTGGGATTTTCCTCCCTGTTCTCTGAAAGGCTGTTCCTCACAGCCTCACAAAATGGCAAGCCAATCCTTCTAATTGCTCAGGCTTAAATAGAAAGTTGATGTCCTCTCTTCTCCTCACACCCCACACCTAATCGACCAAGAAATGGCGTTCTCTTTACTTCCAATATTACTCAAATCTGACCACGTCTCACTTTATCTATTGCTACTGCTGCTTCCTTGGTCTAAGCCGCCATCATCTCTTTGGATTTCCATGATCGTGGCTCTCTAGGGGTGAGGAGAAGCCATATTCTCTAGCGGAGGAGATGGACACATCCACGCTTAAAAATAATATGGTTACTTAAGAGCTTAAAACAAAGTGCCATATAACCTGCCAAGGGCAATCAAATGTTACTGTGAACTTGGAGGAAGGGGATCCCGTGACTACCTAAGGAAACTGTGTAGCTGTTACTTAATTCATGAAGTATTTTGGTGATGATTCCCGCCAAGAAGCCACAAAAGAATTTGTTTTCCTTGAGGATCTCTATTCCCCGCAAAAGGACAAACTTTTATATTGAGCTTCCCACCTTCCTTCCCTTAGATGAAGCAACAATATGTAAAGATCCTCTGAAAAGTAAAACGTCTGAGCTAAAAGTAGTTAATAGCAAGAAGGCAACTACTCCATTTCATACTATCAAGGTAACAGAAGAAGCTTACTTATGCAGTCACGTCAAGAAGAGGAATAACTCCCACCAGTTACTGTAAATGTGCACAAAATTACGCAACTTTAAATGACTAACTCATAACATATGTCGTAGCTGGTTATTGTCAGATTACTAGTATAGCTCTATAGCCAATGGCCTACAGGACATATTGTTTATATTTTGTTTGTTGGACATATTAATGCATTCATTGAATGCACAAATGAATAAGACTCTCAACTTTAAAGAAATCAAATGACTCACGGCTTCACCATAATGTCTGTGTATCTGTAAGGTCACAGGAGAGTTCTATGTGTAATCACGTAGGCTGAAGGACAATATTTGTATAAACCAGCAGAAAGCTGACTTTAGAATTGACTTTAACATCAGCTCATAAGGCCTTCTTAAAGAAAGTAATTGGGCTTCCCTGGTGGCGCCGTGGTTGAGAGTCCGCCTGCCGATGCAGGGGACACGGGTTCGTGCCCCAGTCCGGGAGGATCCCACATGCCGCGGAGCGGCTGGGCCCGTGAGCCATGGCCGCTGGGCCTGCGCGTCCGGAGCCTGTGCTCCGCAGCGGGAGAGGCCACAGCAGTGAGAGGCCCGCGTACCGCAAAAAAATATTTAAACAAATAGATGAGTATTTGCCAATTACATTATTTGCTTCTCTATGATAATTGAGGCATTCTCTGCCCTTTTTTTTTTTTTTTTTTTTTGGTACGCGGGCCTCTCACTGTTGTGGCCTCTCCCGTTGCGGAGCGCAGGCTCCGGACGCACAGGCTCAGCGGCCACGGCTCACGAGCCCAGCTGCTCTGCGGCATGTGGGATCTTCCGGACCGGGGCACGAACCCGTGTCCCCTGCATCGGCAGGCGGACTCTCAACCACTGCGCCACCAGGGAAGCCCTCTCTGCCCTTTTTCTAATCCTGTATGAGGAACAAAGTAACCAAGAATGGAATGCACAGCAGCTGTCTTATCTTTTACTGTTTGATGCTTGCAATAGCCAATCCTTTGGAAATAGACTGATCGTCTGGCTGAAAGAATCTCTAAGTCCCTTCTTTACCCCAATTCTGAAGAAAGACTGGACTTTGTCTAAAAAAAAAAAAAAGTCAATCCCACCCTCAGGAAGGGCTACATAATTTGCGGGGGCCCAGAGGAAAGCGGAAATGCAAGGCCCCTCGCTTAAAAAAATGATTGAGGATTTCAAGCTGGTGACGACAGAACAGTAAACCAAACGTAAGGCACTTCTGGGTCCAAGGTCCCCTGTGACTTTGCAGGTTCCACATCCAGGAAGCCACCTCGGCCCAACCTTAAGGCTGAGGTTTTCTCACCTGCATCAGTTTTAAGACACAATTAAAAATGTTCCAAATTCTAAATGGTCCTGCGGTCTAACAATGACTTTGCCCACTGCTCTTAGTGGAGATGCCACCCACTAACTTGGCAGGCTTGGCTATACCTAAGTACCTCAGTGCGACCATGACCGTCCCCTTGACCACAGACAGTGCGACCCGCCCGAAGCTCGGAGGCAGGACCGTGGGACGACGTGTGATAACCGCATAGCTAAGATTCTGACTGCCTCTGCGGGCGCCGCAGAACGAACACATCTGAAACAATACGTCATTTGAAAATGCTAATTCCCGTCACTCACATCTATTTAGAAATATTTTCAGTGACCCTGTCAAGCGCAGTCAATGCTTTTTTCAGCACTAGTGGAGAACACAAAGGCCCTCCAGGTCACACGGACGCCACAGCCCTCCCCCACCCTCCATCATAGCACAACATGACAATAACGCCCCGTGCTGCACGTTGGACTGTATAGCCCAGCTGTGAAACGCACACGTTTGGAAGGACTGCCAGCAATTCAGTCTACTTAACTGGACTTAGTCCAGAGGATTTTCCAGCCAACTGGCACTGGGTCTCTAACTTACAGTTGGCAAGCAACCTCCTTAAATGCTTCCAGGTCCTCAGTAGAACTGTTCAGTGTCTACCTTTAACACACCAACCACCTGACTTCAGACACAGCACTCAGCAGCTCTGACCGCAGGGTGCGGAGCTATAAAATTTACAGCTTCTTAAAGTTGGAAAACCGCAGACGGGGCTGGACTCTACCAACTGCCCTCTGAAGGAAGGGGGGTGCAGGTTCCGCTTGGGGCCCACGAAGTTTAAACAAAGGACACACTGAGGAGTCTTGGGTAAACAGCTTGCTTTCTGTGACTCCCACTGTTCATTTTTCATGTGCAAACTATAAATGCCTTCAATCAGCTTCATTTTTGTTTCATTACTTAAGGCCCATTTTTCCTTTTAAGGAAGTTGTCCTAACTCTCCCATGGAAACTAAAGAGTTATGCATAGGTTCTGACGACCGACTTTTTACTTAGTGCATGCTTGGAAGCTTATTTCTTGTCTTCCGTAATGTACTTGATCGCTTTAAAAAATAGCAGCAGCAATACTTAGTGTGTTACGCCAGGCAGAGCACCGTACGAGCATTATCTCATTTAAAGCTGATAAGAACGCTCGGGTCGTCCCCGGTGGCACGGTGGATAAGACTCTGCGCTGCCAAAGCAGGGGGCCCGGGTTTGATCCCCGGTCCAGGAACTAGATCCCACACGCATGCCGCAACTAAGGAGCCGGCAAGCCACAACAAAGGAGCCTGCCTGCTGCAACGAAGACCTGAGGCAACCAAATAAATAAATATTTTTTTAAAAATAAAGCTGATAATACTATGAGGAAGGCACAGTGCTCTTAATATCTTAGTACCGTAGATGAATGCACCAATACACAAGGCCACGTAGCTGGTAAGTAGCAACACGGGGAACTCAAGTCTCTGATACTGTCCGACTCCCAAACTTGACATCTTAACTCTCGGGACACTGCATCTCCAGCTCTGAAATGTCACATCTAGGATTCTCATTTAAAGTTCTAAAAACTGGATGAACTGGTGCAAAGATGTTGTCACTGAGATCCAAGAGCATGCCATAACGTTTACATTGTGCTGTCGGGTTCCAACCTGAAAATGTTGTTTCTTGAACACGCTAATATCTGACTTAAGGATACATGATTTTTAATCTCCTCAATCCATTTTCCCCTGCATTTATAGAACTGTTGGATTTCACCATTGTTTTAACCGCTGAAATACAACCTACTTTATAGATTGACCCCTTCCGATAAATGATGAATTTCGCCCTACATCACGTGTTGGCTAAGTCAGGGAAGGGATAGTTTTGTAGTGTGAATTCCTGTTTTTGTATAATCCTGTGATTTTTTGGAAGCCTCGTGATATGAAAAATCAGCCAGTTTTGTCTTTGCCTTCTCGTTTGCTTCAAAGCCTGAAAAATACGACCAGGTATCACCACTGCTATTAGGTGTGAGTGAGTCGGACTTGACAAGACACAGCACCACAAAGACCCCGATCGGGGCCTTGGAAGTACATCTGTGAGGCAGCTTCAAAGGTGTGGGCTGACACATTGAACCCCGACTACAGTTCTAATTCAACTCATCAACATTCCTCAGAGTTCAGTGAAGAGAAATAGTGTTCTCCGACCTGCCACAGAAGTATTTGCCATGAATTAACTGGAGGCCTGCACTTCAAATGGCAAATGGCAATCTCTAGACAAATGATGTGGCATCATGAAAGCACATCTGAATCGTCCTCTGGAGTCTGGCGTTTCCTATCATCTGTTCTGAATTTATTCTCCATTACTTCTTTGCCTCTTTTGTGTTTTGTGTCTTCACTCCATCCCTGCTCCTTGGATAATCTCCTTCCCCTTACACTGATTTTATCGTGAGGCGTATCTTTACTCATTTCAGCCCCTTCCCCTTGCGGGGGGGGCGGGGGATGCAGACAGCAGGGTCACAAGGAAGGAGCTGGATGAGAAGCTAAGTCTCTGTCAGTGATGGTCGCACACGGTCAACTCAGTGATCAATGCGCCTGTCCACCTGGTCCCCCGCCACCCCATCATCTCCTTTTGCCAAAGAGCGGAGGAAGTTGTTTATTAAAGTAATTTTCCTTAGATGTCTTTTTCTGCCTTGAAACTGGCCTGTGGTTAACCTATTTCTCACTTACTGTCATTACAAAGGCTGCTGTATTTGTCAGCTGCAGGATTCTCTCTTGGTACACGATTAATTGGGAAAGCATTTTCAAAGAGTTAAACACCCCCTTTTGCCTCGTAACAGAGAGAGAGAAAAAAATCCTTAACATAAAGGAGAGCTTTCATTTTTGAGACTTTAAAAAAAAAAAAAAAAAAAAAAAAGGAATGCTGTAAAAACACACGGGATCATATTTCAGTCCTAGACTAGCAACCTGTGTTATCATGTCGTCCTGACTCACTGTTTATCAGACGGAGATGAAGTTACTTTATAAATGAAACACTCATGATGAATTTCCTCACCTACCCTCCAACTGCATGACAGTTTGATGGAGAATATGACTCATTCACTGTTATGTGTGAGAGACAGATAGAGAGAAACAGAGACAGAGAAAGAGAATAAAGGAGAGGAAGAAGAAAAGGTGGCGGGAGGGACACGAGAGGGGGAAGGGGGAGGTGGGGAGGTGGGGAGAAGGGGGTGGGAGAGAGAGAGAGAGAGTGTGAGAGGGTCCATCAGCTAGCAAAAAAGCTGATTTTCACTCACTTCTAAAGAATGTATCATCTCTAAGTGGACACCTTCACTAATCATGACAAGAAAGAGAATTTTTGTGTTTTTCATTTTCATTGCCAAGGCTCCCTAAAATTAGACCTTAAACGGGCCTTTTGCACTGCACTTATACAAAGGACAAAACCAGTGACCTTACGTTACCTAGAGCTCAATCCCCAAACGGAAAAACATTAAATTTTCAGCCATACTCAAAACGCCCAGCATATAGACGTCTACTTCAGATTAAATGATTATTTTTCAACGAAGGCATGTGTAAATTTCAACTCTGAACTGCAGTTTTCACATTTCTACCACTTCAAAATTTAATTCCTTGTACAAGACACACACACACACACACAGACACACACACACACACACACAATTTGGCTATGTGATGTGCAGAAGATTTAGTTTTTCTTGTGTTCCCAAACCCAGTAAAATAAACACGGTAGGTCTATGCATAGTATCCTGAAGACTACTGAAATATAAGCTGACTTTTAAATCTTTCAGATGACTAATGAGTGCACTAGTTCAATGAGAAATTCCTTAGACTCTATGCCAGACTCATGTTGTAGGGGATAAGCTGAAATAAAGAAAGATGTGGAAATTATCTAGTTTATAATAACTGTGTCTGTAGTGATCTCAGAAAGTATATGGCTGCCAAATCACTATTGATTCCTTTTTGTGCTGGGGTGTGCACGTGTGTGAGTCACTTTCCCCTGGGCAATGCAGAAATATGATACAGGGTCATGAACATTAGCTCCATTTCTCCAAGTCATTTACATGTATATGTATGTCTGTACTTCAAAATAAAAAGTTGATTGATGGACTTAACTAATGCCTAAAAATTTAAGACCTCAGACAATCATAGAAATCCTTGATTACCCTTCGGAATTTCCTCTTGGCCACTGAGGAAATTAAGAGGCCAGCTCAGTCTAAATTGACATCCACCTGTTGCTGATGTTGGACCATGTAGAATCCGGGTTCCGAGAAGAATGGTTTGTAACAGAGATTGTATTTGAAAATTGGGCAGGCACATGACTTGGTGATAAAAGTGAAAATGTGTTTTCCATTTAAACTGAGCTCCCTTATGAAGACATTCTGTAAAGTTTTGACATTAAAAATAACCAAAAGCAGAAGCCACTTTTGTGTCAGGCCATGCACTTATTCCTTGAGGTTAACTGACAGCAGTCAACCTGTCCCAGGACTGCATCACCTCTGCCTTGCACTAGAAAACACCCAGAAATAAGTGAAAAGATCTGTTAAACCCACCACCCTGGGAGGGCAAGTTGCTGTTCTCCCAGATTAAGGTAAGTCGACTGTGAGCTAACTGGTCAGCAAGTTCTTATGTGTAAATTATTCACTTTGGGAAAGGCAAGCCTTTTAGAAAGCAGATAGATTCCTCAAATGCAATTGAGGAGATCAAATTGCAATATTTAAATGCCCTTCACTGTACTTAACTTTCAACTGTACAATTCTAGAACTAGTCCTAAGACATGATGAAATCCAGTGGTTTTTAAAATGTGTACCGCAGAACTCTAAGCCTTTCAGAGAACTTCAGATTACGACTGTGGTTTGGGACAGAAGGGCAGAAATGGGGAGGAGAGGCTGGCCTCTGAGCCCTGTCACTCTTGACTTTGGTCAGAGAAAGTCTCCTTGCACTTGATTTATTGTCTCCATGTATGATTTTTCAACTTGGAAAGAAGATTCTACTATTCATTTATTTTATCTTAAATATTTATCTGGTTGCACCAGGTCTTAGTTGTAGCACGTGGGCTCCTTAGTTGCGGCAGGCAGGCTCCTTAGTTGCAGCACGTGGGCTCCTTAGTTGCGGCTCGTGGCCTCCTTAGTTGTGGCATGCAGACTCTTAGTTGCGGCATGCATGTGGGATCTAGTTCCCTGACCAGGGATCAAACCTGGGCCCCCTGCACTGTGAACGTGGAGTCTTATCCACTGTGCCACCAGGGAAGTGCTTCTACTCTTTAAATGAATGAATGAATTTTATCATTGGATGTCATTCATTCAGTAAATTTTTGTTTTTGAGTGACCACGATGTTCCAGATACCATGTCAATTGTGGAATCTACGAAGAGGAGTTAAGTCATCTTTCGGCAATATAGGGTTTCAGGTGCTTAGAAGTGCTTCAAGACGGTGTTACAGGACAGAGTAGAAGATATTAGTTTAGTCTGGGGAAATCATTTCCCGAATGAGAAGACTGGGCCTCAGATAGTTTGACTCATGCAAAGTGACAGAGTAGTATCTGAGTGACCTGTATCACCAACTATTTATAGCGATGTTCCCTGTTCAAACCCACGCTGCTTCCAGAAAGAATGGGATCAACCTACCAAAACTAGCTCTTTACATTTCTTAAAGACCTGAGACTATGATGATTTGGTGACATGATTTACGTCTTAACCACTGGTGCATCTCCAATGTCTACACAGGGCTGGGCACAACTGGGCACTCAACCAAAGTTTAGTTTTCTTTTATCAGACGTCAAGGGAAAATAAACAGAGGAATACTGCTTTGAAGGTAGCTACCTAACTCAACGCATGCCAAAGTAGTTGAAGATAAGACTTAGCTAAGATATTGGGAGGATCTGATTAAAATAAATGAATGAGATATAAAAAAGGGACATTATCCTTACACCGCCATCCTCATGTATGCAGGCAAACACAGCCTTCTGCTGAATTTTACACTATAATACGAGCTCAGTGAACATGCAGTCATTTTAAGTGGCCAAGAGAGAAAGTGCTCTCCTTCACAGACTTATCCTTTCTGTGGATAGAACAGCACTTTCCATTTTGGTATGTTCCCACTTTCATCATCCCACAGGATTGTGAAACACATTCAACATTTCGTATTGGACTGAACATATTTTTGGCTTCCAAAGTATTCATTTTGGTTCAATTCATAGTTTCATGGAGAGGCATATGAACTTTATTTAACTTCCTTTAAAGAAGGCGGCCATGGATTACTTGGATGTTGATATATAGCCTAGTTTTGGAAAATGTAATTTATCGCTTATTGTGATTTTCAGTTTTTAAAGTCACTGTGTTCTCTCAATTTTGGAAAGGCATGAGCATGCGATAAAAACCGACCTGAAATTTGATGATGTTCTCCTGAGAGCAATAAAGTACAATTTAAATATTAAAGTCATTAGCCCAAATTCTTTGAAAAGATAAAATAGACATAATACGAGGTTACTGGATTGGAGCCTTAAAAATCTCCTAAAATAGTTGCAAGTTTTGAATAAAGCCATAACTCCTTTAAAAACTACAAGCAAGGCATGACCAATTAATCATACATGTTTCCCACTGGAATATTTTCAGACATGTCACATTCTTAGGACATCAATTGAAGTTTTCATGGAATCTGTAAGTAGAATGTATACATAAAGTAAGACTTTGTAAAAACAATAGCTAAGCAAATGTGACCTTACTGCATTGTGGTGAAACTACAATTTTGTATTTATAGAGATCTTATTATAGTTTTTACCCTATTTATATAGTAGGGAAAATTATTTTATAAAACCGTACATATCCAGTTGAATCTGGGGAAGACTTTATGTTTTTATAATTTTACTAGATCTATCCAGTAATTTATCCTTACATTCTGATTGTTTGTTTGTTTGTTTCCCCGAAGGAGCTGTCTGTATTTGTAAGGACAATCCAGCTGTTTTTGTTTGTTTCTTAGTTTGTTTTCTGGCCGTGCCCCACGGCTTGTGGGATCTTAGTTCCCTAACCAGGGACTGAACCCAGACCCTCGGAAGAGAGAAAGAGGAGTCCTTACCACTGGACCGCCTGGGAATTCCCTGTATTCGCAAGAAAATTGATGACGAATCTGACTGATTTTGCAGAACTCCGTCACCAATTGAGGCCACCCTTCCATTTCTCAAAAATAGCTCCTAATCATCAGGAAAATGTTTGGACCTGGTGAACAGTCCAAAGACTTAGCTTTAATCAGCACTAAATAATGGAGGTGAGTGAGATAAGCAGTTACGCTTCAATTAAGCAAAGCCCAAATAAAAATTCTGAGCTTTAGGCTGGCATAGCGTTCGGTGACAACGTGGCCATTATCTGGTCAATTTGATCAACACAGACAATGACAGGGGACATTCAGGTTCTAAAGATCAAAGTCAGAAGGAACTCTGTGATTCTGCTTTGCACTTTCCATCACTTCTTGTCTCAGTCTTTGTTGTGGTTTTCCTGCAGATAACGTATGTTTAACAGCAAACCTTAAATTACAAACAGAACTGTGAAAACCTACCGGAATGGCTTTGTGATTATGAAGAAAACTGGACAGAGAAACAGCAACAACAAAAAATGGCTGCTTGTCATCAAGTAGTAAAACACATATTTCTCACGAGGAATCATTTGGACTTAGTTCTGGTTGCCCGGGGCAGAAGCCCTGAGAGACACCCACCTTCCAATTTGGGAATTTTCTAGCCACAGAACTTGGTTTGTATACATATGCTTAGAGATGGATCAAAGGCCTCGTGGCAAAACTAATGAAACCATGTTGCTCTAAAACGAATCCCTTGCAAGCTAAATATACCTCTCTAAAGAAAATGTACCTTTTCTAAAGAAATGGAAAAGATGTTTGCTGCTCAAATGCTTGACAGAAAAGAAATAAACAACCCATCTAAAAAATTAGGACTGAATAAAAAGTCTCAAAATCTTTAACCAGAAAGTTCAATTCCTATGCCTTAGGTTTAATTACAGGGTGATTTTAGGGCCTTGATTCATTGTTGAGCTCCAAACTACCCTAACAATAGTCCAATTTGATTTGGGGTTCCTAATCTCATCTTCTGAAATAAAAGAAACAACCCAATCCAAAAATGGGCAGATGATCTAAATAGACATTTCCCCAGAGAAGACATACAGATGGCCGAAAAGATGCTCAACATCACGAATTATGGGAGAAATGCAAATCAAAACTACAACGAGGTATCAGCTCGCACTGGTCAGAATGGCCATCATCGAAAAGTCTACAAACAATAAATGCTGGAGAGGGTGTGGAGAACAGGGAACCCTCCTACACTGTTGGTGGGAATGTAAATTGGTGCAGCCACTATGGAGAACAGTATGGAGGTTCCTTAAAAAACTAAAAATAGAACTACCATATGACCCAGCAATCCCACTCCTGAGCATTTATCCAGAGAAAACCATGGTTCGAAAAGATACATGGTCCCCCAATACTCACTGCAGCACTATTTACAACAGCCAAGACATGGGGGCAACCTAAATGTCCATCAACAGAGGAATGGATAAAGAAGATATGATACATAGATACAATGGAATACTATTCAGCCATAAAAACGAATGAAATAATGCTATTTGCAGCAACATGGATGGACCTAGAGACTACCATACTAAGCGAAGTAAGTCAGACAGAGAAAGACAAATATCATATGATATCACTCATATGGGGAATCTAATTTTTAAAAAGTTATACAAATGAACTTATTTATAAAACAATCATGCAGATTTAGAAAACAAACTTACAGCTACCAAAGGGGAAATGTGGCAGGGAGGGACAAATTAGGAGCTTGGCAGTGCTGAGGGGTGGGATAGGGAGACGAAAGAGGGAGGAGATATGGGGATATATGTATATATATGTATATGTATAGCTGATTCACTTTGTTATACAGCAGAAACTAACACACCATTGTAAAGAAATTGTACTCCAATAAAGAAGTAAAAAAAATATGTAAACACACACACAAAAAAATTAGGAGCTTGGGATTAACACACACACACACACACACTACTATATATAAAGTAGATAACCAACAAGGACCTACTGTATAGCACAAGGAACTCTACTCAATACTCTGTAATAACCTATATGGGTAAACAATCTGAAAAAGAATAGATACATGTATATGTATAATTGAATCACTTTGCTGTACACCTGAAACTAACACAACATTGTAAAGCAACTATACTCCAATATTAAAAAAAAAGACCTGAGAAGGTTGGAAGAATATTTCCTAAAGACAGCTGCTCTCAGTTGTGAAATCTTTGCGGGACCTTCTATCACACAGAGATGACAGGACCTAGTATCTCAAGTTCACAAGATAATGGGAAATTAACTCACGATCAAGACCTAGGGCCAGGGTTGCAAACTCAAATATCTACTGGGTCCAGAAGTTCCTTTTTCATAAAAGATGGCAAAATCTATATTTTTATAAGGAATCACCTGATATTAAACCTCTGATCCATTTTTTAAAAATTATGAAGATCTGAGAGCTGGATTTGGCCTGTGGTTGCCAGTTTGCTCATCATGGTCTGAGGTTTAGGTTTTTAAAAAATATATCTGTTATATGCTCAGAAGGCAGAAGTATGGTAACAGTTAGAAATGTTATGTGCCAAGCACTCTGTAAGCACTGAAGTTATCTTAAATTCTTCTTATGCTAGCACTGACAGCTGGTATTGTTTGCCCATTTTTACAAATGTGGACATTAAGTGACACCGACGTGAAGATACTTGTCCAAGTTACATAGCTAATTACAAGTCTGTACTCTTAACCATACAATGGGTACGACATCTGACTTAGAATCCAAAGTTATGTTTAGTCTGTATACAATGGAAGATTACTCAGCCATTAAAAAGAATGAAATAATGCCATTTGCAGCAACATGGATGGACCTAGAGATTGTCATACTAAGAGGAGTAAGTCAGACAGACAAAAACAAATATCATATGATATCACTTATATGGAGAATCTAAAAAAAAGATGCAAATGAACTTATTTACAAAACAGAAATAGACTCATAGTCTTAGAGAATGAACTTATGGTTGCCAGGGAGAAGGGTGGGGGGAAGAGATAGATTGGTAGTTTGGGATTGACATGTACACACTGTTATATTTAAAATAGATAACCAACAAAGACCTACTATATAGCACAGGGAAGTCTGCTCAATACTCTGTATTAACCTAAATGGGAAAAGAATTTGAAAAAGAATAGATACATGTATATGTATAACCGAATCATTTTGCTGTACATCTGAAACTAACACAACATTGCTAATCAAATATACTCTAATATAAAAAAATTAAAAAAATAAAAAACGCAGTGGTTAAGAATCCACCTGCCAATGCAGGGGACACGGGTTCTGTCCCTGGTCGGGGAAGATCCCACATGTGGTGGAGCAACTAAGCCCGTGTGCCACAACTACTGAGCCTGAGCTCTAGAGCCCACAAGCCACAACTACTGAGCCCACGCACTACAACTACTGAAGCCCGTGCGCCCTAGAGCCCGCGCAATGCAACGACGGAAGCCCGTGAGCTCTAGGGACTGCGTGCTACAACTACTGAGCCCGCATGCTGCAACTACTGAAGCCCGTACACCTAGAGCCCATGCTCCACAACAAGAGAAGCCACCACAATGAGAAGCCCGCACACCACAATGAAGAGTAGCCCCTGCTCGCTGCAAATAGAGAAAGCCCACATGCAGCAATGAAGACCGAACACAGCCAAAAAAAAAAAAAAAAGTATTTCATAGCAAAAATTAAAATAAAATAAAATAGGTCCCTTCAAGGCGGAAAAAAGTTATATGTAGTCATACTTTTAAACTATCTTTTAAAATTCATCTTCCTTAGTAAATGTTTAAGACTAGCACCTTAAATAATAACAATAATAATAATAGTTGAATTAAGCTTATGTTTCCTTGATTCCAGAAGAGCATAGCAGTATGACTGGACTGAGAGCAGATATCATACTTGTAGATGGAAAAGATCTGGACTCCAATTCAACTCTGCTTTTTTCCTAGCTGTGTGAGTTAGGCAAATCTTCTAACATTTCTACACACTTCATTGCTTACTTTTCTGGCAAGTCAGTGAGGTAGGTTTTCTATACCAATTTTGCAAGTGAGAAACTGAAACTCCGCGTGACTAACAGGAGTGCCTGGTCACATGAGTCCTCAGTACATGGTGGCCACGACTTGTACACAACCTCAAGCAAATCACGTGCCTCTGAAAGCGCATGATCAGCCCCATTTCACAAACTGGAAAAAGCAAACCCAGAGACATGACGAGGAGCAAAGAAAATGTACCCATGATAATTGCGTTACAGAGTCATTTGCAGACATGGTGGCTGTTTTTATTATCCTCATCATTACCCACTTATTATTTTTCTTCTTTGCTCACCTCTAAAGAAATGATATAGCTTACAAAACCACCTGGTTTGCTGTGACTAAAACTTTCTTGACATCAAGCAAGTGTGCTTTCTGTTACACCACTCTGCCTCCTAGGCCAGTGGATCTGTGTGATGAACAGCCACAATGGATGAGCCCAACAGCAGACACAGACAAAGTGCTATCATGTAAAGACGATTCCTTGTATATTCCTCAGCACTCAGAACAGCCAAGTGTACCCGTGAAAGGTTGGCATCTGCATGTGAAAATCAACACATTCTCCCCGGGACCCACTGGATCCCTGCCCTCTTCCCCCAGATGCGGTTGCTGTCTTTTCCCCTTTGCACTTTGAGATTCAGCCTATTAGGAAACAAATTTGAACTAGGATTTTTTTTAAGCTAGCTCAAATCGGGGTCACCACTATAAATTCCGCAAGAGGCACTGAGAACTGAATAAAGAGAAGGGGCTTACTTCAAAGACCAGGGTCTCATTGGTGGGTCCCAGCGCGGACAGGCGTTCCGGGTGGTTGAAGGTGCGCTGGTACTCAAACACGGTCCCTGCGAAGGCAAACTCCCCTGGCCAGTCTATGCTCCAGCCCCCCGTGAGGTAATACTTGTGACTGAGGCTTCGGACGGCGAGGTAACTGGAGGATATCTGAAGCTCCTGGACCTCGATGCTGCGGGCGCCCGGTGGGATGGTGACAACCGGATAATACTCTAAGTGGAAAAGAACAGAATATTTCTGACATCCACATCGTGCACTGGAGATGGGCTCAGAGACAGGTAGTGGCCATTTTTACAGAGTGGGGTGTTTGATCATCAGCTGACATTCATTTCTGCTCTTATGAAGTGAAAACACTCAGCTATTTCATTTTCCAAGTGGTAGGAACACCAGAGAGAGAAAATGGATGAACTTCTCCCAAGCACATGTGTGTGGACAGAAAACACTCTTCCCTTTTCCAGAACCACAAAGGCCATGCAACTCAAGGATGCTTTTTATTTTTAATCTACCTGGAAAAAAACTTGGAGCCACCTATTCTCAACAGTGATGTGCAGAAGAAGACAGGGCTCAAAGTTCAATTCTACTCAAGACAGTGAGAGAACTGCTTCAAATATTCATCTAACATTGTAAGTGCGGACCATCTAAGTTCCATAATACATTCTTTGTTTAACAAACGCACGTGGGGCATATGGCAGCCTGGTCAGAATATTGAAATTGCTAAGCAGAAAAGCATTTGTTGAACACCCCTCTGGGACGTATGTATTGATGAAACTACTCAAACGAAAAACCCGCCAATCCTCCCTTGCTCTTGCATAAGCACCAAAAGCCATCATCTACTGTGTGTCAGGTGAGTTAGTAAAAGGCTCAAGCGTACTTAGCATGACTTAAGTTTGCTCAGCAGCAAAGGGTGTGTCCCACCAATGACAGCACTGAATTTGCAGCGTCGCTTACCATTTGCTTTGTGCTGGTTGAGGTACAGGCCTTTATAAAACTGGCAAGTTGAATTGTCACCTTTGCAAACACCACAGGCATCTGAAACTGCTTTAGAGCCAAGTTCATGATCGCATCCCACTGGCTGTAACAAAAAAAAAAAGAAAAAAAAGAAAAATCAAAGATGAGAGAAGCCAGTAGCTTAGAATAACCAAGAGGTACATGGTTTTCCATATTTACTGAACATTAGGAAGGGAGGGCAGCTTTATGGTTAAAAGCAGAGTCTCATGTTTGACTGGCATTCAAATCCGTCCTCTGTCATGACTGGATGTAAGATTAGGTAAGTTGAATAACTAACAGACATCTGTAAAACTGGAATGAAACATCACCATTGCTACTGATGGGAGGGGAATTTATTCAGGCCAGCTCTACCAGTGAAACATAAAAATGCTGGGACACCACCCCCTTCCCCACCACGAACACACACACAGCCCTTACAAGATCACAGAGCTCGCAAACAAATTAAGACAAAAGAGAAAGTGGATACCGGAAGAAAAAGAAAAACTAATCTGAAATAAACAGAAGTGCTATTTCCAAACACACTTATGAGGTTCTAATCACACAGTGAAAATACTTAGTGAACACGAAAGTAAAGTCTACTACTACTATTATTTACATTCTAATTGCATTTTTACAACTGGTGTGTAAAGTAGGATACGTCATCATCTCCCTATGTGGAAAGAGTGAAAAGGAAACTCAAAACCCTGGACGGGGGTCACAGAGAAATTAAGAGGGAATGTGGAGATAAAACTCACATCCAACTTGAAAATGTTACCCTCTTCCCCTACACCACCTGCTTTTATCCAGACACAAGAATCTCTTGGAACACTTCTCACGCTATGCATTTGAAAGGAGGCAACACAGCATGACCATACACCCCAAAGCAGAAATGTTCTCTTACTTCACAAGTCCCGTCAATGCAAACATCGTTTTTGTGTGGGGAGCAAGGAGTTCCGTCTTTCACCTTGCTGGACATGGCAAAAAAGAATTCAAAGTTCTCAGCCTTGCAGTACAGCTTACATCGATCTTCCTCTAGAAGCAAAGAGATCAAAAGAGGTCATGGTCAAGAGGAAATCATAGGAAAATGACACGAGTACCAAAAAGATGAGTTAAATTTAATTAGAAAGCTATTACGATCAAGATGGAAGATGTTACACACAGTTTTCTCGGTGTGTGTGTGTGTGCACGTAGGCACACACATGCGCCCGAAGGCAGATGTGTGCGGCTTTTAAAAATATGAATTCTTTTTAGTAACCCATATAAAGTCTGCCTGAAGATTGATACATGAGAATTTTATTTTTCTAATCCTGAGTAAGAGCCATAATACATGTGATTGGTCGGTTGTGTCACTACCCTCCTTGGATAGCAGATATTTAAGGCTTTATAGGCCCTGAGGTCAGACATTAACAATATGTAAATGAAGGACTATTGCTGTGTCCAAATAAAACGTTATTTTTTAAAAAACGGGCCAGATTTGGCCCACAGGTCATAGTCTGCTGACTGTGATTTAGGACACGGATTATTTTACATATTCAGTGTGCTAAGAGGGAAAATTCTAGGCACTTTGGAGAAAAGGCATATGGTCAATAATATTTATAAAACATATAGAAAAGAATCGTATCATGAAAAGGAGGAGGAAGTAAACAAACTAAACATTAAGGCTAAAAAAATGTAATTTTTATTGATCGTTAAGTCCCTGAGAAGTTTCTGGAATCACAGGTAAAAACAAAGTATTATCTCTATAGAGCACTTGTTTTCAGAAAGGAGTTATTGTGCCTATTTCTCCAATAGAAAGAGCTCTTCTTTGGCCAGGAATTCCAGATGACGTTTCTCCCATGAGACCTGATGTGCGCCTGTGTGATATCCCTGATAACAGTTTTACAACAAACGTGTCAACAGTTTGCAAATGGCTGTGCTTCATAAAACCTCTCAATAAAAGACAAAGTCAAAAATATGAAAGCAGTGAAATTATTATGGTCCCAATATGCAGCCATGTGCATGGATTCCATTTTTTTTCTCACCTAGGAATTCTTTCTAATAGAAGTTTTATCTCACGCCTCCTACCCTGTGCATATGAGATTAGGGAACTGGAAGACATGTTACCCTCTTTTTTCTCCCTCATTCCCAGGAATTAACAAGTTCTAGAAAGTTCAGTTTTTCCAGTACAGGTTCCTGGGAAAGTTTAGGAACTAGTCTGTTAGAAAGAAACACAGAAGCTGGGGCGGGGAATAAATTAGGAGTTTGGGATTAACAGATACACACTACTATATATCAACAGATAAATAGCAAGGTCCTACTCCATAGCACAGGGAACTATACTCAATATCTTGTAATAGAAAAGAATCTGAAAAAGAATACACACACACACACACACACAATTGAATCACTTTCTTGTACACCTGAAACTAACACAACATTGTAAATCAACTATACTTCAATTAAAAAAAGAAACAAGAAGAAGGAAACTCATCACTGGAAGACAAAGAGTATCTACGTTTATGAATCAATTCTTCCCCTGATTTTTCCCAAACTGCATGAATGGCACAGACCTTCAAATCATGGTCAGTCTTTTCGATTTTAAATAAGTATCAAAAGGAGAAGAGGGAAGGATGAGAAGGCCTTAACCTTTCTGTCTCCCACTCTAGGACGTGAGACCCTCAGGCTGGGGTGTCTGTTTTTTATTCTTTATTTTTATTTTTTGGCCAAGCGGCATGTGGGATCTTAGTTCCCTGACCAGGGATAGAACCCATGCCCCTTGCAGTGGAAGCGCAGAGTCTTAACCACTGGACCGCCAGGGAAGTTCCTGGGGTCTCTGTTTTATTCAATGTACTCGCCTCTGTATCCAGCAGAGTGTCTCCCAGGCAGTAAGTACTCAGTCAACATCTGCTGAGTGAATGAATGAAATGCCAGGCTCCCTACCTGGTAAAAACTGCAATAATATTAGTGAAAGAAATTTGAAATCGAAAACCATTTTATAAGTCACACAGTTTATCTGCTTCACTTTCTCTTTATGTATTCAACCCACAACTTATCTAAAGGATGCTAACAACAGATCCTGGGCACACTATATTTAAAGGAAGATGTGGGAAAGACCAAGGATTATCCAAGAAGACAAAGCAAAGGAAGGACAAGAAAGAACCATAGATGAGAAACATGGAATTAGGGGCGAATACAGCCAAGAGAAAATAAGTCTTCAAGTGTCAAAACTGAGAGCAACTGCAGCTATTCTAAATGTCCATGGGAACCTGGCTGCATGGTACCCTTCCTAGGTAATTTCTTAGTTCCTGATAGAATGTCTCTAGTGATAGAGCACTTACTGCTCAGGATGGGACACGCTTCCATTAAGGACAGTTGATATTTATTTATTCATTTGTTCCAAAAGTTATAAATATGTTCCAAGTGCTGTTCTTAGATGAGGGAGATACAAGCATACTCAAAACGGACAAAGGCTTCAACCCTGGGGAACCTAAAAATTCTTGAGGGGAGAAAGATAATGAATAAAAGCCAATACAGTATCAATTCTCGCACCAAGAGCAATGAAGAAGAAAGCAGGGCAAAGGATTCAGAAAATGACAGGAAGGTCTGTCTCTCTGAGGACACGGCCATAGGAACCATAGGAATTTCTGAGCACGTGAATTAAGTCTGTTTTCAGAAGCAATTACCAATAAATTGAAATCTCCCTCTGTTCAATCTCCCTTTGAGTTTTTCAAGGTAACGAGTCTCTCTCCTACAGTCAACATCTGTGAGTCCCTCACTGCTTTCTCCTAAGACACAGATTTCAGAATGTTAATGTCGGTCCCAATTTGTGCTTTTAGACAAGCAGCTTTTGGACCCAGAACTAGATTCACACTCCTGCAACAGCTGGGCTGGTGCTGAGCAAAGCTGTAGTACCATCCCCTTTGAGTTGGAGATGTTACTTGTTATAACGATGTCGCTGATTACATTAGCTTCTTTTTGGTCACTGATTATATAGGTTCATTCTGAGCTTTCGCACAGAAGCAGCCCCTCCATCGTATTTCCCATGAATTATCACCAAATTTGGTCTCTTCCCATTCTGCGTATGTACAATTGGGATTCACGTTTATCCCTGTTCCAAGGGAAGAGTGGATGAGTTCTGATAAAGCAAGTGAATGGAAAAAATGAAAAGGAAACAACCAGAATGGTGACAGCTTATTCTGCACAGGTAACACAAAGTACGTTAAATTCGGTACTTGTACTTTGTACATATGGTAACTAAAATAAATTTTGATCCTGAGCCAAAATCAAAGCAAATCAACATAAAAGGTCAAATACAAGCCATTACTTTAAGGTATAATAAGTACTAAAAACTTAATATAGAGACATTTTTTATTCATGATGCATGTGTGCATGTGTGTGTGTGTGTGTGCACGTGTGTGTGTGTGTACGCTCTGCAAATAGGCTTTTCCATGCTTGTAATCATCTACCACCTCAGTTACCGAGTATGGTGTCTCTATGGGGCATATATGGTTTCATGAGTTTTTGGTCTGGACAATTCATACCAATTTCAATTAACAACCCTGGGAGACTTAATTGCTGAAATGTCAAAGGTAAGTTTAGAAACATAAGTACATTCCAAACACATGAACTCTTCGACTTATACATGTGGGAGGAAAGGGGTGTCTTGTGAAAAAAAAAAAAGTGTGGAAAAATAAACAAAGCCTAAAGAAGTGAATGAAAAACTGGGCCAGGACGGGTCTGGGGAATGAAAAGTAAACATGGAAACTTTTTTACACAGGCAGCAGTTTCTTCTGTGTTGTTCGTTCACGTTACTGTTCACAGAGACATATTTGTTTGAGGTTCGTAGATACCAAATTACCTTCCACTTTTGTATAGGGTTTCCATTGGTAGAACCATCCACGGAAAGGTTTGCTGTTATATTCTGCACACTGCTGGGCTCGAAAATCCAAGCTATTTTCATTACAAGGGTTAATATTGCACAGCTGATATACACGGCTAGAGCCATGACAGAACTTGCCACCATACTGAGGCCTAAAAAGAAAATTAAAGATCTTCAATACTAGCAATCAAAAGGCTATTAGTCACAGGCAATAATATAAGGAGGGACAATCAAGATGATCATGGTCACAGTGTATGCAGTGCATACAGTCCATTACAAAAATGGAAATATGTAGCCTACTACCCTTATGTCCCAACCCTTCTTATACCCATAGCAGACATAACTAATCAATCAAGGATTTTTTTTTTTTTTTCCTTTTTCTTTGCTTTCTTTTCTCAACATAGCCCTTGGGTAGCCACGACCACTGCTCATCAACTGCCATGTTAGACCAAACTTACTTGCCACCTCTGAGCCAATTTTTACATTCTGGCGATTTCCATAAAGACTGATGAAGGCATATTCTTGACACTCATCCTATCACCTCATGCGTTAGGGGAATCTGTAAACACACCTAAATGTTCTTGTTAATGTAGGTGTGTGCTTGTGTGCTACACATGCAAACACACACGCCCCATTTGTTGGCATCAAAGCTCTTCCAACGCAGACCCAACTCCTCTCCAGCTTGTCTCCCATCTCTGACCACTCCCGTAATCTTGCTACAACTTGCCATGCCCCTGCTGTGATGGCAAGTCAGCGGTCTGTGATGACAGCGGTCCGCAACCTTTCTGGCACCAGGCACCAGTTTCGTGGAAGACAATTTTTCCAGGAACCGGGGTGGGGGGCAGACGGCAGGGGTTGGTTCAGGAGGCAATGCGAGCAGTGGGGAGCGGTGGATGAAGCTTTGCTCCCTCACCCGCCACTCACCTCTTGCCGTGCGGCCCGATTCCTAACAGTCCGTGGACCGGTACCAGTCCACAGCCCGGGGGCTGGGGACCCCTGACGCAGAAGGTCAGTCGGGACACTGAGGATATTACATGCCGTATTTTCCAATCCAGCTTTGTCAGTCACTGACTGTCAGACTCACGTGTGCTTTATTCTAATTGATTCTAAACTCTGGGGGAAAAACATGTCCTTGTTTTCATCTGCATGATCACTTTTTAACGTTGCAGGTGGCCTGCTCCTTTCCTGCCAAGCACAAGGGGAAATGGATTTCCAGAGTAGGGAATCCCATTAGAACATAAATAATTATGATCTAATGGCAAGCTCTCTAAGATCTTGCTAGGCAGAGACTGCAAAAACCAGAAGGCAAAATAAAAAGCAGCATCAACCACAGTGAGAGTTACCAGTGACATCTTACTCCGGGCACAAAGCAACTGCTGCTTTCCATTCCCACTTTTTCTGTAGTTTTCTCCTAAGGCTAAATCCCAACTACGGATCACCTCGTACAAAAGCTCAAGGCAAACACGTAACATGAAAGAAGGCTCCAAGGTAATAAATTTCTGTGATTAAAATTCCTTGTCTCTTTAGGAAGCACAAGGACGCTATAAAACACCCCTGGATTTGCTTCAGCATATTTTATCAAATTCTCCTATGCTAAAATGGATTCAACAGAAATGGGAAGGGTCACATCGCCAGAATGAGGTTTTTAAGCTATTTCAAAACATTCTGGGGCTTCCCTGGTGGCGCAGTGGTTGAGCGTCCGCCTGCCGATGCAGGGGATGCGGGTTCGTGCCCCGGTCCGGGAAGATCCCACATGCCGCAGAGCGGCTGGGCCTGTGGGCCATGGCCGCTGGGCCTGGGCGTCCGGAGCCTGTGCTCCGCAACGGGAGAGGCCACAGCAGTGAGAGGCCCGCGTACCGCAAAAAAACAAACAAACAAACAAAAAAACATTCTGGAACAACTACTAAAACATTCAGCAGTCATTGTGCTACATTAAATCCCTGAAGACCTCTTAAATCATTATCTGAAAAGCACTGAGAAAAACCTTAAAGTGCCATATGAGAGCCTTCCTCTATTCCTGGTCATCTTTATAAGTCATCATTAAAATTTTCTCAGTGTGAGCCTTTCTTGTCGGAGAGTTTACAAATAAGCTTCATTGAGACTACTCAAATTCAATGAAGTGAAAGATGACCACGTGTGACTTCTTCAACTCAGAAACCGTAACATGGGAAAGACCTCAAAACTGATATAGCCTTCCCCTCCTTTTATAGATGAAGTGAAAAACGGCTAATACAGCTTCCAAAATGTGCTCAGTGAAGGTCACATGTCTAGAAAGAGACAGAACAGAGCTCAGCCTCATACCTTCGGGCTCTCCTGGACGCTGGTCCTGCTCTGCCATGCATGCATTTAACTGAGTTAGGCTAGAGGGGTGGGGCATGAGAAGACCAAGAGGGAGACACGTGATGTCCAGGGGTTAGGGAGCTGCCCTTGGACAGTGAAGCACACCTGAACTGAAACAGTCTCTGCTCTTTCCCAGCTTAACTTTAGGCAATGTTAGTTAACCACCTAATCTGTAAAATGAGGACAGCTGTGATGATTACCTGAGAGAATGTTGGCAAAGAATTTAGGGCAGAGTCTACAGCCTAGGTAGCACAAATAAATTGTAACTATTTTAAAGTGCTTTCTACTTTCAATGACTGGTCAAAATTTGGACTTTGCCATCAAATCCTCAATTACAGATACATTTTTTTTCTGCAGCTTTGAACATGAGTATTAGGATAAATTAACAGAAAATTCTACCATGATGTCCCTTGGTACAATGAGTTCTTTATAATTAAAAACAAAACAAAACAAATATCTAGACACCTCATTTTTCTTTGTATTAAGCTGCTATTAAGTATACCCATATTTGCTTCTGCATAATTTACCAAGTCCTGACTACAAATGGCTATTGTTGGCTGACTGGCTGATCATTAATATCAGTTGGGAAGCTCTGTTTTTTTTTTAAAAAAAACAACATATATATATATATATATATATATATATATATATAACACATACATATACACACATATATATTTATACATACATATATTTACATATATATGATTTACATACACACACGGACACATATACATAAATAATATTCCTGGGCCCTCTACAGGCTTTCTCAATAAAAATACATGATGAGGAATATCAAGAAATCAGTGTTTTTTAAAGGACACTTGGTGATTCTCATAAGCAGCTGAGTCCGGAATTTACTGGTTGAAAAATGGGCCAGAGATATGATTCAATGATTATCCTGACGCTGTGACTCCAGTGGTATGATATTCTTTCTCAAATCGACTCATGTTTTAGGAGAGTTCTAGAATGCCTTAGCAAGTTTACTTATCACTATTTGAATTTTACTATTTGAATTTTCACTATTAATTTTCTTGAACAGAGCGTATAGGCATTTCACGAGGCTCTCTTCCAGGGACCCAGAAAAAATGTTCACTGTAAGGATTAAGACAGTGGGATCTTGTTCTGACTCTCCCACGTCCAGCTTGGTGACCCGAGCAAGAGCTGCCCCTCCGAATGGGACCCTCTGTCTCCCCTGGCTACCCACTTGCAAAATAACTAGATGAAACAACAGGTTTCAACTCACGTATCTGTTCTAAGCTGACTGGGAGCAAACGCCTGGAGAAGTCTTTTGAGAAGGCCTCTGAGGCACAGTGCGGACCAGCAGAAAATAGGGGGCTTTGATCAATTAAAAAGGTCTGTCACAGACATGGGACGAAGAAGAAGAAGGGCCATATGTGCCAGGTACTGGCCATTCCAGAACCAGATAACCCTTCAATTCTTTTGAAGCTGAAAAGTTGGATAAATCCATGACCCAACCAGACATAATTCATTTTTTTATGAACAAACTATGTTCTGAGAAAACCATCATTACTGTGCAATGAAATGCTCACTGCTTTTCATGTGAAAAAATGAAATGGTTAGGCTGATCTGAACAGACCAAATGTTTAAACTGAAGCAAGCGAGAAATAAGTAACTTGAAAGAGGGAGAAAAAAACAGCTTTACGACAACAATGTGAAATAAGAATGGAGAACTGATTCAATTGTCTTGAAGCAGCCGATCATTTACTTGTTTTATCTGTGACTTCGTGCATAATTAAACAGAATCCTGATTAGCCTTAATCTTGTTTAAAATGATAAAACTGCACCAAGTGGAACTACTCGAGTGATTAATTCTTTTTTATTTTTTTTTTTTGCGGTACGCGGGCCTCTCACTGTTGTGGCCTCTCCCATTGCGGAGCACAGGCTCCAGACGCGCAGGCCCAGCGGCCATGGCTCACGGGCTCAGTTGCTCCGCGGCATGTGGGATCTTCCCGGACCAGGGCACGAACCCGTGTCTCCTGCATCGGCAGGCGGATTCTCAACCACTGCGCCACCAGGGAAGCCCGATTAATTCTTTTATAGGCATCTCTAAAGTTACAGTTATGCTCTTTCCATGAACAATGCCCTATTATAATGAGTGTTCTCAACCCCACAGACATGAGAGAGATTTTAATTTAAATCTCAGGGGTGTCATTCATGCACTTCACCAGCAGAGCTCTTAAATTAGGTAATCTCTTTCTTTCTTGGGAAAGTAGCGAGATTGTACAATGTTGCGATGTATGAAAACCAGATCCATGAAATATGCTGCAAAAATGAAAAGTAATACAGTGATTTTAACAATTCTATCCAAGACACGGGCTACATTCAGAGTATGAGGAGGGTGTTTTTAATAATCTGGTATAAACTGCAAATGTATCACAAGCCTCCCTACCATTAGACCTAGTTATTGGGTCTGATTAGAGCACAGCATCTCAACTGGGAATGACTTTGCCCCCTACAGGATGCTTGGCCAAGTCTGGAGATATTTTCGTTGCCATAACTTGGAGGTTGGGGGGAGGGGGACTCATCCCACCGGCATCGAGCGGGTAGAGGTCAGGATTGCTACTAAACACCCTGCCACATACAGGACAAACCCCCAAAACAAAAAATTTTCAGCCTAAAATGTTAAGGGTGCCAAAGCTGAGCGATCCTAGATCAGCCTGAGATATTGCAAGCACCTAACAAACCGTGGTCAAAGCATCTCCTAACCCTCCCTTGCATTTTGGAACAAACTGGCCTCTTGATCCTGCTCAGACGAAGTACAATTTGTCTTTTCAAAAATTTCCTTTTGCTCTAATTTCATTATTTATTTAAATTTGCAATCCACCAAACATTTATGCAATGCTTGCCACGTGCCAGGCAATTTTGAAAAGCCCTTTACAAGTACCAGCTCAGTTGAGATAGGTCCCATCATTACCCCCTTTTTTACAAATGAGGGACCCAGAGCAGGGAGAGTTAGCCTTACGGGGCCGCCTAGCGAGGAACGGGTAGACCAGGAGGCCCACTTAGGTTCCTGGGCTTGACAGTCTCTGTTCTCAACCTCCATGCTGTGCCACCAACCGAATCAAGTGGTAAAATTAAATCCACTCGTTTTTCAGGGTCCCATCAGTTTCTTCTCACCCCCATAGCCTTCTCCAAAGTCCAGCTTCAGCAGGAAGGGCTCTGCCCGCTGCTTCTGAGGACTGACCCTCTGTTACCCGTGTTCCTGGCGAGTTTAGGATGAGGATGATGAAAAACGCATATGGACCCTAGAACCTTTTGCCAAATGCCCATTGGATGCTTCCCAGTGTGCTGGGAATTCTACAGACACAATCTCTAATCCCCCCAAACCATGTGAGGTGGGCGCTCTCATCTCCATTTCATACATAAACCCAACCTCCAAGTTCAAGCGATCTTCCCAAAGCCACACAGTTAATAAGCGACAGACCCAGGATGTGGAGTCATATCTTTCCATCTCCAAGCTCTGAGCTCTTTTGACATCACCACTCCAGTCAGGAAATGCACATCTCACACTTGTTTCACATGCGAATTAGAGCAGATAAAAGTAACCTAAAACCACCTTCAATTAACAGAGCACAGAGGGCAGCTCAGACTCCCAGGACCACCGGATCACATGGTGCCCGCAAGCCAATCTCAACCCAGGGGTGTTTCGATTAGTCCTCTCGGCATTTTATTGCTCTAAAGAAAACTGAATTTGTCAATATTTTTAAAATTGGGAAATTTCACACGACACTTTTTCGGATTTCTGGTTTCTCTCGAAAAGTCAGGCTGATCTGTCAACACATGTCGATGTACATTCCTGTAACGCAAAAATCAGCACACTTTCTCCAGTTCATCAGTTTGCTACACACACACACACACACACACATACACACACACAGAGTATACCAGCCAAGCTTCTCTGTTCTACAATATCCCAGGCATGCAGCTCTAATTTAGATGCAGAAAGTAATTCACACCATTACTGGAGTCCGTGACAGCAGAGTCACACAGAGAATAACCCCTTTGCTGTTTTGAGGTTTCTACCCATCATACCTCCCCCAGTGCATACGGCCTTTATATACAAGCAGTAAAACCCTCTTTCGTTGATTGCTGTTAAGCAGATGGAAGAAAACTACACTTACAAACAGGTATAAACAAGACAGACAAATACGCAATACGTAACAGGCTGAAGGTTCACGCCTCACAAATACTGACTTTGTGTCAGAGCCTTACTTGGGGTTATTGCAGTGTCTCTCCTGATACTTCACGCCTCCACCACACGTTCGGGAACATTCTGACCACTTCGACCAGGCGGACCACTGGCCGTGGACGGGCCGAGGCCCGTGCTCCCCAAACTTGACACACTGGCCTTGCCGACACCACTGTGAAAAGAATGTGTGACTTTCAGAGACCACCTGGGAAAGCACGCGGAGATGCCCTGATAGCATCCCTTTCGCTGGCTGTGCTTAAGCACTGGTACCCAGCCTTCGCCACGCGCATTTTGAAAGGCTGACATCTAGGGAGAAGGGGCATTTGTCACCAAAAGGCTGAGTATGACAGGCTTTGTGAGCTGTCCAGGTGACATGTCCAGATAAGGATCTACCCTACCGCCTACGGAGGCAGCGCAGACACGAAGGCGAGCCTCCTTTGACATTTGGAAACAATGGGGCTCAGAGAACCCTTGGGCTCATTTTGCTGCCAGGAGAATCCGTTTTTCAGATATGAACACAGAATTTATCACGATTATCACATCCGAAAGACAGATGTAAGTATGCGTACGTTTTTATTTCAAATCATCCCTACAGAGCATTTCTGTTGAAACCGGGTAGCTTTCAGGCTACACAAATTGTGTTTTTAGATAACACCTTTGCCCTTCTGTCTGTATGAAAGGTCCCTGTGTCAGACCCTCCAATGACTTTGAGCTGCGTGTCTTTTCTGAGTCAGCTCTGGGTCTCTCACGTGCTGGTGATTTGCTCAGTCCGAGAGCTGTTTTCTGTGCTGACCTTTCCATTTGAGTTCTTCTTTGTCATCCAGTCCAGTTCTGTGGGTCACCTCTGTCCTCTGGGGTGGCACTCACCGCTGGGAGTGCTTTCTTTTTTCTCCCCGCGGCGCTTGTATTACGAGCAAGTTCTGCATGACTTAGAGCATAATTGCACACTTGCCTAAAAGCCTCTGCAATTAGATCCAAAGGGTTGGGGTTTGGATGGTGCCAGGTCCTGCCGAGGAGTGGGGATCGGTTACAGAATTACGGGGAGTTGGTTTCGCGTTCAAATCTCCACTTTTCCCCCGTGATACACTTGGCTTCGTGGAGGTTTGTTGTGAGGCTTGGTTGCTAGTGCGCTTTGACTAGGTCAAGAGATGGCTTCCTTCCTTCAGTTTCTTGCCATGTGCTGAAGAATTCTTCTGTTTTCCATTTTTCTTTCCCCTGGATTAATTGCTACTTCAGAGTTTGCATGAAATCATATAAGGTTGTTGAGAACTTTGACGGGGGAAGCAATGGGTCATTTGAGGATTTTGTCAACCATAAGCACGAACCTGAATCTTCCCCACGAAGAAGGGCTGCGTCTCTCAGGCACTGAGCTCAGTGGCTGGGACAAAATAACAAGAGCCAATAATAGCAACAACAGCAGCTACAGTTTATTAAGTTGCTTCTCTGGGTGCACGATGGTGCTGGGGGGAAGGTGGGGGAACGCTTCATATGCGGTATCTAACATAACCTTCACAAAGCACGTCGCAGTTAATAACTATTTCCTGAGTGAGAGAAATTTAGCAAAGAAATACTAACTTGCTCAAACTAACCAACTAGCTACACAACCAGCTCAGACGGGATTTAAACTCAGTAGCCTAAGGACATATTTACTACTCACCTTAGAGGCAAATGACTGACCAATGCATCTTAACTCGATTTTTAAAAATTTTTTAGAAATATGTCTCTGAGATCTGTTCCAATCCTTCAATTAATTTGCATTTCTTTTATTTCAGTATTCATCCTAGCATCAAGTTAAGCTGCTCAGAGATTTGTCTCCTCTGGCGTTTTTCATCAGTAGAGAAATCAGGAATACATAGGAATATACACACATATGTGCATGATCTGCATGTTTATTACATAGAAAACATAATACATAAGATATATACATATATAGTTATATGGATCTCTTCATATATACTTCTATCACTGCTTCTAATTTCAAATTAAATGGCCATGACTTGGGCAAATACCTTTTATAATAGACGGCAAGCACAAACCTTTCTTTCCTCGTACACATAACCTAGATAGAAGTATGAGACTTTCATATCCTCACGTGTTTACGCAGTATTCGTGGCACAAATACCACTGAAGGCCCAGCGAGAAGGGGGCAGGGAGGATTCAGGTGGGTTTCAGTTACAATGAAAGAAAGAAACAAAACATGGGGTTGACTGCTACTCTACAAGACATGGCCCTGGCCTCATGGAGTTTACAGTCTAATGAATAGCTAGTTGCATCCCCTAGGGAAGGAAGACTCCAAGAACCATATCTATGAGTGCAGTGTAATTATACTGGAGTGAAGGTGGGTGGAAGTTACCAGAATGCTCTCAACTGGGGGTGACCTTACAGGTAAGGGCTTTCCCGCAGTTTATTATATAACCATAGTCTGGTGTTTCAAAATAGTGAGACGGGGGCAGGGGCCTAAGGACATCTATTTTCTAATTTCTGGCTTGATTAATCTCATGCTATATTAACTGAAATCTAATCCAGAAGCAGTTTAGCCCCTGTCGAACTAGATCCTGGATGTATTTACATAACAGACCTTAGATCTATGCCATTTATCACTTATTTTCCTCACTGACTATATAAATCTTTTCTCGTACATCCCTCTCATGCTTAATGCTGTTGCTTTCTTAATGAAAGAACGCCCACTAATCCTTAAGTTGCAAGCTCTAAACTTTGACACTCCAAAAATAAAAATGATGTGAGCAGTACTCACATATTCAATTAATTCATTGCTTTGTATCACCACAGCTAAAACACCCTTCTGCACATTTTCACTAAGAATCCTTACTGAGATTTCCTAAGACCAGGACATCTGATTAAAAATCGCATATGACGCTTCAATTTTTTAAATGTTTATTTTCTTTAAAATAAAAAGAGTTAAAAAAATAAAATATTTTTAGAGGTACTGAAGAAATGCCTTAACAAATATCAGAAAGCATCTTTTGGATATTCATTTATTTCGTGTGTCTGTGTCTTTGCCTTTATTGCTGGTCTCTTCGAAAAAGTCTCTCTTTCACCCAACTGAAAAACTTCAAATTCCCCAACTGAAGGACTTCAAATTCAAATTCCAACAGCCACCTTGGAGCACCCATTCATCGTGGTTTATTCTAAGTGCACCCCTATTTCCAAGCAGGATTCATTTCTTATTCACTTGGGCTTCGATAGCAGCTACGCGCTTCAAGAAGATGTGTTTAAAAAGAACCAAAGTTATTGGCTTCTGTGCAGGTTCCCCCACTGGACTATAAATGTTTGAAGAGATAAAATGGAGTTTTATTTACCTCTTTAGATATTTCACCGATATCTAGTGGTCAAGAAATTATGATGGAACTGAATTCAATTGAAGGGGCCAATTCTTTTCTACAGGCTTGGCTGTCTCAAGAGAGCCAATGGCAGAGACCGAAAAACCTGCAATATCTCCGACTCTCTCATTGTTCACAGCTTCTCGGTCACGGTCCTTCAAAGTTACGCCCCAAATCTGGATCATTTTACTGGGACCTCAAGTGTATCTTCCCCTCCAGACTCTACTGGGAAAGGGGAAGAAAAATTGAAACTCATATATGAGAGTCCTTTCTTCAAAACACAGAAATCTCCCATAATCTTCCGTAATAGAAATGGTTCTTAGGGTTGAAGATATTGCAAGCGAAAAGACTTTCTGTACAACCTAGATGGAGATGCAGCTTGCCCCTCAAGAGATGTTGCTATAAGGGACAGGATGCTGCTATCAGGCATGTCAGAAGCTCAATGACTGGTCCTGTGAGGTGCATCACAGAGGCTTTGTATGGAGGCACAGTCCTTCCTTTGCTACTAAAGGAAATATCTGCTTCCCAAGGCTTGTCTACACTGCATCAACTTTAAAAAGCAAACAGTAAACAATGAAACCCTCCAGCTCATTGAACTAGAAACATTTGAACCCAAGCCTCCATCTAAAAATGGAAAACAAAGGCAAAAGGAAAGAAACCTTCTTAAAAGATGGAGCCAACTCGGTTATATTCGCATTGAGTTTTCGAGTAGCTGCTAAAGAATGCTGGTTAATTGAAAGCAAAGTCAGAAAAGAGATGACGCCAAAGCGTTC
The DNA here is from genome assembly GCF_026419965.1 of Kogia breviceps. Taxonomy (NCBI): domain Eukaryota; kingdom Metazoa; phylum Chordata; class Mammalia; order Artiodactyla; family Physeteridae; genus Kogia; species Kogia breviceps. Next base: position 48,173,187 of record NC_081327.1, read on the forward strand.
CAGTCTGAGGTAACAGTACAAACAGTTTGGGTTCTACACTTTATTCAGTCTCTAGAACTAAAAACTAACAAGTATGCAGTTTACCATACTCAAGCCACAAACGGTCCCTTCCGCGGCAGGCATGAACTTGGTCTCACACCTGTGGCCCACTCGGTGGCACCAAAGTGACTTGCAAATGTCCTGAAAGGAAAGAAAGAGATGGCGAGGGTGATGATACAATAAAAACAAAAATATCCAAAGCTGTTGTATAAAACATTCTATTTTCAGGTGGCCGAAATGGGACATTATCCAGAAAGTAGAGTCAAGTGAAGTCAGTAGTAGCAAGGTAACCAGTAATATGTCCCAGCAAATATGTAAGCAGGAAATTTCTACACTACCCATATATTCATGTGTGTTTAGTAATGACTGGGAGGTAACAATCGTTAATTTGGAGACTATCTGCCTTTTAACTGAGAGGTCTGGTTTCTAACCATCATCACCACCATCACCATCACCATCATCATCATGGTTTAAGTAGAAGAGACCAAGACTGGAATAATGCATGTCTGATTCAAATCCTTGTCCTGCATTTCCAGGTTGCAGGACCTATGGACGTGTTATAGAAGGCCTTTAAACTGCAGTCTCCTCACCTGTGAATAAGTGATAAAAGCAGCACATGCGTCAACGGGGTCGTTCTCAAGGATGAATGGTGTAAATGGTCATCATCATTGCTTCCTCACCTTTATAATAATTTTCAAGCATTTGGACAGCTTAATTCTGACACTAGGCCTATGAAATAATTTAACTCTCATGCTGGATTGTAGTAGGAAGAACGACGGCCCCCAAAACAACCATGTCCTAACTCCTGGAACCTGTGACTATACTAGGTTATACAGCAAAGGAGAATTAAAGTTGCAGATAAAATTAATGTTGCTAATCCCTTGACCATGAGATGGGGAAGTGCTTAGACTTTCCAGATGGGCCCAAGGTAATCACAAGGGTCCTTAAACAGGGAAGAAGAAGACAGAAGAGAACCAGAGAGATGGCAGCCTGGGGAGGACTCAGGGAGGTGTTGCTGATTCTGAAGATGGAGGAAGAGGCCATGACCCAAGGATGCCAGCCACTTTGGGAAGCTGGAGAAGGCAAGAGAATGGCCTCTCTTCTAGAGCTTCCAGAAGGAACACGACCTCGCCAACGCTTGGTTTTAGCCCAGTGAGATGCATTTCAGATGTCTACCACCAGAACGGCAAGAAAATAAATTTGAGTTGTTTTAAGGCACTACATTTGTGGAATTTATTACAGCAGGCATAGGAAATAAATACTGTCGTTAATACCATTTAGTGGTGAACACTAATTCCTCTTATAAACGCACTGAGATGAGGAAACTGAGCTGATACTGATAGTTTCAAGCTGTAAAGTCCCCCAGGTGGTAAGTGGCAAAAGCAGGACTCAAACTGGCCTGATTTCAGGGTCCGGATCCTTGACCATTGCTCTGGACCTGGACGTGCCATCAATGGATGCTAGAAAGCTCTCAACTTCTCCAGGCCTTGGCTGCCTATCTATAAAGGGGAGCGGGGGGGGACTTCCTTGGTGGCACGGTGGTTGAGAATCCACCTGCCAATGCAGGGGACATGGGTTCGAACCCTGGTCTAGGAAGATGCCACATACCGTGGAGCAACTAAGCCTGTGCGCCACAACTACTGAGCCTGCGCTCTAGAACCCGTGAGCCACAACTACTGAGCCCCCATGCCACAACTACTGAGCCCATGCACCTAGGGCCCATGCTCTGCAACAAGAGAAGCCACCGCAATGAGAAGCCCGCGCACCGCAACGAAGAGTATCCCCCGCTCGCCGCAACTAGAGAAAGCCCGCGCGCAGCAATGAAGACCCAACGCAGCTAAAAATAAAAAAATAATTTAAAAAAGAAAAAAATAAAGGAAGGGGACTGAACCAGATTCCTTCCAGCTCAAAAGGTGGAGTTGCTTTTCAGAATGACAGCATTAATGGAATGTCAAAATCATGAATCGCCAAAGTCATTCCATTTTGTTCACCACATTCTATTGACTAAGGTAGAAAGTGAACACATCTATTTTTGGGCAAATAGTAACGATGAGGGAGGATACAAGATGACTGTTGCGGTCACTTGTTGTACTCCTGAAAATTCAATGAACCAGGCAGGCAAGCACCTGATTCTCCAAGCATTCCAGTTAACAGACATTTCATGGTTAGAAAATATGGCAAGAACATACTTAGAAATACTTCACACAAAAAAGTGTTCCACAGGACTGAGAAAAGAAAACACAGGGAAACGAGAGATACAGGCAGTGAGCCTGGTCTTAGGGACCGTAAAATTCTTCTCCCAAAAAGAGAAGGGAAGGACCTCCAGGACACTGCTTGGAAACACCACCACCAGCAGCAGCCCCAGATAGACACCACACATACTATTTCCAAAGCTCAATACACCTCAGAAGACACAATATGGAAACATTTCCCATGGAAACGGACCTGCTACTGACATTAGTAGAAAGCCTAAGGCAGCCTTCCAACAAAATGAATGCGGTTCATCATCTCCGTGTGCTCCCATATTGAGTCATAGGGGGGACAAGTTAAGTTGGGAAAAGGACAATCTACATCAAAATGGAGGAAAGGGAGGTAACCATTGAAACAAAGCCGCAGTTCGAAAGGCTTTCAGAATTAAATTGTTTTCCCTCTTACAGCCGGGGAAAGCCATAACCCACTCCCAGAGCCTATGTGGCAGCCACCAAAATGACCCCAGGGTGGACCAAAGCAAAGGAGACCCCCCCATGCCACAGCCAACGCCAAGCCACAGGGCTAAGCAAAGGGGGCCGCTGGAGAAGACCAGGAAAATAAAGCAAAACACAAAAACACAGGGATTCCAGAGTGAAATACGACAGGCTGTATGAACATGTTATTTCTTTTGCGGTGAAGTACAGAAGTCAAACGTAATTACAGCCAACGACATGCTCTGACGACCCGAGAGCCCTCTGAGAAGGCTTCCTTTCAAAGTAAACAGAAATGAGAGTTTGCACTTTTTTGCTTATTCTTCCCTCTTTTTTTCCCCCAGCCTATTCATCTAACTTTTCCTTATCTATATAATTCCCTAGACTTAAGTCATAATTTAAGGGAAAGGAAAATAACCACGGAGACTCCAAAGGTCTCATGTTGCCTGGATGTGACTCTTTAAGGAAACAGTCTCAATGCTGTATGTTGTTCTGTCCTGTCCCTGGTTAGCCAACTTCTCCTGCTGTATTCTAAAGACTGGATGCCCCTTCAGGGGAAGCGTGACATACTCAAAATGTTAATGGTCCTTGCATATCAAACTCTATCAAGCATCTCAAACTTAACATGTCCAAAACAAAATTCCCCAGCTGTCCCCCCCGGAAATCTGTCCCGTGTTCAGCCTTCTCCAGCTCACTAGCATTTGCCAAATTAAGATCCACATACCATGGATGATACACCAAAAAATGTGGGTGGTGTATGCATAAACTTTTCTAATGGTTACGCATTTAAATTGCACTAGAAAAATATGCAACCCCATATCAAACCGGCGATGTGGTGGTTATTATTTCTTAGGACTGGACTTTTATTTTATTAAAGTGAGTCGATTCATAGAAAAGCAACAAGTGAAAAATAATAACGAGATATGGCGCAGCTAATAAAGGTAATTGTTAAGGACTGAACGTTAATGCTGAAGTTTAGGAAACACTGGTGTTAACTAATGAAGAGGAGGAAGCTTAACATCAATGTGGGTGATGCAATTTGTTTAGCTTCCACCAAGGCAGCTTTTTTTTTTTGTGGCTCTGGGCAAATGGAATACATTCTCTGAGCTCCACTTAAAAAGTGGGTGATAATTCTCACTTCAAAAGGTTTTTGTGAAGATTGAGGAAAAGTCAAATAAGTCTCTAAGTGGAATGCCTTATGTGGAGCAGAGGCTCATTTAGCAAGTGCTGCAGGGTGATGGTGGATGGTGGTGACGGAGGACAGGAGTGTTGGTGATAGCGATGGCAGCAGTGTCGCTGCTGGTGGTGGTGGTGGTGGTGGTAGTGGTGATGGGGGCGGAGAAAAAGGAAGAGGGAGAAGAAAGGAGGAGGAGAAGGAATAGGAATAGAGAGGGGAAGAGGAGCTATAAATCTCCAAAATGTCCATGTATCCAGATACCTAGAACTTCCATGTTTCTCTTTGGATACTAGGAATTAACCAACTTAAAAATGATTCTACTTTTTAGGGATGTTGAGATGGCCAGTGACGTAGCTGTCAACCAGTTGGAACCATGCTTCTCCCATTTCTACATCCTGGACTTTTGCGTTTTCCCATATATCTTTCTCACAGAAAGGTCTGTCTTTTTTTTTTTAATTTTTAATTTCATATTGGAGTATAGTTGATTAACAATGTTGTGTTACTTTCAGGTGTAGAGCAAAGATGGATAAAGAAGATGTGGTATATATACATAATGGAATATTATTCAGCCATAATAAAGAAGGAAATCATGCCATTTGTGGCACATGAATGGACCTGGAGACTATCCTACTCAGTGAAGTCAGTCAGACAGAGAAAGACAAATATCATATGATATCACTTATATGTGGAATCTAAAAGAAATGACACAAATCAACTTATTTACAAAACATGTAAGTCTTTCTTGAATGAAAGATGACACAAAAATTGTGTTACGATTACTCAAGATACACCTTGATACTCAAAAACCAAAAGATTACTCAACATACATACACAAAGAGTGTTAAGATTACTCAGGACACATACAAAAACAAGTTAGCTGCCAATGATCGTGTTTATATTACTGTAAAAGGCATATGTGTGTCTTCTGAGGTGGTGATGATCTTATATGAATCACATTAAAAGGGAATATGAAACAATGATAACAAAAACAGTTACAAGCAGTAGGTGAAAGCTATTGTATCTAGATTTACTACTTGTGATAAAATCTTTGTCTACAGAGGAGGAATTTTCTTCCAAGGACAGCAGTCAGATGGTATTTAAACCAGGCACAGTCTATAGGGGATAAGCCTGGATAATTCACTGACAGTAAAACTGCCACTTAATTATCACGCCAAACAGCTGACATTTTAGAGATAACCCAGACCCTAACCCTTGGCCTTAGCAAACCAAATGTTTATCCTTCTGGTAGATACACAGACACACGATAGAATCTTAATGTAAGTTTGAAATCACAAGCAAACATACCTTCACAAAACCAAGGCTGCATAACTTGGCTTTTGCTCCAAACTGCCACTTGCACTGTGTGTCAGCATCATAAATCTGTCCTGGTAGTTGGTCCGGATATTTATACTGTCCTGTTTGCTTGGGCTCATCCACCAGACACCCAGCCTGAGGTGTACTGCAGTGATAACACATCCTTATTAGCTTCCCTGTCTATCTGTGATCTGGCCACACAAAACAGCGTACCTCTGAATGCATTCACGTGAAGAAAAATGTAACATGGCAAAGAAACAGGTACATGCTTAAAGTTAAAAGAGCGAGTCCTGTCCCGTCTAAGAAGGTGAAATTTACAGAACTGCAAAGGGTTTGTACATGGTACTGGAAATTAGAGCCATCCAACTTGTGAGGCTTGACCTACCAGGAGATGGGAGAAGTCAGTATATTTGGAAACTTTCCCCAATAGTCTCATTCAACAATATTCAACAAATTTTTCTGACTGCCTACTCTGTGGTGAGTATGAAAGTTACAAAGTAAACTAGTGAGAGACAGTTACTTGTTTTCATAGAGTTGAAAGTCATGCTGTGTTTTGCACAGACAATGGGGCAGTGGTCAAAGATGTATTTTACCTCAAATAATCTTTAGGAGCAAAAAACGAAAAAGGTTTTGAAACAAATCAGGGAATCAGGAGAAAGGATGTGTTGAGAAAAAAAAAAAAATCAGTCTTAATGGGATGGATTTTCATAGAAAGCACCTTATCTCCACCTACTTAAATAATTAAACTAGGATGTCACTGAGAGGTACAACAGTATGGTGGTTATGTGTGATTTTGGAGTCAGACAGATGGGGGTCCTAGTCAACCATGCAATCAAGATCAACTCTTATACATCTCATTACTGACATGATTTGACTTCCATAAGAGTTGTTAACACATCAAGCGAGACAACGTAACATGCTCGCCACAGCGTAGGAAGCATTCAAAGTTAGCTTCTGTTGCTGTTATTATTATTATACACAAAAAAGCATTTAACTATACCATAAAAATGATGGAAGTTCAATCTCTACTAAATTGACCTTGATTTATAATATTTATTGATTCCATCCTCACATGAGACAGAAGAGATAACTTCAGGCCCCAGATCATAAATTTAAAATGAATTAGAAAATCTTCTATGTGAGAAAGTCACATAGCGAGAGGCTTGTCAATTTTTTACTATCCTTTGGGGCATAATTCGGTTGGACACCCTTCCACTGAATCAGCCTTGCCTGCGTGTACGGCTAATTCTGTAAACATCTGCAAATAATATGCGCTGGCACAGGTTCAAAACAAAAAGTATCAGGGGAATAATAATTCTCAAAGAAACTTGGTCAGTTTCCCTAATATCTGGTCAAAGGGAGATGCGATAAGAACCTGAGTTCTTGCGAGTCAACACAGATTAACAAGCTATATCTACATACATATAAAACGATACAATACATGTATGTTTAACCACAGCCCTAGTGTTGTAAAATGGTCAAATATATGTAATATTTAAGAAAATCAAAGGAAATGTCAAAGAGTTTCAAGTTTGTGTTCATCATTTACTATGAATCAAATAGTGCTACCTTCCTAACTCCCATTTTACTAATGAAATCTAGGCGTTTTGAGTTATTGAAAGGGTTTTACATAGCATTCGTCAGGCCCTTTGGACGTCTCTTGGACACGGAGCTAGCTCGTGGCCATTTCAAACAAAAGAGCCAATCAACACAAGGCTCCATTCACTGTAACACAAGCCCACCATTTAAGCACTTTTAATACTCTTAACGACTGAGTTGATTGATTAGATTAAAATAATTAGTTACAGTAAAAAGGCAATATATCCAGCAACCTCTGGACATCACAGAGGAGAGAGAGTTCTAAGCACAGACCATGGAGTCACAACAGACCTAAGTGTGAGTCTTACGTTGACAACTTGCCAGCTATAGACGCTTAAGCACAAGTAACCTCCCTAAGACTCAATGTCCTCAACTCTAGAATGAGGATAATAATGGGATCGATCTGAGGACTGAATGGGGCAATGTATGAGGAGCATTTAGCACAATATGAGACCTTCGCTGGATTTCTTCAACAATAACCACGACGGTATCATCGTCCTCAATCCACCAAGTATTTGTTTTCATGTCTGCTGAGCGCCGTTCCTGGTCACTACTCCAAACCTGGGAACGCCCCTGGCTCTGGCCCGTCTTACCTGAGGAATTTCTTCAGATACTGCCGGCTGCACGAGGACCACGAGAACACCCCATTGTTGCCGGTCAGCGTGGGAGACATGATGTTGCCTTCTGCTTTCCTGCAGGGGTTGCCTTCCCCATCGTGAACCATGCCGAAACTACAACAGAAAGAAGAAAACAGAAAGCCTTCTGGGAGCCCAGTTCCCAAACGATAAGCAGAGGAAGAAAAAGATGTATTGAGAATCAGGGAACCCAAGTGAGGGACAGAGTCATTGAAATTGTAAGAAAAGGGAAAGACAAAACGAGGTACTATCTAGTGTTGTAAAATTCACGCAGAAAATTCTAAAGAATGCTAAGGGCTTTTAAAATATTATAGCTTGACCACAAAATCAAAGAATGGTATACGCGCTACAGATTTTAAGGGCAAGAGAATTTTGCTCAAGATTTCCAAGTTCAACTAAAATGATGAGACAGTCAAATTCTTTTATTCCAAACAGCAAAAATTTTTTTTCTTGCCACCCATATGGAACTGTGGTAAGAAATTTCAGAATGAGTAGGAGGTAAGCACAGACAGAAGCTGATTATATTTGTTTACTGACTCTTCATGCATAAGGATAGTGTGGCAGTGCTCGCTTCCGCAGCACATATACTAAAATAGGAGAGTGTGACATATAAACTTCTAATGATCACTTTATGGCTGAAATCACAGACTACATAATTCAATTCCCCTACCTACAGTCATAAACATCTTTGAAAATTAAAGGTTCAATCCATCTACTGAAGGCGCATGATGGACTTCTTTTGAATGCATTTTTTGAGAAGACTTTAATTTGGCCTATTTCACCAAAGAAGGTTCTAGCGATAACAGAGTAAAAATAATTTTAGGTGGTCTGCCTAGAAATCATATACATTACACCTCAATGACTCAATGACTCCCAAATCTCCTAACTGGTAGCATAAATGTGACATTAAAGTTTATATGCACATAGAATACAAATACCACAAAGACAGAGCTTACTTCAGGCCATATTAAACTGGAAGGGGATGGGGAAATAAGCTTCTTTGGTCATCTCCAAAAAATTCAGTACCCAAAAAAGCTTTTTCTGACTTTTCTCTGGAGGTAGAGAACGGAGGGATACCAATTTATCATTGATTTAGATTGTTCTTAGCGTAATTATTTAGAGGAGTAGAATGTGTCTCTTAAAGTATTTTTAAGAGGCAGGTAGGATTTCTGTGGAAACAAGCATGCTACTCTGATATAATAACTTATCAATATAGCCATCCTTCGAAGGGAGCCTATTCCAAATAAACAACTGTATTATAACCATAGATAGGATCCTATTGTGACCCATGTCTGCAAAGTAGCTGTTTTCCCCTCATTCCTCCCAATTTATCAGGCAAGGAATGGCAGGATGGCGGTATACTGAGGTCCTATCAGTGAGTACCCCAGGGCTTTAGAGGTGATGGAGTCACACATAGGTATTAATTAACCTCAAAACACACTTGGGGAAAGGATTTTCCCATCCTCCACTTTGCCCAATTCAGTTCATTGTTGTACCTAACCAGGAAACGAAGGGGGTTTGTTTGGGAGACACTCTTCCTAAATATATTTGTGAAAGTCAAAAGCAGAAGGAAATTTACATGTAAAGCACCACAGGAAAGAGTAAGAATCACAGAAATGGGGATAAGGTGGGGAGAGATCAAAGCCATTACTCCAAGAGGAGAAGGTCATTAAATCAGCATTTCACTGTAGTTTCACGGACATAAGAAAACCAAGTTTGAATTGAATTTTGAACTTGAAATTTCTTAATTTTCTATTTTACTTTGATTTAACACCCTTTTAGAATATAACATGTGTTTTCTTTAGCACATGTCAAAAGTCTTGTCAAAATCTCATGAACTGTCTGTTTCAATATTTAACTCTGTTAGGCCACGTTATTTAGAATTTGAGTACGTATTTTCCATTGTATCTGTTCTGCCTCCTATCTCTGACTCTCCTCACCCCACCTGGAGAATGTCTTTGGTTTTCCTTACTAACATGTTGGATTTTGATTTTGGTAACTTTAAATTATGACCAAGGATGATTACATTTTTTTAAAGGCCAATACGTTTTTTAAAAAAAATTTATTTATTTTTAATTAATTTATTTTTGACCGCATTGGGTCTTCGTTACTGTGCGCAGGCTTTCTCTAGTTGTGGCGAGTGGGGGCTACTCTTTGTTGTGGTGCGCAGGCTTTTCATTGCGGTGGCTTCTCTTGTTGCGGAGCACGGGCTCTAGGTGCATGGGTTTCAGTAGTTGTGGCACTCGGGCTCAGTAGTTGTGGCTCGTGGACTCTAGAGCGCAGGCTCAGTAGTTGGGACGCACAGGCTTAGCTGCTCCGCGGCATGTGGGATCTTCCCGGACCAGGGATCGAACCCGTGTCTCCTGCACTGGCAGGTGGATTCCCAACCACTGTGCCACTAGGGAAGTCCCTAAAGGCCAATACTTTTTTAAAAGCGAGAGAATGGTTCATGTGACCTCATGCTGGTGAAACAAATTTAGATATTTTATTTCCTGCGCTTATCAAAGGGACCTTGTGCCTAATGGGCATTTTTGCACCACTGTTCCAATAAAATTGGTTCATTCATATCTCGCTATGAAAGCAGTTGTGCATAGATATAAAATGCTGGGCGACTGTTGGAAACAGTAATGGTCAAGATTCAAATTTTCTGAGGATAATAAATAGCTCACAAGACAAACTAATACCAAAATATAAATTATACTTGCGAAGTTGATCGCGTTTGCTTTTATTTTTAAGTCAGAAATTAACTGATGCTCTGAAAACGAGCATTGAACATAAATGCTGAATACAAGACACACATACATACACTCCTAAACTCATACACCATCTGCAACAGTCATTTTGTGAAGCAGTATGCTTATTCCAATATAGATACTACTGCTTAAATAATGTTTGAAAATTCTCTGTAAAACTGTATGTGTACCAGGTTATATTGCTTCATAAAATACATTCATCTCATTACTCTTAGGTTTCTTATTCCTCCTTTCTAACCCTATTCTCACAAAAGAATTAAATTAAAAGAATATTAAGGACATGCAATGACACCGAGGAAAAGAATATCCAGCATACACATACAGCATACACAAAAGTTTTTGAACAATTAACATGTCATTACATTCTAGGAATTGACATGTCCCCATGATTATTTCTGTAGTATAAGGAACTAAAAGTATCTTTACTGCCGCAAAACTTGGAATAAAATAAACACATGCCTAAATGACCAGAGGATCCATAAGATAACTCGCAGTCCATTTATGCACATAATGTAACACTGAGTAGCTATCAAATGTTCTTTAACAAAAGCCTCAACAATGACTGGCCTTTGATTGAGCCCTTCTTAGAATCAAGTACTATTCTAAGCTTTATACAAGATTTATCCTATTTATTCTACACAGATCAATAATAATCATTAGAGAAATGTCAATGAACCACCCAACCGGTTTTCATATACAGTGGTATTATCAAGGGGTCACTTACTTGTGCCCTGACTCATGAGCGATGGTGAAGGCCAGGCCAAGTCCCGTGTCCTCATTGATGGTACAACTTCGGTACTTACTGCACATCCCACTGATGGGGGCAAACCCTGTTAAAAGAGCAGTTTCAAACTCAAATTCAAAAGGAACACACACAGATACCTGATCATTTCCAATGCCCTCAAAATGTTCTGCACAGTTTTAATTCAAAGGATTAATGTATTTTCTTTTTTTGGTAGAAAAACACTAAAGGTATACGCCTCTCTGTCCTCTCTAAACAGAGAAGAGTAGGACTTAATACTTTCTTGCTTTTAAAAGATATTGTCATCAACTGAACCTCCTAACAACTGTATGAAGGCAGTATGAGTATCATAATTCCCATTTTATATACAGGATGGATAGCAAGTCGGAGGATATTTACATGCCTGATCTATGCTCATTATCTGGGTCAGAACGATTGCCAAAATGATAGCTAAACCAATGTAAAATAGTCACTTAACGGTAGTATTAGCATCTAAGCTCAAGGTGTATTTTCTAAGAGAAGACAAAGTATATTTTCTAAGAGACTCACCCTCATTTTTTTCTAAAGCAGATAACATGGAAAGGCCTAAAGAGTGTTAGCAGATTAACTTTATTTTTCTCCTATTCATTATAATGTGACAAATGTTCCTGTTCCCCAAAACTACCTCCTTCCAAGAGCAGTTATAAAATCACTTCAGCCTGTTCTCGAGTTTATCTTGAACTACATTACAGGGCTGAATGCCTTTCTTCCCAAGTGTGGGTCTTCATAACTAGTAGAACAAGGATATGTACCCAAGAGAATGAAATATATGCTTGTGAATTGACTGCATCCACCTTGCTGCCATGATGTAAGTGAGGTCATCTGGTAAACCTAATGTATAGGCACACATCATGGGTGGCACCACCATCATCATCAATGCTAAATAAATAGCAGTTAAATACCATACACTGTCCTATATGCCTCGTATACATCTACATGTGTAAAATTATATATTAGAAACTGAGGCTCAGAAAGGTGAATTAACTTGTGCAAGATCTCACAGTCATAAAGTCGAGACTCAGGATTTAAGTGCAGACATATTCGAAGTCAACACCTATGTTCTTTGCATTAGGACATGCTGCTTTAAATAAGTGACTTATAGACCAGTTGTTAGGGTTATGTTGTAACATAACTGTACTTGTTTCTCTAAGCCTTTCCGTATATTTTGGTCTATGACTGACTGGTGAAAGTACCTCTTCTCAAAATCCCTCTTCAAAACAGCAACAATGCACTAGGCTATCAAATGTCACTTTGTAAATTCCAAGGTCAGAATATGACTGAATGTATACCACCCCCATCATAAAAACCCAACCTATGGAACAATACCCCAAACGGTTGATTCTCAGTCATGCATCGTGTTTTGAAGACTGTGATTAATGGTGAACTATTAAAATAAACTTATTTTATAGGACATAATACAGGCATTAGAGAATTTTTTTAAACATCTTTATTGGAGTAAAGTCGCTTTACAATGGTGTGTTAGTTTCTGCTTTATAACAAAGTGAATCAGTTATACATATACATATGTTCCCATATCTCTTCCCTCTTGCATATCCCTCCCTCCCACCCTCCCTATCCCACCCCTCTAGGTGGTCACAAAGCACCGAGCTGATCTCCCTGTGCTATGCGGCTGCTTCCCACTAGCTATCTATTTTACGTTTGGTAGTGTATATATGTCCATGTTACTGTCTCACTTTGTCACAGCTTACCCTTCCCCCTCCCCATATCCTCAAGTCCATGCTCTAGTAGGTCTGTGTCTTTATTCTCGTCTTGGCCCTAGGTTCTTCACGACTTTTTTCCCTTAGATTCCATATATATGTGTTAGCATACGGTATTTCTTTTTCTCTTTCTGACTTACTTCACTCCGTATGACAGACTCTAGATCCATCCACCTCACTACAAATAACTCAATTTCGTTTCTTTATATGGCTGAGTAATATTCCATTGTATATATACGCCACATCTTCTTTATCCATTCATCGTCGATGGACACTTAGGCTGCTTCCATGTCCTGGCTATTGTAAATAGAGCTGCAATGAACATTTTGGTTGGTACATGACTCTTTTTGAATTATGCTATTCTCAGGGTATATGCCCACGAGTGGGATTGCTGGGTCGTACAGAAGTTCTATTTTTAGTTTTTTAAGGAACTTCCATACTGTTCTCCATAGTGGCTGTATCAATTTACATTCCCACCAACAGTGCAAGAGTCTTCCCTTTTCTCCACACCCTCTCCAGCATTTATTGCTTCTAGATGTTTTGATGATGGCCATTCTGACCGGTGTGAGGTGATATCTCATTGTAGTTTTGATTTGCATTTCTCTAATGATTAATGATGTTGAGCATTCTTTCATGTGTTCGTTGGCAATCTGTATATCTTCTTTGGAGAAATATCTATTTAGGTCTTCTGCCCATTTTGGGATTGGGTTGTTTGTTTTTTTGATATTGAGCTGCATGAGCTGCTTGTAAATTTTGGAGATTAATCCTTTGTCAGTTGCTTCATTTGCAAATATTTTCTCCCATTCTGAGAGTTGTCTTTTGGTCTTGTTTATGGTTTCCTTTGTGGTGCAAAAGCTTTTAAGTTTCATTAGGTCCCATTTGTTTATTTTTGTTTTTATTTCCATTTCTCTAGGAGGTGGGTCAAAAAGGATCTTGCTGTGATTTATGTCATAGAGTGTTCTGCCTATGTTTTCCTCTAAGAGTTTGATAGTATCTGGCCTTATATCTAGGTCTTTAATCCATTTTTAGTTTATTTTTGTGTATGGTGTTAGGGAGTGTTCTAATTTCATACATTTACATGTACCTGTCCAGTTTTCCCAGCACCAGTTATTGAAGAGGCTTTTTCTCCACTGTATATTCTTGCCTCCTTTATCAAAGATAAGGTGACCATATGTGCATGGGTTTATCTATGGGCTTTCTATCCTTTTCCATTGATCCATATTTCTGTTTTTGTGCCAGTACCATACTGTCTTGATTACTGTAGCTTTGTAGTATAGTCTGAAGCCAGGGAGCCTAATTCCTCCAGCTCCATTTTTCTTTCTCAAGGTCGCTTTGGCTATTCGGGGTCTTTTGTGTTTCCACACAAACTGTGAATTTTTTTGTTCTAGTTCTGTGAAAAATGCCAGTGGTAGTTTGATAGGGATTGCATTAAATCTGTAGATTGCTTTGGGTAGTAGAGTCATTTTCAAAATGTTGATTCTTCCAATCCAAGAACATGGTATATCTCTCCATCTATTTGTATCATCTTTAATTTCTTTCATCAGTGTCTTATAATTTTCTGCATACAGGTCTTTTGTCTCCTCAGGTAGGTTTATTCCTAGATATTTTATTCTTTTTGTTGCAATGGTAAATGGGAGTGTTTTCTTAATTTCACTTTCAGAGTTTTCATCATTAGTGTATAGGAATGCCAGAGATTTCTGTGCATTAATTTTGTATCCTGCTACTTTACCAATTACAGAGAATTTGAAAAATACAAAAAATAAAAAATTCTAAAAGTCCAATCCACTTTTTTTTAAAACAAATTTATTTTATTTATTTATTTTTGGCTGTGTTGGGTCTTCGTTGCCGTGCGTGGGCTTTCTCTAGTTGTGGCGTGCAGGCTTCTCATTGAGGAGGCTTCTCTTGTTGCGGAGCATGGGCTCTAGGCACTCGGGCTTCAGTAGTTGTGGCTCGCTGGCTCAGTTGTGGCTCGCAGGTTCTAGAGTGCAGGCTCAGTACTTGTGGAGCATGGGCTTAGTTGCTCTGTGGCATGTGGGATCTTCCCGGACCGGGGCACAAACCCATGTCCCCTGCATCGGCAGGAGGACTCGCAACCACTGCGCCACCAAGGAAGCCCCCCATCTACTTTTATCTTTAATATATTATGAAGGATTATAAAGCACTTCAAGGAAAAATATATTTTGAGGAAAAAATGGGAGTAAATCATGTAAACTTTTCTCAGTCTCCCCACATTTTTACTATCAATCTGGACTATCAGTTGTGTCTGAAAAATATGGCTTCTACTGCCTGTTTTAGTAAAGGAAGTTCTACTGGAACACAGCCACGCTCACTTGTTTACATACTGTCTTTTTCACTAATACAGCTGAAGTGAGTACTTTCAACAGAGCTTGTATGACACACGCAAAGCCTAACATATTTACTGTCTTGCCCTTTGCAGAAAACATTTGCCCACCCCGATCTAGATGAGCATCAATGCATTTTTTAAAATTGTCGAATTCCTACTGTGTGCAACAGACTCTACTAGAAAACATAATATAGATGTGAAAGGTAGAGTGCTTATTCACTGTCTTGTACAAATATGGAAGAGCTGAGTCCTTCAAAGTTCAAGTAACTTTCTAAAAGAAGCGTGCTATCTAGGGGCATAGCTGAATGCCACGGAGACCAGTCAAATTCTTTTCAGCTATCCGGTTCTGCAGTCAAGATGCTTGTGGAATAACCTACAACTTGTGTAGTTAAATGTCAATTTATCTCAGGCCTGAAGGATCATCAAAAGGTTTAACACAGAAAAACACAACAGGAATAAAGTAAAGGGGTCCCCATTCCACACTGAGTTCAGCTAAAAAGAACAATATTCAGCAGAGGGTACAATGAAGATACTCCACAATTTGCAGATTAAGTCTCCTTATTAAGAATCCTAAGGGCCACCCACCCAACAGAAAGTTTCCAGACTGTGTTTTCAGCTAACATGGGTGTGCATGAAGCATTTGCTCACATCATACCTAGAGTATCACATGGTTCGTTCTTCCAGGAACAGATATCAAATCCCGTGAGTAAGATGGCGTGGTCATGTCTCTTGCCATTCTTTCCAATGAGGGCAGACTGCCACTGACAAAAACTATTCAGAGATTGGTCTGCATGATGGTTGATCAATAATCCTCCCTGTGGGAAAGCCACACAAATTAAAGTGTGATTTTGTCACAGAGATGAGAACGTTGCATCGTTCCATTTGTACAGGCAAACACAGAAGCATCCTGTTTCTGGGGGAAGGGTCAGCAGAGGAAAACATCTGAGCTAAGGCTGGACATATTGGTGTTAAAAAAAAAATACTAAAAATATTTTGGATAAATGCTCACAGTGTTGACAGTTACTACAGAGTTTCAGTAGTGTGCTTTATGACCAACTGTGTTTCTACAACAAATAAACTGGCATCAGTGAGAAACACCTTTGTTCATCTCATGCTGGTACCATCTTTATAGAACTGTTATTACTATTAGAACATAGTTATTAATTAATGGGGATAAAGTTCCATGGCTTCTTCAACAAAGCATGAGGACGGTACTGACCATAGCTTATATACCCCTACGTCAAAATTTCCAGCCAAGGGCTCGGCACATCATAGGTTACAATCCATCAATCGATAAAAATGAAAGCTCACTGAATGGATGAAGAAACAAAGAGCCACAATATTCTAAAGGGTAAGAAAGGACCTAGTCTTCAAATAATTTTTATCACAATGTTTTCTCAGAACTACTGACCTGGGTCGAATTGAGGGTTTTTAGGCAAAATCTTTAATTATCAGTGAACTAGGATGTTGCTGACTTTGAGTCCTTGGGCAAAGTGTGAGTGGTAAGTTAGACAGAAGGGTCTCCCGAACAACACACACCTTCTCTGCCTTTCCAAAATTCTAAGGATACTTTGATACGTTGTTAACCTCTGTAGCGCTACAGACCTGGGCAATTAGGTTCACTTTTGTCTGGTCTCTGACTCTCTGCTTTGTCCATTCATTACTGGAGTTACAGATGGAGAGGAAAAGCCTCAGGGGACTTCAAAATAGTTGTGCTGGTAATCCCCACCTCAGAAAATACAGTTTCAACATCAAAACACTACAAAGCAGTAGGTGCCATGCAACTTAACACTTTATTATATGTTCTGTCTTGCATCTCACTGTAAGAAAGTCAAGGGCAGTTAAATATTCCTTGTTTAGTTTCTGTAGTACCTAAGGTGGTTGGTTTTGGGAGACAGTAGGTTTACCACCAGAATTCTCAGATGACTTCTTTTCAGTATATTTTCAAAATGCCCTTTGTACCTACCCAGCATCTCCAACTTGAAAAATCCAGCTAACTTTTAAATCTCTTACCAAATGCACTTTCCTTGTGAAGCTTCCATAATATTTATATAACATAATATCTATATTTTACTTTTGTATTCATATTATATATGCACATTTAATCATACTGGATATCACTGTATATCGAAAAATATATATTGCATATATATTTGGTATGTTTATATATAAATAATTATTTTGTGATGTTTTAGTATTTAAATGTACAACCCTATTAGACTGTACCTTCCTTGAGGGTAATTTGAAATTTTCAAACTTGAATTTCTAATGACAATGGCGTGGGCTGGCACACAGTATGTGTTCAGTAAGTGTATCCTGAATGGCAGGATGAATGATGAAGGAAATGAAGTCTGGCACTTACAGGTTCTTGTTCCAGAAGAATGAGGCTGACTACAACAATATTTATATCACTTCCAATGGTCCCATCTTTAAAGAGGCTGGAAACCTGGTGGAACAAATTGAAATCGAACAAAAGTAAAAGAAACAAAATTTGAAAATTTCCAAAACCGCCAGGGGACATCAGACATAATATGAGCATGTATGTTTTGGTTGTACTAAATACATGTATGTATGAAGCCAGTTTCCTCCAAATTTAATTTTTTTCAATGAAATCATGTGGCTACACCTGCTATTCAATGCATGCGGGGAATTCCATGATATTTAGCTATCTTGGAGAGGCAGGGGGTAGGGGTCCTGACACTCTCCCTTACCATGTTCATGACAGTGAGAATGTACGTGGTGACATTGGCCTTGCCATGCTTTTCCACCATTTTCTTATCTGCTACCACAAGGGTTTCCACGTTTAGGCCTTTTTGAGACTTTCCAGCTGATCTTCTGGGCCGCCCTGCACTCCCGTATTCATCAAACATGAGATAGGTATCCTCTGTGGGAGGCTTAGGGGCATCTACAAGGAACAGAAGAGCATTTGGAGGGCTATCAGCAGAGATCATCCAGGGGAGACAGACAGAAATCTAAACAAGGGGAGGAGAGAGACCATGTAACCAACACTTCACTCATCTCCTAATAAATGATGCCACTGGTACCTGTCCTGGGGCTATGGACCTAATTTATGGTCAAGAGAGATTCTTTCAAAAGAAGTTTGGATAGATGGATGGATGGATGGACGGACAGACAAATGGATTCAGTAACTCAAAAATGTTCTTCTAAAGAGTCAAAGAAAACAAGCTACAATTCTAGTTGGAAGAGCAGGTCAAGAAAAATCAGTATTGTGGGAATGAAACGCTCATTTTATTGCTAAGAAACTGCAGAAACAAGACATCATCCTTTGCTTCTGAATTCATTATCACACTTTGTATATTATTTTCTAAATAAAATTTAGAAATATGTATCCTGTAGAACACTGCCCATGTTCTTGTTTCATCAACACAAACTTTAATGTAGCACAAAGTAAGTGGTCAATAAGGGCTCTTTGACCTGAATATTAATTTAGTTGCTGGGGAGACAGCATAGTCAGAAGTGATACTTAAAATCAATACTTTGGGCTTCCCTGGTGGCACAGTGGTTGCGAGTCCGCCTGCCGATGCAGGCGACATGGGTTCGTGCCCCGGTCCGGGAGGATCCCACATGCCGCGGAGCCGCTGGGCCCGTGAGCCGTGGCCGCTGAGCCTGCGCGTCCGGAGCCTGTGCTCCGCAGCGGGAGAGGCCACAACAGTGAGAGGCCCGCATACCGCAAATAAATAAATAAATAAATAAAATCAATACTTTGTAATAGATAAGGTACAGGCATGGGTATTGGCCACAGTCTCTGAGCAGAGACCCGGAAGTACCCGTTGGATTAAGCACGACCCCTTTAGTTAATGGACTGTGACAGATGCAAGGGTTGCTGGGAAGGGAAACGCATTTGAAAAGCTCAGGACAGCATGTACTACTAATATGGATATATTTTAATACTTTAACAACTGGTATAGTCATTATAGTGAAGTCAGTGTTCCACAGAGAGAAATTAAAAAATCAAATCATTGAGAGTTCGATTTAAAACCTCAAGTAGGCCATTTTGATAAATGACTCTGAGTTTCAGTTTCCTCATCGAGGAAAAGAGTATAATATCCAACCATAAGGTTGCTCTAAAGATTAGCTTTTACGTCTCAGATCAAATACATATCATTGCCACTATAAACGTCATTACTATCATTAATTAATACCACTACTATTATAAATTCATGCCAAATAGATGTTCTTTAAAAAGGATATTTCAGTTACACCCAAACCCCCAAAACCAATTAAAGTGGTAGAAACTGTCTTGCATTTTGCTCGTGATCAGCACGGAAGGGATACCACTTCCTCTTCTCCGTGGATATCACCTGGCTGCCCTGGCCAACTAGCTAGTCCTGTGCCGCTCATGGCGCCTGAGACTTTGAAATGGGGCTGGTGCCACTGAAGGAACCAAATTTTTCATTTCAGTTAATCTTTATTCATTTTATTTTACACTTAAAAAGTCATATTTGCTTCAGCTATTGAAAACCTTAAGCATATTTGGAACAGTTTGACTACATAAGTCTACTTTTAAACTTGAACTTTAAATTTTATGAAATCTAGATACAGATTAAGTATTTCTGGTGAGAATTTGTTGTCTGATTTGGAATGGTTCTCGAAGTGTGAAATACACAGATTTACAAAACTTAATATGAAAAAAGAATATAATACTTCATTTTAATTTGTTTTCATTGGTTATATTGATGACATGTTGAGATATTTTTTATATATTGTGTTAAATATATTATTAATATTAATTTATCCATTTAAATATCTTTTAATGTGGCATTTAAAAAATGTAAAATCAGGGGCTTCCCTGGTGGCGCAGTGGTTGAGAGTCCGCCTGCCGATGCAGGGGATACGGGTTCGTGCCCCGGTCCGGGAAGATCCCACATGCCGCGGAGCGGCTGGGCCCGTGAGCCATGGCCGCTGAGCCTGCGCATCCGGAGCCTGTGCCCCGCAACGGGAGAGGCCACAACAGTGAGAGGCCCGCATACCACAAAAAAAAAAAAAAAAAATGTAAAATCACATTCGGGGCAGTTGTCATATTTCTGTTGGACACTGCTGGTCTGAAAAATGCAGACGGTTGGGCCCGGGTCACAAACCAAGTCCAAGTGTCCGTATGTTTCATCGCCACCTCCAATCAGGTGCCAGTATTCTTGTTAACTGGGAAGTCTTTCCCTCAAATCCTCAAAAGGAACACCCAACCACATCTGGGAATTCACCTCTGATTTCTTTCATCATTTGGAAGACTAGGTCCTTTTCTCACGGGTACAGAAACTAAAATAATATTGGGACCTTCGACAAAAAAGTAAAAGATGGTGGGGCTTCCCTGGTGGCGCAGTGGTTGAGAATCTGCCTGCTGATGCAGGGGACACAAGTTCGAGTCCTGGTCCGGGAAGATCCCACATGCCGTGGAGCAACTAGGTCCGTGAGCCACAACTACTGAGTCTGTGCGTCTGGAGCCTGTGCTCCGCAACAAGAGAGGCCGCGACAGTGAGAGGCCCGCGCACCGCGATGAAGAGTGGGCCCCGCTCGCCGCAACTAGAGAAAGCCCTCGCTTTCAGAAATGAAGAAATGAAGACCCAACACAGCCAAGATAAATAAAGAAAACTTAATGAACTCCTATCCCCAACATCTTCTAAAAGAAAAAAGTAAAAGATGTTAAAAGAGGAAAATAAATCTTTCCAGTTTAACTTAGAAAAAATGATCACCCAGTTTTTGTCTGACAGGGGTGATTTCTGGTTCATCTCCAAGATTAATGTCAGTGGGGGCGTAGCGTAGCCCAATTTTAACCTGCAAAGTCAGCACACCCAATGGCACTTGGGAAAACCTGTCGAGGGCCCAGAGAGGAACAGAACAAGAAAAAGTTTCCTTACATACATTTCTTGCGTCGTCCACAAAAATGCTGCCTTTGCAACCTTCCATGGTGATGTTTTCTTTCTGGACTCCAAGATGTGTGGGGAGTGCGGCTTGGGGGGTGACCAGCGGAGTTGCCGCTGGAGCTCAGGTAGCCGTGGCAACGCTGGACCTTCTCCTCGGCCGTCCTTTTGTATAGCACGTGAGGATGGTGGCCTGCAGGGGAGCTGTAGTTATGTTCCTGGGCCAGGAGCTGAGGTAATGGCGAGATGAGGAATTCATTTTTTCGTGTCCTTATGAGACCTGACTAAAAAGCCAAACACAAAGAAAATATTAAGGATACCATGCATCCCCTTTTTTTTTTTTTTTTTTTTTTGCGGTACGTGGGCCTCTCACTGTTGTGGCCTCTCCCGTTGCGGAGCACAGGCTCCGGACGCGCAGGCTCAGCGGCCACGGCTCATGGTCCCAGCCGCTCCGCGGCACGCGGGATCCTCCCGGACCGGGGCACGAACCCGCGTCCCCTGCATCGGCAGGCGGACTCTCAACCACTGCGCCACCAGGGAAGCCCCAGCATCCCTTTTTTGATGTGTTGATCTTCAGCAACTGTTTATCAGCTTCTTCCCATGTGCAGGCACTGTGCTAAACGCTTGGCGTGTATCATGTTGTTTTTATCTGCACCATGAGCAGTGACAAGTGTTATTACCCCCATTTTACAGATGAGAAAACTTAGGCTAAGATAGTAAGTAGGAAAGCTAGTACTGGCACCCAGAATTTTCCACATACTGGGGCAGTACTGTTAATTACTATTCTAGGCTGCCAGTCTTGGTGTTTGGGACGCAAGGGCTAAGCCATGTGACATCCTGGGAGTCTCCACATCTAGGGCATGGCAGACACTGTGGTAAACACAGGACAGAGTGATGAACTGAAAAACAGCCCCACGCTGAAAGAGCTTATAGTGTAGACAGTAAAAACAAAGACATTCCGTCTTGATTTCATAAGCGCTCGACAAAAGTAGTAGCAAGGATTGCAAAGTGACTGATTATCACTTATCTCCAAGTAGAGGTCTGGGGAATCCAATGGGTTGCACCATCACGAAGAGACATATCTGCTATATTGAGAAGAAAGAGGGAACTGGGGCGAGCCCATCCAATCACAACGCCACTTGCAAGTTCATGGCACAATACGTCTATCTTTGCACCTGATACTTCGGCCACAGTACACCCCTGCCTTTTTCCCTGCACGCTTCGTGCTCTCTCTTCTCAGCACTCGGCTCAGAATTTCCCTGATCTTCAGGCGCTGCTATGGAAAGTGCAATCTGTGGACCAGCGGCTCCAGCCTCAGCCGGGGGGTCTGGTTAGAAATGCAGACTCTTAGGTCTCTCCCCAGACCTGCGGACTCACAATCTACATTTTATGTAGATCCCGCGTGATTTATCTGCCCGTTAACGTTTGCAAAGCACTGACACAGGCTAGCAATTCTTAAACTTTGCTGAACGTAGGAAACGCCTGCAGATCTAAACACACACACACACACACACACACACACACACACACACACACACACACACACACACAGAGTCACTCACTCCCAGACAGAATCCCATGCCATCAAAACCTGAATCTCTTGTGACTCATGTATCAAACATTTTTTTCACTGCTCCAAGGATTACACCAAAGTACAGAGTTTGTGACCCAGTGCTTCAGGTCCCACCTGCTTCATGTGCAAAATGGGGAGAATTCTTCCTGCCCTGACCACCTTGCAAGGGGAGATAAAATAACCGTTGCAGAAGCCCTTTAAACACTCTCAATCGCTGCAGTTTGGATGACTGACCAAAATGAGTGAGTGAACCAACCCACATTCACTGAGCGCCAGCGAGGTGCCAGGCACGCAGGTAGCTGCAAGCACATACCTGTGCAGGAAGTACGCACACACAGCATGCGGTCTGCTGGAGCCAGACACATCAATAGTCAAGGACGTAAGGGGATGTCAGGGTGAGGGCAGGTTACCAAGGGAACACAGAGGCGGGTGTGGGCTGTCCCCAGACCTTATTTTAAGCCTCTGTCATGATTCAGTTTCTCACTCCTAAAAGGAGTCCCAGATTGTGTCACGTGGTTCTGATTTTCCTTCCACTTGAGAAGTCTGCTGCCTTCTTAAAGACTGTCTTATGAGGACTTCCCTGGCGGTCCAGTAGTTAAGACGTCGCGCTTCCACTGCAGGGGTCGCGGGTTCGATCCCTGGTCCGGGAACTAAGACCCTGCATGCCTCGTGGCGTGGCCAACCCCGCCCCCCATGCCCCAAACCAAACCAAACCAAACCAAAACACCAAAGACTGTCTTACGGTCTGCGTCACCAGCACGATGCTTTTCTTCGTTCAGCAAACACACTGAGCATCTAATTCACAGCCCTGTTCTAGGCACTCGCATAAAGAGGCACAAAGTCATGAAGCAGTTCACACTCCTGCTGTCATAGAGATGACGGGAGAATCAACTTGCAACAAAAATTTAAAGAAGTAAAATCTCACGATCCCAGAAATCCTGTCCACCCACCGTACCTTAGGCTGTATCTCAGAGCAGCCCGTCCCCCACCCCCCCACCAGCCCAGTGCCAGGCTGGCAGACACTTTCATCCTTCACTTGGACACTTTCTATTGAACCTTCCAAATGCCCCATCTTCTCCGATATGGTCTCCTGACAGTGGCCAGTGTCCTCGGCCAGCATGAATCAACTCACTTCACGCGCCCTGGTATTCGTCTCAAATCCGAATCCCTTTTCCCGGCCCCGGAATCTCTCCATCGTCTGCTTCCTTTGGAGCCTGGCAGCTGTGTCTGTCCTCTCTCCTTCATACCATCCTGAATAGGACACGTCTTTGACTTTTTCTCTTGGCTGCATTGGGCCTTCGTTGCTGTGCTTGGGCTTCCTGTGGTTGTGGCGAGCAGGAGCTCCTCTTCGTTGCGGTGCACGGGCTTCTCATTGTGCTGGCTTCTCTTGTTGCGGAGCACGGGCTCCAGACGCTCAGACTCAGTAGTTGTGGCGCATGGGCTTAGCTGCCCCGCGGCGTATGGGATCTTCCGGGATCAGGGCTCGAACCCGTGTCCCCTGCATTGGCAGACGGATTCTTAACCACTGCGCCGCCAGGGAAGCCCCAGAGGATTTACTTTTATAAGGGAAAAGCCCATGTGTCGGGGGCTTCTTCCTTTACCAGGAAGGAGAGGTTGACTAAAACTCGAGAAATTCTTATCAACTGAGAAGTTTCCGCCTTAAATCTTCGTAACAGCCATACCCTTGTTTACTAGGCTTTGCCTGATAGGCTCCCATAATTGCCACCCCCTACCCCAACCTTTCTACTGTCTTTAGTTGGAGATGGTATTTAAGGGGGCAGGGGATGGCTTGGGCCTTTTGGGGGAGTTATTCAGCTTTCCTGGGCATCTCCCATGCACACAGGAGGTATACTTGTTATTAAATGTCTATTTGTTTTCTCCTGTTAATCTCTCCTTTATTACAGTTGGGGGCGTGGTCTCAGCCAAGAACCTAAAAGGGTAAAGAGAAAATTCCTTTCCTTGCCTGCACATTTTTTTTTCCTTAACATCTTTATTGGAGTATAATTGCTTTACAATGGTGCTTTAGTTTCTGCTGTTTAACAAAGTGAATCAGCTATACATATGTATATACCCCCATATCTCCTCCCATATGCATATATCCCCATATCTCCTCCCTCTTGCGTCTCCCTCCCACCCCTCTAGGTGGTCACAAAGCACCGAGCTGATCTCCCTGTGCTATGCGGCTGCTTCCCACTAGCTCTCTGTTTTACACTTGGTAGCGTATGTATGTCCATGCCACTCTCTCACTTCCTCCCAGCTTACCCTTCCCCCTCCCCGTGTCCTCAAGTCCACTGTCTACGTCTACGTCTTTATTCCTTGCCTACAAACTCTTACCCGAGGTCGCACACGCTTTTCCTTTCCCTGCCATCTTCTTCCTCCACAGACTCACTCGCTTGCCCTTCTGATGCTCTTTGCTTTGTCTTGGATTCAATACCATCTTCCCAGAGAGACAGGACTCGGGATACTGTTGTAAACTACCCTCTCCACTTCCCGTATTTCAGGCCACAGTTGATTTGCTGTGTGTCCTACCTCAGTGAAGGAAACAAAGGAAATGCAAACTTCCCACCACCTCTGATGTCCAGTTTAAAGGTCCAGTTGTACACTGGCATTACTGGTGTACGCCACGCGTCACCAACCAACAACTAACTGGCTATTATCCTACATACACGTGTGGAAGTGGCGACCTGAAGCATCTCAGAGCGTAGGGGGTGCTGAGGGCGGGCATGCCAGCACTCTCCTCCCTTTCCAGGCAGGGAAACCAGAACTGGGAAGCGACATGTTCAAATTCACAAAAACCTTGAACTCTTTCTATATTACAGATTTTGTACGCAGATCGGTTATGGGGTCCCTGGAGAAAGAGAACCAGGCATGGCTTTCTTGACATAAGAGAAGCCATTTTGGCCTAAGCCATTTTGTGATCTAAGCCTGGCCGCCACGCTTGACCTTGAACAGGTCTCAGTAGCCAAGGAACTGAAGGGAACACAGGAATGCAGGAACAGAGGAAAGGCAGTCAAATAACGGTGCAGTGATCAAGCGGAGTCCTAGTTCCTCCTCAAGGGATAGACATAATTGTTGTCTCTGAGTTCTGCAGGGACTAAGACCCCAGCTTAGGTGGAGGACGGGATGATGACCTTGACCGTCCTGACTTCAATCAACTAAAGCTTGCACTCTGTCGACCTTGGCCCCCAATTCTGAGCCGAGTTCTTCTCTGCTCAAGCCCCTTCATGAATACACACGTGCCCTGAGCGTCAAACTTCCCCAACTGTGCTGTTCGGGGAGATGCTGCTTTGGGAGGGACCCCCCAGCGCTCTCCTCACGCGCTGCAAGTAGTAACACCCCCTTCGCTTGCTTGTGTCTGTTGGCTGGACACCCACCAAGAGGCGAATCCAGTTTTGGGGTAACAGTGTGAAGGCAGGAGCCCTCCCTGTAATACCTTAAACTTCACAGCCACCCTGTGAGCGCTGGGAGCCCAGGTGGGATTCAGGGCGCCCTTTCCTGAGCAGGGCCCTCACATCTAAGGCCGGCCTGCCAGTGCCCTCACCTCGCCAAGCTGTGGGAAGACAAAAGGCCCCATTTACAATCCCCAGCAGACAGAGCGAACAGTTAAGGGGGTGGGGGGAGAATAGGGAATTATCCATGAAAGCTCTGCAGCCTTGCTAACTTCCTAACTTGGTGAAACTCATATCAAAGGCTTAAGCCACTCAACTGCCTTAACTGGACCAACCGGTTTAGAAGCTTTTCTCTTTTCTCGTTATTTCTGGAGAACTGTAGGCAACTCAAAGGCAGAGGGAGAACTTCTGCATTAAGAAAGCAATAAAAAAAAAAAAAAAGGGCATCTTATATTGGGACAACACACGGGGCCCAAACAGCCCTCTATATTGCAGTTTAGGGCAACAAGGACAAAACTTCAGAACAATTCTTTACAGCAAAACCAGCATTTTACAGGGCTGGATATTAAGGAAGAAAAATATGCTTTGGGGGGGTTTAGTTTGATAGGAAACAGTGGAGTCTAACCAAAAATACAGTCTACAGTTTAAAAATATAAACCCAGGACCTCTAAAAGGGGCCATCTGTTTAACTGTAGAATGTATGAAGCATTTTGAGTGACTGAACACCTGTGACATTCTGACAAAATGTGGCTTGGAAGACAAGATGGATCTGGGGTCCCATGGGCTTCCAAGTAAATGGGAGAAGCAGGGATGAAACAAGTGATGGTCACAGCTGGGTGCGGAACATTCCTTTGTGTCAAGTACGGAGGAAAACAAGCAGGGTTCTGCGAGAGAAAATATCAGAAAGAGTGAGGGAAGAGGGGACACTGATTTGGGAAGGTTTTTAGGAAAAAAGTTTTTAAAATTGAAATATAGTTGATTCACAGTGTTTCAGGTATACAGCAAAGTGATTCCATTATATATATATACATACACACACAAATTCATATATATGCACATATTATCATGTTTTCTATTATGGTTTATTATAGCATATTAAATATAGTTCCCTGGGCTATATAGTAGGACCTTGCTGTTTATCTATTTTATACAGAGAGTTTGTATCTGCTAATCCCAAACTTCTAATTTATCCCTCCCCCACCCCCTTCCCCCTTCGGTAACCATAAGTTTGTTTTTGGAAGGTTTTCTGAGGACAGGTATTTTCACAGAGACCAGAAGCCCTTTCCTGGTTCACACAGGTGGAACCTAGAAAGAACTATAAGGTGGAAAGCTCAGAACTGAGGACAGGAGAGGCTGGCCAGGCAGAGGAGGCTGGTGGAGCCCTAGAGGTCCGCTCCGCAGAGGCTGCAGCGTGCGGACACCCTTAGGCGTCCCCTAGGCTAGAAGGACAGGAAAGGCCCCAGGTCCATGGAGATGTGGGTGCAATAAGCTGAGAGCCGCTCCCAGCTCCCCTTCTGGACTGAATACTGTTTCCACATGTTCAATCTTTTCCATCAATATGGTTCAATCTCTTCCAATTTTGAAGACCTAGAAATTCAGTCCTGTAGTTCAGCTGCTAAGTTTAAAAATTCAATGGATAATGACCAAGAGTCAATAATATATTCAGATCAGATTTTTTTCCATTTTATACTTTTAAAAAGGAGATACTGTAAGACAATATGTTTTATTTGTTAGCAGCTGTTTCCTATTTTAGATTTCAATGGCCTACATTTTTCTCAAAGGACTCATGTCAGGTACCAATCAGACTCCAAGAAATTTCCCTCAATTTCCATTTAAAACTCCCTCCCTATAGGTCATATCTGAACTCTATCAAAGGCTTTAGATTTAACAGAAAAAGGAGACAGCAGATTCTAGAAACAGTTGATGAATAAAGTGCTGGTATGAAGGCACAATTTTTTTTTAAAAAAAGTTCGGAGTGAACAGCCTTAAAGATCAATGAAAATTAGGACAAGACAAGCTCCCTGAAGGCAGGGTCTCTGTGTTAGGCAACTCGTATCCCAACACTTAACACACAGTAAATAATCCAAAACTAAAGACTTAATGGGTTAATGAGGTTTGTTAAAAATGAAGCAGAACTTCAAATAAAATAATAATTTAAAAAGAATTCCATAGGCAGTATCATTTATCTATTTCTTTTTTTTTTTTTTTTTTTTTTTTTTTTTTTTTTGAAGTATGCGGGCCTCACTGTTGTGGCCTCTCCCGTAGCGGAGCACAGGCTCCGGACGCGCAGGCTCAGCGGCCACGGCTCACGGGCCCAGCCGCTCCGCGGCATGTGGGATCCTCCCGGACCGGGGCACGAACCCGTGTCCCCCGCATCGGCAGGCGGACTCCCAACCACTGCGCCACCAGGGAAGCCCCAATCTATTTCTATTTTTACTAAAGACTAACTGACAGAACAACAAAGTAGCCCCCATGAGGATGGCTGGAGAAGTAATGGCAAAGACATATATTTGCGGTTATCAATAATCAAATTATTTTTCACTTAAAAATTTTTTAACGTATATCCTAAAAATACCGTGACTTCGCTGAAGACGTCACTTTCTTTTACGACAACATGGATGGACCTAGAGGGTATTGTGCTAAGTGAGGTAAGTCAGACAGACAGAGAAAGAGAAACACCGTATGGTCTCACTTATATATGAAATCTGAAAAACAAAAGAACAAACATACTAAAACAGAAACAGAGTCACAAATACAGAGGACAGGTCGTTGCCAAGCAGAGGGGGAGAGAAATATGTGAGGGCTATTCAGAGGCACACACTTCCAGTTACTAAATAAATGAGTTGTGGGTATGAAAAGTACAGTCTGGAGAATATACAGTCAATAATTATGTAATATCTTTGTATGGTGAGGGCTGATGACTAGTCTCACTGTGCTGATCATTTTGAAATGTAGAGAAACACTGAATCGCTGTTGTGCACCAGGAATTAACATAGTGTTGCGGGTCAATTTTACTTCAAAAACAAATTCATAAAGGAAGAGATCCGATGAGTGGTTACCAGAGGCAAGGGGTTGGGGGGAGGAAGATCTGGATGAAGGCAGAGTCAAAAGGCACAGACTTCCAGTTACAAGATAAACAGGTACCAGGGATGTCATGTACAACATATAGATATAGTTAACACTGCTGTATGTTACCTATGAGAATTTTTGAGAGTAAATCTGGAGTTCTCATCACAAAGGAAAAATCTTTCTCTATTTCTTTAATTTTGTATCTGTATGAGATGATAGATGTTCACTCCACTTAACTGTGGTAATCATTTCATGACGTATTAAGTCGAACCATTATGGTTTACACTTTAAACTTATGCAGTTCTGTATGTCAATTATATCTCCATAAAACTGGCAGGAAAAAAATAAACAACTACTTTAACTCCCAGTGGGGCGGGAGAGGTGAAGACATCATAGTATTTAAAAACAAAACAAAACCAAACAAAAAAACCCCCACTCTTGTGTCTAAATAATAGTACTAAATAATAACTGATTTGTTGGCCAACATACATGAGGACACTCCAAAGGAGAAATCTCAGTTCAGAATAAGCAAAAAGCTTAAGAAATGTCATCAGTACGAAACAAAATTCCACCGTCCAGGGGTTCGGGAAGGAGACAAAGAAAGCATCGGAGAAATGAAAGACCAGGAAGTAAGGAAAAGTCTGAGAAAGACTTTAATTGAGGAAAACCATCCGCAATACAATATTTTAGGATTTTGTGAAGAAGTAACAAATATTATTAAGGTAAAATGGAATGGTACAAGGACAATGCATTAAGGGACGCACTCGATATAAAAATGAAAGAGATGAGAGGTAAAATTTAAGCTCTGCTGCTTGGTAGCTGGGCTGAAGCATTCTGAACTTCTGTTTGCTTTTATTCCCCTTCTTTTTCCCATCTGTGAAATGGGAATAAAAGTATCCCTAACTTGGGGGTTTCTCATTGGTTAAATAAATGAATATTTATCAGGTACTGTGCTTAGCCGTGCATTGCTCAGTAAATGCTAACATAAAAAATAGAGACATAATGACTGTTAAAAAGAAAATTAGGGACTTGGGAGTATATTAAAAAACAACAACAACAACAACAAAAAAACAGGTTCCAGGTGAAAAACATGTGGAACCATTTCCAGTCCCATGATCAGAGAAGAGACAAATGTGATAAAATTTTGCCAAGAGCATGTGGACCCTGAAAACATCCTCAGTTCTCTATAAAGTACATAATTCTAAGAAACTGAAATAGAATTTTTTTGCCATATGCATCTACACATGCAGAGCTGGATTAACAGACAACAGGCCCTTACACGTGGACACACACTTTGAAAAAAGAATGCATGTTCACGATTCCCTATTACCGTCAAAGGGGAAAAAAAAAATCTCACGTGCTGGGAGGAAAAAAACCAAAAATATGTATGTCAACAAAAATCTAGCATTTCTCATCCATTCATTGATGTTAGTATGACCATCAATGGGACTCACACTACAAATACGACTTAGAAGGGAATTTATGTTTTCCAGAGTCATATACACGGTCCTCTTTCTTCAAAAAACGGTAAAGCCCAGTCCATAAAAATTTAATCAGATACCATCAATATCCCCAAATTCCTCACAGCCTGGTGAGAGACGAGGGGGTATGAAGCTAATAAGAGCCACAACGAATTTTCAATCCTGTGATGGTTAAGTGCCCCTTTCAGCTTTTCTCTTATCTCCTGAGGAAGCTTACATACCTCTCAAGAACAAACCTCTCATTTTCCAAGTCCCTGATTTGCAAAATGACAATAATAATAGCACTTCCCTTACCCGGGTTTTTAGAGAATTAAGTGAGTTAATACTTTTAAAGTGCTAAGAAGAGCTCTTGGCAAGAAAACACTCAAAATGTGTTTACTGTTGTTATAATTATTGTATTTGATTATTTGAGGGAACAGAGCAGAGAAGCCAGGCCTTTTTCTAACAGTGTGTATTAACATTTTCCCCCTCAATTGGACCTGAAATTCTGGGAAGTGGCATCAGTGTTCTGTTATTGGGAAAAACAGTGAAAGGACTGAACAAGGCTTTAAGACCTGAACAGAGACATATTAATGAAATTCTTGCAAACATAACTGAAGGTATTTAAAGACACAGGTGAAATCATGAATTTTTCTACCTTGGAGAATTGCTGGAATTCTAGGTTTTAGTTTTGATTTGGTGGTTGGTTTTGATGGGGATGGGAAAGAGAGACGGGAAATGAAATCACGGACTGCTCCTCTACATGATCCTTTTTGCGCCCATCAACTTCTCATCCACAATGCTCTTTAGTTAAATTTAAGTCTATCCTTAGTCCCTTCTGAAAACCCAACCTCTTACCCACTTGCCCTCCTTGAAAAGAGACAACGTCATGGAGAAAAGGATTTTTTTTTGATCACCCTTAAAGACTAGATGGATGGTTGCTGCTGGGAGAAGAGAGAAAAAAAAAAAAAGCAAAGCAGACTTTCTGGAGTATAGGGTAGAATGCACCATAACTGTGGACTAGCGTTCTCAAGTTACAAGCTGGCCATCTGCTCAGATGGGACACGTAAAGGCCCACCTCCTCCCAGTGAACACCTGAGCAGATCACTCCAAGCCGTTCAAGAGATGCTCACTGAGCACTAGGCCTGTGGTACACGCAGCTGCATCACTGGGCAAAGATGATTTACCCACGTGACTCCTGACCTCAGCCGGGCAGGTAGAGTCTCCATGTACGCTCAGTCCCTGTGGCTTTCTGAATCACACTGATAATAATGGATTTGAAAAAAGGTCCAAAAATCTTGCTGCAGGAGCTCTTAGAAATGCCTGACTTTTTTCTTTCCTAGCCAGGGATTGGCTACTTCTTCAACTACTCCAGTAGGTTCAAAATGAATTATCCTGTACTTCCACTTACAGTAACCAAATCTGGCTCCCAAATAATATTAACTAAGACGGCTTTAACCGTATGCAATGGGGTATGCTACTGACTCAAAGACGAATCACTCAGCCCCTTTCTTCAAAGCACTTCAACCATAACCATCTTTACTGGTAAAGATTATGCCATTCAAGCAGCTCTAAAGAGATATTCATAACATGCTGATGAAACTTTTTTTATCTGGCGAATTAACAATCTAGTGAAATAAACACTTCATGGCTTTGACAGTCCAAATCTCATGAGACCAGAGTACAGCGGTTCACAACTCAACACTGGGATGAGAGGTGTTTGCCAGTTCTGTCCAACTCATCCCTGTACCTAGTCTCTGATTTTTTAAAAACAATTTATTAATATCAAAACGGTTGTCATAGCAGCTCTATTTACAATAGCCAGGACATGGAAGCAACCTAAGTGTCCATCAACAGATGAACGGATAAAGAAGATGTGGCACATATATACGATGGAATATTACTCAGTCGTAAAAAGAAAGGAAATTGAGTTATTTGTAGTGAGGTGGATGGACGTAGAGTCTGTCATACAGAGTGAAGTCAGTCAGAAGGAGAAAAACAAATACCGTATGCTAACACATATATATGGATTCTAAGAAAAAAATGTCATGAAGAGACTAGGGGTAGGACGGGAATAAAACACAGACCTACTGGAACATGGACTTGAGGATACGGGGAGGGGGGAAGGGTAAGCTGGGACAAAGTGAGAGAGTGGCATGGACATATATACACTACCAAACGTAAAACAGATAGCTAGGGGGAAGCAGCCACATAGCACAGGGAGATCAGTTCGGTGCTTTGTGACCACCTAGAGGGGTGGGATAGGGAGGGTGGGAGGGAGACGCAAGAGGGAGGAGATATGGGAACATATGTATATGTGTAACTGATTCACTTTGTTGTAAAGCAGAAACTAACACACCATTGTAAAGCAATTATACTCCAATAAAGATGTTTTAAAAAATGGTTGACATATTTACCCTGGCCTAACTGTATACATTTTAGTATTAATTTCAAAAAAAATGCACACATGCTCAAAAATGCACTCAGTTTGTATAAGCAGTCACAATCTATGGTTCAACATTTATAAATTAATCCAAGTGGTTCAGTTATGATCCATAGGTGTTGGGGAGTCTCTCTCCTCCTCTCTCTCTCTTCACCTTCCTTTACTTGCTCCGTCTGGAGGAACAGTTCATGATTTCCTACGTAACAGACTCTGCGCCATGCGTTCTACCTGCAAAATCTCATCTGACCCCTAGAGCAGTTCTATTTGACGGATACTTCTATTTACCTCTCGGTATTCCAGGGCTGTCTGACTCCACAGCCTTCCCTCACTGTTAAACACACATCCTACTAGGAGTCAAGAAAAGTTCCAGAAACACTGTCATTGAAATTTGCTAGGAGGGCAGAACTTAGATGTACACACACACACACACACACACACACACACACACACACACACACACACACGTAAATATGTGAAGTGATGGATGTACTAATTCAATGAGGGGAATCCTTTGAGTGTATGTACAAGTCATGACATTGCATGTTTTAAATATCTTATGTGAATGAAAAATGTTGCCTGCCATATCAGTGGCAGGATGGATGCTGCAGCCATCCAGCCATCACATGACAGCAGGCCCCACGGTGAGCCCTGAGGAAACTCAGGATGGAAACAGGACCCCCGCCATCAAGCAGTCAGCCACTGTAGCCACCCCCAGTGATACCCCCTGAGGAGACTTGATGAAAAAGCACAGGATGCTGGCCCCAGAAAGCTGAGGTGCACAGCAAAGGAAAGATTTCAGCGAGCCCAGACTCTTGTATCTTCCCATACATAGACAAGCGCTAAATTCATTAACTTGAGATGTCTGGTTTTCTTAATGAACAGTCATCTTTTGATGTTCTGACTCCCTGATCTTTGCTGCAAAAACTCCTATATATCCTGGCTCCTCCCTGACCTCTTTGGGACCATCTCTCAGAGCGATCTGAGATGCTGTGTCCTGGGCTTAAGTCCTCAGTTTTGTCCACCAAATAAAACATAATTCTCAACTTTTAGGTTGTGCAATTTTTTTCAGTTGATGCTTACATTTCTATTTGTCAATTATACCTCAATAAAGCTAAATAAAAAAGGAAAACATGGGGCTTCCCTGGTGGCGCAGTGGTTGAGAGTCCGCCTGCCGATGCAGTGGACGCGGGTTCGTGCCCCGGTCCGGGAAGATCCCACGTGCCGCGGAGCGGCTGGGCCCGTGAGCCGTGGCCGCTGAGCCTGCGCGTCCGGAGCCTGTGCTCCGCAACGGGAGAGGCCACAGCAGTGAGAGGCCCGCGTACCGCATAAAAAAGGAAAAGAAAGATTCCAGAGAGAATATAACTTTCTGCAGAGAGTAGGGTAGCAGCACAAACAACTGACTCTTAAGAGCAAAACACTTCCAGGCACGCTTAACCTAGGTCCTAACTTCCTGTCAATGACTTTTCACTTCCATTTCAGAGGGACCTGAAGGACACAGAGAGATAGCCACAAACTCAGACCTTCCAGAAATGGAGGCTGCAAGCTGGAGGCAAGTGGCACTAAAATCAGAGACTCATCCTTTTGGCTTCTCCTCTCCATTTTCACCCCAAAGAGAGGGTGCTGAACGGTGTTCGCTGAGAAAGCGTCTCCACGGATCTGGAGAAAACTGGCTCAACCTTCAAATGTGGCCTTACTGGACAGGCCTGACCTAGTTCTAATTACACCCTGCAATGCTCTGGTTTGCTCTCTTCTAGCGCACTGCCAGGACCTTCAGGGCAGTGTTGGGCTCTTCTGCTTTGCAACAGCTGTCACACCCTGGACGTCACAGGCAACTCATACGTCTTTCGGAGAGATCTACACAGAGTAATACGGAAGAGGAAGCATATCTTCCCAGCCCCTCAGACAGCTAGCTATACCTTGACAATCAACAAGACAGACAGATGTCAAAGCTACAGGACCCTGACAAGCAGTGCAGTCATGAAGATTTTCTCACCTAGGAAAGACTAATGTAGGAGCCATCTGACAGCTTTGTGTCACATGATCCTCTGCTCCAGTTCTCTCTTAAGAATCAGATCATTTCAAAGAGAGCTTAGGCAAGGATGTCATTTGGAAAACACGTGACTGCTGTATCGGCGGTTGGTTAATTGTGAGTGACCAAGTAGAGACAGCTAGCATGTCGGGATTTAATAGAAACCAGATGTGCCACAAACTTCACACGGGACCATGCAGCCAGCCTTTCCCCCAGATCGTTGGAGGCTTTGGTGCTGTGTCTGCTAATTACAGTCCTCCGCCTTCACATGTCATGCCAGCATCCTCTGGAAGACGGGGGGCGGGGTGTGCTACATGTCTGGGAGGAGATGTTCAGACCTAATATCCAAGTTGCGTTTTTCAATGTCAATTTCAGAGCCTACATTTGGGCTCCCAACCTCACCATCCCATCTTCTTCAAACAGTGTCCTACAGAACGCAGCATTACGCGGCTCACGATGCTGACATCGATGTGTGGGGGACCTCTGAGCTCCAAACTCTGTCCTTCTGTGTTCTCAACTCCAGCTCAGTCCTGTATCACCCCAGGTGGAGAATAACGCAGTGACCTCCCATCTCATCTCTCTGTTGGCAGTTCCCACCCTCTTCTGCTCCGAAATTACTTTTCTAAAAGCACCACTTATACTGAACAGGCCACATTCATGCTGTATTATCACAAGACGAGTGCCAGAACAAGAAATGTGGATGTCAAACCACCTTGAAGTCCAGTCCCCGGTAGCCTTTCTATCCATCTTCTACCCTCTTTTACTGAACTCCAGGTACGTTGGCTCCATTGCTGTTCCATTAACAGGACAGCCAACCCCTGCAAGGGCCTTGGTGACTGCTGTTTTGTGTGCCTAGAACGTTCTTTTCCCAAATACTTCACTTCATTTAGACTTCTGCCCAAAGGTGACCTCTCTGAACCATCCGATAAAAATAAAGCAGACCTTGTCACTCTCCATCTCAATCAGCTTTATTTTCCTGTACAGCCCTTATCCCTACTTGACGGTCCACCGTGTAGCTGTTTGCTTATGTGTTTACTGTCTGTTGCTCCTGTTAGTTCCCTACAGCCTAGGGCTTGTCTCTCTCTTGCTCATTTTCATATGGTCGGCATTTGGCACGTGGTAGATGCTCTGTAAATATCTGTGGAATTAATTAATGAGCTAGGAACAAGGAAACATGCTTGGTACGAAGGGAGGCAAAAAGACACCGAAGCCTGCACTTAAGGATGCTTCTACAACAGGAGACAAACATATAACCAACCAATCAGACATACTGTACCTTTTTCCTGATTCATCTGACTTGCCTGCCTCTGGAGTAGGCTTCTCCACCATCCTGCAATCAATGAGGGAATACACAAAATTCTGTGGGAGGGCAAAGTCAGGGCACACCACCTCTTGAGGATAATATTCTAACTCTTGTACAGTGAGGGACAACTGAAGGTTTTGAAGGAAAAAGCCCTAAGAATCGACCTATGGAATAGAAAACTGGTTGGACCCAAGTTGTGGGGACTCTCTACCTCCTGTTAACGGT
Organism: Kogia breviceps; assembly: GCF_026419965.1. Classification (NCBI taxonomy): domain Eukaryota; kingdom Metazoa; phylum Chordata; class Mammalia; order Artiodactyla; family Physeteridae; genus Kogia; species Kogia breviceps. The sequence continues at coordinate 48,209,595 of NC_081327.1, forward strand.
GAAAGATAAACTGATTAGATACTTCGTATTCTGCCTGGCATTACTGGGAAATATGCCAAAAATTTAGAGAAGAAAATTACATAATGAGCATATATTAACTGACATTGAGTTTGTCAATTCTTACTATGCACCATCTTTGGCTTCAGGTTTCTTTTTTTAAAAGAGCCTAAATATTATTAGCTAGAGGTATTCAAGTATTGCAACCTAAACTCTCAGTGTCAATTAAGATGCATACTTCATATAAGGTTAGTATCCCTGGCTATCAAAATTCTAACTGCTCACTACCTGAAAATAATTAATACATTATTGGTATCAGTTGCTATTTAAATTCTCACTATCCAAATTTCTTTGGTTTCTGAGTTTGGAGAGGAGAGTATTTACGTAGTTGGTGCTTAATACATGTTTGCTGAAAATAGTGATTCTCCTACAATGAAGACTTGACATGGGTCTTATGATTCAGCTGGAGCTGTATAAATAGCGTCTGCTGTATTTGCAAGATAGTGGAGCAACCGTTTTTGGAATAAGTGATGATCCTCCATTCTCAAGGCGGCTGTCTGCTGAGGCACAGCAGCAGGAAGACACATGTTTTCACTTGCTGCCGTAGCGCTGATGGTTTATGTCAAACTCTCCACCCCACCTTTCCCCACCTCCCTTGGAACTGACAGCATTCATTTGTTCAAAAGACAGCTGGAGCTGGAAGCCATGCCAGTAACCAGCTGTTAGTGATGTGATGACGTCCGCCACGTGGTGGCGCCCCATTGGGCAGCCACACAGAGGCTGGATGATTGACTGGACTTCCCAAGTTTTCCCAGGGGTTCGGTGTGAGAGCCAGAGACGCCATATTGGAAACGCCTGGTCCCAATTTTCCTCAGTTATTTATCTTCTCCTTTCCCTCCTCACCCCCTGCCTTAAAGTAAAACCAAGGAAAATCATCACAGGATTATGGGGTGTTGGCAATTGTGTATTTCGTCCCCCTGATTTTACAGAAAAAGATATGGGATCAAGGGAGAACAAAGGAGGTACCCAACGTCTCACAACTGATGAAGAGTAGGTAGTTTAGTTTCTCGTATACTTAGCGAAGAGATTGGACTTGATGATTTAAGGGCCCTTCCACATCTGACGTTCTATTCTTTTTACCAGTTGGTATGACACGCAGGTAACTTACTGTGACGCCAAATACAATTCCCGCACAGGATAGCGAACTCGCCTGACAGCGTGGTACACACATAGCAAGGAACGTTATTCGTGGATTGTGTCGCCTAACAGCAGAGCCCTGTTAGAGCCCTGAGGTCCCATCTTCAACCCAGCTGAACACCCAGCTTAAAGATGAAGACAGACACGTGTACCCAACTCAGTCCTTCTAGAGTCTGAATGCCTAGGATTTGAAAACCAATCTTCTAGAACAGAGACTTCAATCTGATGTCTCCAGGCCCAACCTGGCCCTCAGTAGGATTATTTTCCCCCGGCTTTACTGAGGTATAATTGACAAATAAAAATTGTTATCTTTAAGATGTACAACACGATGTTTTGATATACAAATACACTGTGAGATGATTACCAAAATCAAGCTAGCTAACATACCCATCATGTCACAGAGTTCCCATATATTTTGTGTATGTGCTGAGAACACTTAAGATTTATTCTCTTAGCAAATGTTGAGTTTACAATCCAGTATTATTAACTATAGTCACCATGCAGTACATTACGTCCCCAGAACTTATTCATCTTGCCTGAGTACCCTCTGATCAAGATCTTTGCATTTCCCCTCCTGTCCTTGGCAACCACCCTTCTATTCTCCAATTCTATGAGTGTGACTTGTTTAGATTCCACATATAAGTGACATCATACGGTGTTTGTCCTTCTGTGTCTGGCTTATTTCATTTAGCATAATGTCCTCCAGGTTTATCTATGTGGTTGCAAATGACAGGATTTCCTTCCTTTTTATGGCTGAGTAATATTCCATTGCATGCGTACGTGTGTGTGTGTGTGTGTTCTTTATCCACTCATCCATTGATGGGCACTTCAGTTGATCCCACATCTTGGCTATTGTGAATACTTCTGCAATAAACATGGGAGTGTAGACATCTCTTTGACATCCTTGTTCCATGTCCTTCAGATATATACCCAGAAGTGGAATTACTGGGTCATATGGTAGCTCCACTTTGTTTTTTGAAAAAATTCCATATTGTTTTCCTTAGTGACTGTACATTCCCATCAACAGTGTACTTTTTCTCCGCGTCCTCGCCAACACTTGTTATCTCTTGTCTTTTTGATAATATCCATCCTAACAGGTGTGAGGTGATACCTCATTGTTGTTTTTTTTTTTTTTTTTTTTTTTTTTTTTTTTTTTGTGGTTTTTTTTTGTGGTATGCGGGCCTCTCACTGTTGTGGCCTCTCCCTTTGTGGGGCAAAGGCTCCGGATGCGCAGGCTCAGCGGCCATGGCTCACGGGCCCAGCCGCTCCGCGGCACGTGGGATCTTCCCAGACCGGGGCACGAACCCGTATCCCCTGCATCGTCAGGCGGATTCTCAACCACTGCGCCACCAGGGAAGCCCCTCATTGTTGTTTTGAGTTGCATTTTCTTGGTTGGTGATGTTGAGCATTTTTTTCAGAGCCCTGTTGGCCATTTGTATGTCTTCTTCTAAGAAATGTCTCTTCGGGTCCTTTGCCCATTTTTTCATCAGGATATTTGTTTTCTTGCTACTGAGCTGAGTTCCTAACATATTTTGGATATTAACCAATTATCAGATGTACGTCGTACAGATATTTTCTTTCATTCTGTAAATTGTCTCTTCACTTTTTCCATTGTTTCCTTGGCCGTACGGACGCTTTTTAGTTTGATGCAATTTCATGTATCTGTTTTTGCCTTTTTTGCCTGTGCTTTTGGGGTTATATACAAAAATTCATGGCCCAGACCAACGTCAAGAAGCATTTTACCTGTATTCTCTTCTAGTAGTTTTACAGTTTCTGGTCTTATTTTTAAGTCTTTAATTCATTTCGGTTCACTTTTGTGAAGCTATTTCCATGCATGGATGGATGTCCTATGAGGGAACAAGCACTGGAAACTTCTACTTCACCATCCTGTTGACATAACTCCTCCTCAGTAGGTTTTGTTGTTCAACTCTGTGTTAACGTTTTCTCCCATGTAGGAATTTGAACCCAATATTCTCATTTCATCCAATTATTCAAGGAAGTCAGAAATTCTAATGTGTATGTACAACTGTTGGGCAACTGCTAAGGAGTGGCTGCCCCGCAAGGATATAGGATACTTTCCAGTTTATCCCAGTCCCCACCACTCCCCACTGTCCCATGTCCTTCACAGCACTACTCGTCTGGTTCTTGCGGACGTCTGCCTTTGTGACCTCTGCCCTAATTCAACCTACATTTGACGCATGGCTTGTGTAAGAGTCACGTCTTATTTTCCAAGGCAGTTCTTTATCCTTCTTTCACACCCTGCCAGGTCACCTAGGACAAGGCTAACTCCTGAAACTTGTCACACATAAACCTAATAACTGAGGAAAATACCTGATTACAAAGACTCTCTACTGAGCAAAAAAAGAAAAAGAGCTGGGAGTCTGAGTCTGGACTTAGATTCAAGTTCTCACCCAACACACAAAATCCGTGCAACATTGCATGACCTACCTTAGTCTGAGCTTCCTCATCTGTAAAATGACAATAACAGAATGCTATTTTTTAGCATTGCTTGGGATGACATTAGGAAACGCCTGGAAAGCACGCTGCTTCGTGACAGACATTCATGAGGCAGGTAGATAAACACAGCTTTCTTAGAAGGCTGGAACAGAAGCCTAGTTTATTTACCCTGTGAGGTCTGTGAGTTTGCAAATGCTTGGTACCTTCATGCAGGAAACAAACTACAGAAGCCTGCAACTGGGTAAACATTTCTGCTCGGTGAACCAAACTTGCCTTCCGTAGCCTCCAAATTACGACTCTAAACAGATGCTGGGGATGGAGGAGGGACTCTGGGGGCAAAAAGAGCAAAGGACTGTTTGCCTTCAATTAAGCGAATACCCTCCATCCACATTCAGCTTCAGAAAGACATAAATGACATAGGATGTAAGGCAAACGCATGTGCTGTTAACCCATTAACATATAACTGAGGGATTACCTGAGCGCGCGCCATGATTTCCAAGTTTTTCCTCACACTCTCACAGATTCCCTTGGCTTATCCAACCTCCATGCAAGTTCCCTTCCTGTTACAAGCACGGAGTAGCAGGAAGACAGGAAGAGGTTTTCTTACCACACGTTGGGTCACTTCCATCTAACGCTAGTAGTTATATATCAGTCTGTCATGGGCCATGGATCAGTTTACAAAGTTATTCAGAATGTCAGACAGCTCAGGCCACTCTTGAACTAAGATAAGTTGCATTTCCACAAACCAAGTATGTACAGGCTTCCAGATTACTGATAAAAACGGATGGCTAGATTAGGAGACGCAAACTATTATATATAGAGTGGATAAACAGCAAGGTCCTACTGTATAGCATGGGAAACTATATTCAACATCCTGTAATAAACCAGTGGAAAAGAATATGAAAAAGACATATATATGCATAAATGAATCACGTCGCTGTACAGCAAAAATGAACACAACATTGTATATCAACTAGACTTCAATAAGATTAAAAAAACAAACAAACCAGGTAACTAGGTTCTTGGAAGCTGTCTCAAAATGCACTGTTTAAGAGGGTACACACGAAGACGGCTCTATCCGGCTCATGCCTGACACACTGCAATTTACTCCACAACCCACTCTTCTATTTTAACGTAAAGCATTTTAAAGTGAACTACTCCTGCTGTCACATCTCTCCTTTAATCAGAGATTACAGACTGCATATCAGTGGTTTACCACGACCACACTGAGAAAATCAGTAGCAGGATGCTGAGCTCTTCAACTTCTGCCAAAAAGAGTTTTGATTCTCCAACCATAGCTAAGATAACGTGAACTGAGACTCCAGCTAACATCTTTACATTGATCCATCAACAACCAAGACTATGAGTAGAATTATAACTTTGCTCTCCAGCAGTTTCTTTATTTACCTGATGGCTGCTGCCTTCATGTGGGTGCTGTGGACTCATCTACAGAGCTTGAGTGAGAAAGATGGTGCCTGCTCTTATATTCTTTTTACAAAAAATTTATCTATCTTATCTGTTTTATTTTTGGCCGCCTTGAGGCTTCGTTGCTGCACGCCGGCTTTCTCTAGTTGCGCTGAGCGGGGGCTACTCTTCATCGTGGTGCCCAGGCTTCTTATTGAGGTGGCTTCTCTTGTTGTGGAGCATGGGCTCTAGACGTGTGGGCTTCAGTAGTTGTGGCACATAGGCTTCAGTAGTTGTGGCACATAGGCTTCAGTAGTTGTGGCTCACAGGCTCAAGAGGGCAGGCTCAGTAGTTGTGGCTCACAGGCTCAAGAGGGCAGGCTCAGTAGTTGTGGCGCGCAGGCTTCAGTAGTTGTGGCTCGCAGGCTCTAGCATGCAGGCTCAGTCGTTGTGGCGCACGGGCTTAGTTGCTCCGCGGCATGTGGGATCCTCCCGGACCAGGGCTCGAACCCGTGTCCCTCGCACTGGCAGGTGGATTCTCAACCACTGCGCCACCAGGGAAGCCCTGCTCTTATATTCTTTCTGACTTTCTCTCTCACCACTACACCTGCCCGCCCCCACCAATCTCCCACGCTCCCCTCTCATGAAGTATTAAAGCAGCCGGGTCCTTCTGCTGTTCTCTCAACTTGCCAGACCTCTTCCGGGCTTTCCCCACTCGGAACACTGTAAGCCCTGCTCTCTGAAACTCTGGATTCGCCTTCTCAGAAAGTCCTGCCTGACCATCTAATCAAAAACACCTGTCGTATGTCCTCATTGCAGGCAGCATCGCGGTTGCGCCACAGACCAGAACCAAAGGTCTGGGTCTCAGTTCTGGCTCCACTACTTGTAAGACCTGTGACCTAGGCTGAGCTGCTTGACTCCTTGTGCCTCAGTTTCCTGAGGACAAATGAAGGATATAGACTTGCTCTGAGCAAAGATATTAATCATTAATAATAATTATAGGTAATTAATATTCACATTAGCATTAATAATATGTTAATATTCTAATATAATATGGGAATAGTGACTGACACACAGTGAGTGCCTGGCTGGCTTATTTCAGTTGCTACTTCACTGCCTAAAAGTATCGTGTTTCCCGATAGACTGGCTGCTTATCTTTCCTTCTAGCACGTGGGGTAGCAGAGAGGAGGGACCTTGTATGTTCTTGGCCCGTTTTTCATCCTTAAGCTTACCAGCATCAAGACTAGTGTCTGATGTATGAAAGCAACCTGAGCATCCGTCAACAGATGAATGGATCAAGAAGATGTGGTACGTATATTCCATGGACTGCTACACGGCCATAAAGAAGAATGAAATTTTGCCATTTGCAGCAACATGGATAGACTTGGAGGACCTTATGCTAAGTCAGAGAAAGACAAATACTGTATGATATCGCTTACATGGCGAATCTAAGAAACACAACAAACTAGTGAATATAACAAAGAAGCAGACTCAAAGATATAGAGGAAAAACTAGTGGTTACCAGTGGGGAGAGGGAGGGTCAAGACAGGGGTAGGGGTGTAAGGGCTACAAGCAATTAGGTAAAAAATAAGCTACAAGGATATACTGTAGAACACAGGGAATATAGCCAATAGTTTACAATAACTATAAATGGAGTATAAACTTTAAAAATTACGAATCACTATATTACATACCTGTAACATATAATATTGTGCAGCAACTACACTTCAGTGAAAGAAAGTGTCTGGCACATGGCAGATTATGTGTAAGTATTCGTTGATTGGATGAATAATGTCCAAACGATGCTTTTGCAGCAGCCATTAATGACGCTGTGGGCAGTCAACTAAGTAAGTAGTCATTCCCGGAGAACCCGGGATGTGATTCAATAATAAATAAAAACGGAAGTATTCCAAACCTTGTATTAGCTAGCTCCACAAAATGTATATAGGATTCCAGTCTACACGAGGAGTTGGGTTTTCTTTTGTTTCTTTTATGGGGTGTGGGGCAGGGGAGGCTGGGGTCTGGAAAACTCCCCACATGACAGCATGTGACTGTCAGATGAATTCCTTCAACAAATATTGAGTATTTACCATGGGCTAGATGCTAACCTAGGCCCTGGGGATAAGGAACGGAACAGTTTTCCGGTCCCTGCCTCAGGCGCTCTGATACTGACCAGGGAGACCAGCCGCTAAACAGACATCCCAAGACAGTCTCCTTCCGCCTCACCCCCATCCTCCCAAGGAGTTTGGGAGACCACTGGAGGGGCACCCCACAAATTCTTAGAAAGGCTTCTTAGAAGAAGGGCTATCTAAGCTTAGTCTTTCATCTTGAGTGAGGCCAGGTGAACAAGGTGGCGGTAGGGGGCAGAGGAGGATAGCCAGGTGAGGGAGCAAAGGTGAAAGGGAGAGAGAGGGGCTCCGTCTCCTGCAGCTACTGGATACATCAAGCACAGAATGGTCCTGTGCACTGGCAGGCTTATGGTTTTGGAAGTGGAAAGTGGCAGACTTTTTAAAGTCCCCAAATACAAAAAAAGATAATGCGTACCCACGTGTGATTCCAAATAAAACTAACAACATAAGGAAAACTGACATTCAGCTGACACAGAAATAGCCAGAATTTTACAACTTGCGAAGAGGAAAAGCCGTTCAGCTCATTAAAGCTAAGGACTGTGAGTTTTATCCTTCAAAAAATGAAGATTAATTGGGGATTTAATCCTGAGGAGAGTTAATGCGCTTGCAATGTGGAGGATGGATCAAAACGAAGTTAAGAACTGAGATTAAGAAATCCAGCAGACGCTACTGCCTGGGGTTTTGCAAGAGAAAATGGCAACGGGAATTAAGTCATGGTGGTAAAGACGGAAAAAAGCAGGCAAGATAAAAAAAAAAAAAAAAAAAAGGAATGTAGACTTACAAGGGTTTAATAATTGGGAATGGGTAGTTAAGGAAGGCACTCGGATCTCTTTTGCAGGCAACTGGGTAGATCAAAGGTAAAAAGAGCCTTTGGTCTCAATTTTTAAAGAGTCACCCCGCCCTGCTGATTTCCTGTAGACAACTCCTACAACCCATCACATCTATTCTGTTCAATACAGGAGCCACCGGCCACATGTAGCTATTTAATTCATTAACATGAAACAGAAGTGCAGTTCCTCAGTCACACCAGCCGCATTTTAATTGCTCACTTACCATACGCAGTAGTGGCTACCACCTTGGACAGCGCAGAAAGTTGTACTGGATGTACTACGCCACCATCCTTACATCAACTTTATCCAGTAGATGGTCCATGATCCCACACACTTATATTTTGCTTTCCTTTTTAATCTAAAAGATGTCAAGCTACTTCTAAAGACAGGAATCTCTATCTATCTATATGCATACATTAAATGCCACTGCATACGTGCATTTAGAAAAGTGGCAGGATTAGAAACCAACCCTCTATGTTTCCTCCATCTTGGAGAAAACTAGAAAAGGCTTGCTGCAAACAAGCTGGGACCTAGGCACATCAAATAACAAGTCATTCTTTGGGTGTTCCTGATAAAGTATCGATACCCAAAACCAGGGGAAGGGGGAAGAGGAGGAGTCAGCAAGAAGATTCTACCAGTTTCCCTTTTAATACCTGCAAAGAGCCTTATGAACAACCTATCGTCTGCTGGGGTTAGAATTAATGCGAATTATAACATCTGAAAACAGTAACACAAACTATGACAACTGTACTTGGTTTCAAGTTGAACGGAGAGAAAAGGTATTGTTTTCTTCGAGCAGGGGGCAGCCAAGTGGGGAGAAGGCGGCTTGGTGAATTGGACGATGTGCCTTGGCTTTGAAAAATGTAATTCACGCTGCTATTAACTAGGAAAAAAATTCCATCGACTCCCTATGTTCATGGAAACTTCAGTACCAGAAAAGCAGTCCCTTCCACATGGAGGATACCCAGTCATGGTACAGGAAATTGAACAAAACTAATGAGAATCATTTAATCAAATTGCTGAGCACGTACTACATGCTGGGCACAACGGGTAATGTTATGGGAAAGGAGGTAATCCAGGTCAAGGGCCATCACTTCCCTTCTCTGCTCAAAACTCTTGGGTGGTTCCTGTCCAGCTCAGAGCAAAAGTCAAAGTGGTCATCATGGCCTACCTGGGGGGGGGTCATGTTAATTTCATGATTTTCATGATCTGAGCTCACCCATTTTTCTTTGACTTTATTTCCTAATGCTTGTCCTTCACTAACGGAGCACCTGCTATACCGGCCTGATGGCTGATCCTGAAATACACCAAGTATAATGTTCCTGTGTAGGGCCTTTGTTAGTCCTGTTTATTTTGCCAAAAACACTCTCCCCAACTTGGCTTGCACCCTCTGTTTCCTTCCCGCTCACGTCAATTTCAGCAAGACCTTCCCTGACCACCCCGTATGAACTTCCCACCCCACCCCTACCCATGCCCATCCTCTGCCTTTACTTTCCTTCCCAACATTTTACCTTCTGATAGTTGTAAGTGTGTTTGCGTAGGGTCCATTTCCTCCCACTGAGCTTAGGCTCCGGTAGGGCAGGCACTTCTACTGACTCACTGCTGTATTCCCAGGGCCTAGCCAGCTCCTGGCATGAGAAATATTTGTTCAATGAACGAGTGCCGCCGTCTTTATGGAATTTACATCCTAGATGGCAGATCCTTGTGCAAAATACCATGAAGTACTAGAAGATGTAATAGGAATGGTGTATTTCATTTATGATTACGTTTAATTAGGCATTAAATCAGGAGGTATAAATGGCAACTAGCCAATCTTTTTCTATACTGATTGATGAGTGGGCTTGCAAAGGGAATTTTCAGACAGTAGAGAGAGCTGAATATACCTAACGAGCAGGGAAAGGCAGTCATTAAAGAAGGAAAAGGACCCACAGTAAGAAATCAGTGGGTACCAGAAAAGGAGTAACGTGCTGATCACAACTTCACCAAAAGTCAGCTGTATTTTTAAGGATACTATTTAACTTTAAAACTGAAGGGGCTCCTGGTCACCATCTGGCCACCATGGAGGTGAAAACGGATGTCCAGAAGAGGGTGTGGCTTGTGAGGTCGGAGAGCAGCCAAGCTGTGCTTAGAACCCAATGTGCACACTTTCAAGACAGTCACCTGGTTCGGCACCGTCTCCACGGGCTTAATTTAAGCAGGGGTCTCAACATGAAAGGCTGCCTGGAGAAGTGCAGTCCATTCAAAACGAGGAATGGGGTAGGGGTGAGCCAGCAGGGGCCAGGCAGCTCGTACTGAGATCACGCATAGCCCAGTGGACGGTTCTCTAAACCCTAAGCTGCCATATAAAACAGCCGAACTAAACCCTCCATGAGCCCAGCCTGTTATGGTCCAGTGGCCTCTCATATGACTCTCACTCCAGATCCATTCTTTCTTCAAGTATCTCTGGCAAATGTAGGCCACACATGGAGACATATCCGTCTAGTCGGATTCATTTAGGCCAGGTGTGCAGCACTCCATTTGGTCCTGGCTATGAACCCTGCACGTAGCCCAGCGGGATTACTGTTACCAAGATATCTGATTCAAGGTAACAGGGTTTCACAAGATTGACGATGATGTTGTTTTTTTCAAGTCCATCAGCTTTGTATAAAGCTTTGTATAAAGATTTATCCCTCAGTATCCATTAAACTCGATATCACTGTACATTAAAAATACAACGTTAGCAGTCATTTGGGTGGAGAGATTTTTCACTTCACATATAGGGCCCTATGAATTTAAGTGTTTGTTTACAGACTATTCATTGCTTTGCATGTGGAGACAGCCCACCGTCACAGAATAGGCAAGGAGTTATTTAAACCTAGTTTTAAGTCCTGGTCACTAGCTAAGTGACATTTTTCACTAGCTAAGAGGTTGTTTAATCTCTCTGAGCTTAAGTGGTCTCATCTAAAAAATGAGAAAATAATAGCTTTATCTGGGGGCTGATATTGAGAATTTGATATTTGTTCAATACCTGGTACAGACAAAAATGTTAGTCATTAGTGTTATTTCAAGAAGAAAGTTTTAGGAGAAAGCAAATGTAACAGAGGCATTAGAAATTTGTGACAAAAGAACTGATCAATATTTTAAAATACCTTAATAAACAGAAAGGGGGAGGAAAAATGATCTGCTGGAGATTAAGATAAACTACATTTGATTTACCTTATGAATAAGAATAAAATAACATCCCCCTATTATCAAGATGAAAAATAACAAATTTTGGCGAGGATGTGGAGAAAAGGGAACCCTTGTGCACTGTTGGTGGGAATATAAATTGGTGCAGCCACTATGGAGAACAGTATGGAGGCTCCTCAAAAAATTAAAAATAGAACTGCCAGATGATCCAGCATTTCCACTTCTGAGTATTTACCCGAAGAAAATAAAAAGACTAATTTGGAAAGATACACGCACCCCTGTGTTCATTACAGCATTATTTACAATAGCCAAGATACAGAAGCAACCTAAATGTTCACTGATAGATGAATAAAGAAAATGTAAGAAATGCACACACACACACACACACACACACACACACACACACACACACACACACACACACACGAATACTACTCAGCCATAAAAAAGAATGAGATCCTGCCATTTGCAACAACATGGATGGACCTTGAGGACATTATGCTAAGTGAAACAAGACAGAGGAAGACAAATATATAATCTCACTTATATGTGGAATCTGGAAGAAAAAACAAAAACCACCAAGCTCATAAATACAGAGGACAGATTGATGGTTGCCGGGGGCAGCGGGGGGGTGCGAAATGGATGAAGGGGGCAAAAGGTACAAATTCTAGTTATAAAATAGATCAATCATGGGGATGTAACATACAGCATGGCCACTATAGTCAATAACGCTATACTGCATTTGAAAGTTGATAAGAGAGTAAATCTTTGAAGTCTTCATCACAAGAAAAACACGTGTTAACTATGTGTGGGGATAGATGTTAACTAGACTTACAGAATGAACGTTTTACAATAGCTACTAATATCAAAGCATTATGTCGTACACCCGAAACTAACCTGCTATACATCAATTACACCTCATTAAAAAATAAACCAAAATTCTGCTGCTGAAAACATGTTTCCACCCCAAGTATGATTTATAAGGAAATTTTCAAGAAAATACATAGCATGGAAAGCAAGGAGCTCTTAGACTTTTGGAATTCTTGGACTGGACATAGAAACTGGAGCTGATTAATATTTACATGTAATTTCTACCTTTATTCTCCAAACTACCATCTTATATAGCAACATCATTTCACAAAATAAAAATTAGGACATTTTATCACCAATGGGTGACAAAGAATAGGTACACACAGATATACACACATACACACTTAAAATAATGCATATGTATTTCTTATTCTTCTCTTTTCATTGAAAACCAATCTTGTATTTTGGGAATGGTAATACAATAGAGCTCTCTGGCTGAAGGGTCCAAACACACAAAAATGTAGTCACTGCCTTTAGAAAGCTGATGCTCTAATATGCCTCTTGGAATCATCGGGAGAGCTGGGGATAAATATCACTGCACAGGCCACACCATGATAAACTGGGATTCATCATATCTGGGATGGTCCTTTAGCATCTGTGCTTTTATAAGCTCCACAGGTGAAACAACTCAGTCCTCCTCCCACTTGGGTGGGCAGCCAAGATAACACGACCACGTGCACGTAAGTTACAAACCCATGGCCCTCCCACTTGGGTGGCTCTGGGCTCTCAATGAGCAGAAAGTCATAGGCAGATGCCTCCTCTTAAGCCCTCCGAGTCAAGCATTCCTTCACTGCATCAGGCACCTTTCTTCTGAAGGACTTACCAAAGGTGCAAGTGCATGTCTCTAGGATTCCTGAAGGGACATATGTACTCTGACGAGGTTATAAGCTATGCAGTCCACAAGGGCAGGAACCTACCTTTTAAAAAGGCAATCACTCCCTCTCTAGCATCTCCTAAAGGCCCCGACAGCGAGTAGGAGTTGATGACAAAATTAATGCAAGGATGGAGTGAACAAACAGGACGCTGGAGAAATCAGAATTGGGAAAGCCTTTAGGTATGTTTAGATCCACTCTAGAGAAATGTGATGGAAAGAATTATTATTCCTACCACTGTAACTGCAGGTAGCAGGCCCAGTAGTAGTTCTTTCTAATGTGTATGAAGCACTAATCACTACAAGCCGGGCAGGGTGCCAAGGTGCTTAATCTCATTTAGTTCTTCTAACAGCACTCCCGGGTGGGAAAAAATACCATTAATATTTTGTAGATGAGAAAACCGAGCCTCAGAAAACGTTTACTGACTTGCCCAGGGCCACCCAGCTGATAGGGGAAGCCAGGCCTTTCACTAGCCGTTGGACTAGCAAGCTCGAGCACTAAACCACAACAATTTAGAACTCTCCAACACGCTCCATCCGAGTTTTACACAGAATCAAAGAATTTTTAATCTCTAGACATCCCCATTGGGTAAATAAAGCTTTGCCACTTGACGGCAAGGGAAGCCAAGAGGTTAATCGACTTACTGTGTTTGCCGTAAAGGGAAATTTGAAATATCAGCAGAAAAAAAAAAAAAAAGTATCAATATGGTTTCAAACTGCTGCAAATTAGAAACAGATCACCGCCCCTCTACAAAACCATGACTATATTTCAGCATAAAGTCATTTAAAAATAACTATTTCCAGACGCCGTGTGGGTTATGGACCAGTTTCACACGATTAGCGTAAGTTTTGAAGGAAGTTATTATCTGAATCACAAGGTTGAAAAATCATTTTCGACCCAAACTGCAGGAACTACTCAAAGGTAAAAATCGTAATGGAGAAACTAATCTTGAAGGTAAGGCAACAGGTCAAGAGAAAACCTGCAAAGAGCAAGTGCTAAAATCCAGCGCACAGGGCAAGTCTGGATTCCGAGAAAGCGTGTCAGAAACGGGGATTGGTTCATTTTGTAAACCAAAGTCACAGACCAGGTGAATTCCAAAAACTTGATTGCGTTCAGAGAGTTTCATATTAAAGGATACCCTAGCTTTGTCCACTAAGCCTGTGCCAATCTGCGTTGCTGTTTACGGTACTCACGTTATACCAAGTATACGACTACTATTTCCACCAGTAAAGATGAAAAAGTCATTTTCAAATCTGTTTTGGACATGGGAAAGAAGAAAAATCAACCATGTGGAAAGGAGGAACTTTTATCTATTCCTATATAAGTAAAGTATATATATGTAACTTCATATATATATATATGAAGGAGGGCAGAGTCTTCATTTCCCAATATTCCTAAGTACAAATATAAGAGGATGTCAGACTTACCAAATGCTGTGGCTAGAATATTAATACATCATATGACCTCTTCTCCTCTGTCATCATTTTCATCAGCACCATCACCCAGCAGCTAATACATTCACAGAAATGCACAATTAACTCCATTCCGAAGAGCGCCCTTTTGTTTGACAAGCTGAACGGAATCATCTTGGCTAGACATACAGACCTTGTAGAATTTGGAGTCGTTTATTGATGTTAATTGACTCCAAGAAGGACTTCGCTGGCGGTCCAGTGGTTAAGATTTCACCTTCCAACGCAGGGGGTGAGGGTTCGATCCCTGGTCAGGGAGCTAAGATCCCACAGCCCTCGCGACCAAAAAACCAAAACGTAAAACAGAAGCAATATTGTAACAAATTCAATAAAGACTTTAAAAAATGGTCTGCATCAAAATAGAAGAAAATACATATATATGTATATATAAATTGACTCCAAGAAACTGGGTAAGTTTGCCACTATACAAAGCATGAGAAGAAAATAGAGATTATCATTATTTTTGGCCGTGCTGCATGGCATGCGGGATCTTAGTTCCCCAACCACGGACTGAACCCGTGTCCCCCACAGTGGAAATGTGGAGTCCTCACCACTGAACCACCAGGGAAGTCGCAACAGAGCTTATTTTTTTTCAATCCCCAGGAAATTCTGATATTGAAGGCAGAGGGTGGCTACACACTGATAACACAGAATAAGCTGCCTGCATTAAACACGGGAAGATTTCACACACTATCCAGATGCACGGCTTGTCTGGGAAACTCAAGGAAGTTGGCAACACTGGGCCACATTCCTGAGAAGCAGGAGGCGACAAGTAGCTCCCTCTTTAGCTGAGGCCCAGCCCCTCTTTGCCACAGGTCCCCTGTGCCCTCCTCCACGCATCGGTGCACTGATATTGCTTTATATATTTACTTATCCTGCCTGGGCCCAGGATTTGAATTGGGGACACCTGATATAAACAATGATAAGGGTAAGAAACTAGGAAGAAGCAGTCAAATGAAGACCAGGAAACCCAGTGGGAGGGGGTGTTACTAGTATCTAGGGGGATGAGGCCAGGGATACAGCTAAACGGCCTGTGATGCACAGGCCAGCTCCCTACCCTCCACGACAACGTCTAACCTGGCTCAAAATATCAATCACGCAGAGGCTGAGAAACCAAGATCTAATCAATGCCTTAAAACTATGTCTAAAACATGTTTCCCGTGTCCCAAACAGATTTGAAAGCTATTTTTTTTCTTCTTTACTGGTGGAAATAATAGTATTAGATTTGGGAAAGTGTATCTTAAAAAGCAACGTAGATTGGCACATACTGAGTCCGAAGTCACATAGTCCAAGGCAACAGAGGGTTTCCAGAAAGCCATGGCCAAAACTGCCAAACCTTTTGGAAAGGCTGGATAATCTAAGGGCTAAGAGGAATGTGCCAGCTTTAGCAACAAAGAGGATATAATAGCTTTGGTCACAAGTATTTAAAAAAAAATTTTATTGAAGTATAGTTGATATACAATGTTGTGTTCATTTCTTCTGTACAACAAAGTGACTCAATTATCCATATGTATATTCTTTTTCACGTTCTTTTCCATTATGGTTTGTCACAGGATATTGAACATAGTTCCCTGTGCTCTACAGTAGGACCTTGTTGTTTATCCATTCTACATATAACAGTTTGCCTCTGCTAATGCCGAACTCCCACTCCATCCCTCCCCCACCCCACCTCCCCGCTTGGCAACCCCAAGTCTGTTCTCTATATCTGTGAGTATGTTTTTGTTTTGTAGATATGTTGATTTTTATCGTATTTTAGAGTCCACATATAAGTGATATCATATGGTATTTCTCTTTCTGACTTATTTTGCTTAGTAGGATCATCTCTAGGTCCATCTATGTTGCTTCATATGGCATTATTTCATTCTTTTTTAAAGGCTAATATTCTGTTGTATACATATACCACATCTTCTTTATCCATTCATCATGGAGATGTAGGTTGCTTCTATATCTCGGCTATTGTAAACAGTGCCGCTATCAACACTGGGGTGCATATGTAACTTTCCAAATTATAGTTTTGTCTCGGTAGTTTCTTTTTTAAAGAAGACGTTGGGGGTAGGAGTTTATTAATTAATTAATTAATTTTTGCTGTGTTGGGTCTTCGTTTCTGTGCGAGGGCTTTCTCTAGTTGTGGCAAGCGGGGGCCACTCTTCATCGCGGTGCGCGGGCCTCTCACCGTCGCGGCCTCTCTTGTCGAGGAGCACAGGCTCCAGACGCGTAGGCTCAGTAGTTGTGGCTCGCGGGCCCAGTTGCTCCGCGGCATGTGGGATCCTCCCAGGCCAGGGCTCGAACCCACGTCCCCTGCATTAGCAGGCAGATTCTCAACCACTGCGCCACCAGGGAAGCCCCGGTTTCTTTTTTTTTAAATTGAAGTATAGTTGATTTACAAGGCTGGGTACAGCAAAATGATTCACTTATATATTGATATACATGTATTATATATAATAATGTACATATTCCTCTTCATATTCTTTTCCACTATGGTTCATCACAGGACACTGAACATAGTTCCCTGTGCTATTCAGTAGGTGCTGGTTGGTTACTGATTTTATACATAGTCGTGGTCACAATAGCGTTAAGACACTGATCTAGATCTTGGGTTCTCAGCCTCTGCCTTATTGATATTTTGGACCAGGGCAGACTTGTGGGGGGCTGTCCTGTGCACTGTAAGACGCTGAGCCACACTCTGGCCTCAGCCCACTAGATCCTAGGGGCACCCCCTTCCCCAGGTGGAACAACCCAAAGTGTCTCTAGACACTGTCCACCGCCCCCTGGCGGGGGCAACATCACCCATGGTTGGGAACTGCTCCAGGTAGAGAACAGATAGAGGGTTAAGCAGAAATGCAAGACTGAAGAGGGGCAGGATTGAAAATATGTATCTAGAAGTTTGGGTCTGACGAAGAAAAAACAGGCATAGGATGAAAGCCACTGGGAGATGCGTACACGAAATGATCGCGTATATTTATGCACGGACGTAAAGATAGACGTGACATGAGCCCGAGTAGTGGCCGTCAGCGTTCTGACCTGCCTGGTGTCCCTTCTTCTGGACCAGAACCACACCTCTTTGAGGGCAAATGCCTTCCAACCCCCCTGCCATTCCATGTGGTTCAGGGGCCAGGTGGACCCACCACTTGCTCTGGGAGCTGCCACTTCACCTGGGTCCAGAGATGAGCCCATCTTGATGCTAGCTGAGGACAGTCAGCCCTGTGCACGGAGCTGGATCTCATGGGGAAGAGGTTGTCTCTAGTCGGAGATCATTAAACTCGTAGGAAATGAGACCGGGACTGTGCTGGCCAAGCTCACCACCACGCAGAGAGACCCGATTAAGAAGACAACGCAGAGGGACACGGACCAGAGAGAGGGAGAGAGACCAAGTCCTGATGACCTCGTTTAGCACCTGAATCCAGAAAAGCCCCAAACCGGACACTCCTTTTTTTCACTCAGATCGGTTAAGTCAAGCTTTTCGCTCATGGAGGCTTCAGGGAAGCTAAAGGAGTTCTAAAGTTTTCATTTTTTTCCCTCTATAAAAAGATAAAGTGGTACGTTGTTTCTTCTAAGTAAGGTGTTAGGACCCTGGAAAGTTACTTAATTTCTCTGACCTTCAGTTGCTTCAATCACCCAATGGGAAAGATGACACTATACGTTTCATAGAGCTGTCCTGGGCTGCAAGTAGGTTAATACTGCCAGATAGGTCTTCCCTGGTGGCGCAGTGGTTAAGAATCCACCTGCCAATGCAGGAGAGACACGGGTTCGAGCCCTGGTCCGCGAAGATCCCACATGCCATGGAGCAACTCAGCCCGTGCGCCACAACTACTGAGCCTGCGCTCTAGAGCCTGCGAGCCACAACTACTGAGCCCACGTGCCACAACTACTGAAGCCCGTGCATCTAGAGCCATTGCTCTGCAACGAGAAGACACAGCAATAAGCCCGCACACCACAATGAAGAACAGCCCCCGCTCGCTTCAACTAGAGAAAAGCCCGCGTGCAGCAACGAAGACCCAATGCAGTCAAAAATAAATAAAATTAATTAATTAATTAATTTTAAAAAATACTGCCAGATACAGAGCATAGTGCCTGGGTGATACCAAGCACGCAATACCTAATACATGTCAATAGTTACTATTCAGCATTCAACCATGACTTAATTACTACTACTACTAATAATAATAATAATTACTACAACAACTGTAATTATCCTAAGTAATTCTGTCACATATATAATTACAGATAACTTTGCTATCTACAATCTAAAAATTTATATCGGCCTACTTCTAAGAAAACAGTGGCTTATACAAATACCTGGCCAGGTATATCTCTCTTTACGATAAACAAAAAGATTTTCTGGTTCTAAGAAGTGTACAGCAGCACTGGTTACAGTGAATCAATGCCTGCAGTCAGATCTCTCAAGTAAGCTAATAAAATTGAAAATGGAATTTCTGACACCGCACAATGGAAAAACTCGCCCTCTGATTCAGGATCTCATAGAAGACCCCTCTAGTGCCTCACATCACATCCTCTCGAGCCCCCTCTGATTTCAGCCCCACTGCAATGGACAGTTCAGAGTGAGCTCAGGTTTACATCCAGCTGGCCTCATCCCACCTCAAAGCACCACTGTGTATCTTTGCATGTCTGCCCCGCAGCTTTCTTCAATGCCAAATTCCACTCATCCTCCAGCCCAGCATTGAGGAGAGAGTGAGTTAAGGCCCTCAGGGTAACCCTCAAGTAATGGAGGATGGGACTCAATGAACGTCACCCTTCAGGGAGAATTCCTGGAGGCATTCCTGTGCTTCTCAAGATACCTTGGCTGAATGGAGCTCACTGTACCCCCAGAGGAATCCTCTAGAAAGCACCCTAATACTATCTTTTTTCCTTCCCTACTGCCTTCTCCCTTCTCTCTCACTTCTGGTTCCTGGGATCACCCACCACATAAACTACCTGCACCCAAATCCTTGTCTCAGGTTCTGCTTTAAAAGAGACCAAATTAAGACAGTCAAGGCAGAATAATGCAAGATAATCAGAGCTAATATGTTTACTATGTTCTAGGTGCCATTACCACAGTTTTACTTAAATGAATTCATCAGTCCTTTGAAGTAGGTGATATTACTGACTCTGCTTTAGATTGTTTTTGTTTTTTTTCCTAGCCGCACCGTGCAGCACGCAGGATCCTAGTTCCCTGACTAGGGATCGAACCTGTGCCCACTGCACTGGGAGCGTGGAGCCTTAACAACCGGACTGCCGGGGAAGTCCCTGACTCTGCTTTAGGGTTGTGGAAACTGAGGCACAGAGCATTTAAGTCATTTGCCACCAAATGGTGGAACTGGGGTTTGCACCTGGTCTGGTTCCAGACCCTTAATCACTGTGCTATATTGTCCCCATCAGACACTAGAATTCACAAGCTCTGTATCCTTCTAGAACAGTTGGAAAAACACAGATAGAAAAGAACTTTAGTTATTTAATGAAATATTCAATTTCCTAAGTTTCCTGTTACAGCACAAAATATGACCCAACACTTGTTTCCCACCCAAAGAGAGGGCTATTCTATTGGGAGATATCTGCCCCTCCACCTCTGATCACTCTTGTCCTCTTCCTGAAGGTAGCTGCAGGGGACAGCAGGGTTCATTACCCTCAGAGTCCTGAGAGCACCTTTCTAAAGAGATATTCTAGCACAGAGGGGGCTCTTCCAGGCTCCCACAACCCCCTGAGTGCAACCTGGGGCGTTCGAACATGGGAAGCAGAGAACGGAGCCCACTTTTGAGTGCTGGCTGGGGTTCCTGATGGGCTTTAAACTCTGAGAGTAAATTTGAAGTCCCAGATTTAAGCAGAATGTAAACAACTTTAAAAATCAACCTTAAGTAGAAGAATGTTTGGGGGTCTTCTCATCCCCTTGATATATGAATCTACATTTGATCAACATGGATCATTAGTCTAAAGACTAGATAGAAAATACATTTTTATGAAACAAAGAAAGGAAGGCTGGGTTAGCACTGCTGCCCCCCTCAAAAAAAACCTTTAACTTTCCAGTTCTAATTCTTACAAAATTATCCTAACTCTCTGCAGTTTTAAGAAACGCCTGGCTCAAGACCAAGAGCTCCAGCCATGGTTGAATGCCCTGAATTCTTTACCTCTGCATCTGGCTTCCTCATGGAAAAATGCCCCACAATGCCATAAAAACACAATCTCTATCAAATACACATAAAGCAATCACTGGACAATAGTCACATGGTGATATGTTATTAATAATTACTATAAGTTATAACAAAGGAAGCTAATATCTTAACTGCTTACTATGTGCCAAGCACTGTTTAAACCTCTCTACATGTATTAACTCAATTTCACGCTCAGTACAACTGTGAGATTGATAAGAGTAATGTCAACTTTATAGCTAAGAGAAACGATGAGCCAAGAGGCTAAGCACCTTGGCCAAAATCACATAGATAAAGAGAGGAAAGTAGAGGAACTTATCATTAAGAGGTGTTGATGTGACGAAGTGAGAGAGTGGCATGGACATACATACACTACCAAATGTAAATTAGATAGCTAGTGGGAAGCTGCCGCAAAGCACAAGGAGATCACCTCTGTGCTTTGTGACCACCTAGAGGGGTGGGATAGGGAGGGTGGGAGGGAGGGTGACACGAGAGGGAAGAGATATGGGAACATATGTATATGTATAACTGATTCACTTTGTTGCAAAGGAGAAACTAACACACTATTGTAAAACAGTTATACTCCAATAAAGATGTTAAAAAAATAAATAAACTAACTAACTTCTGAGGTTGCTAAAAAAAAAAAAAAAAATGAGGGTATATGATGTTCATATTACTTCTTCCTTAAATTTTTGATAGAATTCACCAGTGAGCCTGGAGTGTTCTTGTAATGAACTTTTCTTAATTATAAATTCAGTTGTCTTACAGGAAAAAAAAAAAAAAAAAGAGGTGTTGATACCATTAAGAGGTGAACAGTAAACACAAGTCTGGAGAGACTTTATCCCTGGGTGAACATTTGATATTACTGGGAATAATAAAGCAAGCATTTATTGAGTATGCTTTCTTTGACTCACATCATTTAATCCACATAATGATATCTAGACAGAAGGAATATTTTATCCATATTTGGAGGCGGGATATAAAGAAATGAAGATTCAAGCCATTTTTCCAATGTCACAATCCTAAGTAGCAGAGATGAGATTTGAACTGAAGACTGTCTACGCTTTCAACCCACTACACCACACTGCATATGATATATGAGGGTGGGAAATGGGGTTAGGAGGTCTTGGGGACAAATATGGCTAGAAGTCCTTTTGCTTCTGGATATCTGGATCCCATTGCCTGGAATACAGCCTTTTGCCATCTGAGCAGGTCCTCTAAACAATGTCTAAATGATCTTCACGTCTCAGCCAGTTTATTGTCTATTACGGTACACACGGAGTAATTGTTGCATTCAAAATATATATGTGGGGTACTTGTATCCGCCAGATAATATGAGCAAAACACAGTCCTGCCTCACAGTCCTTGAGGTCTGGTAGAAGAGGGAAACAATAACCAAAGACTCGCACAATGAAGAATATACTAATTATAAATGGAGATCACAATTTTGGAAGGAAGAGACAGGGAGGTGTAAAGAAGTAAAACAAAGGCACGTGAACGAACCTAGTTTGGAAAGAGGGCTTTCCTAAGAGCGTGACTTGGAAGAGAGGTCTGAAGGAGAACTGGAGTTAGATTTGGAGCAAGGTTTCTTCAGGGTACAACCTCTGAAGATTCTTCAGATGCTGGTTCTTGTGACTTGAAAGTCTTGGCCTCTAAGAAGACTGTCTCCTTGCAGGACGAGGAGAAGGAAGTAGAAGAGCAAAGGGCTATGAAGGAATGAATCAAGAGCTTGAACTGAGTTCTGCATTCCTACTACAACCATCATAAAGCTCCATGAGACAGACAATGGATGCCTGTGACCAGGGAGAAGGAGGTGCTTCTCAGAGGGACAAGAACAGAAATTGGGAGGAGAACGTCTCAGGGCCACAAAAAAATTAGGTTTGAGAGAAAATGGATTTTGAGGGTGAACCTCAATTCTATCTGACTATATTATATGGATCCAGGGCTTCTAAGTTAATAACTGAACCAATAACAGCAACATAATTATGAGAAGAGAAGAAACAAAACCATAGAAAATTTACAGTAAACTCCAAGGCTAGCTATCGTTTAAAATTCAATTTGGGTTGGGAGGGAGGGAGATGCAAGAGGGAAGAGATACGGGGACATATGTATATGTATAACTGATTCACTTCGTTATAAAGCAGAAACTAACACACCAGTGTAAAGCTATTATATTCCAATAAAGATGTTAAAAAAGTAAAACTAAAAATAAATAAAGACTCACTCACTCTAGAAAAAAATTCAATTTGGGAAACAATAGTCATCATGATTTGACTCTCAGATACATGGAGATGGGGTAGTTAATAATGCCGGGATTTTCTGTTTGTTCTGTTTGTATAATGAAAGGCTATAAACTCCCAAAGCTCAATTCAGGTCATTCTGTCCGTCTACTTTTCTATGTATTTCTTACCCAGTTCACTCTGTGATCCTTTGCATCTAATGTGACTGATTCTATGCCAGGTTCTAAGACTGCAAAGATTTTGATCTGGTCTTTTTCCTGAAAGAGTTACCTGTCAGGGAGACGGCTAAGTAAGCGGGTAATTGCCATGCAGCATGATGACCAAGGTGAGCCCCCAAAGCACAAAGCTTGAGCCCTTAACTCAGTGTGGGAGCATCAGAGATTTCTTGATGAAAAGGATGTTTGAACAAAATCTTAATGAAAGGCAAGGCCAGAGCCTCCAGAAATACGTTTTTTAGCACTGCTGTTAATTGTCTGAGCCACTGGTGAGGAAAAAATTCCAACTGATTTTGGGCAGATCAGCTCTGACTAAAAGTGACATCGAAATCCAGACAAGGGGAATGCAAAAGAGAGACTTAGTTTAAGACTCTGTCTTGAAGCAGCATTTGGCCACCCCTGTGCTGGGAGTGGGAGAGAAAATCTGGGCACCCCAGTGCTGTGTTGACAGCTAAGTGGACCGAAATTCATGTCCAGACAAGCAGCTCTTGGAAAAATGCATCCAAAACTTTTCAATCCTGAATGAAAATCAAACTGAAACAATGGAATTCTTTTCAATATCTTGAGCACCTCTCCAATCCATGTGGGAGAACATCTTGCAATGTCCAATCCATCGTCCAATGCAGCCCTGATTTCAATCATCGACAGAACAGATACATTTTAATGCTCTCAAGGAGCAGACAGGCTATAATCAGGTTTCAACTCCACTTAATGTTCAAGTATACTGCTTAGGAAATTAATTCATCCAGTGTGTTATTAACAAGAAAACAGTGTTACTCCTACAAAAAGTATTCCTCTGCCTCAACACATGAGAGGCTTTAAGTGATTAACCTCTTACATTAGTCAGCTAAGGCTGCCATAACAAAATAACAGACTGGGTTGCTTCAGCAACAGAAATTAACGTTTTCACAGTTTTGGAGGCTGGAAGTCTGAGATCAAGGTGTCAGCCAGTTCAGGTCCTGGTGAGAGCTCTCTTCCTGGCTTGCAGACAATCAGCTTTTTGCTTTGTCCTCGCATGGTAGAAAAAGAGCTCTGGTGTCTCTTCCTCTTTGTATAACGGCACCGTTTCTATCAGATTAGGGCTCCACTCTTATGACTTCATTTAACCTTTATTACTTCCTGTCTCCAAACACAATCACTTAGGGAATTAGGGCTTCACCATCTGAATTTGGGAATGGAGGGAGACACAAATATTCAGTTCCTAACACCTAATACTTCACTTCTTCTCCTGTAAAATGACGATAATAATGAAATCTCTGTAACACAGTTATTATAAGACTTAAATGAATAATTAAGTAAAGCACTTAGAACATATTAAAAATAAGGAAAAACCATTATTATAAATTGAAATATAGTACAGTATAGTGCTTAAAATCTCAGACCCTGGACCAAGAAAAACACTTTAAAAATTACTAGCTATATACAGAGGGAATGCTGATAAGGAAATGAAATATTCCACTCCCTTAAGTATAACTCTTCATTTAAAAAGTAGCATTACATGCAAAATAATTACTCCTCTTTTCAATACCTGTGTGGTTTCTTTGTCTCTCAGTTCCCCATAAAGCCAGCCACAAAATAGGTATACAATAGGAGTTAACGTTGGCTGTTCTCATCATTCTCATATTTTACTTTTCTCTCTTTTCTACAGTATCCTCAATAATTCAACAGTAACTAATAAAGACATAAATTGAGATTATCTTGTAGTACACCATCCTTTCCATTCAGAACAACTAGATAAGCTTTATAGATGTCTACCTCCCCTCAAAACCTATTTTAGGATTTTAAATAACTATAAAGATACCCAGGACCAAAAGGGTAAAGAATCCAGAGGGAAGGAAAAGGCTGTTAAGTGATCTGTGCATTCTACATTATTTTCCCCTCAAGACATTCAATGAAGAGGCTAAAAAGACGAATTTAAAGCAGATGGTAAGAAACAGAAACCTCAGCCTAATTTTCTGCTGCGTCAAGAAACTAGGAGGACTGAAACTTGTGTTTGGGTCTATCAAAACATCTAGGACTTGAAGTGCCAACATTCCGTAGAGAAGAGCACAGAGAAGTGAATGCAATAGTCTGTAATGCTTTTCTCTTTGCGGAATTTGCTAACTCATAAATGGTAATGATTCAGAGAAGCCAAACAGAAAGTGACAACTCAAAGTTTGAGGGAGCTAAGCTAAGGCCTTGGTAGTTTCATGCAGAGATAAAAAGAAGATTAAGCTCATTAATCATCATGGAAGAAGAAAACTGGTAAACATCTCCCAGTCTTCAGTTGAGACACCTGGAGGTGAACATGCTAGGTACAGGGGAATACTGCAAGTAGAGTTGACTTTAGAAAGACTGCAGTTCAGCCTCAAAACTGTTGTTTGAATTAAACTGATATACCCTCACCTAACTGTTTCAAGAAGCTAAAGGCTGAACTAGCATCTCTACATTTTTTCATACATAACATTCACCGTTTAACTAAACTCATAAGGCATAAAAAGAAGCAGGATGGGGGGGAAACCCCAGAACCTAGAAAAAGATCCACAAGTGATACAAATATTGGTGTTATTAGCCACAGACATTAAAGTAACTGTGGTGGTGAACATGTTCAAAAAATAAATAAATAAGTAGCAAGTGAGAAAATTTCACTAGAAAACCAAAATTTATTTTAAAAATCAAATTTTAGAAGTTATAATTCAAATTAAGAACTCAGATGGATTTTTAAAAGATTCAGATACAGCTGAAGGGAGGATTAACATTTTGGAAAACAGGTAAGTAGAAAATATTTAATATACACATTATTGGTATATTTTATGAAAATCTATGTGTAATACATATGCAATTGGACTCTCAGAAGAGGAGATGAGACAACATAAGATGAAACATGTGAAAAGATAATGATCAAGAACTTTCCAGAACTGAAAATGACTTCAAGCCACATATCCAAGAAGCATTATAAGGGCCAAGAAGTTGAAATAAAAAAGAAAAATATATCTAGGCACATCATAGTAATACTGCTGCAAACCAAAGGTGTAAAAAAAATATTTTAAAAGCAGAATAAAAAAACAAATTTAAGATATATTACCTTAAAAAAAGCAACAGTAAGAATGACAGTAGTTGACTTGACAGAAACAATGGAAGCCAGGAGATAATGGATTAACAACTCTAAAGAGCTGAAGGAAAATAAAGGCCAACCTAGAATTCTAAACCCACTGGAGACAAAGAAAAATCAAAGACATTTCCAGTCAAATGAACACTGAGAGAATTATTTGTCACCATCAGATGTATACTAAAATAAATGTTGAGATTTCTTCAGCACGACATAGATGAATGAATACACACACTTACAACACAAATGCACACACACACACACAAGTATATATAAAATTAAAATACTTGACAATAATAACCTAGCTGAGGGCAGATGGATTTCAAGTGTTCTAAGTTTACTATAACAGAAGTAGTAAAGGTATTCATTTATGTTAGGCTCTAACAAGACAAAAATAGATGTCAAAATCTTTAGGATAATCATTATAAGTATTAAAAAGTAATTCACATATAATAAGGTGAAAGAGGGAAAATAGAACAGTAGAGATAAAAATAATGATTAATCCAAAATAAGGCAGGAAAGGAGAAAAAAACAAGCAGAGAATGTGGGACAATATGAAAACAAATAGCTAGTAAATTTAATACCAAATATACAGGTAATTATATTAAGAATATATGAACAAAATACTCCATTTAAAATGCAAAGAATGTCAGAATGGATTTTTAAAAGTTCACTATGTGCTGTTTATAAATGACTCATCTTAGATTAAGAGATACAAACTCCTAGTTATAAAATAAATATCATGCAGGATGAAATGTACAGCATAGAGAATATAGCCAATAATATATTAACAGTATGGTGACATATGGTAACTACACTTATCATGGTGATCATTTTGTAATGTATAAAAATATCATATCAGGGCTTCCCTGGTGGCGCAGTGGTTGAGAGTCTGCCTGCCAATGCAGGGGACACGGGGTTTGTGCCCCAGTCCGGGAAGATCCAACATGCCACAGAGCAGCTAGGCCCGTGAACCATGGCCGCTATGCCTGCATGTCCACAGCCTGTGCTCCGCAACAGGAGAGGCCACAACACTGAGAGGCCCGTGTACAGCAAAAAAAAAAAATCAAATCACTATATTATATATATGAAACTGATAACATTGTAAGTCAATTATACTTCAATTAAAAATTAATTAATCAGGGGCTTCCCTGGTGGCACAGTGGTTGAGAATCCACCTGCCAATGCAAGGGACACGGGTTCGATCCCTGGTCCGGGAAGATCCCACATGCCACGGAGCAACTAAGCCCGTGCACCACAACTACTTAGCCTGCGTTCCTCAACTACTGGAGCCCGCGTGCCTAGAACCCGTGCTCTGCAACAAGAGAAGCCACTGCAATGAGAAGCCCGCGCACCGCAACGAAGAGTAGCCGCTGCTCACCACAACTAGAGAAAGCCCGCGTGCAGCAACAAAGACCCAACTCAGCCAAAAATAAATAAATTAATGTTTAAAAATTAATTAATCGGTTAATATCTCACCTTAAAACTAAGGGCAAAAAAGTAGAAACTGAATGTACTGAACAAAGTTATACCACAAAAACATCAAACAAAATAAAACTGTTGCTATACTAATCAAAGTAGACTTTAAGGCAAGAAGCATTACTATAGATAAAAAGAGACATTTCATATCTTAAAAGGGTTTAACTGACCAGGAAGAGATAAAAATTTTAAATCTGTATTAGCTCATACCAGAAATTCAAAATAGATAAAGCTAATTTCTTTTTTGAAACTAACAAAAAAAATAGATACCTTCACAATCATAATGAGAGACTTTAATATACATCTCTCAAAAGCTGAAAGGTCAAGCAGCCAGAAAAATCAGTAATGGCAAAAATGATCTGACTTGCACAGTTAATATACTTGACAAAATTGGTGCATAAAACGCTGTACAACCAATGAGTAGATTCACATTCCTTCCAAGTGCATATGGAACATTTATCTTGAACCTAAAAATGGCCATATCCCAGACCATAATGCAAGACTCAATACATTTCAGAGTGGATGGATATTCTAAAATCACTGTGAAACTAAACTAGAAATCAAAAACAAAAAGCACTGGAATGCCTCCAAATATCTGCAAATTAATCAATTAACTTCAAAATAATCCTTGAGTTGAAAAAGATATCCAAAGAGAAATTATAAAATATTTTAATTAAATGACAATAAAGATTTAACATATTAAAATTTGTTATATATAGCTAAAGTAATGCTTATGTGGAAATGTTTAGTTTTAAAGGCATATATTAGAAAAGGAAAAAGGTTGAAAAGCAATGATCCAAGACTCCACACTAAAAAAAGAGAAAGGAACAGCAAATTAAACCCAAGGAAAGCAGTAGGAAAAATGTTTTTTTCAATTCATTTTATGAAACCAGCCTAACTTCATTACCCAAACCTGACAAGGATGTAATAAGAAAATAATATTACAAGCTAATTTTTCTCACAAACATCCATGGGAAAACCTAAACAAATGTTTTCAGATCACATTCAGCAATGATTGAAAGTGACAGTACATCATGGCCAAGTAAAGTTTATTCCAGGAAGGCAAGGTTGGCTTAACATTTAAAAAATATCAATATATCAATATTTACTGAAAAGGGTAGAAGAATCACATGATCTCAACAGATGCTAAAAAATGTTTTAAATAAAATTTATTAGCAAACTACAAATAGAGGGAACATTATCAATCTGATGAAGTAAATCAACAAAGAAATCTACAGCTAACATCATGCTAAATGGTGAAAGAGTAAAAATATTGCCCCCCAATATCAGGACTGAAACAAAGATGTTTAATATTATCACTTCTATTCTTCATCATACATAAGGTCCTTGACTTTGCAAGAGGCAAAATGATAATAAAATAATAATAATGATGATAATAATAATAGTAAATTCAAAAAGGTTGGGAGACACTGTCACTCAAAGACAAGGTTTTATATAGAGAAATCAAAAAATTTATAAGTAAATTTCTAAAATTGAGACGTGAAGGATTTCTAGATAAAACTCTATATGCAAAAATCAATTTCACTCTACTTATCAGTAGCAAAAGCTTAGAAAATGAAATAAGTACAGATATTTCATTTCAAGCAGCACTGAAAACATTGGTCAAGAAAAATAATCTAACAACACAAGACCTCTATAATGAAAATTCCAAACCATTACTGAAAGAACTTAAAGAGTTAAACAAATGAGGTATACCATATTTATGCATTGAAAAATAATACTGTAAAGATTATCCTATAAACTCAACGTAATCCAAGTAAATATCCCAGCAGCATTCTAATGGGAATTGGCAAACTGATCCTAAACTGCATACAAAAATGCAGATAATCCAACATAGCCAAGCCAATCTTGAAGTACAAAGATGTAG
Source organism: Kogia breviceps (assembly GCF_026419965.1). Taxonomy (NCBI): domain Eukaryota; kingdom Metazoa; phylum Chordata; class Mammalia; order Artiodactyla; family Physeteridae; genus Kogia; species Kogia breviceps. The sequence continues at coordinate 48,239,037 of NC_081327.1, forward strand.
GACTTACACTACTAGATATCAAGACAGGCTAGAAAGCTACAGTAACTAATAAAGTGTGGTATTGAAGAAAGACTTAAAAAATAGAATAAAATAGAGAAATCAGGAACAGAAAAACACATATACTATCATGTGATTCACAAGAAAGATACCAATGCAGTGCAGTACTCTTAAAAGAATCATCTTTGAAATGAATGGTGCTATATCAGCTGGATATCCAATGGGGGGAAAAGGTATCTTGTCCCACCCCTCATTCCATTCACAAAAATAAATCCAAGTATAGACTAAGTGTGAAGGTAACTAAATAAATAAAGCTTCTAGAATTTTACATTGGAAAACATCTTTATGATCTTGGATGTAGGAAAGGGTTTTAATAGAGGATGCCAAAGACTGATCAATTGGGAGACATTAAAATTCAGAATGTTATTTGTCAAAAGAAACCATTAATGGGGTAAAAAGATGCGCCAGAGGGTGGGAGAAAATACATTTATCCCAAAGAGATCTCATCTCCAGATAAACCAATTGAAAAAAGGCAAAAAAAAAAAAGATCCCAACCGAGACACTGGATGAAAGAAGTTATCCACAGGTCCATTAAACTCTTCAGTCATCAGGGAAATGCAAAATCACAGTATGATATACTCCACACATTCCAGTTTTGTTAAAATGAGAAAAAGGGGAAAAAACAAACAAACACCAAGTGCCGGCGAAGATGAGGAACAAGTGAAACTCATATACAGCTTATGGGAATGTCAATTGGTAAACCCACTACAAAAATGGACAGCTTCTAGTGAAACTGAATTTGCACACGCTTTATGACCCAGAGATTCCATTTCCAGATACCCAGCAGAAATGACTACATCTCTGAACAATAGGACCTGCAAAAAAATACTGACAGCGGACTTATTTGTATAGCCCAAAGGCAGAAACAACCTAAATGTCCATCAACCACAGAAAAGTGTGGCGATTAACGTAATGGCATACTTTGGGCAATGCAAGTGAATAAACTACAGCTGTGTACAACAAGATAGGTGGCTATCGCAACACGCGGCTGAACAAAGTAACCGAGTCAAATAAGAACATTCCGTAGACTGTGTTTAAACAAAGTTCAAAAACACGCAAAAGGAATCTTCTGTCACAGGAGTCATGATAACGATGGTTGTTGAACAGTGAGGCAACTACGTAACGAAGGGACACATAAGAAGGGCTTCGGGGGTGCTGGTGATCCTCTGCATGCCATCTAGTTGTCAGTTATATGAGCAGCCACTCACAAAATGTAAGTGATCTACATATTCATTAACTCGTGCGTCTTTCTAAGTTACGCTATTTCGATTTTTTTTTGTAAAGCAGAAATAGAAACGTTCTCTAAAGGAGAGAAGTGGTATGCAGGATTTCACAGTCACCTTGTAAATTGAATGGGAACATTTAGGGAAAAACTCGAGATTAAAGCTACATCGCCTGAAGCCCCGTCCTACTGACACACAGGCAACAGCAGAAAGTGGAGATAAGAGCTATGCTGGAGTCACAAGGAACATTTAACGGGGACTGGCTTACTCCACAGACAGTAACAAAAAAAACTGTTCACCTAAGCTGATATGACAGGATAAACAGCCCCACAGACATTCTGCCCTCAGTAGCTGACTCAACAGCCAAGGCTGACAGATTTACAATGGAGAACTGAATCCTCAGATCAAAAACTGTGTGCTCTGTTTGGGGCTTGATGACCTACAGTATACACTGAAACCCTTAAATCAACACGTTTATGGCATTTACGGCAAAGCACTCCGACGGGTCTTACTTGGTCAAACAAGCCTTGTCTTGCATCTGAGCTCAGCTAAAAGCTGGGCTATGAAAGGCAAGCATTTGCTACCAGGAGAGGAAGAATGCTCCACTTCTGTTCAACGACTTAATGGAAATCTCACTTGCACTTTGGGAGTAAAGGGGGAAAAAATGGCATAAGTGTATAGAGCTGTACGTAATCTTTAAGACCTATCAGTGCTAGAAAAGACATTTGTTCAATGGCTCCACAGTTCCTGTAAATGTTACCATGGCACGATTCTCAGTGTTTGTCTGGGTTGGATCTAAGTGGCTCACACAATACCACTTTCTTGAGGGACAATGTCACAGACCACGTCACAGCCATTAAATATGGATGCTCTATAACAGTGTCTTTTAAACCATTTTGACTAAAAGCCATGTCTAAAAAATTAGCATACACACTCCGCACATTTTATAACCTGACTCAGTGAATGTACACATACATACCCACATTGCAAAATGTCATAAACTACCCTTCCTAGACGCCATTTAATCTGGAATTGTCTACTCTACCCTATTTTTATGCTACTCTGTAATATTTCCTTTCTTACTAACGTTCCTCATAATAACTAAATCGATTCATGACCCACTAACTGATCCCAACCCCAAGTGTGAAAAAGATATTTCCTCCAAGGAATTAGAATTTTTTTCCCAAATGTGTGAGCCAGGCAACCTTTTTCTAAACTGAAATGTGACATATAACATTATATTAGTTTCAGGTATATGACATAATGATGTAGGTATATATTGCAAAACGATCACCACAATAAATCTAGTTAACCTCCATCACCACACACAGTTACATTTTTTCTTTTGTGATGAGATCTTTTAAGATTTACTCTTAGCAACATTCAAACATGATATATATTATTAACTACTCAGGCTATCGTTTTTTCATTTCACCGACTCTCAAAATGTGGTGAGCGTGCGAATTATTGAAAGTGCAGATGCCAAGGACCCCAGTCTCAGAGATTCTAATAGATCTGAAGTAGGGCCTAGGAATTTCAATTTCTAACAAGTACAGCAAACAATGCCTATGCAAGTAAACTGAAGTTTGAGAAATGCTTCTCTAATCCCATCTCTCCAGGTTGAGATGAGGAAACCCAGGCTCAGAGAAGGGAAATGATTTGCACAAGGTCACAGGGTAGGTAATAAGAGTCCTGAGACTAGAACCAAGTCTCTGGGCTCCCAGACCATCTCAGCAGGTGGCCAATGACCTTTCCCCTTATTTTAACCCCTATTGAGAGAGTGAAGAATAAAAACTGCACATTCGCAAGTTGGAAGAGCAACTCAAACACTGGAGGTTCATCTTCAGGAATTAGCTAGAACCAAACCCAGGATTGAGTACAGGAAGCTGAGAACATCATCTCCCTCCCAGCTAATATGGCAACAGGATGTGTTCAGCATAGTCAATCTTTCCAAAACCTTCCTTACTGCCCTCATAGCTCAGAGTATGGCCAGCAAGAGAATATTCTGGCCTTTCAGATGCTCCCTGTTCATCTAGAACTTTTGGAAGACCCTCACATCACTTCAAACTGGCCCACTTATTCCAGCTGAAACCCCTATTTTCCTGCAAAGTGTCACTGAGGCATAAATATCCACTGCCTACCCATTTTAGGTGATGTGCAGGAGAGAAGAGTGTGGCAGCAACAATGATTTATGGTGATGGAAGATGTCCACTCGGTATCGGGGGCTCCTGAAACACACCACCTATTCCCATCCACCCCAAGGCACGTGCACTCACCGCCTCTCCTCATGGGGTTCTCTCCTCCAGCACGGTCACCACTGGCTCCTTCACATCCTTGGGTCTCCGTGCAATTTTCAGTTCATCGGTGAGACCTTTCCTGACCACCCGATAGGGAAGAACAAACGCTTCCTTCTCCAGCCTTCCATCCTGCCAGCATTCCCCATCTGCCTTACCCACTCGGTAGCACTTTGACCTTCTGACGTACGATGTGTTCACTTGTTTGTTTACTGTCCCATGAAGGCAGGGACTTCTTCTCTCTAGTCACTGCTCTATCTCCAGTACCTAGAATGCATCCTGGCACACAGGGGGCACTCAAAAATTACACATTCAACGAGTAAGAGATAGATGCTTGCCCTCTCCAAGGCATCCTGACATGTGTTCTACATGAAGCAGGTAAGACAACACAAGCGTAAGAGGTAGGTGACCTTATCCACAGGTTGTTCATTAGGAAAATGAGAAGCACAGTGGAGCTAAGGTTGCTCAGTTCACATGTGGATGTACTCAGATTCACGCTGCAATCAGTCTAATACTCACGTCCCCTTTCAGGATCACAAAGCTATACTGCTTCCTGAACACCTCCTGGGTGGACCTGGTTGGCACTCAATACATATTTGATAAGTGAGTGAAGTCATTTGGATATATATCTATTTTTAATATTAATTAATTAATTTTATTTATTTACTGGCTGCGTTGAGTCTTCGTTGCTGCGCACGGGCTTTCTCTAGTTGTGGCGAGTGGGGGCTACTCTTCGTTGCGGTGCGCGGGCTTCTCACTGAGGTGACTTCTCTTGCTGCGGAGCACGGGCTCTAGGCGTGCAGCCTTCAGTAGATGTGGCGCGTGGCCTCAGCAGTTGTGGCTAGCAGGCTCCAGAGTGCCGGCTCGGTAGTTGTGGCACGCGGGCTTAGCTGCTCCGCGGCATGTGGGATCTTCCTGGACCAGGGCTCAAACCCATGTCCCCTGCATTGGCAGGTGGATTCTTAACCACTATGCCACCAGGGAAGCCCCTGGATATATTTTTAATACTTAAAATATTATTTGACTATATTACTCTATTATGAATGCAGGAAAACGTTTGTATATGTTTATACTTGAATATATATTGAGTGCCGGCCACTGTAACAGATCCTTGAGATACAATGACGAGAAAGAAGATTTTTAAGGCACAGTTCACACTCTCAGGGACACTTGCCATCTCGCCCAGGAGACGGACGTTATTGAAATCATCACAATACTAAGTGTAAAAGCTCAGCTGGTGTATGTTATGAGAAGAAGGGGTGTAAAGTCAACTTTGCCAAAGGACAGTGAAACGACCCCGTGACGGTGAAATTTTCTGTGTCAACTTGTCTCGGCCATGGGGTCCCAGACAGCTGGTGAAATGTGATTCTGGGTGGGTGTGCCAGGGTGTTTCTAGAGGACATGAAGGTGTGAGTTACAGGAGACTGAGGAAAGCAGAAGGTCCTCCCCGATGTGGGCAGGCCTCAGTCAATTCTCGCAGGCTGAGCAAGGGAGGGCTTGCTCTCTTTTTGCCTGCCTGTCTTTGAGCTGGGACATCAGTTTCCTGCTTTCAGACTCAGACCGGAATTCACCCCATGGGCTCCCTGAGGTCTCAGCTGCCTAACTGCCAAATCTTGACTTCCGAGCCCTTTTTATCATGCGTGAGTCAATTCCTTACATATATATAATAATCTAAGAGTCAATTCCATATATATACATACACATATACATATATAAACATACATACACACAACGTTATAATACATATTAAATATATTCTATGTATTAAATATACTGTAAATTAAATATATTATATATATTAAATGTATTAACGTAGTATATATTAATTACTTTTCTGGCCTAAGGCAGGCAGGACTCGGCAAGGGCTAGACCCGCAGTACCAGGGTCAGGCAGCTTGAATTCTGCAGCTGGAGAAGCCACTGCTGGACCAGGGCCTGCAGAAACCCTTCCCTCGGCTGACGGCTACCGCCTCTCTGTGGGAGCCACTGGCTTCAGGGAGTCACGCCGCCAGCCACAGAAATGGGCTCAGATATCCACTGGAGCAGAAATGCTACGGGGTAACTACATTTTATGATACATTAAATATGATTCTAAATCAGATACAATGGATTTTTGAATCGTCACTGATCTGGATGACTTGTGCCACCGAACCCTCCGTAAGAGGGGGAACCTAATAAGAACCGTAACCTTAATTTTTAATGTCCTGACCATGAATCTTTTAAAGCCAATTTTACTTTGGCTTCTAAATATGTTAACTAGTATAGCTAAGAAAGTTATAATGAAAACAAACTAGAAAGATGAGAGGAAATAAAGAGGTTTCCATTCAAAAAAGAGCAAACGTTAATTAAACTAGCAGGTTTGGACCAAGTATCATTAGAAGAAAACACATGTGTATATTCTGAAAATTTACAAAACATAGTACCTTTCACTTCTCTTCAAGAGAAATGCTTAGTTCAGCATCTGTACTTTAAATCTGCTTGTCGCCATCCGATTGCACAGTTCTCTATGTAACTACGTAATGGTGAGGCGTCTCTGAGTCAAAGTTATCAACCTGTCCACACCAGAGAGTATCTAAAAATGAAAACCGGAGCTGTTCTACAAGTATTGTTTGGAATTTTAGCCAACGAGTCAATGAAAAGGGGATCTTTCCCGCCTGTTTGCTTTCGCTGTACATGTTAGGAAACTTCAAGATAGGAGATGAATAGACCTATCCGGTCCAATACAGAAGCTGTTACCAGGCCCTTGAAATGTAGCTGCCCTGAAATGAATGTGCAGTAATTGTAAAATGCACGTTGGATTTTAAGGGCTTGTATGTAAAATATCTCATTAATAATTTTGGTATTGATTATATTTTGAAGTAACATTTTTGATATACTGGATTAAATCAAATAGAATATCAACACAAATCTCACCCATTTTTTTTTTTTTTTACTTTCTTTTTAACATGACCACTAGAAAATTTGAAATTACACATGTTGGCTCGTATTACATTCTATCGAACAGCACTGTGCCAGAGCAAAGAGGAGATGGAATTCCACGCATCATAAAAAAGAAAGAGAAGAAATCACGGGCTGAACAAAACCACGTCTGCTGTCATCATTTCAAAAAAAAAAATATCCACTGCAGACTAAAAGTAGATTGATTAAAATAAACGTCTTCAAAGACACAAGTGCACGGCGTATGAACGCTGAACCACGTAATGCATCAATAAGCATTCCTGCTTGACAACAACGGTCCACATATCATCGTCCCAAGAAATCAATGAAAAGGGGTTTCAGAGCGTGAAGTGCCAACCGTGGAGGCTCCGTCTCCCTCCAACTGCTCAATGACAGGCATACAACGTGCTCACTTGTACTGGCTGTTGGAAACCCTGGCGCAGTCACGGTTGGCGGACACAGAGAGGTGTGGGGGGTAAAGAGACAAGTGACAGAGAAAGTAGTGAGTCAGCCAGCCAGAGGATGTATCCAAGATGCACTGTAAGAGGAACAAGTACTGACAATTCCAGAGGCGGTCAGACTCGGCGTGGTGGGCATCGCACCCAAGAAATGCCGATTACGAAACGCGCAGGCAAGCTGCCCATGGCATCCACCTGTCGGCTACTCCATGCTGAATGCCCGCCTTAAGCATATTTTCTCTGGGGGTCTAGGAGCTCTTCGTAGAAAGTGTCCAGAACTTGCTCATTCCTACCACAGTTAGGACTTTCATCTCAAAGGGAAAAAAAGTTAAACTAGATTAACCCAAAAAAGGGGGTGAGGGTTTATGGTTCATACAGATGAAAAGGCCAGCCCACTTTAATTTCAGGCATAACTGGACATCAAGGCTGTGATGCTTTTACTATCAGGGGACAAGATGGTTGCAAGTCTGGACTTACTTTCCATCCTCTCTGCTTCCCCCAGGTGTCCCAGAATTGATTTCATTGGCTCTGATCCTGTTACATGTGCACCCCTGAACCAATCACTGTAGTCAAGGATAGCTGACGTTCTGACTGGTCACCTCTACCCAATTCCAAGGCACAGGTAAGGCAGGTAGGTGCCCAAGGAAAACTTCAACGTTTTTACCAGAAGACTAGGGAAACATATGCTGGGCAGAGAGAAAATTATAGGTGGTCACTGCTCTCTCAATCTCCATGATCTATCCTGCATATAAAAGATACACAATTGATGAGTTTCTCCAATGCACGCATGCACGCATAAGAAATATCCAATTCCTGATGTATGCCCAACACAGGAGTGATGTATCTGTTTCTAAATTACCAACATGTTCATTACATACATTCACATAACAAATGTTTAGCGAGTTGGCCAGGGACTATTCTAGCCACTGGAGGCACAGCTGTGGAACGGCAGAGACAAAGCTCCAGTCTTCACGGAGCAGATATTTAAGAGCAGAAGGCAGCATATGCAAGATAAGAAACAAGTCAGTCAGGGAGTATGTGTAAAGAGTAGGAATAAAAATAAAGCAAGATCAGGGGATAGAGACTAACGGGGTGTCAGGGAGGAACTTTCTGCAACGATGACATTTGCACAGAGGACCGAAGTGCCAAGAAGTGTCAGAAGAAACCAGGCGAATATCTGGGGGAAGGGCAAAATGCAATCACAGGAGTGGGGGGCTCTGGGGACGTGCAAAGGCCCCCACTCCTGTGGCTGCACTTCGCTCTTTCCCCAGATATCAGAAGGGCTGGGGTGGAGCTCACGATGGGAGAAGATATAGGGCTTCAGGCCAAAGGAGGCAGATCACACAGGGCCTTGTAGACCATGGTAAGAAATCTGGATTATATACTATGGGTAATGGAAAGCCCATTAGCTGGTGGAGAAGAGGAAGGTGAAATCATCTTGCTCCTTGAGAAAAATACCTCATAGGGACACAACGTCAGAGAATCATCAGATTGGAAGCTGCGGTGGGAATCCGGATTAGAGTGGCTTCGGTCACAGTGGTTGAGAAGTGGCTGGAATTGGGTATTGAATTGACCTGTGAGCAATGGAGTCTGCACCGACGTGTGCATAAGATCACCTGGTATTTATACATCCTCATGGGCTAATGGGATCATTTAAATTGCCTGCCCATCGAATTAAAAATTAGTCTCAGCACTTTATTTGTGCGCTCGTGGTTCCTTAAACACACCTTAGCAATTATGTTAATTTTGTTACACTGTCCTTATGTGTTGGTAGTCAACAATACTCCCTACTCTCACATCGGAATATCCTAAAATTTAAGAACCATATTATCATTTTTGTATTTCCATAGTCTATGATAGGACGGAGGCACCTAGTAAGCTGGGAATAAACGCTTTGGGTTAGAAGGATGAGTATAGATGGGTGGGAAAGAGGAAGGAATAGAAGGAAAAGAAGAAGAAATGTCAGCAATTCATTACTGAGAACTAAGAATACAAGCCCCAAAGGGACCTTCACTTTGCTTCCCTGGTATATTTATAAAGAGGTGGAGTAATTTAAAGGATGTTGCAAATTACACAGGACCAATGTACTACTCACTCTTAGATGAAGGGTCTATTCAAAGAGAGGATGACAGAAATAGATTCAATGATCAGGTCAGCTGGTGAGTCTATGACCATGAGGGAATTAGGTTTCTTACCTAGCATTCCAATTAAAACAGAGCTCCGTATCTCTCCAAACACCCCCAAGGACCTCGCCTCTCCAAGTACTAAGAAGTTAATGTATAATAAATTGCCCAACTCCATGCAGTAGATACAAAAATCTAAAATACCTTTACAAGGCTCCTAGGGTTGAACACACAATCACAAAACATAGAGGACATTCTCCCTTCATTCCCAGAACTGCCCACTGACCCCAGTCCTATAGATCAAGAGAACACACAGGATATTTAACTTTTCTCTAAGCTCAGCTGCAAATCCAGAAAAGGACTCCACATTTCTAACCTACATCCACATGGTCAGACTCCCTCCCGCATAAGAATACAAGAGTCAGTTTTCTCATAAATATATCCCTGTGCCTTCAGAGATCCAGTTATTTTCAGCAGGCTGGATTGGCATACTGTGAAATTCAAAAGCAAATACACATCTTTCAATATACTTCCAGACGGTTTTCCTGCTGTCACCCAATCCACCTGCCAGCCCCCATATACCATTCCTGTCGCTCTCCTGGGCTGAATTCCTCAAAAGCAGGTGAAGTACCTAAAATCATTATTCTTCATGGCATTGAGATCAACAACTATACACTGAAAAAAGGAAACTTACGTAAATGCATTGTATTAAAGAGGCCAGTCTCTGATTGTGTTGTATCAGCTGTTCTCAGCTGGGGACGATGATGTCCCCAGGGAGCACCTGGCCATGTCTGGAAACACTGTTGGACACAGCCAGGGAGGGTGTTACTGGCATCCAGTGGGTAGAGGCCTGGGGTGCTGCTAAGAGTCCTACCATGCACAGCAAACTGCCCTTCCCCCGCCTCAATGGTGTCCACGGTGCCCTGAGAAACCGTGGGCTAAATAACACAGTTTCCTACGCAGCCGTAAACAGTGCAATCGAAGGAAGCTTGCTGCCTCTCCTTGGACCTACTGTCCCACTTGCCCCACGAGGAAGCATGAGGAGCTGGTGGACGATCTCAGATGACCGTGATTCTGCAAAGGGAAGGGGCCGTGTGCCTGAGCCAGCTGCAGAGTAGGCACTCTGCATTTGTTGTTTACTGCTGTAGAACAAATGACCACATAGTTTAGCAGCTTAAAAGGAACCCCTATTTATTAGCCCGCAGTTCTGCAAGTCCGAAGTCTGGGCACAGTGTGACTGGGTTCTCTGCTCGGGGTTTCTGCCCGAGCCAGGCTGCATTCCTTGCTCTGGGAAAGAATCCACTTTCAAGTTCATTCAGATGGTTGGCACAGCTCGGTCCCTTCTAATTATAGGACCAAGGCCCCGTTTCCTTGCTGGCCATTAGCTAGAGGCCACCTGCATTCCTTGCCACCTGGCCCCCTCCACTTCCAAAGCCAGCAATGGAGAATTTTGCACATGTCAAATCCCCCTAACTATGAAACTCTCTGCCTTTCCCGATTCTGTGTGATCATAGAATAGGTCAAACCTACCTGGACAATCTTCCTGTCTTAAGGTCAAGTGATTTGAAGCCTTCATTACATCTGCAAAATCCCTTCCCAGCAGCACCTAAATTAGCAGTTGATCGAATCACTGGGAGAAGGTGTGCATATACCAGGGGCTGGGAAGCTTGGGGGCCAATTTAGAATTCTACTCCCACAATTTGTATATGTTATCATTATCTCATTTAATTCTCATGGTAACCCTTTTGAAACAGGAAGGAAGGGGGCGGGGCACAACCTCTAAAAGCATGACATGGCCCTTGAGGATACAACATAAACTGGTTAGAACCAACTAGTTAGAACCAACTAGGTTCAAGATGGCAGAAGTTTCGACTTCCAATTGAGCCTCGTTATGTGCTCACTGTAATACATTAGCATATGCTAAAGGACACACCCACAGGCGCCATGACAGTTCCGAGGCTGACCATAAAAGGCCAAAAGTGGGCGTGGCCCAATTCCTGGAAATCTCCACCTCTTCTTCAAGATAGTTGGAATAATCCTCCCACTCATTAGCCTAAGAAATTACCCAGCCCATAAAAACTAATCAATCCATATTTCTGGGACTCTCGCCTTCTCAGATGGCTCACACTCTGTGGAGTGTGTTTCTCCCAGGGCCGTTCTCGCCTTTTGAGAGGGACAACATTCTGTCTATGGAATGTGTATCTCTCTAAATAAATCCACTTCTTACCTATGACTTTGTCTCACTGAATTCTTTCTGCAATTAGAGAAAGAATGGGAGCTTCAATAAGTCCCGAGACCAGGTGTGTGATCTTATTTAAAAGACAGTGGGTTCAAGTCCCAGTGTCGGTTTTGGCTGGGTTCAAGTCCCAACCTTAGGTGTACGGTTTCACTTTTTAAAAATTTTTGTTTTTCTTCTCTGCTTTACAGTCAGGGAAAGTAGATTCTCAGATAATTTGATTATGTCCCAAAGCTGGGTGAAGGATACATGGGAACTCTCTATATTATCTTTGCAATTGTTTGTGAGTCTAAAACTATTTCAAAATAAAATGTCTGGACTTCCCTGGCGGTGAAGCGGTTAAGAATCCGCCTGCCAGGGGCTCCCCTGGTGGCGCAGGGGTTGGGAGTCCGCCTGCCGATGCAGGGGACACAGGTTCGTGCCCCGGTCTGGGAAGATACCACATGCTGCGGAGCGGCTGGGCCCGTGAGCCATGGCCGCTGAGCCTGCGCGTCCGGAGCCTATGCTCCGCAACGGGAGAGGCCACATGGGTTCAAGCCCTGATCCAGGAAGATCCCACATGCCGCGGAGCAGCTAAGCCCGTGCACCACAACTACTGAGCCCACATGCCACAACTACTGAAGCCCACACACTGAGAGCCTGTGCTCCACAACAAGAGAAGCCACCACAACGAGAAGCCGGTGCACCACAACGAAGAGTAGTCCGCACTCGCTGCAACTAGAGAAAAGCCCATGAGCAGCAACAAAGAGCCGACGCAGCCAAAAATAAATAAGTTAATTAAAAATGTCTTTAAAAAGAATAAGTTCACCAAGATCACGTAACTCTTAAGTGAAAGAGATGAACTTCTAAAATCCCATGCATTTTAACATACCATCCTGCCTTCTTAAATTACTGCACAAGGCATTTCTAAGGTGACAGCATTTCTAAAGCCCCTGGGGACATTTATCTAGAGCAGGGGTCCTCAAACTTGACTGCACATTAGAATCAACTGGGGAGTCTTTTAAAAACACAGATACCTGGGCCTCATCCTCAGCTATTCTGCTTTCATTGGCCTGGGGTAGGCTCTGGGCATCTACATTTTTTTTAAAGCTCTATATGCTGAGACTCACTGATCTAGATATTATCTGATCATAAATGACAGTGCTAAATATATAATATTAAACAGAAATTAGCATTTGCTTTATGCACAAAAGGAGTCTTTTAAAGGGACTGGAATTCATCTTACTTCAGTGCCTTTTACAGGAAAACAATGACTGGAAAACCCTGAGATAAGACTAAGCCTTAGGAAAATACATTAGCATATTTAAAGAGTGAGAACGCATTTCAGTAATATTTTCTTTCAGCCACGTCTCTGCTGCCTACAACAGACCTCAACCCGACAATCAAGGTAGAAATAAAAGTTGTGTTCATTATTTATCGACAGAGAAATTCATTTGGGGTAACTCTTCACTCGCCTCCTCGAAGTGACAAAGTAAAATATGAAAGGGAGTTGAGGAATTGTCAAGTCACAGAATGAACCCACAGACACTCAAACAGCACTCTGCGGTGGGAGAACTCAGTAAATAATGAGAGAGATAATCTCCTTTGACTAGCTTATCTCAATCCCTTTCAAGTGCCGGTTCTAAAGAAGGGGGTGCACATAGCTGGCTTCTAGTAAATTAGTGATATGCACTTTATAATTTATATTAGAAAGCATGCCCCCTTGACTTGTGGTGGTAATAAGGGCAGATAAGATATTTCAAAGCTCAGTGGCATGAATAAGCAATCAAAAGAATTCGGCTGAACATGAAATCCTTCCATACATCAAAGGCATCCCTTCAGGAGAGGTGAGCATGCAGTCCAGACAGAACACTCGCACCAGACGTGTATTATGGTATTTGAGTGTACGGGGCCCTGTAACTGGATAGAAAAACCGTGGGAACGCGCGTCCATGGGAATAACTTGAGGAGGAACTCCTGGGTTTGTGGACAGAGATGTGTAGGAAACCCAGGCAAATATTTTGGGTCATGAGAGCCTTCATGTGTACTGTTAACATTAGGCCTGTTTATACTTGGACTTCAGGAATTAATCAGTACCATTTTCCCTTAAATTGTTTATTGTTGATGGTGGGAACCCATGCAATTTTACCAGCACACATGCTCCACTGGAGAGAACTGGTTTTCTAAAGCCACTGTCTTAGGCTCATGAAAAACAAACAATGAAGTGAGTTCTCAGTAACTTTTCATGTTATACAACCAAGGTGAGAGTGATATTGGGTGGATAATGTTAATATCAGCAAGTCAATCTCTGGCCATAGCTCATACCCCATATGTGCTTGGCATCTCAGCTTTTCACAAAGTAGGTCTTTCTGTCTCTCTCTCTCTCATAAAATATAGAATTGCATGCAACTAAGAAGACCCATATACAGGGAGATGAGCTCAATGCTTTGTGACCACCTAGAGGGGTGGGATAGAGAGGGTGGGAGGGAGACGCAAGAGGGAGAGGATATGGGGATATATGTATACATAGAGCTGATTCACTCTGTTATACAGCAGAAACTAATACAACATTGTAAAGCAATTATACTCCAATAAAGATGTTAAAAAAATAACCCCCCCCACACACAAAGAAGACCCATATATATGCATGCTCTTTCAGCAACAGCAAAAAAAAAAAAAAAAAACTGGAAACAAATATATTAACCGGAAGGGAATGATTCAATATACAGCAGTTAAAAGAATAAGATAGATGCTTACGTCGTGATAAGGAACTCCAAGATACACATTATTTTTAAGCACTTCTTCTCCACCAAAAAAAAAAAAAAGCTTCATTAACAGTACTGGCTAATACAATTTATGTACATTCTAAGGGCACACACACAACAGAAAGAATCAACTCTGGTTTCAAAAAGAGCTTCAAACTGATAGGTAACTGTGGCGCTCTTGGCTTGCAGTGCGTGATCCCAGATCTCCTCCCGTGCGTTCATTCATTCATTCACGTGCCAATACAGAAACCAAAACGCGACTTAGTCTTGTTTGGACACACAGACGCTTTGACTGTGGCCCTCTGAGGCTTACTGACAGGTGAGAGAGCAAATGCAGCCCAGAGCCCCAGCCACTTGTTCTCACGCATGATATAGGTTACAAGTGCGGAGTTACCGCTCGGTAAGTCACGCGAGATACCAGGCACCCAGGGAAACGTTTGAGTCATGTCTGGATTTCGGGTGGTCCTGCATGCAGAAGGGCAAGATGGAAGAGCGAAAAGAGCTGAAAGACGGACAGAAAGAGGGCAGTGATTATGTCGTTGGGTAGCTTGGGTCCAGCCTTGCTGAAAGCTAGTCATCTAGTACGAGGTGGGGGAGGGGAAGAAGGAAAGAGGAGGAACGGGGGCTGGAGGAGAGGGAGGGGGAGGGAGAGAGACAGAGAGAGAGAGAAGAAAGTTTATCCCAGAGCCAAAAAAATATATTTTCTTATGCTGAACCAAGTTCAAGGTGGAGTTGTTCTAATACTTGCCACTGAGAAGTCCTATACTATAGAAACAAGAACCATCTGTACATTTGGATTCACATCAGCCACGCCTACCTGCCCGCCCTTACTAAACACACTGCCTAACGCTAGTCAGAGCATCGATGACCACACTTACAAGGTGTGATGCATTCCAAAAGCAAAAATAATTCTCCCAAAGCATGTTCCACTAGTCTTCTATCTCCCCGGAGAAGGTTCTTTGTGGACTTCTTTAGGACAACGATTCAGAGTCCCCAGTGCCCCCGGAACCATCTGTGAAGCTCTTCTTTCCTTTATTCAAGTGGACACACAGGCTCTACCTAGTACCTACTGAACGTTCGGAGGCGGGGCCTAAATATATGTAGTTTTTGTCCCCTCCAAAGAGCCCAAGTCTCTTTCAAGTGCATGGGAAAAAAAAATTGCTACTTTAGACCTTGACTAGCAATATGCGGACTGGTGATTAAATATCATTAAGGCTTCCACCTGTGTCTTAGCTGAATCTTCCTCTCCAAGGCACCAGTTTTAATAATTCGATACATGCTCAATCAACATAAACTGTTATTAATATCTAGACTAAAACGTTCCTGCCTGTGGGTGGTAAGGTGGATTGGCATTAGCCAATTCTGCTACAATAATAACCAATTACTACTTGAGATATTATCACACTGTCAATGTCATTACTATGTGCCAGGCACTGTTTTTTTAGCACTGTACACAGACCGTTTTTGTTTCAATTAAGCATCCATAAACCTGAGTGAGGAACTACCATTATCCTCATCTGGCCAGTGAAGAAATTAAGCCCAGAGAGGGTAAATAATTTGACCTGGGTCACACAGTAAAGGCCACAGCTGGGGTTTCAGAGTCTGAGCTCAAAGCCCTTACACTGCCCTGCTTTATCTTAGGTGCCTTGATCCGCATCTTCATCGGTTTCTTTGCTCCTTCCTCTTGGATTCTTTACCTTCCTCTCATTTTATGTCTTCATAGGTGATCAAGTAGTGGTTACCCCTCCCCCACAAAACCCCCAGGACTCTCACCAGGATGACTGCCAACATCCAAGCGCTCACTTCCTCTTCTGACTAGCGTGAAAAGGCTGCAGGGCAGGAGCTTCAATGACCGTTTCCTTCCTAGACCCTCTCAGAGACCACAGTCAAGAATAATCAACGAGCTACCATATGACACAGCAATTCCACTCCTGGGTCTATATCTGAAAGCAGCAATGGTCATGCAAAAAGATACATGCAACCCCAGTACTCACAGCAGCATGATTTACAGTTGCCAAGATATGGAAGCAACCTAAATGTACATCAACAGATGAATGGATAAAGAAGATGTGTGTGTGTGCATCTACACACACACACACACACACACACACACACACACACACACACACAATGGAATACTACTGAAAAAGAATGAAATTGTGCCATCTGCAGCAACAAGGATAGACTTGGAGGGTATTATGCTAAGTGAAATAAGTCAGACAGAGAAAGACAAATACTGTATGATCTCACTTATATGTGAAATCTAAAAAATACAATGAACTAGTGAATATAACAAAAAAAGCAGGCTCACAGATATAGAGAACAAACTAGTGGCTACCAGTGGGGACAGAAAAGGAGGAGGTGCAATATAAGGGTAGGACAGTAAGAGGTACAAACTATTACATATAAAATAAGCTACAAGGATATATTGTACAACATGGGGAGTGTAGCCAATATTTTGTAACAATTATAAGTGGAGTGTGACCCTTAAAAATCGTGAATCACTATACTGAACATCTGTAACTTTATAATATTGTATACCAACTATAACTCACTAAAAAAACAAACAACAATGAAAAGAATAATCGAGGATAGAGTTCATTCATAGCTCGTCACAATCCTGAGAGAGGGAGTTACCACTGCCCATTTCTCATCTCTTTACAGATGAGAAAACTGAGGTGCAGAGCCCGAGACTCACAATTCTGGCCCTTGGGGAGACTGAAGCTTCCGTGGCCATCCTCTAAGAGGCGGACAGCATGGGGAGGGGGGGATCAGCCTTTCATCCTCCCATGAGCGCACCCTTCAAATCAGCCCGGGGGTCCCGCTCTCTCGCAAGAACCTTGGTGGGTTTTTTGGTTTGTTTTTTGTCCAATGAAACCTAGATATGCCTTATTAGGATGCAAGAACTTTACTTTTGTTTTAAATATCAAAATAACACAAAGAACTAGTTCAATATACAACACCCTTCCTAGTCTTCACAGGGAACTGAATTTTTCTAGAGAGACGTTGGTACTCAGGAAACACCACACAGTCAAAATATCTATAAAACTCACAAGATTCTTTATACACAGTTGCCAAAATGATGAATCTTGATATTTTAGATTTTTCTTTGTAATTGTTTTTAAAAGTCTTTAATGATTAAAAACAAAACTTAGGACTGGAGACTGAAAGCTAAGTTCAAAGGCATTTCCACTTTAGTGTACATCATAAATCCCATCATCAGAACACCTTGGCAATTAAAAAAAAAAAGACTGGCTGGCATTTTGCTAAAAGTGTTGTTATGAGCAAATAATCATCTTCACACATCATGTCTGAAAGGAGCATACAGGAAAGAGGATAAAAGAAAAATCTTTTTAGCCTTGATGAAACAAGGCATAACTTAAGAGAACATCTCCGATTTGGGTCAGCCTGTGTCCAAAAACTTGTAAATAGCACCCAGTCTAATCCTTAACTTCACGTGATCCTCTCAAGTGACCAAAAAGTTCCAAGGGGGTATGTGTCACACAGCAAACCTCTGCTGGTTAACGAGGCCCCACAAAGCAGAAGCGCCTGCTTTCTTTCTGCCTGTCTGGACTAAGGTCATTTAACTTCAGCCCTTTTATGAATGGAAATCTTTCTAAAGACTACCGGGCAGCCTGCGACCAGCAACAGACAACTCAATGGCTGAGCGTTCTGAGTCATAAAATACTTCTGAAAAAAAGGAGATCAAAGTGTTCCCCTACTGCCTATTGAAACCAACTGCTTCCAAAGCTCCTTTCAGGGACCTAGGCTCTCCGGAGAATGGGTCCCTGTCGTCATAGTCCCAAAAGGCCACCACTAAGAAAGAGACAATGGAGACATTAGGGCAGCCAGCCATGGAAGAGAAACACCACTTATGGTTTAATTGTTGCAGACAAAGCAAAAGGAAAGGAAGGAAAACCAAGTGACAAAATTGGACAGGGCATCAGCAGTCAAGACTGGAGGGATTCCGTGGTACATACTCCACTCTGAGCCCCTGATGTGATGCTGAGGCTGGATCTTAATCAGAGACTGGACAGAAGATGCCAAAGGAACAGCACAGCTCTCTACCACTCCCGCCAGCTGGGCCCTCCGCTGAGGTGATTAATCAGAGGGAAAGTACCCACGTATCACAGATCTGGGCAGAAATGCTATATGGGTGGCGTTTTTGCATGCCTCTTGCCTTGATCTTCACACTGGAGCCGAGTGTCCAGAATTTAAGCAAGAGGTGCATTTTCCCAACTGGAAGATGTACGCGGTAACTGGATTCATCTGGTACCAATAAAGTACAAATAATCTCAGACCTAAGAATTGTTCTTTCATGGTGAACCATGGAGTGCTGGGCAAGCTGTGGATGGAAGCATGGCTTAAAAGAGGGGATGGGGAAGTAGTCAAATTAGTATCAAAATTCCACCTCTTGGAGCTCCACAAGGCGCATTAGCACATTAAAAGGTGAGAAATGTATTAGAGCAAAGACATTTGCTTAATAAAAGTTTCCCAAATTTTATCGGAATATATGACCATGGTACCACTTACAGGGTCATAAAACTCTTTTATGGCTGGATACCTCTTAGTTAGAAATCAATACGTAATATTATAGTACCTCTTTGGGGAATTAGTGCTTTGGTGATTTTCTTGTTGCTAGCAGACTATGAAGACAGGTTCCTTGAAAAAAAGTTTCCACAGTCATGTAAGTTAGTGAAACTTTTTAAACAGAGTGAAGCAAATGTCTTT
This sequence comes from Kogia breviceps, assembly GCF_026419965.1. Classification (NCBI taxonomy): domain Eukaryota; kingdom Metazoa; phylum Chordata; class Mammalia; order Artiodactyla; family Physeteridae; genus Kogia; species Kogia breviceps. Next base: position 48,257,838 of record NC_081327.1, read on the forward strand.
AACATAGGACATTTCTGAGTTGTTAACATCCTGATCTAAAACCATACTCCATGAACCCTTTGTTCCACGGCTCTGCTGAATCACAGCTGGTTCAAAATAAAATAGCATTTCTGGGTTTAATATCACCACTCCATTTCTTCCTTAGAATGAAATCCAGTGATGCAGAATACAGCATCCACCTTGCTTGCAGCTTTTTCCACCCTGTGCTCTGAACAGTGCCTGACATAACGGAAGCCCATCAATAGGTGAATGACAGAGTCATTCAATGTGTCTTTCCGGTCAGTTCTCCAAATATGACGTTTCTACTAAGTTGCAGAAATGGGGTCAGTCTGTCAAACCAACAGCAATTAAGAAAAAAACTTGCCTATATGTCCAATGTCTTAATCCAATGGTTCTCTAATGTTAATATGTATTAGAATCACTGGAGAATTACAAATACATACTCCTGGCCCAGCCTCCCTGACCCTCAGTTGTATGTAAAGACACTGACATTTTCAACACCTCAAGCTAAGCTAACCCAGCTGACCACACTCTGAAAATTACCGCCTTCCTGAAAAAGGAATGCTGAGGTAGAAAAATTGGGGGCAAAAGGGTCTTTGAGATCTCCTAGTATGTAGGAAGAAAGACACAGGTTTGTCCTAGCATCCCAGAAAACAAAATTAAGAAATACAGGTGAAAGTTATAAGAAGGCAGGTTGTATGTAGTTCAACATCAAGATGAAGGGTCTCCTCACAATGGCATAGGCTTCCTGGATGTAATGACAGTTTCATCAACATGGTGGTCAAGGAGACGCTGGGTATGGTCAAAAGAACGTGCATGGCAGAGAGTGATTAGATTGGGCTCACCTGCAACCCTGAGATTCTGGGACAAAGTTCTGCAAACCTAGATAACCTTCACGGGGTGTAAGGCAGCCAGGCATAGGGGGCAGTGGTGAGCTGGAGAGAGCTTGTTCCTGTTAAAAGGCATTCAAAATTTAAAAAACTTAAAAGCTTTTGCACAGCAAAGGATACCACAAACAAGACAAAAAGACAACCCTCAGAATGGGAGAAAATATTTGCAAACAAAGCAACTGACAAAGGATTAATCTCCAAAATATACAAGCAGCTCATGCAGCTCAATATCAAAAAAACAAACAAACCAATCCAAAAATGGGCAGAAGATCTAAACAACATTTCTCCAAAGAAGACATACAGATGGCCAACAAGCACATGAAAAGATGCTCAACGTCACTAATCATTAGAGAAATGCACATCAAAACTACCATGAGGCATCACCTCACACCGGTCAGAATGGTCACCATCAAAAAACCTACAAACAATAAATGCTGCAGAGGGTGTGGAGGAAAGGGAACCCTCCTGCACTGTTGATGGGAATGTAAATTAATACAACCACTATGGAAAATAGTATGGAGGTTCCTTAAAAAACTAAAAACAGAGCTACCATACGACCCAGCAATCCGACTACTGGGCATATACCCAGAGGAAACCATAATTCAAAAAGACACATGCAACCCAAATGTTCATACCAGCACTATTTACAATAACCAGGGCATGGAGGCAACCTAAATGTCCATCAACAGAGGAATGGATAAAGAAGATATGGTGCAATATATACAATGGAATATTACTCAGCCATATAAAAGGAACGAAATTGGGTCATGCGTAGAGACGTGGATGGATCTAGAGACTGTCATACAGAGTGAAGTAAATCAGAAAGAGAAAAACAAATGTATATTAGTGCATATATGTGGAATCTAGAAAAATCTTATAGATGACCTTATTTGCCAAGCAGAAATAGAGACACAGACGTAGAGAACAAACGTACGGATACCAAGGGGGAAAGGGGAGGGGTGGGAGGAATTGGGAGATTGGGATTGACACATATACACTATTGATACTATGTGTAAAATAGACAACTGAGGGGAACATACTGTATAGCACAGGGAACTCTACTTAATGCACTGTGGTGTCCTAAATTGGAGGGAAATCCAAAAGGGACGGGATATATGTATAAGTATGGCTGATTCATTTTGCTGTGCAGTAGAAGCTAACAAAACATTGTAAAGCAACTATACTCCAATTAAAATTTTAAAAAAACATGCCCTCCAGACATAACAGTAGGCAGGATTCACTCATGGAAGTTTGCAACTCCTGCTTGATGGATTATTCCAAGTAAATAGCTGCCTACTTAACTCCTGAATAAAATGAGACCCATCGTGGGGGGGGTACGTTTTAAGAGACTATTTTGAGTATAGTTTAATTCTGAATTATTAAATTCCCTGCCGGAGAAATCCTAACTGGAATATGTATGTATGCAAATATATTTCACTATTAGAACCCCTCCACCCTTTCTCACTCGCTCTTGGGGTTTCCCTAGCAGTCAAGACAATGGTTAGCTTTCCTGTCAGTACTCCATTATCTAAAGGGGACTTATCACTTTTTTAATACACACTGATGCACACTAGGAAATTGCTAGAACCTTGAAAGTCATTCTGATGCCAGTTGCCAGCCCCCCTCTTGGTGAAACACCAATGTAGACACTTCAGGTGGAAGAATATTCATCTCTGGCTCCTTCACCTCATGTCAGTTTCTGTATTCGTGGAAGAAGAGTCGTTTATCTCTTCTGGCTTGTGAACTTTGATAAGCGTGTAAGAGACCTGCCCATCTCCTGAACCCTTGAATCATCCACTATTCTGAACGCATTACAGCACTTGCTAATTCACTTTAGGAACCCCTTGTTTGACCAAAGAAGGTGAGCAGTGTTCATGGGTTCTGGGGAGCTAGAAGGAAAAAGTCTTCCTCCTGGAGTGATTATTTCCCTCCATCCCCATCTCTCAATGGGCCTAGAGAAGTGATTCCTCAATGTGGAGCCTCAAGTGCTTTCCCAGGGTTCACTACTGCTACTCAAGAGTGTTTCATATGCAGGTCAATGCATTGTTAGAGATGCAAAGCCATGGTATCAAAGATGCTAAGTTGGCAAAGGTGTTTTTGCTCAGAATTCTTGTTTCTATTCACAAAGAAAGGAAAAAGCACAATTTGGGCTGAAAACATTTACAGGAGTCCTCCACTTTTGCAAGTTTGCTTTATGTCACTTTGCTTTTACAAAAAACCCAATTAGCACCTGTTTTTTCCTAACCGAAAGAAATACGAAGAGGATTTTCATTTTTATGAAAAAAAAAAAAAAGCAAAATAGAGATCAGTGTGGTCAGTGTTTGCTGGTTTTGCACCTAACCCTTACACAGGCAGTGCTCACCCTAAGCAGGGAGAGTGGCACTGCCCAGCTCCTTCCCCAGGAACTGCACTCAGAATCTCTGCACCAAGCCACTGTAGTTCTGAACTACGCCTGTGAGCACTTGTGCTTTACGTCAATTTATTTTGTGCATGCATTGCCAAGATGTGTCCTAAGGTAATTGCTTCTTTGCTTTTGTCATTTTGGCTTACAAAAGATTTCATAGGAACACTCTACTTCAGATAACAGGGAAAACCTATATAATACTTCTTGTCCGTAGAAGATATCACAAAAGAGGGTATACAAGTGGCCAGTAGGCATAAGAAAGGATACTCAACTTCATTAACCATCAGAACAATGCAAACTAAACCCATTGTGTGATATTGCTTCACATCCGTCAATGGGCGTGGCAATAAAGGAAAAGACAGACAACAGCAAGTGTTGATGAGAACGTGGAGCAACTGGAACTCTTATACGCTAATGATGGCCGTGTCAATTAGTGCAACCACTCGGAAAAGCTGTTGGGCAGAATCTAGGAAACAGCGGTAAGTGCAGTTCCTGGGGAAGGAGCTGGGTGGTGCCACTGTCCCTGCTTAGGGTGAGCGCTGCCTGTATAAGGGTTAGGTGCAAAACCAACGAACGAACACTGACCGCTATTTTGCTTTAGGGAGAACGTATATATTAACCTATGACCCAGCAACTTCAGTCTTTGGTATGTTTCCAACAGAATGTGTCCATAAGCTCACCAAAAGGCATAGAGGAGAATGTTTAGTGTTACTCCTCCAAACAGCCCCAAACTGGAAACAATTTAAATGCCACCAACAATTAGATGGAAACAATGTAGAATATTCATACAGAGGAATTATTGTATGACCCTCTCTTAGGTAAAAAATTTTTAAATAGGCGAACTTAAGCTATGTTACACATTAGGATAGTGGTTACTTCTGGTGGACAGTGACCGGAAGGGGAGGTGGGGAAGGGGTCTTCAGGGACACTGGTAATGTCCTGTTTGATCCGGTTGTTGGTTACAGCAGTGTGAACTTTGTAAAAATTCATTAGGCTGTACTCCACGATTTTTGCATTTTTCTGTATATACATTTTTGCACTTTTCTGTGTATACATTATACTTCAATAGAAGTTACAGACATTAATACAGAGCAGTGTCTCAGCTTCTCATTTGTGGTTTTTTCCTCTTCCTTATTTTTCTTATTTTTTGATTGAGGATGGCTGTGTCTGTATTTTGCTGTTGTTCAGCAGGGACTTGGGGAGGTGGGTAATGCTAGGGGGGTGAGCTTGATCCTCTCCCTACCCCATACCCCATGGGCCCAAACAATTGAATAATTGGAGTCAGATGCCTAGAGATGGCCGTGGTCTTAGAAATAATTTCACGTGGTTCAGGAGAGGAAACTGAGGCCTACAGAACTAAAGTTAATTAAGTATATGTGGCTGGCTTGTTGAAAAGTAGGAACAGATTGTGAGTTTCATGATTTCAATTTATAACAGCCTTATAAAAAAGAATGAAATAATGCCATTTGCAGCAACATGGATGGCCCTAGAGATGATCATACTAAGTGAAGTAATTCAGACAGAGAAAGACAAATATCATATGATTTTGCTTATATGTGGAATCTAAAAAAAAATGATACAAATGAACTTATTTACAAAAAAGAAACAGACTCACAGACTTTGAAAACAAACTTACGGTTACCAACGTCGAAAGGTGGGGGGGAGGGATAAATTAGGAGTTTGGGATTAACATATACACGTTACTACATATAAAATAGATAACCAACAAGGACCTACTGTATAGCACAGGGAACTCTACTCAATATTCAGTAATAACCTATATGGGAAAAGAATCTGAAAAAGAATGCATATATGTTTATGTCTAACTCAGTCACTTTGCTGAACACCCGAAACTAACACAACATTGTAAATCAACTACAGTCCAATATAAAATAAAAATTGAATTAAAAATATAAAAGCAAACAAAAATCAGATTGGCACGCAAAGAAAAAAAAATTATATCGGCCTTATACACGGGCAGATGTGGTTGCCAATGACTTCTTTCACCTTCAGCCCAAAGATGGAACTTTTCAACTTGCCTCACTCTAAGTGTTAAGTGGTCATTCCCTGTTCAAAAGTGAATCTCCTTCTTAGGAGAAACAACCCAACATCTAAGAATATGGGATAACTGGTCAGATTTTCTATCACTCACAGAAAGTGGAATCTTGAGCGCATGAACCATGGGGAGACTAAGTTCCTTCCAAGAGCGGCTGTAGCACTTTCCATGTAGGAAGTCTCTTTATCCCCACGGGGCTGTAAACCCTCTTGTTATTCCCACTGTAGAGATAGAGACACTAAGACACAGAGAGATTCATAACTTGCCAAGGTCCTACCAGTAAAGGGCTGGTATAAAAAATGAACTTGGACAGACAACTCTTAACCACTGGGTTATCTGGAATGGGATAGTTTAAGCCACTGGGATGGAGGGCCTAACCTCCTTCTGAAGACATAAGGATACTGGAAAAGACAGAAGAGAGGGAAAAGAGGAGGATGCTCCCAAATGAGCAGGAGACTTACGACAACCAAACCAACCAAACAACAAAAACAAGACATGTTCACGTGTGTGGGGGCTGCCTAGGTGTGTGTAACTATCTTAGAATATGTAGGTCACCAGTAAGCCATATTGTTCATTTTAACAGATCCAGCTTAGCCGGGAATTGTTAAGTCTTTGCTTCGCTCTGTAAGTTTAAAGACCATACGAGAAAACATCATAACTCTGGTTCTGATAAAACATTTTAACTACACGTCAAGTCACAATATGAAAACAAAAAAGTTACATGATAAAGTTTCAGCTAGTCAAGAACATGGGAGTCTTCATTCACCAGCGCCTAAGCCCCTCCCTCTTGCTCAGTCATGACGTATCACGTCCATTACTAACTATACCCTCAGCTGGGCTTTCTCACATTTTCCTTCTTCTGGCCATGCCAGAGCATGACCATGGAGTGTCTCAACACACACAAACTCTTCTGTCAGTTACAGACACTTCGCAATTGCAACACAAGATGAAATCAACCCAGATCACCATTTACTGCCTCACAGACGACTGAATCCTGAGACAAGCATCATTTACACCAGTATTCTTGATCTCGAGCCCAACAGTTGAGGATCACACAAGAGGAAGTAACGCTTGTCCCAAATGTGTTTAAGTGTCCTGCCTTCCTGGGTGCCACACTTAATCCCACCGGCCCCTGAACACACCACATCACACTTAAAAAGGACCTCTTACGTGAGTGAGCAGGGCAACATGAACAGATTCGCTGAAAGAAAACAAGAGGCGTCCCTTCCACAGGCGACGCTGGGCTTTCCAGGGCAGGGAGTGCACTTCTGCATTAAATACAGTTTTCCCCGTTTCAAAGCACGGTAGAGGCGCGCAGCTTGTTAGATTTATATAAAGCCTGGTCTCTCAAGACTTTCCAAAGCGAATGGCATCCATCAAATTAATTTCCTTGGGGGATCGTCTCAAACATGGAAAATGAAGAGGCCCAGACCATTAAACATCAAAAGAACATTCTAAATGGTAATTAAAGTTCTTTTAGATAGATTTTTTTTTTCTGGGAGCAGATTAGATTAATTCAATTGAGAATATTATACGTATCAAAGCTGACAGTGTGAATGCGTGCGCTTGGCTGCAAGAGCACTTAGGATTGCAGACATCTGTTCATTCCAGTTGTACACAACACAGGAAAGAGGGAGCAGGGGGTGCTTACCAAGCCGGCACATGTAGACACGGCGACGGAGGACGAGCTGTCGTTTCTGATAAATCCCTGATAGAAACATCTTGGCACCACGGGTTCCCGAGTCTCTGAAGCACCATCTTTTCCAAGTACCTGGACAATAAAGTGACTGCTCAAGATCGCCGAGGGCTTAAGTTCTAAGTGTAGTTCCTGTCCAAATGCTGAAAATCGGTAATGCAGGGAGCTGCTGGCACTCTGCGCCGACCGCTTTTTCCTGCCGTTGTGCAAAATGTCGTGTGAAACATATGACCCGCCCGAGTCCACTTCTACCGGCGTGACAAAGACGTAATCTGCAATGGGAAAGGTTTCGCTGTCAGCACCCAGAGCCCACAGTGCCCGAGGGTCCCTTTCCAACAGGCTGGCAAAGAGCAACACACAGCCGAAAGGTACTGGGTTCTATTGCCATGCACCTCAGCTACATATGATTCAGAGCAGCTCATGACAAGGAGAATTTTGAGATCTTGACAATTCGCTCTGCCACAGCAATTCCTACAGAAACTAAAAGTCAAGCACCATCTTGGTGAATGTCAAGAATGTTTCTGGAAAATGCCACAACTCTCATGGTCTGCAGAGAGAGATGGACTTTTTAGATATTAGTCACAGAGTCATCCATATATAAAAATTGATTTGGGGGAGACAGTATTAATAACAATAAAAACCACAAAGCCAAGAAAGGAACACTTTTTCCCAAGACGATACCTTTGTGTTTAAACTACATTGGGAGCATTGGGGTGATGGGGACAGAGTTTAAATTTCAAATGTAACTCACAATACCGAGTAACTTGAGATGAAGTCTCAGGCAATTAACAAGTAACTGTAGTTTTATGTTTCCAGTATTAATTATAGGTGATAATAAAACTCCATCACTTGTATCACTCAGCGTTTTACAAACGAGCTTTCCCTGGGACAATTCCATTTAATTGTAAGCATGAAATAGAGTGGATACATAAAAATGCCTCGGGATTGTCAGAACTTCCCACTAGAGTCTGTTGCTGAAACTTGCTCAGACATGTTGGTGGGGGCGTGTCAGACCAGGGAACACCTGGAAAGACGTGTTTAAAAATACCTTCACCGTTGCTCCCTAGAGCAGCGCTAATTACTGCTTGTCCCAGAGAAGAGAAGTTAAACAACAATTTGCTGCTTGAAAAAAACGAGGCCAGCAAACTGTTTTCTATCACACGACATTGAAACTGAAAAGTATCATCCCACAAGACGATTTGGAATATGCCCTCTGTGCATTAAAAAACGCTCTGTATTTCCACTTTCTAGGCACAGAACGGGAAACTAATTTGGACCGTGTTTAGAAAGATTCTGAATAACCAAGAGGCATCTTTGAGTCACTTGGGTCCTTGGTTACTGGAGGAGGAAAAGCAAGAGGAATTTCCCTTTTCCCAAAATAGTCAACAACTGGAAAAAAAGGAAAAAAAAAAAAGAAGAGAAAAGAAAGAAAAAAGCTAAGGAATGAACAGAAGCCCTGTAGCTAGCAGGGATCAACGAGTGATATTCTAATTGGTCCTACATTTGAAAAAACAAATCCCAATATGACAATAATTTTCAACTATGTTCTGCGTATGAATGATCTGTTACTCATATTGCTTGAGAAATTCATTCTTACAATGTTCTTGCCATCCTCCCCATTTTCTCCTTCACTCCTTTAACTAGAAATACTATCTAATTGACATGCATATTAAAAAGCAATTGAAAAAAATGTTTTTCCTCTTAACCTTAAAAAAAACTGAGCAGGATATACATGATTTCTCTTCTCTTAAAAACTGCTACTATGCTGCTTTCCTGGTATGTGGCTTTTGATTAAGCACAGCTTTTTCTTAGGGACAAACCACCTTCTCCCTCCCCCATACTAAAACCTAATTGTGAAAACCATCCCCGACCTGTGCTCAGACAGTCTCTATAAGCTGATTCTTACCTCCTTGTCCAAAGCCATCTGAAACGCTGCCTGCTCTTAGCTGGGAGAACACGCAAAAGCCTTATCCAGCCAGCGGTCTGCAGAATCGGCCTGCAAAGCCCCCCACCCGGACACCTGCTACTAGTTTGTTTCCAAGGGGAGAATGAACAAGCAAGCTGATGGTAATATTCAGTCCCTGGTGGGAAGAGGAGTAGTCAGAGCCCTCGTAGCGAGCGATCTGATTAATCGGCTCAAGGGCTACCTTAAGATGAGGTCCTTACAGGTGGTAGCTGGAATGGAGGGGACCTCCAGCCATTTGGCCCCGATGAAACAATGAGGGGTTGTTTTAGAAACTGCAGCCAGCTTTTCTGGTTGGACAAAAGGTGAATTTCTCAAGGGCAAATTCCTGGCTCTCCCCTGTCCCCTCACTCACCCACTCCCTGGCAGCACAGCCTTTCTCCATGACTCTGCCATCCCCCCTCTCCCCAGCATGATCCCTGGTCCCCCGAGAGGAGGAGATAACCCTGAAAGACGAAAAAATGATAGAACCCCAGCTAGACATCAAGGTCTTGCTGTAGAAACCTTGGATCAGGAGTCAGCTGTTCTCCAGTAGCCGACGGGAACAATGGAAACAAGGATTTTCCTTCCAGGTGCCACAGGGAGAAGTTAATAAATGACAGAAGTAGAGAGTGTTCTGGAAGTTTGAAGCTAGGGAACTTCAAAGGAGATAAAGCAAACCCCCCCCCCGCCCCCCGCCCGAGGCTACCTGCTTTCCTCTCTCTGAAAGTGATCTTTGGGAATCAATGATACGAGGGAAGAGAAAAGAGAGAAGGAAGGAAGGAAAGGGAAAAGGGGGACAGGAGTGAAGTGGGGGGAGGGAAGATGGGAGAGAGGAAAGATGGGGGAAGAAGGGGGCATGTCCTTTCCTGGAAGAGGAAGGAGATGAGGAAGGTGCCCTTTGATATCAGCTACCTGGTCAATGTCCACTCACTTTCTAATTTCTCACAGCAGCACGGATTTTTTTTTTTTTTTTTAAACCAGCCGTCTGTGAACGAGGGAAAGTATTGTTTTCTCATTTTTGTGACTTGCAGCTTGAGGCACTGATTCTTCCGATAAGTTCAGAGTCCGGGCCGCATCCCCCTCTCCAAACAGGAACCGTTTCCAGGACGCGCGCACACCTGCCACGTGGGGGGAGGGGTGGCCTCGTCTGCCCTTACTCTCTTTGGGGGGAAGGAAGGGACAAAGTGCCTGGAGAGGCCCTTCTGCGGGGGGGGGGGTGTCTGGGGGGGACGAATACAAACCGTGGTTTAATCCGTTGCCGCCGCCGCCTCGGCTGTCACTGGCTAAGACTGCGGCGACCGACGCACAGCAAAGGCAGCAGAGCTGGAGCGCCTGCAAGAGAAAAGGTGACACCGTGCGTGAGGGGCGCGGCGGGGCTGGGGTCCCCGGCCACCCGCCATCGGCGCCTCCCCGCCGGGCACCTGCCTTGGCCACGCGGCCCCGTCCTGCCGGCCCCCACGGCGGGCCCGAGCGGGCGGCGGGGAGGGCGCACGCGAGCAGGAGGGCGCACTCCATGGTCAGGTGCGGGCGCGGCGGCTGCGGGCGGCGCACATCCTCCCCGCCGCCCCGGAGCGCGGCGCTCCAGGTGCGGCGCCAGGTGGGAGCCGCCGCCGCCGCTCACATCGCGGGCCGGGCGCGCCGGGCCTCCCCGGCTCCGGCCGCCCGCGCGCCCTCCCTCCCGCCGGCGCCGGCCTGCACAGCGCCGCCTGCGGCTCCCGGAGGCGGGACCGGGGAGCCCCGGGCCAGGGCTGGCGCGCGCCTCCGAGCGCAGACGGCCGGGGGACTCTGTTCGCGCCTGCCCTCCCGTCCGTGCGTCTGTCTGTGTCGGGGCGAGCGTCTGAGACTCCCGGGGCCAGCAGAGCCAGCTGGCTCCCCCAGCGCGCTGGAGCCGAGCGCCCGCCTCTCCACCGCACGGTGATTGGCGACCAGCGGCTCCCGGGCCCGTCCGAGCCCCCGGGCTGGTGCAAGGGCGTGGGATTCCCCGCTCCCGCTCCGAGGGAGGGGGCGCACGGGGAGGGGAGGAAGGGGGAGGGAGGGAGCGACCGCCGAGGGGGGGGTGGGGAGGAGAGCGCCCTGGGCCAGGCTGGGAAAACGTCACTGAAGCGCACGGAGGGATGAGCCGAGCAGGGCGGCAGCTCAGGTGAGTGGCGCGACTTCTCTCGCTGCCGGCGCAGACTTCTGTTTTACAAGTCTCCTGGCGAGACAGCCCAGGTATTTAGCCTCAGTACCTCCAAAGGGCCAGCTGCCCTCCTCTGCTTTATCTCGCGCACCTCGGACCCTCTCCTCGCAAAGGTGGGCCTTATTAACCCCTTGATAAGGTTGAGGAAACTGGGCTGGCCTGGGCTCAAGAGTTCCCTCGCTACCCAAAGAGTAATCCTGGTAACTCGCAAATTCCAGGCGGCCTGGAGAGCTGGAAGCAAGAGCCTTGCCACCGGCTGCAGCGTGTGAAAACCCAGGCTGGCCGGCGGTGGCCTCACCTCTTCCAGTGACCGCGCTTCCAACTCAAGATTGAATCCTGGCCCCAGACCCCGCAACCTGCAGAAATGAGCCGTAACGTACACTGCTGCCATCGCCGTGAACGTGCCTCCCCTCTGCTGTGTGCCTCCTGATTCACACGCCACATTTATTTGATCTTTTGATCCCCACTGTTTGCAGCGACGAACAAAATATATTCTCCTCACAGGCTAATCGAAAAGACCCTCAAGGGATAACTCGACCCTACCAGAACCAAAATGGTCACAAATGCTCTACAGGAAAAGAATGGGGTCCTACATTAGAAAGAATAACAACAGAATCTAATTTAATTGGAGGGGGTCAAAGAGGGGGTGTGTAACTGTAAGATGTCTGTTAGGAGCTGACATTTCAAAGAGGACCGAAGAGAGTGGGTCAGTTTTATAAAGAAAGAAAGGAGTGAGGTCGTGCATGTCAGGAGACAGAGCACAGTGTAAGTGAAGGTCTTGAAGTAGGAAACGTACCTGCCATGATGGAAGGCCTACAGGCCAGAGGGAGAGACAGAAATAGCAGATGGCCAGGTCAACAGGACCTTGTAGGCTGTGGGTGAAGCATGTAAGAAACTTAGATTTAAGGTGTGTGTGTGTGTGTGTGTGTGTGTGTGTGTGTGTGTGTGTGTGTGTGTGTGTGTGTGTGTGTTCAGAGTCTGTTTCACTGGATGCATCAGTGAAGATCTAAAGCTGGGGCTAGAAAAGCAGAGAAGGTGGCACAGCTTCTGTTGGGAAAGGACTCACAGTGAGAAAATCCAGGTTAAACAAATCACGTGGGTTTCACAACGTAATCTGTTTAAGTTCTTGTGGCCTCCATTTTATAGTCTGTAAAACAGGAGTAAGCACAATATAGTAAAAGGATATCCCAAGGATCAAGTGAATGTTCTTCTGAGCCCTTTATAAGTGGGCTTTAAAAATAAGAACAGATGATACCTGGAATTTCTTTTACTTATCCATCTTATGTCACACTTGAATGTGCATCAAAATCACCCATGATGCTGGCTTAAAATACAGATGCCTGGGCCACCAGCCATGGACATTCTGATTCAGTAGATTTGGTGTTGGGCCCAAATATGCATTTGTAGCAAGCAGCTGCGGGTGACTCTGACACAGGTAACTCCAGTGCTTTATGCTTCTAAAGGGAGCTGGAGGGGTACATGGTGTGCCCGCACTTGGCCCAGTGAAACCATGTCCCTGATCTGCATCTCTCCAGTGAGACACCTTTGCATGGAGTCATCCACACCCCTTTGGTCTTGCTCTTTTGCGACCAGGAGTAGAGGTTCCTCACCACGGTCAGGGCTTGAGTCTCAGAGGACACTTCTTACCTGTGCTTCTCACCCTCTGCACTATTGACCTTGGGGGCTGGATAATTCTCTGTGGTGGGAGCCGTCCTGTGCATTGTAGGATGTTGAGCAGCATCCCTGGTCTCTACCCACTAGATGCCAGTAGCACCCTCACAATTGTGATAAAATGTTGTGATGTTACTAGATGTCCCTGGGAAACAAAATCACCTCTAGTGAGAACCTGGATGAATACTGTGGACTCCAGTCCTACTCGGTGGCATTTTTCTCCATTGATCTGGAGCCTCATAGCTTCTCATTCAATTGGACAACTATTTGTTGAGGGCCCACCGCTGAGGGACTGGAGGCCTGCTCTTGAACTTCATCTAAGTGTCCCATCCCCCACTGATTTTACAGCTCTTCTCCCATACCCTCGGAAACGTTTGCACCCAGGAGATCCTGACCCTCCATGGTTTCCTACAGAAATCAAGACCCCTGTCTCATATACTCCTATGTGAGCAAAACTTTCCATTCCATTCATTTGCAGATGACTGGGTCCAATTTATTCTGTAGGGCTGATACACAAACACTGCAAGCCCCAACTTCTGGGATGATTTTCCTCACTCGATACTCCAGGAACTAGCCCTGCAATATGTATAAATTGCCTCTAGATGGTGACAGAGAGTCAGGAGCACATGGTCCTTTCAGCTGTGAACTGCAAAGGAGCACCAGCTTCTAAATTACTTGGAAATCTAAATCTCAGCTGATTTTAAAACTATAAATCTAAGACACTATAAAGAGTATCTAAAGTTCATAGTAATCTGTCAGTCCATTTGAGATGCTATAACCGAATACCACAGCCTAGGTGGATTAGAAACAACAGAAATATATTTCTTACAGTTCTGGAGGCTGGGAAGTTCAAGATCAAGGCACCAGCAGATTCGGTTGGTGTCTGGTGAGATCCTGCTTCTTGGTTCACAGATGGACTTTTTGCTGTGTCCTCACAAGGTGGCAGGGGCAAGGGATCTCTCCTATAAGGGCACTAATCCCTTTCGTGAGGCCTCAGCCCTCATGACCCAATCACATCCCGAAGCCCTCCCTTCTAAATGCCATCACATTGTGGATTAGGTTTCAATATATGAGTTTGGGAGAGGGATACAAACATTGAATGAACAAATGGGGAAAAGAAAAATAAAATCCCTGTCACGGTGTATTCTGTCATACTTAACCCAGAGCCTGGCACAGAGAAGACATTCAGTAAGTATTTGTAGGAAGGAAAGAAGGAAGGAAGGAAGGGAGGGAGGGAGGAAGGAAGGAAGGAAGGAAGGAAGGAAGGAAGGGAAGAGAAAGAGAGGAAGGAAGGGAGGGAGGGAGAGAGGGAGGGAGGGAGGCAGGGAGGGAACGGTGGGGAAATGGAAATGGAGAGATCACACAGTTTCACTCTTTTCCATCCTTTAAAATCAGTGGTACAGTTCTAGGTATTGGTTTCTCATCTTTTTACAGTGACATAAGTTTAACCTCTTTTTCAAGATAATATGCTTTAAGTCACGTACCTCCTCCTGGTCAGAGCAAGAAATAAATGGTGATCCCTGTTATTGATTCACTTTTTCCTTGATCTCTGCTCCATGAGGATACAAGGGTCTCTTCCACAGAAAGAAAGAAACATTTAGCCCCTCTCCCATCATAGCTGACTTTCACAGAGGGATGCTGCCCCTCCTCTGGCATTTTAAAGCTGCACTGAATGGTCTGTCGGGTTCTATTTAACAGGTTCCTGACGGTTTCCTGTAGAAGGCATGTTCATGTCCAGAGAGAAAGATGTCCAAAGCCAAGTATCTGAACCTAGAACAGGGTAACCTAGAAACAGTAAACAGGACTTATTTCAACACAGTAGCCAAAAAGAAAAATAAAGAGACGTAAATGGATTTCCATCCTTGAGCCCTGAGAGGCAAGGGCCGCCTTCTGGCCAATGTCTCAGAAAACAAGGCACAGTTACAACAGCGTCCTGAAAAACAGTGGGGAGGGTGAGAGGAAGAAAGACAGAGCAGCATCTTCTTTAGAGATAACCATCCAGAAACATAAAGGTGTTTCCTTCACCACGCAAAATAAAAAGTGAAATTCAAGCAAATGACATGCATAGACTGGTTTTCATTAGGGACAGGAGATCATCCGCAAACACAATTTAGGAACTACCAACTGTTCTCTCAGCTCAAATTATATGTAGTCTTTCATGCCACTTTCCTGGGACACTGGCATTAATTTCTTGTCTTTGCAACCTGCGCTTGTCTGACTGTCTCTATGTTAAGACTTTCTCTATTCATCTCAGCTTCCCTTGCTCTGTCCACATGTGCTGCCTCACAGCTCTATTTTCAGTCCTTTCCCAAGCCCTACAATTAAAAGTAGCTTGTCTGTTCCAGACTGGAGAGGCAGCATTACAGCTAGACTCCCTATTCCCACAGACGAACTCAAGGCCAAGTTCTGCACTCCCTGTGCAGCAAAGAATGGAGCATATATTTTGCCAAAGCTCTGGAAAATCTCAGGCTGCCCGAGAAAGGGAAATGACTCTTGTCTACATGAAGTATTCTCTCCTTCTCAACCACCAGATCTCGTCACGCGCAGGCTTAGACATCTGCCCTGATGACTCCCAAACTCACAGCTTTAACACCAGCCCATCTGCCCGAAGCCCGGGACAGCCAAGATTGGGAACAACTACTGCTAATCAAAATCACCTGGGCAGTTGTTAGAACTGACATTTCTGGGCATCCCTATGAATATTCCAATTAAGCGGGTCTGGGATGAGGCCCAGACTTCTGTCTGTGAACCAACACCTGGGTGTTTCTGATGTAGCTAAATATATTACAAACCCGTAATTGTGGCCCACTGTACTTACACCTCCATGTGAATGCCAGCACTGCTTCCTAGCCAATAGGGTTTAAAGCTTCTGAGATGCCTTTGACTCTTTTTTTATTCGTGGAGAAAGCAAAGTGTAATAGAAAGAATAAAGGACGGGCTTGGGATTGGCTCCTTGATACAGCTATGAGCAGGAAGGATTTGTGATTTCATTCTATCTTTGAATTTTGGAGAGAGTGACTTGCCTTCTAAACATTTCCATCTCCATTCTTCTGGTTTAATCCATGATTTAGACCTGCCCAAACATAATAACACTTTCTTTTGGGCAAAAAATGTTTGGCCAAAGCGGGGTTGGCGGTGGGCGGTGGGGGGGGGCGGATCTGGACTCAAGTGTGACTTGTTAGAATCATTTACTGGTGCTGATCTACACAATTTGGGAGAATAAACCCACGTTTCAGCTGTGGTTGTCACGATATGTGATTAAAGCCTGGATATTTCAGCAGCCATCCTCTTGAGCTGCAAAAATGAAATCCATCGAGGAGGAAAGAAAGAGGAAAATACGCCCGCTCCAGTTTGAGACCATGATTCTTGTACCTGCTCCTTTAATCCTTGAAATCACTGCCATTGAAGCCAAGAAACCTCTTTCCAATTCCTTTGCCTTTTCAGTTGGTTTGTATTGGGTTTCAGTCAAAGTAGTCCTTGTATTTTTGCTATGTGACCTTGAACGCAGTCTTTATGTGTTCATCTGTCACACAGGGTGAACGATCCTTATTTCACATCTTTTTTTTTTCATGTGGGTTGAATAAAACAGAAAATGTCTGATGCAGAACCCCAAACCACTGGTGCTTGTTCATTGACAGCTCTTCTCCCCTTTTTGGGGGGAACTTCTTTGAACCTTATTCCTGTAGCCACTCCACTTCCTTCGGCTGTGAACTGCTGCTTAGAGATGGATGTCATCTGAATATTCTTTCACCTAAACTCCAGGCTGGATCCTGATATCTTCCATTAGATTTAAGGGCTGCAGCTCCTAGACACAGTGCCTGGGTGTGTATTCAAAAATGGTGCACCCGTAAGTTTGTTTTCGAAGTCTGTGAGCCTGTCTCTGGTTTGTAAATAATTTGTATCATCTTTTTAGATTCCATGTGCAGTATGATATCATATGATATTTATCTTCCTCTGTGTATGTATAACTGAATGACTTTGCTGTATACCTGAGACTAACATAACATTGTAAATCAAGTGTACCCCAATATTAAGTAAAAATTAAATGCAAAAAAACGGTGTGCCCTTCTGAGCCAGCAGTCGAAGGAAAGTAGCCAAAATATGGAAGCTGTGCAAATTAGGACAAGAGTGCCCCTCTGGGCTAATGACTCCTTTGGGGGCAGGATTTAGAAGCCTAGGACCTGTTGCATTGCATTTCAACTCAAGCCAGGCGGGACGCAGCCATCCACAGTGCCCAGCTTGGGCTGCAATCTTCTCTTAAGCCTTTCCTTACCTTAGCTTGGGGAAGTGGGTGGGAGCATTCCCCACTGCTGAGCACTGCACTACAATTTCTAAATGACCAAGTCCATCACTTCCCCCCATGTGTTCAGCCTCCTTCCCGTGTGTTCGCGCTCTCTCCGAGTGCTCTTTCAAAAGGCTGCACCGTGTAGGTGAAGGTAAATGCATTGCTCCTTCACCCTTCACTTCTTCTGCCCTCCGTCTCCTGAAACTGTCCCCACCAAGGCCAGACTCCAAAGGGTAATTTCGTAATCATGAGATGAGAAAAGCTATTTTAAAATACAGAGAAATAAAATCAACTGTACTTCAATAAAAAAATAATAAATTACAAAATACAGAGAGATCAGACTGTGTAAACCCTGCTCCTTTCACTCAGAGAGAACCATTAAAAATATTTGAGAGAGAAACTGAGCCCTTGGCAGTTGTATCGTCTTTAAATTGTAGCGTTTGAAGTTCATGGTCACTGCTTCCTTTTCAAAAACCTCTCGCCTGGGGCTTCCCTGGTGGCGCAGTGGTTGAGAATCCGCCTGCCGATGCAGGGGACACGGGTTCGTGCCCCGGTCTGGGAGGATCCCACATGCCACAGAGCGGCCAGGCCCGTGAGCCATGGCCGCTGAGCCTGCGCGTCCGGAGCCTGTGCTCTGCAACGGGAGAGGCCACAACAGTGAGGACCGCATACTTCAAAAAAAAAAAAAAAAAAAAAACAAAACACCTCTCGCCTGCTCAGATTCCAGGCCATTACCTTGTCCTGGTTTTTCCTTTCTTGTTTAATTTTTACTTATCAAAAAATGTTTATGTCCCTTAAAGGTTGGCCTCCGCAGACTTCCATCCCCTCCCCTTGTCTTTTCTCATAAGATCACCTCTTCCGTTCCTGGATATTCACATCCCGTCTGATGTGCACTGGTGTCTCCCGGATCTCCTTTTCCAGCTCAAATCTCTGTTCCAAGCTCTAGACACATATTTCTAGCCACTTACAGGGGCAGTTTGACTGGCTGTGTCAGAGGCACCTAAATTCAACAAGGCACCAAGAGCGAACCATCAGCTACTCTCTGTCTGCCGCCATCTGCCCAGAACCCCAAGCTGGGAGGTTTGGGCATCTCCCCTGAATTGGGGAGGCAAAGCCGGGAGGGGGAGATTTATTCTTTTCCACGGATCAACTTCTTTTATTTCTTTTTACTATGATTTATACAATTTTGAAGGTTACACTCCACTTACAGTTATTACAAAATACTGGCTATATCCCCGTGTTGTACAATGCATGCTTGCAGCCCGTCTTACACCCAATAGTTTGTACATCCCAGTCCCCGACCCTACAGCCCCCCACCCCCTCTGGAAGTCACTAGTTTGTTCTCTGTACCTGTGAGTCTGGTTTTTAGGTTTGTTTGTGGTTTTTTTGAATTTTATTTTTTATACAGCAGATTCTTATTAGTCACCTATTTTATCCATATGAGTGTACACATGTCAATCCCAGTCTCCCAATTCACCCCCCAACCCCCCCACCCCGCTCCACCGCTTTCCCCCCGTGGTTGGGTTTTGTTGTTACGTTCACTAGCTTGTTGTATTTTTCGGATGGGGAGCGGGAGATATTGGTCATCAGACCTCAGGATGCCTCAAGATCAGTCCCTCATCCTCACCGGGACAGCTTTAATTCAGGCCCTCAGCATCTGTCACCCCTGAGACCGAAGAGAACGGGCACCTCATCTAGGACAGACTCCTCTGATCACTGTGGCTGGACTGGGCTGAGTTTGGCTCGGTTAAGTCCCCCTCCCTGTGTTCCTACAACCTACCATTCTCTCGGCCTCTGATTGGTCAGTGAGACAAGCACAGTGGAGGCCAGACCCCTCCCCCAACCGTCACCGCCGGCTTAGAGCAGAGATGATGCCATCGACATCCTTCTCTCCAGTACCAGGAACAGGGCTCACTCACGGTGAAACTATGTTGAATGGAAACCTCACTGCCCCGGAAGGAAGATAATCCAGGCTGCTGAGACAGCCCCCCTTGGCCCGTCCCAACCAGGGAACCTCACTATTCCCGCCTCAGTAAACCTAAGGGCCTTGAGGCTCCCCGTGATCATTTTAGCCATAGGACTCCCCAACTCTGCAGATGGCCTCAACCTAGGTGCACACTGGCCAAATCCCAACCCCACAGATCCTGAATTAGGGGGTCTGAATGTCCATCAGGAGTTTTTTGGTTTTTTTTTTTTTTGCGGTACGCGGGCCTCTCACCGTTGTGGCCTCTCCCGTTGCACAGCGCAGGCTCAGCGGCCACTGCTCACGGGCCCAGCCGCTCCGCGGCGTGTGGGATCCTCCCGGACCGGGGCACGAACCCGCGTCCCCTGCATCGGCAGGCAGACGACTCTCAACCACTGCGCCACCAGGGAAGCCCCCTCCCCCATATCAAGAGTATTTTTAAAGCCCCCTGGCTCCAGGTGAATGTAAAATGCAGCTAGTCAACAGCCAACTGTTGCCTGTTTCCTCTGTACTCAGAGTACGATCCCCAGACCAGCCGGCTTCGCAACCCCTGCAGCATCTCAGGCCCAGCCTCGGACCTGAATCACGTCCTGCACTAATCAAGAAGCTGCGTGAGGCCAAGGTGTCCAGGTGGTTGTACACACATGAACGTTTCAGAAGGGCTGCTGTAGCGTCCAACAGGTAGGCTGGTGACACCACTGGGTAAACTTGGGTAATCTCGCGCCCTCTTTAAGCCTCAGTCCCCCCACCTACAAGATGGCGATAAGAACACTACTGTCTCCCAGGGATGGAGGGTGGAGCAGGAGGGCTCATCGTGATCATCAGGTGCGGAGCTAGAGGAAGCACTTGATGATAAAGTGGCAGTCTCATTAGCATTCATTCTCTCGCTCTCCCTGTCTCTCTCCATCCCTCTCCCGGCTGCGGTTGGGGGTGGGCAAAGCAGGTCCGCCCTTTATTTCTAGGATGCCAACTGTGTTATCCTGGGAAGCACAGCCAAGAGGAGGCCGGCAGATGCCAAAGTCACATCCAAATTAAACATTTCCAATTTTAAGCACAAAAGAAGTTCTGTTTCCCTTGATTAACCTGCATCACCTGAACCACCACCCTGATCTGGGCTGCTAGACACCCCATCTACCCAATTACACTATCACCTGCCCACCAGGAGTGCTGTGTGGGGCCTGCACCCCGTTACGCAGGCGGTCTGCTTCCAGAAGCTGCGTAGCGACTTGGTTCCCACCGTGCCTGAGGCTGGCGTTTCCAGAAGGCTACCAGGCACCATTTCAAGAGGCTGATCACTGAAAACCAAGGACTGGAACTCAACTGGCTTCTGCAAGGAATTAATTGAAGGAATCCAACGTGCCAGAGGCATCATTGTAAAAGGGATGGGAGGGGGGGGGTGACTGCAAGTTTTTACAGGAGTCTGGGATCTATTTAGAGAGGTTCCAAACATCAGGGGTTGTGTCCAGACTGCAACCCAGTATTTTCTATTGCTCTCTTTCTGAGAGTTCAAGCATCCCCCGCGATTGGATGGAGTCTCTCTGAAAACCTGACATTGAACTGGGACATAATAACAGCCTTGGGACATCAGAGCCCTGGTGCCTGCTGTGCAGTACTGGACGTTTTTATGTGCATTACATTAAGAGCTTCCATCTCTCCGGACAAAGGGGGGAAGCGCTTCCATGGTGGGTGGCCCCAATTAAACCCCGTGCCTAGTGAGTTTCTGCCGAGGCTGACTGGAAGGCAGCCAGGGCTGATTAGAAAGCAGGTACCTCAGATGGCCCAGCGCTGCCATAATGAAAAGCCCTGGAAAACTGCTAAATGACACAGAGGAAAATCATCACAATTAAACCCCCCACCGCTTGCTCCCTCATGCCTTCAAAAAAAAAAAAAAAAAAAAAAAAAACTTCTTCAGAATTGCCTAAATATTGCTTTGCCCAATGAGTTAACTGTACAGTAAATGAAAGATGTCTCGCAGACATGCAGCTTTGAACACACTGCTCTCATTAGGAAACCGTTCTCTGGTTTAAAAGCACAGAAAGAGAATGCGGACAAAAACAAACCCCCCTCCCCCTCGGCCAAAAAAAAAAGCAGATAAATTGCCCCGTACACCATAGAGCTGACAAGTAGACTCAGCATGGAAGGTCTGCAGATCTGGCTTAAGTTAAAAACAGTAATAAGTATTTGTTTTTTAATGATGACAAAACCAATACATGCTCTTTTTGAAAACCTCAGAAAAATAAAGTATGATGAGAGAATAAGTGTAAGTCATCATCCACCCCTCAAAGATGACCACAGATATCACGGTACCTTCCTTCTGGAAGCACTGTTTTACATAGTTGAGAAGTGCATTCAATATACTTTTGTGAATGGCTTTGTTTCACTAGTATTATATATGGAATATGTTGCGGGTATTAAAATTCCCTGCACCACCGTTGTTAATGGTTGGGACATAATCCGTCAGAGGAGTGTAACATAACACACTTAGCAAAACTTTGGAAGCTCTCTTGCTGTAGGACAGCTGAGCTCTAACAGTAGCAGCAGCAGGGACGTCGACACCATTGCCCCCAGAATGGGGAAGAGAGGTGGGGGCTCATGTTCTGTGAGTTACACTGGGCCAAACGTTTTGCCGGGGAACGTTCTGTAGGAGTCCTCATTTAATCCTCCAACAGCACTCCGAGGGGGTTACTCTAATCCCCTTTAACAGAGAAGGAAACTGGGTTCACCGATAGGTAAGGTCACTGGCCAAGGTTACTGAGCTAGTGAGACAGAGCCAGGATGATGACGCAAGTATGTCAGGTTCTCCCTTCATTCTTCCTCCTCGTCCATTTGAAGACACACAGCAGCACACTCAAAGGGCATGAGTTTGGAGCCTCAGTGTCGTTTCGCGTACCACGCAAAAGCTAAGTGCCCAAAGAATACCTATTTCATAAAGACCTTTCATTCTACTTTGAATTTCATGAGTACTCTCACTGACAAACCTAAAACCTTTTGTGCGTTGCCCCCACAAAACATTACACTCACGAGGCCATATTCTTTTCCCAAGAGCTCCAATTAAAGTTTTAATTTTATGTATGAAGGATATCATAGGTTTAGTTAATAATGTAGAACTAGGAAAACTGAAGCACAAAGCAAACATATGTCTCAGAAAGTTCCACTGTGGTAGACAGAGACTCGAGTTTGCTTGAGAAAGAAATAGTAGTGACGACAGTGAAAATAATAGAAGTTACTCCCACGAATTAATTGCTTACTTGGTGGTGAGCCAAACACCCTGAATGTAACAGGGAAGAACAAAATCTGACTCCATGTTGGATCTGTTTCTTTTTCTTTGACCTTTGCTTTCCATTGCTTTTGTTCTGTCTGTAGCTATTGGCATACATAATGGCCTCCCTTGGGGAACCCTGCCCCCTGCCTGAATGGTAAACTAAAGTGCCTTTGTTCAGCCCACAGGGAAACACCCTGCCCCTGCCCACCTGTGAATGGGCACAGAAAAGAAGAAATTAACACATCCCCTCCCCTAGGATGGCCAAAACCAGGAGCTATTTTGCAAGACTTATGGCCTTTTCACTTCCTCACCTCCTCCCCCTCTCTGTTCTATACAAGAAACTGGCATCCAGACCCTGATAAGATGGTTCTTTCGAGACGCCAGTCTGCCATCTTCTCGGTCTGCCAGCTTTCCGAACAGTCTCTATTCCTTGCCTCAATACCTTGTCTCCCAATTTGCTGGCCTGTCGTGCAGTGAGCAGAGCAAGCTTGGACTTGGTAACATGAACACGTAAAGAGAAGCAGCATTAAAGTACTCTGTAGCATGGCTGCCTAATCCGGAAAATGAAAGTAAGAATGTCAAATGCACAAAAAAGTAATTCCTCGCTGACTGAATTTGGGTAAGTGTCAGGGGTAGAATTTGAAAGTGGGTGTGCTGTTTTTCAGATGCCAGATTCATCTCAGCATCCTGATCTACTGGGTAGCATGAAGCCTTGGGCCAGTGGGTACAACATGCCCCCGCCCCCCATCACGCCAGCAGGAGTTTCAGGTTTCCAGGGAGTCTCAACAGAGGAAGATACTCTACTCCTGGGATCCAGCAGCAGATGTCTGTGGAGCCATCCCTGAAGGCTTGGCCAGACAAGACCGTAGCTGGGAATGGACAGCATTTGAAATTCATCCTGAATTTTCAGAGTTACACTGCAAAACACCTTCATAATTCACCCGGATTATCCCTGGGTGCCAGAATACTCACCTGGCAAGCCGTGGGCCTGATGCAAGATGGCATTTCTATGCTCAAATGATCAGCGAAAGGCACTAAGAGAAGCAAAAATCAGGGGCCTGCTGGAGGGAGGAGGAAATTGAGGGCAAAAACGTGGAGAACAAAAGCCAAAGACAATAACTGTCAAATGGATGCAATGTAATGTAAAGACAAGTGAACAACTTAAAAGGTGCAAAGGGAGGAAACAGTGTGTGAGAAGGTGGCATCCGACGTTAAAATTGGTATAGGTGTTAGATTTTTACAGCTGTTTTAACTTTGACCCTTATAACAGCCCTGTGAGCTTGCTCATATAAATGGCAATTGATAAACTCTAAGCTAGCACGTAGATTACAGTCTTTGTGAACCTTTGGAATTCCGTCTTTATGTTAAACCAGATGATGACTAGATGTACCGTATCCCTTAAAATGCGACCGCAAGTGGTGTGATCCCCGACTCCCTTGCATTGGGTTGGCCAAAAAGTGCGTTCGGATTTTTCTGTAAGATGTTACGGGAAACCCCGAACGCACTTTTTGGCCAACCCAATACTACGGGAAGCCCGGTGGCTTTGCCAGAATTGGAATGACTTCTAGACTCTGCCTCTCGTGTTGCCCCTGGCTCTCCCCAAACTCACTACATCCCCGGCTCTCACCTACTCCACTGTCCTCTCCTCTTCTCTGTCCCGCATCAACCCAGACACAGAACACAGCATCTCTTGTTTGCCCAAAACCACTCAAGAAAGGCATTTGTGTGTGTAGCAGTTGTCACTAAACGTTGGGGACCCAAATGCTTTTTATTTTTGATTGTGGAAAAATACCATCTTGGCCAGGGGTCTCCAGAGAAACAGAAGCAATCGGACACATGTAGATACACAGGAGAGTTATTATGAGGGATTGGGTTTGGCTCACCCAATTATGGAGGCTGAGAAGCCCCACTGTTACCAAGCCTGTTGCCGGAGAATCACACCCCTGCCCCTCCCTCACATGGAAAGTAATTGCTCTTATCTAAGTTTCAGGATGAAGCTGCAAAGAGAAAAAAACCTAAGAACTGGTTAGAACCAGCTAGGCCCAAGATGGCAGAAGATTTGACTTCCAGTCGACCTTGAGCCTCATTACACGCTCACTGTGATACACTGGCATATGCTAGATAACACACCCACAAACGCCATGACAGGTGACGTTGACGATTGCCATGACAACAACAGAAAAGCCCATGTAAGGACTGAAAAGGAGAATTGCTTCAGTTCTGGGTCCAAACCATAGCCAGGTTCTCAGACAAGTCAAGAACAGTCCTCCTACCCTTTCCAATGCCCCCCTTTTACTTCAACCCTCCAATATATGTGGTGTCTCCCCCCGAAGTGGGCTGAGAAGTTGGTATACAAACTAAGTTCCTGCTTCTCGCTTTTTGGCTGTTGAATAAAGCTTGTGCTGTCCCAGTCTCAGCATCGGTTTCTTTATTGGCTGTGCAAATCCGAGCGGAAAATGAACCTCCCTGGTCAAGACAAGGGGTCTTGGCCTGGGATAGGACCCTGGCACGGGTCCAGTCGACCGGTTTGTAACCCCATGATCTGACATCTGCAAGCTGGAGGCCCAGGAAAGCCGGTGCCACAATTCCAGTCCAAGCCTGAAGGCCTGAGAACCAGGCGGGAGCCAGTGGTCTAAGTCCTGGTCCAAAGGCCTGAGAAAACCGGAAGTGCTGATGTCCAAGCTCAAGGGAAAGGGTATGTCCCAGCTCAAGTCCAGAGAAGGAATTTACCCTTCCTCCCACTTTTGGGAATTTTTGTTCTATTTAGGCCCTCAGTGGACTGGAAGATGCCTACAGGTATTGATCTCTGAACCTAGACTACCCAGTCAAATATTAATCTCTTCCAGAAACACCCACACAGACACACCCAGAAATAATGTTTTATGGGTTATCTGGGCATCCTTAGCCCAGTCAAGCTGACACATAGGGCTTCGCTGGTGGCTCAGTGGTTAAGAATCCGCCTGCCAATGCAGGGGACACGGGTTCGAGCCCTGGTCCGGGAAGATCCCACATGCCGCGGAGCAACTAAGCCCGTGCGCCACAACTACCGAGCCTGCGCTCTGGAGCCCGCGAGCCACAACTACTGAGCCCGCACGCCTAGAGCCCACGCTCCGCAACAAGAGAAGCCACCGCAACGAGAAACCCGCGCACCACGGCGAAGAGTAGCCCCCGCTCGCCGCAGACAGAGAAGAGCCCACACGCAGCAGTGAAGACCCAACGCAGCCTAAAATAAATTAAAAAAAAAAAAAAAGTTGACACAGAAAATTAAGCATCACAAGTCCACACAACATGCAATTTACCATTTTAACCGCTTGGAAGTGTGTGTTTCAGTGGCGTTCAGTGCATCCACAACATTGTACAACCCTCACCACCATCAGCGGGGCTAACGTCACAGAGGTCTAAGCTGGTTTAAAGTGATACCAGATAGTCTTTTCTTACGAGTCACCTGGCCACCCACCAGCTTGTGTGCCAACTCCCTAAGCCCAAAGACTTCTGTCTCCCTGCCTTTCCTTCTCCCCTACCTTTTGTGCAGGACAATTCAGCTTCCGCCCCAGCCCAGGCCTATCTTAGTATATCAAATAACTCATTAATGGGCGCTGGAAAATTAGAAGGTCGTTCATGCCTTGCTTTACTCTTCAGTAGAACAGAATAACAAAAGCACTGATGTTTCAGATCTCCTTTCTGCTTACCTAGTCTCCACAAAAGAAGAAAAGCTGGAAAGAGATTGATTTCCTCATGGTTCTGAAGACTGCTGTTTCCCTCAGAAGCTAGAAATAATCATTTTAGGCTTAAGATAAAAAAAATTATTGTTGTTTTTAACGTTTTTTTAAGTCTTTTTATTGAATTTGTTATAATATTGTTTCTGTTTTATGTTTTGGCTTTTTTGGCCGTGAGGCACGTGGGACCTAGCTCCCCGGCCAGGGATCGAACCCGCGCCCCCTGCATTGGAAGGCGAAGTCTTAACCACTGGACCGCCAGGGAAGTCCCTGTTGTTAACTTTTAAAATATAAAAGCTCGAATACATTCTCTCAACCATGGAGCTAGGAGTGAAACCAAGCCAGATCTTCTCATCATTAGTTCAGACTGACCAAATGGGCCCATGTATAAAGGTTGATCCAATAGACCACAATTGGCATGAGGCTGAGCTCAGATTTCTCAGTGGGACGCCTTTCAAACTATCCCCAACCCCTCCAAATGGGTCGATGACCCTTCTCTCTGATCTTTAAACACTCAGTATTGTCACCGACCCAAACTTGGATCTGCTCGCCTGCACGCAGTAGGGCCAATCTTACTGACACCAGGTTGTGGTGAAGGAAAGTGCAGTGTTGATTGCAGGGCGCCAAGCAAGGAGAACGGGGGGCTTGTGATCTAAAACCCTGAACTCTGATGGGTTTCAGCTAAAGTAATTTTAAAGGCCAGGTGACGGAGGGGCGTCCCAGGGTATGCGACCAGCTCGTGCACAATTCTCTGATTGGTTGGTGGTGAGGTAACAGGGTGGTATCACAGGGGTTAATGTTATCAAAACTTAGGTGCCAGTAGGTCTGGGGGCTACTGCTCGTGATCAAGTAGCTAAATCTTCCATTTGCTGGCGGTTTTAGCATCTGTAAAACAACTCAGGGAATGTGCATCAGATACTATTATCTAGGCACTTCAGAGAGGAGCTACAGCAGAGGATATGGGGGTGAGGTCTCTCCGGGGAAGGCCTCATAGGGTCCTACTCGGTTACAGTATTTTGGTCTGTTACAGCATAGTGAATTAAATCAAACACGAAAATAAGGTGGGATGGCTTCCCTATTGGACTTGAGCCTCTGAGATCTAGGGGCTATGTCAATTCTATCTTAAATGGTGGTTTTCAACTGAGGTCATTTCCTATACCCAGGGGACATTTGGCAATGTCTGGAGACTTTTGGGGTTGTCACAACTGGGTTAGAGGTTGCTACTAGCATTTACTGTGCAGAGGCCAAGATGTTGCTAAACATCCTACACTGTACAGAACACAACCCCCACAATGAAGAGTTATCCGGTCCAAAAGGTCAACAGTGCCAAAGTTGAGAAACCTTGACCTTAAAGGTTATTCATTTAGCAAATATCTATTAAGTACTGTCTACGTTTCATACCTTATACTAAGGGTTGGAAAACTTGCTCCTGTTTCCTTACCGTGACTATTTTTGTGATAACAATCGTGAACCCTATTGAGCATTAAAGGGAGTAGGGTCCTATGTTAACTCTTCACGTATCTAATATTATCTTCTATAATCTTCACAATAATTCTGTAACGTCATTATCTCAAATGATAGAGAAGCTCAGAGAGGTTAAGTAACTTTCCCAAGGCAACACAGGATCTGGCTCAGGTTTCCTGATTCCTAACTATCGCACACAGTTGCCTACCAGGTAAAAAGCAATTGGGAATCATAGTACCTACCTCCTAGGGGTGTTATAAAGATTATTTATGTGATCTTATTTTTTGTGTTTAATGACTCCATGAATATAATAGGCTTTCAGGCTAGAGGCTTGAAAATGACTTTTGCTATGGTGGGTGGTTTGACAGGTGCTAGACTGTCACTTGAGGTCAAGAGAGAAGACAGGATGTCTAAAAAGTGGCCATGATTGTAGAAAACATTGAATGCCCATCAGCCCATGATGTGGGTCTGACCCCAAGAGAAGTACAGAGGGAAGGATGGTTGAGTGGAAGCACCTCAGACTTCTGTGCAATCTAAGGAAGTTTCCAGAAGGCCATGGAAGAGGCCTGAAGCCAAAGCCAGCCAGCAGAGGTGTCTTGTGTTTCCGAGGAATGGACCTGCTTAGTGTCACTGCTGCACCCACGGGTTAAAAGCAGCCCAAGGAAATGGCCTGGCGTGAAGGCAGCAAGGGAATTCGGTGTACAGCAGCTGGGCCCTTGGTTGGTTTCCTACCCTGGAGTTGAATGTTTTTGAGATGCATTCTCGTGACCACCACGCTAGGTACTCTGAAATGTCTAATAAAACACCCACAAGTCTGTCTTCGATTCAACTAGACATGCATGTCCTCAAACACATGCCCTTTGGGCAAGCAGCGTGTCACCTGCCTGTCCTCGGAATTGAACTCGAGCATCTGTTTGTGGTGCTAGCTTAGAACCAGCGAGCTCACCTGCTTGCAGGACATGTGATACCTGCCCCTCTCCGTGTACAGGTGATCTCCCACTCCATCCCACCTCGCCCCGGAAGGGTCTATTATGCCGTTTTGCTTCCTATTAAAACCTGTATCCCTGCTTCGATTGTCTGGCCCTCCTATTTCTTTCCGAAGCCACTAAGCCCAGGATAATAGGCTATAAACAACACCTCTCCGAGGTGAGCTCCAAGCAAAGAGGCCGTCCAATCGTCATTCCTCTCCTGCGGGTCCTGCCCCCCCCCCCCCCCACCTCCGGGCAGCTCGTATGATGGGAGGGGCAAGTCTGAGCCGCTGGATCCTGGCCAGGCAGCTGGGAATCCTTTGGTGGGACCTGAAATAGTAATCAAGCAGAGAGGACGGAGGTGAGGGGCTTTTCAGAATCCTACCTGAGTGCTCTGTAGGTGGCCGCAGGGCACTTGACTCAGATCCAACAAAGGCACCTGGCTCCAAGCTGGCATGCAGCCAGTTGCAGAGGGTAAGATTGCTGTGAATGATGGTGTCTGGACGCAGAGTACGCTTCATTGTTGTGTGTCTCTTTAAAACTAATTCCTCACTGAAAGATGTTTGAAACCTAAGCCTCCCCAACCGCCCTCTCCTTTTTATTGTCAGTTGCAGGCACTTGTCCCTGTTGAGAATCAGGAGAGTCCTGCTAAAAAGCAAATCCCTGCTGGATATTGAATCCCTGAGCAACGCCAGGCACAGTGGTTGAAGTACGAAGCTTCTCCCAGGTCTGGAAATGACTAAGCAAGGAGCAAACGTGTTCATCTCCCAGAGCATCCAAGGCTGTGCGTGCGTAGTGCAGTAGATGAAGAAGGGGTGATTTCTCAAAAATGTTTGGAATATACACTGAGGTAGTAACTCTTTTCTAAAAATGTATGCGGGGTAGTACGATGGTTCTCAAAGCCTGGTTCTCAGACCAGCGGCAGCATCACCAGGGAACTCATCAGAAATGCAAATTTCGGACAAACCCACACCGACTGAATCCGAAGCTCTGGGGATGGGACCGAGCACGTCTGTTTTATCAAGATCTCCAGGTGGTTCTGATCATCACTAAAGTGAAGGAATCCCTGCTCTAGAAACAGAGATTGCGTTTTCACCGATAACTAGAACACAAGACAGTTTAATTACGTCATAATCGTCTCTTCACAGCATATTGGTTCAAATATTTATTGAGCTACTACTATGTTCTAGGCTCTGGGCTTGGCATGGGAAGGTATCATGGTAATTGAAGAGACATGGTCCCTGTTCTCACAAGCTCATCTTCTAGCCAAGAGAACTGATATTAGTCAAACGCGGAGATAAGTATATAAGCATCAGTTATTCAAGGTGCTGTGAAGGAAATCGACAGACCTGATCCGGTATGGGAGATTAAGAAAAGCTTCAGCAAAGAAGCTCTGCTTATTGAGATATAAAGGGAATACAGACATTATGTTGGTAAACTCTGGAATGCAGGTGGCTTTTCAGGCAAAGGAAACAGCAACGTGTCAAGGCATCTGATGAAGGTGGCTCATTTAAGGGACTCAAAGATCAGGGTAGCCGACATGCAGAGATCAAAGGGCAGAGACTGATGAGACAGGATGCATAAACGAGGCTTGGAAGGATGTTAAAAGTTTGGTCTTCATTACAAGATCCACGGCATCCACCGAAAAGCTTGAAGACAGGGATGCGGCCACATGAGGAAATCAGCACTGGGAAAAATCCCACTCTGGCTGAGGTGTGGAGGATAGACTGGGAGGGAACAAGGGTCGGGGGTACAGTTAGGACGGCAGTGCTGTTGTGGAGGCCAGAGATGAGGTCGGGAGGCCAGGGTGGTGACGGTGGAGATGTAGAGACGTGGAAGGAAGTGGGCGTCGTTGGTAAGAGCCGATCCTGGGGGCAGGGAGACAAAAGCATTTGGAACGAGTGCTGTTTCTGGCTTCGCAGCTAGAGGGGTGGGCATACCATTCAGTGAGGTGTCATCTCTGAAGAGCATTTAGTTTGAGACAAGGTGAGGTGAGAGGTGAGACACGAAGAAGGAAGCTTTTCAAATGTTGAGTTTGGCCTGTCCTTGAGATTGACTGGTGCATGCCTGGAGTAGGATCTCAGAGAAAAAGATCCTGGCTGGAGATAATCAAAACGGGAAGTGACGTGAAGTGACTCCCATGCGTGTGTCTCAGGGTTGAAGCCACAGAGTCTAGAATGAGAAGACAAGAGGTCTCAGGATCCATCCTGGAGGGACTCTAATACGTGTGACTCACGTGTAGCAAGGGCTCCATCAAGGTTTGTATAATAACATGAAGAAGAAAGAAGAGGAGGAGGGAAAGGCGGGGAGGAGATAAGAGGAGGGCAGATTGTACTGGGGTAAAGCTGTTCTGTCATCTGAGCAAGTTACTTATTCCTTTCAAGCCTTAGTTCCCCCATCTGTAAAACAGGGAGAAAGCAGGCCAAATCTCACATGGGTATCGTGAGAATTATGTGATGTAACATTTCGTACATGAGCAAACGAGCAACAAACCTTAGTGATCGTTGCCCTGAGCACGGCACAGAAAAGACTCTTAATATTATCTTTGGAATGATTACAGGAGTAAATCAATCCCCTTTCTCAAAGGACTATTTTGCCGAGATCCACTTTGTAGTAATAGAGTCGGGGGTGGGGGAAAAAGTGTTTGAGTTTTGCATTCCATCCAGTAACCTTGAGCATTTATTTTGAGCCTCTATCCTCTCTGAAGAAACTGGGGAAAAAAACAAACCAAAAAACTGAGGCTTGATTTCAACCTAGCAAGGTTTTGTTTTTTAAGACCGATTCGATGATCTTTGTTACGAGGCTATTCTCTAAGGAAGTGTTGCTCTGTAACATGTGTAAGAAGGGATTATGCCTGTTGCTGCGTACAAGCTCATCGCTTTAAACAAATCTGTACAGAGAAAGAAACTGAGGCACAGAGAGGTCAAAGAACTCCCCAGGGCCACTTCACTAGTGAATGATGAGGCTGCGAATGAGAAAAAGGGCTTATCAGGCTCCAGACTAAGCTCTCTTGACATGAACCAGGAGGCAATTTTGTAGGTCTCTCTCTCTCCCTCCAGTCAACAAATAATAACTCTTTCTCCTTGTTGAAAAAAAAAGGTCAAGGACGATCATACAGTTACACAGATAGGCATCGATAGATATGGAACTTTTGTGAATTCGAAGGAAAATAAAGTGTTAGAGATCATCCATCATTGTCGTTAAGGACTAAGAAAAAGAAAAACTAGAATGATAGAAGCTTTGGAAACCGAGTCTAATTGTTCTCTGCCAACCTCAAAATTTTTCTTTCTTTTTTCCCCCCAAATCTGTGTATCACCTGAGCTATTTACGTATTTTTAGGTAAGTCGATTCACTTTACAATGATTTTATGTACCTTGATTCACATTACAATGCTTCACTTTAAAGTGATTTTATCCAGTGTGAATATCTTACTAGTTTAAAGCACAAATCTATACAATTAAAAAAAAAGAAACTCTGTGTGTCCCCAAGAAGCTTCTGGAGTGCCAGGGATGGAATGCATCTCCCACAATGCCCTCCGGTAGAATGATGGGGAATGCGGGGAAGAAGACAAAAGAAAGCAAACAATGGCTTTGAGACGTGGTGGCACCAGACCTCTCATCTCTGACATCTTTTTTCAGCTTCCCCAAGGAATCCCCATAGGGCATGACTTTGTTGCCTGGGAAACTCTGGTCTGTATAACCTGACCACATGGCATCCTGTGACATATGAAAGGGCTGCCAGCTATACCAAGGACCTGTCACAGACATGTCATCCTGAGTCTGAAATTTTCATGTACCACGAGCACTGAATTTAGAATTCAAAAAGTTATCCATCAGGAAGAGAAGGCATCACCAAATAAAACCCAAAATGTTCTCAATTCAAGAGTGGACGTAGGAACATATAACACTGTGGTCTCATATATACAGGCAAAAGAATGCAGCAAAGCACAAATGTTTAGTTTCAAAAAAGGAAACTTCTAGTCAGTTTTGCTCCAGTATCTTCTCTGCGGTCCAGTTAATCAAATCAGAATGGATCCGAAACCGGTAGCCACTTGCCAAGCCGGCAAAAAAAAAGAGTCTGACTCTGATTATTAAATAAACAACTCTCAAAAAAGGAAGCATTATGGAAAAAGACAAACATTTTCTTCCCCTGAATTGCAGTGTTTTTTTTTTTTTTTTTTTTTTGCAGTTTGCGGGCCTCTCACTGTTGTGGCCTCCCCCATTGCGGAGCACAGGCTCCGGATGCATAGGCTCAGCGGCCACGGCTCACGGGCCCAGCCGCTCCGCGGCATGTGGGATCTTCCCGGACCGGGGCACGAACCCGCGTCCCCTGCATCGGCAGGCGGACTCTCAACCACTGCGCCACCAGGGAAGCCCAATTGCAGTGTTTTGAACCCCTCCCACAAGCTGGTGGTAGGAAAAGAGTAAACTAACTTGAAATTGAGGGTCTTTCAAATCATATTTTATTCTAAACATAAGATATCAAAATGTCTAAATCGCCTCTTAAAAATTTAAGTGTTATTCTCTGTCTTACATTTTAAAGAAAATAATTATGACACATTCTTGGATGATAAAGGTTTGGGTTATATATTTCTCTACAGAGTTCTATAAATTAGTAGTCTCTTCCATGTAAAAATCTTCAAAGCAAATACTAATGAATTCAATTTTGCTTGCATAATCTTTTTGATGATTCTTTATGCCATAAGCCAGAAGGCTGGGTGAAACAACCTTAAGGCAGCCTTTGTCGGGACAAGAAACAGCAGATTTAGAGCAGAGTTCCAACCCTAATGGCTACTTACTGTCTGTGGGAGAACAGCCCGCTCTGATTAATACGGCCATATGTAAAATGGCGACACTTCACGATTGGTGAGCATATAAATGAACTAGGAAAGTGGGAACTCTGTCGTTGAAAAGGAAAGAAAAAAATCTGGAAGGATAACACCTCAAGTTCTCAAGCAAGCTCTCCTTTTGGGGATGTGAGCAGGTGTGGAGGGGAGCACTGGGACTTGGGGGTCCGGGGTCAGTACATGGCAGGGTGGACTCCCATTTTGTATTTTACATACTTCCCAACTAGCTGAATGTGTTAAAATGAACATGCTTCACATATCAATGTCAATGATCAAAAAGACATTCAAGAACAAAAAGAGCAAGAAGATAAAAGGTGCCCATGGAAGGGGTTCTTGGTCCTTGACTCATGTCCTGAAACCCAGTGGAATCCAATGTCTGGGTCCCTCCCCAGAACTGCTGATACTGTGCCAGGGGCTGGCTGGATTCTAAGACAAAGTGTGCAGTTCAGTGTAATAGGAAAGGCAGCCCCTCGGATACTCTGGGCCATCTAAGCCTCAAACTGCCTCACTGAGCAGCTTCATATCCTCGCTGAAGAATTAAACAATAGAAAAGGGAAACAAAATGTAACTCACTCTGTGTATCACAACTACAGTCCCAATGCTGTTACTATCAATCATTAAGGCTGACTGAGCTTTTGCGATGATCTGGGAATGGTGCTTAGCATTTTTAAAAAATGAATGTCTTATTCGATGTTTGCACAACTGTTTGAAGAAGGCAGTATTATCGTCCCCACTTGCATGTGGAGAAAATAATACTGAAAAGGTTAGGTGACCTGATCTATGGTCACAGGGCCAGCGAGTTGTAGGGCTGGAAACGAAATGCCAGCAATCTGGAATGTTACATGGGATTTAACAGCAGGAGCTCAAAAGTACTAAAGCAGAGAAGTTGGCAAATTGGTCCTTTCTGAATATAGTTGAATTTCTTGTGGGCTTGGCTTATTGACTCATAGAATTTTTTGTGTTGGAAAGGATGGTGCAGGTCTCTGAGCTCAGAGAGAGAGGAATCTTTTCCACATATCCATGATAGATGACCTTCTATTCTTTGCTTCAACTGCTCCAGTAAAAGGAAATTCAAGATTTATGTGGACGGATCTTTGCATGGTGGGACAATTCTCAGTAACACTTCTTCCTTAAATTAAGCAGAAATTAGTTGCTCCACG
The DNA here is from genome assembly GCF_026419965.1 of Kogia breviceps. Taxonomy (NCBI): domain Eukaryota; kingdom Metazoa; phylum Chordata; class Mammalia; order Artiodactyla; family Physeteridae; genus Kogia; species Kogia breviceps. The sequence continues at coordinate 48,292,343 of NC_081327.1, forward strand.
AAATTGTACCAAATGCCTTAGTTCTTGTGTCTGGGAACCCACATGATTCAGTCTGTTTCCTCTTCCATATGCTAAGGCTTAGAATATATGTAGACAATGCTTGTGTCCTCAGTGAATTGGGATGGCTTCTCTGGAGGAGAAAGCAGTTTAAGTTTAGGCAACTTATAGACCTAGATTCAAATCTCAATTTGGCCCTTTGCTACACTTTAATCTGTAAACAACTTCCTTAAATTAAGCCTCAGTCTCCTCATCTATAAATTGATGAACACAGCCCATGTTATAGGGCTCTGGGGAAATAAAATATTAAGTTTCCAGCATAGCACACTGCCAGGCACAGAATAACAATCTAGTACCGTTTGGCTTTCTGTTCCCTTTCACTCTTTTGTCGACCTTCCTCGGATTTCTCTCTATTTTTTTTCGTGGACCCCTTGAAAGGCGAGGCTCTCATCTACACACAGTACTCCAGGGGTAGTCTGATGCAAGGGAAGGTAGAACCATCAGACTTCATGACATAAACACCCTGATTTTTTAAATGTCAATGTCTTCGTGATGTCAAAGATCGCTGTTTGATTTGGAAATGCATGGGAAAAAGAAAACTCAGACCTCTTGTCCCTGCTTTCTCACCAGGTCTCATGTCTCCCATGGTAGACTTAGTGATTTTACTGTTAGCCCCTAAAGCAAGATTTCCTTTTCTCCCTCTTTGCATTCCATTTTCGGATACTGTTCCCGCCTGCTGATTTCATCGTGCCTCAGTTCTGTCATCTGTGCTATTAGCAACGCCGCCCCACTTTGTGGCAGCTGAAAATGTGATAAGCATTCTTCCAACCCAAGTAACTGGTAAAAAAATGACAAACAGGACAGAGTCAGGGAGTGACCCCCACGTCACGCTGCTGCAGACCTCCCACCAAGTGGACAAGAAGTTCTCAGTCAACCTCCTCAGTCATCTATGATCGTGTTCAGGGGTCCCATCATCTAGTTCCCATGTCATAATCCTGCACACACAACCGTCAGGGCAACTTTATCAAATCCTTCTCTGACACCAGTTCTCATTTGCCCCGGACTCACCAGCCTCGTAGGAAAACCATTCGTATGTATGCAGAGTTATTTTGGCACAAAAACAAACTGCTTTTTAATATCAACACACATTTGCAAATGCTCATCAATTTAAGAAAAGGCACTAGGCTCTTTAGAGAAGATGATTTCTCTTTCAAAAGATTAAGTCATTTACTGGGTTTCTAGAAGGGACTTCAACAGTCCCCCTCTTAGAACACTGGGTGTTTCTAACCTAGTGGCATCTTTCCTAGTCTCTAAGAAAATTCAAAGGTTATGGAAAATTCTGCTAATGAATTCTCAGACCTCAGCATTGTTTACACAAGCCCCGAGGGAAGATACCTGCTTTGCTGCATGTGATCACTATCTTGTTTCCTATCTAGGGAAGCTTCCACTTTTGTTTTTCCTATCTAGGAAAGTTTCCACAAAAATGTATTTGATCTTTTCTTTGCCGTGAGAAGACAGAGCCATGAAGTTTCATTTCAGACCAGCATATTTTGGCTTTCGGTAGTCACTGACATACCTTTACAGTTGCATTTTTCAGCTAGTGTCAAAACATACCCTAGTGTGTGCTGTTTCATAGTCTAGTGGTAGAAGTTAAGCCAAGTTTGATACGTCAGCTGCCTGAATTATAATGCTGATCTTAAAATACTGAAAGTCTAACATCTTGTCTCTATTAGTAAAAAATTGCCTTTTATCTATTTGAATTCTTTCCTTGATATGAATTCCCCTGACACAGAGAATTGGGTCTAAGCAAATGAGTATTCTCACTCCTTTTAAAGTATATTGCTATTTATGTTTAAAATAATTTATAGTGCTACCTCTCACACACAGATGTGTTGGTTAAAACTACACCTGCGTTATATATACTGTTCATTTTTCTAATGCTCTGTTTTAATAACTCTTTTCTTTGTCTTTGTCCCATCAAGTCTTAACATTTGTAGCTAGTAGATAGTTAGACAGACATTTGTTGTATCGATTTCCCCAGTTGGTAAATTAAAAACATAATTGTTCTACCTAGTTTTGTTCCTCTCCTTTTGAAATAGGGCAGTTAGATTTTCTGATGTGGCAACCTTACATCGTTTTTTCTATAGTATCCACCGAGTGCATTAATTAGAGCGTTGGCTATGCAGAAACTCGGAACGGCAGCTCTCAATTTGTAAAGGCAAACAGTGAAACAGCTTGCAAAACTCACTGAATCTGTCTGCCATTAAAAAAAAAAAAAATTATGGAGAAAGCATTTGTTCCAAGCATGGTAGGTGCGGTGATACAGGCAAAGATGAATAAGACATGGCCCTTATATTCAGAGACATGTAATTGAGGAGGAGTAATAAAGGAAAAAAAAAAAAAAAAACCCACAGAAAAAGGAGGCAGAATATGGAAAATGCCCTGAGTGTACGAAATGCTATGTGCGGGGCTTCCCTGGTGGTGCAGTGGTTGAGAGTCCGCCTGCCCATGCAGGGGACGCGGGTTCGTTCCCCGGTCCGGGAGGATCCCACGTGCCGCCGAGCGGCCGGGCCCGTGAGCCATGGCCGCTGAGCCTGCGCGTCCGGGGCCTGTGCTCTGCAACGGGAGAGGCCACAGCAGTGACAGGCCCGTGTACCGCAAAAAAAAAAAAAAACAATGCTATGCGCAAAGGTTGGAGAAATGAATCTGGGATTAAAACACTCTGCCCGGGGCAAGAAGCGGGGTGGTGGAGTTCATAGTGATTAAGACTCAGCAAAACCCCAAAGAGACATTGTCTCTGCTGCTCAAGTTAGAGAATAGCGCAAGTAAGACTGATTCCTAGGGAATCAGAAATAAACTCTCTCCCTAGAGAAGGGTCTTCTCTTACTCTTTGTATTTCATTTTGTTTTACTTTTTGATTTTACACTGGAGTGTAGTCGATTTACAATGCTGAGGTAGTTTCAGGTGTACAGCAAAGTGATTCAGTTACACATATACATATGTCTGTTCCTTTTGAGATTCTTTTCCCATATAGGTCATTAGAGTATATTGAGTAGAGTTCCCTGTGCTATATGGTAGTAGGTCCTTGCTGTTTATCTATTTTATAGACAGTAGTGTGCTCAGATTGTGCTGGTAAATGCAACGATCTGGGAGTTGCGCTCTGAGAAAAGACAGTGTGTTGGGGCAGATTTTTTGTGGGCGGTGCTTTCTCAAGGAGGAGAGCTTGGTCTGGGGTCCAGAAGGACTCTGAGAGCTGGGCTGGGTTCCTCCCAATCCTGCAAGAGTGCAGTGTGACTTGTACACTGAGCTCCCACTGTGTTCTGCCATCAGGCACTGGGGACTATAAGAGTCAATTTGTCATTGCGATATTCATCTGGCGAGTTCACCAAAGACCATGCGTTTGCATCTTCTTGCTTCTCCTTGGCCACCCAGAAATCCTAATGTGGCCAGCCCTCGGCCAGCCTGGAATGCATGCATTGCTTTCCTTTCCAGGATAGCTGATCAGGGCGCCTGCCACCTTCCCCAGCAAGGAATGTTGTTTATTGATTTTAAGTAATTCTGGGAACCTACATTCCAGGGCAGCTTGTCAAAATACTGGTCAAGTTAATATGTTATTTGATTACCCTCTCGCGGCTGCCAAAGATTCTTTAAATTTGATACATAAATAAATAGAAATCACATCCTTTTTTACCCTTTACCTTTTCTCCCACCAGTGATAAACTACTGAGTCATTCAAACTTGACTGATTAATCTTGAATTGCACAATACAATTTGTTTCAAAAGGAAGTTGGGAGACATGGGTGCAAAACTTGCCTCTGCTACTATGAGCAAGTGGTCTGGATGTAAGAGTGGGGTTTTCTATGCAGTTAAGATTGAATTTTCTCCTAGGTCTTTCAATAACAGGTCCTTTCTAATCATTCGGGTGCCAGGTGAAATATCAACTCCTCAGAGAGGGCTTCCCTGATCCTTCAGTTTAAGTACCCTCTCTCTCCCCCAGTCACTCTCTATCCTATTATATTCTGGCATTTAATTTAAATTTTTTTGTATTTATTTTATTTTTAATCGCAGGACTTGTTGCAAGTCCCGTGATAAAAATGTTTATTAAAATGCTTATAAAAATGTCAGTCATTTATTTATTTATTTATTTTCTGTCTCCTGTAACAAGAAAGCGAGCTTCTTGTTGGCAGGAGTCTTTCTGTCTTATGTATCTAGTTCCTGGCACATTCTCTGCCGTAGGCTATGCAGTCAATAAGTATTTGTTGAAAGCAAAATTCAACGAATGGGATTTGACAATGGATTCTTAGATATGACTCTCTCATGGGGTGGATTGGTGGTACCCCAAAATGTGACCCTATTTAGAGACCGAATCCGTAAAGTGGTAATGGAGGCTAAATTAGGTTGTACAGGTGGGCCCTTATTCAATATGACTGGTGTCTTTACAAGAAGAGGAAATTTGGACACACGAAGATACCAGGGATGTGTGTGTACAGAGAAAAAAACAGGTAAAGAGGCAGCAAGAGGGCAGCCACCTGCAAGCCAAAGAGGGAGATCTCAAAGGAAACCAAAGGTGTTTCTGTTATGGCAAAACAAAAAGCCAGAGGCGCTTTGTTACAGCAGTCCTAGCAAACTAATACAGACTCTAAAAGGATGTGCGACACGACCAACAAATAGATAAATAGGACGTCATCAAAATTAAGAACTTTCATGCACCAAGGGACATTCTTAAGAAAGTGAGAAGACAGTCTGCAAAACGTGGGGGAAATGTGCAGATCGTACATCGGATAAAGATTTAATATCCAAATATATATTAAATATATAATATATTCTATACTAAAGGATATATATATATATAAAGAACTCCTAGAACTCAACAACAAAAAGACTAACAGCCCAATTAGACAATGGGCAAAATACTTGAATAGAGATTTCTCAAAAGAAGGTATACAGACGGCCAATGAGCACCTGGAAAGATGCTTGACATAGTCACTAGGGAGACACACATCAAAAGCAAAGATATCGCTTCGTGTCTACCACAATGGCTATAATCAAAACATGGAAAATAATAAGCGTTAGTGAAGGTGTAGGGAAACTGGAACCTGCGTACATCGCTGATGGGACTGTAAAATACTGAAGCTGCTGTGGAAAATGGTGGTGGTTTCCCAAGAAGCTAAACACAGAATTAAGATCCAGCAATTCCAAAAAGAATTGAAAAGACAATTCAAAAGAGTTGAAAACAGACTCGAACAGATACTTGTATGCCAGTGCTCACTGCAGCATTATTATTCACAGCAGCCAAAAGGTGAAGACAAGCCGTGTCTATCAACGGATTAACGGATAAACAAAAGTGGTAGATCCACAGAATGGAATACTATGCAGCCATCAAAAGGTGTGAAGTTCTGACACATGCTACAAGGTGGATAAACCTTAAAAACATTATGCTAAGTGAAATAAGCCAGACACGAAAGGACAGATACTGTATGATTCCACTTACATGAAATATCGAGAACAGACAAGTTCATAGAGAAAGAAAATAGATTCAGAGGTTTCTGGGGATAGGGGAAGAAAAAACGAGTTATTGCTTAATTATAACAGAGTTTCTGTTTGGGGGTGATGGAAAAGTTTTAGAAATAGTGGTCACGGTAGCACAACATTCTGAATGTAATCAATGCCACTGTACACTTAATGGTTAGAAGGGCAATTTTTTGTGTGTGTGGGGGGTACGCGGGCCTCTCACCGTTGCGGCCTCTCCCGTTGCAGAGCACAGGCCCTGGACACGCAGGCTCAGCGGCCATGGCTCACGGGCGCAGCCGCCCCGCAGCATGTGGGATCTTCCCAGACCGGGGCACGAACCCATGTCCCCTGCATTGGCAGGCGGACTCTCAACCACTGCGCCACCAGGGAAGCCCTAAAAGGGCAAATTTTGTTACAATATTTTACCACTAAAAGAAAACAAGTGAATAAATGATTTATGGCAACACCCTTAATCTCCTCTCAGATTAGACATCTATTATCAAGTGGTTGACATAACTGATGCTATATTTAAGAAGGTTTTCTTCCTACTTGAATTTTATTTCTAAATGAGTTTGGAGGTATACTGATACAATTTTTGTTAAGTTGGGAACCTTTGACCCTGTATATATTCTTCCTTGGAAGCAAGCTTAAAAATCATGTCTTCTGGGCTTCCCTGGTGGCACTGTGGTTGAGAATCCACCTGCTGATGCAGGGGACGCGGGTTCGTGCCCCAGTCTGGGAAGATCCTATGTGCCGCGGAGCGGCTGGGCCCATGAGCCATGGCCGCTGAACCTGTGCGTCTGGACCCTGTGCTCCACAATGGGAGAGGCCACAACAGTGAGAGGCCCACGTACCAGAAAAAAAAAAAAAAAATCACGTCTTCTTTCTAGTTGCAGACAAGGTTAAGCTCCCTGTGAAAGACTCCCATCACAGCTTGATTTTTTCCCTAATGCTCATTCACACCTGTATCCCTGGTACAGTGTGCGGCACACAGTAGGTGCTCAATAAAAGCTTATGAAATGGCAGAAATAGTAAATGTAGCCAGAATCTCCTAACTCTTCTAGGGCATCATGACAAAGTATAGCAATTGAACTTCATATGTAACATCAAACTCCCTCATTAAATCGTCAAATTAGAGTAAGTTTTCTTTTTCTGTCTTCAGTAGGCATTCTCTAGCAAAGATATAGCTGTGTTTTGTTTTTTTAGTGGTTGCTGTTGTTTTGTTTTTTTAGCTCTAAATCTTCTTCAGAATGGCATGTATTTCTGTGAGCCACTATGGGTAAAAAAATGTCCCATATAATTTATTCAAAGTTCCATTAAGGAACCCTAGTAACCTCTTTCCTCCAAATAGATCGTGTGTGTGTGTGTGTGTGTGTGTGTGTATGTGTGTGTGTGTGTAAGAAGGATATAAGTGTCTTTGGAACATAACATTTCTGTACTGAAAATGCTCCAGTTGGAGCTTCCACAGAACCAAAGCACCCATGGCAGAGGATGAAGGGCTTCCGGAGGGACGGGAAATGCAGATTCAATCATAGAGGCAAATAGGGGCTGAAGATCTCGGGAAACACGACGGAGCAAGGCTGACTCTGAGGACTGGGCTCCCCTCCTCATAACTTACTCTGTCCCTGCAGGCATCTTGACTTCTTTGAGCTTCAGTCTTTAATGTAAAAGTGGAATCACCAGATCTACATACATTTGATCGTGATAAGGTTTAAATGAGATGATGAGCTGAACAGCTCCCGAGCTCAGGTGCTTCACTGAGTGATGCTTCCCACCACCACCGTGACATCCTCCCTGATGAAGAACATGGAAAACCTGTGTGACCCACAGAGGACTACAGACCCCCGTAACCAGGACCCTTATGCCTCGTCATGGAACCTCAGCTCTTTGATCTGCCGGACAGCCCCTGGTCTGGAAGCAGCCACGGTCCTGAAGACCCAGATCCCCGTATCCCTGTTCACTTGAAGTTCATTACTCATCAGCAGCATTTCCTGCCATACCCACCCGGTTAACGGTGTCCTCCTTCTCAAGTGTTCATCAACACACTCCGATATTAAAATGTACTGTTTAGACAGGAAAACAGGGAGTTTTCTATTAAACCTCTTTGCCTTTAAGTTTTAGTGCTGCGTGTCATATTTCGGCCTACGCGGACTTTCTCATGGATGTTTTGTGTGATTAGGAAGAGCCTGATTTCAGTAGGTATGTAAGAATATAAACGTCACCAGTTCTCAAGAAGCTTGATGACGTTCCAAAACGGTTTAGAGGGCTGGCTTGTCCAAATCTTGGTCCTAGTTACTGAGGCTGCTGTTCTGTTGCTCTCCAGGAACTATTGGCCAGGACAGGTATGGTTTGAGAATAATCGATTTTTGTGGAAGACCTGTATAAAATGTGCACCAAAGCAAACAGTGATAAAAGTACAGCATCCTGCCCTTTGCAAGGAAATCCCTCTCATGGCCAGGACTGATTTCACCCTACCAAGGACTAAACTGTTTAATTGGACTTCTGGGGAGGCCTGGGAGAGCCTGCATTCCCCATTCCCGAGGGCAGAAAATGCTAACCAGGCACCACTGATAGTTCTGGAGAAGATTTTCAGAAGTGCACGAACCAAATAACAGTGAAATGTCAAGAACTGAAAAGGGACTCACTTTCTCACTTGCTGGTTACATCAGGGGGAAATATTTTGGCCTGGAGCTAGTAGATTTTTAATACCTCTCCATTAAAGAGAGAGATTAGCAAGCATGAAAGAAAGAACAAGCCTGGGGTTAGAACCTTTGGCTGGCAACAGTGTCTCATTAGAAGGCACTGAAATACAATGTTTAACAAGTCTTATTATGGCACATGATACAAGGGTTACTTTTTGAGTACCTTTACTGTGGAAAAAAGAGTGAATTGGTTTAAAGACAAATATGAAGGAAACATTAGTACCCAGGGTCCTTTGAATATGTCCTGAGGGATTCTGATGTTTCCCTCTCATCTACTTTCTGTCCCTTTACTTCCAACCCGAGGGTAGAGAACAAACATGGGGAATTTTGAACCTCTGGAAAGTTCGACACGCAAAGGAACAGTGAGTGGTCTCTTGGACGGTCCTTTCACTCTTAGAATCATGGCTTGTTTTAATTAGAGAATCTCAAAAGTTTCTTCAGGCGGTACCCAGTCATTTTTAGATGCGATTCCTGGGGCTCAGAGAGGTCATCGAATTTGCCCAAATTGACAGGGACACTAAGCAGCAGAGCCAGTACGAGGGGACTCATGGCTCCCTGTTCACCATCTGCTGAGTAAAGCTACCCAAGCAGGTTTGGGGCAATATGCCACTCTGCTCAGTTCCAAATCCACTTTCTTCCTGGGAACTCTAGCCTGTAGGTACTGGCCAACTGGGAGAAGAGGAGCCTCAGCTTGCCAGCTCTGAGGCAGAGACCATCTGGTGTTTGAGAAAGACACGTGTGATGATGAGCTCGGGGGTGACGTGACAGCAAAGCCACAGGAGACCCTGCAGTTCCGCTCTTCCAAAGAGCTTGATGACGCTCTCTTCCTCCCTAGGACATGGGAGTCCGCTCTGTGTTTATCGTTCCCATAGCCCAGACCCAGGGTGGGCCTTCTGTGACTGCTTCCCAGCCCCACCCTGTCTAAACATGCAGCCCCTACCGAGCTCTCCTCGGTAGTCCCAGCAGGACTTGTCTAAACCCTACTGCTGATAAGGCCGAAAGCCATTGCGGTGAATGCCAGAGGCGTCTGTGTCATTTTCTTTAGGTCTGGCCCCACTGATGGTTAAAAGCTGACTTACTTTTTAACAACAACAGCAACCACAATTTCAAATGAAAAATGGCCATAAGGAAAATTATTTCCTGGTCTCACTTGTCCAAACAGGCATTGGTCCACTTCGAGTGACATGTATCTTATTGACTCATGGACGTTGTGTGTGTATATATATATATATATATATATATATATATATATATATATTCAGATACAGAACATTGCAAAGATGGCGCTAGCCTCAGTGTTTTCCCTTTGGGCTTTTCTTTTCTCATATGGTGATCAGGACAACTGAGGATTTTGTAAAATAAGTGCTTTGGTGTCACTGAAGGAAAAGCACATCGATCTGTTTCCGATTCACTAGATCAGCAGCTTTTTGGAAAGGTATGTTAAGGATATACCCTTGTGTTCCAGAATTCACTCTCGGCAATGTTGACCAGCACTCTCTTAAAAGTAGCAAACATCAGATGAAGAACCATTTGGATAAAGAACTGTGAGAAGACAGCTTGACAAGAGGGGGAACAATCCTGTGCCCCTCCTCCTCTGCTCTGATGTGCGGCTTCCTCTTGCTCTTTCATTCTTCAGGGAGAAATCTGGAGGAAAGTGCCTGATGTAGAGCGAAAATGCATACTGTGCTGTCAGAGACTGGTCAAAGATCATTTCCTGATGTCACCTGGTACTCAAGCAGGAGGCTTTTGATACACAAGCTCAGGGGCAAGACAGCACAGCTGTCAAGAGCATGGCTTGGAAGTCAGGCTGCCTTCATTTGAGAATCCTGGCTCTGACACTAACCAGTTCTGGATTTGAGGCACTTAACCTCCTCAAGCCTTCATTTCCTCATCTTCCAAAGGGAGACCAGAACAACATCTTCCTCATAGGTTGCAGAACGGTCATATAATACCCTTAGAATGGGCCTGACACTGAGCTTTTATGGTTCTGACATGCACATGTCAATAATAATAAAAGTTCTCAGTGGTTTTTGTGCATGCGGCAGGCTTTGCTCACCGTGATGTAAAGAAACAGGGTCCTGGATTCTCTCTGTTGCCTGATATATTTGAAATAGAATGAGTAGAATTCTCATTCCAGCCCCCCTACTAATTCAGAATCTTTACATTGGGTAATTTACTTCCTCTTTATTCACCAGGACTCTCTTGGTTGTAAGTAACAGAAACCCAACTCAAACCAATTTTAAAAGATAGGATTTATCAGATCATGCAACTGGGAAGTCCAAGTACTGGCTGCAGAGCTATGGGATGTGGAGATCACGAATGATTAAACTCTGTTGACCTACATTTTTCTGATGTCTTGCCCCCATCCCCACTGTACTCTAATTCTTGGTTCTTTTTCTCTTGTGGCTCATCAGATTCACTCCTACTGCACACAAGCTTTCTTTGCATGTTTTAGGAGATGGCTCCCAGATAATTCTGATTCATGCCTTCTAATTCTGTATCCCCAAAGACAAAGCCCCTTTTCTTTCCGCCTTAGATGAACAAAGTCCCAGGGAAGAACTTGGAATGACTCAGCTTGGGGCATGGGACTAAGCCAATTGCCACAGTTAGAGAAAAGTGGTTCTAATGGTTGGCTGGGTCTGCATTATATGCCCAACCAGGTCTCAGGTGAACCACAGTGAGTGGAGGTGAGCATAACCGTGGAAGAAAAGAGGGTGCTGAAATTAACAACTAATTGTATACTTTCACTCAGAGTATGAAATTCTCCACTTTGAAGAATTTATTTCTACATCTTGATGGTTCTCACTGGGGGCACATGCCAGAATCTCAGGCAAGGAATTAAGTATATTAATTTCCAATCTTTCCTTTATTTTCTCAATTTTATCGTTCTTCATAACTCAGAACTCTGTGTATCCTCCCCAGTCAAGAGTTCATTTGTTTGTTTGCTTTCAACTTTGAGACCCACTGAGCTAGAAGACTCTTTGCTATGAGAAAGGAAGAAACGACTGTCCCTTGTGTAGTCCCTATGTCTGAACCATGTGCTCAGATTTCCACCGTGACTTAATTTTCACACCCTAAAGGAGCAAGGAACTGGCCTACAGGGTTCCAAACAGCATTTTGTGGCCTATTTTCAAGCCTAACCCCTCTTCTACCACCGCAGAGCGTTTTCAGTGACGGGAACGCAGAGCACGTGAAATCGTATAAACAACTATTTCCAAGAGACAAATGTGGGATGAAATCTGGGCCCCACTGATTACAAGCTGTGTAAGCTTAGATAACTTATGTTACCTGTCTGAACCTCATCTTCTTCTGGTAAATGGGGGTGGGGTTAGCTATTCCAAAGGCTCCTTGATAAGACTGGATAAGATACTGAAAAGCATATTTTCTGTTCCAGACAAGATGGATTAACAAGATTTACCCACCCACTTGAAACAAACCAACAAACAGAATGAGACAAAATACATGGAAAAATTATTTTCAAGGCATTGTACACCAAGTGACAAAAGAGAGTGATCTCTGAGAAGAGGGAGAGAAATGAAGCTAATGCTACGATTGCCCCAGCTTGTTTCTGACAAGGGGGATCCCAGGTGAAACCTTTAACTCTTTGAGTTGGATGACTGAGCTGAGTGTCCAGGGAGATCAAGGCAGCTAGAGTGTGCAGACCACCATGACTAGCATATACAGGGCAGAGTTTTGGAGAGGAAAGAGCTGCACTTAGCGAGAACCCCAAAGATCAGCAGACAGTCCTTCTTGCATGCTCATAATCATTATATGCCTGTAAGGAAACGACCCAAAATAAGGCAAAGAACCAACCAAAAGGATTAAAGGGAACATTGCCTGGTACTTACACAGGGCCAGGAATAATGTCTTTTCCCCCAGTAAGAATTCATATTTCATGCGGCATCAGGGGGAGTACTCAAGAAGGTCTTGCTTCATATATATATAAATATGTATATATATATTTATATTTATAGCCCACGTTGAACTTCTAGAGATAAAATCATCTATGGTGTATAAGATGAAAAATACACTGGATGAGACTGATTCCAGATTAGACATCATAGCAGAAAAGATTAGTGATCATGGAACTCTAGCAATAGAAACTCTTTAAAATAAAACTCAGAGAGAAAAAAAAAAAGAATTAGAGAAAGAAAAGATTATCAGTGTGAACTGAAGGACAATTTCAAGTAGGCTAATAGATTTGTGATTATATTCTGTAAAAAAAAAAAAAAAAGAGGATAGATGGGGGAAGAAGATATTTGAAGCAATCATGGCCAGTTGTGTTTTTTTCCCAAACTTAATGAAAGCTATATCTGTATAGATCTGAGAAAGTCAATGTTTCCCTAGCACAAGAGACAGGAGAACTAGACAAAGGCACATCACAATCGAAACCTGCTTAAAATCGTCAAACTCATAAATAAAGTCTGCTTAAATCAGTGGTAGACAGAAAATCTTAAAAGCAGTCAGAGAAAAAGGGCCATGCTATGGACAGAAAAACCGAGGTAAGGATGTAAGCAGATTTCTCATTGCAAACGATGCAAGAAGACAGTAAGGCCATCTACAGCAGTCAGCAGCTCAGGCCTCTGTCTTGATGTTCTACCATCTACAAAGTTCACAAGGTTGAAGCTGGTTTCCCATCCATGGGGAGAGTAGAAAAGGAAGCAGAGCTTGCTCTAAGGGATGTGACTTGAAAAGTGTCCACCTGGTCTCTGTTCACATCCTGTTGGCCAGAACTGAGTCCCAGGGCCAAACTTGGCTGTGAGGAACTATACTATCAAGTATACTCTCTGACCTCAGGGAGGACCACTGCTCAAATGAAAAGGAAGAACATGCTCGCTGTGGGGTGATTTCCAGTAGACAGAGCAGAAACATGGCCCTATTCCCATTTACTCTTTTTTTAAAAATTTATTTTATTGAAACATAGTTGATTTATACCCAGTTATCCTTTATCCAACCCTCTATTTATTTGGCCAACTAGCAGATGTATGGCTGTTCCTCAAGACTTAAAGCTCTACGGGGATAGGGACAAGGTCAATTTGATATATTCGTGCCCAAGACTTGTGTATGTTTGTTTTTTGTTCTTGTTTTTGTTTTCTTTTTTCTTTTAGTTTTATACAGTTTCTCTACATTGCTTTTAACAGCCTTATTGAGATATACTTCACATACCATACGACTCACCCACTGAAAGTGTACAACTCAGTGTATTTAACCATATTTGGAGGATTATGCAACCATTACCATTTAGAGTATTTTTGTCACCCCCAAAGAAACTCCATACCCATTAGCAATCACTCCCCATTCTTCCCTCCACTGTTTCAACCCAGGCAACAAATAATCTACTTCCTATGTTTCCAGTGCATGAAATAGCAAGAAATCTCAGTCCCCAGTGCCTCACATATGGTGGGAATTCAGTAACTATGTACCGGGCTTAGTTACAATCCTTTTGCTGCTATCATACCTTCTCAGGTTAAAGATTCTCTCCAAAGGTTTTTTGAAACACATATTGTTATTTGGTGGACTTTACCACTTTTCCTAGGAGCCCAGAATAAACAAATAAAATCCCACTATCAGGTAGATGGTGATTATTTCATTTTGTCTCCACCACAGACCTCTGTGAAGGGAACAAGTGTAGCTCCCATTTTACAGATAAGAATACTAGAGTCTGGCTCCGCCTCCAGAGCTGGCTGATTCTGAGAAGTGTTAACCCAATTTGCTCAACACAGGTCTGTCTGAATCCTCAGCTTTGGCCAAGCAAAAAAACGCAAAACCCACTAAGTCATATGTCTTAGAAAATGTTGTCTTAACGGGGCTCTTTTGGCCTGGGTGTGCGACCGGTTACATAGACAATATTTGTTTTTCAACTGAACCATTACAACCTGCTGTCTGATCTGCCCGCCAACCACCCTCCTATCAGGCATTCCGTCTGTGCCATCATTTTCCCCAAAGTGACATAAATATCCACACCAACACTCAGAAAAACTGGACATCTTCACAGACAAGAATTTTTTTGTTCCTTAAACTGTTTCCCAGCTTGCTCTCGCAGTTGGCAAGATACCTCTGTTCAATCGCTCGATATTCTGACTTTTCTTACAGTAAACTCTGCAAACAACCAGAAGCACAGATGCCCTGCCCTTTCTAACCATGTGCGTTCTGGGTACATGGAAACAGGAGGGCATTCAGGGCTCTGGTTTCTCACAGAAGGTCTTCACCGTTTGGATCTATTGGCTTTATTGTAATATAGCCACTTAATGTACCAAAATGAAAAGAAAACTTGTTTAAAGTATCTGTTTCATAGCTTCTGGTCCTTGCCCTGAGCCGCGAATTTGCCAAATGTTGCTGTCTGCCCTGTCTCTCCTTACCAACTGGTCCTTTTGTCAAGGGAACAATGGTCGTTCTTTCCAGACACCTTGTGGAAAGGATGGATGAAGAGAAGTGTGGCTGGTGAGGGCAGGAGCTGCCTCAGAGGTTCGGGATCAGTGACAGGATGGTGAGAACGTCTGGGAGGAGGGCCCTGCCGACCTGCTCCTGGAGACTTTGAAGTTTGGAAGGCATGCGGAAGGCAGCCAGGGAAATTCAGATACACTCACCCGGTAATTGATTATTCAGCTGCATCTCAGAAAGACACAGTTTGGTGGGAGTGATAGCTGTTGTTTCCTTTTGCTGCCTTTGGGGGGTGGAAGCCAAGGAAATGTGGGGCAAAGATGCAGCCTTTAGGGGACTGGAGGAAAGAAGTCCTCCAGCTCATGGAGCCTACTGTTCAGATATTTGCAAGCCTCCTTTCTTTATCCAGTCTGAGATGGGCCATGATGTGAAGTAGAACCTGATAAGAAGGAAATGATGCAGCCATTGATGAATGGGTGAAGAAGGAAAAGTGAGGGCAGACTATGGACAAATGGAATATTTGTGGGCGTAGTGATTTTTCAATTCTTTGTGGGGTGGATAATATGAATCTACCATAGTTCAGTGCATGCACAAGTTTTGTAAGATAATGAATATTAGACGTGATCCACCATGCTTTTATTCCACTGCATGTTGACTTTCACTTATTTTTAAATATACTACCAAAAGAGCATATGAAATATTATACCACTGTTCCCCTCGATGTAGTTTTCTTGTAATTTTTTAACAGATGAATAAGTGTCTACAATACTTTTTGAATAATAACTTCCATTGGTTGTTCTTCATGAGCATAATGTGTGAACATTTCTAGGCTGGAAAAGAAAACTTAGAGAGCTTCTAGGACAGTGATTTAAATTCAGGGAGCATGAATATTGTGGAGAGGGTGGAAAATAGGAAGGTACAGATCAGATTTTCCCAGGGGAAAACGCACACAAACACTTAGAAAGATTTTTAAATTATTTCACTACTTAGATTTAATGTTGTTCAAACAATTTATTCTGTTTGGAATGTTCGAGGGATCAAGCTGTTTAAGATTGTTACAACGTGGGTGATGTTGACCTAGTAACAACTTCTCGTTTGCAGGTAAACTGATACCCAGAGTGACTAAGGAAAGGCAAGGCAAACCAGCCAGTGCAAGAGGCAGAGCTGAGACTTGGAATTACTCGGATTCCAAACTCAATCCCCTTTTCATGATATTCATTTATTTGGTGGCTACATGTTTTGGTGTTTGTCCTAATCTGCTGAAGAGAAGAAAATGGAAAGCCTCTGGATGGCAGTTGATGTGCTATAAGACATGGTAAGTGTTCAGTAAATGTGATTTGTTTACGCTAATCATTGTGCTATGCAGTGTGTATTTATCATCTCATTTAAACCTCATAACTATACTGCAAGTCTGGTACCATAATCACCCCCATTTTGCAGGTGAGAAAACTGAGGTTAAGAGAGGTTCAATATTTTGCACAAAGCCATGTGGTTAGCATGTGGCTTACTCGGTATTATGCTCATGGCAACTGTATGCAGAACACACACTGCTAACTGGTGAACATACAAATATCTAAGATCACAGCTGTTTCTGTTCTCAAACAGTGGGGGCTTCAGCTCTGGAAGAATTTGACCATCATTCTTTCTCAGTGTTCCAACAGTCGCAGGGACTGCCTTGGCATGTAGTGAGCTGAACATCACAGAGGGGAATCAAGTAAGTGTAGAATGTCCACTGGGAAAAGATGTCTCTGATCCAGGGTGAAGCTATTGACCTTCCGTCTTTTCCAATATTGGATGTATATGAGTCTCAACATTTACTTTCCGTGCCTTGCCTCGGCTCTTGATCCACTGATTTTGGTTTTCCCACTTGTATCTCTCAGATTACGTTGTCTACTGGTGTCACCAAGGTATATATGGTCCTGACCATACTGTTAAGCTGCCTTCACAGGATATGTGAATTCCAGAGAGAAGGATTTCTGAGAGTTTAATGTTTCTTTTTCTCATCCCAGTGAATCAGGCAATAAACGTCATTGAAAGAGCTAGACTTTTGCCTGAGTCGCAGCTGGTATAACAGCATGACCTGGGCTTGTTGATGGATGCCGAGACCATACAAAAGTGACGAATCTCTTTTTTTCCTCTCCGGAGCCACGCTGGTTCTGCAGCTCAGTGGCTGCTAGGACCTCTGTTCTACAGGATGGGATTTGTTGAAGTTGTCGAGAATAAGGCCTACTTCAAGAGATACCAAGTGAAATTTAGAAGACGATGAGAGGGCGAAACCAAGGACTCTGCTTGGAAACGATTGGTAATCCAAGATAAAAATAAGTACAACACACTCAAATACAGAATGATAGTTCGAGTAACTGAGCTAGCATTTGTCAGATCGCTTATGCCCGTATACAAGGAGATATGATAATCTGTGCAGCTTATGCTCACGAACTCCCGAAGCATGGCGTGAAGGTTAGCCTGACAAATTATGCCAAAGCATATTGTACTGGCTGCTGCTGGCACGCGGGCTTCTTAATGGGTTTGGTCTGGACAAAATTTATGAAGGCCAAGTCAAGGTGACTCGCGTTACCTGCTCGAAGAAGAGGAAGATGCTTACAAAAAACAATTCTCTCAATACATAAAGAACAGAGTAACTCCAGACATGATGGAGGAGATGGATAAGAAAGCTCATGCTGCAATGCGAGAGAATCCAGTGTATGAGAAGAAGCCTGAAGAAGAAGTTGAAGAGAAGAGGTGGAACCGTCCCCAAATGTCACTTGCCCAGAAGAAAGATTGGGTAGCTCAGAAGAAGACAAGCTTCCTTAGAGCTCAGGAACGGGCTGCTGAGAGTGAATAAACCAAACCACAATTTCTATGAAGATTTTTCAGATAAAGACAGCAATCAACTTACTGAACAAGTAAAAAAAAAAAAAAAAAAAAAGGGGGATGAATCTTTGCTTGGAAGCTACCTGCCCCATAGGAACCTAGCAGCATCCTGAAAGCACAGATTGTTTGAACAGGTAAGGACTTGCTTATCAACTGAAAGTCACCTTCATTTTGACATATGAGAAAAACCAGAGAAAGCAAGCAAATTGTTCTATGTCACACAGCAAGTTGGTGGTAAAGTCGGCACTAAAACTTTGGGATACCTCTGAGATCTCCATGGCTCCTTCCATCCATCTGACCTAAACTTGGCGGAAAGAGTAAGAGTTTGTTTAGGTAGCCCTGTAGGAAAGACAGAGGCAATTTAGGAAAACGGCCCAGACATATGAGAGGCCATGTGGAGATGAGAGAGAAAGCCGTCCCTTCATGTGTATGCTGAAAACAGAGATGGAAAAAAGCTGAAAAAGTAGGAACACTGGCTACCCCAGGAAAACGTTTGGGATGTGGGTCTCTTTAGGAAAACTCCTACGCAGAGGAATCCGTAGAAATGTGGTCAATCTGGAATAACTGTCTAAAAACAACCTAAAATATCTAAGGAGCTGTCTATCTAGCTTGCCCTATCTCATTCCATATCACTTTGCTCTTCCAAGATGGTTGCTGGCCTCAAGAAGAGAGTGAAAAACCATAAGCAGGGGAGGGCCAGGGAAGCACAGCATTCCCTTAAACATATTCCTTTATGGAGGCAGCTCAAGGGTGTGGTCAAAGACTTATATAATTTAGTGACACCAAGAGATGCCATAATCTGAGACAGACAAGTGAGGAAGCCCAGATTAATGTCTCAAAAGCCAAGAGGGAACTTATAAAAAAGAAGACCCATGAGCCACGCAGGCTTGCACCATAGATTTGCAATGTTAGTGACTTGATCTGAAGGTGCAAGAGTCCTTTTGACTGAGCCCATCCTTATATATGTAAAAGGCCCATTTCAAGGGGGTCCAGAGACCACCATGATTGGAAAATATGCTTCATTTGGTTAGACTGGTAACGGAACAGACAGCTCACTCCCCACGCTGAGGAGTCCTGTAGACCTCAAGGAACTGACAAAGCTCTGTGGTCTCTCCATCAAAGCCATGGCACTATGCCAATAAAGCCAAAATGAAGAGTTCACAGTGCCAGAGTGATCACATGTCTCTGAGGAGAGAGTGAATGGATTTACTCTCTCTTCAGCATATATCTCTGCCTAGACATGTTCATTTTTCTGGATTTTTTTTTTTTTTTTTCCTCCAAAAGATTTGCTTCAGCTCAGCTGGAGAGAGGAGTTTTGCTTAACTCAAGATTTGGCACGGACAACCACAGCGGAATAAATTTTGAAAGGTCCAAAATGTGGGGTCTGGAGTGACTGGCCAAAGTTACTGAAATTGTTTTCCACAGAAAGCCAGTGACTACTCAAAAGACTTTAGGAAGTCCAGGCTGCCTACAATTATCTGATGCAGATAATGATTGGATGCACGTAAGCAGCCACACAGGTCCCAATTTTAAATACGTACATGCTGGGCTGGGCTGGGCTATGGTGCCCAGATATTTGGTCAAGCGTTATTCAGGATGTTTCTGTGAAGGCGTTTATTAGGTGAGATTAACAATTTAAAGTGATGGGCTTTGAGTAAGGCAGATGACGGTCCATGATGGGAGTGGGCGTCATCCAGTCAGCTGAAGACCTTCATGGAACAAAGGCTGACTTCCCCCAGGTAAGAGGGAATTCTGCCAGCAGGGCTGCCTTTGGGCCAGAAGTGCAACTCCTCCTGGGTTCTCGGCCTGCCAGCTTTTACCCTGCAGGTTTTGACTGATCCAGCTTCCCCGGTTGCATGAGCTATCTCCTTAAAATAAACCTCTTGATAGATAGGTAGAAAGATAGACAGAGGATAGATTAGATTGATAGATGATAGATGAATTAGATAGATTAGATATATGATGAAAGAAAAAGAAGGAGGGAAGGAAGGAAGGAAAGAAGGAAGGAAGGAAGGAAAGAAGGAAAGGAGGGAGGGAGGGAAGAAGATATACACATACTACTGGTTCTGCTTCTCTGGAGAACCCTGACTAATACATACACACACACACACACACACACACACACACACACACACACGCGTCATCATACTACATGCCTACTATATGTCAGGCAATATGCCAGATTATTTATGTCCGTTCAATTCTCATAAGCACATTACAATCTAGATATTATTAGCTCCATTTTATTGGTGAGAGAATTGAGACTCAGAACGATTAGCTAACTTGATCACAGCTTACAAGAGACGGAGCTAGGACTTGAACTCAAGTCCATCCGATCAAGACATCGTGCTCAATTCCCAAAGTGATGACAAGTAACCAGGCAAAATGAAACAAGTTAAGTGGCGGAACATGTGAAGGGAGAAGACCCGCAAGCGTGGAGTCAGCTCCCAATAACAATCAGCAGCGAAATCATTTACAATTGGGGAAGACAGGCTGCTGGAAGAGACACGGCTGCCCTGGCAGAGGTAAGCCCCGTCCAGATCGCTCTCTCTCTCTCTGTCTCTGCCCATTCCCCCGAGCTGCTCTGATGGGTTTTAGCTGATTCCAGACGTGCCCTGGAGGGAGAGAAAATTCATGGCAGCCCAGAAGGAGGACAATTAGGTTTCCCATTAGCTTCCTTATGACTTCATCACTGACTGTTTCTCTTTGTTGCAGTATTTTCGAAAATTATCCCAGACAGGTTTCTGGAATACATGGGACTTGGAGATTTTTTTTTTTTTTTTTTTTTAAATGAAGGACGTTCCACGGATAGCAAGCCTCAAGACCGACTCATCAGAGGAAGTGTGTTCTTGGGGCAATGCCGATGGATATGGGCAGCTGCATCCCAGCTCTGCGATTTTAACCTGGGTGGACGTGGGTATGGGACAGTCCCCCAAGTTCAGGCCCGGATCTCCAATGCCTAGCTTAGAAGAGGATGGAAGAGGACTCTTAATCAGCCCCACTTCCTCTAGCCTTCCTGTCTCCGGCCATGCTCTTAGCTTTCCCCCAACACGTTTTCCTGCCAAAGGGAAACCTTTACCAGTTTTGACTGGCAGCTAATCTTGACGATTCCTTTGCTTAGAGTGCCCGAGGACGAAGTCATGGGGGCATTTTCGTACCTAGAGACGAGCATTTGATTATTTCAAGATTCGTATAAACCCCTCCATTCTCCATTAGCTTAGATAATCCAGTGTTGACCCAACGATTGTCTCCCTTGCTCTCTATGCTGTGAACATTTATTTCCAGCTTCCCCCAGATTTTCCACTGATGTGTTTGCATCCCGTATGTGTCTCAGCATCTCCAACTCTGACTCTGTTTTGTTTTTATTTCTCCCTTTGTATAGTCTTTAAGTGGTCCCCGGTGGTGTACGTATGTGATTTCATATCAAGAGAATGGTGTGGCCATAGCAGTGAAGCATTAGGGTGTATCATAAGTCAAGCACAGTTTGGGGAAACGATGACACGTGTGATTTATAGGCTATTTCAGCTCTGATTTCCATATAGCTGTTCTCTGATTCACAATTATTCCTGGAGGAGCAGCAAGTAAAAGAAAGTACAGTGTGGGTGGTAGATTCCCTCCCCAGAAATCCATGACAGTCATTATCTCCATATAGAAAAGCAGATACTCATGCTTTCCAAAGGATGAATGTTATCCATGGCAACTGGGAAACTGTCAGAGCTGGAAGAAGTGAGCCAACTAAATAGCATTTTCCCTTGACCTGGGTAAACCAAGACTAATTTCATATACTTGTCAAGAGAATTAGAAAATTGCCAATAATTGATGGCAGGGTAAAAACCCCTATATTTTAACCTAGTCTATCAATAAGTCAGTTAAATATAGAAATGTTGATGATCAACTTTTGTTTACATTAAGTGAAAGCAGAAAATGTGAGTGATTTTACCAAAAGGCAGTGCTTTTCACACACATACGACTTTTGGCCTATCAGTCTTAGCTTGGGTGGACCATAAAATTTATCTTCCAAACTGGGATATTTTTAAGAGTGAAAGGAGGTGCTTTTAATTACTCCAGTCAACGGGGGTAGCCCCTGGCCACCTGGCGCCTGCTGTGAGCCTGACTGCTACATACAGTGATCTCCGTGTCACCTGCCCCTTCACTAGATCCTTCAGAAGCAGGGATCAAGATGCCTTCGGTTTCTCTTAGTCAGAGGCCATTTTCTTCTCTGTTAGGGGCTCAAATACGTTTGTATGAAATAAAGGACACACTGATGCCCGAAATAAATTCACCCAGGTGCCTGGTATAAGATAAGCATTCAATAAATTATATTAATAATTATATTTAAAATATTAAATTAAGTATACCCTATCATGGTTTAGAGGGCTAGCATCTTTTGCAAATGCTCAAACTCCGTGATTTGGGCAACACTTTAAAATGTTTTTCTCTTCATTTTCTTACTGGAGGTCTTTTTGTTTTTCAAATGTAATCTTACCTAGAACCCCAATATATAAAAGCGATAAAAACAATTACGTATGTGTTATTGGAGGAAAGCTCTCCAGCATCTGCAGTACTCCCATAAGACAGCTTCAGAGCCAAATACTTCACTTGGAGCAAAATTCAAACTCTCCAAAGCTAAATAAGCCCTGATTAAAATGTTAAGATATCAACTAAGCATGATTTGGAGAGAGAATCCCAATATTTGGGGCGAGTTCAGAAGTGCATTAAGGGCGAATCGAGAAGAAATACCTGGCATGCACTAGGTTTTTGGTTTTCTTTCAAGTTCAGTGCGTACAATACAGCAAGTTGAGTCCTGAGTGATTCCTTCAACCTCAGAGACAGAACAGAACCGATAGAGGAAAAGACCTCTGCTATTTGCAACATTTATCTTCAGACTCCTTCTGACCCAAGAAAACAGTCAGTGAAAAACAGATTTTCTGAATGAGCCCTATGATATTTTTCTTAAACTTCTCCTTCTGTCTGGCCTGCCAAGTCCTTGCTTCAACTCTCTAGGCTGGGTTGATAGCAGTTGTTCTTTCTAATGTTGGCTGAAATATAAGTAGGTGCTTCCATTTCACTGTGATGCTAGAAGATCCCACGAGACGTTCCTGTTACAGATCGTGAGAGTTGGGGCAAAGATTTGGATTGATTGGCTCATTCTAGGAGAAGCTTCTTTCCCAAGTTCCACGAAGTTCCACAAAGCCAGAGCTGTCTGCAGTGGGTCTAGGCTAACCTCACAACAGAGCCACACCCAGAAACTTGCCAGGCTCAATGCTCCTGGAAGCAGCTGGTGAATGGCTAGGCCACCCCGAAGTTTCTCTCCCATCCCACACACTCCTTTCTGTCTCAGTGGACCCTGGAACATCACTGTGTTAGTCATCTATTACTACAAAACAAATTACCACCAACTCAGTGACTTAAAACAACATGCATTATCTCACAGTTTGTATAGATCAAGAATCCAGGCACAGCTTAGCTGGGGCCTCTGCTTCAGACTTATAAGGCTGCGATCAACGCACGAGCCAGGGTTGGAATCTCATCTGAAAGTTCAACCAGAGAAGGACTGGCTTCCAAGCTCGTGTGGTTGTTGACAGAATTTAGTTCAGGAGGATTGTGGATTGATGGCCTTAGTTCCTATCTGGCTGTTGGCAAGAGGTCATCCTCAAGACCTTGCCATGTGGCCTCACCACTAGGTCAACTCACAACATGGCAGCTTGCTGCATGAAAACAAGGACGCAGGTCAGAGAAAGACAATGTGAGACACATATCACAATCTTTCATAACCTGACCTTGGAAGTGACATACCACTACCTTTGCCATATTGTGTTGGTTGGAAGAAAGTCACAGGTCCTGCCCACACTCAGTGGGAGTGAGTACCAGGAGGTGCGGAGTACTGGGGGTCCTCTACGAGGCTACCTGCCACTATCACTGTCTGCTGTTAGGGACTCACGTGAAGCAGAGGAAGAATTTGAGGTCAATGCATTTCCAAACAGGCACTCAAGTCCTATATCTCTAAACCACTCTCCAGCCTCCCCATAGAGCATGGGGAGAGACCATAAGTCTTCTCTGTCTTCTTCAAACACACCATGACTACAAGCTTTATGGCCATCATGCCTTCTGTTCTCACTGCCTAGAAAGCTCTCCTCTCAGCTCTACCCAGGCCCCTGCTGAGATGTCATTTTTCCTTGAAGTCCTTATGTGTTTACCTGTTGGATACTTATTTATTGAGCTCCTACTACATGTTAGGCATTGTCTGGAACCCTGCCCCACAACAGGAAAAAAAACCCACAATCTGTAACCTCGAGGAATTCTCTATTTAGTGGAAGAGACAAATAAATAACTAGTCCTCAGCACACCCTATTGCAAGTACTATGAGAGAGGTAAGCGCAGGATGCAGAAGTAGTAAACTAGGGATGTGACGTGGTTGGATGAAACCCACTAATCTGCCCATAAGTTGAAGTCAAACTCCTCAGCTTGGCACAAAAACCCTTCACAACTGGTACTGCTTCATCCCTCTTTTTTCTCACTATATAGTCCAGTCACAATGAGGAAAAATGAGTCAGATGTGGTGTCCGTGCTGTGCTTGTCCATGTGTTGTTCTCTCTGCTAAAAATATTCCTTCTTGCTTGTTGAGCTTGTATGCATCCTTAAAAGAGTTAAATCTAATGCTACCCTGTCTTGGTCTGTTCAGGCTGCTACAGCAAAATACCATAGACTGGGTGGTCTAACGAACACACATTTATTCCTCACGGTCTGGAGGCTGGGAAGTCCAAGCTCAAGGTGCCAGCAGATTTGGTTCTTGGTGAGGGTCCTTTTCCTGGCTTGCAGATAGCCAGTCTTCTTGCTGTATTTCATATGGCAGAGAGAGGAAATTCTGGTGTCTCTTCCTCTTCTTAGAAGGGCGCTAATCTCATCATGAGGGTCCCACCCTCATGACCTTATCTAAATCTAATTACCTCCTAAAGTCCTCATCTCCAAATATCATCTCACTGGGGGTGGGGGTAGAGCTTCAACATATGTATCTGGAGGGGACACAAATATATTCAGTCCATACAACTCCCCTTTTTAGAAGCATTCTCTGAATCCCTAAAAACTTCAGCAGCTACACACACTGTGCTTCTTCTGGAACCCTTGGTACTTAACTTGAGTAGCATGTGCAGCGAGTATTATCATTGTGAACATGAGTCTTTTATTAAACTGCAAGTGCCTTGGTGGCAGACTGTGAGTCTTCCTTGCTGTCTCCTCTGTGAGTACAGGGCAAGGGGACCACCCAGCAGTGGTCAGTAAACACTTGGGAAGAGCACATAAAAGAGCAGAGAAGCCCTTCCCTAGCACTCAAACTATTCCCCACTCACCTTGACTTTTCCTTTCGGTTCATGTAAATACCAGCTGAACTTCTGGCTGCCCGAATCTCAGCTGGAATGTCTGCAGTACTCGGCCATCCTCTAGTTGGTGAGAAGTTCCAACATGTCCACCCAGAAATTAGAAACCTGAACACCCCTGACTCTTAGAGTATTTCGTATGTTATGGTCTTTGAACCCCACTCTGAACTGGATACATCTGTCTTCAAAAGAACTGAATTCCAACATGAAAGTCAAGGAGGAAAACAGCATCCTCGCATTCAGAAGGCGGGTTCCCATAGTGTGACTTTCTCTGTCTGGTTAGGATTGCTTCCCTATGTTTGAACACCCAGGCTGATGATGTTTCACTCAGTTATCACTGTTCTCAAAGGAACTGCTTTATTGCCAAGTTTCTCTGTAATCTTTAAAGCACAAACTTACATTACGATGACCCATATTTTAAATGAAATCTCCAATGTATTTCAGTGTAGTGAAAACTTGTCTTTTACAAAGCTTTAAAATAAAATTTAATGTATTTTAGAAAGGCTCACTACATGATTATTTCTAGCATTTCAACCTAGTCCCTAATATTGATTGTGATCATAAAAATATCGCTAACAGTAACTACCATTTTGAGCATTTATCATGTGCCGAGAACTATACCAGGTATCTTCTATACAGATCTGTTTGGTTTTTGCCATTTTATTCTCTAAAACCATCCGACCTTGATATAACTAACATACTTTGTACATGAGAAAATTTAGACTCAAAGAAGTGTCTGAGGGCAGACAGAGAAGACCTAAATTTGGGGGGAACCAGGAAGAGGCCTCAGTTCCTAGCTGACTGTTGGTCAGAGATCATCCGCAGTTTTTCTATCCCATTCTGTCTCCTGACATCCAGTCCTTGGGGATAAAGTCTTTTGTTCCCAATTATAAATGAGTCAGTGCACCTGAGGCTGCAGAATCCGTAACTTACAACCGCACTAAGATAGAGCCTAACAATTGTGTCCTTCTTGAGGAGAGATTTCAATAAAAAGGGGTGGAAAGAAGGACAGACAATGGGAGGGACATCAAACCAAGGACCCTGGACGACTAAAGGGGTCACCTCATCCCCTATTAGAAAATGACCCAGACGACTAAGCTCTGTTGGACTGAAGATGAGAGCAGATCAATAACTGGGACCTTCGCCTGCGGTCTGGTCCTGTTATTCATTCCTTCGGCAAGTACTGCCGTGCCTGGCTATTGTATAGGATTAGATAACACGCCTAACGTAAACAAATACCCCTCGACATCTCCTATGGAAGTTTTTACGTAACCAAGTGTCTCAAGAAGTCAACATTCTCTTTCTACACTTGTGGCTTAAAATCTCCTTATATTATTCCAAAAAGAACAAGGAACACGGGTAGATAATTATTTCTCAATTTTGCAGCATCTGAGGGGAGATCCCTATAGACACCTCCAACCCTCACACCCCTTCTCTTTGTGTAACTGAGGCCACTTGAGCTCACCTTAGGCTCTCAGGCCACTCCAGAGCCACTGAAAAGTGGATTGCAGGAGGCTTTAGTTCAATACACGAAATCTGACACTGCTCAGAAGACGAGCCTTCTACCCTGCGCTCTGACACCGCTCCCACTCCCTAGCACTGTTCTGACAAAGGCATGGCCCCCTCAGGACTGCTGTCGTGCCCTTTGCTTTTCCCGGACCCCCTTGGGCAGTGGCTCCTCCCACTTGATTTCATGCACCCCCTAGCATGTCTTGGTTTTACCTCTTCTCGTGAGAACACGTAGCGACGTGGCATCCATCGCTCCGTTCCCTGCTTTCATTGACAAAAGAATGGACAAATACCCTGACCTCAGAGCTGCTTTGTGTTTTTTCCTTAAACAAAAAATTAAACTTTCTTCTTTAAGTGGTAAAGAAAAGCTTCCAGTTAACAGAAGGTTCTGAATGAGACTCCTAATATTCTAATACCCAAACCCTGAATGGCCAATGAATATCTGTCAGTGTTGATCTGAAACCCACAGAGCAGATATTCCAGGTGTGGCCAAATAGCGAATGCCAGGATTTTCTAGAAGCTGGAAACTTATTAATGTCTATAAAACTTTGAACCATACAGATTCTCCTCATCAGAAAAAAAAGAAAGAACAGAATATACTGACATTCATCCTCAATACCACAGTTATATTTAGGTCATCTGAAATAGACTGTCAGATAGATGAATAGATAGATAGATAGACAGACATGTAGGTAGATGGTAGATAGATAGATGAGAGATAGATAGATAGATAGACAGATAGATATGATGGTTGGAGGGAAGGAGGGAGGGAGGGAGGGATGGGCAGGTAGATAAATAGGTAGAGGGAAGGAGGGAGGGAGGGAGGGATGGGCAGGTAGATAAATAGGTAGATAGGTGTATAAATTGATAGATGGATAGATGGATAAACTGGTGATTAGTTTTGTTTGAATGAACTGACACTTTCCTTCTCCATGACTACCAGTACTCAGAAGTCATCGTAAAAAGGGAGCTGATGCTACAGACCAGCTAAACATCAGAAAGGAGATTTCAGTATGAGAAGCTGTGCCATTCTCTCCTTGTGCAGTCACCAGCCAGATGGTAATATGGATTCTGAGGAAACAGATGCTATACTCATGGGACAGGTCCACTTCTCCTTAAAGATGTGGGTAGAATCAGAGCCCCGGCCATCGGCAGCCCTCTAACTCTTCTTGACTCTGGAGCCCTCAAGGAGCAGAGAGGGTTTATTCTGTTTGCCCTGCCTGAGAAATCAAAACCCATAGAAATTGGCAAAAACAGAAATGAGGCCAGTGGAGGAATTCAGCTACCTACTTTCTGAGAGCCAGGCATGGAGGAGTATGTCTGGATCCCTCCCTCCCATCCTGTCCGGCCCTCCAAAGGCTGGCCAAGGCCCATTTGGAGTGAAGAAAGACAAAGCATCTCTGGGAAGGAAGGTGGGAGAGGTGCTGACAGTGAGTTATAACTTGCCTGCACAGTAAAGGTGGCAGCGAAGGGGAAAAATCGGAGGGGCAGACCCCAGGGAGGCGTAGATGATGAGAAAGTAAGCCAGGGAGAAGCAGGGTGGGAGGATGGAGGGTGTTTTTTGCATGGGATTAATAGAGGCAAAGTGGAAAACGGAAAGGAAGACACAGGTCAGAGGATATGAGCTCCACATAAAAATCCAAGAAACTGCTCTACTTCAGGATGAGGAGAGGTTGGCCAGCTATGAACCTCTCACCGAGATGACATGTGAGCTTTCTTCCTTAGGGAGCCCAAAGGGAAGCGTGGGGAAAGCCAGCTTCTGTTTGTGCAACTCTGTTCAAAATATCTCACACATCCTCAGACCAGCCTCCACTCTGGAGCCCTCTTTGTAGAGACAGGGGCACTCACAAGAAAATGTCTGCTCCTCTCTTGACTGACCGATGGCGAGAATGCAATTCCATGCCAGTGTAGGTGATAAATAGTGGCGGTATTCTTTAAGCACCTATTAGGTGCCAGACATCTATACCCTGTGAGGTAGGCATTCTTATCCCCATTTCACAGATGAAAAGATTGAGGCTTGGGGATTAGAAGTCACTTGCCCAAGTTTCCATAGTGAATGAGAAGCAGATCAGAGTGTGAACACCAGTAACCCCAGCTGCACTAAGTTCCAAGGAGTGTGTTTTTTCCATTACACTCTTGTCTCTGAAGTAAAAGCAGGAAGGGGGCTGAGAAAAAGGGAGGAGACCAGAGTGGCATGGGGACAGTTTCTAAACGACTACTAGTGCTTTTTTTTTTTTTTTATCATTTTAACACAGAACAGGAATAGGCAGTACCTGTTGGGAGATGATTCTCCCTGAGTCTTACACATTCCTGCACCTCTTGTCAGCAGGGGCACCGACTGACTTTGTTATGTACCATCTTCTAAAGGAGGCCCAGCACACAGATCTGGAAGATAGAGATAATATCTCCCTTGGGAGCAATGGGCAGCCTGCTTACTATCTAGCAGCAAAAATCAGCTTCCTCTTCTGTGACATACCCTACAACTCGTGTATGTGTCATGTGGCCCTCTCTGCACTGCCCCGTGAGAGCCAGGGCAGGGGAAGATGACACAAACACGAAGCTCATGCTGGTTGCTATGCCAGGAATCATAAAGTCCTTTGTCGCTGACCCAGGGGTATCACGTTTTCTGCCAACATCCATGAAGCCTTGACAGACTAACTTGTTAGCTGGCAAGTAGGGTAATATCTCAGACTCCACAAGACTGGAGGCTTCATAGAGAAGCGGGGAATGGAGAGAGAAATCCAGACGAATCCTACTTGTCTCATGGCACCCAAACAGAGTTCAGGTGCTCCC
The DNA here is from genome assembly GCF_026419965.1 of Kogia breviceps. Classification (NCBI taxonomy): domain Eukaryota; kingdom Metazoa; phylum Chordata; class Mammalia; order Artiodactyla; family Physeteridae; genus Kogia; species Kogia breviceps. The sequence continues at coordinate 48,321,480 of NC_081327.1, forward strand.
ATGTGGCACACCAGTAGGCATTCTGGTACCTCGTGCATCCTTGGGCAATGCAACCTGGGAAATATCTTGAATGCTAATAAGCCATTCCCACCAGGTCCCAGTTCCTGAGCGAACACCACGATTCCCTAGGCTGCCATAGATCTACAATGGGGTACTTGACCAAATGCTTAAGAACGGCAGACACTTCGGAGAGCCTTATGCACATTATTTCATCGAGTCTTCAAAAGAACTCTATGAATTAGCAATTATTGCTCTCAGAAAGGTAAGTAACTCATCCAAGATCACACAGCTGGTGCCCAAGTCAGTCTGAATCCATGCCTGCAATTAGCATCCTAGAAGACTCTTTTTTCCTGCCAACAGTAATTCATCACTCTTCTTGAAACGTATTCCCTTTCAATTCTTTAAAACAATTCTTTAGACGAGCAACTATGTGCTAATAAGAAGAAGCAGTTGCCATTCAGGATGCGAAAAAAAAAAACTTATTTAGTTAACGAGGAACACTTGTTCAAGCAGAGAAGCACTCTGTGGCAAGTGAAACTTTATTTTTTTCCTTAATTATCTGAGGTCCACGTTAGGGTAATCCAAAGCTCCCCACAGAGAGGAGGCAGTCTGCATTAACCCCAATTCTCCCCCTCTTCTGGCCCTTTTGGAGGGAAAGAAGACATGAGCCCAATAATCTCAGGCACTGAGAATGCCTTTTGCTGGGCCGAGAGATATAACCCAGCCCCTCAGCTCATGCTATAGCCAGGACTGAGGCTGCAAAGACAGGCCTGCCCACTGCTTATGTGGCTACTAGAACAGAGGGATGGCCAATCTTCAAGATGTCTGGCAAAGTCACCTTGCGGGAAGAAGCACTCTGGAGTCCTTCTGGAAGAGTGGAATGTGTATAAACACCATGGAAAAGAATATGGGGTCCCTCTGGTGCCTTTCACCAGCTCAGGGACTCAGGGGAAGCCCCCTCCCATCTCAGAGATGGTCAATTCACCAGCAGGAGTCCTTAGCTTTCATAGATCGTGATCAGTTGTGAGAACCACTGCAAATAATGAGTTACTGTATTTATTTCTGAGAGTTGCCCTAACACCTAGCAAACTACATCCAACTCAGTGTTAAAGCAACAGAAATGTCTTGTCTCACAGCTCTGGAGCCAGAAGTCCAAAACTAAGGTGCCGGCAGGACGACACTCTCCCTTTCAGCTTCGGGTGGTGGCTGGAAGTCCTTGGCACTCCTTGGCTGGCAGCTCTGTACCTCCAGTCTCTGATCCATCATACACGGTTCTCTTCTCTTGGTGTGTCTGTGTCTTCACAGGGCATTTTCCTCTGTGTGTGTGTGGCCCCTTTTTCTTCAGAGTCTCTGTTTAAATTCCACCTACTCTGTGAAGCTTTCCTGCCTACCTCCTTCATTCTCTACCTGGGTAGCTCATGTGTCTCTCTGGTCAGCATTTCTTTACGATAATTTGTGTCTGTCTTTAAGGACCGTCACCTCCTACCTCACTGGTGTGTAAACCGTACGTGGGCAGAGGTTTTAGTCTGCTTTTCTTACAGTAGCTGGGATGTAGCAGAAATGCAATCAATCCCTATTAAATAAGCGAACGTATGAAGGAGATGGTTTCGTAAGTCAGAGGAAGTGGGATGTACTTACAGCCAGCACTGGGAGGACTCCTACCACCAGCAGGCACTGGTTACGGCGTGCCATCTCTCACACATTAAGCACCGATACTCTGTCCTAGTGAAGAATGTGGGCTTTGGAGTCAGACAGCTGGGGTCCTAGTACTGGTCCTTCCCCAGAGCTCCTCTGTGACCCTCAGCATGCTACTCAGCCTCTCTGAGATGCTGTATAATACGGATGTGTGGCTCTGACTTCATAAGATTATTGTATAAATTATTCATTTAACAAACATTTATTGAATGTCTTGTTGGGCGCCATGATAAAATAGGATAAGGCCTATACAGTGCTTCCCAAAGTTTGTGACATGTCGGAGGCGTAGGTTAAGTGGTATTTTGCTCAGTTGACTACCCAATATGTGAAGACAACACAAACGAGGAGATCCACCAGGTGTAGTGTGACGATGACCAGAGAGACCAAACGTCCTCAGCATCCTTTCTCGCGAGAGGTGCCCCACTTTGCCCAGCCACTGTGACCAGAGAAGTTTCTACTCAGCAGCTGGTGAAAAGAGGGTATGAGGGGTAAGTGGGAAAAAGAATGTGAGAGAATATTACCCAAGTGAGGCATCATTTGTCACCACTGTCTTGGGGGTTTTTGATACCTCATCAAACTCCTGAGGTCCCAATCCTATCAGGCAAAGGTGAGGGCTGGGAAGGGTGCAAGGAGAGGTAGAAGAGCTCAGTCTTCAAAGTCAACATTGGGTATGAAGTGAGTTTCTGCCACTTACGCGCAGGGGATGGGCGAAGAACCATGTTCAGGGAGGATATTCATTGGGCGGTACCACGGAACACCTACGATATGCCTGCCATAGTCTTTGCGGAACACCCTACTACGTTAAGTCCCATCATCCTGCCCTCAACTCTGTGAATGAGGAATTAAATATCCCCACTTTGCAGATGTAGAAAACGAATCCTGTGCAATTTCCCAAGGTCAGTCAGCCACTAAGTAGAGCAGGGGGCGGGACTAACCTCTGTCCGCATCCTCTCTCCTTCCAGCACTCCACATCCCTCCCATATCCAAGACTGCTGGGTGCGGAGTTTTTCAACCATCAACAGGCCAAAGTTCTAATTGGGTTGTTCAGTGTGTAAATGACTACAGGGCCATTTTTATTCCATCCCTTTTTATAGGGCACAGAGTTATTTGAGTTTATTGGCACAGAGAACTTTCTGAAATGGTGTTGCCCTCTTATACGACACCATACCATCAGAACCATACTAATGAAATAACGTTTTATCTCTGGGGTAAAAGAAGGAAAATCTTAATGTGGTGAAACCAGACCAGAGTTTCTCAACCTCAGCACTACTGAAACTTGGGGCCAGATAATTGTTTTTTCAACATCTTTATTGGAGTATAATTGCTTTACACTTTTGTGTTAGTTTCTGCTGTATAACAAAGTCAATCAGTTATACGTATACATATATCCCCGTATCTCTTCCCTCTTGCGTCTCCCTCCCTCCCACCCTCCCTATCCCACCCCTCTAGGTGGTCAGGAAGCACCGAGCTGATCTCCCTGTGCTATGCGGCTGCTTCCCACTAGCTCTCTATTTTGCATTTGGTAGTGTATGTAAGTCCATGCCGCTCTCTCACTTCCTCCCGGCTTCCCCTTCCCCCTCCCCGTGTCCTCAAGTCCATTCTCTACGTCTGCGTCTTTATTCCTGTCCCGCCCCTAGGTTCTTCAGAACTTTTTGTTTGTTTGTTTAGATTCCATATGTATGTGCTAGCGTGCGGTATTTGATTTTCTCTCTTTCTGACTTCCTTCACTCCGTATGACAGACTCTAGGTCCATCCACCTCACTACAAATAACTCAGTTTCGTTTCTTTTTATGGCTGAGTAATGTTCCATCGTATCTATGCGCCACGTCTTCTTTAGAGGCTGGACAATTCTTTGTGGGAGGGGGGCTGTCATGCACACTGCAGGATGTTTAGCCGCAGCCCTGGCTTTCACCCACATACTAGAAGCACCTCCTCCCCCACTCTGCGATCATCAAAAATGCCTGCAGATACTGCCACAGACCCCTCGAGCGGGGGCTGGTGAACATCACCCAATTGTGAAACAGTAAGCTAGCCAAACGCGGGTCCAAATTCTTAGTCTACAGTTTTCATGGCTTTGGGAAAGTTACACACTCTCCTTGAAACTCTTTCTCATGTATGGAATGGAGATATTAACTCCTATCTTGCAAGGTAATTGTGCCAAGATAGTATAAGCAAAGCACATTATATGTGGGTCCTCAGAAGATGCTCAGTACATACTTATAAAAATAAGAACTTATTTTTTAAGACTTAGGATGAGTTTTCATAATGCCCACATTTGAGAATCTTGTTTCCTTTATCCCTGTAGAAGGTGAGGTACACTCTTTAAAACTGCTGCTGCCCATTCCATACAAATTGACCTTGAATATTTATGAATAATACCTATCAATTATATTATGCCCATTATCTCCTTTTAATCTTTTTAAAACCACTTTATGGAGGTATGATTGACATACAAAAAGCTGTATAGGGGCTTCCCTGGTGGCGCAGTGGTTGAGAATCATCCGCCTGCCGATGCAGGGGACATGGGTTCGTGCCCCGGTCCGGGAGGATCCCACGTGCCACGGAGCGGCTGGGCCCGTGAGCCATGGCTGCTGAGCCTGCGCGTCCGGGACCTGTGCTCCACAACGGGAGAGGCCACAACAGTGAGAGGCCCGCATACCACAAAAAAAAAAAAAAAAAGCTGTACGTATTTAATGCGTACAGCTTGATGAGTTTGGAGATAAATATATACCCGTGAAACCGTCACCACAGTCTATGCCATTAACATATCCATCACGTCCTAAAATTTCCTTTTAATCTTTACAACAGTCCTACAAGGATGGTGGTGCCATCACCATTTTAAAAACAAGGAAGCAGTTTTAGAGACTTCTTAAGTAACGTACCCGAGACCACACAGCTAGAAAAAAGCGTTCAAACTCTGAGTCTATATCCCAATATATTTGCTAGTATCTTATCATACTTCCATACGTATCCAAGAGGCACGTACCGAATTCTGTGCTGAGAACAGGCTCTTCCGCTGAGTTTACAAGGAAAAATAAGCAATTACCTTAGATGGGATGAATGCATTTTACATAAGGGGAAGAACAAAGGGTTACGAGAGCACAGAGGAGGCATATTTATCTAATCTGAAAGGTTCTAGAAGGCCTGCTAACAGAAAACATACAAAGAGAATCACGAGTTAGCCAAATTGGAAGAGGGAAACAGTCCAGATAAAGCTAACACACGTGCAAAGTCCTAGCACTGAGAGCAAACGAGATGGGCGTACAGTTGACCCTCCTATCTATAGTTCCACATCTGCAGATTCAACGAACTGCGGATCAAAAAGGTTTGGAAGAAAAATTACAGAACATTCCAAAAAAGCAAAACTTGAATTTGCCATGTGTTAGCAGCTACCTACATTGTATTTACAACTATTTACATAGCATTTACATTTGTTAGGTGTCACAAGTCACCTAGAGATGATTTATAATATACAGGAGGATGTGTGTAGGTTATATGAAAATATTACGCCATTTTATACAAGGGACTTAAGCATCTGTGGATTTGGGTATTCATGGGTTTGAGCGGTCCTGGAATGAATTCCCCAGGGATAACTGTAGTTAAGAACGGATGAAGTTTGGAGGGCAAAGAGGGGAGAAGGCAGGGGTGAGATGGGAGGTAGGCAGGGGCCAGGCAACCAAGGGGTGTGTCTGGCTGGGGCGTTTAGAGCTCTCCTTCTGGGTCAGAGAGCTTCTTGCAAGTTTCAACGTCCTCCTACATCCTATTTCTCCCATCGACCCCCTAAAATCTCTCTCCAGTGGCTTAACGGGTTATAAAGAGCCCCATTGCTTTGTGAAGGCTGCTGCTATGAAGTCGACTTTCCACACTTTGGCAAACAGAAGTGCTCTCCTGGTAAAGTTGATCCACGGTTACCAGGCCTTTTGGCCAAAAGACCTAACGAAGAAAAATGAACAAGACTGCTGGACTTTCTACAGGACCTGTGACAAGCCACACAGCACCAGCCTCTTCCCAGAAGCCTGCGTGAACCCAGACACCTAGCTCAGCAAACAGAGGCGGTGCTCCTGGCAGGCTGATGCTGGGGAAGGAAAATGGGCGTGCCAGTTTGGGGGGCTGGGGTGACGCTGCGGGGATGACGCAGCGAAGGTCTATGAGACCCGATCTCTGCGGATCTTGGGAGACACTCCGAGGCCAAGGCTTCCCGAGGAGGAAGGGTCCTCATTGGCACCTCCAGCCTACAAGGGTTTTTCATCAGAACCAGCAGACAGGCCGCCCTGCTCCTCACACTTTAAAACCTTCAAATAAGAAATGTTAATTACTTTTCAGACTTGAGAAACCTGAACTATCCAAACTGGCTGTTTTGCAACGCGTATACATAGAATGTGGTCACTGGGTTAAAGGCACGTCTTGTGGAGTTTTTCCTTGTAGTCCCAGCACGTTGAACATAGTGGGTGCTTGGCGAATGATGCGGGTCAGGAAGTGAATTGAAATCCCTATGGCAGCCTAAAAAAACGTCTGGCCCGTCTTTATTTTTCACAGGTCCCATCACTGCTGATAGAAATATGAGGTATCCAAAATATCTGTGGATTTGGGCTTCCCAGGTGGCGCGGTGGTTGGGAGTCCGCCTGCCGAGGCAGGGGACGCGGGTTCGTGCCCCGGTCCGGGAAGATCCCACGTGCCGCGGAGCGGCTGGGCCCGTGAGCCGTGGCCGCTGAGCCTGCGCGTCCGGAGCCTGTGCTCCGCAACGGGAGAGGCCACAGCAGTGAGAGGCCCGCGTACTGCAAAAAAAAAAAAAAAAAAAAGAATCTATGTTTTAACTATTCCCAAAGTATATCATGTTGCATTGGTTCTCATGTTGAAAAGAGCAGGGCAAGGTGGATAAAGATTTTCCCGGGAAAGGAGACAGGAACAAGTCTGAACATCAGAGAGGTCCGTAAGACAAACACATACACACACACACTGAAGTCACATATTATTCAAGGGTAAGATTTTTTAAGTCATCATGTAAGTAAATCACTTGTGATATAAAATTACCGTTGAAAAACTTCCTAAAGAAGGAAGGAAAGAGAAGGCTGAGTAAGAGGGGAAGTAACGTCATGCTGCCGGGCTTGCAAGTGATATGTTGCTGAACATTAGGGACAAGGCGCCCGGATGAAAGCGAGCGGGGGAGGGGGAAGGTCAGAAGGTTCTACTAGATTCTTCTCTGCTGCCCAACCGAACTTCAGGCGAGGAGATGAGTTATTGGAGTTTCCACTGCCTGTTTCCCAGTTTCCACTGATGACCACACACAATTTTAAGCTTATCTAACAAAAAACATCTAGAAGTTTCTCTAATTAAAAACCAAAGACACTCAAGAGATTATTCCTTTGTTACCCTGTAGTACAGACTTTGAAGGAAGGTTATGTTTGGCTGAATCTGGGGGCTGTAGAATCTACCTGACCCTCTTATCAGGAAACACACAGAAAGTTTGGTAGTTAATTTCAGGGGTTTGTAGTCCTCTGGAAGTGCATCCAGGGACCTTCCTCTAACAAGAAAAGGTTTTTTAAGTAAATTAACTGTGTAGAGCAAGCACTCTTTGAAGTAAGTAAAACTCCTGCCTCTAAACTTCTTCTCAACAGTTTTGTTTCTTATGGATAAGTTCCCATTTTGATAAAGTTGCTAAAAAGGCTTATTGAATGATGTAAAGAGTCACCTCTGGGATTTTTTTACTCTCACTATTGCATCATAATGAGTCAGTAAGTCTACGGGAGAAGTTTCAAGGGAACCAAAAGGGAACGAGCTTCTCCCTGAATGAACTTGGACAAGACATTTCCCCTTCTCAAAGTGCAGTTTCTTCATCTGTAAAGTAAAAGGATTGTGCCATGGAACCTCTAAAGCTCCCTCCAGCTCATGAGACAATGAATGCTTACAAGCCAGACCCTCTAGAAATTCTGCTACGTCTTCCCCGGAGAGAAATCAATGGTTAAATTCTGATCTTTATGTGAAGAGAAGAGCAAAATCTTTCCTCAGACAAAGCAAGAAGGAACAGAGGCTCTGTTTCGATGGAGAACTGAAAATAAACTAGTTGTCTCATTTTCCACCTCAGCCTCTCCTTTGAGACTTGGAAAGCTATTCTTGGGTTTAAAAAACTCCTCAAAATTATCAACACTGCAGAAAATTAACCATAGCGAACTGCAAAGATGTCTCAAAGCACCCGAGGAGAAGGCAGGAGCAGGTTCCTTTCGGTTCCCTGTTGGCTCCATTCCTCCTCCTCCTGATGATTACTTTCCTTGTAGGATGAAGCCCAGCTAGGAACGCGTAGGAAGGGAGGAAGAAAAGGTGAGTCATCATTTGTGGGTGGTTATTACAGGCCAGGAATTGTGCATGTGTGACGTCATTCCTCAGGGGAATGTGGTTGAAGGATGCGGAAACGAAGCCTCAGTGGCGATAAGAAACTTGCATAAAATTATCCAAATAGAGAACATCAGGACAGAGAGGTCAACCCAGGTCTCTCTATCCCCAAGCCCCATGTACTTTTCACTGAACCAGGCTGCCTCCATGAAGATCTGGTGTGTGACCCCTACGAAGATGTTTCTGCATCTGACAGCAAAGATGACCTAACGTGTAACGCACGACTCAGAAGTGAAACGTCCAACGCTACCCAAAGGGCCACAGGTGAGGACGGCAGAGACTACAACAAGGGATGGCGCTGAAAACAGCACTGATGCAGGGACAGACAGCGTCACTCAACGACAAGGCACGCAGTGAAGACGAGGAAGCTGGGCCAGCCTTTTCTACGAACCAGCTACGAATCTTGAATAACCACTTAACGTACCAAGGCTCCTGTTCCTTTGCCTTTAAAACACAGATGAGTGGTATCATTAGACCCCTTCCTCACTGAGCCTTTGTGATCATCAGAATACTATATGTAAAGACACATTTGGAGGAACAAAGTAGTACTTTATGACTGTCAGGTTTGAGAATTTTTAACATACATTCTGGATCTTTAGTTCTAGCCCACGGCAACTAACCAGAGAGTTACCTAACCTAGCTATAATTCACTTTTGCTTGTGTCTGTATTACCATACTTACTTTAGAATATAATAGGAAATAAAAATACAAACAGATTCAGATACTATTCCTTCAGTATAACCGTATGTCCCCTGACTAGTTAGTGCCCCAGTCATGAGTTTCCAGTTTCACCCGGGAGACCGAAACGTCTCCATTTCATGGTGAACTTCTTTTAGCCTAGCCCATATCGCTCTTTCATGCCTGGTTTCCAAATGTCAACTCGTAGAAAGAAATTAAAGCTAAGAGCGCCCTGTCACTTAGCTAACAAGCAGTGTTATGACTCAAACGGAGATCTGCTTGACTTAAAAGGTGATGTTCTTTCCACAAACGCTACCCTCTCCTACAGCAACAAAGAGCCAGCATGAGAAATAAAGCCTGAAATTCCACTTGTCTGATTAATGCAGAGTGCCTATCTGGAGATTTATCTTTGTTTTTCTACTAAATAAATGGTTACATTTCCCCAGCCAAGAATACACTGGGCTAATTAATAACAGCCCTCTTTCAAAGTCTACTATGTAGCAAAAAAATTCTATCTCCAGGGACCAATCCCTCACAATGGCCATGGAGAGACCAACTCAAGAGTTCCTCCCTAAGAGACCCTGGAGAGCGACCACACATTTACACCCTATTGGCCATTCACCCCTTAGCAAAGATTAGCACTGGTGAAGGAGGAAGAACAAAGAAAGGGAGCCGGGGTGGGAACGCAGGCAGGAACAGGAAGGGAAGGAAAGACACAGTTGAGAGCCTACTACTTTCCAGGTACTTTCTGGGTAACAGATACATGGCTTCACTTAACAACCTATAGTAGTAAACTTTTGGTTCATTCCTCACTATCTGTTCAAATGTTTTAGATCAACTTTATGAGCTATAACTTACACACCATAAAACACTCTGTCTGATGAGGTTCTTCATCCAGGTAAGCATCACTATCATCGTGACAGGCAACATTGTCACCACCCCAGCATCCTCCCTCCTTCTCCATTTACAGTTAACTCTCTTAACCCCACGTTCTGGCAATCACCAACCTGATTTCTCGCTACATAAATTCACTTGTTCTGGACACTTCACCTAAATGAAATTATACAGTAGGGAGCCCTTCTCATCAGACCTCTTTCACTTCACATACCGTTGTTGAGCTTCTCTCGTGTTGTAGCACGTCTCGGGATTTCATCCCTTTTTCCTTTCTGAATAGTATTCCATTACATAGACAGTCCACATTTCGTTGATCCATTCGTCTGTTGATGAGTTAATTCCATTCGGGGGGCTATAACTAGTAAAGCTTCTGTGAACATTTATATACGGGTGTTTGTGTGAATCTGTGCTCGTGTTTCTCCTGGGTGAATATCTCGGAGTAGCACTGTTGGGTCGTAGGGTATGTGAATGTTCACCTTTTCAAGAAACTGCCACACAGTTCTCAAAAGTGGTTGCGCCATTTTACACTCCCAGTCTTCCTTTTTCAACCCACTAGCCAGAGAAAATATTTTGATTATCAGCCTAAGACCCTCTTCCCCTTTTTCTTGCTCATCAGAGGTTAACTTGAGTTAAACAATAAAGTGCTAAAAGGAAAGAGCTAGAAAGAAAAAAGTGCTGAGCGTACTGGGGATAGAAAAGGATGCTTTCCCTACAGTGCGTGCCTTCCTTCACGTACACACATACACAACACACACACATAGAGCCCCAGCGAGGGGAGTTAAGAGAAGGATGCTGAAGTGTACAAAGGAGAGTGATTGGGAGAGGAAACAGTATTAGTAAGTATAGTTGTGGGCTGTGTATTTGGGGTTCTGCTCAGTGACCTTCAGCTGATGCCAGTAATGCCTGTGCATGATAAACTGTCACTCCTGAGGGTGGCACCGCCACGAGACCGAATCATATGAGCTTCTGGATTGGGAAGGGCCCCGTACAGGTGAGGGAATCAGAACTCAGCAGAGGTCTGACTTCGCCTGACAGTGAAGCAAAACACAGCTGAGTCAGATCTGAGTCCCAGGCTGGCCTCATTATAAGCAGAAGTTGGGAACCTGGTCCCGACCCTTCACAAGCTGCCCCCATCCCCGACCAGCCCCGCGTGCAGTTCTGCTTGTACTTCAGTGTAACGGAGCACACGTCACAGGATCCTTACGGCACCTGGGTAGCAGTATTCTCATGATTCGTTTCTCTACAGACAAGGCTGATAGCCGGTAGGCATTGGTAAGTCTGCACTGGTTATTTACGTATGGGAATACTTCTATACCTGATGAAAACCAAATCCTTTGGTAAACAGCCACTTCCTCCAAGGCTTTTCCCCACTCTCTAGAGCCTCTAGCCGTCCCAGCTGCCCCAAACAACATCTCCATGCGATCCAGCAACCGAAGGCTTGGAGCCTGGCACAGGTGGGCCCCCCGATTTCTACTCCACAGAGATGTCACCTTCATCCATTCTGATTGGTGCCCATGTCATACCAGTTGTTAAATATTTCAACCATCACCACCTTCTACAGAAAATTTTAAGAAGACATTTGATTTCACACTACCCATTTCCTTGACATCTCCGGCCCATGTATTCTTTTCTATTCTTATAGACACTACCCCTTACCTAGAATATAAGTGAGCTGCTCATGGTTATAAAAAACCATAACAGCCACTATCATTCACTAAGTACTTCTCTTTATGGGCACAATATCATCTGGTCCCCAAAGAAACCTATAGAGTGGGCATTTTTGCCCTCATTTTTTTAAGAGACTGAGGCTCGTACAAAATATAAATAATGTCCTCGAAACCAACATCGGGGGCTCTCTCATGTTGAGTCTTTCTACCATGCCTCACTGTCTTTCCTGATCTGAGTAATGGAAGCCATTTAAAAATAACTTCTCAGAACCATTCTCAAGTGCTCCAATTCACTTAAAAATGCTACCTCCCTCTCCTCTTAAGATGTCATCTTTAATGGGTGTACCAACTCATGATAAAACTATGAAAGCATCCGGAGTCTAACCTGGCAAGAGCCTGACCACTTCTCACCACAGTGGGGACCACAGTCACACGTGCTGGGAATGTGGAGTCACCCCCTTTAAGCCCCACTCGAATAAAATCATTCGCTTTTACACTCCCACTCTTACGTTCATGTTTTTTATTTATATTCTCAGCCATCATTTTTTCATGCTTTTATACTCTCTTGTTATAAAATAATACATAGATTTAATGGAGACAGGCTTTGTCACAGTAAGAGGCCTGGATTTAGTGCTTTCTAGGGGGGGAATTATTGGGGATTACTAACTGAAACCAAAGTGCATTACCATTCCTTGCCTGCAACAATAAACACTAGGTCTTCAAAGGCTGACCAAGTTTCCAGCCATCCCCAACAATAGCAGTTGTCATTTTCAAATGATGGTCCTTTTGAAACGCCAAGTGGAGTGAAGAAAAAGTGTGTGCTATTGCTGATTAGACAGGAATATGACTTGCAGAGGCCTATGTTACTCTCTTGTCTGCAAATTTTCTGCCCTGATTAATTACAAAGAGTGCCAGAGTGTGTTGAGTTAGTTAAAAGCATTTGCTCTTTCCAGCCTGTCCTTATACCCGAATTAAGGATTTCTGTGTCGAGGTGAGGTCAGGAGGGTTCAGATCTGTTTTTCACTGATAAATCTTTCTGTCCCATAAGGATTAAAGGAACCCCAAGGCTTTCATATGTAAAACGAATACATGATCGCCTGTGTGTATATGTCTCCGTGATCAAAGAGCGCTTAGCCAAGTGGGAATGCCTCAAAGAGATAAGTAATTTGTTCACTACAAACATTACAATTATCTACCCCTCTACAAAGTACTGAGAATAAATTCTCTAATCAGAGTTAATTAGCAGCCTTGTTGCTTTGGGTTCAGCTGACTAGTTTTCTTAAAGGCACATGAACATAAAAAAATTACACGCCTTTTCCGTGCCAACTTCTTAAACTCTTTCAAAGTTAGTTGCAGTAACTGCCCACTCATTAGCTTCAACCCATTTCCTCCCATTTGATGAAATCAACTGAACAAAATTCACTGAGCTCTTCCTCCACACTCACTCAACTCTTCCATGCTTTTACTGGCCACCTCCCTACTCTGTGCCAGTCGCGTTTTTTGAGGGCTTAATACCCTCAAATTCACAATCCAACACAGGGAGCCGTAAAGGGGAACGAGCCGGGGTGTTCTAGAAGCCAAAGGACAAGGGGGGGATGGAAATGACCTCTCTCAGGAGGTGAGAGTCAAGGTCGGTTTGGAAGAATGATTAGGAATTTGGTAGGTTTATATGAGGCGGGAGGGCATTTCGGGAACATGAACAACAAAGCCACGTGAAACAATAATAACAGCAAACATTTATTCAGGGCTCTGTGCCATATACTCTGCATATTCTAATGCATTGAATCTTCACCCAAAATGTTATAATGTAGGTTCTATTATTATATCTTTGTAAAGATGAGGAAACAGAGGGTGGAGAAGATGAAATAACTAAAACAAGACACAGATTTGGTAAGAGGTGAAGTCAACATCTGAACCCAGGCCATCTGACGCCAGGGTCTGTACGTTATAGCAACTAGGTGCGCGTGCCCGCACACACAGAAAATATGTGTCTTCAAGGGAGTCCTGGTCTATTGGCTAGGTGAGGCATAGACACAATGAATTTTTCCTGCACGTCATATGTTTTCTACATCAAAGAGCTCTGCAAAGAAAATGCAACAACCACTTGTGGCGAAAAACAAGAAAAGAGCTTTCTTGGTGGCTCAGTGGTTAAGAATCCGCCTGCCAAGGCAGGGGACATGGGTTCGAGCCCTGGCTGGGGAAGATCCCACATGCCTTGAAGCAAATAAGCCCCTGCACCACAACTACTGAGCCTGCGCTCTAGAGCCTGCAAATCACAACTACCGAGCCCATGTGCCACAACTATTGAAGCCCACGTGCCTAGAGCCCATGCTCCGCAACAAGAGAAGCCACCACAGTGAGAAGCCCGCGCACCGCAACAAAGAGTAGCCCCCGCTCGCCGCAACTAGAGAAAGCCCGTGCGCAGCAACGAAGACCCAATGCAACCAAAAATAAATAAATTAATTAATTTTTTAAAAAAAACACAGAAATGCTTCCCGAAGCACCTGATGCATGGGAAATGTCTGATTCAGGGGCTGTGCCCCCCCTGCCCCACCAAGCCAGCCTCCTCTGCAAGATCTTCCAAAGCCCTCCCATCTAGGAGGCTCCTTCTCATCTTTGGTGCTACATGGGACATGGACGTAGGACGTGGAACGGTCAAGGGGGGGAGTCGTGATTATTTTTTCATACCATTGCAGTTAATAGAGATGAACAGCTAGAGTGGACTGTTCTCTGCTCTCTCACTCACATGAAGAAAGCCTGGGATTAAAAAAATGTTCACTCAGATTTGCCTTTACAATTGTGTAGAGTTCAAAATCGTGTTCTCACACCAACAGTCCGGTACCTGAGGAATAGCTTATTATTATATTAGTCATCCGTTTTTTTAATGCTATTTTCTCCTTTCATCCTCCCAAAAGCCCTCCAAAATATGCATTATTATCTCCATTTAATGAATGAGAAAACTTATGGCTATAGAGTTTATGTGACTTGTTCATATTCATATCCTCCTAGTACTAACAGGAGACAAGATTTGAACCCAGAATTTTTTTTAAACTGTGGATTCACAATGTCAACCATTCCCTCTCAAGAAGTTTTCCATCAGTTTTAAATAATTTGGAGATGGCAAAATCCAAGCCATTTTCCCTGCAGTTATTTTAGGAAAACAGCAGTGGAGACTAACTTTGGAGTAAAAGTCTTTTTTAAAATTGAAGTATAGAACGTTGTATTAGTTTCAGGTGTACAGCAAAGTGATTCAGGTATATATGTATGTATATATATTATTTTTCAGATCCTTTTTCATTATAGGTTATTACAAGATATTGAATATAGTTCCCTGTGCTATACAGTAGGTCCTTGTTGTTTATTTTCTATATAGTGGTACGTATCTATTAATCCCACACTCCTAACTTATCCTCCTCCTCCTCTTTCCCCTTTGGTAACCATAAGTTTGTTTTCTATGTCTGTGCGTCTATTTCTATTTTGTAAATAAGTTCATTTGTATCACTGTTTTAGATTCCACATACAAATGGTATTATATGGTATTTGTCTTTCTCTGTCTGACTTGCTTCACTTAGTATGATAATCTCTAGGTCCATCCATGTTGCTGCAAATGGCATTATCTCATTCTTTTTTATGGCTGAGTAATATTCCACTGTATCATCTATGTACCACATCTTCTTTATCCATTCCTCTGTTGATGGACATTTAGGTTGCTTCCATGTCTTGGCTATTTTAAATAGTGCTGCTAAGAACACTGGGGGTGCATGGATCTTTTTGAATTATAATTTTGTCTGGATATATGCCCAGGAGTGGGATTGCTGGATCATAACGTAATTCCATGTTTAGTTTTCTGAGGAACCTCCATACTGTTTTCCACAGAGGCTGCACCAATTTACACTGGGAGCTCATTCCGATGTAAAATGAGCCTCTCTTCTCCACTTCTGGACATATAAAAGCCATGTGTGGTCTCCCTGAAGTGTTGCTAGAAATGGTTAAATTCAGGTTTTACCATTTTTCCCCCAATTTTCTAAATAGTCATCCAAGTTACATATTCATCAAGTTATATGCACTCATACGTGCACATTTGTCTTGAAGCTACAGCAAAGCTGTAGTGTAATTTGGGCATGTGAATAATTTCTACATGGCTTTGCCAGAATAGAAGAGACGGTATTGAACTTGACGAACGTGCTGTCACTACCTCTTTTGCGCTGATAACCTAACATTATATTGCTGGACAAGGGACCCACTGATGCAACCCTTTGGGGTTTGCAAAGGCCTTTCATATGCATTATTTTATAACATATTTACAGTGGATTATGAGTCAGGCATATTAACGCAGTGATTATTATCTCCAGGTTACATAAAAAGAAACTTAGTCTCAAAAAGGTTAGGAAAACTGCTAGAGACTTGGCAAGTAAAAGATGGGGGTACCCGCTCCAAGGACAGTACTGTTTCCACTGTACCACACCGCCTTCTCTCATCAGCCACTGCCCAGGAGAAATAACTGACACACAGACCCTAACCACAGAAGTCCAGCTTACCAGCAATCCAGAAGGTTCTTAATGCTGCCCTGACTAACTCAAAATGGTGAAGGAAACAAGAGCGTAGACGAGTGGTTCTCGACCAAGGGTGATTTTGTGCCCCAAGGAACACTTGGCAATGTCTGAGGACATTTTGTTGTCACAGCTGGAGAGGACGTTGCTACTGGCATTCAGTGGGTAGAGGCCACGGGTGCTACTAAATATCCTACGATACACAGACCAGGCCCCCCCACCACAGAGACTTATTTGGCCCCAAATGTCAACAGTGTTGAGGCTGAGAAACTCTGGCGTAGAAGAATTATCCTTGGGATGTTAAGAAAAAGGAAGGAATAGAGCTAATTTTTCCCATTGGCACGTGATAATTCAGCACTATGTAGGGTGAGCTACTTCCAACCTCATAAGCTGCTCTGCCTACAGGACTGGGCGGTGGGTGGGGAAGAAGGTACTCCTAGCATTTTGCTAGGAGAGAGTCTCTGCTTTACGCAGAGAATAAATAAGAAAATGAACAGGAACGGACAGAAATTCACTTTGCAGCTCACTTTTGTTTCAGAAGGCACTTACTCTTAATATTGTTTGAATATTGAATGATAAAGTATCCACTATGTGTTTATCCATGATATACTAGTGAATATATGAGCTGTTCTCCTGATCTCATGATGAACACAGAAAAATAAACGTAAGTCAATTAATGACAAGAAACATCAATGGGGGAAAAATCATTTAAAATGATGTCTATACTAGAGTTTTAAACTTTAAGATCAAAGTACATTTCTCAGGAATTTTTTTTTAATCACCGTGTCCTATGAAAAGGGAATCTCCGATAGACTCGTCCTGTTTGAACAATTTCTCTTTACCATAGTAAAGGAGTTATCAAAATATTTAAAATATTAACAGTTTGTTAATCCAATATTATAACTGTAAGCATAAACAATTCACAATTCCTGAAACTCAAAGCTAGGTTAAATATAAGCTTAACATTTTTTAAGATACATGTCTTTTTTCACAAGTGAAACCACCAAACAATTGGTAGCTGGAATGAGAGCTTCATTTTCACCACGAAAGTGTAAATCCATCATCTGTGAGAAGATTGTAAATTATGCATTCAGGGGAAATTCCTCTCGCTTGGCCTACTGGGGGAATCCAAGAAAAGCAGGAAAAATGACTTACTACCTCTGCACACTGACCTGAAACTTGTACAGATAGTTCATTGCTAGAGAGAGGAACTGGTAGAATATAATTCAGCAGCAAAATCCAAAATGAACTTCAAAGAGTGATGAAGAGGAGACAGAGGTAAACAGATTTTGGTGTTTCATTTTTTCACCCGAATCGAAGACACCTCTAGAAACCTAATGTGTACTCCTTGAACTACAACGATTTCACACATCAGGATCTGACAAAAGCATAGTCGAGAAAGGAATCAGGTGTTGCCTATATCTTCCACATATGTTCTTGGCAAAGCATATCTCTGTGTACTAAGTGCCAAATGAATAACACCCAAAGTGCATGAAAAAAAGTAATCAACTCAGATGATTAGCCAAGGTTTTTTATCATAGGCTGTCCAGAAAATAAATCAAATATTTAACAAATGAAGAGATGGGAAAGGATCTTTTCTCCTGTGCCAGGGATAGTCCTTCCCTTAGATTAACTCAAGCTTGAGTCAAAGGGCCGTTGGTCAGCTCTGAAGAGGACTGGGACCACAGAAAGTACTGTAAGTTACTTTTCTGCAATATGAAAGTACTAGCACCTATTTCACAGGATAGCCATATCAGTTAAACTAGACGCTCTACGTAAAGGGGTCAGAGCATAGATGTGTCCTATAAATGTTCTCAGGATGAAGACAAGTAAAAAAAGAGGTACATGTGCTTAATCCCTGTAACCCCAGAGCAGACACACAGAAGGGATGTGCAAGGATGAAAAGGAGAAGTTTGGCTTCACTTGGAAGAACGAGTAGGAATTTGGGTCATACATGCAACCAGTTTAGAGACGACGTTCAGAAATCTGACCTTATGTGACCGTGGGTAAATAACTTGACCTCTGTGAGCTTCAGTTTCCTTGTCTGTAAACTGGAAATGACATTAGTACATTTCTCAGTGTACAAATAACTTAATACAAACAAAAAGCTTAGGATAGGTCTGACACATTAAAAATGCACATAGTAAATGTTAGTTGTTTGCTGTTATTACTATATTTATGATTAGCAAGGCCTAGTTAGCATGATACTCATTCAGGATGTTTGGGGAAAGAGTGAGCTCTCACCATTGGTCATATTTAACCAGAACCTGGAAACCCACTACTTAAGAAAGCCATAAAGAAGAGGTGGTACATATATACAATGCAATATTGCTCAGCCATAAAAAAAATAATGAAATAATGCCATTTGCAGCAACATGGATGGACTTAGAGATCGTCATACTGAGTGAAGTAAGTCAGACAAAGACAAATATCACATAATATTGCTTACATGTGGAATCTAAAAAAAAAAGGGTACAAATGAACTTATCTACAAAACAGAAATAGAGTCACAGATGTAGAAAACAAACTTATGATTACCAGGGGGGAAGGGTGGGGGCAGGGATAAATTGGGAGGTTGGGATTGACATAAACACCCTACTATATATATAACAGATAACTAACAAGGACCTACTGCATAGCACAAGGAACTCTGCTCAAGACTCTGTAATGGCCTATGTGGGAAAAGAATAAAAAAGAGTGGATATATGTATATGTATATGTATAACTGATTCACTTTGCTGTACAGCAGAAACTAACACAGGATTATAAATCAACTGTACTCCAATAAAAATTTTTTAAAAAAAGAAAGAAAAGAAGGAGAGCCATGCCTTGGCACAAAGGTTGCTAAGACCCCAAGCATCCCTTGATCCTAAGTCATAACTGGAAGCCAAATTCTTACCTGCTGAAATATGCAGGAGTTTCAGAAAGTCCTCCCGCTTTAAATTCTCAGCAGAGCCAAGTCATAAAATTGTACTTTTGTCTCTGGTCCCCTTCTTGGCAGCCAGGCCTTTCAGCCTCCTGCAGCTACTCCCCCAAACCTCGGCAGCATCTTAGATCATTTCCCATTGCGGTACCTCCTAATAAAGGAGAAGACAAATTGGTAGCTTAGAGAAGTGAGAAGTGAGGGAGAGAAGTGTCGTGTGTTATACTTTGTGTTCCTTTAACGAGTCCATCTGTGATTTACAGCCCAACAGAGGAGTAGGGCTCTAATTCAGGAGGAAGGGAGCTGGGTGAGTATGTGCTGCAAATGAAACTAGAAGCACCACCAAGCAGCTGCGCGCACCAGAGACACTTGGCTATTTTGTTTGCCAGAAGCAGAAGCTAGGAAAACGAAAGAGATGCCACAGAGGAGATCTCTGGAACACATGATAAAACATACATAAATAGAGTGGGAAAACCTGCAAAAGGGAACAATGAGTTTTGTCTGTTAGTCCTGGAAATCACGCTGGACACTGCCTGAAGCTTCAGCTGTGAAAGTAACTCTGAAGGACAAAAAACAACCTTCAATAGATATTTTTGTAGCTCTTATACACTTCTTCTCTGTTGTCAAGTTCATCTGCTTCTTTTCAAAACTGGACTCTTCCAGATCTCAAAATTTGGGAAGAAGGTAGCAATTTTGATGCTTTCGAGAAACATTTTGTTAAATCTTTTGTTCATTCATTGTTATTCTAAAGGTGCCCATGTATCTTCTCATCTTTCTCTATAAAAAGATTTAACTGGTTTTTTAACCAGAAGATCTCAGGACACAATTACATCTTAGCTGAGAAGATGATATTTTTTAACTAAACCATAAACTGTTTGTCTAAATAAGAGAAGTAAAAAAAAAAAAAATGCTTTCCTTGATATTATCTGATTTTTCCTAATTACACAGAGGTGGGTTGCATTTCAGGTTAAAATAAAACAGGTAGAAGCCTAAAAATTAATTTTTAAATTTCATGCAAATCGAAACTACAATGAGGTACCACCTCATGCCATTCAGAACGGCCATCATTAAAAAGGCTACAAATAACAAATGCTGGAGAGGGTGTGGAGAAAAGGGAACCCACTTACACTGTTGGTGGGAATGTAAGTTGGTGCAGCCACTATGGAGAACAGTATGGAGGTTCCTCAGAAAACGAAAAATAGAACTACCATAGGATCCAGCAATGCCACTCCTGAGCATATACCCAGACAAAACTGTAATTCAAAAAGATACATGCACCCCTACGTTCATAGCAGCACTATTCACAAGAGCCAAGACATGGAAACCTAAATGTCCATCGACAGATGAATGGATAAAGAAGATGTAGTACATATATACAATGGAATATTACTCAGCCATAAAAAAGAACGAAATAATGCCATTTGCAGCAACATGGATGCAACTAGAGATTATCATACTAAGTGAAGGAAGTCAAAAAGAGAAAGACAAATACCGTATGATATCACTTATATGTGGACTCTAAAATATGGCACAAATGAACATATCTACAAAACAGAAACAGACTCATAGACATAGAGGACAGACTTGTGGTTGCCAAGGGGGAGGGGCAGGGGGAGGGGGAGGGGGGAGGGATGGAGTGGGAGTTTGGGATTAGCCGAGGCAAACTATTAAATGTAGAATGGATAAACAACAAGGTCCTACTGTAGAGCACAGGGAACTATATTCAAAATCCTGTATATATGTGTAGAACTGAGTCACTTAGCTGCATAGCAGAATTTAGCACAACATTGTAAATCAACTATACTTCAATTAAAAACAAATTTTTTAAGCTTCTGCACAGCAAAGGAAACCATAAACAAGACGAAAAGACAACCCTCAGAATGGGAGAAAATATTTGCAAATGAAACAACTGACAAAGGTTAATCTCCAAAATTTACAAGCAGCTCATGCAGCTCAATATCAAAAAAAACAAACAACCCAATTCAAAAATGGGCAGAAGACCTAAATAGGCATTTCTCCAAAGAAGATATACAGATTGCCAACAAACACATGAAAGGATGCTCAACATCATTAATCATTAGAGAAATGCAAATCTAAACTACACTGAGATATCATCTCACACCGGCCAGAATGGCCATCATCAAAAAATCTACAAACAATAAATGCTGGAGAGGGTGTGGAGAAGAGGGAACCCTCCTGCACTGTTGATGGGAGTGTAAATTGATACAGCCACTATGGAGAACAGTATGGAAGTTCCTTAAAAAACTAAAAATAGAACTACCATACGACCCAGCAATCCCACTACTGGGCATATACCCTGAAGAAAACCATAATTCAAAAAGAGTCATGTACCACAATGTTCATTGCAGCTCTATTTACAATAGCCAGGACATGGAAGCAAGCTAAGTGTCCATTGACAGATGAATGGATAAAGAAGATGTGGCACATATATACAATGGCATATTACTCAGCCATAAAAAGAAACGAAACTGAGTTATTTGTAGTGAGGTGGATGGACCTAGAGTCTGTCATACAGAGTGAGGTAAGCCAGAAAGAGAAAAACAAATACCGTATGCTAACACATATATACGGAATCTAAAAAAAAAAAAAAAAAAAATTTGGTCATGAAGAACCCGGGGGCAAGACGGGAATAAAGAGGCAGACCTACTAGAGAATGGACTTCAGGATACAGGGAGGGGGAAGGGTAAGCTGGGACAAAGTGAGAGAGTGGTATGGATATATATACACTACCAAATGTAAAATAGATAGCTAGTGGGAAGCAGCCGCATAGCACACAGAGATCAGCTCCATGCTTTGTGACCACCTAGAGGGGTGGGATAGGGAGGGTGGTAACACACCATTGTAAAGCAATTATACTCCAATAAAGATGTTAAAAATTTTTTTTTAATTTTAAAAAATTTAGTTCTGTGGTTAAATATCTGCTTGAACACATATGAAACAAAACTTAATGATGAAAAACTTGGGCCTATCTTCCTACAACAAAGGAAAATCATGTGAGAGGGATCTCAGGGCTGGGTATAAAAGACACTTTGGTCCATCTTCTCAATTCACTCTGGGATGTTCAATCTCTGGACTCTATAAACATTCTGATGGTGGCCAAACTCCACCTAGTGATGGGTCACCTTTTTTGGATGAGAATCAGGAAACTGAGCTTGAATCTTTAAATATGCCCCATGACCATACACTATGCAAGTCTAACAGAAATTACATCTGTTCTGAAAAGAACGATATGGTAAATCATTCTAAGAAAGTTTAAATCACTTTTTCATTTTGTTCAATCATGATCTGAATTCAACAAAATAAGAAATCACTCAAATATGACTGAAATAATAGGCTGATAAAGAAAGACCCTTCTAGGGGATAGAAACACTGGATAAAAAGCCTCCTCTTTATGGGAACTGCTGAATGTCCTAAACCTTTATTACTAAAGTTTTATCTACACTGTTATTTCTTCATTCAGCAAATAGTTTTCCAATACTCACTAGGCATTAGCTACTAAACTTCTTCAAGCTTCAATATGCATCTTTCATTAGACAAAATCTAAGTTCACGGAGTAGTGGAAGAGCAGGGAATGCAAAGAACTGAGACAGAAGCAAATAAATGATTCCTCTAGCCCCAAAAGTAAACATAGGATTGGTCAATGGAGGTCAGTCTTGGCATTTGATTGGATCCTGCATATGATGAAGAAGACCACAGGCCTCACTTCCCACCCCAACTCAGTCTTACCCAAAGTGGGACAGAATGATGGACAACCCAACTAGGAGTGGGACTGTAAGAAGAGAAACAAAGGAGCTCAATGATCCAACTGGCCATGGAGGGAAAAGGGAGCGAAGTTGGAACATTCCAGAAGAAGAGTTCCTCTACTGACCATGGGGAATATTCCAGGAGAAGAGTTTCTCTACTGACCACGTCATATGCCATGTCCATTAAAGGACGGGATAAGGACAAGTTGAAGACAGTATAGGAAACATTCTCATCATAGATTCTGTATAGATTAGAAGATAAGATCTGAACTTGAAATAAATGACTATGTTTTATGCTCTTGACATACCACATATGTACTTAATCTGTAATATGTTTGTTTAATTATGGAAGGGAGAGGTAATTAAGTCCCTGCTTAAAGTAAAAACACAAGAGCTATTCATTCATTCAGCAAATAATGCTTAATTTGTGAAAAGTGCCAGAAACACCAGGAGCTCTGACCCTTATCCTTCCCTCATCTTTCTTAAGCTCGAAAATTCTTTAACACAGGAGGAGCGGGAAAGCAAAGAGTCAGAAGCCCTTCCCAAGGCAGGAAGAAGCCAGCAAGACAGAGCTGGAGGAGACAACCTTATCCCTGAGGCATTGAAGTCGGAGAGATAAGGGATGAGAGAAGCCAGGAGTTGGAAGCGAAGATGCAGCACTTTTTTTTGGCCCGTTTAGCCATCCTCACACTGCCTGTGACCATCAGAAATGCCAAAGGACACTTCCCCTCCATATTTTTCATGTGACAATTGATCATAGAACAAAAAATGAAGTAGAAAACAACCTAATAATTTGTTTAAAATTACTGCTTACTTTCCTCTATTGATGAGCTTTACTTAACATTTTTTGTCTGATCATCACACAGCCTCAATTTTTATTATACTAATAATAGCTTATGACTGAATAGGCTTATAATTCCTAAAAGGCTTTCACAAAGAGACCATCCTTTTGATCCTTAGAACTACTCTGGAAATTAGGTGTTACTGTTATTTCAGCATGATCGATCTGGAAACCTGGGCTTCAGAGAGGTTAACGGATTTGTTCAAGAGAATGTGGAGTGATGTGCGATCGCCATACTTTTAAGTCGTGCGGTGTTCCCGTTCCCCTTCTCCTTCATTAAATAGGTATTAAAGTGAACAGTGTCGCACCAACATTCATGTTAGCAAACTCAGTCCTTCTGACTTGCACTAGTGCAGCCTGATCTTCTACAAAGAATGGAAAACACAAGAGGGGGAGTTCAAAAAGAGGAGTGAAGGGTAGAGATCAAGAGCTAAGTATGGGTGTCAACTGGATCTAAAATCAAATTATGATTCTGCCCCTTACTGACTCTTGATCTTGACCAACTTGCTGGACAAGTTGGTTAACTTTGCTCAGTCTCAAAATCCTCATCTGTAAAATGGAGTAAGAGCAGTGCCTGTTTCATGCTGCTGTGAGGATAAGCATTTTAAGCCTGTAGACAACGTGCATATATATTAGCTGCACTAGCTCTGCCAGATGCTGTGATAACAATGCTAAGAGACAACTAGCAGCAGCAGCGGTGGTACTAGTACTAGCACTAGCAGAGCATTAGTAGCAACAGTACTACTAGTACTGCTGCTAGTAGTAATAGTGGCGGCAGCAGCAGTAATAGTAGTAGTAGCATTTTGTAACAGTAGCAATAATACTGCTAACAGGCATCATAATCACAGTCGCAGTAAGAGCAGTAGTAGTGACAGAAGTTGTCGATGGCTAATTAAAACTTGATGATCTATCAACCAAGTGACATGGAAAGAAAAAGGGGGATGAGTGTCCAGCAATAAACATGAGTAAAGAGCAAATGAAGGTAAAAGTTTCTCTGGGTTTGATGTGTTGAAGGTGTCATTGAGACCACCGGATCAGAAAAGATTTCAGAGGGAGAAAAAAATATATGTCTCATTTCAATAATCAGAAACCACTAATGAAGAAAGGAAGGCCCACTGAGTCACTGGATTCTACCCATGGCAGTTGGGAACAGTGGCAGAAAAGGCAGCAGTTCAGGGCTCATCAACTCCGGCAACCTAGAAGCCTTCTCTCTGTGTGGTCTGGGGGGGCAGCAAGCTACTGTACAATCGCAACCAACACAGGTGAAAACGATTGTTCCCAACCCCATTTTCCCCCTTTAGCTTTCTCTCAACCAATCCCGAAAGCAAATGGGGCCAAATGAACTTGTTTTTCCTTTTATTTATTAAACTATAGTTGATTTACAATATCGTGTTAGTTTCAGGTGTGCACGTTCAGATCCTTTTCCATTATAGGTTATTACAGGATACTGAATATAGTTCCATGTGGTATACAGTAAACCCTTGTTGTTCATCTATTTCATATAGAGTGGGGTGTCTCTATTAATCCCATACTCCTAATTTATCTCTCCCCTTCCTCTTTCCCATTTGGTAACCATACATTTCTTTTTCTTTTTTTTTTTTTTTATCATCTTTATTCGAGTATGATTGCTTTACAATGGTGTTAGTTTCTGCTGTATGACAAAGTGAATCAGCTATACATATACATATATCCCCATATCCCCTCCCTCTTGCGTCTCCCTCCCACCCTCCGTATCCCACCCCTCTAGGTGGTCACAAAGCACCGAGCCGATCTCCCTGTGCTATGCGGCTGCTTCCCACTAGCTAGCTATTTCACGTTTGGGAGTATATATAAGTCCATGCCACTCTCTACTTGTTTTCTATGTCTGTGAGTCTGTTTCTGTATGGTAAATAAGTTGATGTGTATTATTTTTTTAGATTCCACACATAAGTGATATCATGATATTTGTCTTACACTGCCTGGCTTACTTCACTTAGTATGAGAATCTCTAGGTGCACCCATGTTGCTGCAAATGGCATTATTTCATTCTTTTTTATGGCTGAGTAGCATTCCACTGTATATATGTACCACATTTTCTTTATCCATTCATCTGCCAAAGGACATTTAGGTTACTTGTCTTTTCTGGATATATGCCCAGGAGTGGGATTGCTAGATCATATGGTAACTCTATTTTTAGTTTTTTAAGGAGCCTCCATACTATTCTCCATACTGGCTGCACCGACTTACATTCCCACCAACGGTGTAGGAGGGTTCCCTTTTCTCCACACCCTCTCCAGCATTTAGTATTTGTAGACTTTTAGATGATGGCCATTCTGACTGCTGTGACGTGGTACTTCATTGTAGTTTTGATTTGCATTTCTCTAATCATTAGCAATGTGGGACATCTTTTCATGTGCCTGATGGCAAATAAACTTTCTTTACTGAGAAGAAATTTAAAAATAAATCACAATTTCTTGAGTGCCTGGGAAGTATCTCACCCAACACTAGGCATGGTACCTGCACCTGACATTGGCTATGACCACAGAAGGTAGAGGGGAACCAGAGCCCAAAGAAGTCAAGCAACATAGCCATTGTGAGAAAGCTGGAAACAAGCCCATCTGGCTTCAGGCCCTTGTCTTTCTCACTAATCATGGCTGCTCCCCGAAAACGTGCCTTCAAAAGCTATTGGCCATTTAAAATAAGACATTTCAGTTAGGTCACTTCTGACTCAAATTTAAATTTGTGTTCAACGTTGTAGCAGTTGGCTTCCAACTCTATGTCCTGGCTCTTATCACTTTAGTACTGGCTTCTGCTACCCTCAGGAGCAGCCATTAACCAATGACTGCAGGAAGTTAATGAATAAGTGCTCCAGCTGCCTCCATCCCAGGAAAGCTACATGGAGGCACTTGTTCTACACTGGTTTCCAATAAGATTAAGATCCGGTGGTCACGAGAGTTATTGATAACATGTACTTTATTAGCTGTCTTCCCTTTCCTGTCTCAACTCTCCTCTCCAACGTGAAATGCTTAACAACTCAAATCCTTGCTCAGAATCTGCTTCTGGTGCCTCCCAAAAGCATCAGAGCAAATTTGGTGTTATGTGCACATTCTGTTCATAAATTCCATCACACAATTGTAGGATCACACCCGTTTTTCTAAACCCTTCTCTATTTTTTTAATTAGCTAAAATTACGCCCCAAAAGTTGAGGCTCGAAGTTAAATATAACACATTATTGTCACAAGTACATTGTTCGGAGAAAATACTTGAGATTGTGTTTGGGTTTTTGTGGCTCCTAAAATGTCTATCAATTTTTCCATTGTTGCAAGTACAGCAGGATTAATTATAACCAGCCTTCTAAAGAAAAAAGGAAAAATAAAGATCCAAAACATTTCACATGTAATACAAATCTGAGCTGGGGAAAAAAAGATCTCAGCTTTCCAACCATGTGTCAAAGTGAAAACCAACCACACAAACAAGACTAAGAAGAAGATGAGGAAAAATGGTGGTGATGGGGGAGGGGTGGACAGGAGGACATATTTACTTGAGTTTGGGAGGAGGGGTGTATTCATAACTATTCAGGTGCAGGTAGGTCCTTTATGGACAACGGCTTTTCAGGAGAATGTTCTTATCAAAACTGGGAAAAGAAAGGATGGGAAGAGAACACATACTGTGTATGTGCCTATTAGGGGTCAAATAGTCTTCCAGATACTTTACATATTCTATCAATGACTACCTTATACAAGATTTCTGTGAGGATCATTATCACCATTCACATGAGATGGAACAGCCTGACGGCTTAGTAGAGTTAAGAAGACACATTTACCAAGTGGCAAAACTGGAGTTCAAAACTCAAGTACAATAGATTCTAAAGCCTGCTGATGTCAATAATATAATACTGCTCTAGCAAACGTGCATGGAAATTACATCACATCACAATTTGCAAAGAACTTTCGTTAAGGCTGAGAAAGAGAAAAGCAGCTCCTGACATCTGGGGACGGGGCTTGTACTATTAGCCATGCCCTGGTGTCAGTAAGAGCCTCCTGGCACTGGCAGCAAGTTGTGATATATTCTTGTTGAGCAAAAACAGTTTCACAGAACACCAACACTGGGGAAATGATCGTGATGGGGCAAGACAAATACAAGATCACTCCATAATCAGGGCTGAACAGAGAGACCAAAAACACTACAATCTCCAAACAAAAAATGATCATAAAAATTCATTCATTCATTAAGAAGACCAAATATCACCCCTTCCTGGCGAATACAAGTGACTGCTACTTCTTTACAAGTATAGCTTGAGCTTTGCTTTGTTCCACTTATCTTCTAGATAGAAACTATTAAGACATGTATTAAGCACTAGTTGTGAAGAGGGTTCTAGTTTCCTAGAACTTTCCCCGCCATCAAATAACACAAGCCTTCAAACACCTTCTTACTGAGAAAATCCACAGTTTCTAACGGTGTGCATTCTAGCTCATTATAGCAAGTTAATAAATCCTATTCTGTTCAACTTTAGGTATATTTCTGGTGGTCTTTGGCCGAAGGACTTTGAGACTATGTTCATTTATTCAACAAACATTTTCTGAATCAGGCAGACTGAATAAAAATCAGGCAGAAACTGATATAAATCCTACTTTCAAAAGGTGTATACCAACACATACTCCAAACTCAAAAGCAATTTTAAAAAAATTTATTTCCTTTACATACAGTTTTAACAGTTCATATTCCTTTTACAATTAGATCATTTCTTTTTAAAAATTAATTAATTAATTAATTTTGGGCCACGTGGCATGTGGGATCTTAGTTCTCTGACCAGGGATCGAACCTGTGCTCCCTGCATTGGAAGCATGGAGTCTTAACAACTGGACCACCAGGGAAGTCCCTCAAAAGTAATTTTTTAAATGCAGATAGAAAATATCAATGATTTAATAACATATTCAAAACTCTCTCTACTGAGTTTACTCCAAAACGATAGTGAACGTTGTCTCTAAAGGTACTTCCATAATAGAGAAGAGAATGGAAGAGCGGTCTTCAGAAAACATAGAAAAACAAAGAAAGAAGAGGATGGAAGGGTAATTATTGAGGAATCTTGGGTTGCCCTGAAAGTAAAGCCTGAGACAAGAACTTGAGATAGACTGAAATCCAGGGAGAAGCAGTGAGGGACCAGGAACAGAGAGAGAAAGAGGAAAAACCAATATAAGAGCATGTTATTGAGGTCTCTGATCACCCAAATGTGAAGCCCACCTATGCACAAACCCCACCTTGATACACAGAGCCCTAGTTCAATATTAAATTCCAATCAGTAGACAGTTGACAAAAGTGTCCAATATAAAAATTACAGAAGACAAGATAAATAGAAAATAAATGACCCTGGAGGAAATAGAGATAACGCAGGGAACAGAAGGTAATTAAAGAGCAAATTTTTATCGAGCTTTCAAAGAAATTTTAAAACTTATCCATAGAACATGTACCAAAAAGAATAACCCAGAAAAGTTTGCAGAAAGATTGAGGAAATCTCCAAGAAAACAAACTGAAAAAACAGAGAGACAGGAAATACAAGATACATATATTTTCTGAGAAATATGGGAGTACCAACACAGAAGTTTCAATACCCAATTTACAGTATTTTCAAAAAGATTAGAAATTATCTGTTGCTAAATTTCACCAAGATGTGCCAAGGCATAAACATTTTACAAGTAACTATGGAAGATCACTGACAGAACTTTCTATCCAAAAACACGTGTTAAAAATTAATAAATAAAATTAAAAGGTAAGTAAACTGGGAAATATGCTCATAAAAATTTATGAGAAAAGCCCCAAAATCCCAATGGAAAAATTTGATTAAAAATGTGGACAAAAAAAAAGGTCATGAAGAACCTAGGGGTCAGACGGGAATAAAGACACAGACCTACTAGAACATGGACTTGAGGATATGGGCAGGGGGAAGGGTAAGCTGTGACAAAGTGAGAGAATGGCATGGACATATATACACTACCAAACGTAAAATAGATAGCTAGTGGGAAGTAGCCGCATAGCACAGGGAGATCAGCTAGGTGGTTTGTAAACACCTAGAGGGGTGGGATAGGGAGGGTGGGAGGAAGGGAGATGCAAGACGGAAGAGATATGGGAGCATATGTATATGTATAACCGATTCACTATGTCATACAGCAGAAACTAACACACAATTGTAAAGCAATTATACTCCAATAAGGATGTTAAAAAAAATGTGGATAATTCACACAAGACATACAAGTTGCCAATAAAAATAAAACTTTAACTAACACCAAAATATAAATAAAAAGTGACTAATGACATGAATATGTGTCCAGGAATTTTTAGAAAATGCAAATTGAAATGAGATTTTCTTCTTTACTTATAAAATAAACTAAAAAGTCAAACATTTTGGACAAAAGAGAGCTGGAACAGATACTCTGATTTCCTTCTCATGGGAGTGCAAATTGGTACAAATTATCTGGAAAATAATTTTATAATGTGCATAAAATCCTTCAAAAAAAATCCCTTGCTTTCTCCAGGGATTTTCCCAAATCTATCCTAAGAAAATTAAACTTACATCTCTCTCTGTACTTTGTAACAAAAATATTCACACAGACCAAAAAAAAAAAAAAAAGGGAAAAAGCTCAGACAGAGACAAATATAGAAAAATGTTTATTATTTTGGCATAAACATTGGAAATAAGCTAGACATGAAACAAGTAGAGTAACAGTGTAAAAACTGTGGCCCATTCATTCAGGTAGCCATCTAAGAGGGAGTTTTAAGAAACTATTTCATGAAATGAGAAAGTGTTATTGATACTTTTATCATTTTATTAAGTAAGATTTTTAAAATTTGTACATTTCAAGGGGTTTTCAACAAAATAAATAAAAACATAACCAGAAGATTTAAGAACAGTGTTACTGATAAAAAGGTGGATGAAGAAAAGTAGATTTCAAACTAGTTTATACAATGGGATACCAATCAAATTATATAAATACATGATACACATATGGGGTGTGGCAGAGGGAGATATATTGATTGATTGATAGATAGATAGAAAGATGGATGGATGGATGGATGGATGGATGGATGGATGGATGGGTGGATGGGTGGATGAATGGATGGATGGGTGGATGGGTGGATGGATGGGTGGATGGGTGGATGGATGGATGGATGGATGGGTGGGTGGATGGGTGGATGGGTGGATGGGTGGATGGGTGGATGGATGGATGGATGGATGGATGGGTGGATGGATGGATGGGTGGATGGATGGATGGGTGGATGGATGGATAGATGGGTGGGAGGATGGATGGATGGGTGGATGGATGGGGGGTGGATGGATGGATGGATGGACGGACGGGTGGGTGGATGGATGGATGGATGGACGGGTGGATGGATGGGTGGGTGGGTGGATGGGTGGATGGATGGATGGATGGATGGATGGGTGGGTGGATGGATGGGTGGGTGGATGGGTGGGTGGATGGATGGATGGGTGGGTGGATGGGGGGTGGATGGATGGATGGATGGATGGACGGGTGGGTGGATGGATGGATGGGTGGGTGGATGGGGGGTGGATGGATGGATGGATGGATGGACGGGTGGGTGGATGGATGGATGGATGGACGGGTGGATGGATGGGTGGGTGGGTGGATGGGTGGATGGATGGATGGATGGGTGGATGGGTGGATGGATGGATGGATGGATGGATGGATGGATGGGTGGGTGGATGGATAAATGGGTGGGAGGATGGATGGATGGGTGGATGGATGGGGGGCGGATGGATGGATGGATGGATGGACGGGTGGGTGGATGGATGGATGGATGGACGGGTGGATGGATGGGTGGGTGGATGGATGGATGGGTGGATGGATGGGGGGGTGGATGGATGTATGGATGGATGGACGGGTGGGTGGATGGATGGATGGATGGACGGGTGGATGGATGGGTGGGTGGGTGGATGGATGGATGGGTGGATGGATGGATGGATGGATGGATGGATGGGTGGGTGGATGGATGGGTGGGTGGATGGGTGGATGAATACATTTCCTGGGGAGTGGAGGAGACAAGACACCCATATATTAACAGTGAACATTTCTGATTGGCTGGATTATAGTTAATTTGTATTTTCTTCTTTAGACCCTTTGCTTTTTTCCCCCAACTTACAATGAGCATATATCACTTTTCAATTAAAAACTAAGTTGTTGTTTTATAATTTTACTTTTTTATCTTTACCTGTTTAATTCTTATGAAATTTATTTGCGAGTTTCCTTTTTAGAGTTTTGTTAAATGACTGACGAATGAAATCAATAGACAAAATCCCTGGATCTGTTTTGCCAGGTCTGTAGAGAAGAAAGAGTTAGGGGAATAAAGGAGGTGTGGGAAGATTATTTCTGAAAATGTATGTTCAGGGGAGGTGAAGAGGGATGAGACCAGGAGTCCTCTGCTTCCACTTCAAGCCTGATGAAAAGAAAGGCATCAAGAAGGGAACCACTCAGTAAGGCCATCAGTATGAACTGCCTTGGTTCCCCTCCCCAGACATGTGGTGCTAAAGGGAACTTCACCAGTTGTCTGCAAATTCTAAGTGCTCCCACAGTAGAAGCTCTTGGAGCTGGCTCACACACATTAAGAAGTACACTTATTTAGAAATAGAATAATAACAGCCTGGACTCAATTTCATGCAATTTTATCCTTTATAATAAGCAGTTAAATCATATTTTACATCTGGTAATAGGTGAATGGATTTTTCTACTGTGCTTAAGACTTTTTATAGAACTATCTTCACAAGGATTGAACACGGTGTTTAAGGTTGCAGACTTACAAGCCAGGGCGACCACTTCTAGCTGCACGGCCTCTCGGACAAGTTATTTCTCCCTGTCGTGCCTGTTTCCTCATCTACAAAATGGAGACAATAAAAGAACCCACCTCTTTGGCTTTCTTACAAGGAGTATATGACTTAAAATGTGTCAGGTGCTTGGAACAGTGCCTGGAAAAAGAATATGCCCCGTGGAAATGTTTTCTATATTAAACAGAAATAAGGTGGAAACATTTCTCGATCAGACCACGCCTCCTCATGTTGGCATTCAGAGCCAACTGTCTGCAGTTATCATCATAAAACAGACAAACAAAAAAAGGTGTTTGCTCATTCAAGTATAAATAAATAAAAGGCAAAAGAACCAACAGTGGTCAGCATCTCTTTTGCCCACCCCAAGGCCCAAGAAAGACAAAACAACATGGGTGACTTCGGGAACCCACACAACAGAGCGGACGAGGCTGTTTCAGACACAGGAGGCAGAGGGAAGGAGAGAGCTCGGGGAGACAGAGTCCCCCACACTTAGAAGGTGACGGAGTTTGGCAGGACCGGTGAGTGGTGGGAAAAGACCCCTGCTTCGTGGAAGCATCCACAGCAATCGGCAGGACCTCAGCTCATACTAAGGCAGTGAGGGAGCGATGCACCATCACTGGCCTGCGGGGATGAGGTCCAGGCCACAGGTATGGAGAGGTGGGTGGAGAAAGCTCTGCTGAACGGGAACAAGGTGGAGCAGGAAGAGGCAAGGACCCGTGTGTGGAGCACTTCCTTTCTCCCAGGTGCTCTCCTTGCCCATGACCTGCGATCGTCATTCCCGTTTCAAAGAAGACAAAACCAACAGGTAGCTTGGCCAGGGTCATACAGACCTGAATTCGAATCCCACAATTGGGATTCTATCCCAGCTGATGTTCTATCTGCCTCTGCACTTCCCACAGCTGCCCACTATTAGTAAATCCTGGAGCTGGGGTACAGGGTGCGTACGTCAAGATGAGGCGAGGTCACCTGCAGGCTTTCTGCAGTTCAGCCAAACTCACCGCCTGGTCCTCCCAGCCAGACTTTGCAAGGGAGTCTCTTCATGGATTTAAGGCTCTAATGGCATTAATATTCAAGGCAAGTAAGGATGTGAGCAGGATACGTATAACCCTAACACGTCAGCACCCATCAGCGTGGAGGTCGTGTTGATTGCTGAAATGGATACTGGCTGTGGCGTAAGAGAACTTGGGCTTGGATCCCTGGGTGGGATTACAGACTATATGATAAAGGGTCAGTGCTACAGGTCACTTACCTGAGCCTCATTCACTTTCTCTGTAGTATAATTACTGTCATCCCTATTTCACATAATACCTTTGGGAGGGTCGAGTAAGACAGTGCAGTGAGATGCTTAGCTTGGGGCTTAATAAACACCCTGCTCTCCAGCTCCTCCCCGAGTGCATACCCAGGTTTTCTTCTTCTCACCGAGAATAATATCCAGGAACCTAGACCCTAAGGAACACAGCCCACTCCCCCAGGAACTAGACCAAGCTCAAAACGTCCGTACAAACACGTCTAAAGCAGGTGACCTCTTTAAGACCTCCCTCACCCCTCACTGAAATTCCAAGTGATTATTTAAAATGACACAGAGAGAAGAACGAGGGCAGGGAGACCAAGGAAGTTAGTTTTCCTAACAGCTGTAAAAGAAGACAAAATGGAGAAAAATATCCCCCATGAAATTCTCACAGTTAAAAAAATATAAACCATGTTGCCTTTCACTGGGGTCATAGAGTACGTTCAAACCGTACCCGGGACGTATCTACCTTGCGATTGTTCAATAGCACAGACGGACAGTGTTAATCATTTTCTGATGGTTGCTCTGAGCTGTGGCTTTGGCGAGTGAGAAAAGACAAATTCCCAGAGCTGAAAACTGAAAAGAAACACTGTACGATCATGGGAATTAAGGGGGGCGGAGGGGAAAGACAGTCTTGGGCTGAGTTATTATATATCCCTGGTGAAGTCTTTCGAGGACTTTCCAGCTGTGAGCTGCTACGGGAAAGTCTGCACCAAGATTCCCACAGGAGAGCCCCAGGCATCGCTGCAGTGGACGAGCCCAGGCGATGGCTAGGCTGATGGTTCTCAACCAGTGTCAGTTTTGTTCCCCAAAGGACGTTTGTGATGCTGTTAACTTTCCCATGCACGTGACAGCCCCCGCTCCTGCACCCCCCACCAAGAAAGAAATTATCCAGCCCCAAGGATCAACGGTGTTGAGACTAAGCAACCCTGAGCAACACACGAAGAAATCCGAGTCCATCACCGTGGGCAACAGACAAGAACGAACGCCCAGAGCCTGCATCTGATCCTGAATCCTCTATTCTTCATGATGGCGCTTCCTTCTTCAAAGCCACGTGTATGCTCAGCCTCCAGCCTAGGTTTCTCTCCTCTCTTTCCCCCGATCCTGAAAACACATCATTCGTCAAGTCCTGAACACACAGGACACTTTCCGAAGTGCTTCACAACACTGGCTAGTAACTCTGTTTGAATTCTCATGATAACTCTACGTGGGATGTACGGTTATGGCCCCCAATTTACACACCAGGCAACTGAGGCTCAGAGGGGTTATATCAACCGCCCAACTGTGAAGCGGCAAAGTCACTGTTCAAACTCTGGATGGGGTGATTTCAAAGCATTAGCTCCTAACTGTTCACATCCACTTACAAAGTTTCACCATACTGCCTGGGGAGACCCATTAGCTCGCTGAACACTCCTCGGCTTTGTCCTTCTAGGAAATGGAGATATTTATAAAGTTGCACGTGTTGAAGAAAATATAAGGCAAGAATCCTTGAGGACTCAAGCAGATAATCCCTGCGGCGATTACACCCAGGAATTTCCTCCAGTGCAGCAGTTGAATTGGAGGTCCCCAGACTTTCTTCTAGTCCTAAGATCCTAGATTCTAGCCAGTTCTTCAGGGCTTGACTCCAATCCTCCTCTCCTCCCCTGGTTCCCTTATACCCCCCTAGCCCTCTGATCCATAGGTGAGCTCTTTCTATGAAGCCCTACAGTCTTCTTTTGGTATCCAGGTCCAGGTAATCTCTCTTTTCTGTTGAATTCAACCTGAGCCAACCTGACAGCAGTTCACCATAACTTTCCTGAAAGAGGAGTTCTAGGGTCAGGTTTTAGAACAGATAATGCAATAGTCAATAAGTGCTTAATACATATATATTGTGGGGATAAGGGGGGAGGGATAAATTGGGAGATGGGGATTGGCATATACACACTACTATACATAAAATAGATAACTAATAAGGACCTACTGTGTAGCACAGGGAACTCTACTCAATACTCTATAATGGCCTAAAATGGGAAAAGAATCTAAAAAAAAGAGTGGATATATGTGTATGTATAACTGATTCACTTTGCTGTACACCTGAAACTAACGCAACATTATAAATCAACTATATTCCAGTAAAAATTTTTTAAAATACAGATTGGATGTGCTTACTCAACAGGTGACAGAGGTAATAAAGCTTGAGTATATACTAAATGACTTCAGACACTTGATCTCATTTGATCCCTGTGATAACCTGTGAGGAGTCAGGACAATGTTATCTGACCCTCCCATGTACCTCCTCCCACCTCTTGGCATTATTATTATTCTTTTGGCTTAAAATAGCAATTTTATTATCTCTCAAGATGCTTCAGGTTGACTGGGCTCAGCTGGGTGATTCTTCTGAGTCACATGATGTCCTATGGGACTGAAGTCATTGGGGCCTTCGATAGGGCTGGAAAATCCAATTGGCTCGTTCGTATTTCTGGTGTCTTAGTGGAGATGATTGGAAAGCCTGCTTTAGCAGGTCTGTATTCCCTTCTCCTACATGGGGAGATTATGGGGATTAACTTTCTAGGACTCATTCTCTGCCTCTGATAAACAGAGAGGTTGAACTCAATCAGTGGCTCTCAAACTTTGGTTTTTATTAAGAGGATCCCTTCTTCAAACAAAATCTTATACAGCATCTTCAAATAACAAACAGAAGCAGAGCTGATACGGGGGGAAGGGTAGCAGTGTGCGTGTAGTTTTAAGAAGATGGATTGGGGGCCTGATTTTGACCCACTGTGGGGGTTTCCATTATTACTCTTGCCCCTTTGTCTAGGTCACCCATGCCATCATTGGGTACCAGACATCTGTAGGCAGCCCAACATGTCAGCACCTGGCAGAAGACATTCTTTGCAGATTTCTCCACTATTTGTTTGACCCCAGGGAGCCCTCACTTCTGGCCAAGTTGGCATCCAACCTTCATAGGTATCACTTAGTCATCACGTACCATTCAAGGTTTATCCTCCTCCAGAAGGCAGCCTTAGAGAGAGATACAAGGCAATCTTGCTTGTTCATCTTATTTTTCCTCTGCTTCACCCCACCAACACCCCTACCCACTTCTTGAGGAATCCTCACATTCTGTTTTGTATATAGCCATTCTCCTGTCTCCCAACCCTTGGATAACCTCCCTCCCTTGGAAAATCCAACTCCGTAACAATGATAAGCACAGGCTTTCAAAAGAAAAATCCTGTCAAGTCTCCCCATCAACTTTTCCAGATACGACGGTACGGATCATGAGGAAGAAAAGAAACATTATTCCCTTCTCACCTTCCCTGAGTGTAGGAAGGAAAAAAACCCACTCATCTCTTCATTCCATTATTGCTTCAGTAATCGATCAGAAAAAGTCCAATTTTCTTGAAATGCGTTTTTTATCTTGCTGGTTTCCCCTTCTGCTCCCCACCCCACGCTGCTCCGCATTTCCCAGCTGCCCACCAGGAACACAAGAAAAAACACACAGGGCACATGAAGGCAATTCTCCCTCAAGTGCATGATCAGGTCACATGGGGAGAGATTAATGTGATTCTGAGCTTGGAAATGTGCTTCCTATGATTATTAATGAGCATGGCTTGGAAGTGAAAGGATTTTTGCAAACACAGCAGTTTAAAAATGTATTTTCTACCTTGTTTATGAGGCACTCATCTATATATAATTCAGTTCAAGGCTTGAGATTTTTCTGTTATTCTGTGCCAGGGATTATTTATCACAACGGTGAATAATTTCCCAGTACAAATTATCCTCCTCTTATCATCTGAATGGACTTCCCTTCCACATCATTCATGTCATGTTGAAATCGAAGACCATGAAGTTGAAACCATGACATAAGTCTTCCTTTGGATGACAGCATATGGTGTGTGTTGGTTGGAGTTTCTAAAAATTTCCCTCTGTCAAAGACTAGCCTCCCAACTTTGTCTTAGCTGGTGACTCTGGTGTCTGAAGCTGATAGGAAATTATGCACTCAATAAAATATGAGATTGCGAGAGAGAGACAAAGCCAAAATAAGCAGTAGTCCACCGGAGTAGAACCCACTTTCAACAGCCAGTGTTTCACGTCTATCATGCTGATTGAAGCCATCCAGAGGTAAAAACATAAGCGTCAAGACATGGTGAAACTTAAGGATGACAGCTAAGGCGTCCTACTCAAAATATAAGATGAATGTCCACGAATGAGTGCTGGACTTCCCTAAATAGGCTGAAAACCTGACAGGTTGGTATATTTGTGTGAAAGGAATATGAACTCTGATTAGTGAACTTCTGCAAGGGGCATCAGCACGTTATTTTTAATGACATAGGGAACTGCATATTAACCTCCACGACGAAGCAAAAGGTAGATTAAAAAGTCAAAATAGGGACTTTTGTGCTTATGTTGGGAAAATAAAACCAGATTTCAGGAAACCTCAATTTTCAAAAGAAAAATATTGCTCTTTTGCAAAGCCAACACAAAAATAGGTCCAAGTTGTGTCCCATGACATGATGCAACTTGAGAAAATAGCAAGAAAATCAAACAATACAAAAGCAAATAAAAATCATCTCAATTCCTAAAAAGAGGGAGTCCAAAGAATGCTATGCATTTATCTTTAATAAGGAGTCTCTTTCGATGTGATCTGTCAAATATTTTGAGGTATGTGTCCATTGTTTTTGCAAAGGGAAGTGTGGAATGTTCATTTTTCCTTCAATGGAACATATTTTTATGATCCCTCAAACTTGTTTTTCGGCTCTTCATCTACAAACAGGCTGTGGTTGCTAGGATGCATAGTTGAACTCCATCAGGGCCACAACCACAAACTTTAGTATCAAGCACCATAATCCTGCTCAGAGAGGTGCATGGACCTGCTTAAGGTCACACAGCAGATGACTGAAACAGAAGGCACTGGTCTAGAAGCTAAGAACCTTGGGTTCTAGCCCGGGAGCTGAGAGCTGATAAGCTCTACACCTTAAGATAAAATCTCATGAGGTCTGCACATTTTCCATCTTCATAAGAAAACGTTCCATATGTCTCCTTGGCCCTTTATGAGTCCTCCACACCCATGGAATCCTGCAGCCAGTTTTCCCATGAACTTGGACCACTCTTGCAGTATACTGACATCTGAAACCTTTTTTCCTCCTGTCAACCACCAACCCCCTTGGTGTCTTTAAAGAACCCTGCAAAATCTCTCCTCCTCCCTTACGTCCTCTGTGATGAGGTGTAAGCCAGGACTCCACCTCTCCCATTTCAAGGATTAGCACAGGGGGTGCTAAGCAGAAGGACAGAGAGCGCTGCTTCTTCTGGGACCTGACTGGATGTGCTAGAGAGAGTTCCAGCTGCTTAACATCTGCACCACTGTGTCATATTCTGTCCTCAAGGTCATTGCCCCTATCTTTGGGACTCATTAGGACCTCCCTACAGAGCCATCAGCAGCTGACGTGGGAG
The DNA here is from genome assembly GCF_026419965.1 of Kogia breviceps. NCBI lineage: Eukaryota > Metazoa > Chordata > Mammalia > Artiodactyla > Physeteridae > Kogia > Kogia breviceps. The sequence goes on from NC_081327.1 coordinate 48,360,406, forward strand.
AGCTCTCCATAATCCAATATCCCTCGACTCTATTTTAACTAGAAGTAGGGGCCAGCCAAGCAGGCGGCCACCAACGTGGTGGGCTCCGGGTGTATCAGAAAGACCCCCCCACACCCCGCCCAAGATAAGAGCCTCGGCAATGACCTAAGGTTTCCACCACTGCACACACTACTCCTTATGAGCCTCTGGAAGACATGCACGTTGAAACAGTATTTTGTTACTTGCTGAGGATAATATGGTCTAAGGGAAAAAGCTCTAGACTAAGAACAGTTGGGTTTCAATCTCAGCTATAACACGTGTGATAGATGCGAGTTTCTTTCAAGTGTTTACACTCCAAGTGTCATTTTCTCCTCTAAAATGCAATTAAAAATACTTGTCAGTTTCAGAGTTGAGGTCAACTGAGAAATTCGATCTCGTATGGAAAAGCCATTCATGAACTTTTTATTGACGTAAAATATACACATAGGAGTGTGCCTTTCAGACGTGTGCCTGTTGGTGATTTCCCCACACTGAGGACACCTGTGGAACCAGCACACAGATCAAGAAACAGAGCCTGAGTCAGAAGCATCCTCACCCCCCCGCTCAATAACTCTCCCTTCAAGGGTAACCACTACGCCGATTCCAATGCCAAAGATGAACTGTGCCCGTTTTATCCTTTACATGAAGGGGATCATGCAGTGCGTACTCTTCTGTGTCCCTCTCTTTCACTCAACATCATGTTTGTTACATTCAACCACACAGTCCTGAGTAGCGTTAACTATTTGTTCTCATTTTGGGGCGATATTCCATTACAGTCTTCCCTCAGTATCCACAGGGGGACTGGTGCCAGGGTCCCAGCCCCAGTGCTGATACCCAAATCCCTGGATGCTCAAGTCCCTTATATAAAATGGCATAGTACTTGCATACAGCCTGTCCGCATCCTCCCGCATACTTTAAATCATCTCTAGGGCTTCCCCGGTGGCGCAGTGGTTGAGAGCCCGCCTGCCGATGCAGGGGACGCGGGTTCGTGCCCCGGTCCGGGAGGATCCGACGTGCCGCGGAGCGGCTGGGCCCGAGAGCCATGGCCGCTGAGCCTGCGCGTCCGGAGCCTGTGCTCCGCAACGGGAGAGGCCACAGCAGTGAGAGGCCCGCATACCACAAAAGAAAAATATAAATAAATAAATAAATAAATAAATAATCTCTAGATTACTTATAATACTTAATACAATGTAAATGCTATGTAAATAGTTGCTGGCATGCAAGAAATTCAAGTTTGGCTTTCTAGAACTTTCTGGAATTAAAAAATATATATTTTTGTTCTGCAGTTGGTTGAATCTGCAGATGTAGAACCCGCAGATAGGGAGAGCGAGTGTATGTGAATATACTGGGGTTTTCTTTTTTTAAATCCACTTCTGTTGATGGGAATGTATAATAGTGCTGCTAAGCACTTCAGAAACTTATACGAAATATACAAACGTAAGATATGATTATCACTGCTGTAAAGCCATACCTAGCAGACACAGAGGCCTTGGGAGAAAAATATCAAGCAGTGAAATTATAGTGGGAAAAGGAAAAGGAAGATCCAGGATGAGATTTTTCTGGGTCAAGAGAAAACATAAAGTGTCAGGTACATCACAAATGTGAGATGTTACCAAATGTTTTAAATAGAGCCATTTATTTCAGCAAATATTTGAGTTCCTACAAAATGCCAAATGTCATGCAGTATTGCATATGATTCTAATACAAACCCTATAAGGTAGGAGGTATAGGTATTCTTATCCCGACGCCACAGAATAAAACTGAAATCCAGAGAGGTGTGCATAACAAGTTGACGACAGCGACTAGAGAAAATTCATTCACTCGTTCACTCATTCATTATTCAACAAAAACCGCTTGAGCTTTCAAGATGATATGCTAAACACTATGTAACATGTGAGAGATAAAAGATGCAAAAAGACAGAAGCCCTCATGTCAATTACAGCGCAGTTCAAGGGATGGCCATTGATCAGTCACCCCCCAGGTGAATGGAAAATTAGAACATCACTAAGTGCTTCAAAAGCAGAGATGCATGGTGATGCTAGAACATAGTGTGTATGTATGTGGACGGCACTAAGGGAGAGAGGCTCTCTTGAGGAACTGACGGTTGAGTGATATCTGAAGAATCTGCTGGAGTTGACCAGGTGAGGAGGGCAAGCAGCATATTCCAGGCGGAAGGAGCAGGGCAGGTGTGAGAGGTTGAAAGATGCTTTGAAGAGACTATGACTCAGAAGCCATATTAAGGAGCTCTGCCTTCCTACTGGGAGTAGTGAAGTCATCCTCCAGGAAACCTGGTGAAATTCAACAAGGAAATGTGATCCAAGGTACGTCTATTGTGCCCCAGCTATGGAAAGGGCACTGAAATCTGCACAACTCAATTTTTAAGATAAAATAAGATATACTTTTGAGTATGTTTAATGGGTCTCACTTAGAAGGATAAACTAGTGGGGCCCTTGCTCACTTGGCAAACCATTCATTGTTTGCAAAAGGAATGGGCAGGTGGGTTCTCTGTGTGCTGGGTATCCGCCAGGGTCTCCTGAGAAGGGAGCGCTGGTTTGGCTGCCCGTACGTGCACAGACTGGAGCAGCCGCCATGGAGGAAGTGGGCACCAGACGAGGAAAAGGAAGAGGAGGTTCTTTACCCCAGGACCTACTCTGGCCCTCGTGACTGCTCTTCTGTGGCCACCTGCATGACCTTGGCGTCACCTTGGGGACTGTGACATGAGGTTTTGGTTTTTCAACAGGATTTGAGGTTTCTCTGGCTGCCAAAGGACACTAAATTTGAGAGGCAAACCTTGCATGGGGCTCCCAGGAGAGAAGGGCAGTGCCTGGATTATACCCAGCTCCTTGCCACGATGTGAAGGGTCTTCTCAATTGATAATAATGAAATCTGTAAAGTCAGCGCTAAGTATCGCAAGGGCCTTTCTCCAAGAGTATGAGACAACCCTTATGTTGCCTATCAAAAAGGAGAACAAAAATAAGGCTCTACGATTTCTCACATTAGAGCTGGTGTCATATACTTCTCTTTTGCAGTGTTTGGCTACCTTGGTGTATTTGCCTTTTTATTAGTTACATTCTCAAGCCCAGCAAATGTTTCGCTTTACAATGTGTTTTGAATTAGATTCATGAAAGCTATAACAAAAATAACTGCCTGGAATTAAGCTAATAAAGTCCTAAAAGACTAAAGAACTGCTGTTGTTATGAGCATCAAGTAGTTTTTTTTTTTTTCTATCTGAGAATTCTGGTACCTGGATTTAATATACATTTACGCAGAATCATAGACTCAAGGATGGAGAGAAGATTTAAAAACTTAACTGGTCCAATATCCCATCTGATGTTCTCTTCCCTTCTACAATGGTCCAACTGAGTGCTTTTACTATCTCTCTGTTGATCAAACACCTACAGTTACTTGTGGCCCATCGACCTCAGTTTGGATACCAACTTTCTTGCTCAATATATTATAATCCAGCCATATCTTTCTGATTTCTCTCAGTGATTATCATATGCCTTGCTGAAAACCAGAGATATTATAACCTTAGCTTTCTCTCTCTAATATTCTGAAACAAGGAAGGCAGAATTCATTTAACATGACTGATTCTATTGACTTTCAGTTATTTTTTTAAATTTATTTATTTTTGGCCGCGTTGGTCTTCATTGCCGCGTGCGTGGGCTTTCTCTAGTTGTGGCAAGCGGGGGCTACTCTTTGTTGTGGTGCGCGGGCTTCTCATTGCAGTGGCTTCTCTTGTTGCAGAGCACGGGCTCTAGGCGCGCGGGCTTCAGTAGTTGTGGCACGCGGGCTCAGTAGTTGTGGCTCGCGGGCTTAGTTGCTCCGCGGCATGTGGGATCTTCCGGGATCAGGGCTCGAACCCGTGTCACCTGCATTGGCAGGCGGATTCTTAACCACTAAGCCACTAGGGAAGTCCCTTGACTTTCTGTTATTATTACTTCATTTTCCAAGTTTTTAAAAATTGGAGTATATTTGATTTACAATGTTGTGTTAGTTTCAGGTGTACAGCAGAGTGATTCAGTTATACATATACATATATTCATTCTTTTCAGATTCTTTACCCACATAGGTTATTACAGAATATTGAGTAGAGTTTCCAGTGCTATATACTAGGTCCTTGTTGGTTATCTATTTTACATATAGTAGTGTGTGTATGTTAATCCCAAGCTCCTAATTTATGTCTCCCCTGCCATGTTTTCCCCCAAGTTTCTTTTAAAGAATCGATTTACAAATCTCTAAACATTAAGACAGTCAGCTGAATTTAAACTGCTACCTAGATAGAGGGTAAACATCTTCACATTCAAGTCTTTTAACCTTGCTTATTCAATCAACAAACATTTTACTGAGCTCTGCCATGTGTGAAGAACCATATTGGACCTATGGAATGCAGAAACAGGGGGCATTTTTAGCTCTTCAGGAACTCACAGGTTAATATGTCACATGAATAAATATTGATAATGACAGTGCAGAGATTAGCTCAGGGAGTATTGATCGGGCGTTGAGGACCAAATGAGGGCACAGAACTAAGGCTGGCTGGTGGGAAGGAGGGAGAATCAGAAAAGTCTTCAGAAGAATCTTGGGGAATAAGAGGGACTCGTTCAGAAGAGGTGAGAGGATGAGAGAAGGGAATTCCCTCCTAGGGTAACAGTTTTTACGAGGCACAATGGCACAAAAAGCATGGTCCGGTTAGAAAATTGCAGGTAGATCCATGGCCTTTAGAGATCCTTTTTCTCGGCGTTAAAAAAAAAAAAAGACTTCATTTTTTAGAGTGGTTTTAGGTTCACGGCAAAATTGAGCAGAAAGTACAGAGAGTCCCCACGTGCACAGCCTCCCTCGTATCAGCATCCCGCACCAGAGTGGTCCAGAGTGGTCCAGAGTGGCAAGTGATGAACCGACACTGACACATCATCCTCACCCAAAGTTCAGAGTTTACATTATAGTTTGCCCTTGGTGTTGTACCTTCTTTGGTTTGGGACAAATGTATGATGATGTGTATTCGCTGTCATGAAAATCGTCTGTGCTCTGCCTCTTCTCCCTCCCTCCCCTGTAGCCCCTGGAAACCACTGATCTTCTTACTGTCTCCATAATTTTGTCTTTTTCCAGGATGTCATATAGTTGGAGTCCTACAGGATGTAGCCTTTTCAGATTAGCTGCTTTCACTTAGTGATATGCATTTAAACTTTTCATGGTTTGATAGCTCGTTTCTCTCTAGCACTGAGTGATATTCCATGGTCCAGATGTACCACAATTTATTCGTCCAGTCACCTTCTGAAGGCATCTTGGTTGCTTCCAAGTTTTCAACTCCTTTGGGTAAATACTAAGAAGCACGACTGCTGAGTCTCATGCTAAGGCGTAATTTAGTTTGGTGAGAAACTGCCAAACCGTCTTCCGAAGTGGCTTTTTTTTGCATTTTGCATTCCCACTAGGGCCAGTGGTCTTTGATTCATTTATTCCCAAAACAGCCACTGAGCATGCCATGGTGGATAGAACAGAAGTGGTCCTGCCCCCCTGGAGTTTGCAGTCTCCCGGGGAACTTGCTAGAGATTATCAGAGAAGGCATCCTGAAAGAGGAGTTGCTTCCTGGAGGTGTTTCAGGAAATGGCTGAGAGAGGACTGGAAAAGAGTTCCCTACAGTATCCTTTCGGGGAGGGCATCCTGGAAGAACGAAAGGTCCTTCCCATGTCCCGAACTATAAGGGAGGAGAAGAGCTGTCCCCGAGGCGCAGCTGGCTTGATGACGGAGAGCGATGTGACAGAATGGCGTTGACCACTGAAGGATGGCGTGTCCCTCCCCACGTGGACTTCAAGCATTTACATTCTCTGTCCCCAGTGTTATCCCGTGATACTAAGGAGCCAGTCATAGTTGTTTCAAAGGAAATGAATCTCAGGGATCAGCTGTCCTGGTGCTTTTCACATATTTTTAACCACTGAAATCCTTCCTCCAGTGAAATCTTAGATGAAATCTCACTGTGTCCATCAAACAAAGGTGGGTGTATTCATTTTCTATCACTGCTGTAACAAACTGTCACAAACGTAGTGGCTAGAAACAACACAAATGTGTTATCTGGAGGTCAGAAGTCGTATGATGAAGGTGTCAGCAGGGAGTGTTCCTCTCAGAAGGCCCTAGGATAGAATCTGTTTCTTTGCCTTTTTCCAACGTCTGGAGGTCCCCTACATTCCTTATCTCAAGGTGCCTTCCTCCATCTTCAAAGCCAGCAACACTGCATCTTCAAATCTCTCTCTCACTCTTCATCTTGCACCACATTTCCTTCTCTCACTGTGGCTCTCCAGCCTCCCTCTTAGAAGGAGCTTTGTCTAAATGTCCATTGACAGATGAATGGATAAAAAAGATGAGGCGCGTGCGCGCACACACACACACACACACACACACACACAATGGAATACTACTCAGCCATTAAAAAGAATGAAATATTGCCATTTGTAGCAACATGGATGGCCCTGGAGATTGTCATACTGAGTGAAGTAAGTCAGGCAAAGAAAGACAAATATCATATCACTTGTGTGTGGCATCTAATAAATGGTACAAATGAACTTATTTACAAAACAGAAACAGACTCACAGCCATAGGAAACAAATTTATGGTTACCAAAGGGGAAAGGGGAAGAGAGAAAAATTAGGAGTTTGAAGTTAGCAGACACAAACTATTACATATAAAAGAGATAAACAACAAGGCCCTACTGTAGAGCACAGGGAACTATATTCAATATCTTGTAATAAACTATAATGGAAAAGAATCTGAAAAAGAAGATATGTATATAGTTGGAATCACTTTGTTGTTCGCCAGAAACTAACACAACATTGTAAATCAACTACACTTAAATTTTAAAACAATTTTTAAAAAGAAATAAACCTGCCCCTGTTCGAAGATAACATGATCGTCTATATAGAAAATTCAAGGAATTTACAAAAACCACAGCTAATAACTGAGCTTAGTAAAGTTGCAAGGTAAAAGATAAATTTTAAAAGTCAACTGTATATGTAATTTAAATTGTTTGTAATGTATTTTTCCGTTGTAATTTTCATATATTTATTACTAGTAATCACAAAACAATTTTGAAAAAAATAAAGTGGGAGGAATCATCAAAAAAAAAAAAAAAAAAAAAAGAAGCTCTGTGATCCCTGAATGCACCTGGATAAGCAAGGATCATTCGCCATCTCGAGATCAACCACATCTGCAAAGTCCCTTTTGCCATGTAAGGAAACATATTCCTCGGGCCCAGTGAAGGTAGATATCTTTGGGGGGCCATTATTCATCCTACCACAGTGAGACTGTCCTGGTCGGAGCACATGTGGAAGATGGAGAGCCCTAAGACCTAGGAACACTGAAATGCTGCACAGACCACAATTTTAAAGCAACTGATCGGAGCCCTTCCTCAGATCGTGGATGATGAAACAAAAGTCCAGAGGCAGGAAGTGACTTATTTTAGGACCCACACAATTTTATGGAAGATCTAGGATTAGGATCGACTCCTGGTCCCTTGCCCTTTCCCCTAAACCCACTACTGTAAAAGCTCTTCCCAAGAACTATACCCAACAATGATTAAAAAAAAAAAAAAAAAAAAAAAGCAGCAGAGTTTTGGTACAGTACAAGCCATGGTCAGAATTGCCATGGAGTTTTGCAAAATGAAGACATACGTGAGGTTTCCTTGGGTCCTGGAAAGCTGACATCCTGTTATGAATTGGAAGGCCTTCCACTCTGTAAACATCTTAGTAAAGAAAATCCCGGTTGCTCAATAGCTAACCGCTCATATCATAACACAGAAGAAGCCCGTGCTGTCCTAATAGGACCTGAAGACCCCTGGCAGCATCCACAGAGACCAGAAGGCCTGTGTGTCATCCAGACCACTTGTCCTCACATTCTTGGCCTCATGAGTAACCCAAATGCTCCCACCACACACCCCCTCTCTTTATTTCATGTCATTTATCACTTTTTTCCTTAGTTTCAAATATGAGCCACAAGTTAAAGGCTTTGCAAAAGACTAGACTCTCTGACATTTAGGGGATCTGGTGTTTATTAAATTGGGAGATTTAAACTGACTGTGATTTGTTCTTAATTTAGAGCAGTGACAGACAAATGCCTGCAATGTGTGTGTGTGTGCGTGTGTGTGCGTGTGTGTGTGTGTGCGTGTGTGTCTGTTGTATTTGTACAGCATCCAGGATCCAGGCACATTTGGGGGAGTAAATAGTTTAAAGATCCAGGCAGCCACAGTTGGAGGGAAAGGAAACTCAATGCACATTTGAAATCAATTATCCTGTGAGTTAAGTGGGGCAGTTGGCCAAAGCAGAGGGGTCCCACTTCCTGATGCTACCACATCTGTGGGCTCACTCCTGGAGATGCCTGGTAGACGAAAACGTCTTTCGATAATACATGAGAGGGTCATTTCAATCTGCTCATCTCTGGAAAGACACGGAGTCTGGCTTCGAGGAGACAGATGCATGGGCCACACTCCTTCCCCTTGGGCCCTGGGTCTCTCCTGACCACGCTGGTAATAATCGCCCGGCCTTCTCAGTGTGACTCAAATCATTGATCCAACACTCGGTATGTGCCAGGCACTGCGAAGTACTTTATGAAGGTCTTTTAATCTTCATATTTGAGTTCGGTAATATCCTATAGTAAAACTAACTTCACAGCTTAAAGCAATCACAGCTCAGAGATGTTAACTGCCTAAGACCCTTGCCAGTGGTATAAGGTGGGATTTTAACATTAGATTTATCTGACTCCTAAATCTATATTCTTACCCGCACATCATCACGTGTACTAGGTCTTTACCCCTAGGCTAAATGCTGGAGGTAAAATATGAATATAGACATAAACTCTGCCCACCAGGAGATCTGTCTGTCTCAAGCAGTGAACTATTTAATTTACTCATCTCTGGGACTCCCCTGGTGGTCCAGTGATTGAGACTCCGCACTTCCAGCGCAGGGGGCCTGGGTTCGATCCCTGGTCAGAGAACTAGATCCCACATGCATGCCGCAACTGAGACGTCCACATGCTGCAACCAAAGATCCCGCACGAGGCAATGAAGATCCCTCGTGCCACAACTAAGACTTGGTGCAGCCAAAGAAAGAAAGAAAGGTTAAGAAAAAACCAAACGAAACTGATTCATCTCTTAATTCAGCTAGTATACAAGGGGTGCATCAGAGGATCCAAATGCGCACCGGACCGAGACGTTGCCTGTCCATGTGGACCGCCATTGGGAGGAGGGGTCCCAGGTGGTCAACGAATGAACACGTAAATACAGTAAATAGCTGCAGATGCTAATCAGTGCTGGGAAGGACATAATCAGGCTGCCACAGTGGAGAAGAGCCGTTGACACTGTCCCACAAGGAAACGCATCATTTTGTAAGGTAATGAGCTTCACGCCTCTGGGCAGTATTTAATCAAAGGCTGGGTAACCCACAGACGATCCTGCCATGATGGGAAACCACTAAAGATCAAGGGAAGCAGAACTCCATCAGCTTGATTCCTTGTGGAGCTCATTTCAACTGGAGGCAGGACGGATGGGACATTCCCCAAAGCCAGAGGGGAGATTCTGGAAGAAAGGATTTGGGTTATTGATTATTATTCACGAAAACTGGGTTGGTGCCAGGAACTTATCGAGTGTAGATTACGGTGATGGAGGGAGAAACAACAGAAGAGAAACTGTTTAAATGAGTGGAGGAGGGGAGGTAGGAGGACACACCAAAGTCATCGCAGGAATGGCAGGAAAGGCGGGAAGCTCTGGGTTCAGGCTGAGTTCAGGCTCGACTGAGATCGTTATCGGATCCTAATCACTCAACTCTGCAGAGCTGGGCCCACAAGAGAAGGGCGGCTGATTATCCGCTCACATGTTGGGTTCCTATGCCCCTTCAGACCAGACACATGTCCGGTCTGGGGTGGAAACAGTACAGGCACTTAAGGAGCGCTTCATCTTAAGAGAGGGAACTGTTTTGCTTTTGTCAAACTGGTTAATTTGCCCCAAATGTTAAAACCCTCTCCTTCTCTTGAAGGATCAGCGTTCAAACAGCCAGACCAGGGAGAGTTAAACCAAACCTCTCCTGGGTCTCCCCTCTCCCTCTGGGTCCCACCAGCATGTTCCCACAGAGGAGAGATGAAGGATTTTTCACTTGCAGAAGGAAGAAAAGTTCCGGGGTGAGCTGGGTCCAAATGGCAGTATTCTATAGAACATCAGGTGTCATCAGTTATCTATCTGTCTGTGGTTCAGTTCAGACATTTCAGTGTTCCCGCCCCCAGTAATAACATCCTGGGTTTCGGGCCTGAAGTTAAGAATTCTACGATTTTTGAAAACCCCTTTCTGCGAAAAGGAGGAAAAGGAGAAGTGTGTATTTCAAATTTTTAAACTCTGGCACAATTCCAAGACTTATTAAAGCACACACACACACACACACACACACACGCGTGCACACACAGACACAACATAGAGCCAAGAATTTCTGCTACACTCTTTTTTTTTTTTTTTTTTTCTTTTTTTTTTCCTGCGGTACGCGGGCCTCTCACCGCTGCGGCCTCTCCCGTCGCGGAGCACAGGCTCCGGACGCACAGGCTCAGCGGCCATGGCTCACGGGCCCAGCCGCCCCGCGGCACGTGGGACCCTCCCGGACCAGGGCACGAACCCGCGTCCCCTGCATCGGCAGGCGGACTCTCAACCACTGCGCCACCAGGGAAGCCCTCTGCTACACTCTTGATGTGCGTTTTCTCATGTAATCCCTACAACAACCCAGTGGGGTAGGGACTTAAGAGTATCATCCTCCCTTCATTTTATAGCTAAGAGAACCGAGGCTTCAGGAGATTAAACGCATTGCCCTAAGTTCACACAGATGGTAAGCGGTAGGGCCAGGATTTGACAGGTTCTACCTCCCTCTAGGGGAGTGGTTCTCAACCAGGGCCAATCCTGCCCCACCCCCCCAGGGGACATTTGGCCACGTCTGGAGATATTTTGGGGGGCGGATGCTGCTTTCATCTAGTGGGTTAAGGCCAGGGATGCTGCTAAACATCCTACCAGGCTCGAGACAGCCCCCGACAACAAAGAATCATCCAGCCCTAAATATCAACAGGGCTGAGGCTGAGAAATCCTGGTTTAGAGGCTGTGCTGTGAAATATTACATTCCATCTGGCTTTGCTGTTTTCCTATCAATCTTTTCCTTTTAGCACAAATCCCTCTAGGATTTATTTCAAGACCACTGGACCACACATGGTTGTATGAAGCCACCTCCAGGCCTTCTTGCCATCAGATGAGAAACATCACAGTATCCTGGCATGGACTTCTCTCTCGTATGTTTAGAACTGTGAGATGCCTTCTGCCTCAGGGAAAGCAGCCTCAGGTCCACATTTTCTCTTACTATCCGAACAGTAACCATGTGAAGTGAGAAATTACCCATTTAACAGCTGAGGCGCTGACTTGCTCAAGGTCAAGCAGCTAGAAATTCCCAGAACTGAAACCGCACAAGCCCCGCCCCGCCCCCGCCGATTCCCCCACCTGCATCCTTCCCTACGGTGGAGGCTCTCAGGCTTTAATAAGTTTTGCATCAATTGCAGGGCTGGCTTTTGAAGCTCCAGCCCCACCCCCAGAGCTCTGATTCAGGAAGTCCAGATTGGGGTCCAGGCATAGGCATTTCTAACAAGCTCCCCACGGGGTTCTGATGCAACTATCGCATGGACCAAATTTTGAGGACTGCTGCTCTCGAGAATACTGGATATGAAGTGCATTTAACTGCAAAAATAAGAGCAAAGATGTTGATTATGTTTATTTTATAGTAAAAGTAATAAATGGGATGCAGATGAGCACACGTGTGCATGTGTACCCGGAGAGGGGACAGGCAGCCTTCAGGGGTCTCAAGAGTAATGACAAAAGTGTTGCCTTGAGCGCCAAGAGGATTGAATTTTCTGACCCAATTTTGCCACATAGAGCTTTCTGATCTTGGGCTTTCTCCTGGTCTCTTAAGCCTTTATTCTGTCATCATTTACTATTTGTTAATAAAGCAGCACTAAAATTAATGATGTGCTTTTTAGAATGGTATTGGCACTAGACATTAACGTACGGGACACACTTAATACAGTTACGAAGATCCACTCAGCTCTACTCAATAAATGCTTTTGGTTGTTGTTTTCAGGAAGTGTGTCAATTGAGTCAGTTCAGCTTAAGTCTATGCAACACCAAGCACATGGCGTTTCCCCTTCGGCGGAGCAAAGATCACCCACAATCCAACAGCAGCTCGACGAGATGAAGCCCCATCCCCCCACCACGCATTCCCCTGCCCAGTGAACCAGAATAAGCAGCATCGCCAAAGCATCTGAAATATTTTTAAATTTATAAACATGCCTAAAGCAAAAGCACGCCTTTCCGGATCTGAGGAGAGCGCGCCAGCTGCCCCTTTCTCTCTCTTTCTTTTTATCTGACTGGGCTGCAAGCGAGATTTTCATGAATGAAATGGAAGAGAGATGTCAAAACGTGGTCTGATGATCACAATTAGAGTTTTCCTCTGTACTGGTGTGATTATGTCTGTCCTGAAAACCCCACCCAAGTCAAGGCGTTCAGCTCCATCAGAGGAAGAGTGGGAGCTTCTCCAAGCCCCATCACAAACCACGCGGAGGTCCAGCAGGGGCGCAGGAATGCACGAGGTCTGGTTCCTGACTCAGGGCAGCACGGGGCAGGGCGGCCAGACAGGCAGCCACGCTCATTCCATCAACACCTATCCACTGAGCTCTCAGCCTGTACTAGGCACACATAAACGTGCAGCACGTAATAGCGACAGTGCAGACGTGAGGCCTGTCCTCAAGATGCTTAGAGCCTGGTTTGGTGTCAAAATCACTAGGAGGGGACATTCAACAGGAGAGCCAGCCAGTGCAACTCACCACTGCCAAGGTTATGAATAACAAGAAAGGGCTGAGAAAATGTCAGAGACATAAGGAGGCCAGAGAGACATGAGGACTTAATGCAATACGGTGCCCTGGATTGGATCCCGGAACAGAACAAGGACACTTGTGGAAAAACCGGCGAAATCCAAGCCTGGAATTTAGTGAACAGTAAGGTCAATGTCAGTTTCTTAGTTGTGACAAAATGCCCTGCAGTGGGTGTTTTAACTTGCAGGAACTAATGGAGAAGAAAAATGTTAACAGTGTGGGGGGCAGTAGCGTGGAGTATAAGGGAAACCTCTTACTATCTTTAAGACTTTTCTGAAAATCTAAAACTGTGTCAAAATTAAAAGTATGTTTTTGCAAACACTGGGGAAGTTCTGATACAAATGCATACCTCTTGGTTCTCATCCAGAAAATTCTGCAGTAAGTCTATCTTTCATTTCTTAGATTGGAAGCAACAAAACCTGACTCTGCTAGCTGTCCTTTCTGAGGCTGGGATGTTCAGCTGTCCTTCTATTAGATGAGATAACAGAGGTTGTCCTGACATGAGATATTATAAGTTCTTTCCATATTTTCCTTTTAAAATGGAATTTAGCCAAAAAGCAGTGGGTATTTTAGGAACAAATGGATGAAACTTCAGGGAACTTTTTCTGTCCTTTTGTTGCCTGCTATTCAGAATGCCAGAGAGAATGACATGTGTCACTTTCTTGTCCCTCGATGAGACATGGCAAAGCATCTTCCATGATTACCGGACCAAGAGTGAATGCGAATTGGTGAGGAGAAACGTCCCACAGGGAAATTAGGATGCTGTTTCTGGAAAGATTGGGAATAAATGCTGGGCAGCACAAAGAACAGGTAACCACACCTGCAGGGAGGCTGAGGAATCTGCATTTTAACAGGAACCCTCCCCTGCCCCCATGGGATTCTTTGGCAAAGGACTGAAGGCTCTCACCCGAGAACTGCTGGTCTAGTGGGGCAGACAGACCCAGACATGATATGAAGCAGATGCTAGTTGTCTTATGTAATAGGAGCCTAGAGGGAGAGAGAGAAAGACTGATCTTGACCACAGAGATGAGAGCACGCACTAGGGAAAAAGTGGCAGTGAGTAGGGTCCTGAAATGTGGCTAAGATCTCAGAGGTGGGGGCTCACGGTGTGAGGAGTTCCTTATTTATATCTTCCCTTCGAAATAAAAAAATCAGAGCAAAGGAGAAGAGGAGCAGTTGTGGTCCAGGGTGGCTAGACCCTGGGAAGCACGGGGGGACGCAGGCAGAGATGGGGTGGAGAACAGCCCATTCCGGTGGGAGGAGAGCTCCCAGACGTCCTGCAAGGTGCTGCCCTGCTCCTGGGACCTCCTGCCCACAGAGCAATTCGCACGGGCCTCCCTACACCCAGATCCTCTGGCTCTCGCTTGTGCCTACGTAGACTACCAACTCCCCGAGGAAGAAACGGACTGCAGGAAGACAAAGGAGGAGGAGGGCGGGATATGACTTAGGACCTGAACTACAGCTAGTTGCCCTGGGAACTAAAGGATGGCGGGAGATTTGGCAAAATAAAGATGGCAAGAATTGGATGGATGTGAGAAATTATGGAGATACCATTTCTGACTTCCACTCACTCAGGGGATCAGAGGTGAATGGGTGTGCTTTGCTACGGAGACGCACACAGGCGTGGGGTCCGGGAGCCCCGATGAACAAGGAGGGGCCGCTCACCTCCATGCTTTGGGCAAGGTCATCAGGGTGGAATGCCAGAAGAGCTGTCCAGATGAACCAAAAGAGCCAGCGTCCTTTTGCTGGGACAATGGTGCTGAGTTTCAAGTGTGAAGAGTAAAGGAAATACAGAGTTCAAGGGCTGATCAGTGAGGTCTACTGTCAGGACGATCACACTCTGCTGTCAGAATAAGGTTGAGGAAAGAGGGCAAGAAACGAAATGTGAGTAGTAAGCGGGCCTGTAAGGCTCCATGTTATGTGACTGACATTCCTGATGGGTGTGCCAACACATTTTACAGATAGGAAAACTGAGGCCCAGAGAGAGACCCTGGTCCAGGGTCAAGAGATATTTATCAAGCGCCTCTGTTAGGAACTGAAGATACCAAACCCTTGCTCTTGAGGGGCATAGATTCAAGTAGGGAATCAGACACTAAATACATGAACATATAATATAATGCCAGGCTATTTCTAGAAAAACAATGGAATAAATGCAGGGCGGCAGCAGAGTAAGGAGATGGGTAGGCAGGCAGAGAGATTTGCTGTCACCCTGAATTTCTTCCTTTTGATTCAGGATATCAAACTTTGTAAAATATAAGAGAAGGATAATTAGATTACTTAGAAGACAAATTGTGAATTAACCAAGTAGAGTTTGGACCATGAGGGGATCATTTTATGATGAGTGAGAACCGTCGAGAACAGCCTGGGAGGGTCGACTAGAATCAGAAAGACCTGGGGTTGAGTCTCAGCAACTCTACTGTGTGACCCTGTGCAAGTTACTTAACCTCTTTGATTCTCTTTGAATCTTATCTGTAGAGTAGATACAGGGATACTTCTTCAAACGTCTGTTCTGAGGATTAGGAATAACGTACGTAAAGTGTTAGTAAAGATATTCTTGTAGGTCACACAAATTGTCAAAAAAAGTAGAAACCTTTGTTTCCTCTCCTGGGAGATGAGTCTGAAAACCCAGCCAGTACTGTCTCTCTCTCTCTCTCTCGACAATTTAAATTGAATTCAATGGATGGAGATGATTTAATGTAAACAGTGTAACTCAGAAGAAGCTGTGTATTACTTCCTGCTATCTCATCCCATAAAAGGCCCTGGTTTCTGTAGTTGCTAAGATCTGACTGTCCCATTCTTCCTTCCATCCAATGAGCCAGTCCACATGCTTCTAGTAAATTCCCTTTTTGCTCATTACCCGGAGAAGTTGCTTCTAAAATATACTTTAACTGATTCAGTTAATATTACTAATATTATTAGGAGTGTTTGTATCCCTAATATGGAATGTTTTAATCACCACATATCATTGTTACACTGAATATTAGTGCTATCATCTTTCTCAAAAGTAAACATCCTAACTGGGTCCTAGGTTCGGGGATGATGGAAACACATTAGGACTCTACATATATTAATAGATACTAGGTTGCTCCTCTCCCACCCACCCATCCTTGATAGCTGAGGAAACGCCATATGCTTTGTCTAAAATGCAAAGGACACTAATAAGATCTTGACCTTGAGAGGAAAGACTGAAGCTTCAACAGCTTTCCTGCACACTGCAGTGGATGCTGAAAAAAATCCTGGATTTGGGGCTTCCCTGGTGACGCAGGGGTCGAGAGTCCGCCTGCCGATGCAGAGGACGCGGGTTCGGGCCCCGGTCCGGGAGGATCCCACATGCCGCGGAGCGGCTGGGCCCGTGAGCCACGGCCGCTGAGCCTGCGCATCCGGAGCCTGTGCTCCGCAACGGGAGAGGCCACAACGGTGAGAGGCCCGCGTACCACAAAAAAAAAAAAAAAAATCCTGAATTTGAATGCCCATCTCCGAAGTGTGGAGCTCAGAGGGGAAGAAGTAGGAACTCAAACCCCAGAGGTGCAAGGGTGCTAAGACTGGAAGGGCCCTTGTAGATCCATCAAATATCCTGTGTTTCTTAGACAGGAGTAGATGTGTGTGTCCATCCCACTCCAAAATCTGATTATATTTTATCCTACTGCTGTGCCAATTTGACTCGGAGACTGTTAGGTTAAGATGAGAATAAACACAAACTTCCATGGATGTGTGTGGTCTCTTGTTAATCCTTAAGAAACTTCTCTCTTTAGCTCAGTTGGCTCGAGCTCCGTCTCCAGCTGTTCAGAGTGGATGCCAACCCATTTTACAAATGGGAAGACTGAGGCCCAAACTGGTCCAGGGTCACACAGAGAACAAGGATCAGGGCCGATCTTAGAACCAGGCCTCCTACTTTTCCAGCCCAATTAGGAAGACAGGGAGTTAAAGGGAGAAGAAAACATTGTGGTGGCTTTTGTTTTAAATCAAGTGTCATTTTTTTTTCCGGGTATACTCTTGGTGTTTTGATCTGCAATTTGGAGGAGGTAGACTCGTCCTGAGAGCTGTGCTTTTCTCCACCTTGTGGTGCTCCATTCCCATCCCTGCCCACGACTGCGGAAGGGCCCACAGGGCTGGTCTAACAATGCAAACTAAACCTACTATTGATTTGTGAACGCCTGCTGGATTGCCAGGCAAAGTTGGAGCTTCTTGAACGGGCTTTGGTAGAAGAAATCTGAATCGTCAAAAATAATCCTAGGGCTTCCCTGGTGGCGCAGTGGTTGAGAGTCCGCCTGCCGATGCGGGGGACGCGGGTTCGTGTCCCGGTCCGGGAAGATCCCACATGCCGCCGAGCGGCTGGGCCCGTGAGCCGTGGCCACTGAGCCTGCGCGTCCGGAGCCTGTGCTCCGCAACGGGAGAGGCCACAACAGTGAGAGGCCCGCGTACCGCAAAAATAAATAAATAAATAAATAATAATTCTAAATAAGATCTGTATCTATTGGAGGCCTGAGATGATAGCTCCTTATATGTCCTCCAAAGGTGCCTTTCACACAGCTTCCTCCCACCTGAATCCCCAACCAGTTAAAATCCTAGCCATTCTTTTTCATTATTAAATATTGAAGATACCCCTTGGAAGCATGTGAATGTGTTTTCTTTAAATAATATTTAAGAGAAATAATATTCCTTTTAAGTAATTTTGATTATATGTCTATTTAAACATTTTCTCCTAAATTTTCTGTTTACCATTTCCTAAGAAATTTATGTTATTATGAACTCTTCACAGATGTCATTTAGGAAAGCTGCATAACTTTGATCCAGTAACAGTTCCATAATCACCCCCTGGTTGTGGGTAATTGAGATCATTTTTGCTTTTTTTTTTGGCTAATAATTTAATTAATAAATATGAGCATCTTTTTTTTTTTCTAGTCCTTCAAATAGATTACAAAAATGGAAGAGCTGACATGCCAGACTCCCTGTAGGGTGTGAATGTGGCCATCTGAGCTTCTTCTTCCCAGCCGTGGAGAATTTCATTGAAGAAAAAAAAAAAAAAATGACTTGCCAACTGATCGATAAAGCCTAACAGTTCACTTATCTTCTGTTTAGTCCCGAAGTCAAACTTTTGTCCATGTTCTCCAACCAGTTACACTCCTTCTTTGGTAAATACTTTTGTATTCCACTGTCCTTCTATTTTCCAAGGCCTTTCGTACATCCTACTTCTCCCATTAGGGGCTTTCAACGTGTCCGCAGCACACAGGAATCCTCCACAGTTCCGAGCGCCCAGAGCACAATCAAATCGCAGTAATTACACGTGACGGTAAAGAAAGCACTTGGGTAGGAGTATGATCTCCAAGGACGGAGTGAGCACCGCTTTGCTGCTCAGACACCGTGCGCACTTGGTCAGTGTTGAAGGAAGGGAGGAGGAGGCGGGGCAAGAGGGAAGGCAGGCCGACATCTTTCCGTCCTCACCTGGCCTTCAGGAGGCTGGGGGTCACAGCAGGGGAGAGATACCAGGAGATCTGGGTCTGCAAGCTGAGTAAGTACCTGCACTCCACCTTCACCAAACTCACAGGCTATCATGGCATCAACACTGCTTCCCTACGGACTACAGATGGGACCTGGCCGACTTCTGTGTAACACACTGAAGGCTTTGCAGAGGCAGGGCTAAGTCATTAATGAAAACCTACAAGGCACTCTTCAGAGGAGCCAACTTTTAAACAACTCTGGATTCCCAACATAAAGGCCAATCCCATGGCAAACCACAGTTAAGAAAATATCGCACTCGAAAACAAAAAGCCTGTAAACAGATTCTTCTAGCTGATCCTTGTTTCTAGTGGCCCTTTTCATTGTCAGTTATGTAAGAAGTTTCATTCCATCTTCTTTATAGTATCTCACCTCTAATGATGCCGAGCTATTGCCAGATCTAGATGTGGGAAGAGGAATCACTCCAGCCCATTTTTTTAAGTTAACCTCTTGTCCTCTAGGCTTATCCCATCCCAGAAAATGAAAGCCATATATTTTAGCATCTGTATGCCAAATTCTATGTGTAATTCGGTGGAAAATCCCTAGCAATAAAGGGAGAAGCTATAAAATGACCCGCAGTTCCCCGAGTCCCTGGAAACCTTAGATAACATTTTGCAAACTTCCCAACTTTTTCCTTAAACCCCACTTGAATCTCAAACCTCAGAGTGAATCTCACTGCTGCCTGAAACTACACCACAGATCCAGTGTTGCTGATTATCACAGGACCAGGGGCGAAGGCCAGGATGGGCCTCTGTTTGCTTTGCGAACAGTTAGGTATAGTAAGGAATCTGAAACTTACGTATATTAAGGAACCTGAACCTCCACTCCAAAGACCAATGGATCGAGAAGTCTGATAAAGTGTGTGACCCTGTGTGTGTGTGTGTGTGTGTGTGTGTGTGTGTGTGTTTGTTGGAGGAGAGGGAAATTGAGGACAGCAGCTCTGACTTAGTTGGTCTAATGCCAAACACAGCAAGAGAGACAATCATGAGTCCATCATCTATTTTAATGCTGTGACGTAATTTGCTATTATTTGCCCAGTCCTATGCGAGGTATCGTTTTGCTTTTTTAAGATGCAGATATGTGATTTGTCCTTATACAAGGTAAGTATGTTGGAGCATATATGTGGGATGTGTGTGTAGAGGTTAACATTCATTAAACACTACTCAGTGTCCTCATATTACACGCTATAAACACTGCTTCTTTAGCACCTTATGCATTACGGGTTACCCTCCTCTGTGAAATGGAAATAATGATAGCCACATCTAAAAGGTAAACAACTTTCCTAAGTAGTGGGAGAGCTAGGATGTGAACACAACTGTTCCCACTACATCGGGATCCATGAGGCCACACCCATCATCCAATATTAATAATGACCCCTGTCGTGTGTAGACTGCTTTAAGGGTTTATGTCATGCTTTCCGACACGGTGTCTCCTACAGTCCTCTCAGCAAAACTGTGACCTTATCACCCCATTTTAGAGAGGAAGAGATGGAGACGTGGAGACATGAAACTTTATTTAGGAAGGTAACTATGGGTAACACAGAAACACACGGGGCAAAACAGGAATCCCCAAGCACGGAAATTGAGTCCAGTCATTCTGCTTAACACCTGTGGTCCTCAGGATGCCACCTCAGCATCTTAAGGTGCAGCCAAGGCTCTGATGACCCAGCCTCGGTGCCTCCTCCTACACCCTCTCTCAGCCTCCAACCTCCACATTGCAGCCGCAACAAACTCTCTTCAGCTCCTCTGCATCACCATAGTGTCTCTAAGCACTGGGCCCCCTGCATGTTCTTTTCTCTCTCTGGAACGTTCCAGCTCCCACCACACCTCTTCCCATTTCCATCTGCTTAACCTCCACACCCTGCTGCCCTCTCACTTTACAGGTCACTTCCTCAGGGATGCCTTCCCTGAGTCCCACGAGTGTGTCCGAGACGGCCCTCCCGTGGGCCTCCCCAGCCCAATTCCTCCCCGACACAGCACTTGGTGTGCAATATCGTGATGGACTCCGTATTTCACCATATCCCAACCATAACTCCATAATCTTCAGGAAGGCGGGGTCTGCAACACCCCGATGGCCCTACAGGGCTGACCCACTATGAATGTATCCCAATGCTTTGACCACTCTTAAGAGTTTCTATTCCTTTCTCAGGCAGCAGGATGGAAAGAAGGCCTGAGAAAGTTAAGGGGGACTCTTTGGGTGAGGTCAGGCTAGACTCTGATCTCAAATGGTGGGCTGCATTTGCAGAGGGAAGGGAAGAGGAAAGGACATCCTCCACTGGGGGAACAGCGTCCGGTCTGTTGAGCGTGACATTTCCATGGAACAGAGAGGAGCTTGGTCAGGCTCAAGAGGAAGCTCAGGTCTTCCCTGTGTTAGAGCCCATGCTCTCTCCACAGAGAGTCCCACATAATAACGTATGTTAATCTTGTGTCCTGCAACCTTGCTGAATTTATCAGTTCTAGTAGTTTTTGTGTGGAGTCTTTAGGGTTTATATATATATATATATATATATACAGTATCATATCATCTGCATATAATGCCAATTTTACCTCTTCCCTTCCAATTTGGATACCTTTTCTTTCTTTTTTTTTTTAAACATATTTATTGGAGTATAATTGCTTTACACTGGTGTGTTAGTTTCTGCTTTATTAGAAAGTGAATCAGCTATACATATACATATATCCCCATATCTCCTCCCTCTTGCGTCTCCCTCCCACCCGCCCTATGCCACCCCTCTAGGTGGTCACAAAGCACCGAGTGATCTCCCTGTGCTATGCAGCTGCTTCCCACTATCCACCTACTTTACACTTGGTAGTGTATATATGTCCATGCCACTCTCTCACTTCGTCCCAGCTTACCCTTCCCCCTCCCCGTGTCCTCAAGTCCACTCTCTACATCTGCCCCTTTATTCCTGTCCTGCCCCTAGGTTCTTCAGAACTTTTTTTTTTTAGATTCCATATATATGTGTTAGCATACGACATTTGTTTTTCTCTTTCTAACTTACTTCACTCTGTATGACATTCTCTAGGTCCATCCAACTCACTACAAATAACTCAATTTCCTTTCCTTTTATGGCTGGGTAATATGCCATCGTATATATGTGCCACATCTTCTTTATCCGTTCATCTGCTGATGGACACTTAGGCTGCTTCCATGTCCTCGCTATTGTAAATAGAGCTGCTATGAACATTGTGGTACATGACTCTTTCTGAATTATGGTTTTCTCAGGGTATATGCCCAGTAGTGGGATTGCTGGGTCATATGGTAGTTCTATTTTTAGTTTTTTAAGGAACCTCCATACTGTTCTCCATAGTGTCTGTATCAATTTACATTCCCGCCAACAGTGCAAGAGGGTTCCCTTCTCTCCACACCCTCTCCAGCATTTATTGTTTGTAGATTTTTTGACGATGGCCATGCTGACCAGTGTGAGGTGATACTTCATTGTAGTTTTGATTTGCATTTCTCTAATGATTAGTGATGTTAAGCATCCTTTCATGTGTTTGTTGGCAATCTGTATATCTTCTTTGGAGAAAAGTCTATTTAGGTCTTCTGCCCATTTTTGGATTGGGTTGTTTGTTTTTATGATATTGAGCCGCATAAGCTGCTTGTATATTTTGGATATTAATCCTTTGTCTGTTGCTTCGATTGCAAATATTTTCTCCCATTCTGAGTGTTGTCATTTTGTCTTGTTTCTGGTTTCCTTTGCTGTGCAAAAGCTTTAAAGTTTCATTAGGTCTCATTTGTTTATTTTTGGTTTTATTTCCATTTCTCTAGGAGGCGGGTCAAAAAGGACCTTGCTGTGATGTATATCATAGTGTTCTGACTACGTTTTCCGGTAAGAGTTTTATAGTGCCTGGCCTTACATTTAGGTCTTTAATCCATTTTGAGTTTATTTCTGTATACAGTGTTAGGGAGTGTTCCAATTTCATTCTTTTATATGTAGCTGTGAAGTTTTCCCAGCACCACTTATTGAAGAGGCTGTCTTTTCTCCATTGCATATTCTTGCCTCCTTTATCAAAGATAAGGTGACCATATGTGCATGGGTTTCTCTCTGGGCTTTCTATCCTGTTCTACTGATCTCTATTTCTGTTTCTGTGCCAGTACCATACTGTCTTGATTACTGTAGCCTTGTAGTATTTTCTGAAGTCAGGGAGCCTGATTCCTCCAGCTCTGTTTTTCTTTCTCAAGATTGCTTTGGCTATTCAGGGTCTTTTGTGTTTCCATACAAATTGTGAAATTTTTTGTTCTAGTTCTGTGAAAAATGCCATTGGTAGTTTGATAGGGATTGCATTGAATCTGTAGATTGCTCTGGGTAGTAGAGTCATTTTCACAATGTTGATTCTTCCAATCCAAGAACATGGTGTATCTCTCCATCTGTTTGTATCATCTTTCATTTCTTTCATCAGTGTCTTATAGTTTTGTGCATATAGGTCTTTTTTCTCCTTAGGTAGGTTTATACCTAGGTATTTTATTCTTTTTGTTGCAATGGTAAATGGGAGCGTTTCCTTAATTTCTCTTTCAGATTTTTCATCATTAGTGTATAGGAATGCAAGAGACTTCTATGCATTAAAGTAGTAGTATCCTGCTACTTTACCAAATTCATGCATTAGCTCTAGTAGTTTTCTGGTGGCACCTTTAGGATTCTCTGTGTATAGTATCATGTCATCTGCAAACAGTGACAGTTTTACTTCTTCTTTTCCTATTTGGATTCCTTTTATTTCTTTTTCTTGTCTGACTGCTGTGGCTAAGACTTCCAAAACTATGTTGAATAATGGTGGTGAGAGTGGGCAACCTTGTCTTGTTCCTGATCTTAGTGGAAATGGTTTCAGTTTTTCACCACTGAAAACGATGTCGGCTGTGAGTTTGTCATATATGGCCTTTATTGTGTTGAGGTAAGTTCCCTCTATGCCCACTTTCTGGAGGGTTTTTATCATAAATCGGTGTTGAATTTTGTTGAAAGCTTTTTCTGCATCTGTTGAGATGATCATATGTTTTTTCTCTTTCAATTTGTTAATATGGTGTAACACATTGATTGATTTACGTATATGGAAGAATCCTTGCATTCCTGGGATAAACCCCACTTGATCATGGTATCCTTTTGATGTGCTGTTGGATTCTGTTTGCTAGTATTTTGTTGAGGATTTTTGCGTCTATGTTCATCAGTGATACTGGCCTGTAGTTTTCTTTTTTTGTGACATCTTTGTCTGGTTTTGGATACCTTTTATTTCTTATTCTTGTCTTGTTGCTGTGGCTAGAACTTTCAATACCGTGTTAAATAGACGAGGTGATAGTGGGCATCCTTGTCTTGTTTCAGATTTTAGCGGGAAGGCTTTCAGCTTTTCAAGTCCCACATAATATGAACACCAGGTCCCTCAAGAGGAAAGAATGGAGCAGGATACTTAACATCCCACTTCTGAGAAACCAAGGGCACATCATCATCACAGCACAGATGCAATGGAAGGATTATGAGCAGGACTCTCTGGGTATGATGAAATCTGTGCTTTTGGTGTACTCCTCTGAATCCGTGGTGAAGGAAAGAAAAGGAGAGGAAGTGGGTGGCAACCTGGGAAAATATAATAAGCTATCTTGCAGTGGTCCAGGAGAGAGAATGAAAGGGAAGAGATGGTTAAAGAGGTATTTAGGAAGTGTTGGAGAGGAGGGGTAGGAACAGCAAGGCTGATCAGTAATTCAGATTGTTTTTCTCTGGACAAACAGCCCTGAGAAGAGGTATGCTGGTAAATCTTTAATAACTGGCTCTTGATGGAGGAGCTCTGGCTTGTAGGGCCATGGTGTAAATACTCCCACTATGTCCACTTCCCATGGTGTAAACACTCTCAGCACGGCTGATTTCAAGCTATCAGCATAACTTCTCCGAACTTAGAGTTGGGAGGAGTCGAGTACAGTCGGCTCTCGCGAGCCAGCAGGAACCAGTGCCAGTACGTCACTGGCCCTGAGATACAGACGGTCCAAGATGAGAGCAAAGTAAAAATGCCCCAGTGCCCAGGGGAGCGCTGCTCTACTTGGATGCTCAGCAGTTATTATAGGCCCAGAGTAAGTGACTGAGGATGCTAGTCTGGAGGATGAATCACCAACATAGCAGCTTCCACTTAACAATGATGTCTGAGACCAGGCACCATGCTGAGAAGCACTAACACAATGTCATTTCATCCTCAAAACCACTCTGGGGAGTAGGTATTTATTTTTCACAGATGAGAAAACAGAGGCAGAGAGAGGTTAACTTATTTGTTCAAAATCACAAAGCAAGTAGGTAAAAGGAGAAGAGATTTAAACATATGTTTGTCTAACACCAAAACCCAGGTTCTACTTCTCCTCAATGTCTCTTCCTACCAGATCAGAGTGGCAAGAGCTATAAGAGACTCACCTTAATGAGCGAAGTGGGGGGAAGAAAGTAAAGATTGATGCCCACAGTATAAACCTAACCCACATACACCGTACACGCTGAAAGCCCGTAACTCCCGCCAAACAGCAACACTACAGACCCCACCTCCAACCCCACACCAGATTCCTGATATGAGTTTCCTACAACCTTCCCCCTAGATTCCTGAAAGGGAAGAAAATGATAAAGCAATAGGAAAATGAGTTACATCTATTTCACAATAAATTAACAGCATTCCTCTGTATCTGTACCCTGGACACATATCTGAAACAGAAATACAGCCCTTGGCCCCACTTTCCCACTTCTCAGTCCTGCAGTACTTATCCCCCAGTCACTTCATAGCACCCAAACTGAATGTTCCTGATCATAGCAGCCCGAAGGGAGAATCAAGTTTCACATTTAATATGAGTCGCACCACCATTCTCAACAAGCACACACACCGTGATGAGGTGACGTTTAGATGGATGACGTACTTGCAGAGCCAACAAAACACGTCTTGCTCACACTGTTGTGTTTTTTAGTAAAGATGCAAAAATCAGTTAGGCTCACTGGTTGAGACCAACAGTTTCAGCGTCACTCAGACTAGGATTTGAGATGTCCATGTTAGAGGGAAAAGCTTGCTCTTGGGAAAGACGCAGGAAGCCAGAAGGAGGGGCAAACAGCTCAAGATAATGGGAATTCATCATCACAATGCAGATTGCGATGCCTTGGGTGGTGTGGTAGCCAGACTCCTTGACGACTCCCAAGACCCTCACTTCCTAGCTGGTGTTCATGCCTTTGTGCAGTTCCCTCTGATCATGAACACGGCAGAAATGACTGTATATGCCTTCCGAGGTGAGGTTATAAAGAACATAGCAGCTTCCCCCTTGCCCTCTCTTAGATGACTCCTTCTGGAGGAAGCAATGACCCCTCCATGGAAACACAGCAGCCCAGCGGAAAGGTCCACACATGGCGAGGCACTGAAACCTCTGGTCAGCAGCCAGCACTGACCTGCCAGGGATGAGTGTAAAATCTTGGAAACATAGACCTCCGGTTCCAGTCACCCCTTTGGACGACGGCAGCCCCAGCAGATGTCTTGAATGCAACTTCACAAGAGATTCTGAGCTGCTCCCAAATTCCTGACTCACAAAGACTGTGAGAGATGATACAGGTCTATTGTTGTTTTAATCTGCTAAGTTTGAGAGTAACTTGTTACCCAGAATACATAATCAATACAGATGGTGACGGAGGCTGGGTTCCCTGTAAGCAGAGCCTTAGGCTGGGATTTGAGGGCACATCATTTATTGAGGGAGTTCACTTCAGGAGAAACGTGTAAGGAGGGGGTAAGACAGGAAAGGAAGGAGAAAGGGCTGAACAAGGCTTGGGTATGTTTCGGCCTCTGCTTGGTCCAGGGTGGCTCCGGAACATAAATGGCACCACTGGGCTGTGTTCCTTGAAACGAGGGGATCAGGCTGTGGTACCCATACCTCCACCAGCCAATGGCTGTGGGCTCTCTCCGTTGGGACATAACTTCCTGGCTAAGGCAGCTCTTACCAGTGGGAGGAAATTCTCCACTCATTGAAAAGAGCAGCCAACTCTCCCCAAGCTGGGAGAAGGGCCCCCCCTGTTTGATAAAAGGCCTCTGGGCTGGGCTCCACAGCCCTGCTGCCAATGGGAACCCTTGAGTGACTTCTCTCTCCTACGGGGCTCCCCCTTTTGCTTCCCAACAGGCTGGCCCTGCAGGATTTCACCTCTCAAGCCGCTGTCCCTCTGCAGTGCTTTTTCTTATCTAGCAGGTTCTTTTACCCACTTGGAAGCAGAGATGCGTGAAGATTCCTGTGGGCTCCGGGGGCGTGAGTATATGTTTATGTCCCAGGAAGAGAAAATAGAAGAGTGCAAGGAAGAGGCACTGTGAGTCTGTGCAGAGGCTTCACGCAGGTTAACAATTCTAAGTCCAAGCATCCCTGATACCCTAACAAGCTGAGAAACTGCCACCCTCAGAATGGCCCCAAAGCTTTATGCTCCCGCCCCCACCCCCACCCCCGCCCCAGTGAGACCACCATGTCGAAAGCTGTGACAATACTCCCCGACTCCTTTCTCTGCTCCGGTGTTTTTCCTTAGCACTTAAAAACTTCAAATGCATGAAATAGTTGAACGATTCATCTTGTGTATTGTCTGTCTCCCCCTCTAAGCTCCACAGAGGTGGGATTTTTTTGTCTTTTTTGTTCCCTGTTCTATTCCTAGCACTTGAAACAGGTTGGTACACAATATACGCTGTCTCAATATTTATTGAATTAACACATAAGCAAATGGTTGCTTCACATTTGCACGCAAACACACATTCTGCTATTTACTGGCAGCCTGAGTCCCCCAACCCACAGCTCTCTGCCTAGAATCTGGCATGCCTTCAGGGGCCTCAGGGAACTCAAATGGTAAAAAGGGTTTACCTTTCTCTTTATTTTCTCTAGTTGTCCCTTTTCAGAAGCAACAGCTTATCTCTTCTTGAGAAAGGAAAAGTATCTCTGTTCAAAATATGATTTTGAGAACAGACTTGGGGTTGCCGGGGGGAGGGATGGACTGGGAGTTTGGGGTTAGTAGATGCAAACTATTATGTTTAGAATGGATAAACTACAAGGTCCTTCTATACAGCACGGGGAACTATATCCAATTTCCTGGGATAAACCACAATGGAAAAGAATATTAAAAAAGAATGTAAATATGTGTATAACTGAGTCACACTGCTGTACAGCAGAAATTAGCACAACATTGTAAATCAACTATACTTCAATTTAAAAAAAAAAAAGATGATTTGCAATCAGGGAGCCTGCAAAAACAGCTGTGCTGAGTCTTTCTGGGGGAACCCAGTGGAATGTGCGATGCCCAGCTGCCTCCAGGCTGTCCCCAGCGCTAATGAATTAGGTCCATCTTTACCATCAACTGGGGTCACAAGTAAGAGTATTGTTCTTGGACAAGAACACGGGTCCTCGAGAAACTCACACTTGGGGTGACCTCACTCGGAGGTCAGACTGTCTGTGTCTCTCCGGGGCAGACACAAGGAGAGTTTGAATTACAGTCTCAGGAAGCTCCCTCCTCTGTGAGCTTAGATTTGGACTTCCCCTAAGTCCCCACAGGAAAAGTAGGCAAAGTAAGGTGTCACTGAAAGAACTCAGGTCCAGAAAATGTTACAGGAGTCAACATCCATCAGGGTTTAAATTTAAAAGTGTGCATGCATAAGTGTGTGTGTGCTGGAGGGTGGGGGGAGATGGCAGGAAACATTAGAAAAGAGACAGCAAAATTCCTTAAATAAGACTTGAATCTCTGACTGAAAAGGTCTCTTGAGCTTGCCTACAGAGGAAGAGAATGGACCTCATCGTTACCCGCTAAGGGCTCGTGACACACTGCTACTGCCTGTCCCCTGAAAACACTGCTGACAAATCCTAATTTTCCAGATTCTTTCTTTTAAAGGCAATGAATTTTCTATGTATGATCATTCCATAATTTTGTAAACAGCTACCATACCAAATTCTTTTAAATTTGTAATAGTTTCTAATGTATGTTCTGGGTTTCCCTACAAAATCATTTTGTGTGTGTGTGCAAATAATAATGACTTTATACCCACTTTTAAAAAAAATGCAATGAAAATAGTTTCCATTTGTTGAGGACCCATTTTGTGTTAGGACCTGAGCTCTTTCACACTTTTCTCATCTTGAAAACAATGCTATGATATTTATGAGTAAAAGAAAGCCATGAGGGCTTCCCTGGTGGCGCAGTGCTTGCGAGTCCGCCTGCCGATGCAGGGGACACGGGTTCGTGCCTCGGTCCGGGAAGATCCCACGTGCCGCGGAGCGGCTGGGCCCGTGAGCCGTGGCCGCTGAGTCTGCGTGTCTGGAGCCTGTCCTCCTCAACGGGAGAGGCCACAACAGTGAGAGGCCCGCGTACCGCAAAAAAAAAAAAAAAAAAGAAAGAAAGAAAAAGAAAGCCATCAAAGCTCAGAGAGCTCAGGTGACTCTCCAGAAAGGGCAAGATCAAGACTCAGGTTGAAGTCTTCCCAACTCCAGTGGCTGTAGTGTCTGCCTCTGTTCAGCTGAGGGATGACAGGAAAGCTTAGCCATTCCTGCCTACTTGTTTATTTCCCTTTTCTTTATGTCCATTCCCCTCTGTCCCCTGCTTGCCTCTATACTTGAGGAAACTACATTTCCCATGTTCCATTGCCTTTGGACTCCTGGATGTGTTTGACCAATCAGAGGCACTGGCAGAAACTATTAGCTATAAACTAAGCTACAAGGATCTATTGTAAAAGATCGGGAATAGAGCCAATATTTTACAATAACTATAAGTGGAGTATAACCTTTAAAAATTGTAGGGCTTCCCTGGTGGCGCAGTGGTTGAGAGTCCGCCTGCCGATGCAGGGGACACGGGTTCGTGCCCCGGTTTGGGAAGATCCACATGCTGCGGAGCGGCTGGGCCTGTGAGCCATGGCCGCTGCGCCTGCGCGTCCAGAGCCTGTGCTCCACAACGGGAGAGGCCACAGCAGTGAGAGGCCCACGTACCACACACACAAAAAAATGTAAATCACTACATGCATCCCAATGTTCATTGAAGCACTATTTACAATAGCCAAGACATAAAAGAAACCTAAATGTCCACTGACAGATGAGTGGATAAAGAAGATGTGGTCCATATATACAATGGAATACTACTCAGCCATAAAAAAGATGTCATTTGCAGCAATATGGATGGACCTACAGATTATCATATTAAGTGAAGTGAGTCAGACAAAGACAAATATCATATGATATCGCTTCTATGTGGAATCTAAAAAAAGAGATACAAATGAACTTATACACAAAACAGAAATAGACCCACAGACATTGAAAACAAACTTACGGTTACCAAAGGGGAAAGGTCGGGGAGGGATAAATTAGGAGTTTGGGATTAGCAGATACACACTACTCTATATAAAACCGATAACCGACAAAGACATACCGTATAGCACAGGGACCTATACTCAATATTTTGTAATAACTTATAAGGGAAAAGAATCTGAAAAGGGATATTATATACATGCAACTGAATCACTGTGCTGTACACCTGAAACTAACCCAACATTGTAAATCAACGATACCTCAATTTTAAAAAATCAGAACCATAAAAAACACTTGTGAATCACTATACTGTACACCTATAACTTATATAATATTGTAGAGCAACTACTCTTTTAAAAAAAGCACAAGCAGTAAAGAGAGAAGCCTGGGTATGTCTCCCCAGCCCTTGCACACCTCCACTCCCACCTCTGTTTCTAGCAGACTCTCCACTGCAGCTCCAGCTCCTGAAGGATACACCCTGGCTTCCCCACGCTGACTGACGACAGCACCTATTCCTGTTAGCCCTCCAGTCATAAGGGTGGTAGAGCTGTTGCTAATCCCTGGGTTATCTCACCTCCTGTTTAGTTTCTTAGTTCTTCTGTCACCCATGTAACCAATTCCCTGTTATTATATCACCTGTTTGAAAAACCGTGGCTGGTTTCTATTTTCCCACCTGAAGCCTAGCTAACACAGGTATCTTCTATCCGGAAACAAACAAACATTATTCAGAGCATGTACAACCAACATTAAAACCACAGTTAGAATCAAAGGACAGAATAAAGGGGAGACTTGATGGTCATCAGCATGGTTTAAATCATCCGAATTTCGTGTTACACTGAGAAGCAGTGTGGGATAATCACAAAGCTTTCATCAGAACTAAAGCCCTTCCCTCACATTGACTGACTGTGTGACTTCAGGCAATTTATTGTAGCCTCTCTCAATCTCATTTCCATCAGAACAAAAAAACCGGTGCTGCAGTGTCACCGCACTGAGTCAGAAATTCTGCGCGGACAGTAGCAAAGCGTAATTCCTGACACGTAGAAGGCAACCAATCGATGTTACTTATTTTTCTTTCATTCTCAGGAACCTGAAAGACTTCAAAAGGACTGAAAGTCAACATTTTTCAGGAGTGGCTAGAGAAATGCATCGCTTTTAAATGCAGGAGAAAATGGAAGAATGATGTTTAAAATGATCAGGTATGAACTGAAGAACGTTACCTGAAAGAATGCTAAAACTTGCAAGATTCAGGGTGGGGTCGGGGCCCAAAGAAGACAGCTATGACAAAAATGTTTTTGTTGAAGTCTCTGTTTTTGGTATCACTCAGTCAGGAAATGTTTATTTAGCTTCTCTCCAGCCCCGGGGCTAGGGGAGAGATGTGAGAATAACATGGCCTCACGATGGCTATTAAGACCAGGCGCCCGAAATCAGGAAACTTGGGTCCTGCTCCCAGCTCACTGCCCCCCCGTGGACCTCAGTTTCCCCTTCTGCTAACAGATGAGTGAATCAGTGGCCTACACCTCAGGATCACCTTTCACAGCTCTTAAAACACACGTTCTCCCAGGGCTTATAGTTACAGGCTGATCCAGTACCTGCCTGGGAGAGGCCCTCAGGAAATTATTCTTAAAAGCTCCAGACTCTGACAGGCGCTCCTACAGAATCTTCTGGCCTTTGGCTTTAAAGGTCCCCTCCGGCCCCTTCTCAAACCTTGAATATACACCGATGGGAGAGGAACAGAGAAAAGAGGGCCCAGTGAAGTCCCAAGAGACAGAGAAGTCTCCTAGAGAAGAGATGGCTTCAACTCTGAAGGGTGGTTAAGACTGGGATAGAAATAGGGGAGAAGTCGTCTCTCCAAAGAAGAAAAAAGGAGGTAGGAAATGTCAACTTCTTGGTAGAACCAAAAGAAGGGGACAGAGGGAGGGACAAAGTACCAAGGAGTACACAAGAAGTCAGGCTGGGGAGTTTGACTAAACCTGGATCTAAAACCCAGCTCCACAACTGCGTGAACTGGAGCAGGAATTTTTTCTCTGAGCTCTATTTTCCTCATCTGTAAAAAGGGTACAATCACAGTACCTCTATCAGAGGTTTGTTCTGAGGGTTCCCCAGAACAATATATCATATAGTAATTAATGCTCCCAATGAAAGAGACCTCGTACCAAGACCATTATGGTGATTATTATTTCTCCTATTTTCTACGTATCCCCTTGCATGGCTCTCCAGCTCTTTAAACTCTATGCTTGAAGCCACCATGCGAAAGTGCTGTAATCAAGCAGGAACAAAATGTGACCTGAGTTCTGGAAGAGAAGCCAGGAGGGATGGAGAGAGAAATGGAGAGAACTAGGAAGGGTGATGGGAAATGAGCCAGAATGAGAGCAGAGCTTCTCAACCTCAGAGTTACTGACATGCGGGGTGGGAGCATTCTCTGTGGCCGCGGGCTGTCCTGTGCGCTGTAGGACGTTTAGCAGCACCCCTGGCCTTGACCTGCTAGATGCCAACGGCACCTCCCAGTTGTAACAACCAAAACTGAATCCAGACGTGGTCAAATGTCTCTGGAGGGTCCAGCTAGCCCCAGTAGTAAAGAACTACCGGTTTATAGTAGTGACAATGGAGATTTCTCGAGAGAAAGAGGTAGGAATCGAGAACTTGAGGATTTAAAGGGAACGTGATTTTAACAAGTGGGAGAAAGAAAGAGGGCAGTTTTGTGTCTTGTGTTTGCCTATTGCAAAGCCTCCGATGAGTCTGCACAAAGCCTTGACCTTCCTAGGTGCCCCATCAATGCGAGCTGAGGAAAGGTACCAGTGATGTCTTTACATCATGTATTTCCCCCCAGATGGAAAGAGTATCTCAGCGCCGATTATTAATCAAAAGTACAGATCTTGGCTGTCACCAGAGGGCTTTTCTCTTCCTCCTGTTACCATGGTTAATCTCAGAGATTCCAGAGTTTCCCACCCAGCCCACGCCTGACCTCTTATCTCCCCACGTCACTCAGATAGCCCAGGGAAATCCTGGGGAGGAGCTGCCAAGAGCGGTGGCCAAGGTAACAGATCTGTCTCCTTATCTACCAGGCGGGCGACTTCCCCCAATTCTTTCCAAGAGGAAAACCAACCAGGCGGCAGGGCTCATCAGGGGAGAGGCCAGCAGGTGACAAGGCCAGAGAGGCAGAGCGGCCTGGCTGCCTCCCCACAAACCCAGCGCATGCCCTCCAGGCCAGGCCCCCCGCAGAGGCAGGGAAGGGCTGCTGGCTTTCCGCCCCGGCAGCAGCCGAGCCCCCGGCCCCCTCCTCTCCCCTCACCTCTCTCATGGCTCAAGTGCCCTTGGTGGTTTCCTGCACTTCTACACTGTGGCCTTCAAAGTCAGATGGGCAGAGTCGAGAGGGCTTCCCCGAGCTCAACACTCATTCGAACCCTCCAGGAGAGCACTTTAAACAGCCGATACAGTGAAGTACTGCGCTTCCCTTCTAGAAGGTTCCTCACCACCCGGGCTTCATCACCGACTACTTTGTTCTCCAGCTGAGGCTTTTAACCGTGTCGTTTCCCGTGTGGAAGATGTCGCCTATTTACATCTTAAATGACCACTTGAAGACAAAAAATAGATTGTGTCCTTGACTTTTTTTTAAAAAAATTCCCACCAACACACAACTCTGTGTCCAACACCTTGCTTGGGGAGGGCTTGCCATGAATCGTTAAACTAGTCAAAGAGATCTAAACGGGAAGGAAATCCAGAAAGGAGGGGATATGTGTCTATGTATGGCTGATTCACTTTGCTGTACGGTAGAAACTAGCACAACATTGTAAAGCAACTATACTCCAATAAAAATGAATTGAATTAAAAAGAAAAAGAACGAGATCTGACAACTAACGTTCTGCTTCTTAGCTCTGACTGGAGTTGAACACTCCCTGGCTCACTTGTTCTCTCCCTCCACCATCCTGTTCCTCATTTAATCAATCTGCATTATTTCCAGAAGACCTACTGTGTGCCAGGCACTGCACCAGGCACTAGGGCTACAATGGTGGAAGAAACAGACAATGTTCTCAAATCCATGGATCCAAGCCTAGCAGAAGGGTATACATTTATAATGAAAGCTACTGTCTCTCTTTGGTATTCCAAAATCCAGACTTTTTACTAAGTCAAATTGCCCCTGCAAGAAATGCAAATCATTGGGATTTATAGTGTCTAATAAGTCCTGTAACTCAACTCTCTGACCCCTAGATAGGAAACTTAAAGGTCTATGTTAGGGCTTCCCTGGTGGCGGAGTGGTTGAGAGTCCGCCTGCCGATGCAGGGATTACAGGTTCGTGCCCCGGTCCGGGAGGATCCCACATGCCGTGGAGCAGCTGGGCCCGTGAGCCGTGGCCGCCGAGCCTGCGCTCCGCAAGGGGAGAGCCCACAACAGTGAGAGGCCCGCGTACCGCAAAAAAAAAAAAAAAAAAAAAGGTCTGTGTTAAATCACACTTCCCAATTCAGTCCACTCTCCCCCTTGGCCCATACAGAACCTCTGTCCTTTTAAATTTTCCTTCCTTTTATGCCTGATTTCCACTCCTATTCTCTCTCCCATAAACCTGACTGTATTTAATATGTACCCTTAATAGGCTCATGACGTTGTAAATTATCTGTTTTGTGTATGTGTACGTGCGTGTGTGTTTCATTCACATTGCAGCGTTGGTGTCCAAACTCACATGCTGTTTCTTACTTTTCCCAATTAGAATTTTTATAAGATCTGTTCAGGTTGCTATAACTGAGATGTCTAATGGGTCCGTTTAGAATGATACAGAGTATTTGTATTTGTTGCTGTTGCAACAAACTGCCACAAACTTAAACAATACAAATGTATCATCTTACCTGACTCGATTCTCTACCTTCTGTGGCTCTAAGGGAGAATCCGTTTCGTTGCCTTTTCCAGCTTCTAGAGGCCATTGTATTCCTTAGTCCATGGCCCCCTCCTCCAACTTCAAAGCCAGGAATGGCAGGTCAAGTCTTCCTCACCTCACACCCCTCTCACACTGGTTTTTCTGTCTCCTCCCCCCACTCTTAAGGACCTTTGTGATGGGTCCACCTGGATAATCCAAAATAATCTATTTAATGTCAGCTGATTAGCAAGCTTACTTCCATCTGCAGCCTAAATTCCCTTTTGCTGTGGAAGGTAGCATATTCACAGCTTCCAGAGAGTAGGACGTGGACTTTCGGGGGAAAGTGGTGGGGAGGATAGAGGGAGAATTATTCTGCATACCACGGTATTCCATAGTGTATATCCACCGTACCTTAATTAACCCAGGTTTCCATCTCCAGGGAAATGAAAGATTCCAATTCCTTACTAAAACAAACAGTGCCTCGATGTTCATCCTCTAAGATCTATGAGAGCACTTCTCTAGGAGATACATACATACACACACACACACACACACACACACACACACCTAGGGGTGGTATTACTGAACCTTAAGTAATCCTCAGAGTTATGATACTACCTGATTGCAGAAAAAACAACAAATATTCACTTTCTGACTCTCAAGCAGGCTAGCAGTATTTCTATAAAAACTATCTGAAGAAGATGCAAGAGGTCTTCCCAAAATTTCTTGACTCTCTCCACTTCCCAGGCACGTGGTGGGTGGCCCTCCTCTGACTCCTTTGAAGTTAGACATGGTCATGTGACTTGCTTGGGCCAATGATGTAGAAGTGGAAGCAAGACTGGTCCTGCAG
This sequence comes from Kogia breviceps, assembly GCF_026419965.1. Classification (NCBI taxonomy): domain Eukaryota; kingdom Metazoa; phylum Chordata; class Mammalia; order Artiodactyla; family Physeteridae; genus Kogia; species Kogia breviceps. The sequence goes on from NC_081327.1 coordinate 48,395,775, forward strand.
ACCAGTGTTAAGAGCACAGTTTCATCTCCTGCCATGGAGATCAAAGACTCCCAGGCTGATACAGAGCCTTCATCGAGCTGGGTCTCTGAGTGGCTCCAATGGACAGAGAGCAGCCCCACCCTTAGCAACCAACTGGATGGATGTGGAGGGGCCGGAAAAAAAAAAATCAATCAAATTTTTATTATGTCAAGGCACTGGACTGTGTGGTTTTTGTTACTGCACCGTAAAGTAGCCCATCCTGACTAATATGTCTTTAAAACCAGAAAGAGTCCAAGTTCCAACTCTATTTAGATGTTGAGACGTTTTATAAAGCACTTTTTATCATTTTCTTCTGCATTATCCCTCAGACTTATAAGCCCCCTTTCTCCTCCCTCCCATGCACACTGTTTTACCATAACGTCTTACAGAAAAACCTGAACCAACTTTTTGGCCAACACGATACACTGAAATAATCCTTTTTTAAAAAAGTTTTTTTAAATTTATTTATTTATTTATTTTGGGGTGCGTTTGGGTCTTCATTGCTGCACGCGGGCTTTCTTTAGTTGCGGCGAGCGGGGGCTACTCTTTGTCGCGGTGCACGGGCTTCTCACTGCGGTGACTTCTCTTGTGGAGCACAGGCTCTAGGCGCACAGGCTTCAGTAGTTGTGGCTCGCAGGCCCTAGAGTGCAGGCTCGGTAGTTGTGGCGCACAGGGCTTTGTTGCTCCACGGAATGTGGGATCTTCCCGGACCAGGGCTCAAACCGGTGTCCCCTGTATTGGCAGGCGGGTTCTTAACCACTGGGCTGGTGATACCCAACAGTCCCTCTACTTGACAATATGGTCCTTGAGTGCAAGTACCATGTTTTTTCATCATGCCCAGGTTCAAAGGCAGTCAGGATCTGGCACATTTGTAGCAGTCGTACGATGTTGACCCAAGCGACTTTTCTCTCCATCTTACGTACACCCACCGAGCCTCAGAGAGCATGGGAGACTGGCCGAGATCACACAGCCAGGAAAAAGAGGAGCCAGGAGGAGAATCCAAGTCCCACGACAGTATAATTCCTCCTTAGCCAGCTCAGGGGGAGGCATCCAATGATACCAACCAGGACCTACCCCTCTCTGCCTTGCCCACCTCACACAGACACAGACACCAAAGCTTAAGCACAAGAAGGGCTGCATGAATTCCCTTCCTCATTTTCAAAGAACAAGGGAGTGATGGTTCTGACATCTATTTCAGATGAGATTAACATCTGGGCTAATTGCTTCTCAGCGCCGCTGTTACACATTTGCTAATATCTCCTCTTTGCTCAGCTGCACAGGGAACCTCACAAGCTCCATCAGATGGGAGATCAAAGACCACGATGTAAGCCCAGCATTCAGAAGATATAAACAAGTCACATCAGCAAGCGTTCCCGGAAATAAATACAGACCGCAAGGTACAGGGACATACATACGGGGAGGCTCCAGGCAGAAAAGAGGGCCCACGTTTCGTTTGAAACATCAATGAGAGCTTGAGTGAGGGAGAAACCAAAAGGATCCATTTCCTCTCCTATTATCATAAACGTGGTCGGACCGGGATTCCAGAAGGACTCAGAAGCTGGGCTGTTGGCAGATGGCGTGGTTCCCTTATCAGTCCATCAGCTGGGCTAACATGACCCCAGGGAGATAGGTTTTTCCCCACTGCATCTGTGCAAATAAACATTGGCTATGTCTAGTATGGAGCTGCTTGCTTGTAAAGTGATCTACGACCCTGACAGATTATCACCCTGAAAGTGAGTCAGTGCCTCCAAGCCAGAGGGTCCCATTTGTTCCTAGGACTTCAACTTCTCTGTCTTTGAAAAGGAACGATGGTTGTGGCCGCAGATGGCTAGAGGTGATTATTAATGTGCTCTCCCCGGGATGCTCAGAACTCAAGGATCTACAATATGGAGGCTGAAGGATTGGACCTGCTCGGGGCCAGTCACGGCCCCAGGGGATGCGAACTGTTTGTGCGCCATAGAAGAAAGCTTGGGCCTTGGCATCAATCTCTAGAGGAGACAATATAGCAGAGGGGTCCAGAGCCGAGGATCTGGACCTGGGTTTGAATTCTGCTCTGCCGTGTAGTAAGTAGCCCCTTGCCCGGGAGTGACTGACTTAAAACTTCCCCAGCCTGTTTCACAGCTCACTTACAAAAGGAGGAGCAGAGTAGACTTAGACAGGGTCACTGTGAGAAAGCCACCAAATAATTTATGCGAGTGTTAACAGTCCCTGTGTGAACTGTGACATTGATAAGAGGAAGAACAGTCATCATAGATATTCCATCGGGCAATGGCTCCATACTCCTGCTGGAAGGACACCCTGCCTGGGATATAAGGCTTCAAGAACTAAGCAGGCAGCCCAGGGCACACTCTGGAGTCTGGGGGCACAGGCAGTCCTAGAGGAAAGGAAAGGGTCTTCCAGAGGGACCAGAGGGACCATCTTGGGATGTGCTGGCAGTGCTGAGGTTCCGACTACCGTGGACAATGGAGGTGCTCAAGGAGACGGGGGCCACAAGGAAAGCTCCCTACGCGGGAGCAGAGGAGAGTCAAGGGAGAGGTCACCTCTGCTGCAAGAGCAGATTAGCTGTTGCCGCTGCGAAGGTACTAGCTCTCAAAGTAGACTCCAAAGCAGGCGTCAGAGCTGGGGCTTCTGCCAGCAGAGCAAGACGAGAGCACCCAAGATGAGGGAAGGGGAGTTACTTTCTTTTTTAAACCTCTTCAATGGCTTCCCACGGCCGTAGGAGAAAAATAAAACTCCTTTCCACGGCCAGTGGGGCTGCCCCTTCCTAACTCTATAGCATCAACACCCCCCACGCTCCCCCTAAGCGCCTGCCCCCAGCCACACTGGCTAACTCCCATCACTCCACCCAGTTCAGCTCCAGCATCCCTTCTTCCAAGAAGCCTTTCTCTCATGGCCCCATCTCTCAACTGTCCTGCAGATCTAGGGGGTTAATGGCTTTCCACTGTGACTGGTCCCCGAGGGCTTCCTATCCCTGGCTCCTTTCCTTACCCTGTTAGTACTTCCTCCTTTAAAGACTCCTCAAGATGCCAGACTGTGTTAGAATCTTGATTATCGTCTCCTTCCCAAACCAGGAAAACACGACGTCAGAGACGGCGGTTTACACACACCCTGGACCCTCCCGTCACCCCGCGAAGTCTACGCTGTCTCCTCCACCATGACCTGGGGACAATCGGCATGCTTCCAGACGGCTGGGGAAACTGCTGCGCGGCCGGTCAAGCAAACCAGGCACGGAAAGGAGCGCACGCGGCCTCCCAGACTGCCCACGCCTGGACCCCGCTGCCACCACGTGGTCGGAGGCCACCGCAGCTGAAAGCAACGTAAGCTGAACGTAAGCCTTCAGCTGACGGAAACGCAAGAACGGGAACGGGCAGCTGTAATTACCCTCCCTGGAAGGACTCTCCCAAGGACGTCCGAGCCTCTGTGGTATCCCAGGATCTGTGAGAGTTTCCCACAGGGGTGACCGTGAGAATGCAGAGCTGATCGGAAAACGGAAAGAACTGCTTCGGCCTGGTGTGTGAAGATGCGAAGGCCTGCTCTTCCTGGATGCTTTGGAATCCCGACGTGACCGGCAGCAAAGGCCTTCGACATTTCACTCTGCAGATTCCTCGGAAACCCTTCAAAGCCCCCCTACCCCCATCCCCACAGCGTCACCTGTGGTTTTCTGAAGGTGTGGGGTTTTCAACGTCGTGATTCCGGTCTGGCTCCCCAGACGTGTGTTGTCTGGTCTTAACTATGACCCCAAACTGCATGCACCCTAAGGGATTCCTAAGAGGTGGAGACACGAAGCTTCAAATCCTAGAGGCCAAGAACGACTTGCAAAGTTGACATTCATCCAGAGCACCTCGCACTCAACTGCCCGACTCACGCATCACCCCGCCACAGGGCCCCGCCTCGGCTCCGAGTGGACCAAAGACGCCCACGTGCTTCATACCCGTGAACCCTAGGCGATGTCTGGCGTTACTGACGCCTCCTCGACCAACCCCTTCCTGCCGGGCACCCCACAGCATGGCAGGCGTCGCGCCATGGCAAATCAGATCACTCCAGACGCCACAGCTCCCCTCGGAGACACCCAGAGAGGGGGCAAGTGTGCTAACTTCGGCAAACCGAAGAACGTCACCCAAGATTTTGACTCTTGAGCCGACTGACTGCAGGTCAGAAAAGAAATGGGTTGGAATCCATTCATTTTGGGTGTGAGCTAGTACCTTGCTATAAGCTCCTCACTCTAGCAGCTAGAACCTAGAAGCAAAATACTACACATCACAGGCCTTCATGGCAGTTTGAAACCATCGACGTAAAAAGGTATAAATGCCAAGGGTCTACTAAGTACAGCAGACAGTGCTAATACCCCACCTGAACCCCGCTGCTCTCTGTGGGCTCCACGTGTGCGCCCTGTAAATACACTTCTGTGTATCTACAGCAGCCCGGCGCGGGGCTCTCAGGGGGGCTGACCTTGGCTGACGGAGCTGGCTTTGCTCACAGGCCTGGAAAGCCGTAGTCCCTTGGAATTCCCGTCCACCCTCCACCCTCCTCCTGGGGGTGGCTCTTAACCAGTGACTAACAGGCACAGTACGAAATCCCCGTCTCCCTTGCCCCACATTCTAAGGCATAGCTTGCCTCTCAAAGTTCCCCTGATGAGGTCAGCCTGAAGCTCTCCACTGTGGGACTTGGCCCGAACCTGCCATCTTCCTTGGCACCTTCCTCTGCCCTGTCCTGTTCCCCCAACCCCCGTGATCTCCCCCCGGGGAGCCTTGCCTTGTACCTGAGCCCTCTTCTCTGGGTCTGTTCTGGGGTCATCTCAGCCCCATGAACTCTGATAAACCAGCAGCAGCATTTTGAGCTATGAAGACAAGAAAAGGTAGGCATATCTTGGAGATGAACCTCTGATCAGATATATGCTTTGCAAATATTTTCTCCCATTCTGTAGGTAGCCTTTTCACTCTGTTGATTGTTTCCTTTTCTGAGCGGAAGCTTTTTAGTTTGATGTCATCCCCCCTGTCTGTATTTATTTTTGTTGCCTGTGCTTTTGGTGTCCTAGCTATGAAATCATTCCCAAGACTGATGTCATGAATCTTTTCTCCTGTGTTTTCTTGTAGGAGTTTCACCTATAGTCAACAATAATGTATGTACGCTTAAAATGTGTTAAGAGGATCTCTCTCATGTTGTGTTCTTGCCACAATAAAATTGAAAGGGGAGATATATTTGCATGAGAAACAATTAAAAGAGTTACCATCGATGTATAAAGGTCCAAAGAAGACCGTGTAGTATATTAAACACATTCAAGACCCTTCCCTCAGTTAGCTGACAGTCCAGTGGGAATGAGATCTAGATCCATCCTGATATCATAGAGTCCATCTGTCTATACACTACATTGTATATGCATACACACATATGTATATATGCACATGTATATACTATATTATGTATGTTATATACTATAGTACATAGAGCATGCTATACATATATTATACATCACTACTATAATAACCTAGTATATAGATAAATAAATTAACCAGGAAATTAAATGTCTAAATGCTAAACTTGCAGCCAACCTGTTGCTGAAGCATAAATGAATAGCTTACGCTTCCTTCCCTCAAAGGAAAGTTTGTGGGAAAACAGTCTGACTCTCTTGGCATCACCCTTAAAGGGCTGAGGCATGACCCCAAAATCAGTTTGCCTTCAAGACCACCTTCTAGGGGTGTGACATCCATGAAAATATCTAAAGGCTTTCGTTGGTATTCCTATTTCAGGACCACTTCTTGGGAGTAAGGTGTTCCGTAAGTTTCCTGTAGTGAGACATGGTCAGGGGTGGAAAGACTGGAGCAACAGATAAATATGTGTTTGGACGCCGATATCTATGGGCAAATATGGGTTTGCTGCCTCTATGGCTGCCTAGTTCGGTGGTATTGGACTTCCAGATATTAAAATGTGTGAAATGGGACAGCCACTCCCCTCACGGGTTCATGGTGAGGCTTCTAGACGGAAAGCGCCTAGCTCAGTACGTGACATACAGCTGGGCTCGGTAAAGTTTATTTTTTCTGTCTGTTCTAAACTCTTACTCTTTTCTTTCAAGGAATCAGACCTAAGGAATGTGGAGACAGACTGAATCAAGAGGCTGGGAAATGGTTCAAATCAAAGGACTTTGGAAAACAGGACTTGGTAAGCTCCTTGAAGGCAGAGGCGAAGTCTTTTAAGTATTCAGTACAGTGCCAAGCCTGCTGGCATTGCCCAACGAACATTTAAATAGCGATAGCTACTTAAGAACTGGATTTTGGTCTCAGTTTCCTTGGAAAGGTCGCCACCTGGTGGACAGAGCTCAAAACAGCACACCTCTGGCACCGGTGTACTCCTAGGGCCATTTCAAGGCTGACAATTTTATCTGCTAACATTTACAGCTCCTGAGAGCCTGCTCAAGCAATAGTGAGTTTCCAAAGAAGCAGAAAAAGGAATTTGGAAGGAAAATAAAAACTTCTTAGAGTTCTAGAAAGATCAATGCATTTTCTTGCTTCTAATCCTTCACTCAGAGAGAATCCATCTTGTCCCGTTTACCGGCCCTAAGAATTAACGAGTAAAAATTAGCACCTGAAATCCTCAAACTTCAAAGCACATTAACCGTCTACGAAAGCACCCCTAAGCTAAGTCAAGTGACAAGGAAAAGACAAAGGCCATATTGAGTTGCCCTCAGTACACCCTATATGAGTATCTGGTCTCTGCTGCTCTGAGCATTCCGAGACCTAAGATGTAAAATCATCTTTCATGGAAACACACTTGCAACACACGACTGATTCTCCAAATGGTGGATATATTGATTAAATGGAGCGGAAAGGAAATTCTCAAAGAAGGTGAAACTCCTAGGCTCCCATTCAGTGAATCTGTGATCAAATGCAAAGAGCACGGCCTTAGAGGTGGGTATGACTCTGGGTGCAAATCCCAGACCAAGCAGTCATCTGTTCCAAGGCTTAATTTCCCCATCTGTAAAGTGAGTCAATGATATTTCCTCCGTACCCATTACCCAGCCACTTCCAGCTATGGTTCCCAAGTCAGCACCACCGCGATGGAGGGCAGAGCCTTCAGCAGCCCTGATGGTCAGAAGTAAACCACACCAGGCATTTGTGCAAATGTTTGGGTTTCTTTTATGACGACATGTCACGTGGGCCTGCATTACCCAGATAATCGCCCCATTTCACCAGTCGGGTGTTTTCCAATGAGCCCGTGGAAGCCTGAGGTCAAAGAAGCACCTAGTAATTAAATAATGCCCACAAGTTTCCTGAACAGAGATTTCAAGCCAAGCCCATAATGTAAGGAAAGCGCTGCCCACTTCCATCAATTCATTTCTGCCTCTGCTTCCTGAAAGATCCCAATTAGCGATTGTGATCAGCTCCACTTGGGGAAACCTGCAAACCCTTTCAGCTAATTGGCCCACGGAAGAAAAGAGGGACGTGAGTGGAGTTCACGGGACATGGGCTGATCTTCGTCTTCAGCCCCCGCCCTGGCAGTTATGTGTTGCATTGAAAGGGGAAGCCGAAAGCATACGTATGATGGCAGCAAAAGCCCTCACGTTGGTATTAGGGAAAAGTAAATGGGGTTGGGGGCAAGGGATATCAAGACAGTTATTATAACGGAAACTGTATCCCCATCCCCAGAACAGAACACACACCAACATCCCTTCACTTAGTGAGCATTCTTAGTGTGTTTCCTTGTTTCTAGAGATGGTGAGAGATTTCCAGCAGACTCATGTCCTACCCGCCATGTTGGAAAGTTGGCTCCGGTTTCACAGTTGAGATCCTCTTGTTGAAAGCCGATGAGGCTCTTCTCTGTGTTATCCTTGAACAGAACCCCGGATAGGACTAAGCACTCAGGGCTGGGAGTGGGAATTACGCAGAGCAGTCCACGGAGGAAGACGATCGGTGGTGAAAATCCTCCGTGCACAGGCAGAAAAACCTGATAGGAGCCCCAGAACTAGCAGCTATGGGTCTGTGTCACCCTTGAACAAGTGACTTGATAAAGCCTCAGTTTCTTAATCTATAAAATAGGCATAAGATTCCTCACAGCAGAACCCTGTCATGAAAAGTGAAATTATCCCCTTCCTTTGGAAATTCATTAAAGTGTACATTGAAATCACCTACGAAAACTGTTTACCGTAGTGCATGACACTTAGTGGACGCTCAGAAAATGGTGTTTTGCCCTTACGAATATTCAGGGAGGTAAATGTTGCTGAACCTATTTTATGGAGGCATCTCAGTATAACTTTTTTAAAGATCACACACCCAGTAAGGGCTGGAGTTGGATGGGGCCTGAAACTCAAAACCCAAAGCTTATACCCTCCCCTCTACAGTAGGGATCCTAATTCTTTGCTGGGCATCAGAATTTCTTGGGAGGCTGGTTAAAAGTGAACATTCCAGGACCTCGTCCCAGATTCTGATCCAGTCGGTCTGTAGTACGCCCCAGGTCTAACATAGAAATTCCCATAATTCCTGTCATTCACATTTAGATATTATTATTATTGTCAGTAGTAGCAGTACCACAAGTAGTAGTAGTATTCAAGTTACTATTAGTTTTTACTTTTACAACTAAGGGGAAAGTTCAGTATAGCTCCTGGTTCAGAGATCAAGACAAAATACACAATCACATACACGTATGCACACACATACATATGTAAGAAGTAAATACTGGATTCTACTCACTCCAAAGGGTGATACAGAATAACTTTACTAGAATTCCGTGGGCCAAGTAAATGTATATTTTAATAAATTTGTTAAGTTAAACTATGTTCTGTGAGTTTATAATTCTGGCCATAAAAACTGTTACATCTCTCAAAGAGTCTCTGGGTTTTAAGGAGATTATTTCGATAACACTGGAAGATTAGGGAGAGTGAAATCCATTCATCCATCCAGCAAACACGTGGTGCTTATCTATTTTGTGTTCAGCACTGGGAAAAGTGTGAGGGATTCAGAAATCAACAAGACTAGAAGCTTCATGAAGCCCCAGAACTTGTCTATCTTGTTGGAAAAACAGATACACTTAAGTGAATCAAATAATTCCAGAATATGATAAGTGCTATAAACGAAAAAAAAAAAAAACAAGAAAAATCAGGGTGCTGAGGCAGAAGTACTGGGAGGCAGGGAGTGTGAGTCAGAATGCTCTTTCTGCAGAGCAGAAATTTAAGCTGAGAACGGAAGGTAAGGAAGGGCTCAGGGGTGTGAAAAGCCAGCAGCAGCCGCAGCGCAAAGGCCCGGAGACAGGAAGGAGACTTGGGGGTTCATGGGAGGGAAAGCAGCTCTGGGAGCCGGCCGAAGAAGCAGGAGACCAGTTTAGTGGCTCACGGGAAAGGAGGCCACAAAGGGGGCAGCCGTGCAGGCTCTGCCCCATCGCCGCCCCTGGACCCCCGGTTACACACGCAGCGGCTGCCCACGCGGGGACCTGGAGCAAAGCCCCTGTGGGCGGTGACAGACCTCGAGCCTCAGGATCTTGTTTCTCTCTGCCTCTCCCAGGACAGCTGCCGGCAGGACAGCCTCTGTCCCCTTCAGCACTTGGTCCTATAGAGCCCATGCCCCTTGAGAAGGAGGGAACAGGTCGCTTCCAGGGGCCGCCCCCATCACAGGCGCCTCTGTCTCCCGCGCCAGACTAGGGACGCTTTGATTAATCCACTAGTTCCCAAGAGGGACGGCTGGACCCCCAGGGGACCTCCGGCAACGTCCACAGACATTTGTGGTCGTCACAAGTGGGCAGTAGATGCTACTGCCATCCGCTGGGTCAGGCCGGGGATGCTGCTATTCACCCTACAATATATAGGATGGCCCCCTCAACAAAGAGTCATCCAGACCCAAATGTCAACAGCGCCAATGTTGAAAAACCCCGGCTTATATGTGGATTCTAAAAAAAAATGGTACAAAATGGAAAGAGAGTCACAGATGTAGAAAACAAATTTATGGTTACCAAGCGGGAAAGGGGCAGGGAGGGATAAATTGGGAGATTGGGATTGACATAGACACAGCACTATACACAAAATAGACAACTTATAAGAACCTACTGTAGAGCACAGGGAATTCTACTCAGTACTCTGTAATGACCTACATAGGAAAGGAATCTGAAAAAGAATGGATATGTGTATCTGTATAACTGATTCACTTTGCTGTACACCTGAAATGGACAACATTGTAGACCAACCATACGCCAATAAAATTAATTTTTTAAAAACCACAACCCTGGCTCAGAGGTTCATCAAACTTTTATTTCTTCTCTAATAAAGCCAAGGTATCCCACTGCAGTTCCCCAAAGAATAAGGAAGAACTGAAATCCTTGTAAACGAGGCAGAGAAAAGAAAAATGGCAGGCATTGACTGATCTACTTGGGCCGGCCAATGCTCTTTACATGTGTTAACTCATGTCCTGTGTTTCTGGTTTTTTGACTGCCTGTTTCTTTGCGACAGACCTACGTAAGATGGGTACTTTCACTACTAGAGAAGGGGAATGAGATCCCTCTGGGTAAAGGCAACTTTCAAAATCACAGAGCTGAGATTCAAACCCAAAGCTCAGTGACTCCCAGCGTGCTGACCTTTTCTGCATTCCAGCAAAGCTCTCAGGTCAGCTGCAGGGGAAACGGAGCAGTCAAGTCTGACTGCAGGAGTCTGGTGTCTTGCCTGGGAAATGTAAATAATTTAGAGCACAGGGGCTGGAGGGTAATCATCCTGTCTGGTTCCACGGGCCACCCAGACAGCTCTGAAGGCCCCTCTCCACCATCCACACACCACAGTCATCTCACTCCGCATAACCCATCTCCTTGCAGATCCTTGTCATTCCGGGGAGGAGAACCTCCTTCGCAACCAGAAGGAAATAGGTGAGAGGTGACAAAAGCATTTGGCTACCAAGTTCCTCCAGCAGAGAAACACTGTTACAGGCTGAGTAAATGGTATGGAGGCAAAACTCAATCAACATGTGCTGACTTGAGGCCTACTGCGTACAAGGCTCCACACTGAGAACAGTGAGGGCTGGAAAGGTGAGTAAGAAACATTACGTGGACCCCTTTCGTTCATTATAAAATGGTTTATCAGGCGTATATTTTATGCCAAGCCAAATGCGAGGCTCCAAGTTACCAGGATAGAAAAACAGGACCCCTGACCTATGGTCATAGGTGCTTTGGGGTCAGGGGTCTTGTTATTAATTATATTAACCAATTAGTACAAAGGGCTAATGTATTAATAAAAATACTAATTAAGATATGGATCGAAAGCAGCAGTGAGCTAGGGGGAGAATGGACAGACAAGGTCCCAAGTGGATGAATGAATGAATGAAAATTAAAAAGGAACAAGTATCATTCAAAAGCACAGCTCAAGTTCTGGGAGAGGGAAGGTACAGAAGTGAAACCTGACCTGCAGGAGAGCAATCAGGGAAAACTTCGTGACCGGCTGGCTTTTCATGTGAACAAGATTCAGACATGTGGATATGAGGCGACTTGCATCCCGGAAAAGGAGAAGGAGTCAAAGTTGTGGGAAAAGGCCTCCCCTGACTAGACGGAGTCATTTGTCCAGAGGCCAGAGCCACCTGGAAAGAAGGGTGCGTGCAGCAAGGGTGGTCTCAGTCCCATCACAGCGGAGAGAGTATTTGGAGCCCTTCTTATATTATCACACTAAGACTCACAGGAATACAAAGTAGGCACTTTTATTAACCCATTTAACAGATGGGAATGATGGAAAGCCCACCTACAGTCCCAGCAGGTTAGTAGTGAAGCCCAGGTGGGATCCAGGCCTTTTGACTCAGAGCAGGTGACTGCAAACTACACTGTCTGGGCCAAACCTGGGGCGTCACCTGTCTTTATAAATAAAGCTTTATTGAAACACAGACACGCCCATCCACTTGCACACTGTCTATGGCTATGACGGCAGAGCTGAGTAGTGGGACAGAGACCATCTAGTCTGCAAAGCCTTCAGTAGTTACTATGTGGCCCTTTCTGGAAAAAGTCTGCCCCCTGCTCTCCAAAACTCATTCTCTTGACTTGGGTGACCCAGCACGTCCTGGGCTGGTATCACCGGACGGAACCCTCCAGCTGGGGGCCACTCCCAGCCTTTGGCCACTGCCAGCCGTGTCCCCCTCTGATGCAGAAGCTCAACCCCAGGGTCTTCTCAGGACGCAGAAAGCCCTGTAAGCGAGCACATCCCTGGGGTGCTTGAATTCCTGTGGCATCACCGCTATTTATATTGCAAACACCGCAAGAACTCATTTTTCATGCTATTTCAGCTGAAAACGGCCGTGGCAGGCCCACAGCCTGGAGATCAGGATGGTGGGGGTGAGCGGGTCCGTGCAGCTGGGCTCAGCCGACCTCCCGGGCCCCAGGTTCCCTGTCCCAGGTGCACTGGGCCCAGGCCAGGCTTTCCTCTGGGACAGTGGGCTTGAGGAATGAGGGCAAGTCGAGAGGAGCAAAGGCGCCTGGTGGGAAACGTGGCCACCTCTCATCTAGAAAAGCCTAAAAACACAAAGTGGCGTTCATACACCCACCTTGTTCGACAACCCAACATGGGTCATTAATTGAAACAAAATCAAACCAAATGGAACCCAGATGTTGGTAAATATGCACTTGCATAAAATTCAGAGACACATCACCCAATGGAAAGGCACCAAAACTCAAGCAGGAGTTATTTGAGGGACCTGGGGTTACCTCCTAGTCTCTATCTCAGCCACTTGTCTTTGGTTTGTTCTCCCTTCATGGCACTTAGGCAAAGAGAAGAAAAAAGGACAGATAAAATCCTAACTACAACTATCTTGCATTTCTCCCCATAAGAATGGAAACTCCACAAGGAACTGTGTTTGTTTGCTGTTAACTGGTGTATCCCCGGGACCCAGCACACAGCCTGGAACACAGTATGTGTTCAATTAATCCTTGTTGATTGAATAGATGGTTCTATTTTCATGTATGCCAGATGATCCACAAGAAACATACATTACTCTTAGAAAAAAAAAAAACCACTGTTTTAAAAATATGTATCAATCAAAGAATGGAAATTGACATTTTATTTAGCAAATATTTATTGACTACCTACTACGTGTCCACATCACCAATTTCCCCTATGCCTCCAGAAACGCATGCACGATACAATACTCAGAGCAAATGTGCGATGAATACTTCGTGAATATCCCTGACCACACAAATGGCACCACTGCAGCTACCACCTACTTTGAGAATGATATATAGAAACAGTAGAAACAACAACTCATCTTTAAGAGATTAAATGTTCCAATGAGCCCACCACCACCGTCCCCAAGAGTCTGGAATGCATTTTCCTGGGAGATAATAAAACTGAATTGCAACCGTAGTGCAGAGAAGAGCCCAGCGTTGTTTTGGAGAAATTATCAACAGACATTGTGAGGCCAGCAGGTCCCGTGAATAAACAAGTCAGCATTTATGAAAGTTTGCAACACAAAGCTTGGCAACCTATAGGCTTCATTCTACCCCTCTCCATCAAGCTCCAGACTCTGAAGACCAAAGTCAAGGCACGAAATGAACTTAAGATGTTGGAAAGACAGCTACAAAGCATCTGAGGGTTACATGAGCGAGTGAATACGCGCTGAGTGTGAAGCAGGACAGGCTGAGGCAGATTTGGACTCGTTTTTTCCCCCTTCACAAACATGGTAATGAAACTTTTATTTATTTATGTATTTATTTTTTGTGGTACGCGGGCCTCTCGCTGTTGTGGCCTCTCCCGTTGCGGAGCACAGGCTCCGGACGCGCAGGCTCAGCGGCCACGGCTCATGGGCCCAGCCGCTCCGCGGCATGTGGGATCTTCCCGGACCGGGGCACGAACCCGCGTCCCCTGCATCGGCAGGCGGACTCTCAACCACTGAGCCACCAGGGAAGCCCGAAACTTTTATTTTAAAGGCCACTCATTAATGTCAAGTAAGAAAAGACGCCCAGAGAATAGCCAAGATTGCAAAATAACAGCTAGCCTGACCATGCTACTTAAGTCTGGCTCTCCGGTCAAACAAGACTGGTGCTTGGATATAATAATAAACCCCACGACTCTGTGGGTCAACCTGCCCACTCTAAGCTTTCATTATTAAAGATGCTTGGATCACCCTTACCGCTACCTAGACCACATCTGCCAGCTGGTAAGTGGTTCCGATGCAGTAGGGGGAAGTAAAAGGCAGCTGGGAAAATGGAAAAAAAAAAACACACCTTGAAAAAGTGAAATAAACATTCTTAAGAAGATACTACCCTCCACTAGCCATGTCCCAGAACTATAAAAAAGAAAGAAAGAAAACAGATCTATACTGCATTGAGCAGAGGGGCAATCCTTCCATCCCAGGGAGGATAAGGGCACACCAGACCAAAATGGCAGCCTAACGCAACTGACGCCGCAGTCATCTTTAAGAAAGGTTGTTGAAATAAATGCTGGAGAGGGTGTGGAGAAAAGGGAACCCTCCTGCACTGTTGGTGGGAATGTAAATGGGTGCAGCCACTATGGAGAACAGTATACAGGTTCCTGAGAAAACTAAAAATAGACTTGCCATATGATCCAGCAATCCCACTCTTGGACATATGTCTGGACAAAACTATAATTTGAAAAGATACATGCATCCCCGTGTTCACAGCAACACCATTTACAATAGCCAAGACGTGGAAACTACCTAAATGTCCATCAACAGATGAATGGATAAAGAAGATGGGAGATACACACACAATGGAATACTACTCAGCCATAGAAAGAATGAAATAATGCCATTTGCAGCAACATGGATGGACCTAGAGATTGTCATACTAAGTGAAGTAAGTCAGAGAAAGACAAATACCACATGATATCACTTATATGTAGAATCTAAAATATGACACAAATGAACATACCTGTGCAACAGAAACAAAGTCACAGACATAGAAAGCAGACTTGTGGTTGCCAAGGGGGAAGGGGGTGGGGGAGGCAAGGACTGGGAGTTTGGGGTTAACAGAGGCAAACTGGTATATACAGGATGGATAAACAACAAGGTCCTACTGTAGAGCACAGGGAACTATGTTCAATATCCTGTGATAAACCGTAATGGAAAAGAATATGAAAAAGGAGATCTAGATAGATAGATATGTTTATGTATCACTGAATGACTTTGCTGTACAGCAGAAATTAACACAAAATTGTAAATCAACTCTACTTCACTAAAATAAATTTTAAAAAAAGAAAGGTTGCTGGATGATGGGTTATCAGACGTTATCTCTTCCTTCCACAAATGAGAATTAATCACCTGCTGGGTGGCAGGCCTAGGTGCTGGGAAGAAAAGAACCAGTCTCGGCCCTTAACGACAAGTATGATGAACTCCTTAGAAACACGGTGAAATTTGCTAACGGCCTTCCATAACCCAAGTTTGGTGCTAGGCTTCATGAATGCCACTCGTCTATTCAGTAAGCACTGATTAAGCATGTACAATAATTACACTGTTCTACGCGCTAGGGTCACCTGAACAGACAAAAATTCCATCTTCATGCATCTCAGTGCATGTCCATAAAACACCACCCTGCGGATATTACTCCAGTTTTAAGGAGACGAAGTGAGATTAGCTACAACCTACTCAAGGTCACACACTAGTAACCCGGCCAGAGCCAGGACTTGGGCCTCTCACAACTGTGAGAGGGTGAGAGGCCCGCGTACCGCAAAAAAAAAAAAAAAAAAAAAAAAAAAGAAAGGCACAGAGTGTGAGCAAAAGCTTGGAGATGAAAGTGAGCAAACACTATTTAAGGGAATGTGACTGTGAGAATGTTGATAGAGGTGAAAAGAGGACAAGGGAGCTGTAGATGGTGAGGCCAGAAGGTTACACTGAGGCAAATAACCTTGTACAAAATGGCGCCCGTATCTGGTCTACTCTAGAAAAGGAGGGTAGGGGAAAGACTGAACTCTGAGGAAGGGGTTGTGGTGTAAGTCTTTTGACATCCCCGACACTTAACACAGTGCTTCACATGTAGAAAGCTTCCAGTAAAAATTTAAGGATGAAAGGAGCTCATATATGTGAGGCATTTTGACCAACACCAAGTGTGCACAACACCAAGGGATTATGAATATTGATGAGGAGACAGTTTTCAAAGGAAACTTATATAGGACCCACCCTTGACTGAAGACTAATAAATTGAAGGTCTCTGGCAATTGTTAAGGGTGTCGTCAAAGTTTAGCAGGCATTTTCCTTCTGAAAAACAATGAAG
This sequence comes from Kogia breviceps, assembly GCF_026419965.1. NCBI lineage: Eukaryota > Metazoa > Chordata > Mammalia > Artiodactyla > Physeteridae > Kogia > Kogia breviceps. The sequence goes on from NC_081327.1 coordinate 48,411,960, forward strand.
GGAAACTCATTCCATGGATTTCTGATCCAACTGGGGATATTAAGCCAAAAGTGAAAGGGAAACAGAGGTTAATATGTGGCCCTTTTTGGATGTCAGAGTTAAGAGACACACCCTGCCCTTCCCCTACAGCCTCCCCTAATTAAATAAAAAGCAATAGCTCTTAACCTAAGAAAGCACTACATTTTACTTTCATCAAAAGCTATGCTTTATAAATTGAGTTATCTGCAGTGAGGTGGCTGGACCTAGAGTCTGTCATCCAGAGTGAAGTGAGTCAGAAAGAGAAAAACAAATAATGTATGCTAACACATATATATGGAATCTAAAAGAAAAAAAATGGCACTGATGAACCTAGTTTCAGGGCAGGAATAAAGAGGTAGACATAGAGAATGGACTTGAGGACATGGGGTGGGAGGGCGAAGCTGGGGCGAACTGAGAGCGGCATGGACAGATATACACTACCAAGTGTAAAACAGAGAGCTGGCGGGAAGCAGCCGCATAGCACAGGGAGATCAGCTCGGTGCTTTGTGACCACCTAGAAGGGTGGGAGGGAGGCTCAAGAGGGAGGGGCTATGGGGACATGTGTATGCACATGGCTGATTCACTTTGTTGTGCAACAGAAACTAACACGGTATTGTGGAGCAATTATACTCCAATAAACATCTATTTAAAAAAAGAAAAGACGTTGATAAAGATTCCCACCCCACCCCACCCCTGCAAAAAAAAAGCTATGGTTTACTTACCACTGCATGACAACACAAGGTTTGGAAGCAGACCCGGTTCAAGTCCCAGCCCAGCCACTTACCAGCTCTGCCACCTTGGACAAGTTACTGAGCTTCTCTGAGCCTCTCCATAATGGGATGAGGCAGCAAAAACAGTGCCCATCTCACATGACCGATGAGGATGACAGGAATATTGTACAGTGAAACCTGAAGACCCTCCTGTAAACATCAAATTGGACACAAAACGATCTCATTTCAAGGAGACATCAAAAGCCAAGGAGCCGATTCTGTCGAGATGAAAATCCCACAGAGATTTCATCCAGGATGTAAACTGCTTCTTGATAGTCATCTCTTTCCTGGCTCCTAAGTACACTGTTCTGCTACCACGCGTAGATGTTTCTCTCAGCGGGGTAATCCATACACACAGATTGCCCACAGCTGTCCCAACCACATGAAAGACCCACACACTCCCCGGTGCCCTACTGGTAAAAGGCAGTCATTCATCAAATGCTGAAGACTCAGCACCAGACACAATGAAAGGTCAGCCCTGGGTTTTTATTGCATTGGTATTAGCTTTCCCTGTCTGCAGCCATTTGCTCAGTACAAAGCTTTACAGTGTTTACAAATGGTGGAGGGTCCTGGCCTTTTCTTCTTATTGACTTTTAGATCCTTGCATCATTAATCTTTCATTTTCATTGGAAACTTCAGCTGGCCATGAAAAGGAAACACTGCCTTCTGCTGTATGACTCAAGTTCTGCTGGGTTGTGCACCTCTAGAGGAGGTCTGGGTGTGATGGGGTGTGTTGGGGAAAAAAGTGCCATCTTCCATCCTGAGCAAAAATTGAAACTGTTGTTTTTGTGACACTGTGCTTGCACTTGAGACCAGCCACACCTGCCTAAGGAATTTAACACAGTGTTTACTATATGGTGAGCATTCAATAAAGAGCATCAGTTGTTATTATTGTTTTATTATTAATTTTATTCGATTATAGCTATTTCCATAACTTGTATGCTCGAGAAAAGAGAATATTTGTCAACAATAGGAAGTAACTTCTGAAGCAAATAACACTTTCATCGGTAATAACTATTAAAGAAATAGCAGAGCAGTAACAAAAAATAGCCATCATCACTACATAGTCCAAGCTTCAAAATGCTGAACATGGGCATGGTGCAAATTTGTTATTTTTCCTTCTTTTTGTGAAGAAAGAATTGTTTTCTTCCAGGTTTCTTTTAAATAATTTTCTACATCGACATCATCAAATACAACTTTCTTTGATGATGGAAAAGTTGTATAACCTAGCAAAAAGCTTACTGGTACATCCATGTTATTAAACACTCAATGTGATTGAGCAATTTTAACTAAGATCTAATAACACAGTCTATGGTGTGTATATACCATACTTTACATAGCTATCCCCTTACTTTTTCATCTTGTAATTGCTTTCCATTTAGTATTGATAATTCAAAGGATACTTTTCAGATACCTCACAAAAATATGCACTGAAATTGGGAAAGCTAGCTGTTCTCTTAATAATCCTAATCTCTTAGAGTTTGGTACATCATCTAAGCCTAACCAACACGTGAGAAAGAGTCAACATCATCCTAATCCATTCGTAAGTATGCCACTTAGATAGAATTATTGTATCCTTATTGTATTATATCCTTCCCCATCTCTCATTTCTAGTCTGTTAGCTTTTAATCACCAGCAATGCTTCTTATACCGCCCAGAAATCTGAGCAAGAACAGAAGTTTAAGAAGGAAGAAAGGCAACCTGGGAATGATGCTACAGGGAGTGCACAAGTGGATGAGAGAGTTCTGGGAGGGGCGGGCAGCCCGATGGCACAGACAAGCTGCACGATCCTCCATCCCCGCAGAGGTGCCACCTCCTGCCCCAGCCCAAGAATACTTCTCTCACCACTTTCCACAGGTCACAGAAGAAGAATTCATTCTCTCTTTATACCACTTTGTGCAAAGTATTACCCCATCCACTACCTTATTTGATCATCACAATGACGCTGGATGCGGGTGGAGGGTGTAAGTTGGGCAGATAATATTACCGTATTCACATTTTACACAACAATCTAGAGATATTCACTTGTCTAGGATTATATGACTACCCCACACCAACACTAGAATTAGAACTCAGATCTCACAGCTTCCAAGTCCAGAGGTCTTTTTAGTATCTGTTATCTCCATTTCCTCCTGCTCCCCAAGAACAAAATAGGGCAGCTGTCTGGACTGGTGAATAAACAGTAAAACTGGAAGGCTACATATCCTGCTAAATTAATAATTAAGGATTTCTGATTCCAGGAAACATGGAGGAAAAACACTCCACCCTGCCTCTCCCACTGAATATAGCTATAAAAACATGGACCTAATGCATGAAGCTGTTATTTGAGGACTCTGAAAAGTAAACTGTGGCAATAAAATCAGAATTTAAAGTAACACTGAACTGGTGGTGGGTTTTCTACTTCTTTTCCCTACAGTACACTTTGGCTTGAACTCAACACTCTAGAGTTGGCAGTGGACACCAGGACAGAGCAGAGGAAGCTTCCAGAGAAGCTACTTCATTTTGGCCTGAGGCCCTGAAGAAGGAACTTCTAACTCCAAAAGACAGTATGGAAATTTCCTGTTTTGTTTTCTTTTTCTTTTCTCTATTTCTCACACCCCCAATCAATTTTGTAAGGGTGGTAGAAGTGACTAGAAGCAGGAACCCACGGGAGCCAAAACTCTGATGGAGAAGAATGCTCCTGTCAATTTGGTGGAGTTGCAATCCCAAGAGGGTGGGGAGGACCTTTATTTTCCTCCCTCTGTTCTGCCACCATTGGTCCTTGACACAGACAACTGAAGTGACTAATCCTTAGTTTTCAGAGGACAAAAAAGGAACAGCCCTAGGGAATGAGAAAATACTGAGCAGATCACAAAAAGAGAACTCAGGAAAACAGACCCATAAATGTGTTCATGAACTCTGGGGTTCACTCCCCTGCAGTGCAGGCATTGATCTGATCCTATTCAGCACACCAAACACGTTGATCAAAGTCAAACTACCTCCCAGGACCCAGACTGGCCACTAGGTGGAGAACATGCAGGACAGATCTGAAGAGCATTGAAAATGCTTTGAAAAGCAGAGGACATGAGAATCATAGCCCACAGAATGTGGGATAGAACTTGGGGCCTGACCATAAAAATAGGTCAACTGACTGCTGAAAGAAAAACATTAACATTCTCCAAGGATTTTAGAAAGACCGAGAGTCTCTTAACCTAACACTAAAAAAGTTCAGGATACAATCCAAAATTACTCAGCATATAAAATATCAGGGGAAAAAACCCCAGGAAAATCTGAATTCATATGGGAAAAGATGATCGACAGACAACAACACTGAGATAATACAAATGTTGAAATTACCTGACAAAGACTTTTTTTAAACTAGGATAAAAATGCTTGAGCAAGCAATTACAAACACTTTGAAACAAAAGGAAATGTAAGAAGTCTCAGTAAAGAAATAGAAGATATAAAGAAGACTCAAATAGTTTTAGAACTGAAAAACAAAACTGAAAGAAAAATTTACTGGATGAACTTAATAGCAGAATAAAGATGACAGAATAGAGTCACCAAAATTGTAGAGAGATGAATAGAAATTATCCAATCTGAACACAGACAAAAAGATTGGGAATAAAAAAAGGAACATAGCCTCAGGGATCTATGTGATAATGACTAGAATTTTAACATTCACATGACCAAAATCCCAGAAATGAGATAGTATCGTACTGAAAACTATTTAAAGAATAATAGTTGAAAACGTCCCAAATTTCATGAAAGATACAAACCTACAAATCCAAGAAGCTGAGTAAACTCCAAAAAGAATAAACCAAAATAGGGCTTCCCTGGTGGCGCAGTGGTTGAGAGTCCACCTGCCGATGCAGGGGACACGGGTTCGTGCCCCGGTCCGGGAGGATCCCACATGCCGCGGAGCGGCTGGGCCCGTGAGCCATGGCCGCTGAGCCTGCGCGTCCAGAGCCTGTGCTCTGCAACAGGAGAGGCCACAGCGGTGAGAGGCCCGCGTACCGCAAAAAAAAAAAAAAAAAAAAAAAAAATAAACCAAAATAAATCCACACTAAGACACAGCATAATCAAACAGTTAAGAACGAAAGACAAAGAATAAACTCATTATCTATAATGGAACAACAATTGAAATTACTGTAGATTTCTCATTAGAAACCATGCGGCCATAAGAAAATTGCACAATATTTTTAAAGTTTTGAAATAAAACAACTGCCAGTGCAAAATCTATATCCAGCAAAAATATTCTTCAGAAATAAAGGTGAAATAAGGACACTCTCAGATGAAGAAAAACTATGAAAAAAATAAGCTAGAACGGTCCTGTTCTATCCAAATTGCTAAAAGACGGTCTTCAGGAAGAAGAGAAATTATGCCAGATAAAAATGTGGAGTATCAGTCATGAAGAAAGAGCAGAGGAAAGAATAAATATAATAGACTACTCTTCTTTCAAGGCCCTTAAAATACATTTGAAGGTTGAAAGAAAAATTAAAACTTTGTCTATTGGGGTTTTCAATATATGTAGATTTACTATATGAGACAATTATAAAGGGGGGCATAAAGACATGCATACGATGGAATGTAAAAAGATGCATATGTGTAATGTAAAGAGATGCTGATGATGTATGTCGTGGTAAGGTGTTTACATTCCACTGGAAATGGTTACATGTCGATTTTCAGTAAAGAGTGGAAAGCTAATATATATACATACACACACATTTACACACACACACACATACTTATATATACATATAATAAACCCTAAAACACCTACTTTAAAACTTTACAAAGATAAAATAGATAAAAGATTTAAAAGAATGTTTAAAAGGCAGATAACTTTTTAAATGTTTAAATAACCCAAAAAGAAGCAGGAAGGAGGAAACAGAGGATGAAAACAAAACAGACATGGTCCTTACTTTCAAGACAACAATTAAAGGAGCAGATAAATATTTGCATTTCATGATGAAACTACTGAAGGAAAATGTAAAGCAGAGCACTCTGACATAGACTAACCATCATGATCAGGAAAAGCCTCTGTGTGGAGATGAGCTTTCAATTAAGACTAAGAGCAGATCTGGGGGAAGAGTATCTCAAGAAGATGAAGCAGCGTGAGCAAAGACCTCCAAGCAGGAAACAGATTGGGTGTTAAAGGAACTGAAAGATGATGGTGCCTGAAGCAGTGAACAAGGAGAATGTGAGATAAAAGAGGTAAGGGAGAGAAAGACTGTGAGATCTCCCAGGCTGTAGTTACTAGTTTGGATTTCCTTCCAAGCACAGTGAGAAGCTGCTGAAGTATTGCATTTGAAAAGCAAAGGATTCTATTTTTAATGTTTTGAGGAACCTCCATACCGTTTTCCATAGCAGCTTCACCATTCTGCATGCCCATCAACAGCGTAAAGGGTTCCAATTTCTCCACATCCTCACCAACACTTGTCTGTTGTTGTTGATAACTGCATGAGTCCACTTATATGAGGTATATGACATAGTCAAACTCATAGAAGCAAAGAGCAGAAATATGTTTAAAGTTTTAGTAATGCGAGATGAGTATGTTCTAGAGATCAGTGATCATGGGCTTAAAGCTTCAGTAATGCAAGATAAATAAGTTCTAGAGATCTACTATACAGCACTGTGTCTAGAGTTAACAATACTATATTGTACACTTAAAAATCTGTCAAGACAAATATCATATAATACCACATATGTAGAATCTTTTTAAAAAAAATGGTACAAGTGAACTTATCTATAAAACAGAAATAGAGCCACAGATGTAGAAAACAATCTTATGGGTAACAGGGGGGAAGGGGCGGGGAGGGATAAATTGGGAGGTTGGGACTGACATATATACACTACTGTATATAAAATATATAACCAATAAGACCTACTGTATAGTACAGGGAACTCTACATAGTACTCTGTAATGACCTATATGGGAAAAGAATCTTAAAAAGAGTGGATATATGTACATGTATAACTGATTCACTTTGCTGTACACCTGAACCTAACACAACACTGTAAATCAACAATTCTCCAACAAAAACTTAAAACATAAAAAAAGAAAGAAATGGAGGAAGACACACAAAACAATCTGTCAAGAGCGTAAATCTCATGTGTTAAGTGTTCTTACTACAATACAACTAAAAAATTTAAAAATAAAATGAAGATCAGAATTCATCTGAAAAAGGAAAAGGAAAGGAAAGGGTTATTCTGGAGAACCCTACCTACCCCCACCCAAGGTGGGAGATTCCTGGGCAGAGTGTATATGTGCTCCCTCTGGGGTTTGGCTGAGGATAACACAGCAAAATAAACAAGGAGGTTCCAGGCAAGAGCAAGCCTTCTCATTCCTTTGACAGCTGAATGGTTAGCTTCCCTGGGCAGAAATGTGTACAAATCTGGATTACATCGAACAGTCAGATGCCTTATCTAAAAGACGACAGCCAAAGCTTGATCTTTGGCCTTAGGGGAGAATTAAAAGATGTTTATGTTTCAGAAATAATCAGAGTCAGACATCTCAAAATTAAAATTCTTTGTCAGCCTATCAATATTTATGAATGTGTAAAATTTCCGACAGCCCCATTCCACAATTTCCGTGCATTGCAGGTTGAAAGAAGTTTGACCTTGGAGACAGATAGCATTTCTCTGCCAGCACATTTCTCACTTACTCTGCAGAGCAAAGCTTGTATAAAACTATACCCATCTTCCAGTTAAGTTACCTATATTCACCTTTCTTGTTGAAATCAACCAGAGCAAGACTTCTTTACTTTCAGCAGACCTTGCAGGATTGAAACAAGTAAAACTACAGGTTCCTCCATATATAATCAACTCCAAAAAAACCATGAATTAGTGAACCAAGACTATGATATACTACAGCCAATCTAGTTTGAAACAATGGCAAGATTTGCATTCAGAATAAAAGGCTCCTACTCAGTTTGACACTAACTCATCATGTGAACTTGGTCAAGTCTTCTTTTTTCTTTTTCTTTTTTTTTTTTTTTTTACCTTAAGTGGCTTCATAACTATTATCTGCAAAATAAGGAGTTGCACATTTTATGTATATGTATCCATGTATGTGTGTGTGCGTTTGTGTATGTAAAGATGAGGTTCTCTAGAAGCAGAGCCTGAGACAGGGATTCAGAGGCATGTGATTAATTGAGGGACACCAACCTGTAAGGGAGGTGAAGCAAGAGAGAAAGGGGAAAGTGTTGAACAAGGATACGGTCAGGGTTAGGCTTAGGCTTAGCCTGACTCACAAGAGAAGATTAAACAGACCAGGAGCATAACACATAAATTTGTAACTCAGAATAGTCCCCATTGTGAGACAAGAGGGTCAGCCTTTTTTTTTTTACCCCATTATCAGGCACTGGAATGCCCCCAGGATGGAGATAATAATTAATTTCTCTTGGGTCAAGAGGCTACTCTCAGGTGAAGATAATTCTTTGGAGATGGAGGCCAGCCATGAGCTCCATGGAGCAACATTTACAGCAGCTGGGGAATGGACACACTGCCCCATAGAGAAGATCTGGACAAGGCACTAGCATCTACGTTGTGTATATACGAATAAGAGTATATTGCACGTACATGACTGAAGGTAATGGAGGTACGTGTGGGCACATACACACACACACACACACACACACACACACACACACACACACACACACACACACGGGGGGGGGGTTAGTAGTGAGGAGAAAGAGTGAGAGGGAGATTGACTTCTATTTTCTCCATTGGTTTGCAAGGTTATTATGAAAACAAAAGTTAATACTTGAGAAAATACTAGAAACTCATGCCTCGTGCATTCTCAAACCCATCACAAGCTTCCCTGACTCCCTTTTGCTATTCTCTCTGCCTCTGACTGCCCTCCCCAACAACCAAGTTTACTATGACTCCAAGTGGCTATCAGGTCCCTTTAGAAAGTCCCCACGTCTACCTCCTCCTCTGACCACCCCTCTTACTGCACTTACTCACAATGTAAGACACCCTGTTGTGTGGTACCCACCTTAGGAATCCATAATTAGAGGGTTCAAATCCCAACTCTCCATTTAATACTTACGTGACCTTTGGCAAAGTCAAAACCTCTCTACGCCTGCCTTCCTCCTCACCTCAATGTGAGCGATGGCACCGACCTCAAATTTTTTATTCTACATGTGACAGCTTTTGAAAGCTATGGTGATACATTACTTGATGGTTCTTTTCTCTGTCCGAAGGAACGCATTTCTAGCATCTCCCAGTTAAGTCGACCCATAATACCCTTGAAACCTCAGGACTCCATCCAAGAAGGAATGGTTCTACTTGGATTTAAAGGAAACAAAAGGAATGCATAGTTCTTGCACTGAAGGAATCTAATGTTGAAGAGAGGAAAAGCATGAAAATGGGGTTGGGGGGTGTCCCAGGCCATGAGCCAAAAGCCCTGGTAGCAGCTGGGCTCAGCAAACAATGCTCAACTATTTTTAGCCTCTGTTTGGGTATACTGATTTCCGGAAAAATATCCTCTAATTATGGTGTCTAGGATTGTATCCTGCCCTCCCACCCTGATCCCACCAGAAGCAGAAATTCTGCACTGTCAGGCAGCTCTTTCTAGGTGCCCCTCAAACAAGACAGGGATTCTCAGCTTTCTAGATACGCCATCCTGGAACTGGCTTTAATTTCAACAGCCATCCAAGTGCTCTGCTCATAGCAAAGGGCAGTCTTTGAATCCTCCCCGCATCAGGCTGCTGCTGGTGCCTGCTGGCATCCAGCACAAAGCACTGGCATGATTTTTCTTGTTGTTTTCAAAACAATGCTGCAAACCCCCCCCCCCCCACAATTCCATCTTAGCAGCTCGTGTAGTGGGATAATGAAGTGTAAAGCCTATTCTGATTACAAGTTGCCTCATAACAAGTCACTCTAACACTTAGTGGCTTCTAACAGCCATGCTGTTCTTTCTTGTGGTTCTACGGGTTGGCTTGGCTAGCTGCACAGTTCTGCTGATCTTCCTTGGGGTGTTTCACGCCACTGCCGACGGCAGTTGGGGTTGGTGTTATCTAGACGTTTAACTGGGATGTTGGCTGAAGCGTTAGAGCGTCTTATAACAGTGTCCATGGGGAGGAAGAACGCACAGGATAAGGGGAGGAGAGGAAGAGGCAAACATGAATACCTTCATCTCATTACTTTAAATGATGAACCAAAACAAGAGTCCCGGAGGCCATCAGATACCAGCATAAGTGCCCTTGCCTCCGTCCTTTCCACCTTTTCTCTTTTCATAACCTCGTCAGCCACAGTTATGGGGTGAAAATGAGCCAGAAACGATGGGAATCGTTGAGCCAACATCCAGGCATGACCTTAAACACACCCTTCACATCTAAATGCACACACACACCACTCAACAATGGGAGCTGAAGGAACCATATATGGAGACACTTTCACGAGACTCGTAATTTTCTATCTGAAAATATGAGTGCTCTCTGGGGTTCATCACATTTCTGATAAGAACCTCTGCTGCTCCTGCAGTACGTCTCATGTCACAGGCTTACAGCCCTGGAAAAAAGTCTTGGAATTCTGAGTCCAATTACCTTTCCCAAAGGGAGTACTAAAAGGGATAAACTAGTGAAAAATGATTATATATTTCTGAACCTTTGTGGCTAAGTAAGTCCAAGGTGATAAGACGACCATAGATTTTCTTTCTGAAAATCACATATCTGGATACAATGCCTCTCCTTCCTGCCCTATCTAAAATAGCAAGTTATTACCCTTCACCCGGATTTAATTCTCTCTGTGCATTTCTAACTGCCTGATACTATGTCTATTAGTTTATTGTTTAACTCTACAAAATGTCAACTCCATGAAGGCAAGGACCTTATCTATCTTGTCCACTGTCTAGCCCCTTCAATAGTACCTGGAACACAGTAGGTAATCATTAAATATCTGTTGAATTAATTAATTAATATTATTTTAATTAAGTATAAGACACTGTAGTATTTGCTTTGTGAGGTTCTATGCTGCAAGATAAGAAGTTATCCTCCAGCGCTGTGCAATGTACCTTAGTAACTATAATGCTCAGGAGAACTACAAGGGCATTTAGATGAATAAATGGAGGGCTATTGAGAGGGCACAGAAAAAAAAGCATGAAAGACTATTCATTTGGGCATTACCCACTGAAGGTGACAGAGACATGATTCAGACAAAACTCCAGCCCACAGTGGGCTCGCTGTGGCTTGGGTACTGTTTGAAATGCCCACCATCTGAGACTCAGACTCCCTGACTTCCTGGCTCGGATTATTAACCTGTATCTGGTGGAACTCAGTTTCTTCCTCTGTAAGATAAACATCTCTGCCTGGATAATCACTGAGGTTCCTTTCCATGACAACAGGGGACGGATCTAGGAACAAGGGAACTGGGTTTGGGCACCAAGTCCTCAGTAAGGCAAGACCCATAACCAAACTGTCTGCTGTTAAGATCTATCCACAAGCCACAGGATGCTCCCTACAGAGTTAATTTGTTATAATTAATTATAATTTGTTATAATTTCCAGAGAAAACTGGAAACAAAATTAGAGACATTTTAGAATTTATTTGGAACTAGTTTTAGACTTCAAGAGAAAAATGGCATGAATTGTTGAGTTTCCATATACCTCACCCAGCTTCTCCTAATATTTTAATTGCCTCATTCTCCTTAATGCTCTAAAATATAAGCTGGTTGTATCTAGTTTGGGGTCTTTATTCTCTCATCCTGCTCTGTGCTTGGTGTCTTTGCTCAGCACTGGCAAACTATCTTCTATTATGTCTTTGATTATTTCCTCATTTGCATTGTCTCGATCCTCTCTTTAGGGAACTCCTAGTCATTGGGGATGTGACCCTTGTATATTGATCATCTATGTCAACTGTTCTCCCGTGTTTACATTCTGAGAGATTTTTTTAAATGTTTCTTCCAGGTGTTAAAGCACATTTCTTTCTTAAGACTATTACAGCAATAATAGTTTCAATTGAGAGCAAGGTTTCTCAACATTGGTACTATTGACATTTTAGGATAGGTAACCCTTTGTCTTCGGGAACTATCTTGTGCATTGAAGGATGTTTAGCAGCACCCCTGGCCTCTATCTGCTAGATGCCAAGAGCACCAGAACCCCCATCATCACAATCAAAATATCTCCAGACATTGCTAATCACCCCAGGTTCAGATAACTGATTTAGAAGAGCTCTAATTTCCCTTATTTCTTCTCTTTTTCATTTGGTCACAGTCACTAGTACAATTAGGGCTTGTTAAATTTATCTTCTGTTTCTTGAATTATTTCTGTATTCCAGAATCAAATGTTCTGTTTGTTCATCTTGGTTCTTCTCTATTGTTGAGATTTTCTGCAAACGTCTGGTGGTTTTGACCTTCTGTATATATTTATCAATGCAGGGCTTCATCAATTAATGTAAGTCACTGGATTGAGTCTCCAGTTTTTTTAGTAGGTTTTTGCCCCCAGCAGACCTCTTCCCTGAATCAGAGTGAACTCGGGGTGAAGTGTATGAGTAAGCAAGCTTCACTATAGGATGGACCAGTTCACAGCAGGCAGACAGAGCAACTGATCCCTTCACCAAATGTCAGATCATAGTGTGTTTACTCTGGGGCACTAACGCCCATGCCAACGCTCTGGAGACATCTTCCAATAATCACCCTCATTCCTGCCTCTTCTCCAACCCTCATCCTCTGTAACCTACTGAACCCAAGCCAGGAATGTCTTGAGGTTCCAGGAAAGAATAATTCCCAAATTGAACCAAACCATTACCACCTGGCCCTAGATGTGCTCTGGGCCCCTTCCTCCAAAAGCCCTTCAATAAGTAAATGATTAAATAAACTGTGTTACAACCATACCATGGAATGAAATTGTGTTACATCCATACCATCAATAAAAAAGAATGAGCTGCTGATGCCTGCAACGATTTGATTGGATCTCAAGGGAACTATGCTGAGTGAAAAAGCCAATCTCACAAGGTTATGTAGTGGATGATTCCAAGACAAAATTCATAGAGGTGGAGAACACATTAGTAGTGGCGGGGAGTTAGGGATGGAGGGGGAGGGGCACGGCACAGGTGTGATCATAAAGGGTAGCACAAGGGAGATCTTTGTGACAGTGGAATACTGCTGTGTCTTGATGGTGCTTTTGGTTACATGTATATTACACGTGGTAAAACTGTAAACACAAACACACACTCAGAGCATGCAAAACTGATGAAATCCAAATAATCTCTGTAGCTTGTATCCACGCTGATTTTCTGGCTTGGCTATTGACTAGTTATCCAAGACATGACAAGCGGAGAGCCCTGGGTTAAGGGCAACTCCCTTCACAGAACCGATAAGGAATCTCCCTGTACATTATTTTTTTCAACTCCCCATGAGTCAATTGTTATTTCAAAATAAAAACATTTTTAAATGAGGTAACTGTGACTCCATCATCACCCTCACCTCGATATAGTCATGACCTTCTCTGACACAGTGAACACCCCCCTCCCATTCTTAGGCAAATAGGGGTTTTCTTCCTTCTATCATCTGTCCAGTGGGATTTCTGGAGGTAGAGGAAGCAAACTTTGTGTTCACGTATGTGCACACAGCAATCCTGAATTGGAAAGCCTGCATGCATTTCTTTTGAATTAAGGGAACTATGAGGAGGGCTCAAAAAGCTGAGTGAATCGAAACCCCAGCTTAAAAAGAATAGAGATTTAAAGAGAGTAAGCTACATTTAGAAATATGTTATGTATTTATTCCCTTAGGAACTCTAAACTCTATCTGTGAAATGAAGTAGCACATCAGAAATGTTGGACACTGTCAGAGCATGTCAGCTGAGCATACTGTAAAATTCCCCTTCACAGAGTTGTAGCTTTAGTTTCGCTTGACGATCTTTCCAAGGACCATACATGTCAAAAAGGCCCTCGCGTGCGCCGTGGAACTTCTTTTTCCCACAGGTTACTCAGTGTCTCATCTGAGATATCACTTTATAAATCCCCTTTAGAGCAGTGATTCTCAGAATGTGGTCCTTGGACCACCAGCATCACCTGGACGCTTGTTAGTGACGCAAATTCCCAGGACACACTGACTCAGAAACTCTGGGGATGGGACCCAGAAATCTGTTTTTATAGACCCTCTAGGAATTTCCAATGCATGTCAGAGTTTGAGAACTGCTACCTTAGAACTTAGCGATGGGTTCTCTGCTGTTGGATTTGGTTGCAGTGAGAAAGTGTTTTCCATGGTTTAAAATAAGAGAAAAGGGCTTCCTTGGGGGCGCAGTGGTTTAAGATCCACCTGCCAATGCAGGCGACACAGGTTCGAGCCCTGGTCCGGGAAGATCCCACATGCCACGGAGCAACTAAGCCCGTGAGCCACAACTACCGAGCATGCGCTCTAGAGCCTGCGAGCCACAACTACCGAAGCCCGCACGCTTAGACCCCGTGCTCCGCAACCAGAGAAGCCGCCGCAATGAGAAGCTCGCGCACCGCAACAAAGAGTAGTCCCCGCTCGCCGCAACTAGAGAAAGCCCGCGTGCAGCAACGAAGACCCAAGGCAGCCAAAAGTATTAATTAATTGAAAAAAAAACACAAGAGCATTTTTTAAATAGATAAATAAAATAAGAGAAAAAATATGGAGTGATGGTGGAAATCCCTTATAAAATTATTTTTATGCTAACTTTCTGCCACTGGGAACCCTGTATATTTTAAATTCCTTTTCCTTTTTGGTTTGGGTTAGTTTGTTTGTTTTGCACTCACTGCTAGGAAACTCAGAGCCAAACTGGAAGGTCAGCCATGGTAAATATATTAATCCATAGAGTTATCATATGGATTCCTTCCTCAATTTCCTTTCCTTGCCCCAATTTCTTATTTTTATTTTATTGGATTTTGTTCCTTTGGGGAGAATAGAAAGTTTTAAGTACAGTCAATAAATCAAAGAATCCTTCACAACAGTGACAATGTGTTCTTATACGCTGCCACATGTTCTGTTTTGAGTATGAAATGCAGCTTGACCAAACAGATGTTAGCGGATATTAAATTGTTTCAGAGGTAGATGAGAGAACAGGAAAATCCAAATACTGCCCAGAAAAAAATATATATTTTCACATATAACTCCCAGGGATAGTCTTACAGAATAGAATTATTATTGCTCTTTTGTTTAAACAGAAAAGAAAGCATTTAGGCTTAGATTTATTATATTAGTATATTAACCACTATTGCTCTTTCGGCTTCTTGCCTTTGGGTGATGTTTTCTTGCTGAGAATTATTTTTTGTTTCCATCATGTTGCAACAAACAACGTGTGTTTCCACTGTCTTTTTATATTTTCTGAGCCAACAGTCTGATATAATTCCCATTTGAAAAAGTTCCTCTAAAAAACAACCAACAAAACATCAGGACTTCTGACCAGTTTCACAATTCCCATGCATGTGTTATATTTGGGGTTTTATCTGTGACACACTCTAACATGTCCTTGAAAAAGATATGGTTAAATAAATGCTCAATTAAAAGATGGGACGAACAACTGCAAGAATAATCAATCACTGTTTTTTGAACAACATTTGCTTCCGTTTTCTAAAAATCTGAACTTCGGAAGATAGAGCAAAAGGATAAAGTAAATTCTCTGAAGACTGCAAACCGACTCGCATAGACCGTGTCCCCACTGGACAGCACTGCCCTTGACCCGACCGTTCCAGGCCGCAATAGTCCACATCCCTTCAAACCTGACCGACTCATACTTGGAGATGCTGCCCGATCACTTTCTAGGGGCTGGTCCCAACCAGGCCCCTGACAACTGGCCAAGTCCCGCTCTAAACCAAGCAACTCCACAGAACCTTGAAGCTGCCACCCACTTGCTCCAAATACCAAACAGCTGCTAGAACCCCGGGCCGCTCCCACCAACCGCACAGAGCCCCGGGGCACCAATACTGTAACGCTCCAGGCGTCTGATAATTCTCTCAGAACCCACCATGTGTATTACTTTCGAAGATGACGGCCGTAAGGAATCACCATATACCGAACGGCACAGAATAATACAAAGTTATTATCTTACCGTTCTGGAGGTCAGAAATCTGAGGGCAGGCCCATTGGGCTAACATCAGGAGGGGAGCAAGGCCTTACTTCTTCCTGGAGGTTCCAGAGGAGAATCTGTCTCCTTGCCTTTTCCAGCTGCTGGAGGCCACCTGCACCCCTCGGCTCTTGACCCGTTGTACCTGCAAGGCCAGCAGTAGCTGTTGACTCTCACGCCCCGCACCTCTGACACTGACTCTTCTTCGCCTCCTGCTTCTACTTTTAAAGACTCTTGTGATTCTATTGGGCCCACCTGATACTCACAGGTTCCCTGCATACTAGCCTCTATTAAGGATCGTTGATTAGGAAACGTTTCCACCTGCAACCTTAATTTCCTTCTGCCACGCGTAACATGTTTACTACCTCTGAGGCTTAAGACAGGGACATCTTAGGAGTCATTATCCTGTCTACCATGACCAGTGAGTGAACGAGTAAGGAAATGAGTGACCAAGAGACCAGTCTGCTGGACTGACCGCGTGTGTGTCCAGCTCGGGGTGATGACCGCTCAGCTCTTTGGAAGCAGCCTGTCTCCAGGAGAGACTGGATGGCAGCGCGGAAGCTCAGCTTCCCCCACTCACTCCGCCACCCCTCTGAGCTTCACTTGCCTTGCCTGTCACATGAGGATAACAGGGACACCTATTTCACAGGCTGACTGTGAGCACGTGGGAAAACATGTCCGTGCCTGGAATAGAGCAACGGCGCAATAGAAAGGCACTGAAACAATGAAAATGGAAGAGGGAGGAGGGGGAGGAGGGGGAGGGAAGGGGAAGGGGGAGGGGGGAGGGGAGGGGAAGGGGGAGGGGGGAGGGGAGGGGAAGGGGGAGGGGGGAGGGGAGGGGAAGGGGGAGGGGGGAGGGGAGGGGAAGGGGGAGGGGGGAGGGGAGGGGAAGGGGGAGGGGGGAGGGGAGGGGAAGGGGGAGGGGGGAGGGGAGGGGAAGGGGGAGGGGGGAGGGGAGGGGAAGGGGGAGGGGGGAGGGGAGGGGAAGGGGGAGGGGGCGGGGGGGAGAACCACTGTTCCATGGTACTGAGGTATACTGAGTCTACAGACAGAGCATCCCAGAGCCGAAAGCATCTCGGCAATCATCAAATGGGAAATTTCGAAAGGCAGAGACGGGGAAACAATGTCAATCAACTATGACAGACATACGATCGGCAATCAGCACCAATTAGAAGCTATGAGACCTCTCTCTTCAATACCACTCAACCCTTTATCAAGACTGTGAGGCCGACTGTGAGGATGCTCTGCATTAGCAGACGGTGGGCGTTTGCCCAACCGTGGAGCACACTTCCTTGCAGCTCTGGCTGTGTAGGGAACCCTGCCTTTCTGACGCGAGGGAGCCGCACTCTCCTTAAACTTTAAGATAATATTTCAGTAATATGGGGACATTTTTCACCATGGATACAAAGCAGGATACATAATTGTATATTCATGATAGCAGCAGTTATGTAGAAATAAACACTTATTTTACTTGAAATTATTGCAAAAAAATGTGTTCACATTGTTTATCTCAGTGTTGCGTTTGCTGGGGGCTTTTTATTTTTTCCTATCTTTCCTTTGTTTTCCAGATATTCCAAGTGAGCACGGTTGTTATAATAAAGAAATGTAGAGGTGCTCATTTTTTAAAAAAAACTAATGAGAGAGATTACTTCTGGAGGGCATTGATTTTGTTCTGTCATGACCCCAGATTTCTAGAACCTGGATGTGCAGAAGAATTATTTCCTTTGTACTCTGAAAAATACTTCTTCTAGCTATGTCTTCCCCTATTTCTAGGAGATCTCTGATTTATCGCACATTGTTACACACACACACACACCACCACCACCACCACCACCATCAAAAAACATTCTAACATTAACTACCTCTGTAAGCAAGTCTCTGGACCATATAAAACTGAAATGTGCCCATCAGTGAAAATAAACCAAAGCCTGTGGCTACGTTCACATCCCATAGTCACCATCGTCAGCCTCGCTTAACCAAAGTTCCCCGGCTTCAGGATGTTTTCCCTTTCTGTTATCACGACATTCATTATCCAGGCAAACTCTTTTCTAATAGAATTTCATATCAAATAAAGAAACACACTGAGAGAAGGGAACCCTAAGGAGGAACACAATTCTAGTCTCTCATAACCCACATTCCCCTGGATGCAATTAGTTTAATCTCTTTCTGAACGTGTTCTTAATATAGGCTTTTACCATGGACCATTTTTCATGTGTCTTGGTTTTTCATCACTCAATTCTTGAGTAAGACCACAGACATTAAAATGATAACATATCATGTTGAAATCATGGTTAAGTTCAAGGGGGAAATAACATGCTCTGTGTACAGTTGGAATGGAGGAAAGTGATCGCAGATCACGGCTGCATCGTTTTCATAATATTTGGACTTGTTTCTTACTGTCACATGTGGGTTAATGGAGTTACATTTCGAAAGCTGGTCTGAAGCATTCAGAGGTCATTGTGTACACGGCGGGGATGGAGTGGGGGTGAGAGGCAAGTTTTCTCAGAACTTTAACAATTCGTTAAGATGGCAATCAGATCCCTATTACAGAAAGATCTCAAAGCCCCCAAATAGAAACGGTCTTACTCAAAAGTACCTATGAATTAAAAACCCATCCGAGAAAAAAAAAATCAAGCCCTACCTGATTTCCAAAAAGACGATTCCCAACAAATCAGACTTATGAGATGTTCAGAGTTTATGATATTAATTAGCAAGAATATAGGGCTTCTAGGAGTCTCATGATTGATTGGCCCTTCTCTGTTGTGTCTCTGAAGAGGCAGAAATTCCCCAATATGGCCCCTGTCAGCCCAGCTTGTTTCCTTGCATCCTACATTCATCGACTTTCCCCCCAATTTTACCCCACTGACTAACACCTCTTTCTGTAGCTTCAGTCCCTGAAACCACCTGACATAAAGGAAGGTCATCAGCTCTCAGGGCTTAGAATTTACCCGATCTCACCAGCCTGCTCATGTTTTCTAAAATCTCCTGTCTTCACTTTGATAATAATTGGAATCATAATCACATTAACAGCACTCACTCACTGGGTGCTTTCTATGTGCATTTTTTACTTATTTCGTTTAAGTCCTGTGACTGCCACGTGATGTAGGTATCCATTATTAAACTGTCTGAGCCTCAGTGCTCTTATCTGTAAAATAGGGGTATGCAAATGACGAAGTTCACACAGTGGGTGAATACTAGGTCTGAGAATCACACCCAGGAATTCTTAATCCCAGAGTCCATGCTCTTAAACACTGCCCTATGCTTACCCTAGTCTACTTGCTCTCAAAATTTCCAAGGTCAGCCTCATCCATTCAGATAACAGAACTTGTCTTCTAGACTGTATCATATTCCAAAGAATGGATATAGATAGATAGATAGATAGATAGATAGATAGATAGATAGATATAGATATAGATATAGATATATCCCTCCTTTGATATATAAAATTTTAGAATTGCAGAAGAGTTGTAAAAATAGTACAGTTTCCATCCATCCTTCATCCAGCTTCCCTGAAGGCCATGGTTTTTCCGGTCTTTGGGTCATCATTATCACATTCAAATCAACTGAACTGCAACACGATAGGGACACAGAAAGAAAACCATCTAATATTTTAATAGCACCTCCCATGGATGGCATGGCTTTCCCCCTTGGTGGAGGCTCTCGGCTGCCCCTCTCACACTTTTCCTGTTATTACTGATAATTTCCTCTGTACATAGCGCAGGCACTGACCACAGATCTACACTGTTGACATAACAGATAGACCAAGGATTCTTAATTTTGGGGGGTCCTTGATGAATTTAAAGAATTGCCCCTTTCCCTAGAAAAAGCAGAGGTAAACAATCCCATGTAATTCAGGCAGTTTGTAGACCCAGGGTACCTCTCTTGTCTGTTTTATTGTTTGAAAGCTAACGATTGCAGTCTGACCTGCTAACCTCACTCACTATCTTTTCCTCAATCTTCATAGGGCTTCTCCACACCACTAACCCCGGGAAGGCTGCCAAGGAATTAGAGCCACTCCTCCCAAGACACAGCTTTCAACCACTGAATTGTTGGTTTGGGGCTGCGGAAATGGCTGTTTGCCCAAGAATACATGTTACTGCCACCGGGACAATCTCATCAGGCAGTGAGCACAGTGGAGCCACGGCTCCCACCATGTCAAACCCATTACTTCTGGGATTTCCTGACAAAGGGGCAGCCCAGTCAGCTCCTCGGTTACGTACCTGCCGAAGGTCAATCCACTTATCCATACAGACCCCAGTGACTTCTCACAAATTAGTATTTATGAGCCTGATATCCTGTCCAATCTAAACATTCTACGTGGAATGTAGCTGGTTTCTTTCTTGATAAACTGGAAGTCTGAACTTCTCAGGCTAATATTCTACTAGGGGATCAGGTGGTTATTAATGAAATCACAACACCTAAGAAAGGTCTTTAAAGAGAATCAGAGGACAGTTGGTCCTTGAGTTACTCCAAGCAAGAGAGTGAGCCTCCTTCGGGTAATATAAGACCAACCTGTTGATTGCCTTTTCAAATATTAATGGGTTAAAAAAAAAACAGGCTATTTTCAAAAATACTCACATTTCAAAAATATAAAATTAGTCTATCCTCAGCATCATATGATGAAAAGAACTCAGGCTTTGGAATTAAACAAATGAACCTGAGTTTGGATGTGCCCCTTGACTGAGTTGTGTGACTTTGCTTATCCTCTTCTGTAAAATGAGGAAATAATGCACACGAAAGAGGACTATGATGAAGATGAAACGTGGCAATGTGCATACGGGACTTTGCAGCAAGGACTAACTTAATGAATCTTACTTCTCTTTCCCCTAAAATTCTTTCCACAACTCCCAGGTATCCAGCAGCAAGAAGGCAGACAAATCTACAACTTAAGACACATCAAATTTTGAAACATATTTAAAATGTAGGGAACGTAAGTGATCACGAATGCAAGTCTCTATGTATGTCAGGTATTCAGAAGTCAACAAAGAACATTTAAAATACACCTAACAGCAAAAGACCTAAATAGACATCTCTCCAGAGAAGACATACAGATGGCCAACAAGCAAGTGAAAAGCTGCTCAACGTCACTGATTATTAGAGAAATGCAAATCAAAACTACAAGGAGGTATCACCTCACACTGGTTAGAATGGGCATCATCAGAAAATCTACCAACAACAAATACTGGAGAGGGTGTGGAGAAAAGGGAGCCCTCTTGCACTGTTGGTGGGAATGTAAATTGATACAGCCACTATGGAGAACAGTATGGAGGTTCCTTAAAGAACTAAAAATAGAATTACCATATGACCCAGAAATTCCACTACTGGGCACATACCCAGAGAAAACCATAATTCAAAAAGACACATCCACCCCAAGGTTCATTGCAGCACTATTTACAATAGCCAGGTCATGGAAGCAACCTAAATGCCCATCGACAGACGAATGGATAGAGGAGATGTGGTACATATATACAGTGGAATATTACTCAGCCATAAAAAGGAATGAAATTGGGTCATTTGTAGAGACATGGATGGATCTAGAGACTGTCATACAGAGTGAAGTAAGTCAGAAAGAGAAAAACAAATATTGTATATGAATGCATATATGCGGAATCTAGAAAAAATGGTACAGATGAACTGGTTTGCAAGGCAGAAATAGAGACACGGATGTAGAGAACAAATGTATGGACACCAAGGGGGAAAAATGGGGTTGGGGGTGGTGGGATGAATTGGGAGATTGGGATTGACATGTATACACTGATATGTATGACATAGATAACTAATAAGAACCTGCTGTATAAAAAATACAAATAAAATAAAATTCAAAAGTAAATGAATAAAATAAAATACACCTAACAGAATGGCTATCATCTAAAAGTCTATAAATAACAAATGTTGGCAAGGATGTGGAGAAAAAGGTACCCTCGTACACTATGGGAATGTAAACTGGTGCAGTCACTATGGAACACAGTAAAAAGGTCTCTCAAAAAAATAAAAATAGAACTATCATATGACCCAGCAATTCACTGCTGGGTATATATCCATAGAAAACAAAAACACTAATTCAAAACACACATGCACCCCAATGTTCATACCAGCATTATTTATGATACCAATATATATACAAGATATGGAAACAACCTAAGTGTCCATCAGCAGATGAATGGATAAAAAGATGTGATACACACACAGCACACACACACACACACACACACACACACACACACACACACACACACAATGGACTATTACTCAGCCATGAAAAAGAATGAAATTTTGCCATTTGCAACAACATGGCTGGACCTGGAGGAGATTATACTTAGTGAAATAAATCATACAGAGAAAAACAAATACTGTATGTTCTCACTTACATGTGGAATGTAAAAAATAAAACAACTGAGTAAAAGAAAACAGAAACAGACTCACAGATACAGAGAACAAACTAGAAGTTACCAGTGGGGAGAGGGAAGGAGGGAGGGGCAAGATAGGGGTAAGGGATTAAGAGGTACAAACTGCTGTGTATAAAATAAATAAGCTACAAGAACATATTCTACATCACAGGGAAATACAGCCATTATTTTGTAATACCTTTAAAAGGAGCATAATCTATAAAAATATTGAATCACTATGTTGTACACCTGAAACTAAGATAATATTAGAAATCAGCTATATCTCAATATAAACAAACAAACAAACAAAACTGACTGCAGTCAATTCTGGGCAAGATGGGGTAATCAACACTCCAGCCTGTCTTTCCACTGAATGCAAATATCAACCCTGGACAGAATGCGTGGAGCAGTTGTCTAAGAAATATACGGTGGCAGGTAGATCAGGGAAGCAGAATTGGAAGTATCACCAAACCGGTGGTAAGATCCCCACTTTTTCTCCCGGGTGTCACCCAGCCCAGACACACACACACAGCTCGAAACCCAGAAGTGGACATTGGTGTGAACACTGGCATTCTGACCCAAGGATTAGGAAAGGGGGCTGCAAGGATCAGAGACAGGAAGAGAAGTGCCTTTTTCTTTTTTTAATGTTTCTGTCCCAGCTGCTGGGCAACCCTGTCACACTGCAACAGCAGCCGCAGATTGGGAAGATGCCTAAAACTGAGGAAAGGGGATCCTTTCCCCGGACCAGAGAGCATGATTCCAACAGCATTAGGCAACTAGCCATTACATTTTTTCCTGTCTTCAGCAAACACTCAACACGATAAATTTTTAAATAATCATATCCAGACATATCATAACATGACTTGAAAACTAAAGACAAAGAAAAATCTCTTAAAAGCAGCCAGAGGAAAAAGGCACATATAAGGGAACAACAATTCAAATTTCTATAGATTTCTTATCAGAATCCATGGACACCAGAGGAATGAGAACTTTAAAAAATTTCTGCAGGTAAAGAACTGTCGACCCAGAATTCTACACCCAGTAAAAATGTCCTTCACAAGTGGAGGAGGAATAAAGACATTCTGAGACGAAGGAAAATTAAGAGGATTCATTGTCACCAGAACCTTCGCTGAAAGACATGTTAAAGGAGGTTCTTTAGACAGAAGGGAAATGATACTGGGAGGAAACGTGGAACATCAAGAATGCAGGAGGTGGGGCTTCCCTGGTGGCGCAGCGGTTGGGAGTCCGCCTGCCGATGCAGGGGACGCGGGTTCGTGCCCCGGTCCGGGAGGATCCCACGTGCCGCGGAGCGGCTGGGCCCGTGAGCCGTGGCCGCTGAGCCTGCGCGTCTGGAGCCTGTGCTCCGCAATGGGAGAGGCCACAACGGTGAGAGGCCCGCGTACCGCAACAGCAACAACAAAAAAGAACGCAGGCAGAGCACAAGAAATGGTCACCATCTCAGTAAATAAAGTGGTCTGCTCCTCTTTAGTTGGCCAAAATATGTATGATGGGTAACATAAAAATTATAACACTGGCTGATGGAGTTTTCAATGTATCTAGATGTAATTTACATATGATGCAAATATACATATAACTACTATATCTATGTTACATATAATACAGATAAATATGTGTATAAATACATATGATAAATACACTACTTATAAATAAAGAGGGGAAAGGTAAAAGTACCTATATTGTAGTTAGGTTTCTATACTCCACTTGAAATTGAAAATATTAACTCTGAGTGGAAAGTGAAAAGCTAAGTACATTATATCATGTTATACTATATTATATTATGTTTTATATTGTAAACAACTGGAAAAGAAACTTTTAAAGTGATGCAGTAAAAATCTCAACAGAAAAGTTAAAATAGAATACTAAAAAAAACCCCCCGAATAATCCAGAATAAAGCAGAAAAGAGGAAACCTCTAAATGAAAAACTGAAGGAAGAAACAGAAAACAAAGAAACCAGAATGGTCCACCTAAATCCAAACACATCATCACATACACATGAAATGTGAGTAGACTAATCACAGTATTTAAAAAACAGTTATTGTCAGAATACATTTAAAAAATAAGATCCAGGGATATGGTCTCTACAAGACACACTTTTAAATATAATGCTGTAGGTAAGTAATAATAAAGGGATGGAAAAAGATGTACCATGAAAATACTAATCCAAAAAAAAAGGTGAAGTGACTCTATGGATATCAGACAAAGTATACTTCAGAACAAGGAAAATTACCAGAAATAAAGAAGAACATGGTATAATGATTAAAAGGTTGGCTGACAAAGAGACGTAAGAATCAAGTGTGTATTCACCTAAAAACAGTTTCAAAATACACGAAGGAGAAATTAACAGAATGAAAAGGAGAGACAGAGAAATCCACAATTATATGTGAAGACTTCAACCTTCTCTTTCAACAAGAGATAGCATGATTAAACACCAACAATCAGCAAGGGTACAGAAGAATTAAACAACCCTCAACTGACTTGATTCAATTGGCCTTTGTCAACTGTCAATTGTCCCATTACCGAGACAAGAAGGACACTGTATCAAAAGAAGCCTAGTGGCAGAAAACTGGTATTAGACAACATCCTGGACAAGGTGCTATCCTGGATGGATAGCGCGTGTCTTAAGTCCAGGATTAGCCCGACTGGTGATGAAGAACAAGACCTTTCTGGGATTTCGTCTTTTTACCTGTGGAACAGGCAGCTGCTGGACAGGGCAATGGAGCGCATGTTAAGAGGTTGTAGACAGACAGTCTAGGTTAAAAATCCTAGCTCTGCCTCTTACTAGTTGGATGAGCTTGGTCAAATGCCTTGACTACTTCTCTAGTCCTCTTTATGCTTCTCTGTGTAGCACTCCCACATTCATATGTAAAAGAACACACAAAAGCACCTACTCTACATGGGGGCAGGGGGAGGGGGGGAGAGGAGGGGTGTGAAGTGGGAGGTGGGCGGGGAAAACGAGCTAAACTCGGTATCACACTTAAAACAGAACCTGGTCCGTGGTAAGCAGACAACAAATGTTATTATGAAAGCTATTATTAATTCCAAAATTACTGAGATAGAGCAGTGTTTCTCAACCTTTTTATTATTGCCTCCTTGAGAAGCTGTTTCCTGACTTTTTTTTTTCACCTAATCATACCCCTTTCTCCCTGAAATTTTAATACCACAGGTATATACTGTACATCTGTGTATGTGCTGTGGCTCTTTGGAGAGCCACAAACCATTTTAATATTTAAGAACCAATTTTCACTCTCTTGGGAGAAACCCTTGTTGAAAATGCACATGTTAAAGAAATCAATCTCTAAGTTTCTATAATTCTAAATCAGTATAGATCATATTATAAGACCTTTAAAATTACATATTTATGTTACATAAAATGTGAACGAAAGTTGCCAGTGGAATTGTTTATTTATTGTTAAATTATGCTAGGCAGCATTTGGGAGTATAATGGGTTAAATCAAAGGGTTTGGGAAAGGCTCCCTAAATAGTACAGGCAGGCAGCTGGCCAGAGACTCGGTCTCATTAGATAAATATCATTACATCCTGGAAACATATTTATGGTTAAGTTACTGGTATACACTATGAGTTTGAAGATTTATGAGATTGTAAAAAATTTTTAGTCATGAAGAATATGAGAAAATGAAATATTTTTCTTTTAGTCGTGTAACTGGGCAGATTGAAATGTTCTCCTAATTTCTCTTGACATATAGCCCATCTCTCATTAGCTTATAAGGGTGTCTGTAACTGCAGCACCTGTCAAATACTTATTTCCAATGATCAACGATCACACTGCAAAGACAGCCCAACCTCATCTTGTCTTTCAAGGTGGAGAAAGAAGCCTAATACTAAATGTCTCTTCTGGAGCCAAGAAAGCATGTATTTTCTCAGCCCCTAAATCACACATTGATGGTAATATAAGGCCCAAGCAGCTGTTTTGAATACTCCAGCCTTTCATTCCTTACTGACCTTAGAGATATTCAGCCTAATCTTGATAAATTATCAGAGTATCACTTACCCTTCACACTGGCTTTTTTTTTTTCCCCTTGAACTTCTTCTCCTGTGTTTTTTCTTCCGTTCTGGTCATAATGAGTTATTTCACAATGGTTCCACTTCTGATGCCATCCAGTCGACAATTGTTGACGTATTCCGAATTATTTTGGAAAGAAAGAATATAGTGATGTCAGAGAAGAAAGCTGACCAGTTTCCCGAACAGGGAATGTCTTCTGGGAAGATCACACTCAAGGTCAGATTTTCACATGAAGGAATTTACATTATCAGTTGATTGTGACTCTGGAACTGACTCAATTTAATCAAACTCCTAAACGATTAATATAAATCATAATGTCAAACTTCTGGTTTTAGTTTCTGGCTTTATTTGTTTGTTTTGTTTTTCCTTTACTCTGAAGAAAACACTTATCTAGTGACTGAAAAATAGATGTCTGGGGCTTCCCTGGTGGCGCAGTGGTTGAGGGTCCGCCTGCCGATGCGGGGGACGCGGGTTCGTGCCCCGGTCCGGGAGGATCTCACGTGCCGCGGAGCGGCTGGGCCCGTGAGCCGTGGCCACTGAGCCTGCGCGTCCGGAGTCTGTGCTCCGCAACGGGAGAGGCCACAGCAGTGAGAGGCCCGCGTACCGCAAAAAAAAAAAAAAGAGGTCTGTCATTCAGATCGTACCTACCCAAATAGCAAGGAACACACGGACACGGACACAAATTAGTAATTGTTAGATCAGAATGTAATCCCCAATAAAGGGAAAGATGGGTGGAAAATGATGATCTGGAATAGCAAAGACAAACAGTTGACATGTGTTCCACTATTACCCTTACTGAACCAATGATAGACATTGTTAATCAATCACTGCACACTTTTGATGATAAGCTCTGATGCGGCCCTGTATCCATCCCACAGAGTACTCGAGGCAGCCCCATCCAATCAATCAGAGTTATTATATGAGATGAAATCTTTTATGCTATATTGGCCTAGAGGGATAATTAGTCCAAGCCATGGATCTCCTTTTTCTGACGTCAGACAGAGAACTCTTCACTAGTTATCGGAATTTATATTTACAGCAGGTTTCGTACTCTTCTCTCACTGCTGGGAGTAGAAAATGATTGCCATATTCTCCTTTTGTTCGGGTGGAGCAAATCTGACAGATAAAATTAGAGAGACAGGATAACGTTGAACTTTAGGAAAAAGACTCTAGTGATGAAACCTGAGCCTCTGTAGCATTTGTCGAAAACTCCATGGAGATTTTGTGCTTCTTAAAAGCATCGATGCTGGCCATGCAGGAAAGGAAACGACCCAGCCCACGTGATTCAAGGGTCCCGACTCGAGCATTACAGATAATGCTGACTAATCGCAGTCTCGCTTGATAAGCGAGGACACATACAGTACTCGAGACTTCACAACAGGGCGCTCTAGATTGCTCCTCCCAAGCAACGAGATATGGTGTGCCAGGCAATCATTAGTTAAACAATTCTCTCTTCTTCTGAGCACGGTAGAAAGACATTGAACCCACATTTGCCCAGTCCCTTTAAGGTAAGTGTGGCCAGGTGACTTGATGGGCCAATGCTATTGGAACTGAAGAGACACGCAAAGCTCTAAGAGGCAGTTCGTGATTTAACTGCATCAACCAAGTGGCCTGAATCTTTCAATATGGTAGGTGCAGTATCAGTTTGGGGCTTGCAGTGATGTGGCCTAAAGCCTTCCGTCTACCCACGGTAAAGACCGTGGTGGTTAATTTCATGGGTCAACTTGACTGGCCACGCGATGCCCAGATTAAACATTATTTCTAGGTGTATCTGAAGGGTGTTTCTAAAGAGATTAGCATTTGAACTGATGAAGCCAGTAAAGCAGATGGCCCTCCCCAACATGGCGGGGGGGGGGGGGGCGTCTTCCAATCCATTGAGGCCAGAATAGAATAAAAGGCAAAGAAAGGAGGAATTTGCCCCTTTTTTCCCTGCCTCCATGTGTGAGCTCATTTCATCTTCTCCTGCTCTCAGACAGGGATTTACACCATAGGCTCCCCTAGTTCTCAAGCCTTCCGATTCAGGCTCAATTATACCGTCAGCTTTCCTCGGTCTCCAGCCTGCAAAGAGTAGACCACCAGACTTTTCATCCTCTGTAACTGTGTGAGTCAATTCCTCATAATAAATATGTGTGTCTATTACTGGTTCTGCTTCTCTGCAGAATCCTGACTAATACGAGCATGTAGAGTGAGCAAGAAGTAAGCCTCTGTTCTTTGAGGCCATCGAGATGAAGGGGTTGTCTGTTCCTTCAGCGTAACCCAGCCTAATCTGAGACGTGGTACAAGGGAAACTTTTTTTGCAATCCTTGCAAAATCTTTCTGGGAACTCTCAATAGGAAAAATTTGGCCTCCTCAAGGTGCCTTCAATTTTGGCAAACTTTAAACATAGAAGCAGATAAAAATAAGCTCTCTTGATACTGGGGGATCTTGTGAGATGAGATCTCGAAAGGCGACCAGAGAGCAGGTTTGAACACAATCGGGAGGAGAAGGGGGAAAGAAATGAAGGAGAAATACACACGGGAACAATTCTTCAGGCCTCATGCAAACTTGTGCTGATGCCTGATTTTTTATTTCTCCAGGACAGCTGGGCAGGGACCCAAGCCGATCTGTGTTGGAATAAGATACACTGAACCACAGTGAGTGTGTTGGCTCCAGAACTACCATTGAAAGCAAGATGGGGACAGCAATGGTTAAATGCTACCAAGCATCATTTTCTAGGCAAACATTTAATTTTTTTGTTGTTTACATGTCCCTTCCACAGTAGGAAAAAAATTCAAATAACTGGTTTAAAGAGGGCTTGGTGCTACAAAAGACAGTATTTTTTTCCTGCCTAGCTTTCGCAATATATAGTACTTTCAGGCCATAAAACATTTTTCAACAATATGATTACAACTTTTAAGGGGTGCCATCCAAAAACTATAAACTACAAATCCAACTTCTAAAAGTGCATACAATGTCAAATAATAAAATTTTTTATATAATAGAAAACATGTTTTCTTGGGTAAAGTAGACTGCTGATATTTTAAATAATGACATAATAATTAATTCCCAAACCAATGAACTGGAGGCACTTCCTTACTCCCTCCAGCTGTTATCTTCTTATCAAGGATATGTTTCAGAAGAAGATTTGAAAGTGATAACGTCAACTCACATAAAAATACTGTGCTTTCCCAGTCAAATGTCATCAAAACTACACATTCAGTTCAGGTTTTATGAAAGTATAAGGTCCCGGGAATATATTTCATAATTGTGAGTGACACTTAAAAGATTTACTTTTATAAAACATTCCAAGGGAGAAATTCAATTATTGGAGAGAAATTATGAATAGTTTTTCCCTTCAAATCAGATATTTAGTATTTTTATGAATGGCGTAGATTAATTCATCCATTTATTTCATCAAAAATATTTCTAAGCCTTAATCACTCACCAGGTTCAGTTCTAGATGCTGAAGCTACCACTGTGAATAAGACAGACAACAACCACGGGCTCATAGAGCTTACACTCCAGTGGGGGCAATAAATAAGCAGAAATGATAGACATAGATGGATGGATGGATGGAGAGAGAGAGAGAGACGGATGGATGATAGGTATCACTAATGATTTCTCACTATATTACACATCAATTCTATAGTGTAGGGCTAAAGAATCATGGTCCGAGGTACTATTTAAATAAAAGAGTCAAGGAAGCCATCTCTGAGGAAGAAACCTTTGGGAAGAACCCTAAACAAAGTGAGGAAGAACATTCCAGGTAGAGGGGAGAGTTAAGTGCAAAGACCCCGGGGCAGAAACAAACTTGGAAGACTTAAGATACAGATCTTGAGATGGCAAGATCTAAGATGGAACAATGACAAAAGACAATAGAATAGTGTGAAGAAAGGCATCGTTGGAGGCAAGGAGGTCAAAGACAGAGAACCCAAAGCATCAGCCGGTTCATTTTGGTGGATGGTCCCATATCCTTTAGTTGAATGATTTTTAATTAATTTTGAATCTAATCTTTCTTATCTGTTAATGTAAAGCCCAAGATTTCACTCTAAATGCCATGTCTGCCTGTCCCTCAAGTGTTTGATATATAGTGTTTGTATTGTTATTTGGTTCTAAATAGTTTCTAAATTCCACTATGGATTTTTTTTTTTAGTTGAGCAATGCTCTGTTTGAAGTGACGCATTAAAATTACCAAATATATGGCCTTCCATATGTGCCCATTACATAACCGTGTTGCTCAGATCTGTATTTTCACTGATGTCTGTCTTAAATCTATTGGTATCTACAAGAAATATGCTTCAATCTCTTAGTACAGTTTTGTATTTTCCCATTTCTCCTTGTAATTCTGTCCATTTTCAGCATGAAATATTTTGTGATCATCTTGTTAGTTATACACATTCAGGGTCAACTTTCTAGTTCCTTTCTGGTTAGTGACTTCCTTTTATTAGGATTAGATGAATCCGAATAATGTGTTTTACCTTACAATCTGTTCTGTCCAAAATGAATATGACCATTTTCGTTTTGCCTGATATATATTTTTCCATCCTTTAACTTTCAACTTTTCCATGTTATGATACATTTAAAATATCTCTTGTAAACAGAAAGTGGCAGATTTTTTTCCCAGTCTAAGAACGGCTCTCTTCTAATACATGAACTAAGAAATGTACATCTATTATGATTATCGAAATATTTAGATTTAATTCTACCACCCTTATTTTTAAGACCAATTATTTTGTTAATCAAATTCCAATGACAACTTGATAGTGAAAATTCAGATTATACACCCAAGTGTGGCACTAACTTGTGACTTTGTTTCCTGTTGGGAAGGTTTTTTTTCCCCTATACAGACCCCCAAACAGCATCAAGCTCCTGGCTGTTCCTCCAACTAGGGAGCACAGCTTTTCTACTGCCCCTTTCACACTGAAGCAGCACTTCCTGGTTTTATGTGAGGCTCTCCATCCCAAATTCCAGCTTTGCACTGCCCATAAGGTCACTGTGTTAGTCTGCTAGGGCTGTCGTAACGAAGTACCACAGACTGAGGGGCCTAAATAACAGAAATTAATTCTCTCCCAATTCTGGAGGCTGGAGGTCCACGATCAAGGTGTAGGCAGGATTGGTTTCCTCTGAGGCCTCTCTCCTTGGCTCATGGGGTGGCCATATTCTCCCTGTGTCTTCATATGGTCTTCTCTCTGTGCATAGCCAAATCATCTCCTTAGAAGGCCACCAGTTCTATTGGATTGGGGCCCACCTAATGACCTCATTTGAACTTAATGACTTATTTAAAGTCCCTTTCATCAAATACAGTCACCTTCTGAGGTACTAGGGATTAGGACTTCAGTGTATGACTTTGAGGGGAAGGATAGAATTCAATCCTCAACAAGCAACCTCCAAATTCAATCTGCCAGGTTGCCAGAAGTGGAGGTTCTGAGTGGTCTTTAATGCCTCTCTCTGAGTCTAGTTTAAGACCAAGCTCCACTGCTAACATTTCTAGGAAGTTAGTCCTGGTCCGAGGTCCCTGGACAGCATTCAGAGCTTCCTCACCCAAGGCCCTGTGTACATACTTCCCTTTTCAGGCTATATAATCATTGGGTACATATATGCTAACAGAGGAGGATGATATGATAACACTGGTGATACGATAACGCCGGGCACAGAAACTCTTTGAGGCAGTTACTATTATTAACCACCTTTTAAAAATAAAGAAGCTTTGTCACAGAAGGTTAATTAACCCACCCAAGATCACAGAGCTAGGGAGTGATACCATTAGGATTCAAACACGGGGCCTCAGGCCAGAGTCCACATCCTTACACCACTACTTACTGACTTTGGAATCCAAGAGACTTGGTCTGAATTTCAGCTCTGCCACTAAATTATCAGTAAGCCTCTGAGAACATTGCTCTGTATGGACCTCCTTTGCTCCTTTAACAAATACTGAGGACCAGGGATGTGTCCCTCGGTGTGACGGGGCTGGGGGTGCACAGGGAGCAAAACCCATCATGGCCTTTGTTCTCATGGCGCTGACGGACTAATGGGGGAGCTGCCCCTGGGGGGATGGTGCGGGGGGATGACTTCAGTGAGGTCAAATCATAACCCACGAAGAATGCCCTGAAGGAGAGGGATGTGCTACAAAGTGGAAACCTGCTGGAGAATCGGAATGGCAGGGATGTCCTGCTGGAACACATGGATACCAGGGGGAGAAACTGGCAGTAACTAAGCAAAGGGTATGGTCAAGAACACAAAGGGAATATCCCCAAAGGAGGAGCACACCCCAAGGTCCTGTGGAGGAAGGAGGCTGGGCAAAAATCCAAGAACTGGAAGAAGATCCATGTGGCTAGAAAACAGAGAGTGAGAAAGAAGGTGGCGTGAGATGATTCTGGAGAGGCTGGCAGGGAGAGAGAACGCCAACCTCTCTACAGATTTCTACCAAAAGGGTTTTACCAGTTTTAACTCATCCATAACCCGTCAATAATACAATAATAATTCCTTCCTTGTAAGGCTGTAGTGAGGGTTTGCTGGGTGTGTGTGGGGGAACTATGACAGATGTCTGGGCTGTGGTCAGCACTCAGCCATCGGTCTTTTTTTCAGTTTTTCTCAACCGTATTTCTTGTAAGGAATGTCTAGTCAACAGTCTTGTCCACTGGGGTTTTAGTCCCCCTTTAAATTGATTGCCACACAAGATGTAGGACATTGGTATCTCACTCTGAGGCCTGTCCTTTCAACCTTTCGTTTGCATGAAAATTACTAGATCAAATAATGTCATCCTGCAGAAAAGCCACAATTGTGAAATCAAGCTAACCTTGCAAAAGTGGCCAAACCAGAGGATTTGCCAAATGCCACCACTACCAATTAGAAGCCAGAGTGATTTGGGACAACATCTTTAAGAAAGAATAAGAAGTCTTTCTCCCAAAGAGTACCACAAAAACTCTCCTTTGAAGATGTTAAAAAAAAAAAAAAAAAAAAAAAACCCTCCCCTTTTATAGAGAGACCAGAGGGTAATGGCGTTGAACAGTATTCTTCCCCAGCTTTTGGTACAACCGAGTGCTGAGGGCTGATGTGGCAAGTGCCACATTTTATTGGGTGCTTCGTTACCTTCTCTAGGGCTATACACTCCCTGACTTCTCAAATGTAATGTAAAGAACTCCCTCTTTCTCGTCTTTATCAGTTATAACATTTGGAACCATCAAGTTCACCACTGCAGGGAGACTTGGGTTGAGAAGGATAGCTAGACCTTGCAGCTCTGACTCTGTCCTAAGATTTACATTTCTTCTAGGAGTCCTGGGGCGACCACCCCACTGGCCTTGGGTACTGTTGGAGCAGGAGCAATGACTCATACTTTAGCCTAAATGTGGACAAAAGACGCTTCTCTTTATACCCCATAACTTAACTGAGACAATGTCAGAAGACTCTCATCCGACTTTGCTAGATGGGAAATCAACACCAAAACCAAGAGTACCTAGAATGCAGATAATCTGTTCACCGAGAATGACCAACTCACTGGCAGCTTGTGGCTCCACGTAGCTGAAGGCAACTCCAAACTTCTCATCTCTCTTTAACTCTCAGCACCTAGGAGTTCATGCCTACATATCTGAGATCTTATATGCTCTACCTAAACGCTGAGCCCAAAAGAGAGAGATCCGTGTCTCCTTTGTGGTTTACCTAGACCCATCTCTTCCTTGGTTGACTAACAGCAGGAATAAAATTCACTTGTAACCTCGCCTCCTATTCCTCCTTAGGCTGAGGCTTTATTGGGCACCTCTCTAAACAAACTTAGAAATGCAAGATCCACGTACCCACCAAAAGAGGGTCATCTCCTCACAAATACTCCATTCTCCAAAGCCCAGTTTTCTCAAAAAAATGGGAAAAAATTGTGCCACAGAAGACAAGTCTAACACCCACTCACGATTCCCTTGTGATACATTTTCCAAAACGCAGGTGCTGCTTTCAAATAATTATATCTACATTCTATTTCAAAATACTGTAATAATTTTCAAGCTGTTACATCTGTCTTCTCTAGCCTCCAAATACCTTTATTTACTGAGTTGTGCAAAAATAACTGTGCGATAAGTCAGACCAGGCTGTGACCCAGCCTCTCTAATGAACGATAAGATCTGAGAGGGCCAGGCTGTGTCTGAGTGATCTTTTATGCAGCTATGGTTGCACACATCCTGGTGACTCTGTCTTGAATTCCTTCTGGTAGACACTTTTCAACCTTGTTGGCTTCCCAGCATCTCAGCTTTCTTCTAAGTTTGGAGAATTCTCCCTGTGTCCCACTACAGAAGCTGCAAACGTCAGGTACTTCTTTTCCCAGACTTCCTTGCAGCTACAGCGTGAACACATGACCCAGGCTCTGCCAATCAGATGCACCCACAATGGACTTTGAAACAGGACCCAGTGGTACCAGGAAGTGGGACCATCTCAGGCAGCAATAGAGGTTGCAGCAAACTTGAGCTCCCAGGACACAGCTACAGGGCTGTAAGTCCAAGTATTCAGGGCTTGTGCTTTTTTGCCAAACCAGTTCTAGGCTATGGTTTTGATCTTTGTCTCTGTGTAAATCTGAGCCTGGTTTTTAGCCCTCCTAAAAATACCCTTTTAATAAAACTCCTTTTCTGCTTACATCAGCCAGAATCAGTACCTGGCATGCCCAGTTAAGTGTCCTCGCTACACTTCTCTTACCTGGAGAACCAGCTCAAAGCTCCCACTAAGTGGCTGATAAGTGAAAATAGGAGGCAATCGCCTGGTTATTATTGATCTAATTCCTGCGGATAAACAGGAAAATGCATTAAAATAAAAAACAGACCAATCTCCTCTTTTGGAGCCTATGGAACCAGGTCAGGATGCTGTTCTCCTTTCTGTGGAAGCACAGATTACCCTCCCAGATAACTACCCATCAGTCTGATAACAATACTGTATATCTGTAGCAACACACAGAAAATTATTCTCAGTTATGATGAAGGTAAAAATGCTTTTTAAAAAACGCTTTCCACTTTTAAAAGACGGAAACCCTCAGGTGAAGAGAGACTTGTTTTTTTTCAGGTGAATATTTTGGACCACAGGTTTCTGCATGATTTTGCTGAAAAGTAAATGACATGTTATGGTTCTGGAGCAGAAAGAGACGATGGCAAGTGCATCTGCATAATCCTATCCTTCATTTTTGTCACAGACTCAGGGTCAAGTGAATCGTGTTTAATGGGAGAAGTCCTCTCTCAAGTGCTGAGGAGTAAGACCTTTCCAGAACAGGGAATAAGACCCTGTCACCCTCCGGGGTTACTCTCTCCTCATGCCCTCTATATTAACCCAAAAGCTTCTGTCTGGGGAATCCTCCCTTACCATGCCGAGGATGGAGACACACAGCGTGTCCTCTGAGCAAACTTGGGAATGTACCTCATCACATTGTCACCGAGATTTTACGACAGAGCAGTGAGCGATTTTGTGCACACAGATTCACAAGTGGGCCATTGTTTCAGGCTGTGGTTACTCATATGTCAGTGTGCTTTCAAAGTGCATGTTTCTTACCAACGGGGTCAGCAACAGACCCTTAAATTACATGGTTGTGGGTACAAACAGAGCCTTCCAACCTTGGCTCTCAATCAGAACAAAATTTGTGCTGAGGCATAAAGAAAGTTTTGTGCTGCTGGGAATGTTGTCCAGAGAAATCTACAAATAGTGAGCTGCTTTACTAGAGATGCCCAAGGGGACCTTAAGATAACACTTTGCTATCAGTGAGCTTCAGGCAAAATTTATCTGCTGAACTGCCAGTAGAGAAATCCTAC
This sequence comes from Kogia breviceps, assembly GCF_026419965.1. Lineage (NCBI taxonomy): Eukaryota > Metazoa > Chordata > Mammalia > Artiodactyla > Physeteridae > Kogia > Kogia breviceps. The sequence goes on from NC_081327.1 coordinate 48,447,938, forward strand.
CGAGAATCCAATAGGATAAATGGGACTCAACCTGATTGTCAATTTCAAACAATGGGAGACTGGTCCTCATCATTGGCTCGGTGGGAAAGAGGACAAGATTGATTAGCAATGTCTGCCCTGGGATGGGAAGTGAGTTCCATGAATTTTAAAAGCCCTGTCACCTGATGTCACAGTGTCAATTAAGCATTGCCTGATTTCCTCGATTCAGTCCTGAAATCTCCATCCTTGGAAACTCCAAAACTGTTCCCTTCTGCTTCTCTTATAATACTATATTCCACTCTACTATTTGCATGTTTCCATTTGCCTCTTCTAGCTCTTTAATTCTCCCAAGGCAAGAAACTTCAGCTTATCTACTCCTGCATTCCTCTAGGGTTTTAGCAACCTTCCACCCAGCCTTTTACCTATTCCTTAATTCTGCAGCAAGTATGGAATTTCTGCTCTGTTTTGGAATTGGTTAGACTGGAAGAGAAGCATAGATAAGATCCAGTCCATACCTCCAATAAGCTCGTGGCCTAGTGGACTACTTACTGAGTGAATGAAGCAAAAATTGTATTCTGGCTCCCCCACTGGTGTGATCTGTGCTAATGACCATCTCTTAGAGGGGTTGGTGGTTTATTACTTAGGAAGCAGGTTTCCATATACATTGTACTCTGATGTCATGCCAGTGAGATGGACAGAACAGTGAACTGAGGTCATATCAGAATGGTTAAAAGACTTGGCCCCAATTTCACCATGATATGTTTTCACAAATCAACTGAGGAATGTTTTTGAAAGTAACCATGAAGCAAATGGCTCCACAGTGCTGTGACCTGAAGGCTGAGCTCTGATAATCGTCCCAGCTTCAAACACAGAGCAGGAGCCCCAGTGTCTGGATTGGCTGAATAACAGACACCACAAAGATGTCCACATCCTAAACCCTGGAGCCTGAGAACATGCCGACGTTTCATGGCAAAAAGGGAATTAAGATCTCAGATGGAATTAACGTGGCTAATCAGCTGACATTAACATCGGGAGATTATCTTGGATTTTCCAGATGGGCCAAATGTAATCACAAGGTCTTTAAATGGGGGAAAAGGAGACAGAGGAGAACCAGAGGGACGCCAGCATGAGGAGGACTCAACTGGACATTGCTGGCTTTGAAGATGGAGGAAGGGTCCACAGCCAAGGAACGCAGGCAGCTCCTTTCAGGGCTCGAAAAGCCCCTAGACTCTCCTAGAGCTTCCTGAAGGAGCCCTGCCAACACCTTGACTGTAGCCCTCTAAGGCTCATTTTGGACCTCTGACTTCCAGAATTGTAAAGTCATAAACGTGTGCGGTTCTGAGCCATTAAGTTTGTGGGAATTTGCACAGCAGCAGTAGGAATTGAATTCAGAGTCCCTGTGAGCAAATGAGTTGTGAAACAGCCTTCTTCACAGGATGTGTATGTGTGTGTGTGTGTGTGTGTGTGTGTGTGTGTGTGTGATAAAAGAATATATACACAGGGTCTTCTGCACAGCAGAGCAATGACAAATGTTAGTTCCCCTCTGTCTTCCCTTGGAAATATCATATCCTGGGAGTCTTTATTTTTTTTAATCACAATTTAAGCAAATTTTGGCCTACACTATTCCCTGATAACATTCCAAAACACTGAAGAAAAATAAACAAGAAATAAAACTCTTCTTCCAAGAAAGTAGGTCTCCACCCTAACTATACATGAGAATCACCTGAGAAACTTTTAAAAAATAGAGATGCCTAGGCTCTCTCTTGGACCAATCACATCATTCTCTCTGGGAGGGAGTCTCAAGCATAGGTCTTCCTTTAAAAGCTCCCCGAGTAATTCCAAGGTGTGATGAGGGTTGAAAACACCCACCCAAAGCCATGGAGGAGCTTTTACAGCAGAACTGAGAGCACAGCCCCCTTGATCCTTTGCCCCTATAATTGTCCCTACCATGCCCACAATATGACTTTCCAGCACCTTCTCCTAAATATTTGCCCCTGTAATTGTCCCTACCATGCCCACAATATGACTTTCCAGCACCTTCTCCTAAATATACTAGTTTTCCTGTTTTGTATTTACTCCAGAACGCTCTTGCCAAAAGAAAACCGACTTAGAAGTCCAGTGGATAAACAAAAGATGAAAATGGGATTTGGGAGCCAAGAATCCTTCGGATTCCAGCATTCTGAATGTCCTCTGAAACCAAACTTTCAGATTTGGAATTTTTGTTTATCAGCTAACCCTGGAGGTGGGCTGCACTTGTGTACCTGTCTAGTGTGGCATGTCCCAAACCGTACACTGCAGACCATTAGATCCTCAAGACATTACCAGACGGTGTCAGAAAAAATAACAATAATGGGGGGGTCTATGATCAAATACCTTAGAAAATCACCATCCACGCTCTCCCACACTTAGATATTAAAGGCTCTAAGATGCTCTGCAGTTGAATACACACACACACACACACACACACACACACACACACACACACACAGAGTTTAACCTACTCCTTCCTAAATGTACTTGATCAAGGAACTGTTCTGTTAAGGAATACCTGTCATCCAGGGGACCCAGTGTGGAAACGCAATTCCTTCTTGTGAAAGATCAGAAAATGGGGGCTTAGGGTGTGATGTACTTTGCCCAAGGTCAGGAAGCACAGTCTGCCAATGCCTCCCTGTCTCCCCCTCACACACCCGGGCTTCCTTGACCTGGGCTATTTCCAGCTCGCTGACAGCTTCCCAACCCAGGGTGCCTCTGTTTTCCATCACTGGCTCTGCCCACCTCGAAGCTCTGCTCTTGAGGGGCCCTCTTACTGGCTTTTCTCCTTCCCCTGCCCCTAACCCTACTTCTTCACCTGTGCTTCCCAGGATCAGTCTCTCCTAATGGTCCTCCAGAGTCTCGAGGCTTTCTTTTACAGGAACACAAAGAGTTATTCACAGAACAACTTACACACAATGATCTAGGTTTAAGGTCTAGTTCAGACACTAAATAGATGACTTCTTAAAAGATTTAATTTTTTTAGACCAGTTTTAGGTTCATGGCAAACATGTGCGGAGAGTGCAAAGATTTCCCGTATACCCCCTGCCCTCACATGTGCATAGCTCCCCCATTCGCAACAGCCCCACTACAGTGGGAACCACATTACCATCAGTGCAGCTACACTGGTACATCCTTGTCACTCAACATCCACAGTTTGCATGAAGGTTCACTCTTTTTTTTTTTTTAATCTTTATTGGAGTGTAGTTGATTTACAATGTTGTGTTAGTTTCAGGTGGTCAGCAAAACGAATCAGTTTTATATATACATATATCCACTCTTTTTTTTTTTTTAGATTATTTTCCCATGCAGGCTATTACAGAGTATTGAGTACAGTTTCCCTGCTGTATAGCACAAGAGGGTTCACTCTAGATGTTTTACATTCTATGGGTTTGGACAAATGTATCATGACGTGTATCCATCATTACAGTATCATACGGAGTCATTTCACTGCCTTAAAAATCCTCTGTCCTAATGACAGGGTTTTTTACAAATGGAATCAGATTCAAGCTCCAGATTCCAAGTTTTCAGCAGACATAGACATTTTCTCTTGAGACCAGCAGTTAAATTCTACTGTCAAAATCCAAAGAGTTTAAGCCTTTTCTTCCTTCTGACACTAAAAATTTTTTTAAAAAAACATGTTTTTTGAGAAATAAGGCTGTGTTAGAGATAAAGCATTTTTGCCTTATCGTCAAAAAGTTAGCAGGGCTTCTCCATTTTTGTGCCCACTGGTGAAAGGTCACAGACAAATAATCAGTCATGTTGCTAGAATGTTCTTTGAGAGCTAAGAAGGAAACAGAAAAGCTTAAGAAAGTTGAACTCAGGAATTTCTAAACAGGCTGCACATCTGAGGTGGCTCCAGGCGGCCAATTTTTTTTTTTTTTTTTTTAAACAGTGAATAAATTGCTCAAGAAATTAGCTGTCAATAGCAGGCGTAGGAAAACCCAGCCAGAGCTCTAAGTTTGGCCAAGGATCTCAAACTGTTTTCCAGATATTTGGGGCTCAGTAAGCTCTAACACATTTTCCCCAGCAACTTCTTTTCGCTCTTTAATTTCCAAAGCCTGAAATTACAAGAGAACCTTGATATATGCTTTTTAAACATTAGTTGATATCAAGCAAGCAGATAAGCATTTTCTGATTATTGTTTTAATGGAAGGAGTTTCAAGAAACTAACATTTGATTTTGGTGATTGTGACGTTTTTCCCATATTTAAATTTTGCACACTCTATATGCCCAGGGTGGACATTTACGGTTGAAAGCTCATGAGAGAAACTTACATTTTCACAGGGAGGGAGGGAGGGAGAGACAGACAGAGGGAGACAGAGAGCGGGGGAGAGGGAGAGAGTCTACAGGAGTTGCAGGAGACCTACCCTTATAGAGCTGGGAGGAGCGAAATATCTACTAAGGTAGAGGAAACGCAGCCCTTGCCTCTCACCTTGCAGGAGACTGATGCCATCTAAGGCCAGGTGGATGACAGTCGGAGCGGCCGTCACAAATGGATGAGTGAGTTGTTAGAATCCGCCTGCTTTTCTCTGAGTATTTTCAGACCTGACTGGATCCAGAGTTGTGTGCTTCAAAGCACAGCTACATCGGACTGCTCTTCATCAAAAGTCACGGCTGCCTAGAAATCCATTCCCAGAAGTACCACTCTTGTGCCCCATGAGGGTGTGACCCGCCACTCCTTCCTAATTGCCTTCTCGATCCTCAGCTCTCATCATACCCATTGCCAGAAACTTCCCGCCGTCTTGGCGTCTGACCTCAATCCCAGACAAAGGACCAGGCCATCCGACTCTCCACTAGCTTAGCTCTGAAACCAGACTTTGTTTGGAAGGGCAGAGAGTACATGTGAAAATGTTGTTCTCCATCATCTTGACCTCACACCGTGGAGCTCCTGCTAATGGCAACACCAGCTCATCCCCCCATTTCTAGCCAAGCATCCCACCACGCATCTCTCCATGGACATTCTACGTACACAATACAATGCTCATCACCTTGCAGGTGCAAACCTCCCTCTGCAGATTACACGGGGGGTCTCCTACATGGAATGTTTTGAGAGAGTGATGGAAAAAGTCCCCTTTGACCAAAAGTGACTCCCTCAGAAGCCTGCCATGGGACTGAAAAGTCCACCATTCTTTTCTCTGGATTAAAACATGGAAGGCAACTGCCTAGGGAGATGGGGAACTGGTGAAGTCATAATCAACCATAGGTACACAGGCTAAAATGAACTTGTCAAATTCGCTCTGGCCACCAGCAGGGCTAATGAAAATAGATCATGGACACAAAATATTTGCTTAGCTCTGACAAGGAAAGATGGCTGGGTCACATGGGGCTGAGCAATCGAAATGTTTCTCCTGAGAAAAGGGAGCCCTCCTACACTGTTGGTGGGAAAGCAAATTGATGCAGCCACTATGGAGAACAGCGTGGAGGGTCCTTAAAGAACTAAAAATAGGGCTTCCCTGGTGGCTCAGTGGTTGAGAGTCCACCTGCCAATGCAGGGGACACGGGTTCGTGCCCTGGTCCGGGAAGATCCCACGTGCCGCGGAGCGGCTGGGCCCGTGAGCCACAGCCGCTGAGCCTGCGCGTCCGGAGCCTGTGCTCCGCAACGGGAGAGGCCACAACAGTGAGAGGCCCACTTACCGCAAAAAAACAAACAAACAAAAAAAAACAACTAAATATAGAGTTGCCATATGATCCAGCAATCCCACTCCTGGGCATATATCTGGGGAAAATTTTAATTCAAAAAGATACATGCACCCCAATGTTCATGGCTGCATTATTTACAATAGCCGAGACATGGAAGCAACCTAAATGTCCATCAACAGATGAATGGATAAAGATGTGGTACATACATACAATGGAATATTACTCAGCCATAAAAAAGAGTGAAATAATGCCACTTGCAGCAACATGGATGGACCTAGAGATTATCCTACTAAGTGAAGTAAGTTAGAACAGAGAAAGACAAATATCATATATCACTTGTATGTGGAATCTAAAACAAAATGATACAAATGAACTTATTCACAAAACAGAAATAGACTCACAGACACAGAAAACACACTTACGGCTACCAAAGGGGAAAGGGGGGGTGGGATAAATTAGGAGTTTGAGATTAACAGGCGCAGGGAACTATATTCAATATTTTGTAATAACCTAAAATGGAAAAGAATCTGAAAAAGAACACATATGTGTGTATTATATATCTGAATCACTGTGCTGTACACCTGAGACTAAGACAACATTGTAAATCAACCCTACTTCAGTAAAAAAAAATGTTTCTCCTTAGTTGTGGGAATAATAAGGAGGTGGGCAGGCGTTAGGAGACAAAACAAGAGTACTACATGCCCATAAAAGAACATAACCCCAAGGAGAAGACACACAGGTAGGAAAAGATGATGAAATGACCATGAAAACAATGCCGCAGTCGTCACTGAGGGAGAAGACAGAGTGCCGGACATCTACAGTAGAGCCTCTGATTTGATTATCATGACCCTCATGGTAGGAAGGTAGCCTCAATTCCATTTTACAGACGAGTATACTGAGGCTCACAGAAAATGCACCCCTCACCTTATTCACACAACTCATAAGTGGCAGGTGGTGGGCTCCAGCCCAGATCCCCCTCTAGAGCCACCATCGCTCCATTTGGTCCCACCATCTTCTTAATAATGTCTCAGTTGTAGTACAGTTAGGGGAACATACGTGCTTTCTCAGGGAAAAAGAAAGACAGAGAAGGAAAAGTTCCACTAGATTTCAGCCTAGAGGCTTGGCGCAGACAATCGGCAACGTCACTGAACCCAACGGACGACTGTTCCTTAGCCTCACGCCCCACGGTTCACCTAAGTCTGTGGCTCCCAACTGGGTACTCAGAGGTACTGCAAGCGGTCTGTGTATCCATGTGTACATTGAACCGTGTCTGCAGACAACATACATCACAGACATCTATTTCTGTGGCTTATAATATATCAGTTGATTCAAAAGTGTTATGGAATTCACAGGAGATATTTATCATTGTGTATTTCCCAACCCAGGAATATTAAAAGCATAATTAGAATCATATGAGATGGGAGTTTTTGTTATTAAAAGGGGATTTTCAGGCTTCCCTGGTGGCGCAGTGGTTGGGAGTCCGCCTGCCGATGCAGGGGACACGGGTTCGTGCCCCGGTCCAGGAAGATTCCACGTGCCGCGGAGCGGCTGGGCCCGTGAGTCATGGCCGCTGAGCCTGCGCCTCCAGAGCCTGTGCTCCGCAACGGGAGAGGCCACGACAGTGAGAGGCCCACGTACCACCAAAAAAAAAAAAAAGGGGGGGGGGATTTTCAATCCTACAATCCAGAAATTCCCTTCTTAGATATACAGTCAACAGAAATGCAGCAATGCGTTCATCCATAGACATTATACAGGAATGCTCACAGAAGTGTATTCAGAATTTCCCCAAAGTGGAAACGACCCAAATGCCAACAGGAGTGCAGTGGATAGATTACAGTGTCGAACAATTATACCACGGAATACGGTGCAGCAGCAAATGCGAACGGACCACAACTGCACACAACGACAGGATGAATTCCACAATGTGATGTGGAACAAGGAACACAGAAACCGAAAAACAACCCTCTCTGTAATTCCGCTTACATAACATTCAAAAACAAGCAAAACGAATCTGTGCTGTTAAAAGTCAGGGGAAAGTTTACCTTGAGGTGTGTAGTGGAACTTGAGTGACGGGGGCTTACAATGTTCTGTTTCTTGATCCTCTGGATGTTGGTGACGTGAGTGTATCCAGTTCATGAACATTCCTTGAGCTGTGCATGTGATTTATATGTGTTTTTATATTTGTATTTTAATGAAAGATTTTTTAAAACAGAGGCAGTCATACCTATAAGATACATGAGCACTGCTCTCTGTAAAGGTTCATCTCAGCCAGTTGCCTCCCCATTTCCACCCTGGCCATCTCGCCAACTTCACATCCCCCTCCCCACCCTCTCTGCCTATAAAAACCATTTCTTTGTTCTTTCGGACTCAGCTCTGTCGCACCACCTTCAAGCAACTTTCTCCCATCCTCTAGCCAGAAGTGAATTCTTGCCCCAGAGAGCTTCAACAGCGATTTCTCTGATGAAAAAGCGGAGGTCCCCAGAGCCTAGCATAGCACAGTGCTTGCCAAGGACAGGAAAACAACAAAGTTCTTCTGCTGTTATAATAACCTCCACATCTGAACCTCCTAAGGAAGGATTTATGTTCACCTTACTTCCTGCCCTCAAGAAACTCATAGCCCTGGAAGAAACATATGTCTGCTGATCTTCGTATTTCTCACCAGAGCCCACCCATTACCATGCATCCAGCAGGTGCTGAGGTGATGCATGAAGACATATGTCACCTGTAAAAAGAACTTGCAAGGAAGGATACCTCGAAGATCTCAGCAATTCTAGATCATACATGAACAAAGGAAAATAAAGAAGAACTCGATATGAACACTGCCCTTTCCCCCCGGTGGCTGGTATCTTATCGGATTGATACTAGACTGAATACCTCTTTGGGAGTCCAATGATCTCTACAGGCAAAAATGTGCTTTTGTTTTCTACAATAAGAAAACGGAAGGGCGCTGAGATGTTTGGATGGTGGGGATTGCAAAGCTCAGCCCAATTCCAACCCCCCTGGATCAACCTTGGCACAGACTTCCACCACGAGGAAAAGGCATCCGACAACAAAACCGACAAGGCTACATCCCAGGAAAGGTGACACAAGTGGCATAGACAGATGAGCCTTCAAATCCACTCCAGCCTTGTGCCCCGGGAGGGGCCACGGTAGTTCTGAAGGGTCCCCAGAGAGTGTCCTCAGTCTATCCTTCTGCCTCCTTCCTTCCCTTTTTCCTCCCCTTTTCTCACTAACCTGCAACAGGACAAATTCACTGTGAAATGATTTTTTTTTTTTTTAATCATTAGGGCAAAATGAGCGACGCTGGAGCGCTAAGATTCCTGAATTAATAATATTGCTGCCATCCGTGATTTGAGCTTTCTCTTTTCTGTTGGCAGAAGCCAAAACATGAGGAGATATTTTCCAGCATTACAGTCAAACTGTGCACTTTTAGATTTGTGGGCAGGCTGAGTGATCTCCAGCCAGAGTCTCAGCCCTCAGCCCTACATTCCAGTGTCATTCTCTGACCACAGCATCATTTCTGGTCTCCTCCAAGTCACTGCTTCGGAGAAAATGAAGCGGTGTTTTCAGAATTTAATTTAAGAATAACCCAGGCAACCTAAGGCCAGCTGACAAGGTAGCGGGTCCAGTCAACAGAAGGAAGGGCAGATACTGAAGACAGACGTGGTCAGCACCTCCCACCAATGAGACCTTTCATGCCTGCGCGGAGAATTTCGTCGAAAGTTGGAGCGTATAGGTCCAAGCAGCTTCAAGTGCCCACATCTTTTGCTTTTCATTCCAATCACAAGAAAACAGAGCATTTGAGTTAAAACATGTATTTCAGGTGTCATTGCCATTCAGGTATCAACTGGAATTGCATTTCTCACGGAAGCCTAGCCAAAGGCTTGTTCAAGCTAACACTCTTCCTTCAAAGATTTTACCGCAATTGTCATTTGCTAATAGTTACCTGGGCCATCCAGGAGGGCAAGGATTGAAGCTGTCTTGTTCATGGCATCAGTGGTACCTGGGAAATACTTGGTATAGTTAACACATGCTAGTTGGCTACACAGACCACCAGGACACAGCAATCAGCAACCCGCCCCCCCCGCCGCCACCACCATGGGTAGAAAGCAGGAAAGCAAGAGAAGTGTTTTTCATGCTCATGGTGAATCCACGACCAAATTTTCCTTCCTTTTTCTTCCTCCCAGACTTCAGGGCCCCAAAGTGTCTCCTGTCCCTAATTTATGGCACCGCCATCCTCCAAGGTAATCGGTTTCCAAACCTAAGAAGCATCGTTGGTTCCGTCTTCCTTGTCAGTCTGCCTACTTCCGACTCATTGATGCTACCTCTGAAAGCTTTCTTCCAGCTGCCCGCCCCTCTCCTTCAACTCATATCACTCCTACCCAGAATCTTGTTCCCACTCTCCTGGACATGGAACTGGCCTCTGACCGTCACTCTTTCTTTTCACCAAATCTCTTCATTTCTAGCTAGCAGATAAATTCTTGGTACTTTCAGATCACCCCCTCCTAGCAAAAGCACTCATGAATTCCTCACACTCAGGAATAAAATGTATGACTTTTATGAATTACATGAATAAAATGTAAATGCCATACTTTGGGATACTCCTCGGTCCCCGAGCCGTCTCCAACTTCCCTCCGGATCATCCTTCTATGTCATTTCCATGCAGGAAGTCTCTCCTAAATCCATCTCCACCTGAAAACGCAACCAAATGCTGCCACCACATTTTGGGGAATTTTGTAAATGTTCAATTTTATAAATTCTAAAGCATCTCCTAAATCGTTCCTATTAGTCTGGAAAGATCTTCCAGCCATAATCTAGATCATCGTGGTCTTTGTTGACTCCCAAATGCGCAACACTATGCCTGGCACAGAGTAGCTTTTCAAAAACTAGTTCTGGAACTTAATTAACTTCATTCCTTCATTCATTCTTTCAAACCTGCAGTCTCTGTTTACCAACCCCACCCCAGGGATAAGATGTAGAATAAGTGTGACCTCAGACACGTAACTTTCATCCTTCTATAGTTTCTTCATCTGCAAAACGAACTATGCAGTGGACCAAAGAAAATAATACATGTGAAGCACTTAGCTCAGTGCCTGACACATAGTATATGCTCAATAAATGTTAACCTCTTATTATTATCATTTCACAAAGCAGTCTGTTCCACTGTGAGGCACCTATGGTTACTGAAACATGTGTTTCCCCAATTCTGAGTTAAAACAGACCTCCTTATAACTCCTCTTCATCGACTAGAGCTTCTTTGCCTGTGGGCAACAAGCAGGCTCGGATATACTTTTAAAAACCTAATTCACAGCCCCAGGCCTGGAATGAAGAGAGGAAAACTGGGGTCAGCTGGGGAGAGAAGCTGGAATTCATTAAATCCATGGGTTTCTGAAAAGGGCTAAGGTTCTGTAAGTTGGTGTTCATTTTCTACCTTAGGACTTTTGCTCTGGCAGTCCAATATACTGCTTAAATTTCTCTTATTTCCTTCAGCTGTAGGATTTGAGTAAGCAAGGAAAATTCTGCAAAATGACTTCACCATTGGCAGTCATTTGCCCTTGGCCAAATTGGCTTGCAATCACTCTAAGAATGTCAGGAGTTTCCAAATTAGCTTAGGCCGCCTGATGCTGAGTAGTCTCCTTGGGGCGGGTCGTGTCCATGACTTGAGTCTCGCACAAGATGGATCCAGCTGCCCCGAAGAAGTGTGTGCCCTGCTGTCCTCACTTCCCCCCCCCACCCGCCCCCCAGCACCTGGTTCAACTCCTGCTGGGAACCATGACACCTCAGGACTTGTTTTCATTTCTCCAGTTTCCCACTCCCTCTTCCACTGGACTTTGTACCTCTGGGTTAATCATTTTTTTAATAAATGGCCTTCAACTGACAGAAGGCTCCTTTCTTTAAGACACCAGGCTTCTCCCTTTCGTCAATGTACTCTGTTCGGCAGTGCTAGAAGTTTGCACAAACCAAGCTGTGCAGAAGCTGCCACACCCCACACAGGTATAAGAGCTGATGACGCTACAAGCTAATTTTCAGAAATCTTGAAGTTCAAGAAGAGTCTGTAACTCTCCAGGGGTAGCAACGACTTATTTGCAACTAACTTCAGAATAATCCATAGTTTTCTTCAACTCAAGCATGTTAGGAGAATGAATTATGTAGTATTTTTACACAACCCACTGAGTATCAACTCTAACTCACAGCCTGACAGCATAGCCTCCTAACTGACTTCTGCCTCTACTTTTGTCCTCTACGATCTATTCACTACCAGACCCCAGAGTGATTTTTTTTAAAGGTATAAGTCATAATATCTTACAGTCTTGCTTAGAAATGATCCACAGCCTCAGCTGTATTCCAGATGAAAGCCCGGCTGTCCAAGCTTTATATACCTTTTGGTTCCTGAACTTTCTCTGCTCCCTCCCAGCCTGTTGCCCTTTGCCTACTACACACAAATTCCTCCCAGTTCCTCAAATGCATCAACTCTGTCCTGGCCAGGGGCCTATCGTTTTTGTGCTTCCTCTCCCCTCCACCTGGATCCTCCTTCCCCAAGTTCTAAAGATATGTCTCAGTCGCATATTTTTGCCCCCATCTTGCATTTAGCTTTCTCTGAGAACCGTAAAATAGGACCCCCTTCCTCAAGCCGCAAAGGTGTTCTTTCAATCATTCAGCTTATTTGCTTTACATCAGACTTCTTGGGATCGCCACGATTTAGGTAGTCAATGGCCCCAATTCTATATACATAAACAAGAAGTCTAAGGAGAGTCAACAAATATAACTGGCTGCATTGCCCAGTGTGGGGAAAATATGTCAATCCTATAGTCATCAAACGAATGCGAGTCATACATAAAAGTTGCCAGCGTAACAGCCGCAGAGCGCCAGGGAAAAGGATTGAGAAGAGAAAACACTCCCTTCCCTTTAGCGGGGTCTTGCTTACTTTGTAAGAAGGAAACCTTACCCGCGATGGAGCTTCTCATTGCCACTGGAAGAGGCAAGTTTGATGGGATTGCAACAGTAAGTTGTTTCTTTAATATTGCAATTTCCTTCTAGGATCGAATTACCAGCCTACTTCATAGTCCTCGGATGTCGCAAGGGCAATAAAAGTAATCAGAAGAGGAATTTCTCCTTGATCCCTGTCCACAGTCTGTTCCCTCAAAGGCAGACTCTTGATACAGAACCTTCTCTCAGGGCTGAGCAAATAAGCCTGTGGCTTGTCAAGTTAGCAACAGGCGTGTCCAAGATTCACAAGGCCTAGAAGCTGAAAACACAAAAATCAAAGTCAAAAATAAAATAATAAAAATAGTAGCAATGTGAGTAAATCCTAGCATAGAGTAAGTGTTTATTCCGTGCCAGAAGTGATTCTAAGCCTTTCTTATATGTTATTTCACTTCAATCCCATATCCGTTGCTTGAAGATGCCGATATGACCTCTCCATTTTACAGATGAGAAAACGGAGACACAGAGAGATGAAATAAACTAGCCCAGGGTCATTCAGGCAGTAAAGCGGAGTGTCAGAATTTGAACCCAAGAAATCTGACTTCAACACCTTCGTCTTAACAATTTACTGCTCCTCCATGTGCCAGAGAGGCTTGGAGGTCAGCACGTCACAAACAGTGCAGACAACACCCACGTACTCCGAGTCCCAGAGGGACAGCGTCTGCAGAAGACGCCATGCAGGGCCTCTGCCAACTTGATGAAATCGTGAGAGACTGAGAAGTGCGATGGGGGTCCACTCCACCCCGTGCGATACAATCGCCCAAAAAGTTCCAGGAATTCTTGCAACATCTCCCCTCTCTTCCACCGGGCAGGTCTTTTGCACCTAACCCTTGTCTGTGCCGTTTCAGTAGACCCTCCACCATCAATTTCTTCTGTTTCATCATGTAGCCAACGATCGTTCTCAATCTCATTTCTAATCACATTGACCCCATTACCCATCACCTACTGAACCACCTGGGTTTGACTCCCAGTGTAGCCACTTAGGGTGTGGGGAAACTTGGACACGTCACCTACCCTCATCTAAGGTTAGGGGTCTTCATCTTAAATCGGACATCTTACAATGATCTTTTGAGGATCTAGTTCATAGTGACTGCGCATACAAAGAAAAAAAAAAGGTAGCTATGTGGCAAAATAAAGCATTTAAGGCTTTCTGTGTGCGTGGCGCCTGCCAACATTGCCAAGTTTATCCTACCTGAATGCCCTTCAGCCAATACTGCTACCTCTGGGGTTCACCTGCTCTCCTCTAGACCAGCATTCCTCCAGGGGTGGTCCTTGGATCCTCTGCATCCGATTCACGTGACAGGTCCTTACAATTCACATCCTTAAGCCCCCCCCACTGGCCTTGTTAATCAGAATTTCTCAGGATGGATCCTGACTACCTTCATTTTTAACAGGCTCTCCAGGCAACACTTATGAAGCCCTACAATGTGGTCCCACTTGCCTTGTCTATGCGACAAGATTCTCTGTACCTGAGACTCCTTCCCGCTCTCATATCATCACCCAAATCCCACCGATAATTCAAATCCCGACTTCTATTTCTCCTCCTTCAAAAAACCAGTCGCGATTCCTCCCTCCAGAAACCGTCTGTCCCTGCTCTGAATTATCATGGCACTTATTCACGTACGTGACGACTGTCCCCAACATTTTCAAGCTCCTAGAGGTGACAGTGTGTAAATCACACTAGCATCTCCAAAGTTCTCTCTCACAGGACTTCGCATAGAGTGGGTGCTCCGTGAAAATAACTGAATGGGCAGGATAAAGCCCAATCCCAATATTTTTACATCATCTTGATAAATTAAGTAATAACCGACTCACTTGAAGAAGAGAAGGGAAGCTGACTGAGCAGACTTTATTTATTTATTTATTTAATTTATTTATTTTTGGCTGTGTTGGGTCTTCGTTGCTGCGCGTGGGCTTTTCTCTAGTGGCGGCGAGCAGGGGCCACTCATCTTTGCAGTGCACGGGCTTCTCATTGCAGTGGCTTCTCCTGTCGCGGAGCACGGACTCTAGGCGCGCAGGCTTCAGCAGTTGCGGCACGGGAGTTTCAGTAGTTGTGGCTCGCAGGCTCTAGAGCGCAGGCACAATAGTTGTGGCGCACGGGCTTAGTTGCTCCACAGCATGTGGGATCTTCCCTGCCAAGGGCTCGAACCTATGTCCCCTGCATTGGCAGGCGGATTCTTAACCACTGCGCCACCAGGGAAGTCCTGAGCAGACTTTATTATCCTTCTCTCCTCCCCTTCTTCTCCCTGATCCCTGCTGCCCCTTTATTCCTTAGCCCAAGTCTTGGAGTGGGAACCCTTCATGTCTTCCCTTTACCACACTTGAGGCTGGCTGCCAAAGTGAGGTCATTTCTCTTTCTATTTAAATGTAGGCAAAGTAGGAAATCAATATAACAATAATAAATCATGCAATGTCGTCAGATTTCCCTGGTATAGGTTCCTGTTTAGCTCAAAGGGCTGGAGAGATCTCCCCAGCATCTTGGTTAGATTCTGACTTAGTGAACGCGGCAGGTTGGTCGCTGTTCTCAGCACAGCTAAGCAGAAACCCTCACTCCCTCAATTTGCTCCCTTGTTAAAGCACCCCAGTACTTTTCACTCCTACGTCTTAGGCAGCTCAGGCTGCTACAGCAGAACACCATGGGCTGCGTGGTTTAAACAACAGACACTTATTTCCCACAGTTCTGAAGGCTGGAAGTCTGAGATCAGGGCGCCAGCAAGGTCGGGAGCTTGGTGAGGACCCTCTTCCTACTTAACAGACCACTCAGCATCTCACTGTCTTCACGTGACGCAGAGAGAGAGAGGGAGGGAGGGAAGGAACGAGGCAGCATGTCTCTCCTGTTGCTTCTTTTAAGACCATTAATCCCATTCATGGGGCTCCACTCTCACGACCTAATTACCTTCCAAAGGTCCCGCCTCCAAATACCATCACGTTGCAGATTCGGGCTTCCATATATGACTATGGCGGGGGGGGGGGGGGTTGTGTGAGGAGGGACACAAACATTTAGTTCATAACGCCCCAAGCACCATGATCTCAGTACAGCTCATCCGGAGTCTTGCTGGAAAGGGCACGCCTTACCCTCCAGGAAGTGAGTGGCAAGCAAGACGGCAGTGACCGTAAGTTCAGACCCACTGGCGCAGTCACATTTCAATAGTGCAAGAGCGGGAATAACCCCTTTCCCTCCACTCACCTCACTGTGCTCCAGCCACTTCGCTCACCCTGCAGCTCTTCACACACACCAAGCTCCAGGCTCTTTCCCATCTCCAGCCCTTGCCAGTGCCCTCTGCCTGTGACGCGCTTCCCCTATTCCCATACGTATACAAACCATTCCTTTAAATCATCTTCTTTCCTTTAAGCATCGGCTTAAACATACAGTCTGCACAGGAAGCTTCTACGGTTGTTTTTTTTTTTTTTTTTTAATTTAAGTAACCTCCTTTCCCAGTTCATTCCTATTTCACCCCCTTTTTATTTCCTTCTTGACATGTACCACAATCTCCAATTCTTCTATTCATTTTTAAAATTTTCTGGCTCTTTGTGGGTCTTTCCAGAAAGGATATAAATGGAACAAGGCCAAGAACTGTGTCCATCTTGTTCACCATTCCTGACACATAGTAGCAGCTCAATGAATATTTGTCGAATGATTGAATAAAATAATTACACGATATATAATCGTAAGGGAAGGGGAGTCACACAAGAAAAACATCAAATCTTTTATTCATATATAACGTTACAACCAGGAAATAACCATCTTATTTAACTTTATAACAATATCAGATGTCAACATGGACTCCCTGATTTAAGGTATTTTGCTGCTAAAAGAAACAGGTCCTCCTCTTTATCCTGGACTATGATACTTATTCTATAGACTCTGAATAATAAATCTCACTTCTCCCAATGGAACTCAACTCCTAGAGGCTAAAAGTTGACATCCTTACGAGACATCAACCAAGAAAAGACAACTTGAAGAAGCAAGTGTGGCTATTTTAGAAGAAAAAAAGTCTACATTCTGTTGTGACTTTGCAAGTCTCAAAGAATACTTTCATGACAACGCATGGAGAACTACTTCCTGAAGTTAAATAGCCACAGTGGAACGTGGATTTAATTGCCTGAATTGCTGCATTAGCTAAAATAAAACAGCTGTGATCGCACTCTGGGGTAAAAACCATTGTTCAACAAAGACTTCTATTAAAGATCCCCCCAGCGATGAGTATGGCTTTCTAAAATCAGGCATACCCCTTCCTGGACCACATGTTGTCCTTAGGGTAACAGTGATTTCAATTTGCGGGGCACGTGGGTTGGAGAAACGTTGTCTGTGCCATAGGGCAGGGCACAGGACTGCTTGATACATTTTTCTCTTTTCCCCCAAATACACAGCTCAAGTTACTCAAAATTACTCAGCAAAACAAATTCCTTTCATATTTCCATAATCCCAAGACACAGGAAAGGTGCTGGGCTGGCTGCTGGGGCTTTAAGAGTTCCAATTCACTAAAAGATGAAACTAGAAGCAAACTGTGTCCAAGTTCTTCCCAAAGAATCTGTGTGAATAGACCTTGGTCCCTGAAAAAAACGAGTCTCTGAGGTGGTGGTTTTTGATATTTCTCGGGATCAGAAATCACCTTGACATAATAAGAAAGCCATAGAGACTTCCACAGAACATTCCTGTATGTACTAATACAAAGTTTGAAGCCTAGGCTCCAGAGGCTCTGTGAACACCCTAAAATTATCCATAGACCACAGACTCAGAACTCTTTTTCTAAAATGCAGAAGCAGGGCTTGAGATGGGGAAAGCCAAGAATTCAAATGTTTTTTCCACCGACCACCATCGTGTATCTACTCTAAATAACTCTGCCACACACCACCTCTAACCCATCTGCAGACCTTGAAACGTGATCAATATCATGGCAAGTAAATAAGTAGAAGGGAAAGTTTGAGGGAAAGCACAGAAGGGCAATTAAGCAGAAAGCCAAATTTTTAAATTCTTAATATTCTGTCCAGTCCTCCATTCCTAAGATTCTGTTCCACTGACCTCACAAGTCAGACACTGTCAAAGTCAAGTGCGCCTCAAAGTCAACCTGAGAAGGTTACCTTAAAATGCAGATTTCTAAGTTCACCTGGTTTCTGATTCAAAGGGATTCTGTAGTTTTTATTAAACACCCAGACGCTTCTGAAGCTGGTGGCCACTTAAACCACAGTTTCAATTACTTCCAATCCTGTTTCTCAGTGTCTAAGAAATCCCAATATTTCAGGATCCAAAATACGTACTCCTTCCTCTTATATCCAGAAGTGACACAAACACCCTTTGTCTAATCCTGAGTACCAGAGATGCCACTATTTCCTTCTCATCCATCTACACCCCTTTTCAGGGGGAACTTTCAGGGAAGAGATGGAGTGAGTTGTTTCTAGATGACCCGGTGCCTGAGAATTGCCCAACTTCTGATTATCAATTGACTGCTAGCCTTATTTCATCTGCAAAGTCCCTCTTGCCACGTAATGAAACATAGTCATAGGTGTGACACCAGGGGAGGTCAGGGGGCCAATATCTTTCCTAAGGCAATTGCCTACCTTTCGTACCCATCCTTCCAGACCCTTCTTCTCCAGAATGTCTCAATAATGATTTTACCCCTAATTCCCACAGACGATCCTTCCCCTTTTTGAGTTCCTATTTCACCTGGTTTAACTGCTTATTGTGAACTATAAAATAGAGATAATGCCCCTTTTTGTTCTCTTATTGTTTCCTGTTATCTGCCACCTGAGTACTCGCTCTTTGACAACATGACAACGCTTTAAATGCCTCTTCATCCCACACAATATACAACCAGTCAAGTCATAAGCACGGAGGAGGTGTAGCAGCACCTGTTGCTTTGGCCTGTCCAGTATCTATTCCCCGCTTTTCCCCATTCTTTCCTGGTAACCATATCTCAATTTCCGTTTAGAAAACTACCCTCCTCCAGCCTAGATCCATTTGTTTCAGGGAGCCTAACTCCACTCCCTGATTCCGGATGTGGGCACATGATCTAGGTTGGGCCAATCAGCATAAACCATTCCCCTGACACAAACGATTGGTTCACAACTGTCACATGACCCAAGCTAGGCCAATGAGATTCAATGCTGAAACCCTGGCAAGTATAACCAAGGAAGTGAGTAGTCTCTTTCTGTGCAGATTCCTGGGGCCAGTGAGCTTCACCAGGCATCTTGTCATCACTAGAGGAGGAGCTGCTCAAGAAGGAGCAACACAGATACAAGCAGGGCTGAGAGATACAGAGCCAGTGACCGAGTCCTAGGGACCTGGTTCCTGGATTCAGCCAGGCCAGAAGCTAGCCCTGCCTCCCAAACTGTTCAGTTATACACAGTGCACAACTAATAAATATCACATAGTATTTGAACCAGTTTGAGTGTGTTTCTATCACTTTGACAGAAAGAGTACAGATTTATTTAATAAATATTGACTGGTTGAATTAATAGCCATTTTCGTCTTGGGAAATGTTGGATGTATCTGGGTTCTTAAAGCCTACAAAGTACTTTTTTGCAGAAGAAGGTTCAGTTGCTTAACTCACATCTTTGGCAGTGAACACTGATACGGTCATAAAGTTGTGGCCTTTAGAACTGGACCAATGAACTTGGATCCCAGGTCTGCCACTTGACAAATTGTGTCGCCTTGGGCATTTTACTTAGAAATCTTTAAGCAGGGGAAGATCACAGGAAAAACTGTGCATTGTTATTGGAGGATCATTTTTATGTAGATGATGGAATGAAGGATGGAGAGACAGACACAGGAAACTATTATCAAGTTCAGGCGATAGCAGATGAGACTTTAGACTAAGGCAGCATCACTTGAGACACAGACCAGAGAACAGATTACAAAACCTACAACATAGTAGCAAACTGAATGTGGGATGTGGGAGAAACAAAGGAGTCAAAGTTCCTGAAAACTAGTTCAACTATTTTTAGTATGAGACGTTAAAATAAAGAAAGAAATGCAGCCTGCTAGCCAGGTGGCGGGGATGCTCTTCAATTCCAGTCTACCTGTGAGTTATCTTTAATAACACAGACAGCTCTGGACGTAGATCTGTAGCTTCCTTCTTCTTGAAGACATCGAGTGGCTTCTCACTTCTAGGCAACAGAGGGAGATCTTTCTAGCAGGTGATGCTTTCATGGCTTTGATTTAAAGTTGTGCTTTCCAAAGTCTTAGAGGGGTCTGCTGGTGGTAGAGTAGGTGGCTTTAGGTGGATTACAGGACGCCTAGCTGCACACAGACAAGACACGAAATAACTCTGAATCACATCGGGAAAAAGCTGTTCCCTTTCAGGCCTTTTGATTATTTTGTCAAAGAAAAAAAAAAACCTCATATGAGCCTAAACCATCCTTAACACGTCTTTCTAGCACTTGCTAATCTTCTTGCTTAATAGGGAGCAGGTCTCAGGCTTAAATTCTTGAGGAGGCCACAGTATCCATCTAAGTGATATCATTGTGTCCTTGCTGAAGTTATCTTTACATGTGCTTTCTATCAATGGGAAGTGGAACTTATTTTCCACTTATAATAGCTATACGTCTTTCTTTAAGGTACATTTATTTCATTAAGAAAGGTGACTCCGTTTAAAGGCAACTAAAGAAATGCAGCACACAGCCATGGCAGGAATTGGGGAAGGGATCTACAAAAGATGGCTGTCCTGGGCCAGGGGTTCTAAAACATCATTCATCGGTGGTGGAACTTCTGGCACTCTGACAAATGTTTTCTTAGGAGGTATATACTTGGAGCACCAGTGAAAGTACACCTTGCAGCGAAAAGCCTCCAGTGAGTAAATAAATGTGCTACTTTTTGGACAGGTACCAGTGCTGAGAACAGCCCCTCTCTGTGTGCAGCATCCCTGCAAGCCCTTGGGAGGCCAGCACGATCTCCTGAACGACTCCTGATTCTAAACAGTGCAGGAGTTTGGTTCACTCGTTATGAAGAAACACCCTCAGCCCCGATGTTTGGAAATACTGGGGCTGGTGCTCCCAGACGCCGCTCCGCTCGGCTGCGCGTCCGATGGATACATCAGCCCTTCCGGGAAGCGCCGCCACGCTTCTGTAAAGGTGCCGCCGGAAAACGCAGGACACGTGCACCAAACAGTCCGGCGTAGGGGTGTGTGATTTCGCGAGCGATCTTTTGTTTATTGAAGAGTCGACTTTTCAAGGGGGAAAAAAAACCACTTCTGGCTGAGCGGGGGAGTTCCAATGCTACTAAACTTCTCCCCCTAGTGGACCTTTCATTAAGACGTAAATCATTCAGAGCTGGAAGCACCAGGCTCATGGAGCTGGTAGCTTTTAAATTTCAGTCAAAAACGGCATTCACAACCAAAAAAAAAAAAGGTAAATTGATAACTCTGTCCTTGCCTCAGTCCTTGCCTTGTATGTTACTTAATTTTGTCAACTAGGATCATTAGAAATCATATATCATCTGACATCACTTGGAACTCATAAAAGCACTTTTTTAAACACCCAAAAGTAGGAAGGACAGAATCTCTGAGTAAAGGCCAGCACCAGGGTTTTCTCCATGGACAGGGCAGATGGCTTCCCATGCTGAGTTAAGCGGCCTTTCTCCTCCAGCAACCTCATAAACTTCATTAAATATAAATGCACATAAATATAGTCAGACGATCTGCAAAAGGAACAAAGGCAATACAACAGAGCAAACTCAGGCTTTTCAGCAAATGGTACTGGAAAACTCGATACTGTAAGGCAAAAAAAAGAGAGAGAGAGAGAGAGAGAGAGAATCTAGATACAGATCTTTCAAAAAAAATCAATTCAAAATGGATCATAGACCTAAATGTTAAACGTGAAATTATAAACTTCCTGGAAGATAACATAGAAGAAAATCTAGATGACCTTGGGTATGGTGATGACTTGTCAGATGCAACACCAAAGGCACGATCCATGGAAGAAACAATTGATAAGCTGCACTTGATTAAAATGAAAAACTCTGCTCTGTGAAAGCCATTCGAGAGAATTAGAACACAAGCCACAGGCTGGGAGAAAATATTTGCAAAATACACCATTGAAAAAGGACTGTTATCCAAAATATACAAAGAACTCCTAAAACTCAACAGTAAGGGAATGAACAACCTAATTAAAAAATGGGCAAAAGAAGTGAATGGATGCCTCACCAAAGATATACAGATGGCAAATAACTATATGAAAAGATGCCCCATGGTTCCTCAAAAAACTAAAAATATAGTTACCATATGAGTCAGCGATCCCACTCCTGGCCATATATCTGGAGAAAACCATGATTCAAAATAGATAAAGAAGATGTGAGATAAATAAGTAAATTAATAAATATATATATATATATATAAATGGAATATTACTCAGCCTTATAAAAAGAATGAAATAATGCCATTTCCAGCTACATGTATGGACCTAGAGATTATCATACTAAGTAAATTAACTCAGAAAGAGAAAAACAAATACCTCGTGATAGCACTTAAATGTGGAATCTAAAATATGACACAAATGAACTTATCTACAAAACAGAAATAGACTCACAGACATAGAGAACAGACTTGTCGTTGCCAAGGGGTGGGGGGGAGCATTGGATTGGGAGTTAGGGTTTAGCAGATGTAAACTACTATATATAGAATGGATAAACAACAAAGTCCTACGGTATAGCACAGGGAACTATATTCAGTATCCTGTAATAAAACATAATGGAAAAGAATTTTTTAAAAGATGCTCCAGATAATAAGTCATTAAGGAATTGCAAATTAAAACAAGGGGGGGGGAAACCTTCAAGATGGCGGAGGAGTAGAGATCACCTTCCTCCCCACAGATACATCAGAAATATATCTACATGCGGAACAACTCCTACAGAAAGAACACCTACTGAACGCTGGCAGAAGACCTCAGACCTCCCCAAAGTCTAGAAACTCCCCATGTACCCGGGCAGGGCAAAAGAAAAAAGAATAAACAGAGACAAAAGAATAGGGACGGGACCCGCACCAGTGGGAGGGAGCCGTGAAGGAGGAAAGGTGTCCACACACTAGGAGCCCCTTCGTGGGCGGAGACTGTGGGTGGCGGAGGGGGAAGCTCCGGAGCTGCGGAGGCGAGCGCAGCAACAGGGTGCGGAGGGAAGAGCGGAGAGATTCCCGCACGGAGGATCGGTGCCGACCGGCACTCACCAGCCCGAGAGGCTTGTCTGCTCCCCCGCCGGGGCGGGCGAGGCCGGGAGCTGAGGCTCGGGCTTTGGTCGGATCGCAGGGACAGGACTGGGGTTGGCGGCGTGACCACAGCCTGAAGGGGCTAGTGCGCCACGGCTGGCCGGGAGGGAGTCCCGGAAAAGGTCTGGAGCTGCCGAAGAGGCAAGAGACCATTGTCTTGGGGTGCATGAGGAGAAGGGATTCAGAGCGCCGCCTAAACGAGCTCCAGAGACGGGCGCGAGCCGCAGCTATCAGCACGGACCCCAGAGACGGGCATGAGACGCTAAGGCCGCTGCTGCCGCCACCAAGAACCATGTGTACGAGCCCAGGTCAGTGTCCACACCTGCCCTCCCGGGAGCCTGTGCAGCCCGCCACCGCCAGGGTCCCGTGATCCACGCACAACTTCCCCGGGAGAACGCACGGTGCGCCTCGGGCTGGTGCAACGTCACGATGGCCTCTGCCGCTGCAGGCTCGCCCCGCATCCGTACCCCTCCCAACCCCCCCCCCCCCCCGGTCTGAGTGAGCCAGAGCCCCCGAATCAGCTGCTCCTTTAACCCTGTCCGGTCTGAGAAAAGAACAGATGCCCTCAGGCGACCTACATGCATAGCTGGGTCCAAATCCAAAGCTCAACCCCAGGAGCTGTGCAAACAAAGAAGAGAAATGGAAATCTCTCCCAACAGCCTCAGGAGCAGAGGATTAAATCTCCACAATCAACTTGATGTACCTGCATCTGTGGAACACCTGAATAGATAATGAACCATCCCAAAATTAAGGAAGTGGACTTTGGGAGCAACTGTAGACTCCTTTCTCCTTTTTTTCTCCCTTTTCTTCTGAGCCATGTGGCTGACAGGGTCTTGGGGCTCCAGCCAGGTGTCAGGCCTGAGCCTCTGAGGTGGGAGAGCCGAGTTCAGGACACTGGTCCACCAGAGACCTCCCGGCTCCACATAATATCAAATGGTGATAGCTCTCCCAGAGATCTCCATCTCAGCGCTAAGACCCAGCTCCACTCAACGACCAGCAAGCTACAGTGCTGGACACCCTATGCCCAACAACTAGCAAGACAGGAACACAACCCCACCCATTAGCAGAGAGGCTGCCTAAAATCATAATAAGGTCACAGACACCCCAAAACACAGCACCAGACGCAGACTAGCCCACCAGAAAGACAAGAGCCAGCCTCATCCACCAGAACACAGGCACCAGTCCCCTCCACCAGGAAGCCTACACAACCCACTGAACCAACCTCACCCACTGGGGACAGACACCAAAAACAACGGGAACTATGAACGTGCAGCCTGCAAAAAGGAGACCCCAAACACAGTAAGTTAAGGAAAATGACAAGACAGAGAAATACACAGCATAAGGAGCAAGGTAAAAGCTCACCAGACCAAACAAATGAAGAGGAAATAGGCAGTCTACCTGAAAAAGAATTTAGAGTAATGATAGTAAAGATGATCCAAAATCTTGGAAAAAGAATGGAGAAAATACAAGAAACATTTAACAAGTAACCTAGAAGAACTAAAGAGCAAACAAAAGATGAATAACACAATAAATGAAATAAAAAATTCTCTAGAAGGAATCAATAACAGAATAACTGGTGCAGAAGAACGAATAAGTGACCTAGAAGATAAAATAGTGTAAATAACTACCACAGAGCAGAATAAAGAAAAAAGAATGAAAAGAATTGAGGA
The DNA here is from genome assembly GCF_026419965.1 of Kogia breviceps. NCBI lineage: Eukaryota > Metazoa > Chordata > Mammalia > Artiodactyla > Physeteridae > Kogia > Kogia breviceps. Next base: position 48,472,437 of record NC_081327.1, read on the forward strand.
CAGTCTCAGAGACCTCTGGGACATTAAACGCACCAACATTCGAATTACAGGAGTCCCAGAAGACGAAGAGAAAAAGAAAGGGATTAAGAAAATATTTGAAGAGATTATAGTTGAAAACTTCCCTAATATGGGAAAGGAAATAGTTAATCAAGTCCAGGAAGCACTGAGAGTCCCATACAGGATAAATCCAAGGAGAAACACACCAAGACACATATTAATCAAACTATCAAAAATTAAATACAAAGAAAAAATATTAAAAGCAGCAAGGGAAAAGCAACAATTAACATACAAGGGAGGAACTTCCCTGGTGGCACAGTGGCTAAGAATCTACCTGCCATTGCAGGGGACACGGGTTTGAGCCCTGGTCTGGGAAGATCCCACATGCCGCAGAGCAACTAAGCCTGTGCACCACAACTACTGGCCTGCGCTCTAGAGCCCGCAAGTCACAACTACTGAGCCCAAGTGCCACAGCTACTGAAGCCCGCGTGCGTAGAGCCTGTGCTCTGCAACAGGAGAAGCCACCGCAATGAGAAGCCCGTGCACCGCAACAAAGAGCAGCCCCCACTGGCTGCAACCAGAGAAAGCCCACGTGTAGCAACAAAAAGGCCCAAAGCGCCAAAAAAATAAATAAAATAATTTTAAAAAACAAAACAAGGGAATCCCCATAAGGTTAACAGCTGATCTTTCAGCAGAAACTCTGTAAGCCAGAAGGGAGTGGCAGGACATATTTAAAGTGATGAAAGGGAAAAACCTACAACCAAGATTACTCTACCCACCAAGGATCTCATTCACATTTGACAGAGAAATTAAAAGCTTTACAGACAAGCAAAAGCTAAGAGAATTCAGCACCACCAAACCAGCTTTATAACAAATGCTAAATAAACTTCTCTAGGCAGAAAACACAAGAGAAGGAAAAGACCTACAATAATAAACCCAGAACAATTAAGAAAATGGTAATAGGAACATACATATCGATAATTACCTTAACTGTAAATAGATTAAATGCTCCAACCAAAATACATAGACTGGCTGAATGGATACAAAAACAAGACCTGTATATATGCTGTCTACAAGAGACCCACTTCAGACCCAGGGACACACACAGACTGAAAGTGAGGGGATGGAAAAAGATATTCCATGCAAATGGAAATCAAAAGAAAGCTGGAGTAGCAATTCTCATATCAGACAAAATAGACTTTAACATAAAGACTATTACAAGAGACAAAGAAGGACACTACATAATGATCAAGGGATCAATCCAAGAAGATATAATAATTGTAAACATTTATGCACCCAACATAGGAGCACCTCAATACATAAGGCAAATGCTAACAGCCAAAAAAGGGGAAATCGACAGTAACACAATCAGTAGGGGACTTTAACACCCCACTTTCACCAAAGGACAGATCATCCAAAATGAAAATAAATAAGGAAACACAAGCTCTAAATGATACATTAAACAAGATGGACTTAATTGATATTTATAGGACATTCCATCCAAAAACAACAGAATACACTTTCTTCTCAAGTGCTCATGGAACATTCTCCAGGATAGATCATATCTTGAGTCACAAATAAAGCCTTGGTAAATTTAAGCAAATTGAAATCCTATCAAGTATCTTTTCCAACTACAACGGTATGAGACTAGATATGAATTACAGGAAAAAAATCTGTAAAAAATACAAGCACATGGAGGCTAAACAATACACTACTAAATAACCAAGAGATCACTGAAGAAATCAAAGAGGAATTCAAAAAATACGTAGAGACAAACGACAATGAAAACACAATGACCCAAAATCTATGGGATGCAGCAAACGCAGTTCTAAGAGGGAAGTTTATAGCAATACAATCCTACCTCAAGAAACAAGAAACACCTCAAATAAACAACCTAATCTTACACCCAAAGCCATTAGAGAAAGAAGAACAAAAAAACCCCCAAAGTTAGCATAAGGAAAGAAATCATAAAGATCAGATCAGAAACAAATGAAAAAGAAACGAAGAAACGATAGCAAAGATCAATAAAACTAAAAGCTGGTTCTTTGAGAAGATAAACAAAATTGATAAACCATTAGCCAGATTCATCAAGAAAAAAAAAAGGGAGAAGACTCAAATCAATAGAATTAGAAATGAAAAAGAAGTAATAACTGAAACCGTAGAAATACAAAAGATCATGAGAGATTACTACAAGCAACTATATGCCAATAAAATGGACAACCTGGAAGAAATGGCAAATTCTTAGAAAAGCACAACCTTCCGAGAATGAACCAGGAAGAAATGGAAAATATAAACAGACCAATCACAAGCACTGAAATTGAAACTGTGATATAAAATCTTCCAACAAACAAAAGCCCAGGACTAGATGGCTTCACAGGCGAATTCTATCAAACATTTAGAGAAGAGCTAACACCTATGCTTTAAAAACTCTTCCAAAATATAGCAGAGAGAGGAACACTCCCAAACACATTCTACAAGGCCACCATCACCCTGATACCAAAACCAGACAAAGATGTCACCAAAAAAAGAAAACTGCAGGCCAATATCACTGATGAACATAGGTGCAAAAATCCTCAACAAAATACTAGCAAACAGAATCCAATAGCACATTAAAAGGATCACACTCCATGATCAAGTGGGGTTTATCTCAGGAATGCAAGGATTCTTCAGTATATGCAAATCAATCAACGTGATAAACCATATTAACAAACTGAAAGATAAAAATCATATGATCATCTCAATACATGCAAAAAAAAGCTTTCAACAAAAATCAACACTCATTTATGATAAAAACCCTCCAGAAAGCAGGCACAGAGGGAACTTACCTCAACATAATAAAGCCCGTATATGACAGTCCCAGAGCCAACACTGTTCTCAATGGTGAAAAACTGAAACCATTTCCACTAAGATCAGGAACAAGACAAGGTTGCCCACTCTCACCACCATTATTCAACATAGTTTTGGAAGTTTTAGCCACAGCAATCAGAGAACAAAAAGAAATAAAAGGAATCCAAATCAGAAAAGAAGAAGTAAAGCTGTCACTGTTTGCACATGACGTGATACTATACACAGAGAATCCTAAAGATGCTACCAGAAAACTACTAGAGCTAATCAATGAATTTGGTAAAGTAGCAGGATACAAAATTAATGCACAGAAATCTCTGGCATTCCTGTTCACTCACTAATGACAAAAAATATGAAAGAGAAATTAAGGAAACACTCCCATTTACCATTGCAACAGAAAGAATAAAATACCTAGGAATAAACCTACCTAAGGAGAGAAAAGATCTGTATGCAGAAAACTACAGGACACTAATGCAAGAAATTGAAGATGATACAAACAGATGGAGAGATATACCATGTTCTTGGATTGGAAGAATCAATACTGTGAAAATGACTATACTACCCAAAGCAATCTACAGATTCAGTGCAATCCCTATCAAACTACCAATGGCATTTTTCACAGAACTAGAACCAAAAATTGCACAATTTGTATAGAAACACAAAAGACCCCACATTGCCAGAGAAATCTTGAGAAAGAAAAACGCAGCTGGAGGAATCAGGCTCCCAGACTTCAGACTATATTACAAAGTTACAGTAATCAAGACAGTATGGTACTGGCACAAAAACAGAAATAGAGATCAATGGAACAGGATAGAAAGCCCACAGATAAACCCACGCACATATGGTCACCTTATCTTTGATAAAGGAGGCAAGAATATACAGTGGAGAAAAGACAGCCTCTTCAATAAGTGGTGCTGGGAAAACTGGACAGCTACATGTAACAGAATGAAATTAGAACTCTCCCTAACACCATACACAGAAATAAACTCAAAATGGATTAAAGACCTAAATGTAAGGCCAGACACTATAAAACTCTTAGAGGTAAACATAGGCAGAACACTCTATGATATAAATCACAGCAAGATCCTTTTTGACCCACCTCCTAGAGAAATGGAAACAAAAACAAAAATAAACAAATGGGACCTAATGAAACTTAAAAGCTTTTGCACTGCAAAGGAAACCATAAACAAGATGAAAAGACAACCCTCGAAATGGGAGAAAATATTTGCAAATGAAGCAACTGACAGAGGATTAATCTCCAAAATTTACAAGCAGCTCATGTAGCTCAATATCAAAAAAAAAAAAAACAACCCAATCCAAAAGTGGGCAGAAGACTTAAAGAGACATTTCTCCAAAGAAGATATACAGATTGCCAAGAAACACATGAAAGGATGCTCAACATCACTAATTAGAGAAATGCAAATCAAAACTACAATGAGGTATCAATCACCTCACACCAGTCAGAATGGCCATTATCATAAAATCTACAAACAAAAAATGCTGGAGAGGGTGTGGAGAAAAGGGAACCCTCTTGCACTGTTGGTGGGAATGTAAATTGATACAGCCACTATGGAGAACAGTGTGGAGGTTCCTTAAAAAACTAAAAATAGAACTACCATATGACACAGCAATTCCACTACTGTGCATATACCCTGAGAAAACCATAATTCAAAAAGAGACATGTACCACAATGTTCATTGCAGCTCTATGTACAATAGCCAGGACATGGAAGCAACCTAAGTGTCCATCGACAGATGAATGGATAAAGAAGATGTGGCACATATATACAATGGAATATTACTCAGCCATAAAAAGAAACAAAATTGAGTTATTTGTAGTGAGGTGGCTGGACCTAGAGACTGTCATACAGAGTGAAAGTAAGTCAGAAAGAGAAAAGCAAATACTGTATGCTAACACATATATAGAGAGAATCTAAAAAAAAAATTGGTTCTGAAGAACCTAGGGGCAGGACAGGAATAAAGATGCAGACGTAGAGAATGTACTTGAGGACACAGGGCGGGGGAAGTGTAAACTGGGATGTAGTGAAGAGTGGCATGGACATATATACACTACCAAACGTAAAATAGATAGCTAGTGGGAAGCAGCCGCATATCACAGGGAGATCAGCTCGGTGCTTTGTGACCACCTAGAGGGGTGGGATAGGGAGGGTCGGGGGGAGACACAAGAGGGAGGAGATATGGGGATATATGTATATGTATAACTGATTCACTTTGTTATAAAGCAGAAACTAACACACCATTGTAAAGCAATTATACTCCAATAAAGATGTTAAAAAAAATTTAAAACAAGGATATACCACAACACACCTATTAGAATGTCAAAATCCAGAACACTAACAGCAGCACACACTGGCAAGGATGCGGAGCAACAGGAACTCTCAGGCACTGCTGGCAGGAATGCAAAATAGTAGAGCTACCCTGGAAGACAGTTTGGTAGCTTCTTATAAAACAAAACATAGGGCTTCCCTGGTGGCGCAGTGGTTGAGAGTCCGCCTGCCAATGCAGGAGACACGGGTTCGTGCCCCGGTCCGGGAAGATCCCACATGCCGCGGAGCAACTAAGCCCGTGAGCCGTGGCCGCTAGGCCTGCGCGTCCGGAGCCTGTGCTCCGCAACGGGAGAGGCCACGACAGTGAGAGGCCCGCGTACCGCAAAAAAAAAAAAAAAAAAAAAAAAAAAAAAAAAAAAAAAACTAAACATGCTCTTACCATACGCTACAGCAATGATGCTCCTTGGTATTTACCCGAAAGAGCTGAAAACTTATATCCACATGAAAACCTGCACACTGATGTTTATTGCAGATTTATTCACAATTTGCCAAAACTTGGAAGCAACCAAGATGTCCTTCGGTACGTGAATGGATAAATAAACTGTAGTACATCCAGACAATGGAATATTATTCGGTGCTAAGAGGACATGTGCTATCAAGCCATGAAAAGACACAGAGGACACGTCAATGCACATTACTAAGTGAAAGGAGTCAGTCAGGAAAGCTCCCACACTGTGTGATTCCAACTATATGACATCATGGAAAAGGCAAAACTATGGAGATGGTACAAGATTAGTGGTTGCCAGGGGTTGCGGGAAGGGAGGAATGAATAGGCAGAGCACAGAAGATCTTTATTGCTGTGAAACTATGCTGTGTGATACTATAATGATGGATACATGTCATTATATGTTTATCCAAACCCAAAGAATATACAACACCAAGAATGAACCCTAAGGTAAACTATGGACTTTGGCTGATAATGATGCGTCGGTGTAGGTTTTATTGATTGTAACATAGGTACCACTCTGGTGGGGGACGTTGATACGGAGAAGACTGCAAGGGGTCGCGGCAGGGCGTATTCAAGGATTCTCTGTACTTTCTGGTCAACTCTGCTGTGAACCTAATGCTGCTCTAAAAAATAGTCTCTTTTTTAAAAATAAAAAACGCATACATACATAGTTAAATAAATAAATATTAAATACCGGGAGAATCTTGTTTTGGACACACTGATTACTTATTGGAAAGATGTAGATCCTTCCGACTCCAAGTGTGGTCTGGGACCACCAGCATCAGCGGTACCTGGGAGCTTCTAGAAATTCAGAGTCTCAGGCCCCACGGCAGACTCGCTGACTGAGAATCTGCATTCTAACAAGACCTTTGAGTGATTTATAGTAAAGTGTAAGATGCACTGATGCAGAATGTCTGGTCCCTGCCTTCGAGGTGCTTTCAGCCTATTAAAACATTTGGGGGGAAAAAAAGACTGTCTTTGGTGGAGTTTGAGATGCAAAGAAAAGCAGCAATGTGGTCCACAGCAATGAACTTCACGCTTTTGATTTCATTTCTCCGCTCCTCCACCCACAAGTTTTTCCCCCCTGTCATTCCCTCTTCTCCATGAGTATAGCTCTTGCTAAACACTCTTCAGTATCACGGGGAACGTGCCATGTGCCAGGCACAGTGATAGACACAAGGCATAGACCCCTCTCTGAAGAGGCAAACGGAAAAGTTAATAGGAAATTAAGGTTTTGACTAGCTCCCCTATTACATTAAATACGATAATGGGAGCACACACAGGGACTCTCCTTGAAGGGGACTATGAGGTCATGAACTAACTTCTAGCATCTACCAGGTGCCAGGCGCTATTGATGTCATTTACTTCTCACAACCATTTCACAAGATGAGAATTATTTTCCTCATTTACCTGATAAACTGAGTCACTAAGTGATTTAACAATTGGCCTAAGATCTCACAGCTGAAAGCAGCCAATTACCACTGGCTTGCTGGGCCACACACCGGTCACCTCCGGGCTGCTGCATTTCTATTATATAATGCTGCGTCTTACAGCTGTGATGGCCCTTTAGGCCATAAGCCCCCAGGAATTTGAAGAATTATTGAAGAGGGAATCTCATTTTCTGTAAGATGGGCAGGGAATGGATTGGACTGACAACATTTAGTTCCTAAGGAGCAGGGAAGCTCCAGTTTACAGCTGGGTTCTATTGTAAATGAAGTCTGCTTTCTTCTGTTGGCTCTTAATTCCAGGATCCCTCCTGCCACAGGGCCTTTGCACAGGTCTTTCTTCTGAACCGCCTTCCTCTGTAAAACTCCTGTTTATCCTCCAGAGCTCAGCTGAAATATTTCCTACTCAAGGAAAGCGTCCTGACCTCCCAGGGCAGGTGTTAATCTCTCTGTTGTTCGTTCTCATTGCACTGCATACTACCCTTTTGAAATACCACATCTGCAGCTGAACTATGATTTCTATGATTATTTAATGGCCACTGCCCTCTCTAGACCTACATTGTCCAGTACGGCAGCCTCTGGTCACATGTGGCTATCGACACTTGAAATGTGGCTGGTGTGACTGAGGAAGTGGATTTTAAATTTTACTTAATTTTAATAAATTTACATTTTAAAGCTGATTTACTTAATGGAAATTTTTTAAGTGTGGAACAACCTGAGTATGTGAACTACTTTTTAAGTTAAAAATTTTAGGAAATCTAAATACAGGTCAAGGATTTCCAGAAATTTAGCATCTGATTTGAGGTGTACTATATATGTAAAATATACACTAGATTTGGAAGTTTCAGTATGAAAAAATAACGTACAATATCTTATTAATCATTTTATAGTGAGTATATGTTGAAATGATAATAGTTCAGAGATAATGGAACAAATATACATTAACAATAGGTTTCTAAAATTAATTAGTTTGTGAGATTAACAGGTTAATTTCATGTCTCTTTCTACTTTCTAGTGTGATTCCTAGAAAAGCAAAATTATATATGTGACGCATGTTATATATCTATTGGTATGTACTGCTCTAGAGTATAAGGAAAGTCCTTGAAACTGGAACCAAGTATCTATTGAACTATTTTATGTTCACTTCCCAGCATAGTATATGGTAAACAATAGGTGTTGAAGAAATATTTGTCTGACATTTGAATAAATGAATGCTTACCCAGATCTGTCAAGGCTGAGAGAGAAGATGGCATATTTGTCCTATATTTTCTAACTGTATGCTAATTTTTTCCTTTGACTAGCATAAGGCTTTGAAAAAATAATGATAATAATAACTACAACTATCATTTCCATTCACCTACTATGTACACTTTTAATCTATTGGAAATTTGTTATAAAAATTTGAGAGAGTGTATGGGAAATAACTTGTCCAAAGTCACATTATCAATGGTCAGAATTTAGCAAATGCTTTCTTATGAATAATTGAATGAATGAAAAAACAAACTTATGAAGCCCAAGAAGAGTGAGGATAAAATTTTTCCAGGCCTCTGTTGCCTTGAAAGTGAATATGAATCCTTTCAGTTTTATGTGATTCAAGATTGCTTGCCCCAGCTTAGAAAGGCTCATAAGAGATTTTCAAATATGAAATCCTGGAATAGAAACAAGAAAAATACCCTACTGGCAGGAAAGTAACTTGCTCAGGTTACAACAATAATTAGATTTGGAAACGCTGAAGACACATCTGCCTTCGGGAGCTTAGGAGAGAGAAGGTCCTGGCTGTGGTTCCCTCCTCATCTGTCATTTGGCCAAAGACCCTCCAAAAGCACCACAAAACCCAATTAATTAGAAATAGATGAACCTCCATGTTGTCGGGCCATACAACATTTCAGGCCAATGAGCCAACCTTCCAAGCCCAAGGAAACACATTATGCATTTGACCACATGCTTTGCTCTCAACTTTTAAACCCATATGTCTATTTTAATGGCAATTTAAGCCTCTACTTCCGATCATTTGCATTGGCCTCATCAGAAGCAATTTTGGAAAGAAGCTACAATCTAGTAACTCCCTCAGTGCTGTCTGCTAGACCTGAACTCCTCCTCCACAGACCGTCCAGCAGAGTCTGCTGGGTGGCATTTGTATTAGCTCAAGACAGCATGGAGATTAAGAACTGGGACCCTTGAAGCCAGACAGCCTAGGTTCAATTATAGAAGCCTCACTGGGTCCAGGCACGGTTGCTAACCGTTAGCTATTATTTCTATTACATTTAGGGGCAAGTGGCAGAAAGCCAACATTGGAATGGCTTATACATGATAGTTAACACAGGCAGTCCAGGGCTGGAGGGGTGACCCCACCTCACCAAGAACCCCACGTTTTCTATTGTGTTGTACCAGCAACCTCAGCACACAATTCTCACCTTCTGATCCAAGATGGTGACCCCAGTTCCTGTCAATGCATTGACACTCCAGCCAGAAGGAAGGATGAAAGAGGAGAAAAATCAGAGAACCTTCCTTTAAGAATTGTTTCTTGAAGTTGTACACACCACTCCTGCTACATCGCATTGAATAGAACTTAGTTTCGTGGTCATGTGTCATCTTAAAGGAGACTGGGAAATGTAGCTCTTTAATCTGTTATTCTGTTATTGTTGTAGAAAAAAATGAAGGATGGATATCGGGGACAGCTAGCTGTCTGTGTGACAGAGTCAGAGTGGAAGATCAGAAACACCATCTGACATGCACCCCAATGTTCACTGCAGTATTATTTACCACAGCCAAGACATGGAAGCAACCTAAATGTACACTGACAGATGAATGAGTAAACAAGATGTGGTATATATATATACAATCGAATATTACTCAGCCATAAAAAAGAATGAAATAATGCCATTCACAGCTAAATGGATGGACCTAGAGATAATCATCTGAATGAAATAACTCAGACAAATACCATATGCGATCACTTATATGTGAAATCTAAAACGTGACGCAAATGAACCTACTTACAAAACAGAAACAGATTCATACACATAGAAAACAAACTTACAGTTACCAAAGAGGAAAGAGGGTTGGGGGAGGGATAAATTAGGAGCTTGGGATCAGCAGATACAAACTGCTACATATAAAATAAAAACAAGTGGTTCTACTGTACTACACAGGGAATTATATTCAATATTCAGTAATAAACCATAATGGAAAAGAATTTGAAAAAGAACATATATATGTACATATACGTGTGTGTATATATATATGTATATCTATACAAAACTGAATCGTTTTGTTGTACACCAGAAACTAACACAACAGTGTAAATCAACTAGACTTCCATTAAAGAAAAAAAAAGTCATCCGGGGCTTCCCTGGTGGCGCAGCGGTTGAGAGTCCACCTGCCGATGCAGGGGACGCGGGTTCGTGCCCCGGTCCGGGAGGATCCCACGTGCCGCGGAGCGGCTGGGCCCGTGAGCCGTGGCCGCTGAGCCTGCACGTCCGGAGCCTGTGCTCCGCAACGGGAGAGGCCACGACAGTGAGAGGCCCGCGTACCGCAAAAAAAAAAAAAAAAAAAAAAAACCATCTGGATCTAGAATGCATACCAGATGGAGGAGACCTCTGGGTTCTGGAATGTACTTTGAGAAATCTGCATCCGTATCTCAGTACTCCGCCATCTCCACATTCTGTTTGCTTCTAGATCCCATAAATGAAAGCTGCATAAAATGCCAAACATATGCATACTCTAATCATTGCACCAAAGTGACCACAAATCTCTTCTTTCTACTCTCACCAAAATTATATCCATGGGAGGCTTCAGATGCTTGTGGATACAGAAAGAAAAGATCTGGTGACTTCTAACACTGCTTCGGTTTAAAAGGAAGGCTCGTCAAACACCCACCAGCGGTCACACTCCAAAGCCGACCTCTAGCCCTTTGCCCTCGTTCAAAACTGAGAAGGTGATGACAGCCCAGCAGGCTCGGGGTGCACCTCCAGAAACTGACTGCAGATGCCCACGGTAGACAAGGCATCTTCCCGTTCTGTCTGAGCCCTCACAAATAAAAGTTGTTGACAACACCTACACGGATAATAGGAAACATGTTTTTGGCTGGTGAGTTGGCTTTTGAGCCGGGCTTGAATGCCGTAGCAGACACTTTGGAAGCTTCCCCATCATCCCAACTCCACTCTCTCCTTCTGAACAGAAATGTGTTTCCCAGCCTTGAGGTTAGGTTTGGGGTTGGCCTAAACCAACCAAGTGTGTGCAAGCCTGTGTCCACAATAATTATTGCAGTGTTGGGCTTGTGATTGAAGGAGATGTGCAGGAAGATGGCAGGGGCTGGGGGTGTGACTTGGAGAAAGAAGCACCAGTTGATGTTGGCCATTGTCTTGGGGTCACAAAGAATATTCAGCCTTAGAGTTAAGACATCAGATTAACAGCCCATATTCCATAGACACGAAAATGGCAAGAGGAAAGCTGGTCTGTCACGATGTTGGTTGGGTCAGTGGCTTGAAACTTACCTAAAGTCCACCATACGGATGGACTTTGAAATTCACAAACCATTAAGTTCTCTTTATAGTTTAAGCCCCCTGAGTTGAGGTTTCTGTTAAGTAGTATTCTAATGGATGCTGAGTCATTAAATGAAAACCCGGGAATATTTAACACAAGAGGAATTAATCAGGAAGCTATACCCGGACATCTGCCATATCAGCCGTGCCAAAATTGGAATGCTGGTCTGTCACTGCGGCACTTGTGCGAGCACAGGCAAGTTATGTGAAGAAAACGTGAGACTCTGTTTGTGTTTTCTGCCATGACTTGCTTTTTCTTTCTTTCTTTTCTTTTTTTTTAGAATTCTTATTGGAGTATGGTCGACTTACAAAGCTGTGCCAGTTTCAGGTGCACAGCAAAGTGAAGCAACTATACATATAAATATATCCACTCCCTTTTAAAAAATATTCTTTTCCCATATAGGCCATCAGAGAGCACTGAGTAGAGTTCCCTGTGCTATACAGCGAGACTCCATTTCTTAATCAGGAAATTGGGAATAACTATTAATCTCACGGATTGTTGTGTGTATAACCCATGCAACCTAGATGAAATTGCCCTGGACCAAGCCTGTTTCCTAGACAGAGAAATCAATAAAGACATAATAAAGTCACAGATAAATGGAAAACTAAGACTTTGGCTTACTGAAAAATAAACTGTGTATGAAGAGTCTCTCTAACATACACCCAAAGAGGAACAGCGACAGAGCCTAGATGGACAAAAGGGGGACCCCAAACTTCACAAGACATCACATGGTTGACAGAGAGCCCAGACATTCCTCAAGTAAAGTTTACATATAGTTTAAAAAAAAAAAAACTTTTATGGCATAGTTCCGTCAGTTTTGACAAAGGCTCACAGTTGTGTAACCATACATCACAGTCAAGGTATGCAACCGTTCCATCATCTCCCCAAATTCCCCCATGCTCTTCTGAAATGAACTCCTTCCTGCATCTCCAGCTCCCACTGCCAAGAGATCAAAACAAACCACTGATCTGTTTTCTACTCCTACAGTTTAACCTTTTCCAGGATGTCATATAAAAGGAATCAGGCGTTACGTCATCTTGTGAGTCTGACTTCTTTCACTTAGTGGGGCGCGTTGGAGATTCATCTATGTTGGGGTTTAAATTGGTCCTTTGTTTTTATTGCTATCCTGAACATGTGATTAAAAGCCTACCTTTCTTCTCAACCATACGTGCCACATGAGATGACAGACGGGGCACACAGTGCTGGCTTCCAATGATTATTTTTATGCCCCTAATTTTTTAAACCCTTTATTTACTGAAGTACAGTTAATTTACAATGTTGTGTTAGATTCAGGTGTACAGCAAAGTGACTCAGATATATCTATATCTTCTTTTTCAGATTCTTTTCCGTTACAGGTTATTACAAGGTACTGGATATAGCTCTCTGTGCCATAGAGTAGGCCCTCGTTGTTTACCTTTTTATATATAGTAGTGTGTATCTATTTATCCCAAACTCCTCATTTATCTCCACCAATGCCCCCCGCCCCATCCCACTGCTATCCCCTTTGGTAACCATGACTTTGTTCTCTCTTGTTTTTTTGGCCACACCGCGTGGCTTGCGGGATGTTAGTTCCCTGACCAGGGATTGAACCCGCACCCTCAGCAATGAAAGCGCAGAGTCCTAACCACTGGACTGCCAGGAAATTCCCCATAAGTTTGGTTTCTATTTCTGTGAGTCTATTTCTGTTCTGTAAATAATTAATTTGTATCATTTTTTAGATTCCACATATAAGCAATATCATGTGATATTTGTCTGACTAACTTCACTTAGTATGATCATCTCTAGGTCCATCCATGTTGCTGCAAATGGCCTTATTTCATTCTTTTTTTATGGCTGAGTAATACTCCATTGTATGTCCCTAATGTTAATATGTACTTGCAACTGCTAAAGGGAAAGAAGCGTGTTAGAGTACGTCATGGACTGAATTGTGTCCTCCCCCCAACCAAAATTCATGTGTTGAAGCCCTCACTGCCAGTGTGACTGTATTTGGAGACAGGGTCTCTAGGAGGTAATTAAGGTTACAAGAAGTTATAAGAGTGGAGTGCTAATCTGATAGTGTTGGTGTCCTTATAAAAAGAGGAAGAGAGACCCAAGATCTCATGTGAGGACACAGTGAGAAGATGGAAACTAGAAAGAAAGTCCTCTCCAGAAACCGACCCTGCTGGACCTTGATTTGGGACTTCTAGCCTCCATAACTGTGAGAAAACAAATTTCTGTTGTTTAAGCTACCCAGTCTGTGATACTTAAATATGGCAGCCCCAGCAGAATAGTACAGAGTGACTCAGAAGAAAAACCTGGAGTTGGTAATCAGTGAGATGGATTTAGTCCTAACATCTGTTTCTTTTTTGTGGGATAAAGATGGAAACAACCTTCCAGGAAGGCCCATGGTGAAGACTAAACTACAAGGGTAATATGTGTAAACTGTTAAGCACAGTTCTTGGCACCTGCAAACGCTCAACATATGACACTTCCTGTTGGCGAGGTTTGTGTCCATCCCTACGAACCTTACACATACAGGGATGCTCAGGAAATATTTGTAAAAAGTAACTGAAAGGTAATTGGACATGCTAAGGGACCTCTCTGTATTTTAATGTTTTAATTTGCAAAACGAAGTAATTGATGCAAAAGGATGCTTCTGACATCTGACACCCATCTATTAGATTGCTTCCCACAATCTAAACAGGAAAGAATCTTTGAGTAGTCATGTTCATTGTAGTATAAGCAGATTTCAGTCAGCCATTATCCCAATGAAATGTTTGCATGTAACTTGCCAGTAATTATGAAAAGGAAATGTGTACTGCCGTGAAGCATGACGTCTCTACAATAAGTTGGAAAAGACTGGGATGGGGGCAGACAGTGAGGTGCTTCCTTGGGCTCCTGAAATCATAATTGGTAAAGAGGAATGAGAAGTGTCCTTGGACTCCACAGCTCCCTTGGGGAAGGAAGGGGGACTAGGTGGCCGTGTTGTCTATGCATTGACACCCACTGGTGTGCTGGAGTAGGCTCCTTCCAGCTCTTGAGAGCCCATGGTAGACTTCTCTTCCTAACTTCACATTCAGTGATACCATGTTAGTAGCTTAAAATTGGTCACGGTGGGAGTGTTTCCCCACAAAATACTAGAAAATGCTGTAAAGCAGGGCTTCCCTCACCCTCTGCAGAACCAGTGGTTACACATTTACCAGCACACGCTGGGTCCATGGCCCAGGCTTGCTACTGCTTCCCAGGGGTTCAGAAATCTCTAAGAGTGGATAGCAGGGATCTGGGATGCATGGACCACAGGAAAGATTCGAGGAAGTTAAGGGGGCCCAGATTTTGGAGTTTGGATGCCAGACCTTGCTTTAACTTTCACCATTTTTGAGATACAGTGGATTATTTGTGACCTGGCTCTGAGAATGAAATCATGGGTGGTATTGAGAAAATTATCCTCACAGACACTGATTGTACTTTTTTAACCTAGCATCTCCACTGCCAAAACAGTCACCCCCAATAAAAGTATTAAGAATACGCAGAAAGATTTAGTCACCAGGAGGTCCCACACAACATTCATTATTATTCAGTATATTTTGGAATCACCTAATGTCCGGCAACAGGGAATCTGGCTTAACTTTATAAAGGTGGATACTATGGATACTATGCAGTCTTTAAATATTCTTCTAAAACTTGATTTTTACTGTTATGGGAGAAGAGTGATGATAAAAAGTGAGAAAAGTAAGTTGCAAAACAGAGTGATTTAATGATCAGAGTTTTACAAAACGCAAAAGCCTTGAAGGTTATAGACTAGTTAACTAAGAGTGGTCCACTTATTTTGCTTTGATGCTTTTCGGCATTTTCCAATTTTTCTGCGGTGAGAATGCACTACTTTTCGAAATAAGAAAAAAAAGAAATACTGTTTTCTAAAGTCACTTCTCCAACTAGATAATCTGAGAAGTTAAGTCCTAAAATTTGGTTTATCTATATAAAAGTAACACTAATTTAATTAGCAAAATTTAATAACCCTTATGCCAAGCCGTCAACATAGCAAGGATTATGAAATCATAGATTTTTGTACCTGAAACAACTATTTCTTTCTCAGCCTCCTTCCTCTCCTTCCTCTTCTTCTGACAATAATAATATTTTCTAAGCATCTTCCATGTATCAACCACGGCACCAAGTAAATGAAATAAACTTGTTTATTCTTCAGAAAAAAACTATGAAATGGTTACTATTTATATTTCCGTTGAACAGACGGAAAAACAGACGCTCAGAGTTGTGAATAACTTGCCCACATCCTCACAGCCATTCAGTGCCAGACCCAGTGTCAAACCCCAGTTAACAAAAGCACTCATTTTGTGCTGATAACAAATAATCCAGTTAAGCTCTGTGACTCATGTAGTCTCACCTTTAAGGAAATGGTAGGCTCAACACTGACAATATTAAGGTCAATTGACATTTTCAGTTCCGTGGAGCCCTTGGGCTGAGTTGACAAACATATTCTAGAAGACTAAAAACATTCCAAATCAATGACCCACGTTGCAGGTACTCAGAGGCAGGCCACAGAGTTTTTAATCGGTCCAGCAATAACTAATTATTAAGCACCTCGTGTATACAAGGCACTGTGACTAGATTCTGAGGATACAGCAGCAAACAAGGTAAACATGGAGCTGGCAGTTTTCCAAGAAAGAGTAAGGCACTCAATAAGCAAAAGGGGTGATGCTCTCATGGAAAAGCACGGGTTCACTGCGATGCTGCCACCCTCTCCTTTGACATCCTAACGGGAACGCTCGTAGCTACGTTCAGTCACAGCCTAACCTTACCATCACTTTTATAAAGCTGACTCTACGCTTGGCATTTTTTTTTTACCCTCTCTTTATTCTTTGCGTCCCCTCTTCCAGACTTTTGTGAAATAATTTCCAAGATTTACAAACTAGAAAAGGGCAGGACTCCTGCAAAACACCTCTTAGCAATATTCTGGGAGTCTGAGACCTAGTAAGAGAGCAGTGATGAGGTGCCTGAAGTAATGGCATTTGCCGTATTCCTCTTAAAAGAAACACCAATCCTCCCACGCGCGGCCCCTGCTCCTTTATTTATTTTTCTTTATTTTGTTTGCCCCTGATCCTTTAATAAAAGCACGACAATTTCCATCCTGGCGCTAGATTTCCAGGAAGCGCCCCTACACACACCCCAAGGTACCCAAGGATTGCCTCTTGTCCTTAGAGAGAGCATCTCTCAGTGTGATTGTTGTCTGGCTTGCTTTGCGGGTGGACTTCACCTGAGCGTCCCTTTGCGTCGATACGTGTGTTCTCCAGCAGAGGGCAGGCTTGCACAACGCACCCTGGGTCCTCTCCCGTTAGGAATAGACCGGAAGAGACGGTCGATTTACCAGCATCCAGGCAGATTAAACCACAGAGCAGACTCCAGCCTGTGCGCTTCGAGATCACAGCATGAGAAATATTCTGCCCCGGGAGTCAATATGCCTGGGCCCCAGTGTCGGCCTGGGAGTCACTTCACCTGGTCTCAGGCCATCCTAACCAATGTCATGGCTGGACGGGCCCTTGTGGTTCTTATTTATGATTGCAAGACACCCTCGGCGATAACCATCAGGAAACTTTGAAATGGAAAAGATTTCTTACTTACAGGTCCTGGAAATTACATGGCGCACCTGAAGCCACACAGCGAAGTCACGTGGGGAGGGAAGGAGGGACGGAGGGGGAGAAAAGGAGAGAGAGACAGAGACAGACCGACAGACAGAGAATGCACCAGCACTACACAGTTCTGCTAGTACTGGGTCCACGGTGGGGCTGGGGTTTTGCAGGCTCACCCTTTATTGGTGAATTGAAGACATAATAGGGAATTCAAAGCAGGGAAAGAGGCCAAATGGTCAGTTACTGAAATCAACCAAGATTTCCAAAGCGAAGAAGCCTGAGGAGGACGCGGGTGGAGGGCTGTTTTTTTATCTAGCCTGTGACTGGTGTTTACGTGAGCGAGCCATCTCTGAAGTGGATGCCTCGGCCATGAAAGCTTAAATCAGCCACTCGCCTTACAAAAAGAAAAGCCAACTGTCAGTGTTTACACCGTAGGGTCTCAATTTCCCCAGCTGTGTGGCAAAGGCATTGTCTTAGATGACCCCCAGATTCTATTTCTCCTGGAAATTTCTATAATACTACACGCTGGCCTATCCTGAAAAACCTCTCTTGAAGTTGTAGTCTTCCTAAAATGCAAATTGCAGCATGTGTGTCCTCAGTTTATAATCTGGGAGTAGGAGTTGCAATATGAGCTCACTCACCCCCGATGGCTCCAAGCTTCTCCTTCCAGCAGAGGGAGACACTGTCTTCCCAAGTCTGAGTTAGAGGTCGGGGTGATTGTAGGAGTAGTAATAATAATCGGCTAATATTCATTGATGTGCCACGCAATGTGCAAAGCACTTAAAGTGAGCTATTTCATGTACTCTCCCACCCACCCCATTTTACAGGTAAGGTCACAAAGCCACAGAGAGATTCATTGTTCAAGAATGGGCTGATGGGAAATGATGGAGCTAGGATTTGAACTCCAGCGAATGAGCTCACTGCTGTTCTCCTCGGTGCCTTCCAGGGATCTGGGGATGGGAGAGGAGCTGACCAGAGACAACTATGGTCCTGTCAACTTATAAAATATTCACAACCTAAAAGTTGAGAGTTATGTTTTACTCGGCAGGAATTTTTAGGACTTCAAGCCCGGGAGGCAGCATCTCAAGTAACCCCGAGAGAACTGCTCCAAGGAGTGGGGGAGCCAGGTTGTATAAAAGTCTTGCAACAAAGGGCAGGCAGTTGGGAACGTCAAAAGATTATTATTGTTCGCTAAAGAAAAACCAGACATCCCAAGTTAAGGAATTTAGCGCTTTTCTATGTATGGAAAGATGCAAGAGCCTGGGCTCACTGAAATCATTCCTTTGATGTGCACCTCAGCTGTCTGGGGCCAGCATCCTGTATCTTCCCTTCCTGAGTTCCCTCAGGGCTCACATTGGAGGGCTGCAATTGCTGACCGAGGGGACCGCTGTGACATCCTTTGTTTACTGATATGGCAGGAAATATACCATTTCTCAGCCCTTACGTGGAACAAGATTGGTTCATTCATTCACTCACTCACATCCTCTCTCAAGATATACCAAGTGCCTACTATGTCAGTGGAACTTTATTAAGCGCTGGAATCTATAATTTTGCAATTATGGCATCCTGTCCAGTCACATGATTTTCTATGCAAACTCAGAAGCCTGGAGTTAAGACAATTTCAACCCTGACCTTGAGCTGAGGTTTTGCTCGGTAGGCAGTGAAAAGCGGATTTGGGGGGAGTGAGTAAAAAGTGTCACGGAGACAGTCAGACAATCAAGCATGGGGTCCAGTTAAAGACAAGAATCCCCTCTCCAACCCCCCCCCAAAGCTGCAGCTGTTCAAGGTTTTATGAATGTCCTCCCCTCCCTTTTTCCTAGCACAATCCTCACTCTCTGTTGCTAAATGGGCCAGTTGCACCAGACGAATGACCAGGGGTACTAAGTTCCATCGTAGCTCTGCCCTGACCGTCCGGGCAACGTGGAAAAACCATTCGCTATCTCTGAGCTTTCTTCCCTCATCTGTAAAACGAGGCACCACTCACACCAGTCAGAATGGCCATCATCAATATAATCTACAAACAATAAATGCTGGAGAGGGTGTGGACAAAAGGGAACCCTCCTACACTGTAGATGGGAATGTAAATTGATACAGCCACCATGGAAAACAGTATGGAGGCTCCTTAAAAAACTAAAAATAGAGTTACCATATGACCAGCAATCCCACTCCCGGAGAAAACCATAATTTGAAAAGATACATGCACCCCAAAGTTCACTGCAGCACTGTTTACAACAGCCAAGACACGGAAGCAACCTAAATGTCCATGGACAGAGGAATGGATAGAGAATATGTGGTACATATATACAATGGAATATTACTCAGCCATTAAAAAAGAATGAAATAATGCCATTTGCCGCAACATGGATGAACCTAGAGACTGTCATACTGAGTGAAGTAAGTCAGACAGAAAAAGACGAACGTCATATGATATCATTTATATGTGGAATCTAAAAAAAATGGTACAAATGAACTTATTTACAAAACAGAAATAGAGTCACAGATGTAGAAAACAATCTTATGGCTAACAGGGGGGAAAGGGAGGGAGGGATAAATTGGGAGACTGGGATTGACACATACACGCTACTATATATAAAACAGATCACTAATAAGGACCTACTGTGTAGCACAGGGAACTCAATTCCGTACTCTGTAATGGCCTATATGGGAAAAGAATCTAAAAACGAGTGGACATATGTATATGTATAACTGAATCACTTTGCTGTACACCTGAAAATAACACAACATGGTAAATCAACTATACTTCAATAAAACTTTTTAATTAAAAAATAAAAGTAAAAAAAAAAATTAAATGAGGCACCATTCAGTTAAACTACTAGAGAAATATTTTGAACCAAGTAAACTGTGCCTGGTACTATGCTTCATGCCGAGGACAGAGAACAACAATTTCCCTGCTCGAAGTGGTCACATTTGAACACATTCTAGATATTTTCAATTGATGATAATAGAACAGTGGTCCTGCCTCTGATGGAAGGTTCTACAGAATACCACAACTACTATGACAAACAGACTATGATTTGAGGCACCTAATTGGGGCCAAACTCTATATATGAATTATTTTTGTAATCCTTTACCCCAACCCTCTGGAACAGATTCAATTATTGTTTCCATTTTACTGATGGAAAAACTGAGGATTGAAAAGATTCAGTTACTTACCAGAAGTCACACTGATAGAGTCACCTGCCGTATCAGTAAACAAAGGGTGTTTCAGCCACCAAGCCATCCCATGAGAGCCACCCCACAACGGTGCACTGAGAGGATTCAGGATGGAAGAACACAGGATACTGGTCCCAGAGAGCTGAGGTGCAGATCAGAGGAGTGATTTCAGTGAGCCCAGACTCCTGCATCTTCCCATACAGAGAAAAGCACTAGATCCAGTCACTTGAGAAGTCTGGTTTTCTTTCATTAACAGTCATTTTGTGATGCTCTGACTCCCTGGTTTTTGTTGCAAAAACTCCTATATATCCTGCCTCCTCCCTGACCTCTTTGGAACAGTCCCTCAGAGCCATCGGAGAGGCTGTCTCCCGGGCTTAAGTCCTCAGAAAAGTCTGCCAAATAAAACGTAATTCTTAAGTTTTAGGTAGTGTTGGTTTGTTTTTTTTTTTCAGTTGACAACAGTAATAACTAAAACCACGCCTGTCAGAAACCAGCGTTTGTTCCTAACCCCTATGGAAGCACAGAACAAGGGACCCAGCTCTCCTAGGAGGTGAAATTTCAAGTGAATTTCAGGTGACACCTGCCTGATTCTTGAGAATGAATTGTGCTAATCTTATCAGTTCCTCTCCTAGAGTTAAATTGCTCTGCAGAATTTTCAGTCCTGATCCAAGAAAATTGGTTTAATAAACAGAACTGAAATTTGAGAAAACGAGATTTCTTCAAATGTTTCCCATGACTTTCAGTCCAGAGCTCTTCAAAAAAGATGTGAAAAGATGTGAAATGTTACTTTGATACATACCCCCCAAAATAACACTGTCTTGTTTTGGCTAATTCATAGCTCTAGGTTGAGGAATGTCATTTATTTCCAGGGCCATCCTTGGGTACAACACAATTATGGAAAAGAACTATCAGTGCTAATCTAGACCCATCATAGGCCCCAAAAGTGCTACAGAATCTGAAATGCTGACAAGAAGTTCAGATCTGCTGGAAAACATCTGTAAATCATGTATCTTGTCATTTTAAGTAACCTAATGAAAATGTTTAGCTTCCACGACTTACTAATTCCCCGAGCCACCTTTAAAGTCTTGTGTTCTTTTCTAAGCCAAAGAATGAAACAGATTTGAAGGTTATGTTTAAAAGAGTATACAGCCCGGATGGCTGTTATAGTCATTAATATTTAAAATGACATTTCAGACGCTCCAGCTACCTCAAACAGAAATTGTAGTAGGCTATTGGTCATTTTTTTTTAAAGTTTTTTAAAGGTATAAGTATGTAGTGTAAAATAAATTTGTTTTAAGTGGACAATTCAAGGATTTTTCGTGAATTTTCACAATTTCTCAACTATCACAATTCGGTTTTAGAACATTTCCATCACCCCAGGGAGATACCTTGTCCCAGTTAGCAGTTATTCTCCATTTCCATTCCCAGCCCAGGAAATCACTAATCACCTTTCTGTCTCCGAAGGTCTCCCTTTCCTGGACATTTCATACACATGTTAGCCTATGTGTCTGAGGTTCATCCATGTTGTGGCATGTAACAGAATTTTGTTCCTTTTTCTTGCCGAATATTGTATATAAGAACATGTGCTGCTGGGCTTCCCTGGTGGCGCAGTGGTTGAGAGCCCGCCTGCCGATGCAGGGGACGCGGGTTCGTGCCCCGGTCCGGGAGGATCCCACGTGCCGCAGAGCGGCTGGGCCCGTGAGCCGTGGCCGCTGAGCCTGCGCGTCCGGAGCCTGTGCTCCGCAGCGGGAGAGGCCACAGCAGTGAGAGGCCCGCGTACCGCAAAAAATAAATAAATAAATAAATAAATTTAAAAAAAAAAAAAAGAACATGTGCTGTTTAGGCATTCCCCATGTGATGGACACTTGGGTGGTTCCAACTTTCTGACCTTATGAATAAAGCTGCTATGAACATTCATGCGTGAGTCTTCGTGTCAACGTATGTTTCCATTTTTCTTGGGAGATACCTAGGAATGGAATGGCTGGATCATATAGTAAATGCATGTTTAACTCCTTTTTTCACTTTGTTTCACTTTCCTTTTAGGTGTAACTTTTAAAAGCTTATGTGCTGAACTGTTTTGCTAAATAGCTGTATCACTTCCCTTTCCCCCGGCTGGTCATTTTTTATAAAACACATTAATGGAGCATGAGTTTTCTGAGCAGCGGCATTAACTCCACAATGGTGGGAATTTCAATTCTCTTTAATCCGTTGAAGGCTTTCTGGTTTTAAGCTGCTTCAGGCTTTGTTTTTGCTCCATGGGTGGGGAGAAGCTGAAAGAATATTAGGCCTCTTACTAACGAATCCAGTAATTGTACATTTAAATGATCGCTTCCACCCTTGCCCACTTCCTGATGGTTTGCGATAGCTTTCTGGCTTCTCTTACTGGCTGCAGGCTACAACGGTGAACTCCACTCCCACCCCCAAATTTGGGAGAAGTGCCTTTTGTCATGGTTCTCACGATATCCCAGGCATGCCTTTTGTCACGATATAATCTTCCAGCTGCTCTCAAGGAACTATATTTTGCTCAGCTTTGTTTGCTCAGTACTCAGCACAGGCACTGCCTCATTGTATGTACTCAACAATATCTATGGATCAACGAATGAATTAATGAACACAGAACAAGCCTATCTGTTATGTGTATCATCATGGTCTTAATCTCATTTAACAGAAATTTGTTACAAACCGCAGGTAATGAAAAACTTGAATCTCTGTCTAGGTAATTTCTGATTTTCTCCCAAAAGAACTAGGAACTAAACCTAGCATCAGCTTAGTGCCAAGGCTCTAAAGGAACCTGTGAGCTCTAGAAAAAGGCTCTCTGCTCCATCTCTCATCAGCTTTGTGGCCTCAGTCCAGGTAGTTAATTTGACTAAGCGTCAGTTTCTTTCCCAAAGCATGCTGTGGTGATTAAAGGAGATAATCCACATAAATCCCTTAGTTATTATTTTATGGTGTCACCACTTTAACATTTATTATTTACTAAAATCATTATGAATATGAGGAGGGAGGTAGGTGTGTCTTGCTTGTAAATGCAGTATTCCCTGCTATAGGCCATCCTAGAAAGTAATGGTGCAGGCCACACCCCCAGAGAGCTTGACTTACAGCACATAACAATCTCATCAACCAACCTCCAAATTATAGTCATGGACTGAGAGACTGTAAAATACAAGCTCCTAAGGCAAAGATAGCGGAAAGACAGTGAACATTTGTACGTGTGTGTATGCACGTGCACGCTACACACAACATCTCCACTTTATTCAGATCTCAGTGGATTCCTTTAATTTCAGGGCTCACATCTAAGTGTAACCAAGCAAGTCCCTCGACAGACCCCTTCCCCATATCCTCTGCTGAAGCTCCTCTCTGAAGTACCCAGGTAATAGGATCTGATGCCTATTTCCTGAGTTTTTCAGGTGCTAAAAAACACCACCAAACCGAAGAAATTAACTACTTGGTGATCATGAGCCCTTAGACCCCAGACCTTCTGGCGCCTAAAGATCGATCATCGTCAACCAATCAGAGAATATTGTGCACGAGCTGATCACCTGCCCTGGGATGCCCGTCCCTCACCTGGCCTTTAAAAATGCTTTGCTGAGGGCTTCCCTGGTGGCGCAGTGGTTGAGAATCCGCCTGCCGATGCAGGGGACACGGGTTCGTGCCCCGGTCCGGGAGGATCCCATGTGCCGCGGAGCAACTAAGCCCGTGAGCCATGGCCGCTGAGCCTGTGCGTCCGGAGCCTGTGCTCCGCAGCGGGAGGGGCCACGGCAGTGAGAGGCCCGCATACCGCAAAAAAAAAAAAATGCTTTGCTGAAACCCTCTGGGGAGATTGGGGTTTTTTTTCAGCATGAGCCACCCTTTCTCCTTGCTCAGCCCTGCAAAAAACCTTCCTCTCCTGCAAACTCTGCCATTTTGGTTTGTTTAGTCTCACTGTGTGTCAGGCACACGAACTTGCACTCGGCAAGACGAGGAGATTCTTCTTGAATGGAGGTTGGTTTTAGCACAACACCCAACATCAAGAGACACGCTGCTCTCCCGTGGTTTCACTCAACGCCACTCACCTCTTCAGCCTCTCAGAGGAAAGAGCAAACACCACCAGAAAGCTCTTTGGAATCCTCAGACAGAGAGAGCCAGCCATAGCTGTGGAAACGCTTTGGCCACACGTCATCCAATTTGAGGAGGTCGGGGTTGCTAGGCTGCGGTACATGCTTGGTGCCGCATGGCCCAGGGACATGTGTCATGCAGCCCTGTGAGGCTACGGAACCATGAGGTGGCGACAGGGGTGTATGTGAGCATGTGCACATTTATGGGAAAATGCCATCTTTGGAGAAAAAATTTGATTGGAGTCTTCACCTACCCCTTGTTAGTCTTGGATAAATCATTTAGCTTTTCTGAACCCCAGTTTTCCTCATGCGGAAGTGGGGATCAAATACATGGCTGACAGGGACTTCCCTGGTGGTGCAGTGGTTAGGAATCCGCCTGCCAATGCAGGGGACATGGGTTCGAGCCCTGGTCTGGGAAGATCCCACATGCCGCAGAGCAACTAAGCACGTGCGTCACAACTACTGAGCCCACATGCCACAACTGCTGAAGCCCGTGCGCCTAGAGCCCGTGCTCCTCAACAAGAGAAGCCACTCACCACAATGAAGAGTAGCCCCCGCTCGCCGCAGCTACAGAAAGCCCACACACAGCAACGAAGACCCAACGCAGCCCCAAATTAATTAATTAATTAATTAAAAAACAATACTTGGCTGACATAAAAAAGAATGAAATATTACCATATGAAGCAACATGAATGGACCCAGAGATGATCATACTAAGTGAAGTAAGACAGAGAAAGACAAATACCATGTAATATCACTTACATGTGGAATTTCAAATATGCTACAAATGAGCTTATTTACAAAACAGAAACAGACTCACAGAGAAGACAAGCTTATCATTACCAAAGGGGAAAGGGGGGAGAGGGATAAATTAGGAGTTTGGGATCAGCAGATACAAACTACTATATATAAAATAGATAAACAACAAAGTCCTGCGATATAGCACAGGGAATTATTTTCAATATCTTGTAATAAACTATAATGGGAAAAAAAATCTGAAAAATAATATATATATACATATGTATGTAAAACTGAATCACTTTGCTGAAACTAATACAACATTGTAACTCAACCATACTTCAATTAAAAAAAATAGTTTTTAAATACTTGACTGGGTCATTATGATAATTAAATACAATAAATGTAAAATTGTCCAAAGTGTACGGCAAATCATAGTCACTCAAAGGTAATAGATGTTACTATTCTACAGTGTCTATATGAATATACTTACACACACACACAAATATGCCATTATGCTAAATCAGTTATTCAGAAATATATTTATGAATACCTATCTGGTGACATAAAGCTCCCAAACATAGAGATGAGGAGATCAAGATACGCGCTTTCCCAGATTCTCTTCTCCATTTAGTTTGCGGAGTTTCTTTTACATTGGTCCTCCTGTTTGCACTCACTGATTACCACTAAGCTAACTCTTTATGGACATGGATGTTCTGATGACCTGTAATGGATACCGTTGTCACTGAGACAGCAAAATAAATGAGCTTGTGGAGGACAGGGGGGCACCCCTGACCTGCAGGTTCCTGGCTACCCCGTGAGCTCAAGCAATGAGGAGAAAGGTGGCGGACAGTGGTCCCAGATACACTCAAGCATCTGAGCTAAGGGCGCGGCCCCCAGACTCCGGGGAGGGGAACCCACAACGAACGCGCACCCTCAGAAAACTGGTAGCTCCTCAAACCGCACCCACCTTCCCCTTCCCCCAAGACCACTAAAACCCCAGAACACACTCGTCAACAGAGGAAAGACCATTGCCCAAATTGGTTTGGAATGCTTTTCCACTTCAGAGAAGGGTAAATACTTGTTTGTCAAGGAGAGGGTGTTGTCTGGCATCGTGGCTGATAAAACCCCAATGCAATTTATTACACTGCATTTTCCTAATTGCTTATAAAA
This sequence comes from Kogia breviceps, assembly GCF_026419965.1. Taxonomy (NCBI): domain Eukaryota; kingdom Metazoa; phylum Chordata; class Mammalia; order Artiodactyla; family Physeteridae; genus Kogia; species Kogia breviceps. The sequence continues at coordinate 48,498,863 of NC_081327.1, forward strand.
TGCATTCCACCACCCTGTGTAAATAACGGCCAGCCTTGCAGTCATTAAGTGTATGTAATCAACAGATGTCAGTTGTGCTCCACTTAAGCAACTTAGAAACCACCAAAAATGAATTAGGATTATTGAATGCCGATGTGGAAAGCTGAGATGTTAAATATTTAACGCCCCAAACATAATGATGCGGTTGATTTTGTGTGCTCGTTAGCTGCGGCTTTATCATTTTGCATGAGTGATCCTGCAAATGCGTTCATTTCTCTGCAAGGCTCATCGGGTGTTGCTATGGAGACAAGAGCTGCTCTGACATATTCCCACCGGCCCCCGTTTGCCGGCTTCTTTCCATAAACACTTAATTATGCGTTGCATTCTGCAATCAGTGTGGTTGCAGGAAAGTTCGCTTAGCTGATTTCAGGATAAAGATGAGTTCCCCTCAGAAGCAGATGCTTTCTTAAGTGTTGAGTGTGATTCTAATAAGTGGAGCAAAATCAAGAAGCCTCCAAGAGAAAGGCAAACAAATGAGAAGGCAAGGATTCATTCTAATTACTTCTGATTACCTACCTGTGTAAAAGCTTATCAGAGTCTTATCAACAACTTTAACTCCATACTGAAACCCTTGATAGTTTGCAGAGGAGGACGGATTATTCTAAACCACATAACCTAAGCAGACACATTAAACAAACAAACAAATCAACAACAACATATATATATGTGTGTATATATATATATGTGTGTGTGTGTGTGTATATATATATATACACACACACATATACACATATATGGGGGCTATTCTGTCTAGGAAGAAGGTATTATCAAAATATAAGATCCTTCTTCTTCAGTCAGGGATTCTCAACATAAAAATGGGCTTCTGGGCTTCTAGGGACTGTGATCTTGTCCCTCTTTCCATAGGTGTGAGCAGCATATTGTTTCTGTGTGTATATGTGCATCTTCCCAGAAAGACGCTCCAAAACTTTTATCAGAAACCCAGAAAATCGTCAGACAAAACAAGATAAAGAACCAATGATCAACTGTATTCTAGTGAAAAATACTCCATCTCCTCCTGAGAAAGTGTGAACTCTTCCCCATCCTGTGCGATTACCAAAATGCAGGAAGCGTTTCTGTGGCAGGGACCCCACCCCGAGTTTGTTCTTTATCCAACTCTGGATTTCGATAGAGACATGCCTGGAATTCTCCCTCATTTGAAGGAACAAATACCGGGCTAGATGAAGTAAGCTGATCTGTGCCCAGCGTTCTAAGTTACAACAAAAGTTGTGTCTCCGTGGACCCCTTAGTTTTAGGAAAATGCTTCAATTTAATGAATGAAACATTTATTTGACAGATTCTCGTAGGAATCAGATTTCTATTTGATTTGCTTTTTACTAGGTATTTACTGTGTACCAGGCACTTCCTTATACACACTCTATTCTATATCCCCCTTGTGACTTCAATGTAGTTATTTGCACTGAAACTAGAAAAGGGAGACAAGGGTTTAGAGCCAAGCATAATTCAGACAGAACTGTTGATACAAATTTGGGTATGAAAGAGACATGCTGGGAACAGCCAGAAAGGAAGGGCTCACACTTCACCTTTACTAAATGTCAAAACGTGAATGTGAGCATTTGTGCAGCCACTTGGCATGTGTGACACCACCTTAAAAGCTCAGCTGTCTCTTATGATCACTCATGGTTCTATGGGGCTTCAGAGGGGAGAGCTTGTCCCTTCTCCACAATGTCTGGGGCTTGCCCTGCTTTGACCCAGCGGCTGAGGACTGGACCACTGGGACTGCCTAGCACCCTGCCTTATGGAGCCTCAGGGTCTCTCCGTATGCTCACACATTGAGTCGCCTTAGCATCAGAATTTCAAGGCAGTCAGACTTCTTGCGTGAGGGCTCACCGTTCAAGTCCAAGTTTTCTAAAAGCCAGGGCAGAAGCCGCAAGGCTCCTTAGGGCCTGGCTTCATCAGTCCCAGAACATTATCCTATTCATCAAGAAGATGCTCAATGGGACTTCCCTGGTGGCGCAGTGGTTGAGGGTCCGCCTGCCAATGCAGGGGACACGCGTCCGAGCCCTGGTCCGGGAAGATCCCACATGCCGCGGAGCAACTAAGCCCGTGCGCCACAACTATTGAGCCTGTGCTCTAGAGCCCACGAGCGACAACTACTTGAAGCCTGCACACCTAGAGCCCGTGCTCTGCAACAAGAGGAGCCACTGCAATGAGAAGCCCGCGCCCACAACGAAGAGTAGCCCCTGCTCGCCACAAGTAGGGAAAGCCCGCGTGCAGCAACTAAGACCCAACAACGAAGACCCAATGCAGTACCCCCCAAAAATAAACAAATAAATAAATTTATTTTTTTTTAAAAAAGAAGATGCTCAAGCCAGGGACTTCCCTGGTGGTCCAGTGGTTAAGACTCCACACTCCCAACGCAGGGGGCCCGGGTTCGATCCCGGTTAGGGAACTAGATCCCACGTGCCACAACTAAGAGCCCGCATGCTGCGACTAAGACCTGCCGCAGCCAAATAAAAGAAGATGCTCAGGCCAGTCCGGACTGAAGGAGAGGGGGATTTAGCTCTACCTCTCAACGGCAGGAGTCGCAAAGACTGCATAGCTGTGTCCAGCAGCTCGAAAGGCAGGGCAGATCTATTAGTTAACATTGTCAAGCAACGGTCCCAACTTCTATACATGCACATTATGTCAATTACCTCTACAAAGCAGCCCTGTCACCCCATGTTACAGATGTGAACACTGAGGCAGAGTAGGTATTCAGCCCGGGACGGCCCTCAAGTTCTGTACCGTCGACTACGATGCCTCCTGGTTCTACCACCACCACCACTTCACTCAAGTTACAATCACCGCAGCCTCCGCTGATTTCTTCTCCCTTCCTTCACACTTGCTACTTGGACCTTACGTGAAAGAGAACGTAATTACCCATCTTCTTTTTTGGTATATAGGCGTCTCCCCAAAGAGGTCACAGAATCACAAAATGGGAGAGATCTGGGTTCTGAGATGGGGAAACAGAAGGGTGCACGGGGCCAGCGTCTTCGTGGCAAGAGAACGGGGCTCCCAGGAGGGGAGCAGCTTCCCGCCCTGCTCCTGGCTCCGTCTTCTTGTCTACGGCTTTTGGCACCCCAGGGGAGGAAGACATTTTCCTCTACCCTTCTAGGTTCTTTTGGCTGGTCTACTAATTAAACTGACAAAAGACAGATTAGCAGGAGGAAAACAAATTGAGTTTTGTACGTATGGGAGCCTCACACTGACACTGAAGCTTATATGCCATCCTGAGCTAAGGAGAAAGAGGGAGCAGTCGAGGGCGTCAAAGGGAAGGAAGAAAATGCACAGGGAGACTGGTAAACACATCTCCGTCGTGGCCTGCGCAGAGACAGTGGGACGCAGAGAGGAGTTTGCACAAACAGGCCCAGCTGGGGTCCTCCAGCGCGCTACACTGAGCCTATAGGTTTGTCGTTATCTTGGGTGATAACTCCCTTCAGGGACCAGGCCCTCTCTCAAAATGCTTCTTCTTTTAAGAGCCTGATTGAAGTACTGTTGATTTACAATGCTGTGTTAATTTCTTCCGTAGAGCAAAGGGACTCAGTTATGCATATATATATTCTTTTTCATATTCTTTTCTATTATGATTTATCACGGGATACTGAATAGAGTTCCCGGTGCTGTACAATAGGACTTGTTTTTTTAATCTATTCTATACATAATCATTTTTCAATTTGATTTCTATTTTATATTGGAGTATAGTTGATTTACAATGTTGTGTTAGTTTCAGGTATACAGCAAATTGATGCAGTCTTAGGCAGTTAAGAGGGAGATGAAAAGTTCTTCCGAGAGGGCTGCGCCGCCGGGATGCTGCGGCTCCTGAAGACCCGCGTGCTGAGGAAAGGGAAGTTGGAGACCGAGTCGGTCCCCACACGGTGAGGCTCCCGGGGGGGCAGCAGCGCAGAGACGAGTCCATCTATGTTGCTGCAAATGGCATTATTTCAGGGGCTTCCCTGGCGGCGCAGTGGTTGAGAACCCGCCTGCCAATGCAGGGGACACGGGTTCGTGCCCCGGTCCGGGAAGATCCCACATGCCGCGGAGCAACTAAGCCCGGGCGCCACAACTACTGAGCCTGCGCTCTAGAACCCACGAGCCACAGCTACTGAAGCCTGTCCACCTAGGGCCCGTGCTCTGCAACAAGAGAAGCCACCGCGATGAGAAGCCCATGCGCCGAAACGAAGAGTAGCCCCTGCTCACCGCAACTAGAGAAAGCCCGCGCAGAGCAACGAGGACCCAACGCAGACCAAAATAAATAAATTAAATAAATTTTTAGAAAAATGGCAAAAAAAAAAAAAAGTTCTTCCTGCTCCTTTTGGGCTGTGACTGACTTCAGCTCAAAATAATCCACATGCCAAAGTGGCACATTGCGGGGGGCTGGTTCTGAACCCCTTCTGTACCTATGAGCCTCTGAAAAAACAATTGTGTGGTGAAACCAGTGACTACTGGTGATATTCCCTTCCTCTCTGTCTTGTCTAGGGCTGAACCTTGTCTAAGGGAAGATAATTTGCTCTCTAACGAGAGTACTTGAAGTGCATTTCTTTCACTTGCTTTGAGATTTCTGTCAATTTTTTTCATCTAGTTCTAATCTAATAGAGCCTAAATCCATTTTCAGCTAATTACAGGAAATGCTTCTAATGGGTAAATGAAGTCTGCTTCTACTCCGGGAGGCTCACCAACCAATACCTTTTCCTCCATTCCCGACAATTCACTTTTCCTCCTTCTTAAAGGACTTGTCACTCCCAATCTCCCCAAATCACCAGCCATGGTAGAAGCTTCCAGAGGTAAATCTGCCCTCAAGAGGAAGTGGCCATCCACCAATGACATGTCCAAGACCCCTGAATTTACTGACCGCAAATTGCTGATCGTTGGAGCGCTACGAAACGTTCTTCCGGCTTTATGAAAATCAAAGATGGTTTGCCCCTTGCCTGGAAGCTACAGTGTCTGCCAAAAGCAAAGTGGTGGGAGTTGGAATTACCCAAAAGAATGCTTTGAAAATGTGCAAATGCCTATCGCATCCACAGTGCTACTTTGCTTCCTTTCAGAAATGCACTGAAGGAAACTCCGGGTCACACAGCCCTCAGGGCTTGTGCTGCTGAAAGAACTAGCTGGCGGGGGGTGGGGTGGGGTGGGGTGGGGGGGACACGGACAGACGGACGCGGGACGGACGCGGGACGGACGGGGGTGCGGACGGGACACGGGGACGACGACGACACACACTTGGCTAAGATTATGCTTAGCGGTAAATCCAGCTACAGATATAATGGCAGCTACTGGCTGTTAAACAGAATTATCCATTATGTGGCCCATGAGGTTATAAAGCCAAGGGAAACAAGAACCAACCAAACAACAAAAACAGAGAAGTGTAGATCCTTACATATTTCTCAAGCATCCACTGTTTTGCTCAAAACCAAATATGTTGGGTGGGGGAGAACTTGCCACCCCAAAATGTCTCTTTGACGGATTATTTTGAGCTGAAAACAATCAGGGCCCAAAAGACTCAGGAAGAACCTTTGACCTTCCCCCAACCTCCTAAAAGAATTTAGATTGACGGCCTGTTCCCAGAACAGAGCTATCACCACAGATACCTGCAAAGAATGTGGCCTAAGTGTGGTGGGGAAATTCTAGGCTGGGCCGAGAGATCAGAGTCCAGTCTCGATCCCATTGTCTCTGCAGGCCCAGCCAACATTTGTTTACCAAATATTTGCTTTTCCACCACCAGGTGAATTGCCTTCCTCTCCTTTTAAATCCCGAACCACTAGCCCCAACATCCTCTTCTGTCTTTGGCTGAAGACGATATTTCAAGTGAGGGCATCAGTCATTTTGGCAAGTTACTCAGTTTTCCTGGGTCTCCCCCATGTACACATGTTTTTAAACTTTTGTTTCACTTTCTCCCATTAATCTGTCTCCTGTCAATTTAATTCTTAGACCAGCTAGAAGCACCTAAAAGGGGAAGAGGAAAATTTCCTCCCCCCTGACCAACATTGGTCAACTACCCCCACTAACCCTTACAGTAGTTAATGATATGTCTGTAAAACAAATAAAGCAAGGCACAGTGTATCCCTCTCGCTGGAAGTATCCTATACCTCATTGACCCTATCTGCAACCTACTCCTCACAATTCTGGCTGCCCAGAATATCCCTCATCTCTGCTTTCTGATGTCTTCGTTTGTAGTTAATGGTGCACAGCTCCCTAAGATCAAGACAGAATTTTATTTTGCCTGCTTAGCCTCCAGGGTTAATCAAACGTTTGTGATAGATATTCTAATCACTGACCTAGCAATACTTACAAGAGAAAATTGATGCCTGGCGGAATTAAACAACAGTCCATGTGAAGTTTATCCACCATTTAATGGAAAGGTTTGAACCCAGGTCTCTAGTCTCCAAAGACCTTATGCTGTTTCCTATCTCAAGCTGCCATTTCTTCCTTAGATCATTCTAACTGTCTCCTCATGAGGCTTCATCACTTCAGCCTGGTCCCATTGCCTATGCTTCCCTTAAATTGTTCCTGGGATGGTCTTCTCAAGCAAAACACCAGCTGAGGAAGTGGTGATCTTGGAGGTTAGATGGTATTAAAATGGAATTAGGACAAGGGCGCTGGCAATGCCTGAACCTCACCTTTGTCAAGCATCCCTTTGTCCTCCTATGAACTGGTGAGACGGATGCACTGGGAACTATTGTACCTGAAAAATGAGACTCCGCTTTATAAGGGAGACGTGGTTCCTGCCCCCAGGGAGCTTACTTTCTGATGGTAAACATGCCGTGCCCCACTGGTGATACCTGTAATGGACTCGGCAGGAAGTGGCGAGAAGGGTGTGTGTGCTACTGTCCTGCCAATTGGACACACTACTGCGCGCTGCTCACTAACCGCCGCGAGAGAAAACCTCTCTGCAAGGGCCAATACCTAATTCACGGAAATGTTTTCCAATACCCAAGACAAATTATGGGGTTTCTCACTATTCCTCTCCCTCCAATAAATCTAAAGTTTGGCCAGCTTACTGAGAAAAACATACATATATAACGTAGGATTGAAACCACCTGCAAATTTTATTTGGTCATTTTTGTATTCCTTCCTTAAACCGACCAGGCTTTTGACTTGAAGTGTTCAAACAGTCAGGCTTGGCTTGAGGAGCTATTCAAACCATATTCAAAATCCACAGTTTGCCTTTTTTTATGAAGCGCACTGCTTTTGCAGACATGATTTTGCTAGCTTTTAAAAATGGGCTATTAAATTTAGAATATCAGACGGTGCAGCCTTGGGGATTCTAGACAGTGGGGGTGGGTAAGCAAAACCTTGATGTTATGAAGATAGATGGTCAATTCAGGAGACAGTGATAGGCCATTCTGGGGAGCAGAGGATGACTCCTAAGGTGTGTGCCGTGCTGGGTGCAAGGGTGCAGGGAAGAAGCCTGAATTACAGGCTAAGGCATTTGGTGGTGGTTGTTGTTTTTTCCATAAGGACTTTCTGTTAAACACAGACATTTCCTTATTACTGAGCCATAAAAAGGAACGAAATTGAGTTATTTGTAGTGAGGTGGATGGACCTAAAGTCTGTCATACAGAGTGAAGTAAGTCAGAAAGAGAAAAACAAATACCGTATGCTAACACATATATATGGAATCTAAAAGAAAATGAAAAAAAAAAAAAGATCATGAAGAACCTAGGGCAAGACAGGAATAAAGACGCAGACCTACTAGAGAATGGACTTGAGGACACGGGGAGGGGGAAGGGGAAGCTGGGACAAAGTGAGAGAGTGGCATGGACATATATACACTACCAAATGTAAAACAGAGAGCTAGTGGGAAGCAGCCGCATAGCACAGGGAGATCAGCTCCATGCTTTGTGACAAGCTAGAAGGGTGGGATAGGGAGGGTGGGAGGGAGGGAGACGCAAGAGGGAAGAGATATGGGGATATATGTATATGTATAGCTGATTCACTTTGTAATAAAGCAGAAACTAACACACCATTGTAAAGCAATTATACGCCAGTAAAAATGTTATATTAAAAAAGTATCTACAATAGGCTCATAATAGGTAAAACAAGGAAAAGACGTCTCACAATTCTCAAACACACAATACAATCATAATTTTTTAAAAATAGACATTTCCTGCCTAACAGTGCAGTGGGCTGATTTGTAAGGTAGTGAGCCCTCTGGCTCTGGGGGTGATCAAGCAGAGTACAGTATTCTCTGTCAGAAATGCTGCAAAATCAGATGGAAAGGTAAACTAATTCAGAGGTTATAATGTATGCCCCACAGAATCTGCTTTTTATTTTTTTTAAATTTAATTTAATTTAATTTTTTGCATTATGTGGGCTTCTCACTGTTGTGGCCTCTCCCGTCGCGGAGCACAGGCTCCGGATGCGCAGGCTCAGCAGCCATGGCTCACGGGCCCGGCTGCTCCGCGGCATGTGGGATCTTCCCGGACCGGGGCACGAACCCGTGTCCCCTGCATCGGCAGGCGGACTCTCAACCACTGCGCCACCAGGGAAGCCCAGAATCTGCTTTTCTAAAGGGGTGCATGGAGGGGGGAAGGAGACAATCAACGCTCAAAATTGGTGAGATAACACCAAAAGAGTCCAGATTTTCTTACAAAGTACAGAGCTCTAAAGACACTGGGCCCATTCCATTTGGACACATTTGATAACTAGCAGGTTTTGCTGAGTAACTGTTTATCCCTTAGGGTCAGGTGCACTAGTCTGCCAGCTCTACGTCATTGATTTCAAGCACCTGCTGTGTCCCTGAAGGTGTCTGCATATCTGACCCTGGGCCTTGATGCTATGTAAAGTGTTTTCCTGTATTTGATGGTGAGCGATCACGCTTGCCCAGTCTGCACTGGAGAACAGGGACTTGCACAGTCTTCAGCCAAAACAGGCCACCCAGGCTCACTGCGCTTCCTGAAGAAGGGCGGGGGACAGATCTGAGTTGATTTGTCACCGGGGTCTTTCAGGAAAGGAGGGGAGCAAAGTTTGCCACTGGAAAATGTGTCTCTTTGGCATGAGGGTTCCTTTAGGCTGGTTGTTTTCAAGAAATAAAAGGCTCAGGAAGAGCTTTTGCCTCCTCCCCCATAACTGCCTAAAAGAATTTAGACAGGGCTGCGGGTGCCGCCCCAGGAAGGGAGCCGGCACCGGAGCCAGCTTACAAGGGATATAAGCTAGGTGTGGCTGACTGCGGGAAACTCAGCAAGGCCTCTTTCATCAAAGTCCCTGTGTCCCATGGTCTCTACATAGGACGGCAAACATTTACATTTTCCCATCTTCCTATAAACTGTCTGAAGTCCCAAACTCCTACCCCCTTTTCCTTCTCTCAGATGCCAGATTAGCCTCAATTGCCTACCTTGTTTTAGGGAATCACATTCTTATGGAGCCCCCATACGTATGTCTTTAAATTGGGTTTTTCTCCTGTTAATCTGTCTCACGTCAATTTAATTACTAGGCCAGCCAGAAGAACTCAGAAGGGTAAAGGGAAAATCTTCTTCCCCAACAGGAACTACAGTGTCTCTTTCAATCTACATTTTCACAGTAACACTCTCCTCCCATGACAAGATGTTACTTCCCATCATAAAGCCTCTTAAATCTTGAATTCATTCAAAACACTCATGAGATGAGGCAGAAGCACAGGCTCTTGGGTTTGGAGGGGAGGGGCTGGTGACACCTCCACCGTGAAATCTTACGTTTTCAATACTGTGATTCCCTCCAGTCCAACTTCCAGGGCCACCACATTTCTTCAGGCACAGCAGAGGAAGCTTATTTGTGTAGTTATCTGAACTTTGCAGATAATGAATGAGAAGCATTTTGAAAATCTAATTCCCTTTCCACTCTTCTCTCCACACTGCCCCTTGAGTGGTGCATCTAAAACACAGATGTGGGCTTCCCTGGTGGCGCAGTGGTTGAGAGTCCCCCTGCCGATGCAGGGAACACGGGTTTGTGCCCCGGTCCGGGAGGATCCCACGTGCCGCGGAGCAGCTGGGCCCGTGAGCCATGGCTGCTGAGCCTGCGCGTCCGGAGCCTGTGCTCCGCAACGGGAGAGGTCACAACAGTGAAAGGCCTGCGTACCGAAAAAAAAAAAAAAAAAAAAAAAAAAAAACCCCACAGATGTGATCATATCATGTACTCACTTGTAATCCTCCATCCCCTCTCTTTACCTGCAGCCTTATTAACAAAGAGAGACATTGCACGTGTGAGGTGATGCAGGCAGTGCACAGATGAGCTTTTATATGTCAGAAATCATGTATGGGGACTTCCCTTGTGGTGCAGTGGTTAAGAATCCACCTGCCAATGCAGGGGACATGTGTTTGAGCCCTAGTCCAGGAAGATCCCACATACCGTGGAGCAACTAAACCCGTGAGCTACAGCTACTGAGCCTGGCCTCTAGAGCCTGCGAGCCACAACTGCTGAGCCCGCGAGCCACAACTACTGAAGCCCGCGTGCCTAGAACCTGTGCTCTGCAATGAGAAGCCACCGCAATGAGAAGCCCGTGCACAGCAACCAAGAGTAGCCCCCGCTCGCCGCAACTAGAGAAATCCCGTGCACAGCAACAAAGACCCAATGCAGCCAAAAATAAATAAATAATTTATTTTTAAAAAATCATGCATGTGATTTCATATGTATTATGTAAAAACATACCAGCACATCAAACTCATAATTTCAGTTGAAATGGAAAGTTTCTTTAAACTATTATGTTCTTAATACATATAAGTAAACAATATAAATTTAAAGAAAAAGCACTCATATGTGGAATCTTATTTTTAAACATGATGCAGGTGAACTTGTTTGTGGAACAGAGACAGACTTACGGATATTGAGGACAGACTTGTGGTTACGAAGGGGGAAACGTGGGTGGTGGGGAGGGATAAATCAGGAGCCTGGGATGAACATACACTCACTACCGTACATGGACTAGATAACCAACAGGGACCTACTGTGGAGCACAGGGAACTCTACTCAATATTCTGTGATAAGCTATATGAGAAAAGAATATGAAAAAGAACGAATATACGTATGTGTGTGGCTGAGTCATTTTGCTGTACACCTGAAGCTGGCACAGCATTGTAAATCAACTATACTCCAATAAAATTTTTTTAAAAAGAAAAAAAGCACTATAAGTAAACAGTACTGGTAAATTCCAGCCAATAATTGTAGCAGAAATGATAGGGAGAAAAATTACCATTCTGTGACTCCTAATAAAATGATGTATCTAGTCGAAGATCATCAGTGACTCTTAAAACCATTAGCTTGGAAGGTTGGTGGGAGTCTTTAATAGAGGGACCAGGCTGACACCACCAGAACCCATTGATCAATCTTAACATTTCAAAACGTGAAACCACCAGATTTTATGTGCCTCTTGATGTGCTGCAATCAGAAATGTCCAGGGCTTCCCTGGTGGCGCAGTGGTTAACAATCCACCTGCCAGTGCAGGGGACACGGGTTCGAGCCCTGGTCCGGGAAGATCCCACGTGCCGCGGAGCAACTAAGCCCTGTGCGCCACAACTACTGAGCCTGCGCTCTAGAGCCCGCGAGGCACAACTACTGAAACCCATGCACCTAGAGCCCATGCTCCGCAACAAGAGAGGCCACCACAATGAGAAGCCCGCGCACCACAATGAAGCATAGCCCCTGCTCGCCGCAACTAGAGAAGGCCCGCACGCAGCAACGAAGACCCAACGCAGCCAAAAATAAAAAATAAAAAGAGTACATTATGTTTTTGCTCAGTGCTTGCCTGCATCAGTGGTGTTCAAGCTACTTTCCACTCTCATTTTTTTCTGGCAGTTTGAAGAAACCCTCCCCCACAAAAACCATAGTAAGCACTTAATAAATTAAAAATAAAGGGCCTTGAATACATAATGAGCACTTACTTAGCACCAGGTCCTATGCTGAGTGACTGAATTACACTGGTGAAAAAGACTGGCCTGAACCCAAAGATCTTACAATCAAGGCCTTTTCTAATCATGAACCAAACATCTTCACAATTAAACTGTTTCAATAGGGAAGACTGTCCCCCCTGTTCCTATAGCCCTAACCATCTCCTGAAAACAGTGGCTAGGGGTCCTTTTTCCTTTATCTTGATTCTTGCATGATTTCTTGCACATTCTGACCTTTGAAAGGAATATTCTTTACAATTTTCCTTTTGTTTTGTTTTGTTTTGTTTATCCCTCCAGGACTGACTGTCTGGCCAGAGTCATCATGCAGGATATGAAAAATCAATGCATTGCTGCTCTGAGGGTCCTCAAAGGACGTCATGCTCTGTCGATTCTCCAGACCACATTAAAGCTTTAAATCAAAATACTGACAAATCCTTACCCATCTTCAATGATTTTTATCCGGCTAAAGAGCTACTTTGTAAGTTTTCTGCCACAATACAATTCCGCAGCCTTACAAGAGCCACTGGTTTCAGACCACCAAAACTATTTGATTAGAATAAACCCAGTACCCGGTGTGCTCTGGAGAGTAATGAATGACTTTCCGAATACAGTCCATTCTAGGCCAGAGTATGTGCAGGGAGCAGAACGGTGCGGTGAGGCAGAGAAGGAAGCCGCCGTAAGGGTTCTCAGGGCCTGTTCTTGTGGCCAGAAACAGCGTCATCGCCCTGTACTTAAATATCACCTAAGATATCCCTGAACCTTCGGCACTTGATTGAAGAGTGTCTTCAGGGTTCAGATTTCCATGCACACAGTTTAAATTCAAGGATGTTGCCTGCCCTTGTCAACTGAAAACAACAAAAACAACAACTGCACAACCTAAAAGCTGAGAATTATGTTTTATTTGGGGGACAAAGCTGAGGACTTAAGCCCAGGACACAGCCTCCCGCGTAGCTCTCAGGGATAGCTCTGAAGAGATGAAGGAGGAACCAGGATATATAGGAGTTTTTGCAACAAAGACCAGGGAGTCAGAACTTCAAAAGGCGACTGTTAACTAAAGAACACCAGACATCTCAAGTTAATGAATTTAGCAGTTTTCTCTGTATGGGAAGATGCAGGAGTCTGGGCTCATTGAAATCATCCCTTTGCTGTGCACCTCAGCTCTCTGGGGCCAGCGTCCTGTGTTTCTGCATCCTGAGTGTCCTCAGGGCGCACCATGGCGGGTGGCTGCAGTGGCTGGTGACTTGATGGCGGGCATCCTGTTTCTATTCTGAGTTCCCTCAGGGCCCGCTGTCAGGGCAGCTGTCATGTGACGGCTGGATGGCTGCAACATCCCTTGTTTACTGATACGGCAGGCAACCCTTTTCCGCTCACCCGCTCAACAAAATCAAAATGGCTGGAGAGAATGAAATCCATGGAACAGCACAGTGGAAGAGGAATCGAAATAAGTGGGAAGTTAGGAGACCTGGTTTCAATCCCTAACACTTCCATTCACTGAGTATACACAGATGTCGCTTTTCTCCTTAGCATCATGACCTGTGAAATGACGTACCTGGACCACATCAGAAATCACAAACTGGCAGCCAACTGGCAGGATCTGGCTTGCAGACGTGTTTTCTTTGGGCTGTACAGTCTTTTTTTAAAAAAAACAAAAACAAATAAGCAAACAAACCCTAAAAACAACACAGCGAGATTTTTAAAGGCAAGAGACGTCCAAGCAAATTCCACATTTCCAGCTTCTACTAAAAAGTCAGAAGACTGGGTCACACACATCTGTACTCCTCATGGGCACAGCTGTTAGAGCTGTGCAGCTTCTACCCACTTCAGATGGGGCCCTAGCAATCCCGTTTCTCACCACTGCCACACTCCCCTTATTGGTCCTTGAGATTGAGGTAGAAGTTATTTTTATGTACACTCACATGACTCTGTTGTTCTCTTACAGTAGAGAACCATTTCATTTTCTAAGTAGTGATAGAAAAAAAAATATGTACAAGGGCAGGCAGACTATAAAAGCCACTTGGTTCGATAAAAGTGGCAAAGAGAACATGTTTTGTGGAACTGGAGACTATTTCTAAGTGTGTCACATACAAACAGGATGTGTCCTTGCTGAAATGATGCAACAGGCTGATTTCACTCATTGAATAACATAGACATTACAGTTTTCACCTCTCAGATGAGATGATCTCAAGGGCTCCTAGTAGTTCTAGAAACTCAGCCTATGAACATATATGTTCTGTTATTAGAAAAGCCATTTATTCTCCTTTTAGGACTCTCTCTCTCTTTCATTCTATTTAAGAGTAAGTCACATACAAGCAAACTGATGTCTGTGGAGAAGAGGCTCTTACCATATTAACTGGAAAAGTATGACTTGACAAAATGACACTCTGCTTATGTTTAGAACACACACAAGCCCATCCATATATACTCTACTTCCATAGGTGAAAAATCACCTATGCTCTGCAGCTGGGGAAGAAATAAAATGGCTAAGGTAGTGGGGGGCATATTGATAAATTGTATATAGAAAGATGGTTCATCGCTCTAGGTGTACATTCAGCATCCACCACCTACAGCAGGAATTCTTAATCTGGAGTCCACGGACCCAATTAGGTCCTGCACTGGAATGGGCTTGAGAGGGTATCTGACACGTCCTCGAAAAATGCAAATTTTTCCATACCTGTGCCTCCGTGCTTTCACCAAATTCCCAAAAGTCCCATGACTCCCCGCTCCCAAAACTTAAGAAACACCGAGATACACAGGGTATCAAGTTAGCAACCAACTGTTTATGTGTTCTTGCTGGGGAAGAATTACAATGACCTTATTTTCAAAACCCAAAGTTGCGGTGCAGATTTGGCTACAAGGCTGGAAACCAAGATCGGATATTGACATGAGGATTGTTCCAGAAAACTCAGGACATAAGGTCACTTTAGAAATAGGGTCCTCAGGATGCGATGGGAGCCGGGGAAAACGTGGTTTACCGGGGGCCGCGCCAAACCGGGTAGAACAACTGGTTGTCCTGAAGACCACAGTGCTATTGGCAAAATCGGTACTAGCATTGGGATCTTTGGTCATCTTTTGCAGTGTCATTTCCATAACCCCACCCCCTTGTGTTTATTCTAGAACAGTCCCTCTTCCCTGTTCCCCGCTCCCCCCCCCCACATACTTTCTGTTTTATCCTTAATTGGAGAAACCCTAGCAAAACATCTCCACTTGTGGCCTCCTGTGTCTGGCTCTTGCCCTAGTCCAGGGCCACATGATATAGTGATTCTATACCATGGATTTGTTTTTTCTTTTCTCCCTTTTTTTTTTCGTCTTTTTTTGGAGCACCTGTGATTTCAAAGACCTTTTTCTTTTTCTTTTCTTTTTTTAAAATTGAAGTATAATTGACTTACAACATTATATTAGTTTCAGGTGTACAACACAGTAATTTGTTATTTTCATATATTACAAAATGACCACCACAATAACTCTAGTTACCGTCTGTCACCATACAGAGTTACTACAATATTATTGACTGTATTCCCTATGCTGTACATTATCTTCCCGTTACTTATTTTATAACTGGAAGCTTGTACGTTAATTTTCCTCACCTATTTCACTCATTTCCACCCCCCACCACCATGCCTGTGCCCTCTGGCAAACACTTGTTTGTCCTCCGTACTCATTAGTGAGTTTTCATTTTGTTTTGTTAGTTCATTTGTTTTGCTTTTTAGATTCCACATACAAGTGAAATCAAACTGCATTTGTCTTTCTCTAATTTCACACAGTATAATACTCTCTAGGTCCACTCATGTTGTTGCAAATGGCATTATTCCATTCTTTTTTATGGCTGAGTAATATTCCAGTGTGTTTATATACCACATCTTCTTTTATCCATTCATCTTTCACTGGACACTTGGATGCCTTTATATGTTGGCTATTGTAAATAATGCTACAATGAACACAGGGGTGCGTATATCTTTTCAAATTAGTGTTTTTGTTTTCTTTGGAAAAATACCCAGAGTGGAATTGCTGGATCGTATGGCAGTTCTATTTTTAATTTTTTGAGAAACCTCCATACTGTTCTCCATAGTGGCTGCACCAATTTACATTCCCACCAGCAGTGCACAAGGGTTCCCTTTTTTCCATATCCTCACCAAAACGTACTTGTTGCCTTTTTGATAATAGCCATTCTGACAGGTGTGAGGTGATAGCTCATTACGGTTTCAGTTTGCATTCCCCTGATGACTAGTGATGCTGAGCATCTCTTCATGTGCCTGTTGGCCATCCCCGGGTCTTCTTTAGAAAAATGCCTATTCAGGTCCTCTGCCCATTTTTTACCTGGGTTGTTTGTTTCTCTGATGTTGAGTTGTATGACTTCTTTGTATGCTTTGGATATTAGCCCCTTATCAGATACATCGTTTGCAAATATCTTCTCTCATTCAAAAGCTTTTTGGTGCAGTCCCATTTGTTTATTTTTGTTATTGTTGCCCTTGCCTGAGCAGACAGATCCAAAAAAATATTGCCAAGTCCGATGTCAAAGAGCTTACTGCTTGTATTCTTCTACAAGTTTTATGGTTTCAGGTTTCACTTTTAAGTCTTTAGCCCAGTTTGAGTTTTTTTTTTTTTATTTTATTTTTTTTCCGGTACGCGGGCCTCTCACTGTTGGGGCCTCTCCCATTGCGGAGCACAGACTCCGGACGCGCAGGCTCAGAGGCCATGGCTCACGGGCCCAGCCGCTGTGCGGCATGTGGGATCTTCCCGGACCGGGGCACGAACCCGTGTCCCCTGCATCGGCAGGCAGACTCTCAACCACTGCGCCACCAGGGAAGCCCTGAGTTTATTTCTTAACATGGTCTGAGAAAGTATTCAAAGACCTTTTTCTGATGTCAGACCTTGTTTCAAAGCTCAAAACCTAAATAAAATTAATTGACCAAATTAATTTTGGTCAATTAATGAGTCTGTATCAAAGTAACAAGACAGAAAAAATGAAAAGGAAACAAAAACTTCTCATACTGTACGTGCTTGTTTGTCAGTCGAACCCCCCCAAACATTCTTCAGCCCCTCACTCCTGCACTAGACTAAAAGTTGCTCTTCAGAGTGTGGTACCAGAACCAGCAGCATTGGCATCACCTGGGAACTTGCCAGAAAATGCAAAGTCCCAGGCCCTTCCTCGGTCTTAGAGAATCAGAATGTGCATTTAACAGGGTCCCAAAGAGATTTGGATGGACATTAGAGTTTGAAAAACTGTGTTAAAGGCACAGCCCCAGCTGATGGTGAGAGCGCCCCTGCTGGCCAAGGGTTGTTATTACATCCATTTAAATTTAATTAGAGAAACCAGAAAAGGCTCAAATGTGCATTGTGAAGTAGCCTTATAGATCATGCCGTGTCCCTTTTCCTTTATAAAGACTATAAAATGGTCCCCCTCCAGTCTATTTAATGGAGCATGATGGAAAAGCCAAAGCACTATTATTCTGAATGTCCAAAACCTGACTTCTAATTGTAATCCTGCACTTACTTTTATTTCACTTTATTTCTCTATCTGATACAAGACAGAGAGAAATCACCTTTCCTGTTCACGGGGCAGCCTTTCTGTGAATGTCAAATGGAAGGGAGTGTAGGGTCATGGTTAAGAATGTGGACCCTGGGTTGAAACAGCTCCAGTTATAAAGTCTCTATCTAGCATTGCTTAGCTGAGTAACCTTAGCTAAGTAGTTTGTCCTCTCTATAATAATAGTACCTTTCCCATCAGATTGTTGTGAAGATTAACCGTTACAACATTTAAAAAGCAAACAGCACTCTGTAGGCACATAATTAAGCAGTCGGTAAGTGTTACCATCTATGTGAAAGCATTCTACAAACTGTGAAGAGCTCTACAGACGAGGAGCTTATTTTTACTGGTGGGCAGACATGCAAAGCTATCAGCTCTCGATGAGAGTTAAAGATATCACCCATGGCTCACTAAGGAATTTCCCAGACCTCTGTCCCAGTGGCCCTAAAACACACATAGAGAGGCACCAGAACTTATTTGCAGAGGAACTCAGGCTTCTCCACAATGCTCAAGCGGCAAAGCAGTGAAGTCCCAGGGCTCTTTGTAAAAATCAATGAAACTGTGTCTAATTATGAGCATTTGTACTCATTGTATGCTCACCAACTGTTAACTGCTAGCATTGCTGTTGTTTTATTTTTAGTTTTGTAGAAAATTATCTTGTGAAAGATTCTCAGAAGAGGTAGGGGGGCACCAAAGGGTTAATCAATAGGATTTCCTCAATTTTACCCAAGTGATTTTATCACACTCATTTTGTGCAACTTCGATGCTGTTTTGTGAACAAACCTGAAATATACATGATAGCCCATTCTCAAGGCTCTGCCTCCCAGGTTTGACCTTTAAATTATCACACTTTTCATTCATATAGAGATAAAAAGCTGCAGAACAGAGAATAATATTTGTCCTGTTGGAGGTTTCCAGGAACATTGTGACCTGACCTACAGGACAGGTCAGCTGCAAGAACAAAGGATTCGGGCACCAAGAAGTTTATAACAACCAGCCACACCCCCCTCCCCTTTTAGCTTAAGAGAAGCTTGAATCCTAACTCAGAGAAGATAGTTCTTTGGGACACTAGTCCACCATCTTCCCTGTCTGCTGCCTTTCAGAATAAAGTCGCTATTCCTTGCCCCAGCATCTCGTCTCTCTAATTTTTTATTGGCCTGTCATATGACGATCAGTATGAGCTTGGACTCCATAACAAAACCATCATGTTTTAAGTACTTTACATGTAGAATCACACTTGGTCCTCACAATAACCTTATGAGTTAGGTACTAATAGCATCCCCATTTTACACATGGTGAAACTGAGGCCCAGGGAGATACAGAAATGTGCCCAAGGCCACACAACTGGGAGCAGGTGAAGGCACGACTCTGGTCTGAGAGATTCCAAAGCCATTGCTCTTCCTTCCCAGGAGACAGCCTCACCCTATTGCTTGGCTTCTGCCAAGGTCCAGTTCACTGAATATCTGGGAGAAAAGAGCGCGAAAGCCACCAGGACGATGGGACTGTTGCATAGCAACCCTGAGCTGGAGCCTGGTGAGGGGAGATAGGCTCCTTAAGTTTTTAAAACACCATCACTAAAAATAGCCTGAGCTATGACAGCTTAACATGAGGTCTCCTCCAAGAAAAACCCATCTCGCGATGGAATGTCTTTGCTGTGTTGTCCTTGAGAAAAGCACGTGAAATTATGGGAGGCTGGGTATCAGCAGCTTTTCCCAGAAAACACACTACTTCATTCCACTCCTTCACCTAAGAGGGGAGGTGCAGGCAATGCATAAGCAACTCATGAAACTGCTATCTCCGTATTTTTTTCCCACTCCAAAGCTGGAATTCAATCCAGGTCGGGGCAAGAGCGGTCTGCCTGATTGCAAAACACGGCCTTCGGCTTCCCTGTATTAATCTCCCAGAAATTACTCACGCTGCTTGCAATCACCTTAGGTACAAACGTTTATAAAGCCTACATTGGTCACTCCGGAAGAAACCGTGCCAGTTCCAGGGGTACCAACTATAAATCTCATACCTTACAAAGAATATTAGATATTTAATTAGATCTTTAAAACACTCTTCACCTAGTACCTTGACAATCTCCGGGTCCTCTTCTAAGGCTGATAATTAAAAGAACTCCTGTCGAGCCTGCTGTATTTCTCTGGAAATCAGAAAGTGCCTATCACGGTAACTACTGAGCCTGAATATTGGCCTGGCTTGGGTAGGCACACAAGCAACACAAGAAATTTAAATGTAGCCACTTGCCCACAAAGAACAGTTGGCCATTTATTTATTCAAGGCAGAATAATGGTCCCGCAAGGTGTCCATCTTCTAATCCCCAGAACCTGTGAATTTGTTAAATGACATGGCAAAGGGAATTAAGGTTACAGATGGAATTAAAAGTGCTAATCTGGGGCTTCCCTGGTGGCGCAGTGGTTGAGAGTCCGCCTGCCGATGCAGGGGACACGGGTTCGTGCCCCGGTCCGGGAAGATCCCACGTGCCGCGGAGCGGCTGGGCCCGTGAGCCATGGCCGCTGAGCCTGCGCGTCCAGAGCCTGTGCTCCGCAACGGGAGAGGCCACAGCAGTGAGAGGCCCGCGTACCACAAAACAAACAAAAAAAAACCAAACAAATAAAAGTGCTAATCTGCTAACTTGAAAATAGTTGAGATTATTGGGATTAACATATACACATTACTATATATAAAATAGAAATCCAACAAGAACCTACTGTATCGCACAGGGAAGTATACTTAATATTTTGTAATAACCTATAAGGGAGAAGAATATAAAAAAGAATAGGAATATATTATATATACGTATAACTGAATCACTTTGCTGTACACCGGAAACTAACACAACATTGTAAATCAACTATACTGCAATTTTTTAAAAAAAGGAGTATTTAACTCAAACAATAAATAAAAGTGAGGTTAGCCTGGATTATCGAGGTATGCCCAATATAATCACAAGGTTCTTAAAAGTGCAAGAGGGCAGCAGAAGAAGAGAGTCAAAGGAAGATATAATTAGAAAAGAAAGGCACACAGAGATGCAACACTGCTGGCTTTGAAGATGGAAAAAGGGGCTCCATGAGCCACTGCATGAGGGCAGCCTCTCCAACATGGAAAGAGCAAGGAGACAGTTCTCCCCTAGAACATCCAGAGCCTGCCAACACCTTGGTTCTACCCCAGTGCAACCCCTTTTGTACTTCTGACCTCCTGAACTAGAGGATGACACATTTGCTTTGCTTTGTCACAAAGTTGTGGCAATTTGTTACAGCGGTGATAGACAGGAAATGAACACAAGCACTTCCTTGGTACTTAATTATCAGCACAGTGGTCAGGACTAGGCAGACAACAGTAAAGCTATGGCTACCACCTTTCCCCTCCTGCAGCTTATACTCTGGTGGTGCAGACAAGAGGGGAAAATACATAATTAAAGGCGATAAAACAGGCAAAGGAGAAAAAACAAAGAGCAGTTGGCCGAAAGACTGAAAGAATGGGGACGATGGGAGGTATCTCTGAAGAGGTGACATCTTACCCTAAAGAGAAGGAGTTGAAGAGGAGAGAATTCCAGGTGGAGGGGACATAGACAAAGGTCCTGGGGTGGAAAAGAGGTTGGCACATTCCAGGCACTGCGGGAAAAAGAATGTGGTTGGAGCACAGCAGGCCAAAAAAAAAGAGAGGCATGAGGTGACATTGACCAACAAAGAAAGGGACAGTTGTGCTGGGCCTCAAAGACCTTGGTTCCAGTTTGGATTATCTTCTGAGCGTTTTGGGTTTGAAGGATTTTAAGTAGACTGCCAAGATGCAATTCCAATTTAAGATCTCTTCTGCTGCTGTGCAGAGGAACAGGTTGAACTGGAAGGATGCAGAGACACTAGGCCATTCCCCACATGGGGAAATGACTGTGGCTTAGATTTGGGCGGTAGCAATGGAGATGAAGAGGGTCAGGTTCAAGATGTATTTTGAACACAGAATTTATAGACTCGCTGATAGGCTACCTGTGAGAAGCAAAGGATGAGGAAAGTATAGCACCTTTGGGTTCGTTTTTATTGCTGCCACCGCAGTTTTCTTCAGCCAGAGACACACAAGAGGTTGGGTGCCACCTTTATCTTGTACACTAGTCAATTCTTGAAAATATATTCATTCATTCAACAAGTGTTTATTGAGTACCGACCATGAGCCAGGTGCTGTTTAGGTACTGGAGATACAGCAGTAAACTCAATATAAGCCCTTTTCCCATAGTGTTTTATCTTCTAGTGGGTTAGACAGACAACAAATAAGGAAATGTAAAAATGTACAGTGAAATTTCAGTTTCACAGTTATAGGCGCAGGGGATTGCAACTTCAGATAGGACGGAAATCCTGGCTAACTCATGGAAATCACAAGTTCATTATTTAGCCTAATTAGGAAATAGTAAATTAGTAATAACTGCAGACAGGAGTTGTCATGAGCCCTGAGGCAGCTACCTCGTTTTCTGTCAAAAAGTGTTCCTTGGTGAATCTTGAATTGGGCCATGGAGAATGCCTTTATTTTTGGTACAAGGAAAGGAGTAGAAAGAATAGTATAAATAAAAGGGTAGAGGTGGAGGGCGAGGAAAAGAAATGGGCAGGCTGAAACCAAGCAGGACCCTGTAAGGCCCTCCCAAGTACAAAGGCCTTTTTGTGTCCCCCATTGCTTGTTTGTAGAAAAAAGGTTTCAGCCTCCTAGACCTTCCCTGAGTTGCAAAGGGCAGATTCAAATAGCTACTAATTAGGGGAGTGAGGAAATGCAGAAAGAAACAATAGTGCAGCATGGGACCTGGCGCCCATTCTTCCTGGGGGCGGGGCGGGCCGGGCCGGCCGGGGGTGGCGGAGCTGCGCGGAGAAATCTGATACAGATCTCTTGAGTTCTTCTTTCAGAACTAAGGCCTCCGCCCAGGCAGAGGACGGAAACCTCAGGCTGAGCACAAGCCCAGGCTGGTTGGAACCAGAAGGCTGATGGCCGAGATTCCCAGAAGGCCATCCTGTTATCTCGCCGCCAGAGAATCAGAGGCGGGTCGCACACTTGTAGCCCTCCCCCCACCAAAGGTTGCTTCTAGAAAAGCTTCTTCCCAGGGGCTTCCCTGGTGGCGCAGTGGTTGAGAGTCCGCCTGCCGATGCAGGGGACGCGGGTTCGTGTCCCGGTCCGGGGAGGATCCCACGTGCCGCACGGGAGAGGCCACAACAATGAGAGGCCCGCGTACCGCAAAAAAAGCGCTTCTACCCCGAAACCCATCCGGTCTTTTGAGCAGGAGCCACCCTCTTCTCCTTGCACGGCCCTGCAATAAATAATCCTTTCTCTGCTCCAAACTCCAACATTTCAGTTTGTTTGGCCTCACTGTGCACTGGGCACACGAACTTGGCCTCAACAACAACGACACGGCCAGGTCTCAGCACCAGACTTCGCCAATCTCATCACTGACAACTGGACCACTGCACGCTTTCTCAGAGATGCAAAAGTGCCAAGGAGAGGAAGGAAGAAGTAATGAGGAATTCCAATCGGGCTAACAGATTTATCTTTAACTAACATACCTGAACTGTGTGATTTGGGTCGTATATTTAAATACAGAATTCCCCTACAGAATTAAACTTCCTTTTTCATTCAGATATTACTGAAATTGCTAAGACCAGAAAAACACTGCTGCTCAAACTGGAGGTTTACCAGCCACCACCAACAAAAGCAGTCTGGCAGGTAAAGTCTTTTGAAATTGCTCTGGGCTAAAAATAGAAAACTAGCCAAATGCTGAGCACATCACCCACACAAAAGAGATGTTAGACTTCGGGCTTCTGATGGCAGGGGCCAACTTGCCAGCTTTCGGTTCTGGCCTAGTGCATGGTGGGTGCATATGACGATGTGAGAAGACAGATTAGTTGCTATATTTGAGGAATAAATTAGTAAAATAATCAAGTGTGACCGCACCACTACCATGTACAAAATGGCTCAGTTTCTTGCAGCAAAATGCGTGGGACATAGTCTTTAAAGTAAAAATGTCTCTTTATAGAGAAGGCAAAAGACGCATGACATGATCGATAAACATTTGTTAAGCAACTGCACCTAAGTATGGGACACGATGCCCAGTGAAGGTCAGACAAGATATATGTCACAGGAGAACGTCTGCTTTTTGAGAGGCTTTCAGGCTCGAGAGAGAGAGAGAGAGAGAGAGAGAGAGAAAATATCCAAGTAAAATGTGAAGACGATGAGGATGATGATAAGGAGGAGGAGAAATTCCACCATTGATTGAAGTCTCACTATTTGTTTAGAATTCACTAAAATGTTATATTTATCATCACATTTAATCCACACAACAGCCCTATGAGGAAGTCACTGGATTATCCACATTTTACAGATGAGAAAAGTAAGGACCAGAGAGGGTAAGAAACTAGCCCCAAGTCAGGCAGCCTACAAAGAATGGAGCTGGGGTTTAAACCCCTGTGTCCCATGCTCGAAAATACTGTTTTATGTCACTCCTGCTGATACGGTAATGAGGGGGGCACTTGATTGAAAGAGAAAATATCTGGGAGTATAAATTGCAGCCTCATGTTCCATAATAAATACAGGAAAAGTCAGTAACTATTCACCCTACAAAATGGTATAGAAAGACTCCTACTCTCTGGCAGAAAGGGTTTTATCCATGTTTTACAGATGAGAAAAGTAAGGATCAGAGAGGGTAAGAAACTAGCCCCAGGTCACACAGCCTACAAATAGTAGAGCTGGGATTTAAACCCCTGTATCCTGCCCTCAAAAATCCTGTTTTAGGGCTTACCTGGTGGCGCACTGGTTGAGAGTCTGCCTGCCGATGCAGGGGACACGGGTTCGTGCCCCGTTTCAGGAAGATCCCACATGCTGTGGAGCGTCTGGGCCCGTGAGCCACGGCCTCTGAGCCTGCGCGTCCGGAGCCGGTGCTCTGCAACGGGAGAGGCCACGACAGTGAGAGGCCCGCGTACCGCAAAAAAAAAAAAAAAAAAAAAAAAAAAAATCCTGTTTTATGCTGCTTCCACTGATCATGTAATGAGGGAGCACTTGATCTACAGAGAAAGAGAAAACATCTGGGAGTGTAAACTGCAGCCTCATATTCCATGTTAAATACAGGAAAAGTCAGCAGCTATTCACTCTACCAAATGGAATAGAAAGACTCCTACTCTCGGGCAGAAAGAGAGATGAAAAGGCCCTTTTTTTAGAGGTTGTAATTAGCAACAGTGTCATCCTCAGCAGCAGCATCCTTTGAGAGAGAATAACTTTAATGACATCATATTCTTAGCCTACACTGATATAACACAAACTGACTCAAACTTCAATCCATCAAAAATGCAAGTTTTATTCAACTATTAAAACTATATTTTTGAAAAAAAAAATGATCTGGAGAAAAGTCCATGCTATACAATGTTTAGTGATAAAAAGAAGGATATGAAACTGTATATAGTGTAGCATACTCCTATTTGTATGTCGCAAAACACCTTTCTAAGAATATATGAGGGAATTCCCTGGTGGTCCAGTGGTTAGGACTCTGAGCTTTCACTGCGGTCACCTGGGTTCAATCCCTGGTCAGGGAACTGAGATCCCGCAAGCTGCTCAGCGCAGCCGAAAAGAAATTAAAAAGGACAGCTTTAGGACAATTGAGGAAATTTGACTATGGATGGTAGTAGTATCATATCAATGTTAGAAATCATAATTAGTGCAAAAAAATTAAAATAAAATTGGAAAGAAATGAAATAAAATATCATTCATAAAAAAGAATATATGAGTTAAAATATGTAAAAAAAGTTACAGACAAATGTAAATACTATAAGTATTTCTACATGGTGGTATTTCAGGTTATTTCTATTTTCTCCCTTAATTATCTTCTTTTTACCAAGTTTTCTAGGCAGATTTATAGTATTCCTTTATCTGAAAAATTTTAATCTCAAAATCTACACACACACACACACACACACACATCTACTTACAGTATTAAAAATCAAATAGAAATTATACTGTTATTCACAGACTATTTCTAAATTTATAGAAGTCAGTTGGTATGCTGAAGAAGAATCAAGAATCCAGGATAATATTTCTTCTTGATTCATTAATTCTACTTTATTAATATGATGAAAGGCTATTTTCCTAATTCCAGGAGGGTGTGAAATAGGCTTTTCTCCTCTAAATGAATAACCATTACCTGGAGCCAAAGACTCACATATGACGGGAAAAAAAACACAAACATGATTTAAGCCTTCCTCTCATTTTCCCAGAAATCCAGTGTAAAAGAGAAGAGAAGAATCTTAGCAAAAAAAGAAAATAAGAGTTATAATTTCTCACCAACCCAGATAGAATCACATGTACCAAAGGGGGAGGGGACCATTGGACCTTGGTTAGATGGACTCTAACTTCCATGGCCAGAGAGGTCAAGCAGACCAGCCCTCCTTCAACCTAATGAAGGAGGCTGGAAAAAAATCCCCACTATCCCCAGGCACTGCCGAACAAACATTTAGCATATTCTGTGTTTCAAGAAAAATGGGGGCTTCCCTGGTGGCGCAGTGGTTGAGAGTCCGCCTGCCGATGCAGGAGACACGGGTTCGTGCCCTGGTCCGGGAGGATCCCACGTGCCGCGGAGCGGCTGGGCCCGTGAGCCATGGCCGCTGAGCCTGTGCGTCCGGAGCCTGTGCTCCGCAACGGGAGAGGCCGCAGCAGTGAGAGGCCCGCATAACGAAAAAAAAAAAAAAAAAAAAAAAAAAAAAGAAAAATGGGAGGGAGTATTTGTGGAAACAAAGATGATTCCTATTTTTTCCCAAAGTTTGAGATGCAGGTAAATTAAAAATTTCCCTCTCATCTTTCTCTCACTTGTGCAAATGTTTGTCTTACAATGATGGAAAGGGATGCTCAGCTTCAATGACTAGAGAACAGACAATAGGGAATGGTACCGACTATGGTGAACTTAAGGGGCAGCTGTCAGCTATCTCTAGCTAATTCGTGGCATATTCTAAGCTCAAAATGTGGCCTGCAACAGAGTTACTGGGGAATCTTTTTAAAATTAATCCTGAGCCACAAAACCAAAGATTCTATTCACTTTGTTTAGACCAAGTTTCTGGAATCTGCATTTTAACAATCACCCTGAGTCAGCACTAACCAATAAAAATATAATGTGTGCTACAATTGCAAGCCACATCGTAACTTTACATTATCTAGTAGCCATATGTCTAAAAAGTAAAAAGAAACAGAAGAAATTAATGTTAATAACATATTTCACCTCATCTATCATTTCAGCATGTGATCCTAGTTAACAAAATTATTAATTTTTCCTACTAAGTCTTCAAAATTTGGTGCGTATTTTTCACTACAGCATACCTCAATTCATTGTAGCCACATTTCAAGTGCTCAGTAGTTATTGCAAGACACTTATCTTTCTGGTTCATCTTTATGAAAGTCATACTTCATACTGATTCCCATTGCTGAAGTATAAGGTGCTTCTCTTAGTCTGCTGAGGCCCCTATAACAAAATACTGCAGACTGTGTGGCTTGTAAACAACAGAAATTTATTTCTCAAAGTTCTGAAGGCTGGATGTCCAAGATCACGATGCCATTACAGTTGGGCAGGGGGACCTCTTCCAGGTCACAGACTTCTCATTACATCCCCACAAAGTGGAAGGACTAGGGAGCTCAGCAGGGTCTCTTATATAAAACCATTAACCCCATTCATGCGGGCAGCACCCTCATGACCCCATCACCTCCCAAAGGCTCCACCTCCTGATACCAACACTTTGGGCAATAAGTTTCAACACGTGAACTTTGAAGGAATACAAACATTTAAACATAGCAGTGCTCAAAGCCAAAAAATGTATTTGGCTCTCACTTGCTCCAATACCTCTCTCCAGCTCTGCCTCATATTAACCCCATGACCTTGGACAAGGGGCCCCTTCACCTGTCAAGATGACAATTTCCTCATCTACAGCTGAGTCACCTGAACGAGGAGATCTCTGGAGACTCTTCTTTGATGTCATAGTGCTAATAGGTGGATTATCTGTCCTTTGGTCCCAAGAAAAGAGTATTTTTCTCTTCTTTCTGTCTCTGTTTTGTGATGCTTCTGAGGAAGTTAAAAGTGAGGCATGAAGGACCTGGTGCAGACATGGTCCAAGGCATGAGCTGGTTTAGTTAGCCAACCAGGAAGCTCCATTTCTGTGAGGCTGTGAGGAGGTGAGTCATCACCAACCTGTCAGGCACTCACATCTGGGAGAGCCCACCCCTCAGAAGAAACGCTGCTCTCAACTTCATGCTCCCTATGAGCAAGCTGATTACTTACTGTGCATATAATTTAAACTTCCGGTGTTAATTAGGACAAGTGAGACAATGCTGATACAACAAACAACCCTCAAATCTCAGTTGCTTAAAACAGAAGTGTAGGGGCTTCCCTGGTGGCGCAGTGGTTGAGAGTCCGCCTGCCGATGGAGGGGACACGGGTTTGTCCCCCGGTCCGGGAAGATCCCACGTGCCGCGGAGCGGCTGGGCCCGTGAGCCATGGCCTCTGGGCCTGCGCGTCCGGAGCCTGTGCTCCGCAACGGGAGAGGCCACAACAGTGAGAGGCCCGCGTACCGCAAACAAACAAAACAAAACAAAAAAACCAGAAGTGTATTTTTAACTCATACAACATATCCAATGTGGGCCAACACTGTTTTGGGTTTGAATTGTGTTTCCCCCAAATGCATATATTGATGTCCTAACCTCAGAATGTGACTTTATTTGGTAGTAAGGTCATCTTGTAACTTGTTAAGATGAGGTCTCCTTGGAGTTGGGTGGGCCTTTAATCCAATATAACTGGCATCCTTATAAAAAGGGGAAGTTTGGAGACAGACGCACACAGGGAGAGAGCCATGTACAGATGAAAGCAGAGCTGGGGTGATGTTTCTACAAGCCAAGGGATGCCAAAGATTGGAAGCAGACCACTAGACGCTGGGTGACAGGCATGGAGTAGGTTCTCCCTCACAGCCGTCAGAAGGACCCAACCCTGATGACACCTTGACCTTGTGTTGATTCTTCTAGCTTCCAGAAGTGCGAGACCACACAGTTCTGTTGTTTAAGCCCCTCAGTTTGGGATACCTTGTTTACAGCAGCGCAAGCAAACTGTCCCCCAGCAGCCTGAGATGATGAATACGTTCCCACCATCCGGTAGCTGTGCCCGGTGGAGCTCATGGCCTTGTCAGTAGTAACAGCCGGGGAAGAGCTGCCGGGAGGATCTTCCATGCTTTGGCCCAGAAGCGACACAGGCCACCTCTGTTCAAAGGCTGCTGCCCGGGACTAGTCCTGCAGGTCTGACGGCAGGGCTGAGAAACAGACACGACGCAGGGGGGCCATCACTCTCTGGCACCATCCACCAGGGACCCTCCCCAGAGACTAAATATTTCTGCCAAGCAGCGCTTTGCTGGGTGGTAACTGCGCAGTCCTTCTAGTCTTCTCCCTGTGCAAGTTGCAGGGCCGTTGGAAGAGCTATATCAAGAAGTACCAGAGGCCCACGGGCGGTTTCATTTCACTTCAGATGACCGTTGTAATTGAACTGTTGTAACTTTAATTGGCTGTCAAGAGTGTTGTACCAAGACAGACTCAGCGCTGCACGGGTTCTGGGAGGATAACTGAGAGAATTATGACGGGTGAACACTGGAAGGGAAAGAGAGTATGTATACCACGGGCTTGCCCCCCTAGTTCGAGGGGGAACAGACTTGCGTGATGGGACAGCGGTTATATCCGGGTCAGCATGGAAAAGGGGGCAGAATGCCTGAGCTTAGGCCGCTTTTCCATATAACAGGACAAAAATCCTTCCCCAGATATGTGTACCCCTTGGTGATTTTCAAACTGCTCGCACTTCTGTTACTTCGTTTGGTATTCTCAACACTCTTAGAAGATACGCATTTTAGATAAAGGAAAAAAGTGTTTCAGGGGAGTTAGATGATTTTCCTGAAGGCATGCGGTGTGAGTGGTTGTGAAAACCAAGGTTAGAATCTACATTTCTCGTGGCTCCTAGCAGGAGACCTCGCCATAGCCCTGGCACAGAGGCCTGGCTCTCATTAGTGACTGGAAAACCTCCTGGTCTCTGTTCTAGAAAAGTTTTTGAACCAACAACCAAAAAAGAAAGCACTTTGCTCAGCAGCCCATGAATAAGACACCCTCTTCAAGCAAGCTCGTGGAAAGTCCTTGGAGTGACATCAACAAGGAGTTGGCCGCCATGATTCCTCTTGACCTTCAGGACTCAGTAAAGTATGGCTGGTTCTGAAGGATGCACGGGTCAAAGTGCTTTTGCTCCACGCAGTCTATCTCACAGGACAGCGTTGTAAAGGAAACTAAAGCCGCCTGCTCCAGAATTCAGCAAAGAGGCCAGCAGAGAGACACGCATGCCAGCGCCAAGCCATTAGGTGTCCAGGGAACACAGTCAGGCGGCCATTCCCCCCCAAACCACCCACTTGAGAAGCTTTCCAAAAGAGCAGCCTAAGAAAGATTATTTACGTGCTTCTTTTTAAGACGACTTTTTAATTGCAAAATGATAATATCCCAGCATCTCTGCCTCACTGACATGAGGGAAATATTTAGAAAGCGTTTGTGTGTCCTAAGAGAAAGGCTGGTACATAATTGCAAATTATTACCACTTTTGCAGGTCACGCTGACAAGATTATCTCCCAGCAGGCTGACAATCAGAGATCTGCTTCTAATCTGGTGCTTTTTCACAGCTGGTAACCTTTTTATTTATTCCTGGATAGAATGGAAATGAGTGTTGTATGTCTTCTCCTCTCACTTTCATGGACCATTTATCATATCAAAACCCATTTGTCTGCGTACCAGCCTAACCAAATTAGGTAAACAAAATTCTAGAAGCAACCGACAGCTGTTAGCGAGAGGAGTAATCACAAAACACAAAGCTTCGCGGCAGCAGCTGCCACATAAACACACAGTTTTCAAAAATATGGCAGCTCACAGGCAGTTTCAGGAGAGAATCTTCAGAGGACTGTTAGGGTTGCTTGTAACGCTTAATTTGAAACAGAGGTTTGAATTTCCAATTCCTTAATATGGTAGGAAAAGCCCTGTATGATCTGGCCCCGCCCATTTATCTGAGCTCTTCAACTCTCTGTCCATCCCCCTCCCTTCCTGCAGTGCCCTGGTCTTCTTTTGGGTCCTCCAATGCTCTGAGCTCCTTCCACCCCAGGATCTGAGTGTGTACATCCCTCCTTCTGCTGAAAGGTAGAGCAAACACACAGACACCAGACACCTGCATGTTCATTTATTCACCCAACACTTACTGAGCATCTAAGGTACCAAAGGACTTGTGCCAAGTGCTATCAAGACACAGAGATAGGGGCTCCCCTGGTGGCGCAGTGGTTGAGAGTCTGCCTGCCGATGCAGGGGACACGGGTTCGCGCCCCGGTCCGGGAGGATCCCACATGCCGCGGAGCGGCTGGGCCCGTGAGGCATGGCCGCTGAGCCTGCGCGTCCGGAGCCTGTGCTCCGCAACGGGAGAGGCCACCACAGTGAGAGGCCCATGTACCGCAAAAAAAAAAAAAAAAGATACAGAGATAAATGAGACATTGATTCGCAAGTTCAGCCATCAGCACAGCCCACAGGTTGTGTTTAGACATCCATATAAGAAATCATGATAGAAGCCAAGACTTGAAAAGCTTCATAGGAGAATATATGCCCACAGTTGTTCTAAGAATTTTATGCACATTAACAATACAAAACAATCCTAAGAGGTAGATCCTGTTTTTAGGCTCCTTTGAAAAGGAGGCTGAGGGAGATGATCTGGTCCCAGGTCACAAAAGGATAAAGGAAGGAAGAGGGGAGGGAGGTCTGGGGCAGGGCCTGAGACTCTGCCCGCCTAACAAGCTCCCGGGTGATACAGATGCTATTGAGACAACCTCTGGACAAACAGGGCTCTGGCGTGGCAGTGCTCAAAGTGTGGTTCCTGGGGCACAGCAGCAGTATCACCTGCGTGCTTGTTACAGATGCAAATTCTCAGCTCACCCCAGACCCGCTGAATCAGAAACTCCAGGTGGAGCCCAGCCGCCTGTGTGAACAAGACCTCCACGTGATGATACAGGCTGAAATTTGAGAACCACTGCCCTAGACAGCAGTGTATCCTCTAGTCTCCTTCATCTATGCATGTGGGGTTTTTTTCCCTGCTGGACACTCTGTCTCACTTCCAGATGAGGGAAGAAGCCTTGATGTCCTTACTGCACGCACGGTGGGGCCAACGCACAATCCTCCCTGGCAAATCCTCTCAGCTTCTCAAAGACGGTGAACTGTGCGGAGCATTCCTAAAACCCCAGACTCAGCTTTTTCTAGATTCACCATTAGACCCTTGAGCCTGAGTTATGTAACTCTCAAAAACCATGTGTATATACACATATATATACAGTTTATATACCTGTGTGTGTATATATTTATATGTTTTTGGTGTGATAGATTTGTGGTAAGATACACACTGGACTATAAGGAATGCTTCCAAGATCTAAATGCAATAACAACACCACAACAGAAATGAAAACGGCTGAACATGTAGTATTACAGAAAAACGCCTCACTCGGATTAACATGAGATCAGTGTTTGTTAGATAGAAGATTATAATCTCTTCATAAGGGTACAAGCAAGGGTACAATCATAATTTTATGAGCCTTGACTTTAATTACAATAGAAATTGGAGACATTTGTTTCCACTGTATCAAATTTGCCTCCCGATTTTGGGAATCTGTACTAGTCAAGATAGAATAGGCTGAGCAGTAAATAAAAGAGATTTTCAGTGGTTTGTCTCTTTCATGATCACATGGCATGTCCAGCCTTGCGTGTGTATGCGTGTGCGTGTGCTGTGTGCATGTGTGTGGCGTGTGTGCGGTGTGCGCGCGCATGTGTGGTGTGTGTGCGTGTGTCGTGTGTATGCGTGTGCATGCACGTGTGTGGTGTGTGCGTGTGTGCGCGCGTGTGTTGTGTGTGTGCGTGTGTCGTGTGTATGCGTGTGCGTGCATGTGTGTGGTGTGTGTGTGCGCGCGTGTGTGGTGGTGGGGGGGAGGAGTGCTGTGCTCTACGCAGTCACTCAGGACCCCAGGCTACAAGAGCTCTGCCACATTGGGACACAGCTCCCTCAGCCTGTGGCCCCAGATCCTGGTACAGGGCAGAAACTGGAGGCCTAGATGTGGCTTTTTCACTCTCTCAACCAGAAGTGGTGCACGTCACTTCCACTCACGTTTCATTGGCCAGAACGAGTCTCATGGCTCTGCTTAGCTGCAAGGGAAGCTGGGAAGAGTAGTCTCCTATACATCCAGGAAGAAAAAGAGAACTAGAAATTGATGAACAATAGAAATGCCTCCACACGCAGCTGCAATAAGTTGCATTTGCATCTCCATAAGCGTAATAAGGTATCAAAATGGGTGACAATCAACTGAATAAGATCTCTACAGATCAGCATGTGTGAGACTGCCATTGATGAAGCATTTATTATGTGCCAGGCACTGACTATCCTATTTTGCATACATCATCTCAACAGGTGTGAAGCAGCCCTCTGAGGTGGTCCCATCGTTTACTTAGCCAGGGTAAACCTCTAGCCAAGATCTGAGGCAAGATTTGAACTCACTTTCATCTGACTCCAGAGCACTCAAACCCAACCCATGTACAGTCCCCATGGGTAACAATGCCAATCTCCTCCCATTGTTTCAAAGCTCCTGCTGGTTCTATATTGCCTTTCTGTGGACTACATAGTTGCTTAAATCAGATCCTACTAAGGATGGTCTTTAATCTCTGCAGGGCATTGTCTAGTGAGCCCAGGACTGCAGCCAGTTAGAACTTTGCATGGTCAGATCTATGAAAACATCATTAGTTAAACACACACACTTGCGTATACACACACACAATGCCCCCACCCCTCAGGGGTCAGCACAGCCTTAAGACTTAGATGCTGATCTATTCTCAGTCTGCCTTCTGTTCTATGAGAGAGATGGGGGCCCTGGTCCTCCTCAGAGCTAGAGGAGCCTATCATCTGCGGACACGCTACAAGGGAAATGTCATTTGGAAACATTTAGCAGGACATAGACATGGAATGAGCCAGAGAGGAGGCTTCTTGCTTCCTTCCCTCGGCTCCCTGGAGGTTCAAAGATAAACTTCAATGCCATGAACATCTTGCCACCTTGCCCTCGGCTTCTGGTACAATTTCCTCCTCTTTCCCATTTGTACGATTCATGCTCTCCAGTTGTCTTTAGTTTTATATCAAGCAAATCGTCTTAGACCATTTTTTAATAGGCAGAGCATACATCACAAATAAAGGACATCAGAGGGCATATACGTATTCATACATATGCACATGTATGTATGTATATATTAAGTAGCAATCAAATGGACACAGAAAAATAGACCTAAAAAGTCTAAAAACCATGTTCAATAAGGAGCAAGATGTCATAGAGTGGATATGGACATTGGAGTGAAATGGTTTATATCCACATCCTAGCCCAGACATACCTGCTCTGTGATGCTCAGTTGTCTGTCTGCTCTCTGCCTCAGCGCACTCACCACACACACACAAAAGAAAAGCATCTCTACCTTGGAGGGTGGTTACAAAGGTTAACTAAGCCCATCCATGTAAAGCAATGAACGCAGTTTCCTCCAATGCCTCACACAGGGCTAGAAACGTTAAGTGGTCCTTGTTGATGCTGAGTGTTGCTACCGACCTCATCACCCTTCCTTCAGTTGGGGGAAGGAGCATAAAACTCACGTGACTTCGGCAGAGGGTCCAGGAGGGAAAACTAGTAACTCCGGGGCTGCCAAGGTTGAGGAAGGTTCTGTGCGGTGCACCTTCTTACCTAGAGAGAACAGGATGTACATTTTCATCTCTACACAAGGTCGGACAGGACTCACGTTGTAAAAACCATGAACATCTCATTTCCCATGGGGCTGTACAAATTAGCCTAGTTAGCTGCACTGTATCTATTCTGGGAACAAAACATTTCTTTAATTAGGAAGAAAGACAAACAACATTAAAAGAAACATGTTCTGCTTTTTGTCCCTGCCTCTAAAGCACATCTGTATTCTGAATGACAAAGCAGAGAGGAAATACAGCCTGACAGCGATGCCCTTTTTCCCAGAAGGATGACTCATCTCCTTAACAACCGGACAAGACGTGTTTACAAGGATGGCAACTTTTGAGAGCCATTGGTTTGCATGTCTTAGGCTATGTCTTTTGCTTCCCTGCAGATACAATGGAGCAAGTTCATTTTAAATGCACAATCTTATAAAAATGTATAAAAGTAGGTACCAGGCGTATTTCATGCGTGTGTATCATCGGCACAGATATATCAGTGGATTTGTTTGTGGGCTGGTAACCTGGCCAGAATTCCAGAAAACAGAGAGTGGCTTACTCCTCTAGCACTTTCTCTTCCCCAGTAGAGAAGCCAGCACCTCCTGGAGATAGCGAGGTAACTCCACCATCTTGACCCTCTTAGAAGATGCTCCTATAAGGTGATTCTCTCTCTCCCTCTCTCTCTCTCTCCCTCCGTCTCTCCTCTCTCCCTCTCCCTCTTTCTCTCTCTCTCAATTCATGTACTGGCCTCCGTGAATCCTTGCAGTCTTATCTCCTGCCACTGGGAGATCGCACTGTGTCTTCAGACAAAGCCAGCTTCTCAACAACTTGCTAAGTGTTTTTATTCTTCTGTGTTTCTCCTTCCTTCTAGAATGAATGTCTAGCCGATTAAAATCCTTCCACTCCTTCCAAGCCCAGCTGAAATGTTTTCTTCCTTTCCATAGTCAGTCAAAAGATATGTATTGATGAACTGGGTACTGGGGCCACAGCAGTAGGAAAAAGATGCACTGTACCCTCTCTCCTGGAGAGTAGATTGTAGTGGCAGTGAAGCAGAGAATTAAGGAAAACTAAATATGTATCATATCACCTAGTGATGAATGCCGTGAAGAAAAGAAAGTAGGTTGAGGGAATAAGGAATGGTGGCAACTTCAGGCTTCTCCGTGAAATTGTCCTTTACCCTCAGGAGGAAATAATTCATCCTTCCCCTATTTTCTTACCCATCACTCTAACGTAGCACCACCCAAAGAGCCACATTCACCAACAAAACACAACAAAACACCAGTTCAAATCAATACTAGTGGATATCATGGGGGCAAAAAGAAGTCTGTGGCCAAGTACATCAGAGAAAAGCTGGGCTAAACAAAGTAAGGTAGATTTCTTTACAGCTGAATATTTTGAAGACTTTACCATGTGTGGAATTAAAGGAACTTCAGATAAAATGAGAGTCAGGACAGGCTTGTAGGGGGAGGTCTCATGCCCCTGCCATGCATTAGTCAAGCGCTCCAGAGAGGTTGAGACAGCACCTATATCTCCCACGGGAAGGTGTTGTCTGCTTTACTGTCCAGCAGAAAGAAGAAAACTTCTCTTTGCCCAACAGCCCAGCCAATCAGAGACTGGAGCAGCCCCACCAATGAGAAATCTCCATACATTGGGCTCCCAATATCCTCCAATGGACTCTTTGGTTTTTATAGCCCTTCCCAGCTACCCACCCCCAAGCTTTTTCCCTATGAAAGCAAATTCCCCTTTGTTGTTCTCTGGATTTGCCTATGATCTGCCATATTTACAGGTCCCAAACTGCAATTCCTCAGGCTATTCTCAAGTAAACTCGCTTTTGTTGCTAAAATAACTGGCTATTATATTATTAAAGTTGATACATGTTGAAACAGGTTCCATACCTGCAAGAGGAGGTAGCAAATGAAGTCATCCCAAAATATATCTGACCCCAGGGCCCCCGTGGGTCTAACGTTGCTTGGAACATACTTCGGAAAGTACTTTATTTTCACTTCCACGATATTAATTATTTAAAGAGAGGTACGACAGCCAACCGTTGTGTCCAACATATAACTCAACACAACTCGTGTCATGTAGTCGGTATAAACAAATAAGCATTTTTGTTGGTAACAGCCGATTGTCTTGGGTAAAACTAACGACCTGATTTCAGAGCCCTCACTAATGTGATATAGGTGGTGGGAGAGGAATGGGGGCCCCCTGGGGGGTATGTGAACTTACTTTTTTTCTTTCGTAAAACAAAAGAAGTATAATGATGCTTGCTTTCAGCTCCATCTCCCCAAAACACCCTGCGGAAAAAACTCTAAGAATTTTTCTCAAAGCAAGTTTTTAACCTGGAAGATATGGTAACCCCCCACTGTAGAGGACTCGAGCTGATGTTTCCAAGAAGGTCGCAGGACAGGAGGAAACTTAGAAACCCTTTGGCTGTACTAATATGGTAACCACGAGCCACATGTGACGTTTAAATTCTCTAAAAGTAAATAAAATTTAAAATTTAGTTCTGTCTCATTAGCCACATCTCAAGTGCTCAATACCCACGTTTGGTTAGTGGCCACTGTACTAGAAGGTACCCATAGGGGGCATTTCCATCACTGTAGAAAATTCTACTGGACGGTGGCTGCTAGACGTACAACCCTCCACCGTGAGACCCTTGAAGTTACTCCGCGACGACAGCCCACGTTCTTTTGTGGCTTCCACTGAAGACCTCAAACCATGACCGATGCCCTCTATCCCAGACAAGACTACTGCGAGGTCATTTTATTTTTATTTTTTGTTGTTGTTGTACGTGGGCCTCTCACTGTTGTGGCCTCTCCCGTTGTGCAGCACAGGCTCCGGACGCGCCAGCCGCTCCGCGGCATGTGGGATCTTCCCGGACCGGGGCACGAACCCGTGTCCCCTGCATCGGCAGGCGGACTCTCAACCACCGCGCCACCAGGGAAGCCCTGCGAGGTCATTTTAAGACAGCCCGGCCAAAGGACCGGCATGGAACCAGAGGCAGGCTCGCGGCAAACGGAAGGCATCTCAAAGAGCTCCTCCGTCTGTCTTCCTGCCCGCGTGGGCAGGGCTCGTCGCCCCAGCTACACCAGGAGAGGCTGCAGGCCACACTGTAGTCCCTGTGGGCAGGGCACACACAGCATGGTTTCTGTTGAGGAAGAAACAATGCGCCGGGTGAGGCGCCAAGCTAGCTAAGTGGGGGAGTCCGGACTCGGGGAGCGGCGTGAGTTTCCATCTCCTCTCGCCAACCTGTACAAGCAAAAGAGTTTAACCAGGGTTGAGTGGTGAGCTCCTGGTGCGCAGACCCAATGCCAAGGTGAGGACGCAGAGGACGAACTCCCTGTAGAGCAGAATCTGTTTCTTCCATGGAGGCTGGGCTTCCCACATGCACTGGACGATCTTACGCCAATTTCCCAAGTGATTCACAAGCTAACTGAGACCAGACTGCTTCTCGTCGTGCTGCAGTCATGCCATCCCGTGCATCCTAGGCTGAGCCTTCATTTAGGTTACAAATTTCCCAGCAGTTGTTACTGGTAATTAAAGCTACTTGATTGGTTCCATTACACAAAGATTACATGACGGGAAAGGAATCAAACATAACTAACCTTTATCTCATTTCTAAATGTGCACGGAAATGAGACCCAACAAGGGTAGAAAAATCTGTGAAAGACGGGCGCCCATCAGTTTTTGGCAGACCTGGATTACGGAAACTCAGAGATTTAAGGCATTTTAATATACAAGCGTACATCTGTTTTATTGTTACATAATGAAAATTAAACATGAATGAAAAAACGCCATGAATTACTTTGAAAACTCATTGGCGGTACCAGGAAATAAATTCCCAGCAATTTACATTTTTGTAATCCAGGGCCGTTCTAGAAGCATTTTTCCAATATTCCCTAACTAACCTTTTGTTCCCAGTCCACACTCGCTGCCAGAAAAATAAAGGACTGCCTCAGGTCACCGACTTCTCGGCTGAAGTGCTTATCCAGACTTCCTCCTGGGCCTGGCTGCTCTCCACTCTTATATTTTACTTTTTCAGATTCGAGTTCTATTTCTCCCCCTTTCAAAGTGTAGACTTATATCCGAATCACGCAAGGGTCTGGTTGCAAATGCAGATGCGTGTGTATTGCGAATGAGGCCACAGCCCAAGAGGCTACGTGTTTAACTAGCCCCCAGAAGATTCTTGTGCAGACTAAAGTTACTTGCCGCCATATTTGACATCAAAGCCCTCAACAACAAGTGTCAACTGTCAGGTGTCCCTATATCTCCAACATCCAACTTGATGCCAAGTCCAAGAATGAGTGCTCAGCCTTGAAAACATGCTGAACCAAATTCACAAGCTCTTTCCTTTTTAATGGGTCTCTTACCAAAAAGCAAGGACCACATTAAGTAGGGGAGATGTACACTTCAGCCCACTTGGTACAAAACAATCCACTCAACTTCCCTGGAGTCTCTCCTGAGCCGGACCTGCCCCAGTTGCCAACTCCCAAGCCCGGAAAGGAAGACTGTTCCAGTGCTACCAGGAAGGGTACCTCCTGGCACTGGTGGTCACCAACTGCCTTCCCTCTGGGGATGCTACATCATCCAGTGTTCACAGGAGGTGGCCTTATCCTCTC
Organism: Kogia breviceps; assembly: GCF_026419965.1. Lineage (NCBI taxonomy): Eukaryota > Metazoa > Chordata > Mammalia > Artiodactyla > Physeteridae > Kogia > Kogia breviceps. The sequence goes on from NC_081327.1 coordinate 48,537,698, forward strand.
AACATCAAACGTCTCCCTTGGGAGCACTTAAACTAGTATCTTCACGGTTACAACAGAATCACCTAGAAGCCTGCTCACAAATGCCCGTTCCTGGATGAATTTCCACCCTGAGATAAGTACCTGTAGGGTGGGATTCGGGGCACTTAGATGTCCACGCGGCCTCCTTGCCCCCAGATGGTACTGACGCTGAGGACCCCTGACCCATTCATAAAGGAATTTCTACTTCAACCTGGTCCTCAAAGAACACTGTCAGCTTCCTCTACTAAAAGGGGAGAAGGCTGTGCCTCCTTAACTCTCTCTGACTTGCCAGGGAGAGGGGTGGGGAGTGGATGGAGGTGACAGGAGAAGTGTCTACTCCTCCAATACCCAGCCCAGCAATTGTAACCGTCATCCCCTGAGGGATACGAGAAGGACTCTGAAAGCTGTCCCCTGAGACCTCCCTGCAAGCTTAGAGACCATCTGCAAATTGAGGAAGGAGTGGAGGAAACTCACATTTCTTGAGCATTATCTTCTTAGGAAAGTAACCGTAAGTGCTCAGTGTTTCCTTACACCTTGCCTTCTTGCCACAGCCTACCTATACCCCACTGCCCGCTCCCAGACGGAATGAACTGCTTCCCACCAGGCCTGGCCTTAAGGGGCTGCTCAACAATGTTTCCAGGTGGGTGGACTAAAGATTAGCTTCACCCTGGCCCCTGGGATGTACTTTTTTGAGAGAAATGCACATGGAGCTGTGGCTTTGCAGGCTGGCCTTAAGCTTTTTATAGCTTTGCTTTTCTTCAACACGTTTTCCAGAATTATGTCACTACCAACAAATCTGTGTGCAAAAGCTACAGAGACAAGTCATTTCCTCTAAAAGACATTGCCCATTCACCTTGAATCCTGTATTGTTTTGCAGATATATATATATATCTTCTTATTATGATGCATTTTACCTTGTGATGTTCCCTGTGCTATGGCTTCCAGCATTACAAAAGCCATAAAAGCTAAGTGTTTTTCCAGCAGTATTTCTGATCTTAAAAGTAGATGCCCTGCATATAGCCTTGGTATACAGCAAAGCGTCTCAGGACTCTGCTTTTTACATGAAGGCAATCCAAACTGCTGCTACATTCTGATTTTCTGATGTCAGGAGTATGGATGGGGATTTTTCAGAAGGTTTAAAGCATTTTTTTTCTGGTTCCTTCAGCCCAGACTTTTGGAAGAGCTGCCCCCGCCCAACTGCCTCCAATCTCTCCTCACTTCCAATCCATCTCCCACCGATTCCACAGAGATCTTCCTGAAAACCCAGACCTGTTATTCCTATTCCTTTAGAAAGAAGGTCAACCTCCATCTGCTGTGGCTTCCAAAGCCTTTTCCTCCATTCCCAGGGCTCTACTCTACAAAATGCCCTTTTGTTCCAGCCATGCTGTACTACCTGACCCTCTGAATAAAACCCTTCACTCAAGCTTGGAGTCTGCTGTTCCCGCTGCGCAGAAGGCCAGTGCCTCCACTTAGGCCTCTTGAAATCCCACCTGTCCTTCAAAATCTACCTGAGTGCCAGCTACCTGCTGTGTGACTATGGGCAAGGCACTTAACCACTCTAAGCTTCAGTTTGCTCATCTTCAAAAGGAGGATTCAATCAAAAGATGTGTGAAAGAAGAGAAAATTTCAAAAAATAAAATGCTCAGACAGTAATTTTCAGCCCCCCAACTCAATCTTCTAAACAGCCTCCCCTCCCTTCTCATACAGAGATGATGGCACACTGTGCATTACTAGAGCTGAGAGTCATGTTCACTATCATCCCCTACAGAATAAGAGGAGGTCAAGGGGCTGCATCTGAGACATGCCTAGCACAGAGTAGCTCTGCAATGGACATCGGGTGAGGGGTCATTCATATCCTTCTCATTCCTAATCACATCCACAAAATTCACAGGCCAGTTGCTTCTGAGAGGTTGTGTCAAAATAAATGAACTTAGAGGTCAGAATGATCTAAACTTGCACCCTAGCTGTGCGACCTTAAGCAAGGCATTTTAAAATTTCTTGATCTGGAAAGTGAGGATGGTAATACCTCTATGGAAATAACCCTACTTCATGGGGTTGCTCAGAGGATTAAGAGTGAAGTACTACCATCACTATTATTAGGATGTCATCAAGCTTTTGGTTTGGGCTCTCCCAGCCATGGCAGACCAGCCAAGTGAACATCTGAGCTTAGTGGTTTTAAAGGTCTTGGGAACCGTGGCCCAACTGTCTCATGACCCAGGGCCACATTGTGATCTTCATGGGCCCTAGGTAATTTGGGGTTTATGGACCCCCCTTCGTCCATAAAATAATAAAATGAATTCTATTTTAGGATTGCGTTGGTATAAAGATGAATATAAGCCAGGCTGGATTCATTATTATATTTTGTGTATTATTGTATTCATTTTCTTCATTTAGAAAAAATTAAAATTAAAGCATTTTCATGGGGTCTTGAAATTATTGAGGACCCCGGGCATTGCACCTCCTGTGCAGGATGGAGAAGTCAGCCTAGCCTTCAGCCTCTGAAGTGACCTCTTAAGCGTCCGTTCAAACCAGGCTCCCTCTCACGGGTCTTCTCCAGCTACTTCTGGGGTCTTTGCACAAACTTGTCCTTCTTCCTGGAACGCTCTCCCTGCCCTTCTCCCTCTCGGCGCATCAGAATCCCCTTCCAGTACAGATCACTGTGCTCTACCCTCAGTTTCTGATCCAGCAGCCCCAGGGTGGGACCCAAGAATCTACCTATTTTTAACAGCACACAGGTGGTGCTGATGTGGACGGTCGTGGCTGGTCCCAGGACCACACTTGGAGAATAGCTGCTTTCGACGTCAGCTCCGCTGTCAATCTCTCTGGTTAGCCTTCTCTGATCTGTTTCTCCCTCACATGCTCTACAGGGACTAAGGACTTCTGCTTTATCTATGTAATTTTTTGATTCGTGTCTCTCTCTCCCATTTGACTGTAAGCTCTGCGGTGTCTTTTCGCTCACTGTGGAAGCTGCATCCAGCACAAAGTACGTGCTGGGTAGTCATGTGTTGACTGCTGTTCAGAAAAGTTGAACCAACTTGACCTCTTAGCAACAGTGAGTGCGAGTGTAAGAATCCTCTCAACTCACCAGCACTGCATTTTCACTTTTTTCTTTTTTCACAGTTGTCAATTTCAGAATGCCTCATTTACCTCCAGCATTTGAGCGAGAGTGAGAGCTACTTTGCGCGACCGGGAGGGCGCGGATTTTAAGCCCCACTAGCCCCGCCCTCACGTCTCGCCCCGCCCCGATCCTCGGCCTACGGCTCTCGGCTCAGTCCTGCTCTCGGCTCAGTCCTGCTTCCGACCCTAGACCCCGCCCTATCCCCGCCTCCAGCCACAGGCCCCGCCCCATACCCGTCCCCAGGCCCCGCCTCTCTCCCCTCACCAGGCCCAGAGCTGCTCTGCGCATGCCCGTCTGGGCGATTTCCCCGCCCCGCCCCCCACGGCCCTGGGAGGAGTTACCGGAAACAAACTTTCCCGCGGACGATGTGGCGACCCTGTCCTCCCCAGAAGCCAGTCAGGTAAAGCCTCCCCGGCCCTGGCACCCCGAGCCCTGCCTGGCCCGGCCTTGATCGCGCCGAGGCCGAACAGCTCGCTGGCCACGTATGACCGGCGCCTTTTGGCTACTTTTTGCCCAGCCCGCTTGCCCACCCTCCGAGCCCGCTCTCCGGGCGCTCACCTCTCTTGGCCGCTCGCAGGGTCCCTGGGCCTTCGCAGCTTCTCCCGCCATAAGACAGAGCCGTTTGTGGCCGTCGTGGGTGCACACCCTTTCCCCAAGGGCTTCCCTCTTCAGCTCACCCGGTCTCCGGAGTCCGACCTCAGGGACTGCGAGGCCGCGCCAGACAGCTCTGGGTTCAAGGTCGGGATCTTGGGTCTCAGTTACGTAACCTCTCCGAGCCAGGACGTGATCGTGTTTTCACCTGAATGAGAAAAGCATGGGAAGTAGGTGAGATGAGCCCATGCCCAAAATGGGGTGGCGGCTACTGGTTGGTGTTTTTATGGCGATTACCCCAAGGACCAGCCCCTGAATGGGGCCGTTTTTGCAGACTTTTGCTTCTGCTGGTCCCTCTGGTCAGTTCTGGGCGCCTCTTAAAAGCCACTTTTAAGTAGTCCCTCGCATTCCCGGTAGCGACAGTTTCCTTTTCTGGACGCGGGCCTGTGTGCAGGGGATGCACTCTGGAGTCCCCTCCAGTGCCCGCATTCCGTTTCTCTTTTCAGGCCATTTGGTCGCTTTTGACATCCACTGCTGTTACCCAACCACATTATTGAGCATCCTGCCTCGTAGAAAGAAGCAAAAAATAGCAAACATCTCTGGCAACAACTGCCTAAGGACTGAGACATTTATGATAACATGTTACCATTCCTTGGGCCCTGCGTGTCAGACACAGAACCATGTCATTTAATCATCACAGATATCTTCAGCATGTCACAGATGAGGAAACGGGGGCTTAGAGAGGTCGTTCCTAACACTTTGAAACCAGTTCTGCCTCACTTAAATACCCGATTTTGCCCCTTATGCAAAACTGCCTTAACCATAGAAAAGTTAAAATCAAACTGTTAGTTTCTAGGGCTGCCATAACAAAGTATCCCAAACTGGATGGCTTAAAACAACAGAAATGTATTCTTCCACAGTTCTGAGGCTAGAAGCTCAAAATCAAGGAGTCAGCAAGGCCATGGTCCCTCTGAAGGCTCTAGGGAAGGACTCTCCCTGCCTTTTTCAGCTTCTGGTGGCCCCAGGCATATTCCTTGGCTTGTGGAAGCATCACTCCAATTTCTGCCTCATCTTCAAATGCCTTTCTTCCCCATATATGTGTCTCTCTGTGTCGTCTCCTCTTCTTATAAGGACACCAGTTATTGGATTTAGGGCCCACCCTAATCCAGGATGATTTCATATCGAAATCCTTCACTAATTGCATCTGCAAAGATCCTGTTTCCAAATACCATCCTGTTTTCAAATAATGGTTTTTTGGGGGAGGGGACACTATTTAACCCACTTCACAAACCAGCAATAAAATGCTGCTGTCAAAAGGACCAAAACAGACCCGTAGTTACGGATTCAGGGCATCATTTGTGGTTATAAATCTAAATACTTGGCTTTTACTAAGTCACAGGTGGACCCAGCGATCTATGTTGTAACAAGACCTCTGCGTGATTCTGTTGCTGCTTAAGTTTGGGAACCACTGTTACAAGGCATTTGAAGACAAGGGTTTGATAATGTGACATAAGGCCCAGGTTAAGAGAAAGTCCTTAACCTTACGATGGTCTAACCTTACAGTGACTTGCTCTGCAAACCTGTCTTCCTGAATATTATTATGGATTTCAACATTGAGCTATTGCACTGTTGAAAGAATATTTACCATCATTTAAAATTCATTTAGCTTTTAAAGTGAACTCAGGTACGGAACTGTGTTCTTAGTAGTTTTTTGCCTCATTTTTAGCTTGCCAACAGTCACGTGATTTGGGTATTATTCCTGCTACCATATTATTAAAAAGTACACTGAGGCTCAAAAATGGTAAATGCCAGTACACACAACAAAGCAGAAACACTGTTGGGATTAGGAACTTTTTTTTTTTTTAGGAGTATAGTTGCTTTACAATATTGTGTTAGTTTCTGCTGTACAATGAAGTGAATCAGCTATACGTATACGTATATCTCCATATCCCCTCCCTCTTGAGCCTCCCACCCCCCCGCCATCACACCCATCTAGGCCATCACAGAGCACCGAGCTGATCTCCCTGTGCTACACAGCAGGTTCCCACTAGCTATCAGTTTTACACATGGTAGTGTATATATGTCAGTCCTAATCTCCCAGTTTGTCCCACAATCCCCTTCCCGCGCTGTGTCCACACATCCATTTTCTATGTCTGCCTCTCTATTCCTTCCTTGCAAATAGATTCATCTGTACCATTTTTCTAGATTCCACAAATGTGCGTTAATATATGATATATATTTTTTTATGACTTACCTCACTCTGTATGACATCATAACTCTGGTTACTAAACTGTTTGGTTTGTTTCCGTTTTTAGAAACAGTTTGATAGATGACGCGAAGGCCCGCTTAAGAAAACATGATGTTGGGACTAAATATTCTCACTTGATGTCTAACAAATTTTCCATCCTTTTACCGTTGTTGGCTAAAGAAGGAAAACTCTACCTGTTGTTCACCCTTCGGTCAGAGAAGGTAGGTAACAAAAAGGCTCCTTCCAATAAAGTCTCAGGACATGTGAAAACCCCAGAAATGCTGTCACTGGCACGTATTTTGAGGTTCTAGATTCTCAACTGTACTCTCAAAATTGTCATGTTTGAGAAGTACATGAAGCCACAGGATAACAGAGCTGTTGTGGAGAAGTTTTGGAAAGTAAAATAAGTAATTTAGCTAGCAAGTAATTTAAAATACTGTTAGGCCAGGGTTTCTTATCCAGCCATTGGCATTTGGGCTGGATAATTCTTTGTTGGTGGAGTTGCCCTGTGCATAATAGGATGTTTAACAACATCCCTGGCCCTCAACCCACTACATGCCAGTAACACACACACACACACACACACACACACACACACACACACACACACACACTTTTGTGACAACCACAAATGTCTCCAGACATTGCCTACTGTTTCAGCAGGGATGGGGAGGGGATAAAATTGCCCCCACTGAGAGCCACTGTTTTAGACTACTCCCACCCCAGGTATAATGTGAAAATTCTAGAGCACTGAAGTTGACAGCCTGGGCCCTAAGCTGGCTGCCTATATTCGAATGCAGAGTCTCGTTGAAGCTGTGTGACTTTGTCCTAATTATTTACCCTCTCTGTGCTGTAATGTCTTCACTTGCAAAATGAGGACAAGCTATTAGTACCTGCATCATAGGGCTGCTGTGAGGGCTTTACAGGGTAACTAATGTAAAACACCTAAAACAGCGCTGGCACTTGGCGAGGATTCAGTAAGTCTGAGCTGTCACCATTAGTGTCAGCACATGTGGCCTGAGTTTTTACGATAAATCGTTCTACTTTTAAGCAATGTTGGGCTTGGGAATGGAGTTCCCCTGGGTACACCCCTGGGTACTGTCACTCTCCCTTGCTATTGGGGGTACTTCTGAGGAAAAGTTGGGGAAGCAGTCATTTCAAAGTTATCCTAGTACAAAAAAGGAAACAGGCCACAATAATGAGAAAATAGGCTTTGTGAGAATAAGAAGTGTCCCTTGGGTGGGGTGAGGGGGAAGCTGAGGAATCAGCTGAAGTGTTTTGGGTTTGGCATTAGACACGTGTGGATTCTCTGTGGTCTGGGTCTGGCAACAATGACATAAACACATGAGATGATGAAGATCCAAGTTCCAAGGGGAGGTACTCAGTGGGAAGCAGGGACCAGGGTCTGTTCCCAGCTCTGCCAAAATCACGGGAGAAGCTCTTAAGTATATTTTTAATATTATCAGACAGACAGTAATGTAGAAAAATCTAGAGAACCCCAAAATGGGTCTCGGTTTCACTTGGAGTTGCTTTGCCTGTTGATTGTTATGTAAGAATCATCTTAGACCATAAATTCTGATGTGCAAAGGTCACATTTTTTTTTCAAAGAAGTATTTCAATCTAATTACATCTGACTTTAGGCCCTATTTGGCTGTGGGAGTAAGAAATTCCCTGAGGCATTACTGGAGCTGTGTCCCTCCCTGGAGTCATATAAGCAGGACCCCAGGAGACAGACAGACAGACAGATGATAGATAGACAGATAGATAGATGATAGATAGATAGATAGACAAATAGATGATAGATAGATGATAGATAGATAGACAGGCAGACAGATAGATGATAGATAGATAGATAGATAGATAGATAATAGATTATAGATAGGTAGATAGACTATAGATAGATAGATCGATGATAGATAATAGATAGATTATAGATAGACAGATAGATTATAGATAGATTATAGATAGATGATAGATAGGCAGGCAGATAGATGATAGATAAATAGACAGACAGATGATAGATAGATAGATGATAGATAGACAGACAGATGATATACAGATGGACAGACAGATGATAGACAGACAGATGATAGGTGATAGATGATAGATACATGATATACAGATAGATGATAGGTGATGATAGATGGATGATAGATGATAGGTGATGATAGATAGATGATTATAGATAGATTATAGATAGATAGATGATAGATATATAGATGATAGATATATAGATGATAGATGATAGACAGATAGAAGGACAGATAGACAGAAGATAGATAGATAGATGATAGAAAGACAGATGATAGGCAGATAGATGATAGATAGGAATATATAGCTGATATATATAGATACAGATATCTGATATAGATATAGACATCAGAATATATATCTGTATCTCAGAATATATGTATCTCTATATATATCTGAATCCCTTTGTTGTATACCAGAAACTAACACAACATTGTAAATCAACTGTACTTCAATGAAAAAACATATTAACAGTTTTTTTCTTAAGGGTTAATTTTATATTATGTGAATTTAACCTCAATTAAACAAACACTTTAAACAACAGTCACTTATAGAACTGTTCTGAGGACTCAGTGAAAAGAAATCCACGCGAAGCAGCATGCCCAGAGCATGGCAAGCACTCAGTAAAGATTATTGATGACATTGCTGTTTTCATTCTCCTTTTGTTCCACTTTTTTCCCTCATCCATGTAAATTTGTTTGTGTGTGTACGGTATCTTTGGAGGGCAAGGAGAGAAAAATCAGAAGTGAGGGTCGTTCTCCAAGTTCATTTTTTAAAAGGATTCAAGGAAAAACAAACTTTTCCTTTTGGTCTTATTCCCACTTATTCCCACAAGTGTGGGAATGGTCTCTGGCACAAGATAGAAGTTCAGCGCATACTTATTGAGTGAGTGAACAGTACCAAACCTGGAATCGCACACTGCAGCTCTTTTCTTTCCATATGCAGCTGAGAAGGTCACCTGGAGAGGTCTGCTTTCCTGGAGGCAAGCACGAACCTACAGATGCGGATGACGTGGCCACGGCTCTCCGGGAAGCCCAGGAGGAAGTGGGGCTGCATCCTCATCAAGTGGACGTCACCTGCCGCCTGGTGCCAGTGCCGTTTGATGTAAGGCTTGGGATGGGACTGGGTTTCTTAGACTCTCATGAGCTCACAGTGGACACATTATCTTCAGGATTCCATGTTTGGCCAAACATGACCCTCAAGAGTGCTGTACCGAGTCAAGAGACCGGTTCATGTGTGGACTTTGCCCCTTGTGAGCTGAGAGGCCTTAGGCAAGCCCCGCTTCCTATATGGGCCCCTCCTTCCCCATCCAGAAATGAAAGGGCTGAACTCCATCTGTGGTGTTCAAACCAGGGGCTGTGGAACCCTGCAGATGCCTCAGAATTGTTTCATTAGCATTCAGTTCACATTTCTTTTTCTCCAGTATGCAAGTATGCATTTATTTTGAGAATTCTCTTGAAACAATAATACACACTTGAGCATACCAGATTTCAGCCCCTCGAGGCCACCAGGGTATCATTTTTGCCCTAAGGATACTCATTTTTGCACATACCATTGAACCAAGTTTCTCCCTGTCACATTAATTGAGCAGAGTATCCTGAGATCACTAGGGAAGCTGTTTAAAAACAGTTACTGGGGCTTCCCTGGTGGCGCAGTGGTTGAGAGTCCGCCTGCCGATGCAGGGGACACGGGTTCGTGCCCTGGTCCAGGAGGATCCCACATGCCGCGGAGCAACTGAGCCCGTGAGCCATGGCCGCTGAGCCTGTGCGTCCGGAGCCTGTGCTCCGCAACAGGAGGGGCCACAACAGTGAGAGGCCCGCATACCGCAAAAAAAAAAAAATAAAAAATAAAAAAATAAAAAAAAAAAAAAAAACAGTTACTGCCTGTAACTGCATTTCTGTGTCAAGCAGGATTTCCTTGATAGTGTATACCAAGCAAACAAACAAAACAACAAAATGAATCCTGGGGCTGAGATAACCAGACCTTATTTCATATGAACTGAACACAACAGTTTCATTGTTTAAACACTAATTGACTTTAGAAGGAGTAAATTTGAAGTTGGATAACAGCGTTGCTTTATCAGTATAACATTATTCATATAAACTTTTAATTTTAGAATAGTTACAGATTTACGGAAAAGTCACAAAGATATCAGAGAGTTCTCGCCTACCCGTACACGGGTCCTCCCATTATTGACATTGGACATCGCTGTGGTACGTTGGTGACAACTGAGAAACCAGTGTTAGTACGTTACCATTACCTGCACTCCACTCTTGTCTTCTACTAGTTTTTCCACTCATGTCCTCCTTTCTGTCCTGGATGAGATCCAGGACACCACGTTGTGCTTGGCTGTCATGTCTCCTTATTCTCTGATCTGTGACAGTTTCTTAGCCTTCCATTATTTTCATGACCTTGACACTTTTGAGGTGTACTGGTCAGGTATGTTCTAGAATGCGCCTCAGTTGGGGTTTATCCGATATTTTTCTCCTGGTTAAGCTAGGGTTATGGGCTTGAGGGAAGGATGTCACAGAGGTGAACTGCATTCATCACATATCAGAGGTAGGTGTAAATTTTTTTATGTTTTAAATAGTATCGGGCTTCCAGGTGAATTTTTATGTCAAAGGAAGAATCCCACTGATACCTAAAAATTAGAAAACCAGATCGCCCTTTGTGAAGATCGGTGGTGCTGAGGTATGTCTTAGTTGGGTCCATTTTAAAATAGAAAGGTCACCACTCAAGGGAGATTTAGTTTGGAAGAAGCTAATGGCAATAAATGCATCCTCGATGAAAAAGAAATGAGACAGAGAAAAGGAACATGGGATTAGGACAAGATACGTGTCAATTACTTCCTCTTCAACTGTGTTTTCTACTGGGAGCCCTTTGCAGAGGATGTCTGCAATCCCCCAGCACATCTTAGGGAATGATTTTAGAACTCTTGAGAAAACGCATAATGGTTGTAAGTTCCCAAAGTAAGAGTAAGTCCATTTCCAAGGTCCCCAGCAGCTACTGAGTTCTGCCCTTGACGGGATAGGATACAACAGTCTTCACAGGTATTCATGGGTCTTCAGGAAATTTCTGTGGACCAGACACTCTCAGAGCAGCAGTTTTCTAAGGTGACCTGCTCTTGATATAATGCTAATCACATCAACAAGAAATTAGAATGAACAAAGGCTTTCAAGAAAGGTGTACTGTGTTTAGAAGCGCTAGTGAGGGTCACTTTGTTTTTTGGACCTTGCAGATCTTTTAAATGTGCTACCAAAATGCCATTTATGTAATGCTTAGAAGCCTAATCTAATCCAGTGGTTCTTAACGGGGGGTAATTTTGTACCCCAGGCAATGCCCGGAGATGTTTTGGTGTGTCATTGGCTTTTACCCACACCCGGCGTTAACCCTCCCACGCCTTCCAGCCCCCAACCTGCTTGTCCTTTTGTCATACACTTATGAACTTCTCTCTGCAAAGGCCTTGGGGGACAGTTCTCCTTTTTCTCTGTACGTGGCCCATAGCTGCCAGCTCGATCCTTTTCTTTGCCTCCCAAAGGCCCAATTCCTGTAACATTCCAGTGGTGTATCCTGACTTCCGGGCATGTTTCTAATAGCCTGCAGCTTCTTCCAGGGGCCCTAAAGCCTGCCTCACCCTATGCCCACAGCAGAAGCCTGTCTCCATGGCATTTCGACTCGGCAAATGGCCAAATTCAGAGTTTTATGGGTCCTAGGATGTCCGCCATGCATCCCCTTTTCCTCCCTGCCAATTCAGATGCCTGTGTCTCTGGAGGCCGGATGTCCAGAGGGGCTGCTTCACCCATGGATTCCCACAGTCTCTCTTACTCGTCTAAGCTTGAACCATGTTGAACGTGCCTGACTCTGCCTCTGAAACATTCAGTCTTCAACCGTGATCGCCTTTTGAGGCTTTGATTTTTTTTTTTCCCCACCGATTTCCTCAGACTCTGACGTGCCAGTTTAAGGGCCGGCACTGCCATGCAGAGTCACTGTCCATGCACCTACCTAACAAGTATGGCCCTCAGTCCTCGGGAGGGGGTGAAATCTGAGCTGCAGCTGGGAACTCTCCCCCTTCGTATTGCAGCCACCCGCTGGTGGGCCGTCTCGGAGATACGGTGACACGTGTTTGATAGAATTGGAGTGGGTGGGCAGCAGGCCCGGGGTCGAATCCTCCTTTCTGCCGAGTGTTAGCTGGATGTGACCGAGGGCAAGTTTTTTCTTGTCCAGTTGCCATTGTTCAAAGCTTCCTCGTGGGCAGGTGGTTGTGAAGAATCAGGGGGAGGGTGTTGGATTCTAGAGAAGGTTATGGTCTTGGAATGGAAGTAGCGGCCACGGATGCGTGCCGAGGGATACTCCAGGCTCTGTCCAGATGCCTTCTTAGTCCTTTTAGGCCGTGTTTCTGGTACACACACCGGCAGCTTTCTTCCAAGACCCGTGCCCTTGGACTGCTGGAACCACCTCCCCTGGTGCACAGAGAGCCAGCGCTGCCTTGATTCACTTCCAGCCGGGCAGGCCTCAGCCAATGACTGAGCGGCATGAAAGCCCAGCCCCCTCATCTCGCGGGACAGACTCGAAGGTGTGCTCTACACCCCACAGGTCCCCGCAGCATCCTTGCCCGGCTTTCCCCCACCCGTCTTTCTTCCCCGCTCCCTTCCTTACCACTCTCTCCTGGGAGCACTTCCTTAAGAAATCACTTGCATCTGAGTCTTCATTGCAGAGGCCGCCTTTGGGGAACCCTGGGAGGGACAGAAGAGGCTGAGCCTTCGCACAGGGCCAGGCACCGTGAGGGCTGCTGCTGGAACAAAGCCTCTGCCCTCTGGCAACTCATGACCCCAGATTTCCCACCCTAAGGATGTCTAAAGTCTGTGCTCCCATCCTCCGCTCCTGGTCCAAATGCTGACTTTCATCGTTAATTTGGTTAATGGTCTGAGTCACACTGGTCTTTTTTTTGCCTTCACCATGTGGCATGTGGGATCTTAGTTCCCCGACCAGGGATCGAACCTATGCCCCCTGCATTGAGAGCATGGAGTCTTAACCACTGGACCGCCAGGGAAGTCCCAGGCCTCACGGCTCTTAAACATGCTTTAGCTGTCCTTCCTCAGAATTTTCCACAGGCCTGTTTATCCTCCTAAAGAACCCCAGCCTCACAATGTATCCCTGGATTTTCCCACCCACTTCCTCTTAGGAGTTCTCCCAGGAATTCCTGATTCTTCTTACTTTCTAATTCAAGATCATGCAGCCCTTATTAGCTCCTACACTAAACTCCAGGCCTCCCCCTCAAGATTTTCAGTAGAATCTTTCAGTTAAGAGCACCCTACATTCATTTCAGCACAGTAGTGGTTGTAAAGAGAAATCCCCCCCCCACTTATAAACATATATGTTATGTAAAACAGTATACACACACGCACACATCTATATAAAATTTTCCATAAATGGGAATATGCCACAATTAATATGATGTCACTTTTCTATTGATAAGATGGCACGTACTTGTCTATACTAATAAGGAAAGGCATCTATCACATGCTTTTTAAGGGCTGCATAGTACCCCATTATATGGATATAGTCGTAATTGATCTACCCTAAATATCCATCCATTGAGCAGTGACAACTTTAGTTTGGGACTCTTGCAAATAATGCTCCAGTCTTGTACGTTTATCTTTTCTCACTGGGAGGAATGTATCATACAGATGTACTCACACAAAAGCAATTTCAGGGCTAAAGGGAGCACATTTTTATAATATTACTAAATCTCTGTTCCAAAAGATTGTACCAGTTTATGTTCCCCCAAAATATCATTTTCAGACTCATCTAAGATGCTGCCTCAGGTAGGGCACAGACCACTCCCATTTAGGGGGACATAAAGTTTACTTATGGAGCAAGTTTTATATAACTGACTGCTTTGGCCTGTGAGCTTAGCTTATGTAGAAGTGGCATGCTTTTAACCATGCTTTTTTTGTGTGTGTGTGTGGTACTTGGGCCTCTCACTGTTGCGGCCTCTCCCGTTGTGGAGCACAGGCTCCAGACGCGCAGGCTCAGCGGCCACGGCTCACGGGCCCAGCCGCTCCGCGCCATGTGGGATCTTCCCCGGACCGGGGCACGAACCCATGTTCCCTGCATCGGCAGGCGGACTCTCAACCACTGCGCCACCAGGGAAGCCCAAACCATGCTTTTTTTGAAACAGTATGTCTTCACTTCTCAGTTTGTATCTTTTGTGTTTTGCTTTCAGAGAGATACATTGATAACCCCTGTTGTAGGATTTATAGACTCCAACTTCCAGGCCAAGCCTAACCCCGATGAAGTTAAGAATGTGTTCCTGGTGCCTCTGGAATATTTCCTGCATCCCAGTGTCTACCAGCAGAGTCACCTTACGCGCTCTGGTCATCATATTATTATTCACTGCTTTGAGTACACAAATCCTGAAGACGGTGTGACTTATCATATCTCGGGAGTGACTGCAAAATGTGCCTTGTTTGTTGCCTTAATTATTTTGGGAAAAAAACCCTCCTTTGAGGTTGAATTTAATCTCAACGATCTGATGTCATCCTCTGAAGAGTCTTCACTGAAGCTTCATAAACATGCTACAAGCAAGTTATGATTTATGAGACAACACCCAAATAACTCTCTAAGAGGTGTTTGTGTGGGCTTATACACAGAAAAACAATAATGCCAACTGTTGGAATTTGACAGGTACAAATATGTTTCCTGCAATATGAAGGTAAAAACCTTGCCTTTTTTCCAGTTCCTTTCTACTATCTGAAAAAGCAAAAGTCTTTAAAAAGTAGAAAAATGGGGACTTCCCTGGTGGCGCAGTGGATAAGACTCCATACTCCCAATGCTGGGGACCCGGGTTCGATCCCTGGTCGGGGAGCTAGATCCCACATGCGTGACGCAGCTAAGAGTTCACGTGCTACAACTAAGAAGCCCACCTGCCACAACTAAGACCTGGTGCAAGCGAATAAATAAGTAAAAAAAATTAAAAAAAAATTTTTTTAAGTAGAAAAATGTGTTTACACTGTTGCATAATTTCACCCACAGTATATTTAAGAATGCTTTCCTTACACATGTAAGAGAAAGGGTCAGGCACACAGCAGGCACTTAATAAATATTTGTTAAATGTATGATCTTGTGGCATGCATCTTGTCTGTAGGAGGTAATACCTCTATCTGTCATTACATGTGACAGAAACTTCTGACCAGCCATCAAAATCCATCCTCCTTTTCTTATTTGGCAATAGAGTTGAATCTGAGCCCACAGCTGCCCAGGTAGAAAGAGCATTACCTAAGTTCTGGTGCAGTTAAATGTAGCTCTGAAATTTAATTTAAGCCAATGGGATGTGAGTGAAAATTGTCCTTGCCAGTCATCTCCAATTTAAGGGACAAGCCAGGTTCCCTGGATTCTCTTTCCCTTTTCCATGATTTATCTGCAACTGAGCCTTGACTACACAGACGAAGATCATTCCTGCAGGAAAGTTAGAGCCAAAAGATGGTAAGAGCTCGGATTTCTGAATGAGTCTGTCGAGCAAAGCAACCCACCACCCCGGACTGTTCACTTGGGACTGTTACATGGGAGAAAAATAAAATGCTGTCATTTCTGCCACTGTAATTTGGGGTCACTTTGTTACAGCAGAGCGACAGCCCTAATAATACACCATAACACTTGAAAATGGTTGGATGGATATTCACGCAAACTTGAGGTGTTGCCAGCAATTGGAATTCAGGATGATCTGCATTTAATGTATGAGTTCTGGGACATGCACGGGACAACTTTAGGTGCTGGTGGGCTTTGGCAGTCATCATCCAAAATAACTGAAATGAAGGAATATGAGAGGCCTGCAATCAGGAGAGAGAACATTATCTGTCTTAAGATGATGGCAGAAAAACACTGATTTCAAGCCCAATCCCCAAATCAAAAGCCAAAGAGACAAACGTTCTGAATCACATGCCTTGAAATCTACCACATCTTCACATGGGCATGGCCATATATCATGCTTTAGAGTTAGCAGGGATTTCTTCGTTTAATTATGGTATCAGCCGTCCTGCACCAGATGAGGAGCGATGGCGGGGGGGGGGGGGGGGGGGGTTCTTGAATAAAGCCACATAACCTCAATTGTATGATGGCACTTTCCCATTTTCCTGAGTATTAGTAGATTTTTAGGAAGCCAGACCTTTTTTTTTTTTTTCCCCCTGGTACGCGGGCCCCTCACTGTTGTGGCCTCTCCCGCTGCGGAGCACAGGCTCCGGACGTGCAGGCTCAGCGGCCACGGCTCACGGGCCCAGCCGCTCCGCGGCACGTGGGATCCTCCCGGACCGGGGCACGAACCCGCGTCCCCCGCATCGGCAGAAGGACTCTCAACCACTGCGCCACCAGGGAAGCCCGAGACCATTTTTAGTAAGACTGTGTTGTAGCTGAAAACGCGGTGCCCACAGTAAACTCATCAGTGAGCCATGCAACTGTCCATTGCTGCTGAGTTTTGACTTTCCGAGAGCTGTCAGAGGGAAACACTTGCTCTGCTGCTTTATGCCCATAAGTGTTGAAATGGTGCAAATCTGGCTCCAACCACGAAAGCAGATGGTGGGTGAGCTTCCCCATTAACATTCTGTAACTAGCCCTGCGTGAACAGGCCTGAACTGTTTCTGAACAATTTTGGAGGCATTTGCAAATGTGTATTTACAGTCTGACAGCGGTGTAATTGCCGGGTAGATGGTTGACCTCTCTGGCAGTGCGGAAAGCCACCTTTCTGAACTGTTTGTTTATGTGAACGCCACAGACCTGCCTGGTTTCTAAGAGGAGGTGGCCCAGCTGAAGTCTACACTCTGAATGACGCCCATGGCCACCCACTTTCAGGGGCTTAGGGATGGAGGTATTGCCCCCACCCCCCTTTCAGGGGTGTTAAATATCCTGTTACAGGGACAGACATCTAGGAAGTCTGGCTCAAATAGAAGAAGTTATTGGCAGAGTACTGCTCTCACGGAATATGCAAAACCACTGAAAAATCAGTCTCAAGGAACATGTAGCAGTGGGGACCAACCCCTACCTCAGAAGCAAGAGGAACCTTTACTTCTGCATATTCTGTCGTCAGTATGACAGTAACCATTCTGCTGAGTTTATTGACACAGACAGAGAAAAACAACAGAGACAGTGCTTCGGTCCCTAGGTCCTCAGAGGAAACCATCTGGCCTCGCTTGGGCAAGCTGGTAGGTTTCCAGGAACCTACAGACATGTTCAGGGGCAGGGGTCAGAGTTGGGGCCACAATTGCATGTGTTTCTGTACGTCCCCTGAGTCAGCAGGCTCTGAGTGGGAGCGTTGCTGAAGATGGCGGCGGGGGGGTGGGGGGTGCGGCTGGACAAACACCCCCAAACAGCAACTGCCTCCGGTCCCTAAAATCTGTAAGGTCTGTGGATTCTGCCAGCCGGGCATCTCAATTCTGCCTCCTTCTTTGCACCCCCCGCGGCCTTGCTCAGCAGGTGGTTAAGTCTGAGTCTGGAGTCAGGAGGCCTGGATTTGAATCCCAGCGCTCCAGCGTCAGTCCACTCGGCGGCGTTTAGCAAGTTACTCATTCTCTGTGGGCCTTAGTTTCCTCTTCTGAACGTGGGATAGAGAAACTTTTTATTTTAGGGCTATTGATGGGGTTAAAAGAGTTAGTACATGTGACCCCTTTACTTAAAGCACACCCAAATGCTCAGAATAATGCCTGGGAAACAGTAGCAGTATTACTGTTAGCTAGTAATTATGGCATTATTATAACTGTGACATTTTAACAATAATAAGAAGCATCGCTATTTCTCTAGTTCTGAATATTATCATTTTCCTATACCAGAAGTTCCTGAATTTTCTTGGTTCACAATGAGTCCCCTGGGCATCTCAGTAAGTTTTTTCACGGTGCACCCAGGCCAAAGGAAACACCTAATAATTTGGTTTGTTGTGTTATTATAGGCAAACACGTTAACAAGTGTTTATGTCCTCCTAACTTGGTAGCCGTTTGAAAATATACTATACACTAGAAAAATACTATTTTCATTTCAATTTAAAAAAACACAACTGCTTATTGATGGGATGTGTGCACCAGCTGGTCGCCCAAGTAAATGGAAAACTCAAAACACAGTCATATAGTGGGAATAAACAACACACAGTCACAGAGAGGAGGGACAAGATTTGGGACTCAGGGAAGCCATCCCAGAAGAAGTGGCGGCTGAGCGGAGCTTTGCTGGAGAAGGAGATGCTACCCAGGTGAACGGGACGGTGGTGGTGACGAGGAGGACTGTTCTCATTAAGCACCTGTTACATACCTGGCCCTTCACTTTGATAATTTCACGGAACCCTCCACCAGCTCTCCGCAGTCAGTACTATGGTAATTCCCATTTTTAGGTAGGAAACTTTGAGGGTCAGAGAAGTTCAATATTTGCCCACGGTCACAGAGCCAACATCCAAATGCACAGGTATGAATTCCAAAGCCCATATTCTTTCGACTACACCTACAGACTCCGCATACGACTCACTTCCTAGGGACAGAGGCAAGAACAGAAGGTTAACTTTACGTTTCCCTTGAATGACCCCGTGTGAAAGGGAAAGCAAAGCTAAATAAATTGGGAGAGAGCAGAGTTTATTTTGCCTTTCTCATGTCCTCCAGCTTATTCAGCCGGTGCTGCACACAGTGAAACGAGTGATTAGCTACGATGATTTTAATTAAAATGGAACATACCAATAAAGAAATGAGAAGCTGGCATCCTTGCTCATTTAACAACTCCTTTCATGGTGCCAGCTTTCCGGTTAAAGAAATGAGATGGGGCAATGTTCCTCCACCCTTTAGACAAGATGATTAAATATAATTCAAGTCTTTTTCTTGTCTCCAGTTGCTTTCTTACCTGAGACTAGCACAAAGTTTTGATAAAATTGCTGCCATAATCAGCCCCCGGTCCAGCTGTCTTTGACGTGGCATGTTGGGGTCCTTCCTAGGGGCTGTGCATAGACTCCACTCAGAAACCCGGACTGCCCGGCCAGCATCACTCAGCCACCCACCTCCCTGTGCACACCACTCGGTACTTGAGGGTCAAGTCCTCTGTGCCAACTTCTCCAACCACCCGTTCGTTTCATAGCTCGGACACTGCTTCCTCTCACCCCTTTGCGTACCTGTTTAATATATGTATACCTTTCTGCTTATTCCAGCCATGACCCTGGAAGGATCAGATCCACAAACCATGAGACCCCCTCCCCCTCTGTCTGACTCCCCCTGGCCTCTGGTGAATGGACCAAAGATCCATGGTCAACCCAAAGGTAGCATCTAATTTGACGGCCAGTAATCTATGACTTGGGTGGTTTACTTAAGTAGCTGAGCTAAGTCCATTAGGTTTTCCAAAGAATTTGAACCAGGCCAGAAGATGATATATGCTCAGGAACTGTTTTGACCCACCTGCGTGCTGAGGAGCAAGCCCGAGAAGTCAGAGTTTAAAGGTTAGTTAGACAGTAACTGGTGGAAAGGCTTTGATGTAGGTAGTAGTTGTCATGTCAGAGACTCCACTAGAAACAACTGGAAGAAGAAGAAATATTTCCCAAAGCAACTTAAAGATCCTCTTTAAAGGTCTCGGATTCAAGTCCATACATTTTTATTTTCTAGATGTAGGTTGGGTTTGATATTTCCTTGACTATAACTTCCCTCATTTTTCATTTTATGTGTTTGTGCTTTTGTTCCTTACTTCATCATGACTGTCAGTGGTACCTCTGTTTCCACTTTTTCTTTTTCACCTATTTCCCATGTGGAACTTGAAGTTTTTCTTCTGGCAATTTTGTTCTACCTTCTTAGTTCATTTCTGTTTCTTTATTAACTTGTGAACAGATTCTGCTGTGGGCTCATTTCATGTCCTTCCACCAACCTGGAGTTTTTCTTCTAAACCTGCTACATCCCATGGATCCCATACCGCATTCTGAGAAGTTGCCTACACTTTTTTTTTCTGACTCTAAATCCATATGGCTTAACAACAGACCAGATGATAATTTGAAGATAGTTTTGCTAGAACTCCTAACCTGTTGTAAACATATACCGATCTTAGCCCTCTGTAGTGAATTGAATAGGGGCCCCCAAAAGACATATTCGAGTCCTACCCCCCGAGTACCTGCGAAGGTGACTTTATTTGGAAATAGGGTGTTTGCAGATGTAATGAAGGATCTTGAAATGAGATCATCCTGGACTTAGGGGGGGACGATAAATCCTTATAAATGGCAGGAGAGAGAGATTTAAGACACACAGACACACAGACACGGGGAAGAAGTGTCCTGTGAAGATGGAGAAGAGACTGGAGTGATGCCACCACAAGCCGAGGAACACCAGCAGCCCCCAGAAGCTGGAAGAGACCAGCAAGTCTCCTTCCCTAAAGCCTTCAGGGGAAATGTGGCCCTGACCATACCTTGATTTTGGACTTCCGGCCTCCAGAATTGTGACAGAATGCACTTTTGTTGTCTGCAACCACCAAGTTCATGGTCAATTGTTACATCAGCCCTAGAAAACGAAAACCTGCTGCTTCTGAAACCACCCCCCAGTGTGAGGGCTAGCCCTCCCCTCTGTCTCAGGAGTAACACAGAAACAGCCAACTGTTCACTGCCCTGGATTGACGCACAGCCTAAACTCAGTTAATCAGATTGATTCCCTCAGTAATTCCCTTGAGGTCAGGACAAAGCAGGCAGAGTCTCTGTGCCTGTCCCCTGGAGAGCATCCCTGGGCGACCTCACAACCTCGCTCAGTTGCTGGACTGGACATTCCACGGAGGCAGGGGCATTCCCGGGGCCTGGCGGGGTCTGGCCTGCAACCTTTTCCAGTGTTTCTTGTCTCGGCAGCTCAACCCAGAAATCTAAGTCGGCTCTGACGCTCACCCTTACCCGCTATGGCAGACCCGGTCTGTGCCCCAACCATACCCCATGGGCCCTACCATTGCCATGAGCTCCAGACCACTTCTAACAGCCAATCCGTACATCTCTGTTCCTGAAGACGTTTTCTAAATCCATAGCAGGCAGGTTGGGAGTGCCAGAAAATGAATGTTCCCACACCAGCCTTCAACCAATGACGGGTGGAATTTGGTGTATCAGTAGCCCAGCTTCTTTACCCCTTGAGTGGGATAATTCTGAGACATGATTCCTCCCTGGCTCCCAGAATGAACTAAGCCCTAGTCCCGTCTCTCACTACAGCAACTGGCTTAATGCCTCCTTTTTCAGTGGCTGCCTTCCCTCCTTTGTCTCTTTTCCCCACCCCCATACCATTGTGCCCTGTATATTCCAATATGTTGAGTCTTTGGCTCAGCGTTCATTTCTGGGTGAACACAAACTAAGATCCTCCTATATCCAAACTTTCACCAAACTCTACTGAATTTATCTTCAGAATGTCTGTCAAATCTAGTTCTTCTTACCTCTACTGACATTAGCTTAAAGCCATCACAGACTTGTGCAAAATATCTACTTAGGAATTACCATCACACTGCACCATTTTCCTGTACAGCCAGCGTTATTTTTTCAACCTTTCAATATTAGCATATTTTCCTTGAGACAACGTGATGGTTCCTCATTGGTTTTTTTAAACATTTATTTTTATTGTATTTATTTATTATAATTTTTAAAAATTATTTTTGGCTACCTCGGGTCTTAATTGTGGCATGCAGGATCTTTGTTGTGGCACGTGGGCTCTCTCACTGAGGCACACAAGCTCAGTAGTTGTGGCGCATGGGCTTAGTTGCCCCGCGGCATGTGGGATCTTAGTTCCCCGACCAGGGATCGAATCCGCGTCCCCTGCATTGGAAGGTGGATTCTTTACCACTGGACCATTGGAGAAGTGCCCTCATTGCTTTTATGAGAAAGAGGAATGGAGCTTGCAAGCCCTGTGTTCTGGCTCCTGTGTGTTGTACCATGTGCCCCTTCCCTGCTCACCCTGCTCCTACAGCACTTGCTTCAGTTCATGGATGCCACAGGACTCTTGCACATGCTAACTGCTCAATCTGGAACGATTTCCCATTCGCCTTTGCCTATTGTTAACTCTTACTCATCATTCAGATCTTAGCTTCTCAGGGAAGCGCCCTCTGGCACCTTAACTAGGTATGTTTCCCTGGTTCTATGTTCTCTTGGTACCATCTACCTCTCCTATAACTCCCATCACAGTTACAATATCATATCCCTTTGTCTGATTCTTTGTTTGATGCCTCTCTTCTCCTCTAGACTCTGAGCTCCATGACAACGAATCATGTGTCAACAGTGGTCCATCACTGCACTCAGAGCGCTTGCTGCAATGCTTGGCGAAAAGGAGATGCTCCATAGATATTTATTCAATGAAAGAATGAAAGTAAATAAGTAAAAATGCAGCTATTTCTAATCAAATAGCCAATTCAGTAGGCCAAGGAAAAAATTCAGTCTCTTCCCAACTGTCTACCTGACAAAGGTTAACCTAAGGTGGCCCGATATCATTGTGAGTCATTTCCCATTTACTGTATGAAGTATATTAAGTGCCCTACCATGAGTCGACATGAGTAGCTCCTATCTTTAACCAATTTTTGCCTTGTACCTTAGTTATTTCCATACCTAGCTGTCTGATGTACTTTCCTACGAGCTACCAGAAGACAAGAATTAGCGCCTCTTCCTCCTTCTAGCTCCACTGCCTGGATATATTTGGGGCCCATGCCCCTTCATATCTAGGTAAACTTGACTGGAATCCCCATGGTAATTCCAATGCAAACTCAATTGTCTCCCAAGATTTATTCGAACCCTTAAGGGCTTACATTTCTTGTAATCACCTCTGGTTCAATTTCCAGCTTCAATGAATCTTAGTTCTGCATCCTATACCTTGAGGTTTTGCCCCACCTCCTTTACTGTAGTGTCAACCCAAATTCAGGATGGAGACCACTTCTTCTTGTTTTTACCAAGATTGCCTTTTATATAAATCTCTGAGTGACTTTAGTTGGAGACACAGGGGTATCAGCCAGGTAAACATAAACTGCAGAACTTATATTTGAATATCGTGTTTTCTTGTTCTTAAAAAGTCTTGTCCATTTCTGCCAAATCAGGTTTCAGGCTGACGCTGTGTTTCTTTGTGCTTTCTCTGGCCTTTGTCTTCTCTAGCTGCTTGCACCACCAATGAGGCACTCATTTTTTCTGCAGCAGAGTTGAATCTACCTATTTGATTCCTTGCATCTCATGCCCACTAGGACTTGTCTTCCATATCCAAAAAGCCTAGCAATGAATTTTCCTAAATAAGAAGAATTTATCTATACATGGTACATTAATTCCAATGACACCTTTTTCTCACTCCACTGGATCTTCTTCTTTCTTTCTTCCTTTCTTCCTTCCTTTCTTTTTTTCTTTCTTTCTTTCTTGAAATCACTGGGTGAAGCGAGGACAGCCTTCTAGCCAAACCCATGGGCGCGGGATTTAAAAAAAAAATCCATGTGTGCAAAACACATTCGATGTGTAAATGCATTGATCCTGTAAGGAGACAGATGAGCCTGGGAAATGGTGATGGGGGTGAATGATAAGATCAGAACGACTAGGAGTAAGAAGCTGCATTTGAGGCTTGGGCAAGGGGAGGATAGGGATGAAGAATAAGGATCAGAGACTGAGACTGGGTTGCAAAGGGTGGAGGTAAAGGAGAGTTGGCTGTGAAGCATTTGTACTGAAGGAGTAGTAGTGATGACGTTTAGGAGAGAGGTGGCGAGAGGAACAACGTTGAAACGGAGACGCCGTTGGGTCACCAGCCAGGGGACGTGAGCATTGGCCCTGGCACTGCCCATGTGTACACTGTGTGGTGGTGGGACAGGTTGGGAGATTGGGATTGACATATATATACTACTATATAAAACAAATGACTCATGAGAACCTGCTGTATAGCACAGGGAACTCTACTCAAGAGTGGATATACGTATATGTATAACTGATACACTTTACTGTACAGCAGAAAATAATATAACATTGTAAAGCAATTATACTCCAATAAAAATTAATTTTAAAAATATACCATGTGACCTTGGACACATAAATCAATCTTTCTGAACCTCAGTTTTCTTATGTGTAAAGCAGACTTGAACTAGTTGGTCTCTAAACAAGGTCTACTTCTGAAATCTTGGGTTCTGGACTCTCTCCAACTCTATTTGAACACATACAGTTAATTAAGCAGTTTTGCTGAATGTTTTACAAAGGAAAAAATCTGACTGAGGAAAAGAAAAGAACTGCTTTTTGTCTACTGTTTGAAGCTAGCAGCATGCAGAGAGTTCATTATGTGAAAATACCATTTGGGGAGATTAATTAAAAATTCTGACATTCAGAGCAGGGATTTGGGGCAGGAATGTACAAGTCCAGAACTCTGGGTAGAATTAGGCATCTGAACGTTGCACCTTATTAGGTATACAGTCAGGTGCTAGGAGGGGGACATGTGGAAGCCTACATTCCAAACCCAAGTGCTGGTAGGCTTTATGCATTTTGTTTGAATTCTTGCACGTTTAATAGGATTTAGCTACAGTGCCTTGGCTCAGCAATCTGTTTCCTTGGCAATGCAATCCTCAGAGGGGCAGAGGCCATATGGAAAACAGGGGTCATTTTGTAATTTAGTAAGTGAGGTGAAAGGAAGAGAATTTCATTCGATGGATATCTTTGTATTCCCTCTGTACACACAGTAAGGAAAAGAGTGACCAGCACATGGTAGGTACTTAACAAATGGGACGCACTCATTATTAGGAGAAAAAAATTCACCCTATGCACCATATTATAGTAGACGCCCAAACATGCTCTTTTTCCCAAAAGTGCTTGGTAGACACAATAACTATGCTCCATAGCTTCACTGGCTCTTTTCTTCCTACATCTCTCACATGCATTCCATCAGCAATTCTTGTTCACTCTGTGTCCAACTCATATCCCAAGTTCACCCAGGTCTCCCTGGCACTGTGGCAGGTGGTCCAGCCATTCTCACTTCCCACCTGGGCCTACAACAGTCTCCTAATGTGTCTGTTTTTGCCCCCTGCACTCCATCCTTCATGGAACATCTAGAGTGATCATTTGAAAACATGAGTAACATCATGTCACTTCTCGGCCTAAGACCTTCTGGTACCTTCCAAGTGTGCCTATATTGCAAACTTCTTTCCTGGTTGACAAAACTGGCACATCCTGGACCCTCCTTACCTCTGACCCTTCTCTTCCTGGGCCACTTTTCTGGCTTCCTTAGTGAGCTAAAATGTATATGGCCTTCCCTGTCTTCCTGAAACATGCCAAGCTCACTCCCACCACAGGGCTTTTGCGCTAGCTGTCCCCTCTCCCTGGAATGGTCTTCACCCCTGGTCTTTGCATGGCTGGCATGAGTTTATCATCAATTCTCAGTACACTTGTCCCCTCCTGGGAGAGTCCCACCCTATTCCACTCTCTGTCACACGCCCATATTTTAATTTTCTGCACACCATTTCTGCATCTGATATTTTTGTGTATTTATTTACTTGCTTATTTGTTTTTTTCCCCTCTCTCTCCCTCTCTTCAGAACATAAGCTCTGGGAGTGTGGGGACCTTTTATTATATTTTATTCTCTGCCAGGAACTCAATAAATATATCTTGAATAGATGAGTGAATTAATTTTGTCTAAAATTAATGGTCAAGTCATGTTGCCACAAAGAAGTAGGTCAGCACAATAATGAAATAATATCAGTGATTAGGTAAAAAGTCTGCCTGAGCACTTCAGTTTTTATTTTTAGTACTTTTATAAATTGATAATTTATTTCACTATGTGACAACTTTATAACCATTTATGTGTCTTTAATTATGTTTCATAATTGTTAATTTTTTTTTCTTTTTAAAAAATATCTAATTTATTCCAGCTAAGTAGCCCAGCTCTACATCGGTATACATTAGGAAAAAAATGAGGACACTCTAGACACCCAACAACTTGTGAACTGTATAAATAAATTATGATAAATTATAGAAAAACATATGTAACTCCATTTTGTCAAATAATTTTATCCATACCTCTCTATTTAGAAGGATGTTCACCAAGCTGTTTAAAATTCTCTTCTCAGAAAGGGGGGTTGGGATTATGACTATCATTTACAAGAAAAACTTTGAAAGGCTATAAAATATAAGGGCTTGGAATGTCTGAGTTGGAGGAGAGAGTTTTTCACTTAAAAAAAAAAATGCCAATCCCTAAGTGAAAAACAAAAAAGACAGGAAGAAAAAATTCAAATTCTGGGGCTTCCCTGGTGGCGCAGTGGTTGAGAGTCAGCCTGCCGATGCAGGGGACGCGGGTTCGTGCCCCGGTCCGGGAAGATCCCACGTGCCGCGGAGCGGCTGGGCCCGTGAGCCGTGGCCGCTGGGCCTGCGCGTCCGGAGCCTGTGCTCCGCAACGGGAGAGGCCCGTGTACCACCAAAAAAAAAAAAAAAAAAAAAAAAAAAAAAAAAAAAATTCAAATTCTGAAACCGAGATTTTCTATTCGCAGATTCAGCTGGGGTGCTCAGATAACGGTAATCCTCAGGACATCTTTGGAGGCATTGGCTTAGCTGACCGGGCAACACCACGACAGAACATCGATAGCTTTGAGACCATTTCCCTTTTGTTCCCTCTCCTATTCCATCCCTCTCACGCCCCACAGCATCATCCATCTACACCCCAGTAGTGTACTGTATTCACGTGCCTGCATTGCCAACTGGCTGTGTGTAAAACACTCAGAGAAGGTGCAGAAGGTTTTCTACATGTGGGCTGTGACGGCTCCTTTTCATCTCCTGATTCACATGGGGTCTGAGCTCTGTCCTGAGAAAGTAAATTGAAACATGCCAGCAGTGGGAACCAGCAATGCACAGGCATGTCAGGGCTTGGTGGAACAGACCAAGTTGTCAGGAGGACCTCAGGGCCCCTAGAAGAAAATCAACCTGCAAGAAAAAGAGTCTAGAATAACAGACTGAGACTGGGCAAAGAACCAGAGGTTTCTTTGGAATTTTTCTAAAGGGAAACATCACACAAGATGGACAGGGGTGCCTGCCAATTCCCCTGCCACTTCAGCAGTTCCCGTGAGCCTGCCTTCATAGAAGGGGTCTGAGGTTCTTGACACTTACGTGCCTTAAACAATGTTGATGTATCTCTATTACAAAACCATCCCCTAGACTGGTCCACCAAGATGGGGGAAAAAATTTTTGTAATCATGCAAAATTTCGAGGTCACGTGACAATCACAAAGCTTCCTGAATTGAAGATATGGGTTTACTTTATGGCCAGATGTGGGTAATTATTTGAGAAAAAAAAAAAAGTGTCTGAGCCTACACGTGCAGAAGACACTTGCTTCTCATTCCACAGATTCTTTTTTTTTTTTTTTTTTTAATATTTATTTATTTGGTTGCAGCAGGTCTTAGTTGTGGCAGGCAGGCTCCTTAGTTGCAGCTCCCGGGCTCCTTAGTCGTGGCGTGTGAACTCTTAGTTGCGGTATGCACGTGGGATCTGGTTCCCTGACCAGGGATTGAACCCAAGCCTGCTGCACTGGGAGTGCGGAGTCTTATCCACTGCACCACCAGGGAAGTCCCCTACAGATTCTTGATGTAAAACTAACAGCAGGTCCTTTTGTGGGAGCATAGATTTTGAAAAGCTTCCTTCCTCTGCCCACAATGATCAGGCAACTCTTCTCCTGTGGCTTCCTCTTCCACCCACTCCTCCTGGAAGGAGTTGAGTCTAAAAGGACTCAGATGACAGATGGAATGAACAGTTGTGTGTCTTTACAGAGCTTTCGCGCTGCTTCTTGTTTAGCAGTCCTTACAATCCTATGTGTGAGACTGGACAGGTTACCCCTGTGGTACCCCAGGAGTATAAGGGTATTTGGTGATGTTCGGTGCTTGCCTAAGAACCGAGGCTATTTACACGAGGGTCTCCACAGCAGAGCCGATTCCCCAGTTCTACCTCCATCAGATCTCTCATGAAAGACAAAGGGAAGAGAAGTTGTGCCTCTCACCAGAGGGCTCTGTGGTAGCTGTGCCTGTGATCTGCCCAGCACGTTTTCCTTTGTCCCTTGGCCATCGGTCATTAGTGAACGTTCCAGGTGCATCTGTCCATACAACTATTTTTTGCTTAAGCTGGTCTGAATCGGGTCTCTGTCTCTCATAAGCAAAGGAAGCCTAACACCAAATGCATTAATGACCAACAGCTTTGCCTTGCCCCGGTCATCCTTTTGAGGTTCCTGTCATAGACCCCAGGGTTGCTTTGCTCCTGTTTGGGCAGCAAAGTTTCAGATATTTTAAAGGATATTATGGAAGTAGGGGGAAATACAATACTATTCAATCTTGTGCCCTGAGAATTCCAGGCAGTGTTAAGTTCGGAAGATCCCTACTAGTAACGTTAAGAAAAAACACTAAGCAGATGACAGAGTGGAAACTGACTGCCAAAAATTCTCTCCTTTTCTATCTCTACTGGAGGCAATCTGACAAAATTTATTAATTTTGACTTCCAGCTAATAACGTATCAGGAGATACACTCCCTGATGAACTGTTTCATTTGGCACAGAAGGCCATCGATGTTCAGAGGGCATGAGACACTGTTAAATTAACGCTTGTGCTCTGCTGGTAGGACAAGAAAGTTGTGTTTCTTGGACTAATCTCATCAAATAAATTCTCTTGGCTATAAGTACTCAGGCCTTCAGGGACAGACAAAAGTAAACAATGAGATTATCTTGATCTATTCACACTCTACAGTGAATTGTTCTGTATAAAATTTCCCTTCTCCAGCTCTCCACTTGAATCTTGGCTGTGCTATTAAGAGAAATGAACCATGCTGTCTATTATTTATTTCTCAAATTATCCTCAGTTACTCTAAGATTGATCAATATAAATGAAATCATTAAGGGGCCAACATATTAAAAAAGCAATATCCAAAACAGTTGGATTATAGGATTCTGTTGTCAGATTTACAGCCCAGAGGAGAGAATCCCCCCTCTCCCTACTAGCACTTCTATAAAAACAACTACTCCAAAGAGGATAAAAAGGAATGGGACCAGCCCCAATTTTGGAGAACCTGGTAGCTGAAAGAATAAGGATTAGGTCCATATAATGATGCTTCTAACAATGATAGCAAAGAAGCATAACTGCTATTACCACTTTTGAAGGCTTATTGCTACTGTTTTTTTTTTTTTGGGGGGGTGATCAAAATTTTATTTTATTTATTTATTTTTTTAAATTGAAATTAGTTGATTTACAATGTTGTGTTAGTTTCAGGTGTACAGCAAAGTGATTCATATATATATATATTATATATATTAGTGTGTATCTGTATTGTTCTAAAGCAGAGAATTACAAACTATGGCCCAAGACCTGTTTCTGTCAATAAAGTTTTATTAGAACACAGTCACACCCATTCATTCATTTCCATATTGCCTGTGGCCACTTTGGCTCTTGAGTATTGCCACAGAGACCTATAATCTACAAAACCCCCAAACATTTACTCTCTGACGCTTTATAGAAAAAAGTTTGCTGAACCTGGTCTAAATGCTCTTCTAGCATTTTCTTACACAACCCTCAACAGACCATGAGGTAGGTTAATGCTATTTCCATTCCCACTTTACAGATGAAGAAAAAGGCCCAGAGAGGATTAAGTAACTTCTTCAGGTAAAGCGGAGCTCCATCCACTTCTATTTGTAAAACTTACATTCTTAATGAATCCGAAGTGCTGTCTCCCTAATGCAAATAATACTATTGTCCTCCACTAGCACCCTCTAGAATGTGTAAAATCTGCTGCCCAGGCAAGAAAAAGTAGCCTTTGGCACAAGGCTCTAAAGAGTAGATTGAGGGGGTGGGTGCAGGAGGAATTAGAGAGAAGGAGAAGGCCCTTTTGTATCATGCATTACATAAATATCAGTCAGCAGTCAATGATGTCACCACAAAATTAAAATTTCTCTGCTCAAATGTACTCTCTCCCTTCTCCTCCGAACCTCTGATGATCTGGAGTAATTTAGGAAAAATTCAAGGATTTCCCTTATGTTCTATGCCATAGAACAATACAAAGACACGGCAAAAAGGAAAAAAAAAAAAAAAAAAACCTTGTTAATAGAGAACTTGGCCATTCAGAACTTGGAGGAACTCTGTGGGAAAAGTCACATGTCAGGTCATTCTCTTCATCTGGGACTATAAAACCAAGAGCACATCAAGACCAGCCACAGACATCCTGGCTGTTTGAAGAAATCAGTCATTTTCATAATGGCTGGAGAATGACGGAGATTCATGTAGATTAGCTCCGATCATCACCACACCTACAGCATGGCTATAACCCTTCCTATATACAGGTGAGGAGACCCACCCAAGCAACAGACCTGATGAGGGGTAAAGGACATGGTCTCCCTCTGTGGCCCCTGTTTGGCTCCCGACACCATTGCCCTTCCATTCTAGCTCTGCATCTGCGCTTTCTTTTCCCATTTTAGCCCTGTCCCCATCCCTTGAGTTTGCCAAATGCCCTTGGCTTCTCGGATTTGACCCCTGGAGACAGCCCTCTTTAAGGGCTGGCCCACGCTCAGACCTCCACTGTCTCCTCTACCCACCAAATGGAAGAGGATGCCTTGCATTTCTCTACCCCTGAGGCCCATGCTTTGCACAAGACTCTGCCCACTCAGCATTTGGACTGTCGCTTTACCTAAGAGGATGCCCTGGCAAAGGCTCTGGTTCCTTCTCAGCCTGGGTCCTGGCAAATACCATTTTAGTCCCTGTAACATGAATATATTTCATTGGGGGATTTGAGGACCTCCACTGTACATATATATTACCCATTATTGAGGAGAGGTGGTGGAGGAAAGTAGGGAAAAACCCTACTCTTTTGGGAGTTAGATACTTGTGGACCTATATCACCTCTGACCCCATCTAGGTGTGGCCAAAGTCCTTTCATCCTGTAGGCCTTCATGCACTCATTCACCCAATGAGTGCATTAAAGTGTCTAGTCTGTGACATTGTTGTAAGTAATAGAGGCAATAAAAGTGAGCAGCTTCCAGACTCCCCACCAACGGGGCCACTGCGTGATAAACGGCGGCGTCACACACCCACTCAGGGTCATCACGGCACAGGCTCCTGCCCACCAGATTTTTGTCCCCAGAGCTCTGTGCCCACAGCTACCTCTCTAAAACTCTTCATTCTGATCAGTCTAGTTTGTGTTCACCCCACGGCTCTCTAGTCCATTTCTACTCAAAGTGTGGTGCCTGGACAAGTAACATGGCCCTCACTCAGGAGCCCGTGAGAAAAGCAGAATTTCAGACCCTTCCCCAGACCTAGTGAATCAGAATCTGTATTATAACTGTTCCCGGTGATTCTTGTACATAATAAAATTCGAGCAGCACTGTTCTGTTTTGCTCTTCCCCTGTAATTATCATCTGTAAATTTTCTCCCACAATACATCTTATCTGATGGATTAGATTCCTATTGCTGCTGTAACAAATGATCACAAATTCGGTGGCTTGGAACAACACCAATTTATTCTCTTGAGCTTCCGCAGGCTGGAAGTCCACAAGCCGCTTCCTGGGCTGAAACCAAAGTATCGGCAGGGCCATGCTCCCTCCGGAGGCTCTCAGGTAGAATCTGTTCTGTTGCTTTTTCCAGCTTCTAGAACTGATTCCTTGGCTTGTGGCTTCCTTCTCCATCTTCAAAACCTTCAGCAGCAACTTGCTTCAGCCTTTATATTGCCTTGTATCTCTCCCTCTGCTGCCTCTTTATAAGGACATATGTGATTGCATTTAAGACCCAGCCAGACAATCCAGGATTCCCTGGATTATAATTTGAAGATTCTTCACTTACTCACATATGCAAAGTTCCTTTTGCCATATAAGGTGGTATTCACAGGTTGCAGGGGGTTAGGACATGGATATTTTGGAGGCCCACAATACTTTCTATCATACCTGGGTCTCTCTTTTTTTGGCACTTAGTAGGTCTTCAGTAAAGGTTGGTTGACATTTTTGTTCGTTTAGTGGATGTCATAATTAGTAGATGCCTGCCTGGAGATGCGTTCAGGGAGACAGGCAACTAAATAAATCGACTATAATTTATCATAACTGAGTATTTATGAACATATCCCTCTGGTTCATATGTTTTCGATGGAAGAGGTAATTAACCTTGAAGGGTTCACAAAAGAGGTGAATGAGTCCTGAAAAATGAATAGAAATTCAGCAGGTGATCGAGCAGAGGAAAAAAGCATGGAGACAAAACAACAAAGCCTATTTACGGAGCTGTAAGTATTGGGGGAACTAGAGCGTAAGTATAAAGCCAGAATCAGAAGATGAAGCGAAGGCTGCTGGTAAGGATCACATCAGGAAGGGTTTCGAATCATCTCACCAAGGAAACCAGTGTCTGTCCTGTAGAGAGCAGGCAATTATTACAGAGTTAAAATCAGGAGACGGAGAAGATCAGGGCATCGTTGAAGAAAGATCATTCTGGTGACAGTGTAGAGGCTCTTTTGCAAAAGCTCGGCACAATTAAATTAACTTCTCAGTTCACGGCAGGTGTTTGAATACGTCTCTGCTCACCGTCCCTGCTATGCACCACCACGCTTGTCAACACACAATTAAAGTGACGGAGAAACAGCAGCACAGAGACAACGTAATATAATGGAACGCGTGCCGACTCGACCACTGGGAGTTTCTCACGGGCTCAACCCTCATCCCTGACTCCTCCTAACCTCTTCCTGCCTCACACCACTCAACTGTGCCCGGGGCTCAGTGACCCGCTTGACGCCAGCAAACGTCTGTCCCTCCTACTAGTTACATGAAGGATCAAAAGTGCTGAGTCCCTCTGTGAACATCAGTTCTTATTTCCCATTCTTTTTTTTTTTTTTTTTTTTTTTTTGTGGTGTGCGGGCCTCTCACTGTTGTGGCCTCTCCCGTTGCGGAGCACAGGCTCCGGACGCGCAGGCTCAGCGGCCACGTCTCATGGGCCCAGCCGCTCTGCGGCACGTGGGATCTTCCCGGACCTGCATCGGCAGGCGGATTCTCAACCACTGCGCCACCAGGGAAGCCCCTTATTTCCCATTCTTAAAAAGCTCACTTTGCAAAGAAGCTGGAAAAATTCAAAGCCTTTAGCTTTGTCCTTTCACAAAGAAAGCAAATAGGAAAGTCATGGTGTTCCCTGTTTTTTTTAAAAAAAAGGGTCTGACACAACAGGGCATTTTGCCAAAAAAAAAATCCTGTTTCTTTCCAAAAAAGGAAATGAAGCTGTCTGGTCACCTCGTTGACATGTGCCCTGCGAGGAGGGCTTGTCTCTCCCAGGGCCGCTGGGGGTGTCAGTGCTGGGCCCTGGATGCCCTTTCCCGCCACCACTCACTCAGGAAAGACGGGATATTAGATACAAAGTGCTCCTGGGCTGGGAAGGTTTGTCCCTCTATTCACGCGACTTCTGTCTGCTCTCAGCTCTCCACGTGACCCCTGAGTCTTGAACACTAGGGGACAAAGTGGCAGAAGATGTGTGTGGCAGGTGGCTGTGAATTGAGAAATATCAAAGTCCAATATCAGAAGGGAGATCTCTCCAGAATCTTGAAGAACGGGCCGCGGATGGACATACGCCAGAAAGTCTGCCGATAGAGCCGGACGAGATCGGCGTGCACAGGAAGCACCGAACGAGACGCTGCTGCGATTGTGCCCCATGCTGTCCTCTCGCCGCCAGCCTCGTCCACTGTAGCGTCCTTCCCCCAGAGTGTTGGCGCCACGCAGACAGCTCACCCAAATCCTGGCCATCCTTTTTTTTTTTTTAACAATTAAATCCACAATTTTATACATTTATAAAAAATATGGAGCGCTTCACGAATTTGCGTGTCATCCTTGCGCAGGGGCCATGCTAATCTCTGTATCATTCCAATTTTAGTATATGTGCTGCCGAAGTGAGCACCTGGCCATCCTTCAATGCTGCCTCACCTCTGACGGCACTAACATTTGATCTTTCTCTTTTTCCCTTTTTTCCTTTCTCTCTCTCTCTCTCTCTGTACTCACTTCTCTCTCTTTTGTTCCCGTAGTACTTTTCCGGTACTTTAACTCAATTCAACAGAAACATAGGTTCCAAGATTGTAACACACTAAATTCCTTAATAAACATAATTGTGTAAGAAAAAGAGTGTGGATGCAAATCTCACTCTGCCTCTTACCAGCTTTGTAAGCAAATCCCTTCAGTGCCATTCCGCATAGGCCCTGATGGGATAAAACCTGGGATCTGGGGCCACGATACTGGGTTTGAATCCTGCTTTTAGGAGTAACAACACATAGCATGTGGTGCATGTGGGCAAGACACCCATTAAGTCTCAGCATCCGCATCTGGAAGTGGAGGAAATGCTAGCACCTGCTTCCCAGTGTAGCTTTGAGGATGGGCACGTTTGCAGGACGTGTGCGATAACACAGTCGCCATCCCACGGCTTCCCTGGTGGCACAGTGCTTGGGAGTCTGCCTGCTCATGCAGGGGACATGGGTTCAAGCCCTAGCCTGGGAAGATCCCACAGGCCATGGAGCCACTAAGCCCATGCGCCATGGCTGCTGAGCCCACGTGCCACAACTACTGAAGCCCGCGCGCCTACAGCCCATGCTCTGCAACAAGAGAAGCCACCGCAATGAGAAGCCCGCGCACCGCAAGGAGAAGCCCGCGCACCGCAAGGAAGAGTAGCCCCCGCTCGCCGCAGCTAGAGAAAGCCCGCGTGCGGCAACGAAGACCCAATGCAGCCCCAAATAAAATAATTAATTAATAAAATAAAATAAAATAAAAGGTATAAGATGAATGACATTTAAGAACAACAACAACAAAAGCGCCATCCGAGGCTGTTTCAGCATCAGACTGTTGTGAGGGTGGAAGGAGAGGTGGTGTGGGAGGTCCCTAGGGCTGCCCGTGCACTAGGAGTGGCTTATACCTGCTCTCCCTGTCCTGCGCTGGGGAAAAGGGAAACCCTCATGCTTTCTTGTCCATTCTTGAGGGCTCTCTCTGTGCCTTACAATGTGCTTTGTGCATAGCAGCCTCCTGGCTAGTATTTGTGAGGAGCAGGTAAACCAAGATCAGGCCAGCTCTAGTCTCCCAATGTGGGTTCCAGGAGGGGAGAAGATACCACAAAGAGTCAACCAGTAGCTCGTTGAGGAATGTTCAGGAGATGTGAGGGTGGGGCACTACAACCAGAGTTTGGCAGACGTTCCCTTCCCATCTCCCTGAATTCATTCATTCATTCATTCATTCATTCACTAGTGAATGCGGCTACTCTTTCCTTCTCTGAGTTTACTAAACCCAAGGAGAAAATGCGTCTTCAGCATCTCCCTCTGAAACATCAACTTGGCCAGACGTGAAGGCCTTCACTCCAGCAATCCAAAAAACCAAAGTCACGAGGACGGACTGCTCTCGCCAGGCAGACTGCAGAGCGCCGAGCAGGGCCAGAGCTGACGTGGCATTTTCTCTGCACACGACGCAGCCAGGCCCGTGGTCCTGTGGAAAAACACGGGGCACAGGGCCAGGCGCCTGCCCTCTGGTCCCAGATTTTCACCCACTTGCTGTGTGCCCGTGGGTGAGTCACTTGACCCCTTCGGGTGGAGAACGACATGCGTGCTGCTTTATATGTAAATACGGCACTACTATGAACAGAGGCCCCACTCTCAGCCCGGTCCTTTGCATTCCTGGTCTCGTTTCATCTTCACAACAACCCTGTGTGGTTGGAATTCCAACTACAGTTGGTCTGACTCCAGACACTAGGCTTTTCAGCCCTGAGTGTTTCGTAAAAGCCAGTCGGCTTGTGTACCATCTCTGTCGCTTTTGCCACCGCCGTGTCCAACTTCTACTATTATTTTCAAACTGAAATACACTTATCTTAAAGGGAAAATATATTTCTCTGCTGTGGAAGGAAAACCAATATCACTTGCTGCTGAGAGAAGATAAACTCAAAGTGAGAAACAAAACAATGGTATAAAATTCCAGCCAGGGGCTTCCCTGGTGGCGCAGCGGTTGGGAGTCCGCCTGCCGATGCGGGGGACGCGGGTTCGTGCCCCGGTCCGGGAAGATCCCACGTGCCGCGGAGCGGCTGGGCCCGTGAGCCACGGCCGCTGAGCCTGTGCGTCCGGAGCCTGTGCTCCGCGGCGGGAGAGGCCGCAACGATGAGAGGCCCGCGAACCGCAAAAATAAATAAATAAATAAATAATAAAAAAATTCCAGCCAGAAAGCAGTGTTTACTAGTCTGAGTCCAGGGCTCGTCAGAAAACAGAGGACAGCCTCAAATGGGGAAACTGGGGAGAGTTTAATGGGGAAACTGTTAAAAAAAAAAAGATGTGCGCAGGGCTAAGGGAAACTAACAAGGGGCTGGAAAGAGTTGAGAGCAATTACCCCCTAGGGTGGGCTTCATAGATTTAGCCAATAAAAATACAAGATGTCCAGTTAAATTTTCAGAAAACAACAAACAAGTTTTTAATAGAATTCTGCCTCGGGCATATTTTGTATCTACTTTGCACTAAGATTATTTGTTGTTCTCTGCAATTCAAATTTAAGTGGACATCCTGTATTTTTCTGGCAACACTCCTCTAGGAGGGAAAGAACAGGAGAAGTGGTTACTGGAACACACAGGGAGAGCGAGATCTGTAAAAGAAGGGCTGCCTGGGGAGAGCTGTGGCCTTGGTCAGAGGAGCGTGACCCAATGCGGCAGGGAAGGGGCTGGGGGAGAGGAAGGCCCGGAGCTGTCTCTCCTCCTCCAGGCTTCCCAGCGCCTGCTGGTGTTTTCCATTATTAGAAACGAATAGTCAAGTAAGCCCATTCCAACGGTTTCCAAGAAGATCAGCCTGCCAGGGCACAGAACTTGGTAGGAAAAAAAAAAAAAGGAGAGTGGGTGTGGAGGGCAAATAGAAGATACTAGCACACCTCCAGCTATTTGAACCCAGAGTCTAATCTCTTTATTGTTAAAAGATTAGCAAGTGTTAGAAAAGTATCAAATACTTCTGCCACCCCACCCCCTACTTTCTACTTAACTTGGTCAAAAGGTCTGGAAAAAAATGGGAAAATGGAAAAAAAATCCCTTTCTCATGAAGTGCGTTATTTAGTGTCATGGCAACGGGCCACCTAAAATTACCTTGTGTGTGTCCTACACCTCCGGAAACCTTGCTGTAGGTAAACAACCACTAGGGTCAAGTGAGGGAGGCACCCACCTCAGATGCACAATTTCAGGGGATGACAAAAAAGTAATCAAGGTAAATACTATTCTAACGCATGCTCTCTAGAAATCACAGTGAACACAAAAATCCATGATAACCAAAGTGTCAGCATTTTAATAAAGACCAGATCCACCCCTGCCTTTGCAAAACTCAGCCTCGCTTGCCCCACCCCAATCCGGGATTTGTAGGTGGGTGGGGTAGTCCCGGTGCTTTTCACATCTAGAGAGCCCTCTCATTCCCAAGACATTATTAAGCATCTTATTTGACGTTCCCAGCCAATCCACGAGGGATCCAGGAAAAAAGTCATTCTCGTTTTACAGTCAGAGTGGTGGTTTTAGTCTGAGAGACCTGGGTTCGAGGCCTGCATCTGCTGTTTAGAAGGGTGTAATGTAGTACAACCTGCAAATCCACCTTCCTGGCGCCTCCAGGCCTTCACCTGCCCCACTGCCTCTGCACTGTCCCCCCACTGCAGACCCTACCCTGTACCCACTGAAAGGCACTTAAGAACTTAGAAAGAGAACGTCTCTGTTTTTGACTCTTCAGTTCCTGAACTCATGAGGTTTAAACTCATTCACTGTCATTCACCAGAAAAGGTTCCTACTGGTTGACTTATTTCCTTTCTTATTCATGAAAAAAGTTGAGGGAAGGTCCTGAGGGTCAAAACAGTCATTTTCCACCATATGCTCAGAGAAGGGAGAAAAAGGGGGGAAGGGAAAAGGCAACTTTTCAGACAGAAGCAAAGAGAAAACAGCCCCAAAGACTGAGCAAAGGGCTTTCTGAGTTCCAAGCACCCTCCTTGTTCAGCTTCCCCATCTGCCCTTGGCGTCCTTCCAAACACCGCCTCACTTTTTCAAGGTCACTGTTAGAGGTTTTCTTTTACTATGAAACCGCTTTCATAGTGAATCTAGTTAATTCACTTATAGCTCTTCTTGGAGTTTTCAGTGCTTCTCCGTTCCGGGGTGAATTTTCTCCGCTCCCGACCAACAGGCGAAATTGAATTATGTAATTCACAAAATATGCCAAATAAGTCCATTACTGCTTCATCTGCTTATTCAGGATCACTCCCCAAGATGTACAGATCTACTGTACAGACTCTAAAGCATATACTACTTGAACTGCTCTGTACTTCTTGAGCTTTGAAGAGTGCAACAAAACACACCAAAGTGTATTTTTTCACTCTCTGAGAGACTGGTTTCTGTGATCATGAACTAATTGTGGGTTCAGTTACTGAGAAGTGTTACTCTTTAGAGAAGATGGTCTGGGGATTTGCAAGTCGGACATAGTCTACAAATTCCAGCCTTATTTCTTGTGCGGTCCTGGGCAAGAAACTTAGTCTCTTTGGATCTGATACATTTGGAATTTATAAAGTGGGAATAATATCTTCCTGCCAGGAGTTCTGTAAGAATCAAATAACATAGAATATATGAAAGGGGAATGAATTTAGCTTCCATATACAGGTGTAAGAAATGTCACGTTCGTTTCTCTGAATGAAATTTGACCTACTAACAGCCTTCTGCATCTCAGCTATAAAGAAGTAAGTAAATAGGGCTTCCCTGGCGGCGCAGTGGTTGAGAGTCCGCCTGCCGATGCAGGGGACGTGGGTTCGTGCCCCGGTCCGGGAAGATCCCACGTGCCGCGGAGCGGCTGGGCCCGTGAGCCGTGGCCGCGGAGCCTGTGCTCCGCAACGGGAGAGGCCACAGCGGTGAGAGGCCCGCGTACCGCAAAAAAAAAAAAAAAAAAAAAAAAAGAGTTTAGTAGTCAGTATTTTAAAACTAGAGAAGAATAGTAATCTTCAAAAAAAAAGTATAAAGCTTGATATATATTATTCTAAGGGTCTGTGAGTGAATAAGCTTTTAAATACCTTTCAGACTATTAAATATATCGTTATATTAAATACATCTCTGTATATTTTCCAAATTAGTATTGGCAATGGTGCTTTTCCAAAATGTCAAACTGCTGCTAATTACAGGGCTTTTATTTAAATGTTTTCTAAATAACGTCTTAATTAACAGCAACAAAAAAAAACCCAAAAAGCAAAAAATCAGGAAAAAATAAACCGTGGTATTTACACACAATGGATTACTAGGCAGCTGTAAAAAGAAATAAGGAAGATCCCTATGAACTGCTTACAGAGTGGTTTCCAGGAGAGATTAAGGGCAAAGAGAAAAGTGCAAAAAGGCATATATAGAATGCCACCTTCTGTGTCAGAAGAGGGAAAAAAAGAAAATGTACATAAATATGTGCTAATCTACCTCAAAAAGAAACACAAAGGATAACCCAT
Source organism: Kogia breviceps (assembly GCF_026419965.1). Taxonomy (NCBI): domain Eukaryota; kingdom Metazoa; phylum Chordata; class Mammalia; order Artiodactyla; family Physeteridae; genus Kogia; species Kogia breviceps. The sequence goes on from NC_081327.1 coordinate 48,577,074, forward strand.
AAAACGATGAACTTGGTTACCTTTAAGGAGCAGGCAGGAGAAACAGGGGGGAAGGGGCGCCGAAAGGAGAAACCCTCGTCTGAGTATACCATCCTGTATTGTTCTGACTTCCGGAAGCACGTTAATGCTCCCCATATTCAAAGAAAATCAAGTTAAATCAACACGGATGGGCAAGGAAGAGCGAGCAGCGAGACCCAAGGTTAAACGCCCTGACGTCAGTCGGTCACTTACACGCTTAGGGTCAACGTGAGGTGAGGTGTGACATGTGCCCAACAGTCCTTTCTCTGGGGTTTGAGTCACGCCATCCAACCCATACCAGCCCTAGGGCCAATGGCTCCCCTCGTTCTTCAATCTGGCCCAGCAACTGAGTAGAGATGGGACTTCTCATCCCAGCATTTGCGGCTATGCTTTAGCATCACCTATTTTGCAATTAAAAAGATTAAAAAATACTCTTCCCCTTTGGAAATTCTCTCTGTCCCTTCCCTCCACTGCCCTTGATATCTCTAATCCTTTGGGTCTCCCCACCCACTTCCCGTTCATTCACTCATTCATTCATTGCGTTTCTCCCGGGCCGGCTCTCCGGGCATGAGCACGTGGGATCTTCTTGGACCCGGCTGGTGAAGGAGCTCCAGGGCATCTGGGCTCTACACCGCCACGCGCAGCCTCTCCTTTGTGCTGCCCCAGAGGAGGCTGCCTCTTTCTGCACCCGGTGTCCTGTCACCAAGCACTATCTACTCTCTTAGACTTGGTGTACTCTCTGCCCCAGGAAGTGGGGCAACAGGAGAAGTAATCCCACCTCGAGGGTAAATAGTTGTTGGGTGTTTCAAATCTGAGAGACTAAAATCTTGCCTCCGAGTTTTTTCCTCTGAAAAGGAACGTTGGTCTCTCAAAGCCAATTTGAGGACAGAATTCTGGGAAATGAAACGCAGGTGTAAGAGTCCTCGGGAAGACCCTTTGGGATCTGGGTGCCAGCGGGTGTGATGAACGGATGTGGATTTTGGAACCAGGCAACCTGGGCTGAACCCAGGGTTTCCAATTTCTAGTGGCGTACACCTCAGTTTCTTGTAAATGGGAGTAAAATGAAAATAAAAGCACTTTCTACCTCACAAGATATTGTGGCAATTAATGAAATGATGTATATAAAAACATTGAACACCACGTAGCTATTCATTTACTTATTAAAAATTCCTTCTCCCGTCAAAAGAGCTGGAAGGGAAGATGTATGCTATATATTTTTTCTTAAAACAAGTCATTTAAAAATGTTTAAGTATAAAAGCAATATATGTTAATTGTAGAAAAGTTAGAAAGTACAGATATGCATAAAGAATAAAAATTCCAGCATATTCATAAAATTATCAACCAGAGATTATCATCATTAAGAACTTCCTTGATATTTCCACATCTTCTTAATATCAAGTACATATGTATATGCATAGACATCACTCATCTGGATGCTTCTTCAACCTGCTTAAAATATTCTTCCATTGATAGTATTTTCCAGAGTCCCATGGTTTTCAATTGTATGGCTATGGGAGAGAATCTCTTATCGTGACTCTGGGAGAAGTTGAGATTTCCAGGTTTGTGGTATTATAATTAATGCTGCAGTGAAAATGCTTAGAGCGGAAATACTTGCATATGTCTAATAATTTTCTTAAAATATCTTTCTAAAAAGGGAATTGCTGAATCAAAAGTTTACATCTTCTAAAGGCTTTTGTTTCACATGCACTAATTCTCCTCTCAAGTGTTTGTGCCACTTTACACCCCCCAAAACCCTCCTTGTGGATCCTTTGCCTTATACCTAAACTGACACTGGCTTGTGGCATTCAAAGACACACACACACACACACACACGCTTCTCACACACTTTTCATATTTACTGGCAAAAGAAAAGAAGTCAGCATTTAAATTTGTATTTAAATTAAACGCTCCCAGCTTACTGATTGGAACAATCTTAAATAAATCACTGCCCTGTCTAGATTGTCTGTCTTGGGCCTTTTCCGCGAATAGGGACGGCCTTCTCACTTGAGCTGTGTTTATCTGAAAAATGACTTTCATTTCTGAGCATATGCCTTTCCATGAAATCCCAAGTTAATACCCAGATGCCCCAAAACACAGATGGAAAAATCTTGGATAGATTATGCAGCCCATCTGTTTCCAGTACTCTTCTTAGGGGAATAATTTTATTTTTACATAATTAGAGAAAGTTGGTAAAGTAGATTTACCTGGGACCCTAGAATGTTTTAGCAAAAATAATAAATCCTTCATTTTCCCCCCAGAGAAGTTCTGGTGTGTTAACTGACGTCATCCAAAGCTGCTGCTAAGGGGTCTTCATTAGTAGATTTCCTTTGAGTTTCATTTCCAGGGCAAAGACCTTGGAAAGCCAAGTTACCCTTGAATGTTTCCCTTAAGCACTTTTTCCTCTAGAACATTCAGTATTCTTATAAATACTTTGGTCTGTCTTTGTTTTATACCATGGTTCTTTCTTCAAACCATAGCTGAATTTTCCTGGGCTTCAAAACACCTTTTCTTAGACCCTCTTCCCATACCAAGTGGCATTCTTCTCTGCTCTACCCTAGAAATTGCACTTCTCCAAAAATCAAGAGCTAAATGGCTCCTGCTCACTCAATGCCCCAACCTATTCATGTTTAAGAGCTTAAAACCTAATATAAAGTGTTTCCTTCCCCCGCCCCAACCCCGCTTGACACCTCTTTCCCCTCCTTTAGTTAATGCCTATAATTACCCACAAAGAAAGAAATAAGACATAACCCTTGCTTTCCAGGATGAGAGGTAGTAACAGGTACAGAATTAAGACTACCTTGCCCTCAGTGACTACTGAGCACTTCCCATTTCTCTATTTTGGGAACTTTAAAACATTTTTAAAAAATTCAACCACTTTGGGCTTCCCTGGTGGCGCAGTGGTTGAGAGTCCGCCTGCCGATGCAGGGGACACGGGTTCGTGCCCCGGTCCAGGAGGATCCCACATGCTGCAGAGCGGCTAGGGCTGTGAGCCATGGCCACTGAGCCTGCGCGTCCGGAGCCTGTGCTCCGCAACGGGAGAGGCCACGACAATGAGAGGCCCGCATACCGCAAAAAAAAAAAAAAAAAAAAAAAAAAATCAACCACTTTGATAATCTTTTGGGATAACTTTTAGTGGACGGTGACCAGCTCACCTAGTTTTTCTTTAGCCTCTTTAAATGTGACATACTAATAAGAAAAGAAAAAAAAAAAACTGTAGTGGACACTAGTCACCTTTTTTTGGCTACACAGAGTCTGAACTTTCTTCCTATGTCTGGGGAATACCCAAGCCTTGAACCTTGGAGGTAGGCAAACCCTGAATCCCACTCTAGAACCTGATGACACCAGATGTCTGCTTTGCCAGCTTCCTTCCCAATGAGGGTGCAGGCTCACGGTCCAAGCTCCACGAATCAGATTCACACCCAAACTGGGCTTTGAAGCAAGGTAGCGGAGAATTGATTGAGGATGGCTGGCTGGAGCAGTGGCAGTAAAGTCAAGATTGTAGCAGCAACAGGGTGATGGAGAAGCAGTGGCACCCGATGGCTGCTGCTGCTGCTGGTGGCGGCACAAGCAAAGGGGTCCCGTATTTACCGGAAATGGCAAGAGTGGTGTCCTCACGAGACAGCTTCCGTGGCCTGATTTCAGCGGGGGTCCCGGCTGCTTCCCAACTTCCATGATTCTACAGCCTCCCCAGGGACCCTGTGAGCTGCCCAACACCCTCCAGTTAATTCCTTTCCGTTACATGCTAACTCAGTTTCAAGTAATAACCTTGACTGATGAAAGGACAATACAAAATAATGCACTTATGTCCTGTGAAGACCAGATGACCTCATAGCTGCAGGGCTGACTTTTTGTAGCAGCTGGAATTTAGAAAAGTTGGGGGGAAATCTAGTTATCACAAGATGTAACTGGAACTCTGGATTCAAAACAACATGCTCCTTGGAAGTCGGGATCACGCCTGCATTACAAAGCTTGACTTTATCTGACCAAACCACACCACCCATCACACAGAGTTATTATTGTAATTTTGATTTATATGGCTTTTTACTGCTTAAAGATATAATATGTAAGCATGTTTGGCTTTTATGTAGTTGGTTATAAGAGCTATAAGCATAAGGATATTATAGTTGGCTTGCATTCATGTAAGTGGTAGGATAACAATAATAATTTAAATGAATATGCTACAGCAGCTGCCAGGACTGCCCACCCCTCTGCCCTTGACACTTAGCTCTGCACTCCTAAAGCTGCCAGCAGCGAACACCTGCTACTCCCTGCCTGAGGGCTTTTGCTGTGGGAGCCTGCTTGGCCTGAAGGCAGGGCAGGTCAGCAGTTCTGAAAAGTTAATGCTTCTGAAAGCAGCTCTGCACAAATTACAGAAGGGGAATTCCTGGTGGATAAATACCCTAGCTTCATCAGTGACCACCTGGAATAACTCAAAAGCATGTTCTACACTGCCTCCTATAACTCCCCGGTGGGGATGAGCCACCGGTGCCGCTTGATTGAAAATGTACACATTTCCTGTTTGCTCTCAATGCCTAACTCCCCCACTCCATTACCAGTGTTTCCTGGGATCTCCTCCCAAATAAACTGCTTGGATCAAATCCTAGTCTCAGGGTCTGCTTTAGGGGAAACCATAACCAAGACACCTGCACAGCAGCCAGCATCGTGCCTCGACCTGCATTTCAAGTGTGTTAGGGACCCGCAGGGGTTGTATGCATTCACTCATACACCTGCCATACAATTAGATTGATTTCCCAACTCAGTACGCTAAGGAGACAGGGAGTTATTGGAAGAGTGATGGCCACCCAGAGAAGGGGCAGATGTAGCAGGTTTGGTGCAGTTCCTCTGGCCCCCAGAACCCTTAACAAGGGCACAGCTGCTGATGACATCATCTGCACTGCCTGCAAGTTTCGCTTTGCCGCTGCTCGTGTATCTTCAGGTTCACACCATCATTCCAGAAGAACCAGCCCCAACTATCTACACACATTGCTGTTAAAGCGAACGTTGCAAACGCTTGGCTCTCCTGGTTCCCGAAACTCACCATCACCAAAGGCACAAACCTCCTCTCTCGGGATCATGGGGAAAAGGGTCAGGGCCTAGGAGTCCCGCAACAGTATCCCTGCCTCTACCTCTGCAGGATCGCAGAAAGCCCTTTCCCCCTAGTAATTTATCTCTTTGAGAAACCCTGCGGCGCGTCGGGGGAAGGAGGAATGATGTCACACGAGGGCAGCCTGTGTAGTGGGTGACTCAGTGCCTGGAGATGGGGTCAGAGTTGACATTAGCAATAATGTGCTGGGTGTACTATTGGAGACTCCAGGCTTCATTACTTTCATTTACTCTCCGTCCCAACCCCCAGCCATCATTGCTTATCCTGGTCAAAGCATCTACCCCCCTGCACGCACCTCATCCTGCAGCCTGCCTCAATTCCACTGAGGGCATGATTGAATTAGATCCTTAAGATAAAAACAAAGAACCAAAAAACTTTGCTCTTCATAACCAGCTGGATAAACAGGCCCGTGCGATGCCAAAACTCAGAATCAATATCTGAGAGACTCTCTCTATTTGGAAAGGCATTGGTGTATTAGATTAAAGCATGTCCTTCGATTTTTGCCTTAATAAAATATGAACGGTCTCTACAACAAAATTGCCCAGGATGACTCAGTCGCCTCTAAAATCAGCTTCCAATTTATTTAAGTGTATGGAGTGAGACGTGCGGGAAACAGGCTTCTGAACTCATCAAAAGGACCAACAGTTTTCCAGGTCGGAAACATTCCCCCAGCGTGTGTTGTCATTTCAGTAGCTATCATTTCTGATCAATGTCGCCTCTGCAGAGACAGCCCGTGTGCCAGGCCACCGCCAACCTTGATGACTGATGTGACCTCAGCCCCTGAGCATCAATTAGTCCAAGTATCTTCTTTTACCACCTGGAACAAGGACATTTCCAAGGTCACACAGGCGGCAAGTCAAAACCATGGACTTCCTCGCTCGCAGGATCTAAGGATTCCTGGCTTAGAGCAGGATTTCTCAACTTTCGCAATATTGATGGGAGGGGCTGAAGAATTCTTTGTTGCGGCGGCAGTTCTGTGCCTTGTACGATGTTCAGCAGCATCCCTACCCTCCACCCGTCAGATGTCTGTAGCACCACTTGTGACCACCAGAAACGGCTCTAGATGTTGCCAAATGTTCCCAGGGGGCCCAAATCGTCCCTGGCTGAGAACTCCTAGCTTAGAGCAAAAATTGCAAATCGGTGCCATATGGGCTAAATATAGCTCACAGATAGGTTTTGTTCATCCTATGTAATATTTGTCAGGATTTTTTAAATTGGGGAGATTTCACATAAAAATCCAGACTTGGGGCTTCTCTTAAATATTTGGAAGACCTGGCAACACTAAGCACACGTCCGCACATGGCAATGCTAGACTGAAGTTGAGTTTAGAACGGCCATCTGCACCCTGTTTGCCACAGTCTCCACCGCTCCCTATTGTGCCCCCCATCAGACCCACTTTATCCGTTTCGTAATCTTTCTGGGTCCCAGTTTAGTGTTTAAGCCTTCTCAAAACTGTTTGTACTTTTCTGTTCTCTCAAGTACACCTCTCAGCTCACTGAAGGCAGATCGTGCTATTTTCTTTTTCTCTTTCCTCTACAGTGGCTATCCCTGAGCAGCCACTCAGAAACAGTTAACCGTTGATTTGTCTAGAGCATCTTTTCCCAAAAGACATCCTGCAGAATGCTAGTCTTCAAGGGAAAAAGGCTGGAAGTCAATCAGTTTGGGGTGAAGCTGCATTCAGTATCTCCATTTAGAGAATCAAAAGATTTGCATGTCTCTAAAATGACCTACATTAAAGAAAGAGGCTTAACTGCACTACAGAGACACAAGAAAATTTAATCACAGAACTCCCTTTTACCCTAGCATCAACCAATATCCCAAGAAACGACTGTGTTATTGAATAAACTCTGTAAAAGCCTGGATTGGAACACTCTACTTTATGAATTAAACACAGTTATTGAAATATTAAGTGCGATGACAAAGGCAGCTACAAAGCACTAACATACAAAGAGTATTTCTTCTAAGCATAGACATTTATTTGGATTACTTCAAAATTTCCCCCACTAATCTGTAAACTTGGTGTGATTAATATCCATATCTTACAGATTAGAAAATAAAGCAACAGAAAAGGAATTAGCCCAGATTTCACAGCTAGGAAGAATTCAAGCCAGGACTGGAACACAGCCCATCCAATCCCAGAGCCTATGCACCTATTCTCTATCTGCACTGCACTGCCTCCCTAGGACATTGTGCCATGTTGTTTACGTGTCTGTCTCCCTCTCAGGACATGTACCAAGCCTCACCCATGAAGGAAGCAGACAGGAAATTACTGTCCATTCATCAACGGCTTTGTGCGGGAAATCATACTTGGAAGGATTTGGCATGGTATCTCATATAGTTTTCACATCCTGAAAATTAGGTCTTCTGATCCTTATTTAACGTGGGCAACTCTCTCAATCTCTTGGAGCCTAGAAGTCACATAGCTAGTAAACAGGAAACTGGGATATGAACACGTTCTGGAAACGAGGTGTGTGTTCCTCCCACTTTGCTTATTGCCTAGTGGTGGACGGATAGACTGATGGATGGTTGGAAGGATGGATGAAAGATGGATATTATTTCTTGCCCACTTACTTTGTGTAAAGCACCCCACTAAACTCTGTGAAGAAAAGGGTAGGGTGCTTGCTCCTGAAGAGATTTTCCCTATTTACTGGGGTTTGATCCTTCTAATCTCAGAACAGGAAAGGCAAAATGTGCCCTTCTCATAGTGAGATTTTCAGTTCACATCGAGATCTTGTAGCTTCACACAGTCATCACTCTGAGAAAGGCCCAACCATCTGGATATGGGCCAATCGAATAAGGATGGAAACAAAACTCTCAGGGGAATCAGCTCTTAGCCCAAACCAGAGACATCAGGGAAATAAGAGACTGAGTTAGCTGGAGGGTTAATTCATCCTGATTTGTAGTATGATGTTCTCAGCTTGTAAAAAAATGAATGGTTGCGATGGGGTCGGGGAGGGAATTCTCCCCCTTTCGGGTTTATCTTGGACTCCATCTGAGGGGTAAATGCTTTGTTTACTTCTGAACCTAAATTTTCCACCCCTGTCACATTACCATTATTCACAATGATCTATAGCAAAGCACTCTGGGAAAAACACAGCTCTCTGCAGCACGTGAAAGAAGCAGACGGCATCATTGCAGTGATGATGGATACGAGAAATCATATAGCCTCACACTAGGTGGAAAACCCTTGATAAAATTCAGAGGGAGGTAAAAGAAATCACTCAGAAATGATCTTTTAGCATGAACAAGGCTTCAAAAACATAAGCTACTTGATTGAAATTTTTTACTCACTCCTGTGCAGTATATTGTTCTCCTCACTTGGCTGATCATGTGTACCCAATAATACTAACTGATAAGACCATGTCTCCAGGGATGACAGCTACTTACGGATAAAAGAATAAGAGCATGTGAAATGTTTCTAATTGTATTCATACGTGATTGGGCTCATAAAGAGCTAAAGTGGTCTTCAGTGTCTGATGACTAGCATCCTTCGGCTATGGAAAGAGAATTAAGTCTTCTGGTTAACTTTCATTATAAAATGACAGTCAAAGTCCTTTGAAGAGAAAAATTCAAAAGGGTGAAAAACTCTTAAACGAGTTGTTGAGAGAGAAGGACTGAGTCACATGATTGAGATCTTTGGATAATGTTGCACTTTCAGATGTTATGAGGATTAACCTCCATTCTCCATTATATCATTCATTTATTAAAAGCCCTGCAGTGACATCTCTATATACCACATCCCTATTCCCCATCAATTATTGAACCCTGACTCTCACCTCCAGCGTTGTCACTTAACTAAGAAAAAACAGCATTTCCCAGTTTCCTTTGAAGCAGGATATGGCCACGTGACTAGGCTCTGGCCAATAAGAGGTAAGTACATGTAAATATTTTGGTGGTCTCCTCAAGTTTCCTTAAAAAGAAAGATGTGGGGGCTTCCCTGGTGGCGCAGTGGTTGAGAGTCCGCCTGCCGATGCAGAGGATGCAGGTTCGTGCCCCGGCCCGGGAGGAACCCACGTGCCGCGGAGCGGCTGGGCCCGTGAGCCGTGGCCGCTGAGCCTGCGCGCCCGGAGCCTGTGCTCCGCAACGGGAGAGGCCACAACAGTGAGAGGCCCGCGTACCGCAAAAAAACAAACAAACAAAAAAAGGAAAGATGTGGGCCTTTCTCTCCCATCCCACATATCTCGCTCCTGCTACCTGGAACACGGGTGTGAGGGCTGTATCTTGAACCATGAGAATGCAGGTCAATCCTTCATCTAGATGAAGTACAGAGCTGGAAGGAACATTGATCTTGACGACTTCGTGGTGACACCATACCATCCTTAAGTGTATTCGACTTTCTTTAAGCTACTTCTTATTTGGGGGTTTCTGTTATTCATAGCTGCATCTAATACTTTATCATCACTTTCATAGTGAAGCCTCCTCTGACCTTCCAGACAGCACGTTCTATTCCTTCTTTACAGTGCTTACCATACTATGATTTTTTTGGTTTCATATATATAGCAGCGATTGTTTTTGTTCCACGTACACCTTCTTGGAACTCACCACTGCCGTGCACAATGACCCAATGGCTTTAAATCAAGACACCTGCAACTCTTTCAGGATAGCTTGGTCTAACTGCCAATTCCAAACCAATCCACGTACAGGGCAGATCACAAAGGGTAGATGGTTAGCAACCCCCAGAAAGAGCCCTCGACCAACAGGACTGGAGGACAGATGGGAGTTGATGGATACTCCCGCTACCTTGCTTCTTGATTAGAAGACCTCTGAGGTGTGTTCTACACTGTCATCTAGAGTTCTCCAGCAGGATTTAACCTGGGTTAATGGCAGTGATAACCGGCTAGATAATGTACCTTGTACTGACTTCTTTCCCTTCCCTATATCAATTCCACAGACGCCTACTTCCTAGAATCGCCACTCAAATAAGCCATTTGTACTCAAACATTTGAATTAAGCACGATTTGCTTCTGGGGAACCCAACCTAAACCAACATATTTCTCCTTAGTTAGAATGCTAGCTCCACTGGGACTGAGACTGTGTGTCTTAGTCACCATTCTCTCTCCAGTACTCGGCAGTAGTACAAGGTCAGCACTCAAAAGGTGATGAACAGGTATCAGTTCATTTTTTTTTTTTTCCTCTGACACATCTAGAGTTAACCATCTATGACTGGTCCTACGATATAGAGACAGGAAGTTTATTCTACCACCTTCAGGATGGACTGCACACCTATCCAGTACTTCTCTGAAGATAATGCTATATTTGTGTCAATCATGCTTCATTAACCTTTTAAATTACGTCAACCCAAACCATAAGAAATTATAGCATACATCCTTGAATATGAGTTCTTGGATTTTACTGAGACCTTTCAGGGGCCATCAACTACTAACCGTTCTCCATTACTGACCTTCTAAATTTTTCTCCTTCCTCTCAACCTATTCTATGGAATTTCTGAAACATATAACAGCTTATAAAACCATAGGCATTAGGCACAGTGGTTAAAAATCCACATTTGAGAGTCAAATGCCTCCCACTTCAAATCCCAGCTCTGCCACAGGCTCAGTAGGTGACCTTGGGAAAGTTACTCCGTTTCTATTAAATTTTCTCCTGTGTAAAATAAGGATAATAGTACCTATAGCACAGGATTAGTTTTTAGATGAAACAATGTATTATAATAAATGACTCTAACTGTATTGAGGAAAATACAATAGAAGAAATCTCACTGACGGGTATATTTCCAGACATTGACTGTTTGCTCCAGGTAACCTATTTCTCTGGAAAGTTACTGAACCATTCCAAGTTATTTAGAAAGCCATTCTGAAATCATACTAAGATTGTTTCCCATATATTCTTGCTCAAAGATCTCACCTCTTTTGTGTGACACTCCCCTAAGATGGCTAATACCTTGAGCAGCTCCTATTTTGACTGTCTATACTCCTCCCGTGGGGACACACACCTGTTCCCACCTCATATACAAGCTAATAGAGCTGAGTTGTAATACTGCATTTCAACAGCAGTGGCCGCTGTGTGACCCTGCCCTACAATGTAAGATATTTCTCCACTGAAGCTCTAGATGAGCTAATGCCCAGGGAATCAACTTTGTAAATTGAAAATAGATTTATTGCGCTTATTTGGAGAGATGCCTTGACGCATGGCACTTGTCGTATTCCACCAGAGAGGGGGAGATTGGGGAATACTTAATGATCCAAATGGAGGGATATAAGACTCAGAGGAAGGTAAGCCTCCCCAGGCAGCACAGATTGCGGTGTGTTGCCTCTTAGTTGTTGTCACAATCGGCTGCAAACCAATTATCGTCTGGGGTTTGTAAACAGCCAGAAGATTCCCTTGGAGGAAGTAATTATATTCCTTTTAACATACTATAAGGCAAACACTTCCTCTTAAACATGCTGTGTGCTGAGTGCAAAGTAGATTAACTTTCTGTTGCTAACGGAAAACCCTCAGAATCAAGGCAAGGGATCTTAGTGGGACAGAAATATTAGGAGGCCAATAAAGCGGAAAAGAACACCAAAAATGCCACGGGGTATTACCAGTCGGGGGAAGGACTCGTTTGACCCATCCAAATAAACATGCATGGTGACATGTCAAGAGCATCCATCGGGGGTCAGGTGTGTATCACACCACAGTCACTGTGCTCCTTTGAGCAGGATAATTCACCATGTGAAGACTCAGTTTCCTCTTCTGTAAAGTAGGAATAATGATGCTTACCTAATAAGGTTATTTTGAGAATCAAATTACAAAACATACCTAAAGCGTCTAGAAGAGTAGTCACCCCCCAAACAATACCACACCTTGCAGATGTTGTCAGCGCCAAGCCCATATCCCCTTTGAGCTCACCATTCCCTGTCTGAGGAGATGGCTTCTTACTGAGAGCATCCTGACCGGGGCATCTCAGCCCAGGGGCCTGCAGCAGGCTGGAAGTGCCAGGGAGGTAACACTTCCAGGAACAGCCTTTAGATGTTCAATCAGCAGAACACTTAGTTTACAAATACCCATATTTCCTTACTCCTTGGGAGGGATAAGTCTAAGGCTTGTTCCACACTTGTCTCTGGGTTTGAGCCCCATTTGTCCCTGTGGTAACACACCCTACATTGGTTTCTATTGATTCCCTGCTCATTTTCTGACTTCCAGATGGGAGCTTCCTGGGATTACCTCCAAAATAAACCACTGGCACTCAAATTCTTGTTTCAGGGACTTCCCTGGTGGCGCAGTGGTTAAGAATCCGCCTGCCAATGCAGGGGACACAGGTTTGAGCCCTGGTCCGGGAAGATCCCACGTGCCGCAGAGCAGCTAAGCCCGTGCGCCACAGCTACTGAGCCTGCGCTCCAGAGCCCGCGAGCCACAGCTACTGAGCCCGCAGGCTGCAACCACTGAAGCCCGCGCACCTAGAGCCTGTGCTCGGCAACAGGAGAAGCCACCGCAGTGAGAAGCACACACACCGCGACGAAGAGCAGCCCCCGCTCGCCGCAACTAGAGAAAGCCCGCGCACAGCAACAAAGACCAATGCAGCCAAAATTAAATAAATAAATAAATACATGAAAAAAACATTTTTGTTTCAGGGTAGAATCCAGCCTCAACGTTGTATCTCACAATGTCAACAGGCTTAATAATTTGGATGATTGGGTTTACAATAAAATGTTTAATTCACTAGCCTAGCCTTGTCTATTCAACTTCCTTCTAATCTCCTCTCTTGCACCCCACAGCCATTGCCTCAGCTGAGCCTCTTACTTACTGATTGATTTATCGATTTATTGCTTTTTGTCTGTCTAGCCTCTGATCTCCACGCTTCCAGTAGCTGTATCCTCTAAACCATCACCCCCTTACTGCCAAAGTTGATATCCTGAAATGCAGTCTGGTGACGCCATTCCCTTGTTTTTGTTTTTTAAGCCTTCAGTGATGCCCATTGCCTCCATGATGACGTCTTAAATTTTATAACACAGTATGTAGAAATCCTCAAAAGCTGGTGCCTACCAACCTTTCAGCCTAGTCTCCAGTGGCTGCCCAACAGAGCCAATGCTCAGCTCACGTAGAATAAGGCGGTGTCTTCCCCAAAGTCCTATCACCTGTCACCTTTCTATGTGTTTGAAGGTGCCGGAGACCACCCGCCTGAGGAATCTGGCTCCTCTTCAAGGTCTGGCTCAAGCCCCCCGCTCTCTGAGGGCTTCTTCAGCTGTACCCTTCTCTGGGCTCCCACGGTAGCGTCTGCATTCACAAACTCATCCATTCATTCAACAAGCATTCTTCTGAGTATATTCTATTATGTACCAATCATGTGTTAACCTCCCGGGGAAACCATGCTGGATACATGCAGAAATAGCTCCTGCTCACATGAAGACCACAGCTGGAAAAGGGAAAGACATTCACAGGTAATCATATAAAAGTTTGTTACAAGCTGTCATGAGAGTTTACCAAACAGGACAGCCAACATACCCTGGGGTCGGGGAGCTTCTCACTCGGAATGCGTGTTTGAGTTGAGAGTGAAGGAGGAATTAACACAAGGAGGTGGGACATACATTCCAGGCTTGGGGACGGCAGCGGGTAGGAGGGAACCTAATACTCTTTTCGAGGAATAGAAATCCAGGGCATTAAAGCAGAGAGGCTGAGGGAGAAGAGGCATTGACACTATTCATTGTGTCCTGTCGATTTGTTGACTGTGTCCTCCCTGCCTCACACTCGGAGAATGAGCTCCTCAAAGGTAAGGACCATGAGTTATCGAAAGTCATGTCCAGCCCAGCATTTAGCACAATGCAAATAAACAAAATTAATGTACCCATTTTATGGATGAGGAAGCTGAGGCTTGAAAGACTGAATGAGTCATCCAAGATCCCAAGGTTGGCTGTGGTTGCACAGTAACCAGAATATTCACCTACCATTCTTCAACTGCATCTTTCCTCAAACTGCTGTAAGGCAATCCCCCAACTTTTTTCCTTAAAAAAGAAAAAAATCTAAGATTTTCCCGTGAGCTCTTTTTCAAAGGCCTCAATAACAAAAGACAAAACGACAGTTATTGCTGCGTGCGCGCGCGCGCGCGCGCGCGTGTGTGTGTGTGTGTGTGTGTATGTGTGTGTGTGTACACACGGCTGTGTTGCGGAGGGGTGCACACTGGTCTGATCTTCTGGTGGGGGAGGTCAAAGCAAGAACAGGACCGCTTTCTGGTACTGAATTCTTTTTGGAGCCTCTTTAACGGCCCCAAATGGTGCGGGTAGTGAGAATTAGCCATCAGAAGATGCTCCTGGCGATGCCGTAAAGAGCATCCGCGATAACCCTGGAGGTCCCGAGTGCGAAGACCCTGGATTTGGACTCCTCGGGGCAGCGAGAGGGATTTCTAGTTCCCGGCTTCTAGAACCTCTCCTCTCTCCTAGCTGGGACTGATGGTTTTGGGAAAAGCGCCATTTCCAGTCTATCCCGCCCGCCCCCGCATGTCGGTGGGAGAGGCGGCAACCTTGGGGCGGGGAGGCATCCTCCAGACCCAGACATTCATCTCTGTCCATTTCAAGGCGCCCAGCCCGCGCCGTATATAATGAAGTACTGCGCCCACAGCGGAGGACAAGGCGTCCTCTCTGCATGTTTAATTCACAAGTTTGGGGAGAATCTGGACTCTGGGTCTACGATCAAGAGCTTGATTTGACACTGGTTGAGAAACCTGGAGTTGAGGCTTTGATCGGGCAGGGACGAGCGGTGGGGAGCGAGGTGGGGCGGACAGGGGCGCGGCTCTTGGGAGGATTACGGCGGAGGCTGTGGACCGCGGCGCTGCTCGCAGAGGCTGCAGCCATTGCACCGCTGAGCATCCCGCATTCAACAGGAGGAACCCGCGGGAGAGGAGCCCCGAGCCCCCCGCGCCTCAGCCGCTGCAGCCCGTGCGCCCTGCGCCCGCGCGCGCCATGGCCAAGGAAGGCGTGGAGAAGGCGGAGGAGACGGAGCAAATGATCGAGAAGGAGGCAGTCAAGGAGCCGGCGGAGGGCGGCGGCAGCTCTCACCGCCTCGGGGACGCCCAGGAGATGCGCGCCGTGGTGCTGGCCGGCTTCGGGGGGCTCAACAAGCTGCGGGTCACCAGGAAGGCGATGCCCGAGCCGCAGGACGGCGAGCTCAAGATCCGCGTCAAAGCCTGGTCCAGTATCCGCGCCTTTCTCTTTTTCTCTCTTTGCGCGCTCAGTGCTCCGGGGAGCAGGTGGGGGGAGAGCCTCCGTGGACACCCCCCTCCGCGCCCTCGCCCGGGTCTCAGAGCCTCCCCGAGGCCCCGAGCCAGCAGATGCGCTGGGGAGGATGCTGAGAGGCGGCCCTCGCCCTCCCCAAGCCGGATCTAGGGGTGACCGGAGGAGCCTGTGAGAGGGGAAGGGTCGATGTGGCGCCCAGCGCTCAGGGTCTGCAAGATCGCGCCGCGGGAGCTCTCCGTGGGGTAGGACAGCTCAGCTGCCAGGAGAGGGGGTTTGACGATAACATGCTTAAAAAAATAACCGTCGGCTTACTGTGTACGAGCTATATCGTTTTTTTAAGAGTTTTACGTGTGCGATCTTATTTCATACTTCCTGGGACCCAGTGAGTTAGGTGCCATCATTGTCCCCCATTACAGGTGCGGCAACCAGAGCTCGGAGAGTGATTTGCCCAGGATCTGTCGGGCGCCACTACGTGGCATGGCCAGGATCTGATATTGGATCTTTTCAGCCTCTATGCTATTGTCCTGGTGGGGCTGGGGACGAAGTGCGGGGCTGGGGCCATGCGTCCTTCCCCCTCACCGCTGCACACTCCCGTCCGTGCGGTCTGATACGGGGAAAGGAACTGCGAAGCATCCTAGGTACGCAGCGTCTAAGCCCTGTGAGGGGTGAGGCCAAGACTGCTACTTCATCCCCCCTCTTTCCCCACAAGCATCTTCTGTGTTTCTCTGAAGAGGAAAAACACAAACAAACAAAACGACGGAATCTTCTCCTAACTCCTGCTGCCGTCTCAGGAGGAGCTCAGCAATCTGAGTACCCTTCCAGTCCCCACTCCTCCCCAGGGAACTTCAGACTGCCGCCTCCCGCCCCCCTCCCCCACCCCCCACCGGCTGGGATTCCTCCTGGAGTGTTTAAGCCTCTCTAGCGCTGTTACTATATGCTCATTTCCTTGGAATTCTGGCGAGGGAGGGCTCACCCCAGAGGGTTCACTGGACCACCACTCTTGAGTTGTCCATGCAGCAGCCTGGGAAGCTTTTCAGGGTACGTTGCTGTTAGCACAGTGAGACGGGCCCACCCCTTCCCATCGCGGTGTTTTAAAGCCCCCAACAGACACTGCTCCCTACAAGCAGCAGCCAGCTCACCGGTTCCCAGGTCAGACCCCCAAACGCAGAATCTGGGCACAATCTAGAGGCAAGAAAAAGGCCAAGGAGCTTCCCCTCCCCTTTGCCGCTGTGAGAGCAGACGTGGGTTGCATTCGCCAGACTGGAAGGAGGCTGGAGAGAGGCAGGCGGTTGCTACTCTCTGGCTCCGTCATCACATATGGGGCTGGTCATGTTTGACTCTAAACACAGGGGCCTCTCCCTGGGAAACTCAGGCCAGGGGACAAGGCTCTGGCCCGCTGGGGGGATCCTATACAGTTCTATGCTGTTAACTCTTGCTGAACCAAGCGGGCGGACCCCAGAAGGCAGAGCTTACCTCTGCCCTGCTCACCAATAAATTCCCGGCACCCAGCGCAGAGCTTGGCACCCAGTCTATCCTGAATAAGCTCTTGCTGAATGACTGAGTTACTGCTGGATGAATGGATGGAGGAAAGACGCCTGGAGGGGGTTGTTGACTCATTATTTTTCTTCACTTGCTGGTGGAAAATGTCTATCTAGTAACACTAAAACTGTGTATTGATAATTCTCCTTCCTAAACCACCTATCAAAAATACTGTGTGAGTGTGTGTGTGTGTGTGTGAGTGTGTGTGAGTGTGTGTGTGTAATTTATGACCCTCCATTCAAATTGAGGACTGGGTTCTAGGAGTCTTTGTCAGTGTATTTTCAGAGAGTGAAAATGTTGAAGCTACTTTTTAAGAGAAAAGATTGTAACCTGCAGGGCAAATAGGTCTGGGTTCTCCAGACTTTTGCTTACTGCATAAATGCTGAGAGGATCTGAAGCATTTGGAAATAATAAATGTCAAGATGAAGGCCGGGAGATTGATTTTCAAAGGCAGACACTGAAGCCTGTTCTTCACTGGAGCCGCACACGCACACACACACACGCATGCACGCGCACGCACACACACATACACACACACACACACACACACACACACACAATGGAATCGCTGCAGATCCCCACCCCAGTTTTTCAGAAAGCTAGCCAGCCATGGGGGGTGAGGGGGCGGATTTGGAATACAGTATTGCAAAGGCCCAGATTGCTTTTCATTTCCGCAAGCTGGAAGCAGAGATGATCGGTTTTGCAAGGGCGGACTGGAATCGGTTTGTGAGGATTGCCTGCTGGGCCCTTCTTTCTCCACTAGGTTAGGATGGGCTGGCCAAAGGTGCCCATTGATTGTAAGTTTAGCCTTGGGAGCCAGGATGACTCATTCTGTAGTTTTATGAATCAGCTGATCTCCTCCTGGATGAAGGTTTCCCTCTTATCTGTTCTCCCCCCCTCTCTCTCATTCTCTATTTTTAATATAAACCTTTTATCATCAAATAGGATATGCTTTTTGCTAGAGAATAAAGCATAGTTTATCTGAACTAGTAGTATTCAGACCTGGAATGAGGGTCCAAGTTGGTTACTGTATAAATTTTATGGAAATGGAAGAGAAGAGGCAGGGGGAAATACATATTTTATCTCATTTAGTCTCTCATCTGTGGTCTTACGCAGTAGGTATTACGGTAGAGCAAACTGAGGCTTGGAGATGGATGTCCAGTAATTTGCTAAAACATCACACAGGTAGCAGAGATAGGATTTGAATCCTGGTTTGTTTCTCCTTAAAGCTCTGCTGTTT
Organism: Kogia breviceps; assembly: GCF_026419965.1. Lineage (NCBI taxonomy): Eukaryota > Metazoa > Chordata > Mammalia > Artiodactyla > Physeteridae > Kogia > Kogia breviceps. Next base: position 48,595,141 of record NC_081327.1, read on the forward strand.
TCCTTTTATTCTATTTTGTCTCCCTCTGTGGAAAAGCCACAAGACATGTAATTTACTTCTCCGGACCTTTGGCACATAAGCTTGTTTTCTTTCCTTTCTTCAGTGAATATGGCTCCTTTGATCCGTTTGTCTGGCTTAAGGAAACATTCTCTGGCCATTCCCAGAGTAATAAGGCTCTCCCCGCACAGTGGAGGCTTGATGGTCACACGTGGCTCAGAAAGAACCGCTGCGGGGTGCGCAGCGTGGGAAGGATAGCCCAGTCTCCCATCTAAATTGTTGCCAGAGCATCAACTTTAATGGGGAATCTGTTTCATCTACGATTCAGTGAACAATTTACACAGCAAGTGATTTAACTGGCCGAGGGGAAAAAGTGCCTGGCCTTTGGAGAAAGAGGTATCCGTGTAACCTCGGTGAGCGCCTCTCTTAACTTCTCCAAGATTTTTGTGCCTCAACTGCAAAATGGGGATACTACGATGAACATCACGGTGTTGAGAGGATCAGATGCAGGGAAGAGGCCCAAAGTTGGCCCTACGTAAATGGTCGTTGTTGTGACTGTTGTCATGTCTATGCCTGTAGGACATATTTCCTGGAGACCTGGCGACTTGGAGATGTGTAATATGGGCAGTGTTCTATCACACCTGCTTAGTGATGCAGAGTGAGACCTTCCTAGACATGAGCCCCAGCTCAGCCACCTGCTAACTGGCTCTCCTAGGGCTGGTCCCCTGGAGGCAGAGCCTGGGACAGGGATGCTTTCTTTTTTTTTTTTTGTGGTACGCGGGCCTCTCGCTGCTGTGGCCTCTCCCATTGCGGAGCACAGGCTCCGGACGCGCAGGCTCAGCGGCCACGGCTGACGGGCCCAGCCGCTCGGCGGCACGTGGGATCCTCCCGGACCGGGGCACGAACCCGTGTCTCCTGCATCGGCAGGCGGACTCTCAACCACTGCGCCACCAGGGAAGCCCAGGGATGCTTTCTGAAGCGGCGGATGGAAGAGGAGCTCTCGGGACGCTGGGAGCAAGGGAGGCGGGATGGGGCTGGGGAAGTAGCCAGGCAGGAGCTGGGTCTCAGCTGCATCCCACGGAGCATGAGTTGTACCATAGAGTCAATCTGACCTTGTAGCAATGGGGGACCTTCTGGGCCACACGCCCCCCAGCCCCTGTCATCAGTCCGTTCTGGGCTCTGGGCTGCTTTCCAAGTGGGGACGGGGAGCCTCTGTTCCCCGGGGAAGAGGGGACGGAGACTGCTCTGAGCGCTGAGCAGCAAGCTCTCCCAGCAGCCGGAGGATGGGCGCACTGTCCAGGAAAAGGGGTCGAGTGAGGCACAACCAGCGCCCGCTACGCTGGTTGACCTTGACCGCGGTTGACCTTGACCGCGTCGCCTACTGCTCTAAACTTGAGCTTCCTGCTCTGTAACATGGAGATAATAATAGCGCCTCCCTTCAGAGCGCTGTCAGGGGGTTTCTGCTGAGTCACACTGAGCCCACGGTGTGCAGCAGGACCTTTACGGCGATCGTGGCACAGAGCAAGTGATCACGGAAAGCTAGACGTTACTATTATTACTATAAACTAGTATTCTTGGTTTCCATAGAGACCTTTTATAGTCTATATCATTCAGACCAGCACTCTTTGGAGAGTGAAAGGGACACTGCTAATAATTCCTCTGGGGTGGCAGGGACCAACTGGAACCGTCCTAGGCAAACCAGGTTTGTGGTCTCCCCCGCCCTGCCCCCCCAGGTGTTAAGGGTCCGATCTATGCTTTTGCTGCCTGCAGTCTTGTAACAGTGGAGGTTCTTTTGGACGGGAGCTGGTGGGGTTTGAGGCTGAGGGTCTCCAGACTGGGCTGCAGCAATGTATTTAAGTGGCCATTAAGAAGCTCGTCTGTTTTGTGGCTCAAATTGGCTTGTGGTGGAAAGGCACTAATGGACTGGGGACATTTATTTTCCCGCACTGACTGACAGCAAGAGGCCACATGGAACTGCTAGAATGAGACCAGCTGGATGAAAAACAGTTGCAGCCATCAGCCAATGGCTCCATTGGCTGATCTGAAAATGGGCTGAGGGCAGGCCACGCGAGAGGAAAGCCAACAGATTGGTAGGATCCTAATATATCACGAGCGTAAAGTGCACTGGAGATGGAGAGGGAAGTCGTATCTGTTGGGCACGTGTTAGGAGCAAGCAACTGAACTGCCTGCTACATATACACTGTTTCCTTTTAACCTAATGGCAACTCAACAAGGTCAATGTTACAATCTCCATTTTAATAATGGGGACACTGACATATTCGGAGACAAGTAAAGATCACAAACTCTTAAGTGGATGAGCAGTATAAAAATCCAAGTCTGTCTTGTCCCTGGGCTCTTTACATGTGGGAGTCTGATTATCAGAGAGTCACAGTGACAAAGGCACAATGGACAGAGAGACAGTGAAAGACCAAGGGACAGAGAGAGGCAGACAGACACAAAGACTGGAATCGGAAATACAGAGAAAGAACCATGGATGCATTTGACTGATTTGCAGTATAGCGGATAAGACTCAAAATTGCAAGGTGCCATCTTGTCTCCCAAAGTGGCCATTGTGCTTCGGAACCGCATTCACTTTCTGTCCATTTCTGTGCTCTGGGATGCTTTGGGGATCCGCCTAGAATCTCACTGCTGTGGCTGTTGACCCAGAATACCCGTGCTGATTCTATATAATCATCACTTAAGACACTGAGCTCCTTCCTCTGCCCCTGTGGCCTCCACTGGGCTATGGCTACACTGGCAACTTGAGTGCAGGCTGTCCCCAAACAACACAGCGTTAAAGTGTCCCTGACACGGCCAATCCAAGGAAATATGGCCAATATGATCTTCCCTGAGTTTATCCAAAATAAACAAATGGAGCCTATGAGGTTAAGTGACACAGATGTTTGTAAAACTGAGAAATCGCTTGGAGGGTCTCCAGACCCGAGCCAGGAGCCACTCTGGCGCAGAGACTGGAATCAAGTGTTCTGAGTCACTCTGTGTTGGATGGGGCTACGAGGACTTGATAGGAAAGGGTGACTCTGCTGAGTCACACGGAGCCCCGTCTGGTGACGAGGAGGTAGAGAGGCTGCCTCTGGGGTCGTTCTTATTCATCGAAGTTTGCGTTTTCCATTGTCTCTGTCCTCCCTGGCGAGGGCTGGTGATGGTGACAGCGTTTGCTCTTGATGCAATAATGGAATGGACTTCCTGTCTCCCCAGCAATTCGAGGAAGAGAGGAAGCCCAGAATCAGTGTTTCTTCTTTTTCATTCAAAAAGGAAATGGAGAACATCTTATAGGACACCTGACACAGAGCAGGTTCCCATAAACAGCAGCCTGATCTTAATTAGACAGAAGCCAATGGCAGTGGCTGACGACGGCAAAGGGAGAGATGACTGATACTCGAGCTCACTCTACCCTCCACCGGCAGCATCTTTGTGGCAATAAAGCCTATCATCCTTGTCATTTTTCATCTGCCATTCACCCGTGAGTTTATCGTCTTTACTTGCTAAGAAAACGGGACTCAGAGATGAAGTGGAAAGAGTGAGAAGCTGCAACAGATCTGAGTTCTTACCCTAACCCTACCTCACCATGGCTGTGTGGTGGTAGGCAGACAGCACTTTCCCCTTGTCCGTATCCTCACGCTGGTAAAAACACCCTCTTTTTGGTACTGTTATGAAGACTGCCTGAGAGGCTGTGAAAGTCCTCACTGCTCCTTGCACACAGGGGCCACTCCGTAAAAGTTATTTTCCTTCCTCTGCTGCAAAAGACAGGACTGGGACAGGACCCCATCCCCCCATTCCCTGTCCTGATAATCTCCCACCAAACTACGTGGGCAGCAGGGAGTACGGCGCTGGCTTTTGAGTCTTACGCCCAGGGTTGGGAATGGATTGGACTGATGTATTGCTACCCTAACACCAGCTCTGCACACACTCATTTGGGGGTAGCAGCACGGATTTCTTTGATAGCTGGGTGTGCAAAACAGCCCAACCTCTGGAGTTTGGTTCACACTCATCCAGAAGAACCCCAAATCCCACGACCTTCGGGCAAATCACTGACATTCGGCGCCAACAACAAAGCTTACCCAGACATGGGAATAGCGCCCCCGTGACCCCAAGTTCCTGCCACTTCTAATTCTTCATAGGGTTCTTTTTTGGCATCTTGGCATTTGTCATAGAAGAAAACGTTTAATTAGAAACAAGAAGACGCTCTTCCTAGGAAAGGGCAGTGGGCGTGTAATCTCAAATTAGTTTGATTCCTCTGTGTGTGATCTCACACAGAACATCGGTTGGAGCCGTGGTATTAAAATGAGTAAATGTAATGTCTGAAGGCCCAAGAGACAAAATAGATGCTCCAGTGAAAGGGGCTGTTTCGTCTTTAAATGTGATATTTTCTTGACGACAGCCTGCAGTGAGCTTGTGTCCTCCATCTCCTTCCGTCAGTGGCCCTTGATCCCTCAGCTTACGCCTCTTCCCCAGCACGGTCCTGGGGCAGGAACCTGCGAGTCAGTGGTTCCCCAAACAGAACCCCCTTGGCAAGTTAAAGCACTGGGTCCTCTCACTCCTGACTTCTCCAAACACCTGTAGTCCCCAGAGCCCATTGCAGGGTGATTATCTTCTGTGAAAAGAATGATAATGCCTCATTTCTTGGGCTGGCACTGACTAAACACCCAAACTGGATGGGAGGCAGGATGCTTTCGGTTATAAAAGAGTTAATGTTTGAAGTGAAGCAGATGTGGATGCAAGTCCTGAATCTGATCATTTTAGCAATCTCTATAAACTTGGGAAAATGACTTACTCATTTGAAACCTCAGTTTGCTTATCTGTAATATGGGTATAATTATAGTCCTTGTGGGATAATTTTGTGTGTGTCAGGATCAAAAGAGAGATCATGTCTAAAGTACTTGGCAATGATGTCGGCATATTTAATATTTGTTGAATGAATGAAGTCCTTGTCGTATAATGTATGTTTAATACATATTAATGGTGTGGTAAGGCGGAGATGCAAAAAATTAGGACATTAGAAACTCCCTCCATGTGTCATAAAGTTTTCTGAATGGAGTCCCTATTCAGATTCCACATGCCTTCCCCAAAGGGTACAGGACCCTAACATCAAAAGTAGCCCGGACAGAATGTGCCACCATGGCATGACGTAAACAAGAAGATCCAGGTGAATTCCTGAAGGAACAAGAGAGGAAATGGAACAGAAATGTATCATGCTCCTACTGTGTTCCAGGAGCTGGGCCAAGCTTAGGGATCTTCAAGAAGAAGACCAGTCACTTTTGCTCTGACCTCGCTTTCCTTCATTTCAGCCTTGGTGACTGCCGTGATGAACTTGTCCCTGGACTTCTAGGCTCTCCCTTTTCCTGACCCTTCCATCTTTTATCTTCTGTCTCATCTGTTAGCTTCATGTGCTCCTACTGCAGTGAGCTGCCTTCTTGAGACTTGGAAAGGTGGCAGCCTTTCGCCCCAGCTGCCTTCTGCAAGTTTAGCAAGCCCCAATGCAAAGAGAACTTTCTTCTCCCAGTTTCCGTATATCAAGGAAGGAATCTGATTGGCCCTCCGTGAATCACATACCAGCCCCTGGATGTCCCTCTCTCTGTTGGGCCCCGGGGAGTGAGGTGCCGTGATTGGCCACATCTGTGCCCCATTCTGTCCTATTCTGACCTAGAAGAATGGAGCCTCATGATTGACAGCCCCACCAGGAGCTCATGAAGCGTGTGTGTGTGTGTGTGTGTGTGTGTGTGTGTGTGTGTGTGTGTGTTCATGTTCGGGGTGGGGGTGGGGTAGATACTCTAAATGGAATGGAGGGCAGTTACCAGACGGCGCAGATAAGAGACACGCTGGACTGATTAAAATGGCAGTCATCATGGGGGACAGGAGATGATGCTTCTTCACCCAGGAAAAGTGAAGAATCAGGCGGGGGACTGGAGAAGGCAGCTCCAATCCCTGTCTTGGGACTTTACATCTCTCAGCGCCAAGTTACTGAATCGTATTAAATAACGTATATAATATTTTCAACTTTGAGGCCCATCACCTTTTCAATCTCTCGTCATCTTGGACATTCCAGAAACTCTCTCTGTTCTCATTTAGGTGACGAACGCCAAGCCTGGGGCTTGGGTAACAGTAGGCGCTCAATCAGCGTCTGGGGGAATCAGTGACTATATTGGGTTGGCCAAAAAGTTAGTTCGGGTTTTTCCGTACCATCTTACGGCAAAGCCCAGACAAACTTCTTGGCCAGCCCGATGTGACCGACTTTCCCCCAATTGTTAGTGTACATTTCGGCAGGAGCGGCAGTGTCACTTGTAAATGTGACGTTCCTCATACGAACAGTGGCCCGTCCACGCTAGTGCACCTTCAGCCTCCCCTCTGCCACCTCAGCTTTCTCTGACCAAAGTCTACATCTCTCCAGCACGCAGGTCTTTGAGTGGGGACTTGAAAGAATACCAAAGGAGCTATGTTTCCGGAGAGTTTTACCTCTCCTTGATACAGTCTGTTCTCTTGAAACTAGAGATCACTTAAAAAAAAAAAAAAATTATTTATTTATTTATTTATTTTTGGCTGCGTTGGGTCTTCACTGCTGCGCACGGGCTCTCTCTAGTTGCAGCGAGCAGGGGCTACTCTTCGTTGCGGTGCGTGGGCTTCTCATCGCGGTGGCTTCTCTTGTGGCAGAGCACGGGCTCTAGGTGTGCGGGCTTCGGGAGTTGTGGCTCATGGGCTCAGTAGTTGTGGCGCACGGGCTTAGTTGCTCCGCGGCATGTGGGATCCTCCCAGATCAGAGCTCGAACCCGTGTCCCCTGCATTGGCAGGCGGATTCTCAACCACTGCGCCACCAGGGAAGGCCCTAGAGATCATTTTTTGAACCCTCTAATAACTACTTTCCCGAGGCTGGGAAATGTGGGCCTCTGACTTCTCCAGATGCTCTGTAATTTCCTCCATATTGCCGTGCGGCTCCATCAGGGACCGGAGGCTAGGGCTCTTGGAGAGAACCCGGTGTGCTGCTTCTGATGATGGTTACTCCAAGAGCACTTGAACTCAAGTGTTCCTGCAATGCTTGTACACCTGGGGATGCCAGGCCCTGCCAGCCTGGGTGTTCAAACAATATTTCACTAAACTAAACATATGGTGGTAATCCTAACGTAAGATAGACACACATCAAATCATGTTGTAGGGCTTCCCTGGTGGCGCAGTGGTTGAGAGTCCGCCTGCCGATGCAGGGGACGCGGGTTCGTGCCCCGGTCCGGGAGGATCCCACGTGCCGCGGAGCGGCTGGGCCCGTGAGCCGTGGCCGCTGAGCCTGCGCGTCCGGAGCCTGTGCTCCGCAACAGGAGAGGCCACAACAGTGAGAGGCCCGCGTACCACACACACACACACACACACACACACACACACACACACACACAAATCATGTTGTACACCTTTAACACAGCGTGTCAATTACAGCTCAATAAAACTGGAAAGTAAATGACTAAATATTTCAAGCTATTGGGGAAAAAAAAGCCCCTTTTAAAACAGTATGTCCATGACTCTGTTCCTACCTTCCTTTGTAGGTATCAGGCCCCCACCTTCAATACCTCCCAGACAGTTGCCAGTGTTTCTTAGGGGGCGTAGCCTGGATGCTCAGAAACACAGTTCTGGTTCGCCACCGATCGTGACGCTCGCCCGCGGCTCTGTGCTGCTCCCCCCATCGACCAAAGCCGCGCAGCATATTTCCCCATTTCCTCTCCAGCCCACGTGGAGCCTGGCCCTCTGCTGAGGTTGTGGCCCCCTTTCCACCCAATACAGGTTATACAGCAGCATATGCTACCTTCTGTATTAATCCTCCTCCTGTTTGGAGCTACTAATAATGACACTCTTGTCATTAATTATTTATCATCATTATTATCATAATGACCTTTACTGAGGGATTTCCGCGTGCCATGGGCACCATATTAAGGGTTCTTTAGAAATTTCTATGATACCAAACATTTTCCAGATGAAGGGAAAGGATCAGAGAAATAAGGGAACTTGGCTAAAGATCACACATCTCGTAAGACGAAGAGAGCCGGGATTTCAGTCAGGGTTTGCTGAAATCAAACTTCACTCCCACTCTTCACTGCTCGGTCCTAGACACAAGCCCCGGAAGTTGAAGCAATCTGAGGTGGAGAGAACAGCACATTCAGAGTCAAACTTTCCTCTTGCTTTGCCACGGGGCTTCTTCCTCTAGGCTTCCGCTCTCCAACTCAGATTACCCTGAGGACGAGTTTTCTCTTTCCCCAGAAGGCTTCTCTGCTCTTCATCCAATAGATACATAGTGGGGCTCAGACACTCTAAATTCTACAGTGAACTCTGATGAAACTTTCAAACTGCACTCTACAAAGCCTCCTCCCCTTCCTCCCAATGCAGACATACCTGCTTCTTAAAATAGACAATCCATCAAGTAACACACTTAAAAAAATAAAAAAATAAAAAGATCCCTGTCTACGATCAGAAAGAATTGCTTTTCATTTATCTGTGCCACACACAGTTCAATCAGCTAATGCGGAGGTATTAAACCCACTGTTCCTATGACTGGTCCGAATGATTTCATAATTGGATTCTGTGCCCTCCAGCTAAACTGAATAAAATTGTTCCAACTGGGGGCCTTGTAATAAACTCTGACTCAGTGTTTCTGCAGCCAGAACCCAGGATGCACAATGCAGCTAAAAACGTGCCCACCTTCCCAAAGACAGCCCTTTCTGCTTTCACATCCTGGAGAACATTTCTGTCGGACCACAGAGGAGACATCCCATGCCCCGGGACTGCTCCTTCGTAGGAAATAAATAGCAAAGGCAATTTGCACCCCCTTACCCACTGAGTCCACATCTCTGCCCTCAGCCAACAGCGTTTATGGGACACTTGACTTCTTCTTTTTCCTCTTTTAACATTTTTTGTTCCTTTTCCTGTTCTTTTTTCCTTTTGTATCCTACATTTAGCTGGTATGATTCACCCTTGAATAGAAACCCAGTTTCCAATATAACTGAGAAGCACTGTCAAATTATGTTGAGTCCTTGAGAGAACACCAAAGCTGGATCCATCCGTTCTACGGAGAAAAACTTCTCGGAAAATTTCTCTTCCCATTTAGATCCCCTCAATGCCTCCTGCTCCCTCCAGACTCTCTCCCTGTGCTATTTCAACTCTCCCAGATTCTCAACCCCTGCCCTTGCTATCTCTTGTCTTTTGCATCTATCTTTGCTCACCTTTCACATCTATTCTTTTACCTTCCAGGATAAATATTTGCTCTTCCCAAAGCACATCAATCAAGCAAGTCTTTGTTCTCAGCTTTCCCTCACTACACGACAAGGCTGCCAACCCATAATTCCCTCTAGCAGAAGGAAGGAAAGAGCTTGAATCACTCCTCGGTATTTTCCTACTTACACCTTCAGTGGAGGAATCATTGTTGGCAAGGCTAGAATATACCCTGGGCTAAGCAGAGAACGTGGAAAAAATGGATTTTAAGGCAAACTCCCTGCCTTGGAATTGCGCGGAGTCCATGAGGAAGACAGCCGGGTAGTGACTGTGCTACTGCCGCCTTCTTAGGCTAATTCATTTTTTTTTTTATTGCAGTAGAGCTGATTTACAGTGTTGTGTTAGTTTCTGATGTACAGCAAAGGGATTCAGTTTTACGTATACATATTATTTTTCATATTCTTTTCCTTTATGGTTTATTACAGGATATTGACTATAGTTCCCTGAGCTCTACAGTAGGACCTTGTTATTTATCTACTTCGTATATAGTAGTGTGTATCTGCTAATTCCAAACTCCTAATTTATCCCTCCTCCACCCCCTTTCCCCTTTGGCAACCACAAGTCTGTTCTCTATGTCGGTGAGTCTGTTTCTGTTTTGTTAATAAGTTCATTTGTGTCATACTTTAGATTCCACATACAAGTGATATCACATGGTATTTGTCTTTCTCTTTCTGACTTCACTTAGTATGATCATCTCTAGTTGCATCCATGTTGCTGCGAATGGCATTATTTCATTCTCTTTTATGGCTGAGTAATATTCCACTGTATATATGTACCACACAACCACATCTTCTTTATCCATTCATCTGACGATGGACATTTAGGTTGCTTCCATGCCTTGGCTATTGTAAATAGTGCTGCAGTGAATATTGGGGTGCAGGTATCTTTTCGAATTTGAGTTTTCATCTTTTCTGGATACATGCCCAGGAGAAGGATTGCTGGATCTTATGGTAACTCTGTTTTTAGTTTTTTAAGGAACCTCTGGACTGTTCTCCATAGTGGCTGCACCAATTTACATTCCCACCAACAGTGTAGGAGGGGTCCCTTTTCTCCGCACTCTCTCCAGCATTTGCTATTTGTAGACTTTTTAATGATGGCTCTTCTGACTGCTGTGAGGTGGTACTTCACATTTCTCTCATAAAGGCAAATTAAATTTAAATACTAACTCGGTAAAAGGAAAAGTTCAGCTCCTCACGCACACTGGCCACACTTCAAGTGTTCAGGAACCACACGTGGCCCGGGGCTGCCGTATTGGACAGAGCCGACGCAGAACATTCCCATCACCGCAGCATATTCTTTGGACGGTGTTGCTCTAGTCTACCTTATTCGTTTTCCCATTGAAACAACTGTTGTAGGAAGCATAGTTTTTACCAGCAGCAATGACTTAGGAGATAGCTGTCATGTTATAGGGAAAATGGAGTGGTTCTCTGGGGTAATGCTGCCCCTCTGGGGCTCCAGTGAGAAGTCAGGCAGTAAGTGCTTTGTGCTGTCTCGTAATGCTTTCTCCCCTCACGGAGAGGCGGGATGAGGCTGGTGAGCTTGGGAGGATGGAAGCAAAGGGCGCAGCCGTGCCTAAGCGACACTTAGCTGGGGAACCTCCATGACTCCTGCGAAGCGAGTTAGGAACTGCCCTCCCTGCGCTAGTTGTGACCCGTGTCCCACTGCGTGCTAGGGAACTGTCATACTGTGAAGTCATTTCTTTCGCTGATCTCTGAACTCTTGGGAACCAGAGATGTCATTGTCACTGTTGTAACATTAGTCCCGAGCCAAGTCCCAAATCATGGAAGGTCTGTTGAATTTAAATTAAATTAGTTTGAATGTTCTACACAACCAGTCACTTCCAGGCACCTGTTTGAAGTCAATGACTCCGTCAACATCTAACCTGGACCACAGAGATTTTAACCTTTTCAAGAACCTTCTTAGGAATAAATACCTGCTGTGTCCCCAGGAGAGGCTGAGAGTAAATAAATAACTCCAGGTCCAGAAATCAAGGGGTCAGTCTTGGCATCAAGGAGAGCTTGTTTTGGACCCATTCAAGCCATGCTTTTCTGTTTCTGTTGAAAATGGCTCTTGACATTTAGATTCTCAGTGTATCTCCTTGGTCATTTTGTTCCACGTTTGAAATACTACCCATGTGTTTTGAATGTGAATGTGGATGTATGATTGGAACATATTTCTTGTCTCTGAGGAACAATAGACCTGCACAACTATAGCCCAATCTGTATTGCCCTCACAATTCAGGTCCTATGTTGTAGATAAAGGGATCTGGGCTGGGCAACAACAGCATTATTTACTTAATAAGTAAAGCGGTAGATTATGAAAAACATCAGATGTGCCAGAGAACCTCATGTTTCGTATCGAAAAATAACGGTTAAACAAGGTAAGCAGGACTGTGTGGGCCAGACATGAAGGGGGCCGCGGTCCGGAGCCATGGCCAGTGAGGCGGGAGAAGGGCGTCTGAGCATCCATAACACACTCTTTTTTTTTTTTTTTCTTATCTTCTTTATATTTTACTCTCTGGGGACTGAAGGAAAATGGTGTACTTGTAACCAGAAAGTTACCTGGTTTTTGGGGGGAGGTTTTTGTTGCTGTTGTTGGTTGGTTGGTTGGTTTTTAAGTAGAGGGATTAGATTTTTAAACCAGGAGGTTCATTTTAGAATTCGGGCTCTTAACTCTATCCCATGCTATGTTTTAGCATCAAACATGACAGTCTGTTTAGAAAATGTGGTGGAGTCGAACATTTTTGAGTTGAAAATTTCTCTCCTGTCTCTTTCGCTTACATGTCGTTTCAAATTATTTAGTCAATTTGAATGTCAGTTTTTAGTTATTTATTCTTGGTTGAGGATTTGAAGAGTAGTCTACGCACTAGTTGATGAAGATCTTAGCAGAAGCAAAACTATTTGTTCAGAGATTACTCCCTCTTTTCTATAATTGTTTGTTATTTTTGCATTCCTTTTTTATTGCAGCGTAGGTGATGAACAACACTGCAAGTTTCAGGTGTATAACACAGTGATTCACAATTTTTTTTAAGTTATGCTCCATTTCTAGTTACTGTAAACTATTGCCTACATTCGCTGGGTTGTAGCTTATTTAGTTTATACATGGTAGTTTTTACCTCTTAATTCCCCCCCTTTTTGCCCCTCCCCCTTGCCTCTCCCCACTGGGAACCACTAGATTGTTCTCGGCATCTGTCCTAACACACTCTTTCCAACTTCTGATAGAGCTCAGGTGGCTTCTGTCTCCTGAGGTCCATCCAGGATAATTCCGGCCGTTCCCCAAGGAAAGATGCCATTTGAGATGTGCTGAAAGTTCTCCTTGTTTTGACAGAGAGTGTTTATTCTTCCACAGCAGATTTGTATCACTCTATTTTCATAGTCTTGAGATCATAAAATAGGTACTTAAAGCCAAAAAGAAAGGAAAAAGAAGAAAAAAAAAAGAATTGGGAGCAAGATTTTCTGAGATCAGTGCCTATGGTCCTAGAGGTTTTCAAGTTATCCGCTGCAAGGAAGAAACAAAAATGAGAACTTCCATTCTGGGAACGTGAGGGAATGACTCAAACGTGTACTTCTTCGGCCCGACGTGGATCGGGAATTCCATGCTTCCTCACTGCAGCGTGAGGAAGGGCACAGCTTCCGGGGCTGCTTTGCTCAGAGCACAGCCTCACGTTGGGAGCCTCTGGGAGAGGCTGCCGTGGACGCCGGGTTGCTGACGTTCACCAAGCAGAGGGAATTCCAGACTTCCCATGTGGGATTTGACCATGTCCTCCCTGGTGTCCGGGTCTTCTCCAGCATCCGGTGATTCGTGTCTTCCCGCAGACACCTAGAAGGCCCTGAGCTAATATTTTTCATGGATTTCCCCAAGCAATTTACCAATCTTGCATGTATATTTTTTCATAGTGAAAATGTCTATTAAACTCTGTAAAAGGCTCTTTTTTCTTTCCCCCAGCATCGAGATACACTTGACATTTAACATGGTGTAAGTTTAAAGTGGACAAGTGCACATCTTTTGTAAATTGCAAAATGATTACCACTGGCCTATTAGCTGCCTCCATCCCATCACTTTGTTACCATTTCTTCTTCTTTTCTTTTTAAATTTTATTTATTTTGGCTGTGTTGGGTCTTCGTTTCTGTGCGAGGGCTTTCTCTAGTTGCAGCGAGCGGGGGCCACTCCTCATCGCGGTTCGCGGGCCTCTCACTATCGCAGCCCCTCTTGTTGCGGAGCACAGGCTCCAGACGCGCAGGCTCAGTAGTTGTGGCTCACGGGCCCAGTTGCCCCGCGGCACGTGGGATCTTCCCAGACCAGGGCTCGAACCCGTGTCCCCTGCATCGGCAGGCGGATTCTCAACCACTGCGGCACCAGGGAAGCCCACCATTTCTTTTTTGTAATGAGAATATTTAAGATCAACTCCTGCATGTGTTTTGATGGTTCATCCACGTTTACCCTTCTCTTTTTTCTTAGTCTGTCTCCTCAACGCTTTGATCTCTACAAATCTTGCCTTTCCCTTTCCTCTCATTCTTTCAGGTCCCAATTTAAAGATCTCATCCTCTTTTCTGCCTTCCCAGCATTGGTTATAAGAACCCCGAGACCTTTCCTCTTCAGGGACCACTGTACAAAGGACACCTCCATAAATACTCACCATTAGTGACCACTGCTCTGTGCCTGTAGGGGAGTAAAACCCAATAAAGGAAGATCACAGCACCCCTCTTGTAGTGGACACTGGGACACACTACCCGGCACCCTCTTTTAGGACTGAGGTGCTCATTCCCCAGCTACAGGGAGTGATGGCTGCTGAAGGTTTGCAGCTGAGTCCCTCCGGAGGAACTGCCTTCAGCAGAGGGAGGCATCCTTGCCCAAGATCACATCCCCTCCCTGGGGGCAGCTCTCATCCAATGACCAGTTGATGCAAGGGTAAAAAGTTCAGTCCCCTTGCCTTGATTCATAACTTGAGGGACCGTCCCAGCTCCAGAACTTTCCATGGATAAACTGAGTCCTTTTTACTACTACATCAGTGTTTCAACCTCTCCATCTACTGAATCCAGTTCCCCTCACCCCCATACCAGGGTTCCCTGGAGAACTCCCTATAAACCCTCTGGCATGCAAACCTCAGTCTCAGAGTCTGCTTCCTAGGGGGCCTGACCTATGACGCCTTCTTTGTGTGTTGATGGCGGTGATGGCGGTGGTGGCGGTGGTGGCGGTGAGAGCAGCTCACACTTATTGGGCACTTACGGTATGTAGGGCACTCTGCTTTACATGTACTGTCACATGCTATCCACACCAACCCCCGGAAGGGTGAGGGTATTACTAACCCATTTTTGAGATAAGGAAACTTAGGTTCAGGGGGATGAAGCTATCCACTTGAGGAGGAGGCAGAAAGCAAAAGCTAAGGATTTAAATTTAGCTTTGGTGACTGCAGAGGGTGTCGGCAAAGCTAACAATTTTTTGGGAAAGCCTTTCCGGGGGTCACTGTTTTGACTCCATGGTTATCTTGTCTGTGAGCCCATCTCCTGGTGACCGGGTGAGCTCTCTGGATACGCTTCTGCAAAACCACTCGTCACGCCGCGTTGTGAGCAGCTTTCATGATTCTGTTTCCCCCTGAGAGACTGAGCCCCCTGTTAACTGTGGGTATCCGATACTAAGTGTCCGCTCGGGATAATAGTAAGTGCTCAATGTGACAGATGAGTCACGAAGTCCCCTCTCTGTAACTGGGAAAATTGAGTGATGCTCTCTCAGAAGAAAAGCAAAGGGCAGTAGCCTCTGGAGACATCCCTTGCCTCCATCCCTTGGCTTTGTAAACCTCAATCCACCTCCGTTTTGTTCTCTGTGAAATGCAGGTAACGTCGGTACTCTTGGCCTTGCTATGGTTGTTGGAAAAATTAACTATCACACTTATAAAACACTTAACACCATGCCTGATACACAGCATGCACCACGTAAATGTTATCTACTCCAATGACTGGCCACCAGTAAGTCCTCTTCCCCCCATGCCCCATCACTTGAGAAATTAGAATGGGGATTTCTAGAGATCTACTAGCTGTTTGCCGCCCCCCCCCCCACCATCACAAAGCCCTATATGAGAACCTGTCTCCGAAAGGGTCCATCTCTTCTTAACAGCCTTTGTGGGAACAGTTGGTTTGGGGCTACTTAGAGCAATTTTTCTCAGCGCTGATGACACTTGAGAATGTGTGCTTGGGTGAAACAGACTCTCAGAGCTGGAGGCAGGATGTACGCGTTAAAATATACATATATCACCACGATGATCCTGACATGCATCCAGAAAATGATTATACTTGAAACTTGGTCAGCCTGCACCCACGTGGTCCGCAGTCATTGCCGTTGGGGGAGGGTACTGACTGCCAGCGCTCACAAAGAGTGAGGCTCGTGATCTTTAATACAGTATTTGCTTAACATGAATTCAAAGTATCTTGGAGATGTTTCAGAGAATCATAGAGGTCATGGTTTAAAGAAACTTTAAAAATGTCAGCTGGTCCTATGTCTTGAATTCCCTCCATGACGTCTTCTGTGATCTTCACAAACACCCTTAGTAACCTGGCACGTGACAGCCTATCTAACATTTTTTTTTAAATGGCTAACTTTAATAAACAACATTACTCTGTCAAAATCTTCTAAAAGTTTCCGAATTGAATACTCTCAATTTCTGTACACATCTTCTCCCGACCAGCAGCGACTAGTTCAAAGACCGGCATCCGTGCATGGACCACGTTTTGATTAGCTTTCGTGTAGTGGGGACTGGAGCAGTGATGATGTAGAAAAGACGCGAGAATTGCTGGAGTGGTGTTTGGAGGAGCGAGAAGAGGTGAGGTGAGGTGCACAGTGGAGGGACTGACTTCGCTATCCAATATTTTAATCAGCAATTTAGACATAAAAACCAATGGCATGATAACTGCATTTTCAGAGGACACAAATCCAGGAGGAAAAGCCAATATTTTTGGATGAAAGAATTAGGATCCGAGGAAGAGCCAGACAAATCAGAATGATGAATCTAATCTAATAAGACCACATTTAACAAGAGTAAATATAATTCTTTGGACTGGGATCAAAAAATTCAACTGCCCTAGAGGACGAGAGAGCTTTTCATTTTCTTATCTATTTAATCATCATCTATTAATTTTTACCTTGTCTCATTCCAAAGACAGCTTGAAATAGCTTAAAAAGAAATAGATACAGCAGCCACTCTCTTAAGTGCTTCCCAGACCAGAAGCAGTAGCATCACCTGGAAATCTGTTAGAAATGCAAATTCTGGGGCTTCCCCGGTGGCGCAGTGGTGAAGAATCCGCCTGCCCATGCAGGGGACATGGGTTCGAGCCCTGGTTTGGGAAGATTCCACATGCCACGGAGCAGCTAAGCCCGTGCGCCACAACTACTGAGCCTGCGCTCTAGAGCCCGCGAGCCACAACTACTGAGCCTGTGTGCCACAACTACGGAAGTCCGTGCACCTAGAGCCTGTGCTCTGCAACAAGAGAAGCTGCTGCAAAGAGAAGCCCGTGCACCGCAACGAAGAGTGGCTCCTGCTTGCCGCAACTTGAGAAAGCCCAGGTGCAGCAATGAAGACCCAACACAGCCAAATAAATAAATAAATAAATAATTTTAAAAAGAAAGAAAGAAATGCAAATGCTTGGACCTCCCCCGTAGACCTACTTAGTCAGGAACGCAGGGATGGGGCCCAGCAGTCTGTGTGTTTACAAGCACTCCTGCGAATTCTGATGCTCAGTCAAGTTTGAGATCGAATCTAATAAGAGCTTAAGACTTTTTTTAAATGGAAATTCCAAAGCATTCAGAAAGTTAAGATGAAGTTGAGTGTTAGGATAACACAGAGAATGAATGCCAGAAGGCTCTGCAGTGTGCGGGGAGGGGTGCTACAAATTTGGTTCAGAGCTTCCTAGTAGCCAATGCAAAGAAAGAAATATAGTCAGTTTCTACACTGCACTGGGCCTGTAAGAGCCACACAAACAACCTTTGTGCTGAAATTTGAGGAAAAATTCCCTGTCTTCATAAAGAAGAGAATGTATATTTTAACAAATATTATGTTCAACAATATCCCTTCAGTAAGTAAAACAGTGGGTTTCTGAAGGTTGTTTCTTTGCCCATGTATCTCCCAACTGAACCAATGATGGGGCAAGATGAGGGATTTCAATTGAGTGTGAAATCGAAATGTATGATTGGGCTCCATTGAGCTGCATCAGTAAAGAAGTAGTCTTCCAGAAGAGGACGATTTTCATCATACAATTCTTTGTATAATGGTCTGAGTGTTTGGATTCCTGTGGTCAATGCTGAGGATACTGATGATCTGAGGAGGGAACAAGATGGCAAGAGATCTAAAATCTTTTCCCATGAGCCACCCCTGCCTTCCTTTCACCTGGAAAATAAAAGGGGACCTTCTCCATGTCTACTTGCCTCTTCTTTGCTAAATCCTTCACTGGGCCAATTTTATCTCAAATTGGAAAATTAATAAACTATAGCTGGGCTGATTCTTCTGTCATCCACTTAGTGGTGTCCTTTGAGAAATAATTTATAAGGTTTTGCACAGCAAAGGAAACCATGAACAAAATGAAAAGACAAGCTACAGACTGGGAGAAAATATTTGCAAGTGATGCAACCGACAAGGGATTGATTTCCAAAATATACCAACAGCTCATACAGCCCAATATCAAAAAAACAAACAACCCAATCAAAAAATGGGCAGAAGACCTAAACAGACATTTCTCCAAAGAAGTCATACAGGTGACCAACAGGCACATGGAAAGATGCTTAACATCGCTTATTAGTAACGAAATGCACATCAAGCCCACAGTGAGGTATCACCTCACACTGGTCAGAATGGCACCATTAAAAAGTTTACAGGGGCTTCCCTGGTGGCGCAGTGGTTGAGAATCTGCCTGCCAATGCAGGGGACACGGGTTCGAGCCCCGGCCTGGGAAGATCCCACATGCCGCGCAGCAACTGGGCCCGTGAGCCACAACTGCTGAGCCTGCGCGTCTGGAGCCTGTGCTCCGCAACAAGAGAGGCCGCGACGGTGAGAGGCCCGCGCACCGCGATGAGGAGTGGCCCCCGCTCGCCGCAACTAGAGAAAGCCCTCGCACAGAAACGAAGACCCAACACAGCCAAAAATAAATAAATTTTAAAAGAAGTTTACAAACAATAAATGCTGGTATAGAGAAAAGGGAGCCCTCCTACACTGTTGGTGGGAATGTAAATTGGTGCAGCCACTATGGAGAACAGTATGGAGGTTCCTCAAAAAACTAAAAACAGAGTTGCCATATGATCCTGCAACCCCACTCTTGGGCATATACCCAGACAAAGCTATCATTCGAGAAGATACATGCACCCCAATGTTCAGAGCAGCACTGTTTACAACAGCCAAGACATGGAAGCAACCTAAATGTCCATCAACAGATGACTGGATAAAGAAGATACACCTATACATATATATGAATACACATATACATACATAGAATGGAATATTACTCAGCCATAAAAAAGAATGAAATAATGCCATTCGCAGCAACATGGATGCACCTAGAGATTATCTCACTAAGTGAAGTCAGTCAGTAAGAGAAAGACAAATACCATGTGATATCGCTTATATGTGGAATCTAAAAAAAATGATACAACTGAACTTACTTATAAAACAGAAACAGACTCACTAACATAGAAAACAAACTTATGGTTACCAAAGGGGAAAGAGTGGTGGAGAGATACATTTAGGAATTTAGGATTAACAAAGACACACCGCTGTATATAAAATAAACAACAAGGACCTACCTATAATGGAAACGAATCTGAAAAAGAATATATATATATATATATGTATATGTATAACTGAATCACTTTACTGTCTGTCTGAAACGCTGTAAATCAACTATCCTTCAATAAAAAAAGAAATAATTTATGTCTACTTTGATATTATTAGCATATCCAACAGAAATTAACAGAGCCCAAGCCAGAGCTTTGGGGACAAGAATACACAGCAGCCTACCATGGTTTATAGGTAACGGAATGACAGCCTAGTGGTCAGAAACTCAAACTGTGAAGCCATATAAAAAGGGCTTGTACCCCAGTTCTGGTACCTACAATAGGGCCTTGGACAAGGTACTGTATCTTCTTTAGGCTTAACCATCCTCCTGAACAAAACGGAGATGAAAATGGTCCCCATATCTTAATACCTAACCTGTAGCATCATCAGCAAGTGAGCACATTTGTCGAATCTGGTAGAACATAAAATGGAAATAGCTAGACGTCTCTCATGCGACTTTACAGGGCTGACATCCATCACTTCACAGATAATAGAAAGCAAAGTACAGATGCCAAGGCTAGCTTGCCTTCCTTCAGCTTCTAGATAGAATCTGAGCATCCCAAGTCAGTGTCTTTTACCAAGACCACGAAGCATCTCTTCCTCTCTACCTCAGCTTTGATTTTGATAATATTTTAAGCAGAGCCCACAGGATAAAGAACCGTCAAGCACACAGAGTATGAGAGCTGGGGTGGGGCCAGGGGGGAGCGGGCTTCAAAGACGGAGCCAAGGTCCTGCAGCTCACTGATGGCAGTGCAGGAAGTGGAACCCATGCACCCTACATCTGTTTCCTTCCACCATTTTTCTCTTAGTCTTCTGGCCCCTGATTCTTGAGATTATTGATTTTAGTAACATGGAATTTACTTGCGTTGCAGATTTCATGGTGTCATGGGATAAACGATAAGCAAGGAGCTTGAAGATCTTGATTCAAGTCTCAGCTCTGCCATGGACTAATTGTGTCGTCTTTGACAAGTCAGCTTTCTTATTTGAGGCTCAACATTCACATCTATCTAATGGGAATAATAATATCTGCACTTCTTGCCTTTCTAGGATTGTTACAAGGTTTAATGAGATGTGTATAAAAGCACATTATAAACTGCACTATGCTATGCAAATGAAAGAGTTATTTTTTAAAGAGACTGCCTCCAAATTTCCCTGTACCTCCCTCATTCTGTGTTTTGAGTTTTTCAGGGTCCCTGTCTCATATCTCGGCCTTCATTCCTTCAGGACGCTAAGTCTCAGTAATAACCCTTTAAGCCTTCTATTTGAGTAATAATTTAGTGTGGGAGGGAAACAAAACAGCCTTATTTTTATAATTATACCAATATTTGAGAAACATAGGATTACTTAGAAGACCATTACATCAAGCACTTCGCAGCACTACTGCTTTCTGCAATGCTCTCAAATGTTTAAGAGCCATGTAAAAATTAGGTAAGAGAGACATTTGACAATTACCCCTGATATGGGCCTGAGTCATCAGCCACAGTCACTGCTACCCCCTCAAAATTTCCAGGTGAACATCAAATTATCTTAGCGAATGCTGGACACTGTAATTATGATGATGTATGGCTTGATGTGCTCCTGTGTTTTCCTGTTGTGTTGGGGAAAAAAAGTGTCTGACAGACCCAAGTTTAAGTTCATGGGTTCACCATTCACTGTCTGTGTGGCCTTGGGCAAAGAACTTACCTCGAAACAATGTAACTGGTTTTGTTTGGAAAGAGAAAAAAAATGAGGTCAGTAATGGCTGTCCCGTGGGTGATTTAGGGTGATTGATTATGGTATTTGTTTTAATTTGTATTTTGGTTTCATGAGACAGAGACCACACACATAACCTGTTATAAAGACGTGCGTGAAGTATCAAAGGAACTCTTGGATATTTGAGGGCAGGAGGCATGTGGGGCTGGGTTTCACCACATGTAGAGACTGAACCCTTCCATCCTTGATAACTCAGCAGGGAGGTCTGTATAACTCACCCTGGTATAGCCTGTTAGGTTGGCTCTGTGACCCCCAGCTCAGTTCTGTTTTTCTGACATCCTTTCTGGTACTGAGTTTTTCTCCTGATGCATGTTTCCCAATTCGCAGTTGTTGAGAGCACATCCAGTTCTTGGGCCGGCTCCTTTATTTTACACTGGATGGGCTCCTGCTTGGATTGCGAATGGCCACTCCTGCAACACTGGGTCCACCACTGGGGCGGTCAGCGGGCAAAGAGATAAGAAGCCACAAACATGGTCCCTTGCATGTGCCCTTCGTCAAGGGCAGTGGGTGAAGTTTCCTTAAAGACGGAGTAGGGCGTCATCTGTGAGCGCTCAGTTTCTAGACTTGGCTTCGATTCGGTTCCTGACTTTGACAGTTTCTAAAGATGAGACCTTTACACAAGTAAGGTAATCTCGCTGAGCCTAAGTCTCCTCATCTAAAAAACAGATATGATGCTCACACCTCGTAGGAGTGTCACTGAGTCTTAAATAACGAAAGGGAAGTGTTTAGCACAGTTTCTGCCGCGAATTGAACCCTCAGTAAATGCTGGATAGGTCCGTCTAAGGAGGAGGTGTGTGGGCAGGCTCCATGAAACGGGTCTGATGCCACACGAGGGTACTTCATTAACTACTGTTCACCTCCTCTGTGTGTTGAGACCCCTGTCCCCTGGGACACACCTCCTTCATGTTTCTGTTCTCAAGTTGGCTGGCATTTTCCATGATCCTGACAGAGTCACTGCATGCCTCACTGACAGAATGGGATGCTACAGGACCTTGTAAGGTTTGTCTTAGCCCTTCTCGCTGGAGTCAAGTAGCTGGCTCCCCGTTTACAATCACTGGGCCCGCTTCGCGCTGGATGCAGGCTGAAGGCCGCCTTATCGAGCAGCGTAACAAGTGTCTAGGATGAAGCCTTGTCCAGGGGGCTGGGACGTTTACAGCGCTGTCAAGTCATTTCTTCTGGCCCTTTTCCATCAGGGTCTTGGGAAATTCTGTTTTCACACAGAGGGTATAACACAGTGGGCTGAAATATGCGTGAAATGAGATGGAGTGTTTGATTTGGGACATGGAAATTCCTTTTATTGTTATACAGTGATGCTTTATTTATTTGATTGTGTCAGAAAATGGACTATTTCACAGAAGTGAAGCTTATAGATACCTGACGTTTTCCCACTTCAGCTCTGAAACTATTTTTAACTCTTGTTTAATGGGAATCTTCCTAAAATGTATCTCACACGTCAGCCTTCTTCTTAACAGAAGATGCAGATATTATTAGTGAACACTTACTATGTACTTGGCACCATTCTTAATGCTTAACTCTTATTAACAACCCCGTGGCATGGGTGCTACCATAGCCCCCATTTCACAGATAAGGAAACTGAGGCTTAGAGAGGTTGAGTAACTGACCCCAGGTTACACAGAGAGAAGTCACGGAATTGAGATTTGTGCCTAGATCTCCCCGAACTCTTAAAAAACTGGCCATATTATTGGAGAACATTTTGGTTAATAAATGACCCTAAGAACTATTAACCATCAAAGCAGGAAACGTGTCCTTGACTCTGAGCCTCCCTTGGCTGCTTTTTAAAAGGAGTTAAGGGACTTCCCTGGTGGCGCAGTGGTTAAGAATCCACCTGCCAGTGCAGGGGAAACAGGTTCGAGCCCTGGTCCGGGAAGATCTCACATGCCGTGAAGCAACTAAGCCCGTGCACCACAGCTACTGAGCCTGCACTCCAGAGCCCGCGAGCCACAGCTACTGAGCCTGCACGCTGCAACTACTGAAGCCCGCACGCCTAGAGACTGTGCTCCGCAACAAGAGAAGCCACCGCAATGAGAAGCCCGCGCAAGACAATGAAGAAGAGCCCCGCTCGCCGCAACTAGAGAAAGCCCTGCGCGCAGCAAGGAAGACCCAATGCAGCCAAAAATAAATAAAATAAATAAATTTTTTAAAAAAAAGAGTTAGTACTCAAACTGGCAGCACATTTTTTTGGATATTCATGAATATTCTTTCGTTCAGTGGATGTTGCTTAAGTCCCTACTGTGTTGCTGTGGACGTCATGTATGCCAGGTATTCTGGAAGCAAAGAAATATGAGGCATGCAGCTGCCTTCAGAAAAGACACATGTTAGAGATATTTCAGTGGGGCAATATGTGAATCTTGCCTCATCTGTGGCCAGAAAAACCTAGAGAAAGGGATGACTCTTGAACCCATCTTTCAAAGAAGTCATCCTCCTTGCCCTTATCCATTCCTCATGGGTGAGACTGATGAGTAGAGACCGGGCGATGTAGGTGAAGTTAGATGCTTCCTTGGCTCCAAAGAGGCCAAGGAAGAAATGGGCCATCTGTGTTTAAGAAAGAGTTCATCTCTTACTTGAAAAAGAAGCTGTGGCCAGACCGAGGAGTTTGGTTTCTATAACCCGTGTCTTTCTTAGATGGCAGCTTATGAAAACAGGCAGTACATTAGAACCACAGCTGGTGGGAAGAAATACATGTTGAGTGAGGTCTGTGTTCCCACTTGATTAGTTCATGGGTGTTAAGTGCACTTCCCAGTTGTAGCCCTTGAAAAAAATCCAACAGTTCGCAGCATTGGTAACATCATTAGAATCAAGTATGGGTTTTCCAAGGCAATGACTTTGGTATAGTTCAATGATAACTTTCTTATTTCAAAAGTAATATGCTTGTAGAAAATGCCTAATGACTTCTCTCAGCCAGAGATAATTAAAGTGTTTGAAATGAACCCTCCAGGCTTCCCATGCCCAGTGGTCCATCACTCTGACCTGTCTTCTTCGAGTCACCCTCCTGTAGCTGGACCCCATGTGGTCTCTTAATGGCTCATAGTCACCATTATGGGTACCGTTTATGGCTCGGCGCTCATGCAAGTCCATGGGATGGTTGAGGTGTGACGGTTGTTTTGAGACCTTTCAGGTTCGGTCTTTTTTCTCTTTGTTTTCCATAGAATGGCGGATGGCCATTGTGTCTGGCTGCTTTCCATGTGTCTTCTTATAACCTCTTCCTAGTATATTTTTCACCCTTGATTAACTGCTAGAACAGCTAATGACCAGGCTGGTTAATACATATATTGTTTTTTTAAAAAAACAAAAAATAAAAATAAATAAATTAAAACAAAACAAAACACTTCTCTAGTTGCAGTGAGCGGGGGCTACTCTTCGTTGCGGTGCGCGGGCTTCTCATTGGGTGGCTTCTCTTGTTGCAAAGCACGGGCTCTAGGCGCGTAGGCTTCAGTGGTTGTGGAACTCAGGCTCAGTAGTTGTGGCTCGTGGGCTCTAGAGCGCAGGCTCAGTAGTTGTGGCGCATGGGCTTCATTGCACCGTGGCATGTGGGATCTTCCCGGACCAGGGCTCGAACCCATGTCCCCTGCAT
Organism: Kogia breviceps; assembly: GCF_026419965.1. Classification (NCBI taxonomy): domain Eukaryota; kingdom Metazoa; phylum Chordata; class Mammalia; order Artiodactyla; family Physeteridae; genus Kogia; species Kogia breviceps. The sequence continues at coordinate 48,619,554 of NC_081327.1, forward strand.
TGGCAGGAGGATTCTTAACCACTGCGCCGTCAGGGAAGCCCCAATACATACTTTTAAAATAAGAGTAAGGAGGCTCTGAGTGGGAGCAAAGGGACCCTCTGTTGAATTAGAGCGTGAACTCTGCAATTACCACTTGAAGGGCCGGGAAAGCATTCGTTGTCTAGAAAGATCACTGCTTTACTTTACTGGTGACAGCTGGCTAAGTGACATTACTATGAGGCATGTTTCGTCAGAAAATTTAAAAAGAAAGGAGAGAGGAATTGGAGAGCAGGGGAGGGAGGGAATGGGAAGGACGGAAGAGTCAGGCCAGTGCTTTCTTTCGGATCTCATTGTGAATTTCTTTGTTCATGTCTGCTGTTCACAGTGGTTTAAACTTCATTGACTTGATGGTGCGACAAGGGAATATCGACAACCCTCCGAAGACCCCCCTGGTGCCCGGATTCGAATGTTCTGGGATTGTTGAAGCCCTGGGGGACAGCGTTAAAGGATTCGAGGTAATGTTCTGACTTCTGACTGAAAGGATGATATCTTTCTGGCGTCCATTAAGATAATAAAAGAGTATATGCAAAATGTGTTCGAAATAATCTGTAACGTGCCTTATTGTTATTTTCTCCTTATTTGGGTTTATTAACAGTGGTTATAAATGATAGGACTTTCCAAGCGTCTCACGCGTTTCCCGTGTACCGTCCTGTCGCTCCTGGCAACAGTCTGGTGAAGGGGCCGGGGAAACCTTAGCATCCCCTTTATTCATTTCATACTGTTATCAATAAGATTTAAATGAATACAGCTATGAATTTGGCCTTGGATTAACCAAGTGTACATCCCTCCTCTCTCTCCCCGTGGCTCTCATTTCCCCATCACTTCAGGCTCAAAAGTCAATTTCAAAACGCAAAAGTTGGGGAGAAGTAGCCTCTGTACTTTATCATTGGGTTCCATTAAACCATCTACTTAGCTGATGCATCTAAGTGATCATTTGTAAATCGTTATTTCAGACACTGGGAAAGTGGCATTTTTGGATGAATATTTTAAAGCCAAAGGGGAAAGGTAACTGACAATGAGACAGAATTGACTATGGGTTGGTGTCTTGGGGAGTAGGGCAAGGGATAAACAGGGTTATTCTATTATTCTGACTACTTTTGTACATGTTCAAAATTCCGCATAATAAAAATATTTTTAATCGCTGAAAAGATGTATGACCCTTCCTACCATTATCATGCAAATCAAGTAGGACCTTGTCTATAAAAGCTGAAAAACTACGGGCAAATCAACTGCACAAAATTGCGGTAGTTTGGAGCAAGGAAAAACAGCGGAAATCAGGCATAAGAGCTCTCGCTCGACTTTAAGTGCTTCCCATGGAGAGATGAAGGGACCTCACATTTGAGAATCCACCATAACCAGAAACATGGGGCAGTTACTGTTTTTCAGCCTGCAAGGTAAATACTGTTATTATCCCCTTAGAGATGAAGTTTGGAAGGGTTCAGTCATTTCCATGCGGTCAGAAAGAGACTAAGTAGTAGCTGAAGCTGGATTCAAATCACCAGAGCCCTTTACTCTTCCTGCAATCCCACGCTCTTTAGCCCCGCTCCCCACCTGCAACGGTCGGCCGACAGCTAATACAGGAAGAAAAGCCCTACGCAAGGGCAGCCGAAGCGCCCTTGGAATTGGTGTTGAGCCCGCTCGGCTGTCAGTGCCTCGGAGCCTCGAGATGCTGTGAAAATGTCCATATGCCTCCAACTCATTATGATGAACGTCTGGAAATCTCATCCTGCTCATTCCGTCTTTTTGTCCGTGGTTTCCAGACAACATGGCAGCAAAACGCTGGGAGAGAAGTAAATGCGCTTCTTCTTTTCTTTCCTATGACTTTACATTTTCTGAGCCCAGGTGAGCAATCGGACCTCGGCTGGCAGCACCCCCTCTCCCTGAAAGTGCTGCACGTAAAGCTCTGGGATCTGCTCTCCGCTGCCCCACGTGGTCCCAAAGGAAAAGATCATACCGTGCGCGCTATTAATCTTGAGCACTGGATGAATCACCCATCCTTTTAGACTGTAACAGCAGATAAGGATGTTGTTGGCCTTAGTTTAGAGGGAGGAGTCACTGTGCTTGATTATAGGTATTGTTTCCCTTCTCTGTGATCTTTCTTCTGTTAGTTAGCGCTGACTTGCTATTGTCAAACCGATCCATCACCCCCTCCACCCTCCTCCAGTACCTTCAGCTGCACAAACAAATAAAAGTAGCCACCTACAGCTTTCCAGTCAGGGTGTGATTTGGGAGAAAACCAACACTCATAGGCCCTCTATAATTCTGACTTAAAATTTGCAATCATGTTGGAGATGGAATTCCACACGGCGACACACTGAATCGCTCTCTTGGCTTGATGGATTGCACGGGAGCCTTGAAAAGTTGTTGCCAGAGGCTCAGCAGTAAAGGAATAATGTGGGCTCAGTCGCCCAGGACTAATTGCGTTTTTTTAAACAGAATCAAGTAATGAGGTGAATCGGATGTTTAAAAAAAAAAAAAAAGGTTCCCCACCGCTGGACTCTGAGACTGCGGCTGCTGATCTGATGGCTGAACCTCTTTTTGCCGTTTTGACAGTGAAACAAGAGGTCTGGAGCGGTCAGCCCTGCTGGGACGGCACAACCATCGCTGTCAGGGTGGTTGAATACCCTTTCCATACACTCCGTTGACACTGGAGGCCGTCAGCTACTCTGTGGTGTTATGGATCTTTGGGTTTGCATGATTCTGTGCAAAAGAGGATGCCAGCGTTAGACCCTAGAGATCCTCTGGTCCAAGCTAGGGCATCTGAGATGATATTCCTGACATCATCATTTGGTTTTTAATGCTTCCAGGTATTGGGACACTCACTGCCAATGAGACAGCCTCTCCTATCCATCAGTTTCTTCATTAGACAGCTGTTCCTCTGCTTCATGAAACTCAGTGGGTCGATATTTAGCTTTTGATCATTCATCTGTGAATTCCATGAGATAAGGAACCAATCTGTTCTTTTTTTTTTTTTTTTTTTTTTTTTTGCGGTACGCGGGCATCTCACCGTTGCGGCCTCTCCCGCTGTGGAGCACAGGCTCCAGACGCGCAGGCTCAGTGGCCATGGCTCACTGGCCCAGCCGCTCCGCGGCATGTGGGATCTTCCCAGACCGGGGCACGAACCCGCATCCCCTGCATCGGCAGGCGGACTCCCAACCACTGCGCCACCAGGGAAGCCCCAATCTGTTCTTTTAAGAGTTAGCATTAACTGTTCTTTCCTCGTTTTACATGCACCGTGCCAAGTGGACTGCATGCATATTATGTCATTTAGTCTCCATAAGGACCTGTTCCTAATATTATACCCATTTAAAAGCTGAGAAAACTGATATTTAAAGAGTTAGACTAATATTCCCAGACTTGGTAGGTTCCCCTGTTGCACACCCTTATATAAATGTATGTCTTCTTTGTAGCACTTAGGTGTAATGAATTAACTATTTGTATCTGGAGTCAGCCTACCTAGATTCACAACCCAGTACAGCTACTCTTTGGCTACATGACTTTGGGCATGTGCTTTCATCTCTCCTTGCCTCAGTTTAAGTGTCTGTAAAACCTATGATCATTCATCTGTAATATGGGGCTGTAACAAAACCCATCTCATAGGAGGCTTTTGTTGTTGTTTTTGAGCAGGGGTGAAAGAGAAATCCTAAACTAGAAAGAAAATAAAGCAGTGGAGTCAATCATAAAAATATATATACACTGAAACACACATATATGAAAGCCGTTAATTTACTGAGAAATCACTGTGACCACAGCAATTTGAATATTGCATTTAAAAGTTATAGTATAGGGCTTCCCTGGTGGCGCAGTGGTTGGGAGTCCGCCTGCCGATGCAGGGGACGCGGGTTCGTGCCCCGGTCCGGGAGGATCCCACGTGCCGCGGAGCGGCTGGGCCCGTGAGCCATGGCCGCTGAGCCTGTGCGTCCGGAGCCTGTGCTCCGCAACGGGAGAGGCCACAACAGTGAGGCCCGCATACCACAAAAAAAAAAAAAAAAAAAAAAAAAAAAAAAAAAGTTATAGTATAAGCAACTAACATCAAATAGAAGAATGGTTCAATTGAACTAGCACTTGGCAGCTCATGTAAGCTATCAGTGATAGTTTACTTTGTATTTACCTTTAATAATGATATGCTATGAAAAAAACTTAGCACATGATTATACCCACTTTAAAGGGAAGACTGCTTTTCTTCTTTTTTCTGAATGGTCTCTGGCTATGTAAACCACTGTTAAAAAAAACACAGTATTCAGCCCTGCCTCATGTAATCATGAGGTAAAGCACGTGACAGCCTTAGGACAATGTCTGCCACATAATACGTGTGCAATAAACGTTAGTTGTTATTCCTCACACACGACGGCATTCTCCTATTTCACTCTAAGCCTGGTTGCTCTTGTTCAATCTCTTGCACTTGGATTTACATGGCTCCTCTGATGGACCACGTTTCACATCCGATGTAATTGGTAATCCACTGATGCAAATACCACAATGAACTAACCTGGCAGGGAATCTATATGCGGTGGGAGAGAACAGCCGAGAGTAGATTTGACTCCTAGCCCCTTTGACCTTCCCAGTTCCCCAACAGGGAGATTAGATGAGAGGTTGAATCAGTAATATGACCTTCCAACATTAACATTCCACGGCATGTGATGTGATGCACGTTGTTCCGATATTTATGCTCCAGAAGAGGGGTAGAGTCCCTGGCTTCCATGGCCCCTGCGAAGCTTGCACAGATGGACTTCAAGAGCATCCACAGGGACTTCCCTGGTGGTCCAGTGGTTAAGAATCCACCTCCCAAGGCAGAGGACACCGGTTCGATCCCTGGTCGGGGAACTAAGATCCCACATGCCACGGGGCAACTAAGCCCGCGTGCGGCAACTACTGAGCCTGTGCACACTGGAGCCCACGTGCCACAACTAGAGAGAAGCCCACGTGTCACAACTAGAGAGAAGCCCATGTGCCACAATGAAGAGCTCATGTGTCACAACTAGAGAGAAGCCCGCGTGCCACAACTAGAGAAGCCCGCGTGCCACAACTAGAGAGAAGCCCGCGTGCCACAACTAGAGAGAAGCCCGCGTGCCACAACTAGAGAGAAGCCCGCGTGTCACAACTAGAGAGAAGCCCGCGTGTCACAATGAAGAGCTCGCGTGCTGCAATGAAAGATCCCGCCTGCTGCGACTAAGTCTCGACACAGCCAATAAATAAATAAATAATGGGGAAAAATGGTTTCTCATTTAAAAAACAGAAAAAAAAGCATCCACAAATGCCTTGAAAGGCAGGTGAGGTGAGGGTGTGCATATTTGAGGGTTTTGGGTTTCTTATTTTTCTGGGAAGGACTCTATAGCTTTCATCAGATTCTTAAGAATATTTGAGAAATCTCTCAGAAAAGATTAAGAAGCCTCCACTAACTCTGTGCTTCCCTACTCCCAGATCGGGGACCGTGTCATGGCATTTGTCAACTACAATGCCTGGGCAGAGGTGGTCTGCACACCAGTGGAGTTCGTCTACAAGGTCCCAGATGGCATGAGCTTCTCCGAGGCTGCTGCATTCCCTGTGAACTTTGTCACAGCCTACATGATGCTCTTTGAAGTCGCCAACCTCCGAGAAGGGATGTCTGTGCTCGTACACTCTGCTGGCGGCGGCGTGGTAAGTGGGCTGCTGGTGAGTCCTCCTCCCCAAGGTCAGAATGGAGAAAGTGGAGTGATACCCAGTCGATGACGAGATCCCTGTGGGAGCTGTGTCCATTCACAGGGATCATTGCTATGGTTCGGGTGAAGCTCACACGGACGGTGGAATTGGTACAGATGACTGCATTGTGGGGTAGGATGAGCCTCAGAGATGCTTTCCCTGGAGTGTGGAAAGGTCTCCACGATGGTGTGTTAGGACTCAGTGTGTCTCAGAGATGGATTCTGTAGAGAAGCACTCTCATTCTTGGTATCTCAGTGAGCTGTTCAACGTCAATCATTGTGAGACGCTTCATAATAAGTCATGTACTACTAACATTATCTGAAACACCAAAATGGCGGATGATTTACTTCTTCAATAAGTTGCCATGAATTCGTGATACTTCCCATAGTAACGGCATCCTTATTCATTTGTGTTCTGATATATTTTCTTGAGTGGGAGAGAGGTAGACAGAGATTGTCCTAGCACAACAGGAACTACACTTTAATCTAAGTCTACCCATGAGAGTGGTTGCTTACGTGAATGTCATCTGTAAGGTGTGTTTTTGACAAGGGGGAAAGTAACGGAAATTAAAATCGTTGCTCTGGAGCTAAGGGATGGCAGAGATTTCTTCCATGGTTTGGATGGGTCTCGGTACCAGTCACTCCATATGTATTGCAGAGCTGTCCTGTGGCAAGCACTGTGTTCTCATCATGGTCTACTGGGGTTGGAGGAGAACTCTTTGAGAGTAGGAGACATTACTCACTAATTCAACAATTACGTATCGAATACATACTATGCCTTGGACTTTATGGGGATAGAGATTAAAAAGAGAAGGTCCAGATACACCATCCAGTTATGTGGTGTGAAAGGTTCTTGGTGTTGGGGATTCTGTGGTTTGATGAACTCAGAGATGAACTCTTAGGTTCGGTGTATCTTGATGTTTTCACTGGAGGTTCTACTAACGTTGATTTTTTTTTTTTTTTTTATCTTGGCTTTCTACAACTACCAAAACCCTACATAGTGTAAAGCACATTTCCGGTTTTCCTTTCCAAGAAGACAAGCTCACATACAAAAATGTGAAGGCAAAGACGTGAAACTTTAGCAATGCTTTAAGAGGGGTGTCGTCAATCACTTTAGCAAATGTGCCGATGTCCTTTGACCATGAGTGAAGATACAATAAAAGTTAAAATATCCCTCAGCAAAGAAACGGGTTTTGGTGCCACTGAATCTATGAACAGCAGGCAGGCCATTTGGCCTATGCTGGCGTTTATGAGCTCCGTGTTCTCAGCATACAAAGCGTGAGAGGCCTGTTTTCATACTCTCAACACAAGCGCCAGGCTTTACAATGGGGCTGGGCTCCGTTCTGCTGAGAGTCCATGTTGAAACATTGGCACTGATGACGTTTCGTTTCATGTTTTGATTTTGTTTGTTTGTTTGAGTTCGTTCTTGGAACCAGGAGAGATGTATCAGGGACATGGGTCTCACAAGAGAGAAAAAAAAGTCTTGGAAAATAACAAAAGTTCTTATCATGCCTTGTTCTAAGCTCACAGACAGTACAACAGTAAGGAATAAAATGTGAAAGAGATGAAGGAACAGGGGAAAAGGGACAGTGAGGGTAGGGAACTAAGTTGCTGCATGCAATGCAGGCTTTGATGTGCTAAAGCTCTGTTGAAGGCTCTTGCTTCCTAATAGTGAGTTGTGCGAAGAGAAAAATGATCAGTCACGTGCACTAATGTTCATTTGATGGAAATAAACCAGTTATTAGGAAAACCATAACTAGTACTGGGTTTTAAGACTGGGGGAATCCTTCCCTGTGGTTTCTCATAAGAAATGTATGCTGACAAGCAATGAACATCCATCAACAAAACAGTTATAATAAATGCAGTTTCTGTGATGCTTTTGCTTATGGTGTGCTTGTAATGTAGTCTAATAGCACGGAAGTAATGCAACATTTAGCAAAAGCAAATACCCTAGGCCAAAAAGGATGTGGTCTGGGCTTAATCCATGGACGGTTGAAGGGTGTGGTTGGACTGCCCAGCTCTGGGGTGGGTGTGTCTCCTTAGACAACGTTTTTCCAACCGAGATTGCTAAGTGGTGCGCAGCACGGGGTTCAGGGTTTCCGTGAGAGGAGAGTTTTCTGGCCAAGTGCATAAGCGCGTATGTGAGCGCTCAAGCAAGCTGAGGTGGAGTTGACACTGTCTTACAAAACCCGACAGGTTCTAAAGGGGGCCCAGACCACTTCACCACCCCACGGTGGAAAGACCAGCGAGTCGCCCCCGGGCAGAACTAGACCCCTCCCAAGAAGACCACCAGCCATGGCTCGCACGATGGGGGGAACTCCCGGGGGAGTACTTTTTATGCATTATCTGGGATACCCTGGAGAGGTGTGGAGCTGCTTCCCATCACTGCTGGATAAGTCTGGCGTGGTTGCTGTGGTAGGCAGGAGGATTCCCTTCCCCCCAACCCCCCCACCCGGACATCTATGTCCTAATCCCTTGCATGGCAAAAGGAATTGTGCAGATGTGATTAAGGAAAGGACCTTGAGGTGGAGAGACCATCCTGGATTATCCGGGTGGGTCCGATGTACCCACAAGGGTCCTAAAAGATGGAAGAGGGAGGGAAGAGGGTCTGAAAGAGATTCAGAGATGTTACCCTGCTGGCTTTAATGATGGAGGAAGAGACCATAAGCCAAGACATGTGGGCAGTCTCCATATGCTGAAAGAGATAAGGAAAGGGATTCTCCCCTGGAGCTTCCAGAAGGAACACAGCCCTGCTAAAACCTTGATTTTAGCCGAGTGAAACCCATTTTGGGGAATTCCCTGGCGGTCCTGTGGTTAGGATTCTAAGATTCCACTGCAGGGGGCCCGGGTTCGATCCCTGGTCAGGGAACTAAGATTCCACAAGCCACGCAGCATGGCCAGAAGACAGAAAAAACAAAAAAACATTTTGGACTTCTGATCTCCAGAACTGTAATATAATACATCTGTATATAATGTAATACAGATTACATTCTTACTTATCCTATTACAGTATAAAACTCTAATAGAATACATTGGTTTTGTTAGTTTGCTTTCAGCCATGGACTCGGTGGTAATTTGTTGCAGTAGCAATAGAAAACGAATACAGCCACTTTCTCTGGGCTGCCTCCCTTCCCAATGTGGAAAGCCCACAGAGGCCTGAAGAAAACACAAGTAACAAGTGACAGAACTAGGATTCACACCTAATCTGGCTGATTCTAAAATCTATTCTCTTTCCACTTGACAACCCAATCATTCATTCCTTCATTTATTCATTCATTCAATATATATCTGTTCATCTTCTACCTCAGTGCCAACTACAGACATTTCAAAGAGCCAAAGACTATGGCCTGGGTACATGTTTCCTAATTTGATGATGATGACAAAGAAAGTTCAACCTAATTAGGATAAAGTTTCCTAAACTGAGTTCATATAAAGTGTGCAGTTGTAATGGCACCAAGACTTCTGTCTGATTTTTATCAAAGGCTGTGATGGGAAATTTGCAGATAGGAAGGGAGAAATGCCAGCCTAAACTGTAATATGGAAGGAAACTTGAATATATTATAGGAAAATAATTCAATCCAGAGCCAGTCACTTTCTCACTGGAATTGCCCAAGTGTCAACACTGCTCTGTCACATCTCTGAAGACATTGTTGATTTCCTCTGACAGTAGCACGGCCAGATGGTGTAAGACAATGACGCCACTAATGGAATCTTGAGAACCTGGTTGAAGATTCCTTACAATCTCATAAAGGAAAAGTAAGAAGATGCATAAGCAAGTGGGGTTCCTGTCAAGAACCTCCTTAGAGGGTTTCGCTGCCAATCCCATGAACAAGCTACCATGACTTTGAGCATCTTAACTGGGGGTGTGCTCCATTTCTGGAGAATAACCTTACTGTTACTGTGTGGATATTTGCATCCATGTCTGACATTTGATGCTTTCTGGGCTTTCAGAGCCCTCTGACCTTTTCCATCATCTCATCTGAACAGAGAGCACAGAGATGGTCCACATATCTTGGAAAGGAAAGCAGAATTTAACTTTCAGACACAGTTAAATGGCCACTACTCAATTATTAAATTCTATTCATTATGGATGGGGCATTTCCCAGTGTCATTCAAATTGCCTCCAAGGAGATACCACCGAGGGAGGGCCAGAATCTACAGGGGTGCATCATGAGCCCCGCCCCCGCGACCCTATATAAGGGCTCATGCGTTGGGGGTCCTTCCTGAATGGCTTAACCATACATCATTAACCATACACCATTCTAACACGAAACTGGAAAAGCATGTTTCCATGAGTAGGAATCCGTGGTGTGGTGGAGGAATGGGGCATATTGGAGAGTCATTCCATGTCAGCAGAAAAGACACGGCCATCTGCAAAATCACTAGAGGAGAACAGTTTGTTGAAAACAAAACCATTGCTGATCATGAACAGCACCAACATCTACCCAGCTACTCAAGTGAGCAACCCCCAAATCATGGCTACGTCTTCGTCAAGATGCCTCACGTCTGAAATCCTGTGATTCACTGCTGCCACATCATAAATGCAGTAAACATTTGCGACTCAAAAGCTGTCGCGAGCCATTTCTGATGTTCTGGAAAAGTTATTTGCTGAGCTAAGGAGGGCCCCATCATTGAGTTAATCTCAGAAAAATACTCCTTCCTAGGGATCTTGTGAATTGCAGTCTAGTAAGCAATCTTTGGCAGTCTAGCTCACGCCATCCCACATTCTGAATAGCTGCATATTCTTCTGAGGTTTCTGTCTGCGTGCAGCGTGCATTCTTAATTGAACGTGGCCTCCCCTTCACGGCCCTGTGGCCGTCTCACCGCCCCCCATCGTCCCATGGTACGGCCGTGCTCAGCCTGTGCCCTTCAGCACTCCAAGCAGGGGCGCATGCCTGAGATCCCAGAGCTGGAAGGAGACACAGACACCACGCTTTGCTGCACACTAGCCGTTGGCAACGTTATTCACCTGGCCCTCATAACAAGCCTCCCCGCGGGAGAGTGCGTGGCAGTGAAGAGTTCACAAGATCATGAGCTCTAGAGCCAGACTGCCTGGGCTGAACCCCAGCTCCATCTTGCCAGCCCCTCTGAGGCTCTACTTCCTCATTTGTGAAGGGGGGCGACAGCAGGGCTAGCCTCAGGCGGCCCTTGTGCGCTTGCAGCAGGACTTGCACACGATGAACACCCAGTGAAAACGAGCTGTTCTCATTTCCCAGATCCAGGATTTCAGTGTTGTTCCCAAGGCTGCGACGTCCATTAGGAGAAGAGGTCAAATGTGAACTTAAAACCCAGCGCCAGGAGCTCCCAATCCAGCGTTCCTGAGGCTGCCCCACAGCAGCGGCCTCGGAACCGCCTGCACCTCCCGTCCTGTCTCCTGCCTGCCCCACCCGGTGCCCTGGGCAAGAGCGTCTTCACTATAGCGAGACCTCCTGGTCCCCAGGGGCCTGCAACGCTAGGAAACAGAGCCTCCGAAAACGTAAAGAGGACAAAGTGCCTCTGTCATATCCTCCATGAATAATCCACGAGACGAGGATTAACTGCCTCCCGGCATCAGCAGGCAGGGCTGTGGCCTGGGGACTCCTTGGAATGGTTAAGACCCTTATGCCATAACTGCTCCCACCAGGTAACAGGCCCTCGCCCTCCCAAACGTCAAAGATGCTGCAGAGACGTGTCATGGACCAGGGCCCCGCCTCCCTGCTTCCAGAAACCTCTGATGCTGGCAGCCAGTGCCTGACTCCTCACAAGTCAGCCATATGCCTTAGGTTAAGAACAAATATATCTAAAAACATTTCTTCCAAGCCAGGTTGGTCTACGTCCGCAAAAGCCTCACGTGATCTTTACTCTGTTTGCTTTTAACTCCTTTGCAGTAAGTCATGAGTGAGCCAAAGAAACTATCTTTATTACAAATATAAAGGTTAAATTAGGCCTCTGAGACAGGATTCATTCGCTCAATATTTGTTGAACATATGTATCAGCCCATGAGGGAATAAAAGCTAAAACAGATGGAGTCCAGTGATCTCCACACACTGTCTAGGAGGTAGATACTATTACTTCCCCATTTTAACAGAGGACACGGAGACGCAGAGAGGTTAAGTTACTTGCTTCAGGTCACACAACCATGGAGAGGGTGAACTGGCATGTGAACTTGGGTCTCTTTGAATACAGAGCCCACGATTTTAAGTACTGGGAGGCCATGCTCCGAGAAACCGTGCTCTGCTTAGAAGGGAGAGGAATGGATTCCACGCTCTGGGTTTTGTTGGTGAGCTTCCCTCCCTGGGAGCTGAGGACAAGCTGGGGTTACTCAGGAGAGCTGAGCTGTCTTCAGGAGGACGGGAGCATCTTCTGTGGACAAGACCGTCCTTTCTAAGAGGCAGGCAGATTCAGCGCTGGAGCTGCCCTTGACGTTAACCCTCCAGCTGGAAACAAGCCCGAGGTTGCCACGTCCGTGAAGGCGGGGGCGGTGCGATCTCGTCATCCTGCATCCTGAGCACGGAGCCCACTGCCCAGCACACTGGGGTTACCTGATACACGTTTGTAGAGGAAATGGAGGAAGAACGGGGCCAAAAGGCAGCATTCAAGTTAATTATGACGACAGTGTAGACCTTAAGGACCCAGGTTCCGAAGTCAGAGCTGGTTTTCATCCTAGCTTCTCTATTGTCCAGGTGAGATACCTTGAACAAGTACTTTAACTTCATTGGATCTTGTTTCTTCATCTGTTAAAAATGGGTATAAAACCTATCTCAGTTTTCGTATGGTGATTTAAAAGAGATTATGGGGGCTTCCCTGGCGGCGCGGTGGTTAAGGATCTGCCTGCCAACGCAGGGGACACGGGTTCGAGCCCTGGTCCGGGAAGGTCCCGTATGCCCCGGAGCAACTGAGCCCGTGAGCCACAACTACTGAGCCTGTGCTCTAGAGCCCGTGAGCCACAACCACTGAGCCCACGTGCCACAGCTACTGAGCATGCGCGCCCAGAGCCCGTGCTCTGCAGCAAGGGAAGCCACCGCAATGAGCCCGCGCACCGCAACGAGGAACAGACCCCGCTCACCGCAACCAGAGAAAGCCCGCATCCGGCAACGAAGACCCAACGCAGCCAAAAATAAATAAATAAATTAATTTAAACAGAAAGAGGATTATGGAATGGGCATGGCAAGCTAGCTGGCATAGAGGAAACTCAAGTGTCAGCTGCTGTTATTACTATTACTATTATCATCATATTCTCATCTATCTGGTTAGAAAATATTACGCACTGCCACTCTGGCACTTAGAGCCGGAAGCAAGAGAGCAGCAAACAGGACAGTCAGTTGGTGGCTGGTTGCTGAACTTGGAGCAAGGGGCAGAGAAAGCCGACCTCAGCATCCTTTGTTGACCGTCTCTGACGGGAGGCTGCACAATGATCTCATGAAGTAGTGGGGTTGTCACAGAGGCCCCTTTCCAAACATCACTTCCCTAAAACGCCTAAGACATAATTAGACTTTAAGAAGATTTACCTCCATAGTTCCAGGCCCTGGACATGTGCCAAGGACTCCAAATACACAGACTAGACTTTGCAGAGTTTATATAACCCCAGGGACACACCCCAAAGGCCACAGTTGCTTTTCCGAATATTACCGCCCATATTAGGGTGAAAAAAAAAATCAGTTCAGCTGGGAAAGAATGAGATGTGTAGCAAGAAGCAGCCTCGTCTGTTCTCATGGGTGCCCACCAGGCTGTGAGCCATGGTCCTGGGTACTCTACCCACCCCAGCTGGGCCCTGGGCCCTCTCATGGTGCCCTTCCTGCAGCTCGCAGCTCACTCCGTGAGAAGCTCGACAGAATCCCCCACTCATGCCCTGTTCAAAATGTGCTCCGGCTCCTCAGCGGTGTGGCCGGATCCACAGAGGAACACTCAACCCCACCTTTCCTCACACAACCTGGAGTCCTCCTCCCACCCCACCCCCATTCCCCGCCCCCCCACCAAACTTGGTCATTATCCCCCTCCCTCCCCACCCCTAGCCCCTGTCTCTGTCTCTCATCTCTCTCATCTCTCTTTGCTTGGCTCTCTTTCTATCTCTTTGTCTATCTTTCTGTCTGTTTCCCTGTCTGTATCTCTGTCTCTTGCTCCTTGCTTTCTCTTCCTCTGTATCTTTCTGTCTCTCTTCTGCCCTCTCCTTTCTCTTCTTCCTCCCTTGCTTTTATCGTTTTTCTCTTTCCTTCCCTCCTTCCTTCCCTCCCTCCCTTTCTCTCTCTCTGTCTTTCTTCATCTATCTAGTCCGAGCCCTGAGGACAATTGCGTTAGTCTCTGGGTATATAAGAATGAGCAACATAGGCCTGATCCCACCATCCTGAAGGCTGAAGTCTTGTGAATGTAACACATATTTACCAGGGCCACATGAATCATCAGTGGCAGTGGTGATAGCTACTAATGGGGGAGGGGATGGCGCCGTGACTGCAGCACAAGGGACCTAAGCAGCTGGTCTAGGGGATCAGAGATGACTGTACCTAGGAACTAAACTAGAACTGGTATTTAAGGGTGAGGAGGAGCTGAGGAGGTGAAAAGGGTAAAGGGGGGAGGGGAAGGGGGCTAGGAGAATGGGCAATAATGTGGAACCCGGGTACCTTCAAGAAGCTGGCCAGAGGGTGGCAAGAGAGGAGAAGAATAGAGAAAAAAGGGGACAGCAAGGGGCGGGCAGGTGAGTAAACACAGAGCAGCCATGTTGACAGTTTTATCCTTATCCTTATCCTAAAAGCCATGCGGAGTCATCAGAGGGTTTTGAGCAGAGATTGAACTCATGGTTGACATTTGTATAAGATCCTGTGTTGCTGAAGGGTGAATCGATTGGAGCAGGTCAGTGTGGGAGCTGGGTGATTGAGGGATGGCTGTGTTCCAGAGTGTCCTTCAACTTCTCTCATTAGAGCAATTACAGTCCTGGATGCCTGAATGCCAGATGTTCAGGCATCCAGGACTCTCTCCTTTGGTCTGACAGCATCACAGTGCAACCATGGATAAGCCCTTTTCCATCCTGTGCCTTAGGTTTTTCTGTAGAATAAGGTAGACCAGATGTCTCTTCTGTAAAGTGAGAGGGTCAACCTTTCTTTAGTAAAATGCGATGGACCCGATGGTTGCTAAGGCCCCGTCCACCTTCCTTGGTGATCCTGTGCTTTCTTGTGACGCTGCCAGTCCTCATCTCCTAGACGAAAACCTCCTTACCTAGCACTCTCCTCACCAGTACCAACTCCCCCCACCATGCGCTCCCACCATCATCCCCTTCTTTAAATGTTTAGAGTCAAGAGAGATAGTCAACCGTTGTTAAGCATTCAGTCTTTGGAACAGACTTCCTGAGTTTGACTCCTGATTTCTCTGGCTTATTACTCAGCTGCGCTTTAGTTTCCTCATGTGTGATATAGTTATTATACTTACCTCATAGTATTAGGAGGCTTGAATGAATCAATATGTGCAAAACATTTAAACAGTGCCTGAACCTAGTAAGTACTCAAAAAATGTTACCTAATAAAACGAGTGGATGCTGTGACGTGCCATCTAGTACGCCCTTAGGACTGAGGTGCTCATTTCCCGAGATGGCAGGAGCACTGCCTACTGATGGCTCATGGCTGTAACCCTCCCCAGTAATAGTCCCAAGCGGAAGGGAGCTGCCTTGCTCAAGGTTTCTGCCCCTTGCTGGGGCAGCCCCCATCTGATCACTGTCGAATGCACGGCTACAGAAGCCCCGTCCCCTTGCCTCAACAGAGGTCGCTCTGAAGGGCCAGCGCATCTTTGGAGCTCCTTAAGGGACTGATTGGAGCGTCTCGTGCAGCTGCACTACAGCTCTACCTCTCTGTCCGCCCAGTTCTGCTTCCCTCCCTGCTTTGCAGATGTTGTTCCTGAGAGTACTTCCCAGTAAACATTCTGCGTGCAGGTCTCCTCTAAAAAGTCCTTTTCCAGAGAACCTGGCCTACGGCAATTATCGTGATGACCCTTAGGATTATCGTCATCGTATCTGTAGCCCACGAAAACCCGCTTGCCTACCTGGGCCACTGGTCGAATTTCCAGTGACGGCCGTCCTTTGGACCTTGCTTCCCAGCCCTATGCTTAGTTCTGGAAGCTTATCTTCTTTTTTCTGAGAATCATTCCTGTTGTCTAGAACTCTGCCGAGTGCCCAGAATGAGCTTATTAGTGCTAATGGGTTGAATAAGTGTGTGGGCAAAGGAGCGGGTGAATATTTGCTTTTTCCTAAACCATTTGGGCTCCACTTGATATTAGTAAACCCAGGATATATGCCAGACGAGACATCAGAATAACTTCACAATATGGCCCTGAGCTGGGTAAACCGGGCCCTGGGCTTTAGGCTCCTATGGTGGGGTTTGCTTTCAGTATCAAGAAGAGAGAAATAAAGCTATTCTGGGCTCAGCTTATAGAAGAGAAGCTCAAATAAAAGATTAAAGGTGTATTTCTCTTTATTTTGACAAGCTACTAAACCCCCAGGACCTTGGTTTCTTCATCTTCATAATGAGGATGAAAGTGTTGATATGAATAGTCAGTGAGTTAATTCATATGGAACTGTGGTTTTTCTTGGGTCCCACCCCAGACCTACTATGGAATCAGAAACTCTGGGATGGGAGCCAACACTCTGTGTTGTAACAAGTCCACCAGGAGCCTCCAGTGCGTGCTCAGGTTTGAGAAGCAGTGAGGCAGAGATCTTGCAGCAGAGCCTGGCACTCAGAAGCTCACTAGGAATTAGATGTCATTGTCATGTGTGTGGTAGAGCTCTGTAATGGGTAATGCACACGAAATGGCATGCATTAAAGAAGGTATTAGTTAGCATTCATTTCTATCTTCTGTGTTAGTATACGTTGCTTTAGGTTTATTAGGACACAGAGGCTTAGATTCCTTGAAATCCAACCTTCAGCAGTTTACTGGATGATCTCAACCAAGGTGCTTCATCTAAGTCTCAATTTCCTTGGGTATAAAATTCACATCATAGCGAATGCTGTGTTAATGGTTTGAGCTAATGGTTGACTTTTAAATCCACATAGCTCACTCCAGGTTTGCGATTGCTCTTCCTAAGCTTGCTGTGTAGATAACGAGATAATGGAATCCTTAACACAATGCCAGCTCCAAGTGACAGCGCAGTAAATGGTGCCTGTGATCCTGTGCAAATCATGCCCTACCTCAGAGAGAAGAAGTAATGGAATAATTATCCTGTATGCATTTTTGTGTTTGCTAATAAAAGCAGATGTGCAACCCAGCTTATTGTAATGAGGAGGAGGGAGTTCCTCATAAAATGGTACCCATCTGTGTCACATGGAAATGAGCGGCTATTTTCAAAATCTCACAGCTGTGAACTCTTCCACTTTTGAGCTTTTCTCATGCCCAGCCTCTCGGGCTGCGTGCCCAGCTGGTGGAAGGGCTGACTTCTTGATAGAGGAGGAAGTTTGTGGTCTGAGAATGTCAGGAACACACTTTAGTGTAAAAGGACAAGCAAAACAACCCACAAGGAGTACCTGGACGCTAAGGACGCTATTTATCCTCGTCGGTTTCATTGCTTGCTTTGTGTCTGTAAAATCGGTCTGGCATTCATAGCCTGCAACTCCACCTAGAGCAGGCATTCAGATTCGTGTGCGTCAGAGAACATACAGACAGCAGGTTCTGACCAAATACACAGCCACCTAGGAAGGAATATGTCTGCTCATGTGGTTAGGTTACATTAGCCCTCTGGCCTTGGCGGACGTGGGTTCAGATCCTGGCCCTGCTATTCGCTCATTGTATAACCCGGGGCACATTTCTTAACTTTTCCAAGTCTCATTCTTCTCATTTGTAAAATGAGAGGACTCACTGAATGTATACGAGTAGTCAACACAGCACATGACACCCACTTCGCTATTTTTAATTGTACTACCAGCAATGACGTCAGACCGCCCAGCATGGATTTAAGGAGACAGATATTCGAATCACATAGGCACTCTTGCTTGTGCACTTTTTTCCTGCCCTGTCCATCCTCAGGTTAAACTGGGTTTACAATAACTTCAGTCCCAAACCTGGAGCGAGCCACATGGATTTAAAAGTTAACCATTAACTCAAAGCCCTCCTGCATGACAATGACACATTCCCCCCCCCACCCCGAGCACTTCTAAATGCTCACATGTAGCTCTGACGTCAGCCGGCTCGGCGGCAGCGCCCCTTTGATTCCCTCCTTGCTGATCCACTGCACGCGACAGATTGTCACCCCCACCAACGGTGGCGGTCTTGGGGGCAGTGGAGGGACACACAGCTGCCCCGTGTTCTCTCTGATAAATGTCTGGGCCACGGTCAGGCTGTGTCAGGTGCACAGGGACGCCATGAATGTCAGAGAGCCGACAGAAAGTTCCATCGGGCCATCAGCCTGTCTCCTGAACACCCTGCTTTTTAGAGCTGGAGCTTCATTGTTCTGACAAGGAGATGACTTGCTTGGTGACTGGAAGAGCCTGGAGTCTGCTTCCTTGGGAGGTAACAGTCTTGGGCTCAGCCTAGGGTTGGGATGTGGTGTCAAAATAAGAGTCCCAAGTAATTCAAGGACAAGTCTGGACTCCCCTTTTTTGGAAAGCAGTAGTGGTACCCAAGACTATCCGTCAGGGGACGCTATCGAGGGCTTTCAAAATCAGGCTGGTCACTCTTTTCCAAGGGGAGACTTTGAAAGCTCTTCCTGGGGCTGAATAAAGCTGAGGGTCTGTTGACACAGAGCAAGATACACAGACGGCCACTCTGTGGAGACAAAGATGCGTAAGGCGGTTCTTGCCTCGGAAGAGCCCTCGCTCTCTGGAGGAGACAGATGAGTGACTGCACGCGAGAACTAGAGTTTGGAGTCTGCACTAATAAAAGCAATGGAAGCATTTGAGAGAAAGAGGGATTAATTCTTTATGGGGGAGGGGTGATACGTCAGCAGACTTCTCACGGACAAACGGGAGTTTTCCAGGTTGCCAGGAAACACGGCACAACAGCCCACAGGAAGCATGGAGTTGCAAGTACTGGGTAGGTAATGACAGGTGAGGAAGGAAGACAGGGCTCCATCACGTGGTCCCGGATCCGCCTGGGTGTGATGTCGGCTTCACGAGACTCTTCCCCTTTCCGTACTCTCGGCACAACCATTTGAATTTTATTTGTAACTCTTCGAATAGATAAAACTGATGGATGAATGAGGTCTAAGATAATACCTAGTAGCAATTTTTTAAAAATTTAATTGTAAAATTCCAATTTTTCAAATTTTGTGAAATATATATATATATATATATATGGATTTAAGCATGGGGATGTATGTGTTGCTTAATTTTTTTAAAAACATGGTGCCAAGTACCTTGCTCTCCTTATTTTACGTGTGCTTACAACAACCGCATGTAGTGTATACCATTATCATCAAGCCATTTTGAGATTCAGGACACGGAGGCTTGTGGAAGTGAACCTCATAATCCAAAGCCACGTGGCTGGCAAAGATGGGGACAGAATTCACGCCCAGACCCAGGCCCAGGGTCCTTCTCAAAGCCCGTGTTTGAAACCACGAAGGCAGGTCAGGGAACACGAAGGAGACGCCGGGGCCCATCTGCTCAGGCTTTCTGCCTGCTCAGCTAGATGCGGAACATGAACGCGACCTTGCTACAAGCTGTCTTTTGCAACGGTGTATGGGGTCACACTGGCCTCTGAGAAGCCAGGCGGGCAGTGGGAGGGCAGTAGTGAAGCTTGTGGGGCGGCGGCGGGCACAGGATGTGGTGGTGCTATGCACCAAGCCAGCTTAGACGGGTGGGTACGCTCCTCCCCCGCTTCTCCGGAGCAGTAACAGAAGGTCAATCCCAGTAGGGTGGCCAGATTTAGCAAAATACAGATTTTTATCTGGCAATCCTTCCTTCCCAGGGGGCCCCCCGAGCCCTCCCACAAAAAGTTCTAAACCTTTCAGGGAACTAATTACACTAGTGAGGCTGAACTCCTGGATTTGAGATGATTAAGAGATGCATCTAGGCAGGAAGGCATTAAGGAGGGCACATATTTTAAGCCCCAAGAGAAGTGACTGAAAGGATCCCTGTCCTCTAGAGCTCAGCCCCGTGATGAGAAAGCGGCCACGTGCTCAGTGCCGAGACTGGGACTCCCCTTCCCAGGGCCAAGCAGAGGGCAACTTTCCTGCCACTGAGCCCCCGCCCCATGCTGCTCAGGGCTCTTCCCCAGCCCCGCAGCTCCAGGACAAGGGAGGAGACAGGAGAGGAGACTTCCTCTGCCAGAAAGTACATGAGGCAGGTGGGGGACCCTATTCCTTCACCCAACAGACCTTTATTGAGCATGTACTATGTGCCAGGCACCATGCTAGATGTCTAGAATACAGTGGCAAATGAGGGAGATAGGCACATAGCCAAAGAGCAAACAAATATATGCACATATAGCCATATTATATATATAGACACAGAGACATAGATATACATAGATATGCATATGCATATCTATTACACGATATATACGTGGAAAGGATCAAGACGCTATCATGGAGAATTAACAGGGAGGAAGGCGCACTGCAGATTTGAATCACCAAAGGTGACCTCACCGAGTGGGTACCAGTTAAGCAGAACCGAGGTGGTAATCACGTAAAAAGCAAGAAAGAAGTCCATGGCAGGCTTTGGGAAGCAGCGAACACCACACCCGAGGCAGGAATTGCTGATGGTATTAACTCATTGGAAGAGGATTATTCTTGTCTAAGCAGAGTTGCCTCGCTGAGATCTACCCTGTTACCCGCTAGGCTTTGTGGCAGACGCCCCCGCTGCCCAGCCACCCCCACCCCCTCCATCCCTGAGGTCAGTGCAGGGTCCCAGGTCCTGCCAGCAGATTCCTGCAGCTCTCTGCCTGAGGTCCTCTTCTCTGGTTGGCAACTGCGCCCTTGCCTGGGGCAAGGTGGACGTGTCTGGGAGTTAACGCCCCCAGAGGCATCCTCAACAGGTGAGCGACGGGACTTGGGGGGTAAACAGCTGAGCTTCCTCCCCCGAGGTGGCGGAATCGTCAGGGGTGTCCTACACGGTTCCTCAGAAGGTCCCACTAGCGGTGCACTCCAGCTGTTCACTGCCGTGAGCCGTTCGATAGGCTCATAGGCTTTCCTTCCTCTCCTGACTTAACTACCATACGCCTTCATCTGACTTCCTGGGATCAACTTCCCGATAAACCACATGCACACAAATCTTTATCCGAGGGCGTGCTTTGGGGGAAGCCCAGACCTTCTGAACAAGTTACTCATGACCAGCCAAAGAAGAACTCAAGCACCCCTCCCCATCATTTCCGGCCCACCCACCTTCTTCATCTCCAGCCGCGCCCATCTGTCCATCTTCCCCTTGCAACCACGCACCTTTCAACCCCACAGCCTTTGCTAGCTCCTTTTATTTCTCCTCCTGGAAAATTCCTATTTATCATTTAAATGTCACTTCCCTTTGGAAGCCTTTCTTGCCCTTTCATCTCTACACCCTCAACATTGTGACTATTTCCTAACCATTCAAAATGATGTTAAAGAATGTTTCACAATTGTATTACTGATAATGCCTTCGCCAGACTGCATCCATCCATCCACCCATCACTCACCTCCATAGGCCAGGCACTAGCAGGCTACAATTGTCCTCGGGTCTTCCTGTCTACATCTTGAGGTCAGAGTGGGTCTTAGGCATCTCTCTGCTTCTAGCACATAGCACAGGGTCCATGTGGAGTGGGTGCTTGACAATTGTTTCATCGAATTAAATTGATGAACTTCACCTGTTCCAGGCAGACAGCATCTGTGCAATGACAATGAGGTTCTTAATTACACAGAGAAGGATACATTTATTAAGTATGTGGAATTAACAAATGAGTATGTTATCAAATTTGAACCACACGTAGACACCATTTCATTACTTAAGATAGCTTGTAAGCTATTAAGTCAGGAACCACGTTTGATCTCCCAATGCCAAAATGTATTCTTCAAAACAAAAAGGACCGTCGGCAGGCTCTCCTTTATCAGTCTGTGGACCACAAAGTCTAGAATTCCTGCTTTGCCTCCCACATCTTCTCTTTAGAACTATACTAAGCTGCCTGACCTTATAATTTATACTGGTAGGGTTGCCATATAAAATACAGGATGTAACCCTACCTACTGGCAAAGTCTTCTAAAGAAACAACCAAGGAGATAGTCAAACAGGCGGCCGGCCCGTGTCCAGACATTGAGCATCTACAGTCTACCTAACAATGTGCTAGACACAAAAGACTCAGTAGCAGATAAAACAGATTTAGACCCTGCCGCCTGAAACATACAGTCAAAGTTCTACGCTCAAAGATGTTCGCTGAAATATGGCATAATAATAATAGTACAGCATTACAATTTCCTCTAAGATAGGGATTGGGTAAAAGGAATTATAGTATATGACACAATAGAACATTCCCCAACCATTCGAAATAATGATGTTAAAGAATGCTTCACAACCCATGGACGCGCTCACAGTGTAAGCTTAGAAAGAAAAAAATAATAATCAGGGTACACGGTGGTATATTTGGTGTGATTCCAATTCTGTGGACAACCAAATATTGATCTATACATGTCAGAAAACTACTGGAACAAAAGGAGCCAAAGTATGTAAGTGTCCTTATCTCTGAGATATGGCATGACGCTTGACATGTTTATCATTTTCTGTATTTCCCCCATTTCACTCTTTACAAGGGACATGAACACGTGTTGCTTTATAGTCATATATATTTTTTAAAGAGCTTAGTAAAGATCAGAGTAGACGCTTCCACTGCAAGACGTGCGATTGCATTCTCTCATCTGTCGAGAGAGCTTACTAATACGATCAGTTTGTGCTGTGCTTCAGGAAATAATAGCTTCGGTCTTTTCCAGAGCTTTTTGGGAATGAGGAAGTGGTTAGGAAACTCTGGGCCTGGCAGTGGTGTACCTGGATGAGCTCTTTCGTCGACTGCGGCCTATAGATATTTAGTGGCCAGAAGCAGTGGGTGTCGGGGAGGAGGCAGGGAGCCCAAAGCCAAACCTTCCCCTGCTCCTCTGTCCCCCCAGGCTTCTCACGTGTAAACCTGCAGCCCCTGACGGTGCTGCCCTAACGCTGGACCAGTGACACACCTGAGACCTTGGCAATGACCCACCCATGTGTACAGCTGACTTTTGCGACAACTGAGGATGCAAAGCCTGCCTGTCCATCAGAGCGTGGACACGAGAGAGCTCTGAAATTCATCACGGCACGCGATGCGTCTTGCTGTGAGTGAAAGGAGGAGCTTAAATTGAACCTGTTGCCCAAGGAAGATCTCCTATTTACTGGGCCATGCCAGAAATCTGTCTCGTGCACACATGCGAAGAGAGCCTGACCAGGCCCCCTCGAGTCAAGTGGTGAGACCGAGGCAGCAGTGGAGTGGCTGTCACGCCCCTATGGAGCCTGCGAGGCACTGCTGCACTGTGGTCGTGAAGAGCTGTGTCACCCTCCCTATCGTTCAGTGTTAGCTTCATCTTTCTGATCCATTCAAGTGTGCCACTCAAAATCCTGTCTTATGAAAGTAGGCTGCAAACACAGAAGTATCTAGAACCGCTGGTGCCCAGCCGGAGGGGGATGGCCCCACCTTGCCGCATGGAAGAGGGTTTTCACCCTACAGGCCACTGTCCACTGGACCGTAGCTTCATCGGCCAAAAGGAAGGGTTAAACAGATTGAACGTGGTCGGGCTGGAGAAAAGAAGACTCAGGATACGGGAGCAATCTTGGAGCTCTGCACAGAGCAGTAATAAGGAGTGAGACACACGGGTCTGTTGTCTAGTGTGTCACAGCTCCCAGGAGCAAAACTTACAGGGCGGCCACCCAGAGCACAGCACAGATACGCCCTTCAGAGCCATCGTAGCTGCCCCCTCAAAGAACGGGCTAACTTGGGAGGTAATGAACCTCTGTCTCCATTTCATCAATTTTCATCCTGGAAATACGCAGGAGGGCGCTGGATTAGGCTTCCTACACCAGGTAGGAGGATGGAGCGAACGATTCAGGAAGATTGTTAGCTCTTAAAAGTCTCCGCAGCTCCTCAGCTTTGCTGCCTTCTTGCGCCACCACGCGTCGCTGCCTGGTCGGAGACGCTGCAGAAATAGGAGACGAAGGCCTTAACGCCGGTACCAGCTGGCGCCAGACAGGATGCCCAGCCCCTCACAGGGTCACAGCCTTCACTCGTCACACCCACCTGCAGGAGGACGCCACGGCCACATACGCGTGAGAGATGAGGGTTCTGAGCGCTCATGGGACTTGCCCAGTCCCAGGTGGCTAGTGAGCGTGCTTGGGGGTACCCCACGGGTGATCTGTGTCCAGAACCTGTCACTTAGAATTCCTAGCACCCAGCACAGCATGTGGCACGAAGTAAATGTGCACAAACCACACCGACTTCTGTGCGTGGCGTTGATCTATGTCCATGGCACATACATTTTCACTGAAGAGAATAAATAAATATGTAACATTTATGGGACAGTGAAGAGGATGCCACGAAAGGAACAGGCTATTATTCCCTTACTGAGATGTGTCAAGGGAGGAAAAAAAATGCGAAGAGCTTTTCATTCATTCACTCATGGCCACATTTTATGAACACTTTCTGCGTGCCCGTTGCTGTGCCGGGGGCCCCGGATAAAGAGGCGATTCCAGGCATGGTGTCGGAGCTGGCGGTGTCGGTGTCTAACCAAGGCAGGTGACCTGATAAACAATATTAAGAGTGAAATAACTGTACACTCGTTGCCTTTACAAAGAAAGTCAGCGATCTTTGAAACGCAGGACAGAGATTTGGGAAGTGAGCTGCTCTTTAAAGAGAGCAGGTCTGAGGATGGAGAGGTAGAAAAGGTCGAGCAGACAGGGCCAAATGTCCCCGGGGGAATTCCTCTCTGGAGATGCCACACTTCTGCTCCCTACAGGACTGAATATGAAGCATCCCATGCCACCCTCCGGCTGTGATGGGCTCTGCACCACAGCCTGGTTCAGAACCTCAGCCGAGGGATCTGAAATCACAGAGGGAGTCCAGATGTCTGGTCCCTGAGAGCCGGCAGGGGAGCAGGGATTTGAGAGTCTGCGTGGTTTGTAGCCAGGGCAGGGGCTTTCCTATGCAGTTGCTGACCATACCCGAAGGGTGCTGAAGCCAAGGCCAGGCTCTTGGTTCTGTCAAGAGGCCCGATTAATGAGGCGCCTTCAACAAACAGGGACACTCAGAAAAAGGCACGAAGCCAGACCTCTGAGCTGTGAGAACCATCATACCAAGCAAGGAGACTTACTGCCCGCCAGGCACCATGACACGCTGGTCTCACAGACCCCCATGGTTGTGGGGCAGACAATGCAGTAGATGGGCAAGGAAGTGAGCTTTTACTGCCTAAGCCCCTACTCTGTGCTTGACCCCATGCGGAGCTCTCTCTCTCTCTATGTCTGTTTAGCACATGTAGGTAGGTATTATCATCCCAACTTCAGAGATCGGGCTGTCAGTTGAGAATAATCGGCCTACGGCCCCGCAGGTGGTGAGTGGTAGATATCCAAGCCTCACAATCCAAGCCTCATGGGTGCCCATACCTTTGCCCTCCTCTCCCAGCCCCCCTGTTCTGTTCCTTTCCTTGACGTGGTATTAGGGTGGCCGCACAGTGACAGGGGTGGGCACTCAGTCTGCCGAGGGCATTTCTACTTTATGCGTGCTGAGTGGGCAAAGTTAAGGATAGCACCCCCCCTCCCCGCTCTCAGAGAATATCCCAATTTAGATGCTAAATTATACGCTCAGCCTACCTAACAAGTTTTTGGTTGAAATAGACGCATTTATCAAAACCACAGCTCCAAAATGTGAGTACAAATTGTAATTTGGCTGGAAACGTGAATCCGGCGTCCCACTGCGCAAAAGTAATCATCCAGGAAAGGTATCCAGATTCACCACATGGAGGGCAGCCAGCCTGGAAGTGGCTCTGACCCACCATGGTTTAGAGCCCTGTGAAGGGGTCTTTGCCATCTGGTAACCTGGACTGGCTCCCTGGCCAGGATTCCAGCCACGTGGTTCCTGGAGCCCAGTTCTCAGGCAGTGCGGGAGGCTCTGGGCTCTGGCTTGTTCTGTGGCCAAGCGTGGTCTCTGTTGGAAAACAGTCCCGATGAAAGACACGGACCGAGTAGGATTCCCACGAGGGCTGGTTAGCAGAGTCACCACGTGCGCTGCACAAAAGCACTCAACCCCTGGGGCAAAAGCGAGGGATGCTGTTTTGTATTCTTTCATGACATGGTCGGTCAGATGTGGCCACTGGAGGGGACAGAGGAAGGCTCAGGAAGACAGAGGGTATTATACTCTCCAGCCCTAGAGGCAGGAGGCGCGCCGCGTAGGGCCACCTGGGAAAGACACCAGGGTGCTCAGGAGGCAGAAGACAGGAGTTTCGGGGTGGGGGGGTACTTAGGCTGTGACCTTTATTGGGGTTTCTGTGGGAAATGCAAGGCAGGGCAGGGTGGACAGCTGAGGATTGGCTATTCTGAATCATTTCAGTGGTGGTTGGGCCGTAGGGACCGTCTCTACATGCCTGATTCCGCGCCCTGGGAGGGATAAGGCAGAGGGGTGTTGCCTCCAGGAGTGAGCGGACCTGATGGAGGAGGGAGGGCTCTGAATCCATCGGTCTGTGGTCAGAGATCTGCCCGTGGCTCTCAGGGGAGCCCTTTGTTATTGAACTGGTGAGCCCAGGGAGGGGCTGTCTCTCCCCAGCCAGAAATGTTCTTAAGGTGTCAAAACATCATATAATAGAGAGAAAACTTAAAATATTTACAATACACATGCCCACACTCCGGTTGCCAAGGCTCGCAGCTGTGCCTGCCGGGAGGTAGGGGAGAGGGGAGTGGTAACCCTGAATTGAACCCTTCCGCCTCGGCCCCCTGCCCCGCAGTTGACAATCGTTAAGTCCCAGAGCACCTGGGGAAAAGCTGCTCGACCTGGAACCAGGAGGCGGAAGTTCATAACACAGCATGCGCGCTCTTGAGGGTAAGAATTGCAGAAGGGCCCTAAAATTTACTGGGCTTCTGCTCTCTGCCTGGCACTGGACTGGGTACTCTAGTCTGTCTGCATGTGAACTTCAACACTGTGGCGTCCTTAGCCCTTTCTCCATTTTATAAATGAGACCACTGAGACGCAGAGAGGTGAAATATCTTTGCAAAGTCACACAGCCCATCTGTGGGGTAGTGAGGTTTCCAATTCAGGTTTGCCCGACTCAAAAGATGCTCAATATCACTGACCCTCAGGGAAATTCAAATCAAAGCCACAATGAGATAGGACCTCACACCTGTTGGATGGTTATTATAAAAAAGACAAAAGATAACGAGTGTTGGCAAGAAGGTGGAGAGGGGCTTCCCTGGTGGCGCAGTGGTTAAGAATCCGCCTGCCAGTGCAAGCGACACAGGTTCGATCCCTGGTCCAGGAAGATCCCACATGCCACGGAGCAGCTAAGCCCGTGCGCCACAGCTACTGAGCCTGCGCTCTAGAGCCTGCAAGCCACAACTACTGAGCCCGTGTGCCACAACTACTGAAGCCCGCACGCCTAGAGCCCGTGCTCCACAACAAGAGTAGCCACCACGATGAGAAGCCCGTGCACCGCAATGAAGAGTAGGCCCCTCTCGCCGCAACTAGAGAAAAGTCCACATGTAGCAACAAAGACCCAACGCAGCCAAAAAGTAAATAAATAAAAATTTTTTTAAAAAAGAAGGTGGGGAAAAGGAAATCCTTCTACACTGTTGGTGGGAATGTAAATTGGTGTAGCCGCTGTGGAAAACAGTATGGAGTTTCCTCAAAAAAATTAAAAATTTCTCTACCATATGATCTAGCAATCGCACTTCTAGGTATACATAAGTGAACTGAAATCAAGATCTTGAGGAGACAGCTGTACCCCTATGTTCACGGCACCGTTACTCACAATAGGCAAGACGTGGAGACAACCTAAATGCCCACTGACGGGTGAATGGCTGAACAGAACGTGGTATACGCAGTGAAAGATTCTGCCTTAAAAAAGAAGAAGGAGGGCTTCCCTGGTGGCGCAGTGGTTGAGAATCCACCTGCCGATGCAGGAGACACGGGTTCGTGCCCTGGTCCGGGAAGATCCCACATGCCGCGGAGCAACTAAGCCCGTGAGCCATGGCCGCCAGGCCTGCGCGTCCGGAGCCTGTGCTCCGCAACGGGAGAGGCCACAACAGTGAGAGGCCCGCATACCGCAAAAAAAAAAAAAAAAAAAAAGAAGAAGGAAATCCTGCCCTCTGCTACAACATGGATGAACTTGGAGGACAGTACACTAAGTAAAATAAGCCAGACACAGAAGAACCAACACTGCCTGCTCCCACTGCTATCGGGAATCTAAACTAGTCAAAGTCAGTAGAAGCAGAGAGTAGGACGGTGGTTACAAGGGGCTGGGGGCAGAGGGTGGAGAATGGGGGAGGTGCTAGTCAACGGGGCAGACTTTACTTACACAGCATGATTAAGTCTTCCAGACCCACTGTACAGCATAGTGCCCAGAGCTAACAATACTTACACACTTATGAAGAGGGAAGATTTATGTCAAGTTTCCTCACCAAAAAGTTTTTTTAAAAGAGAGGGAAGGAAGAAACTTTAGAGGTGATGGTTGAGTTTATGGTGATGTGTTCATGGGCGTATACTTGGCTTAAAACGCATCAAGATGTATCCGTTGAGTATGCACAGCCTTTTTCTGTGTCAGCCACACCTCGATTTTTATAAAAAGTCCATATTCTCCTCTCCCTGTATGTTGAGCTGTCTTGTGTGGGACCCCCAGAGATGCTGTGCTCTGTTCATATGAACAGGCCCTTCCTGTTCATATGAGCGACTCAAGGTATGAGGGACCGAAATGGTGGAAGGAGGGTCAGGGCTCAGTTTCTCTACTCCTGTCTGTCCAAGGCTCTGTTGGGGCCAGGCTGCTTTGGTCTTCTGAAAGAGGGGTCCCCTACAGGCTATTTCCTAAGACCCCGCCCGAGCTTCTCTCCTGCCCGTCTTGGAGCTGCCTCTCCAACAAAAATGCGCTAATGTTGTTTGACCCTCAAGTGTTCCATGAAGTGAAACCAGACTGTCTACCCTCGCGGCCAGAGCAGAGAGCTGTCACCGGCCCGTCACCCCAGGAGGCGCCAGTGCTCACGGGACAGTGTCCTAGGAGAAACTTTGCGAATGTGAAAGTCGCCTCCCTCCTACCCTCTGTCCCAAAGCTGCCTGTCGTGCTCGGTGATGACCTGTCCTTGGGGAACCCAGCTGTGCTGAGACCAAGTGTCTTAGGCACCAAGTGGGGAGCTGGGCTCACGCTGGGCCGTGGGACTCACTCTGGCCAAACCCCTTCATGAACATGTCTCTCTGTCCCCCCAGGGGACCAGATTCTTGGAAGCAGGACTCTGCCAGTAGGTTGCATGGGTGGGAGGGGCAAAAGCAGGGCAGACGCCCACCCCAGCCCAGCTTGGGAGCGCCTGCAAACCGCCTTAGGAGGACCCAGCACCACCATCTGACTGTAATTAGTCTCTGGGGGCTCTCTGAGAAATATATTTCTATGCCCAAACCCGATCCATCCCAACATTCTTTCTCTATTCTTCCCTTAGTTATTACCCACATCCTACCCTTCTCCCCGCTCCGTGTCTATAGTGGAAGGGAAAAACAAGAAAATACTTACTCTTGGTGAGCACGTACATTTGCCGCCCCCTCCCCATCACTGATGTAAAGCTGTAGCTGCCCAAGGAATGTGGGGCAGACCTTGTCCGCATCCAAGCAAGGGATAAAGCAAAGAAGCTGCTGGACCTTCCTTCCAAGCCTCCCCTTCTAGAAAGGGTACATGTGCCCAGTCCCAGCCCTCAGTCGCCCTCTGACACTGTGAGTCCTCTTTGACTACCTTGCTCTTTGCTCATCAAACTTCTGTCATTTCTGCTACTTCATCCAGTCAACACACAGCTACTGAGACCTACGTAGGGGGACCCACTGCTGTGGAAAAAGGCAAATAAGATGTGGTCCTCCCCTTAACGAGCTGACAGGCTAGTGGGAGACACAAAAGAAAGAGATTTTTAAAAAGGAGGAGAGAGAGATGGAGAAGGAGGAAGAGGAGGGAATAGAAGAGAGGAGAGAAGAAGAACCATAGCACGGCATGAAAGATGGTTGAGAAATTATATGTGTGAGTTTCAGGGCAAAGCAGGAGATATTAACTCCTCTGGGGATATCCAGGAAAGCTTCCTGGAAGAGGTGGCCTTGGAAGCCTGCTTATTGAGCACCTGCTCTGAGTCTTCTCTGGTGAATCACATCACATGTGTTACCTCCTCTGACGCACATTTGACCTCTTTGACCTTGTGGAGTAGACGTTATCATCCCTGACTTAGAGAAGAAGAATCTGCCACGTAAGCTGGCTGATTCCAGGACTTAAGTGGTCTGGGATCTGAGAGCTGTAGCTTGCTCTGCAACCTCGGATGGGTCTCATTTCTACTTAATTGTTTTGATGTCAGAACAGAGAACTTGGGCTTAGTGACAGGGAGACTCGGGTTTACATCCCATCAGTTCCCACTGCTAGTACTTAGCTCCTCTGAGCCTCGGTTTCCAATGACCAGCAGGATAACCTTGATCTTTCTGAGCCTGTCTTCATGATGGGAGTATGATGTTGGCAGGATGAAATGAGATATATGTAAGGTGTGTGGCACAGTGCTTGACAAAGAGCAACTGGCCAGTAAGAGATGGTTCCCCTTCCTTCTCTTCTCTTAGTCTCCAGACCCTCTACTGTTCTGTAGCTTGGGGCAGTGGTTAAGACTGTGGACCCTAGAGCCAGGAGATGTTGTTTCAAATCTAGTTTCTGTTGTTGCTGTATGACTTTGGGCGGTTACATGACTTCTCTGTGCCTCAGTTCATTCTTCTGGAAAACAAGGATGAAAGAGTACCCTCTTCATGGAGGTCAGGATGCAGATCGAACGAGCTGGTGTTTGCAGAGCATGGGGAACCCCACGCAGCACACAGGAAGTTCTGTGCAGATGACACTGGATAAATAAATCTACACTCTTCACCACCTAGCCCTACCGCTTCTCACCTGAGAGCCTCTGCAGTGAGCTTGGTGCAGCCTGAGCAGAGGAAAAGTTTAAATGTTCACCTTGCAGACAGCTGATGGGCAGGCCTGCGAGTGGCGGGGAAGCCTGGGTGTTCAGCAGCCTCGCCGCGGCCCTGGGGGCAGGAGGCTGAACGTCTCCGGGCATCCAGAGCTTCAGGTCCCGCTGATAAGGGTGGGGGATTATTTTCTCTTCCTGCATCTCTGACTCACATTAGACTGTGAGTCATACCCTCACCTACGGGATCCCACGTACTAAACCCACAGGCTCTGATGTCAGCCTCGACTCAGAAGGGAGGAAGTGGATTATGGTCAAGGCCATAACTGACCTTTTAGAGCGCTGGCTCTCAGCAGAGGCTGCACATTAGAATTACCCAGGGAGCTTATAAAATATATACTAATAACCAGACCCCACCCGGGTTTGAAATAAAACATGATATTAAGATATTCTGAGCATCCCAGGCGCCTTAGCCTCTGCATCCTGGGGAGTGGAGTGGTGCCATGAAGGATGAGCTACATCAGTGGTTTCTCAGCTTGAGCTGCATCAGGATCTGCTGGAAGAGGCTTGAACTCCGAGTACCAGGCTCCACCCCCAGAGGTTCTGATTCTTCAGGTCCGGGGTGGGGCCTGAGAACCTGCACGTCTAACAAGTCTCCAGAGGAGGTGACGCTGCTGGTGCTGGCAGCTCGTGCGGAGAAGCACTGAGCTGTATAATAGATAAAATCAATCAATGAAGGATATTATCTGCCAAGGCTTCCCCCAAAATGTGTCTACGGCTTTTTTGGATTAAAAAAAAAAAATTCCACATTTACACCTTGAGCAATTGACAAATGCCAGTCCTGATCAATCTTCACTTTTTTCCTCCTTCTCTCTCTCCTCCCTCAGTCACTGTCCCCCGAAGCTTCTCACTGTTGAGAGTCTCAGCACATGCATGTTACACAGGGTGTCATGCGTGGTTCGAGAGTTTTGCAGCGACAAACGAGATAAAGAAAAAGAGGAGCTGACTGATTCTGAGCGTGTACTAGGGGAAAACATAGAATGTTCTTTGCTGCCTTTGATGGCGGGTCACATGGCTCAGCCCACACAGTGGGATGTGAACTTCCCCCTCTTACAACAATTGAGTCAACTGAATTGTTGAGCAGGCAAATGACAGCACTGATCTGGGGAAAAAGAAAAATTTCTAAACCTGTGTCTGAATCCCAGCGTGGGAGTTTGTATTGTCAGAAAAAGCATACGGAGGGCTCAGGTACCCAATGTACTAGATTTTGTGATAACGTTCATTTATCTCTCCTAGTCCAAGGGCCTCTCTGCCTTGATGAAGATGAAAAAGTAAACTGACAGCTCTTTGGAGGAAGACAACCTGACCTCACCATTTCCTCCAGGCATCTTCTCTAGACGTCCCCAAGCGCTCCGTTACATTCCTTGACTGCTAGAATGGTTTGTGGTTTCTAGGAGCTGTTTAAATGTGAAAACAGCTCTTGGGAGAGGTACACCCAATTCTGTTTTATAAGTGATTGCGGAAATGGTCAAGTTCGCAATCGAAAGTTCCATTTGTCACTAAATGTAGGACAATGTGTAAACTCTCATTCTCTCTGGGAGGCTTTTCAAATAGATTTTCTTTAGACCAGCTACGAACCAGCCCATGTGACCTAGAAATCGTGGGACTGGAGCGGCCACGGGGACCATCCAGTTCAAGTTCCCGGTTCATCTAGTCTCTCTCCCCAACGCATCGTCCACGCGCACTTGAGTGCATATGCCCCTTATTTTCCGCATATTTGCAAGACTGCAGCGTACCATTGGGGTCTCATCCCAGTGGTTGGAATTGGCGTTCTCACCCTATTGGTTTAGGTGTATGACTGTACTTTTAACAATATATTTATTTTCTAAATATCTGTTGCCTCTAGGGGAATGCAAGCTCCAAAATGATAGGGACTGTCTATAACTTGTTCACCTTTATCTTTCCAGGACCTCTCACAGTGTCTAATCTATTTGTGGCAGTCATGAAATAGCCCTATAATGATGGAATGAATGACAAGGAAGTGACAGAGAGGCTGAGATGACGAGGATGACTAGGAATCAACCAAGAGGAAAGACAAGGGAAAGGGCTCCAGGCAGTGAAACCTGCATGTGTGCAAATGTCCTGTGGTGAGAGAGGGTGGCATTTAGGAAGGACTAAGCATTTTTCCATATGCTCAGTCCTTCCAAAGCTAGAGTTCTGGTATGTGATGAGAAACAAGGCTGAGGAGGTAGAGAATATCTGTATCCTAGAGGTCCTCTTTTTTTTTTTTTTTTTTTTTTTAAATATTTATTTATTTATTTGGCTGCTCCGGGTCTTAGATGCAGCACGTGGGATCTTAGTTGTGGCATGCATGCAGGATCTAGTTCCCTGACCAGGAATGGAACCCAGGCCCCTGCCTTGGGAACACGGAGTCCCAACCGCTGGACCACAAGGGAAGTCCCATAGAGGCCCTTTTAAACCGTCCTTTCTTTGTCTCCTGTTTACTTGAGTCTCTGATGCTGAATCCTGAATCTCAGTGCCCTGATAGGAGCATCTATCCTAAATTCCCACTTAGTGGGTAACCAGAATTTCGACCAGTCTCAGTCTTAATTCCAGAGCAGTTGTGTTAAAAACTGCCAGTTAATGAATACTGAGTATGTACCAGACAGTGTACTAAGTCTTTTATACAAATGTATCTGCTCCTCTAATTGTTTGTCTACTGTGCCCAGCTTTTCTGGAATAGGATCTTGCTTTGAACTGCCAGTCTGTTGATAAGAGTCAAATTTCAGGGACCCCCCCCCAAACAACTCCCTTCTAACTATTGGCCCTGGATTTCCTACTGTGCTTGGCTTCAGGGGACCCCAACAGCCCTGGAATTAGAACTGAGCTGGTTGATATTTGTTCACCCATCTAAACCTGAGACAGAGCTATCTGGAGTGGATCAGTGAAGCCTTCCATATTGATGTCAAGGACCCATGGTTTTCTCTCAGATTTCCATGTCAGCAACTTGAGTGCTTAGTGGGATGGACAAAAAGAGTAACAGCAGAGTGGCCGTGGAGTCAGGGACAGCTGGTCTGACCCCAGGTTTATCACTTAAAAGGTACATAACCTTGGACAGGTTCCTTTCCCTCTCTGAATCCCCATTTTCAGGTATAAAAGGGAAACAAAAAAAAAATGTATTCCAAAAGTGGTTTAAGGGTGTAAGGAAGCACTTTCGCCCAGTACCTGGCACATGGTGAGAGGCAGGAACCGCAGATGCTGTTACTGCTGCACTGTTAGACGCAGGGAAGGGAGGGAGAGGCTTGCTGCCGAGTTCTTACGTTCTACAGAGGGAAAGGGAAATCAATTAAAAACAAGTACATGCAAATCTCCATTTACTGCTGTTGCTGGGAGACTGGATTCTCTTGTTCATTTTATGTTCTGGGTCTGCAGGTAAACTGCAGAATCCTTTTTATTGAAAATTCACTCCATCTTCCACAAGTATTTACTGAGTCCATGCTATTTGCTAGGCACGTGGGAGAAATGAGGATAAATTAGATTCTGATCTTACATTCACCTTGGGACTTGGAGAACGGAGGGTACAGATTTTCTATAAATGTGAGGGCCAGCACTTTTCTGCTTAAATACAGAATGCTGAGCATTTTTTACTTTAGAAAATCACTGAGGATCTTGCAAGGGCCTCTCATTGCCTGAGTGAATTATTTAAGAGCTAAAAGAGGGGGTAGGGATGCTGTAAATGGATATGAGCCGAACTGTGTTTACTACCCAGCATTTTAATATAATAATACAAATTATGATACAATATTACATATACTACTTGTATATTATGCTAATCATATGTACATGTATATTACACATGCACATATAATAATCATATTATTATACTAATTATGTAGTACAATGGAATATTATATGCTAGGTATTACTTATTATATATGCATATATAATACTAATTGTACATATATACAGATAATGCATATCATAGGTTACTCTAATTATATATACATAATTGTTCGAATTATATGTACAGTTGTCCCTCGGTACCCACAGGGTGGTGGTACCCAAGACCACCCCGTTCCCCCCACAAATACCAAAATCCAAGGATGCTCAAGTCCTTGGTGTAGTATTTACATACAACCTATGCACATCCTCCCGTATACTTTAAATCATCTCAAGATTACTTATAATACCTAATACAATGTAAATTCTACATCAATAGTTGCCAGCATGTGGCAAATTAAAGTTTTGCTTTAGGGAACTTTCTGGAATTTCTTTTTTCCTGAATATTTTCTCTTTTGCGGTACGCGGGCCTCTCACTGCTGTGGCCTCTCCCGCTGCGGAGCACAGGCTCCGGACGCGCAGGCGCAGCAGCCATGGCTCACGGGCCCAGCCGCTCCGCGGCACGTGGATCTTCCCGGACCGGGGCACGAACCCGTGTCCCCTGCATCGGCAGGCGGACTCTCAACTACCGCGCCACCAGGGAAGCCCTCCTGAATATTTTCGAACCGTGGTTGGTTGACGCCACGGACGCAGAATCCATGGATAGGGAGGGCCAACTATAATTATAATATATAATACATTTATGTATTATATATCACATATAATGTTCATATATATTATATAATAATTTAAATATGTAAGTAACCCAGTTACTTAAATCATTTCATTTTACTACCCCATGTATCTTTCTCTTTAAAACGGAAATGGTAAAATTCTGCTTGGGCCAGAGACTAGACATGCTCATTAAACCTATGCTTTATTCCCACTCTGCAAAGCTAAAGAACGTAGAAATCTGCAAAATGACGAGGGGCTTCCCCATTACATCAAGCCCCTCTCGTTTCTCATGCATCTATTCAACAAGTTTTACCAAACACCTGCTCTGTGCCAGGCTCTGCCCTGGGCACTGGGGTCTGGAGCCACATGCGGCACCGTCCCTGACCCCATGGAGCTCACAGATGGGTCAGGGAGCAGCCCCAGCAAGCCGTGGTGGCCGCTGTCCTGGAGGAAGGTCAATGGTGGCACAGGAAGAGGCAGGAGACTCTGCCTGGGAGGCTGGGAAAGATTCCGAGAAGACGATATGCCTCAGGGGGAGTGGCTGTGATCTGCAGAAGACACTGGAAGGCCAGGCCACGACAGGAAGGGGAAGGAAGGTGTGTGGGAAAACCAGCACTGATGCAAAACAGCATGAGATGTTCTGGAGAGGAGGCAGCGGATATGCTTCCACTGCTGATATAACCATAATAATGTGAAGAAAAATAGTCATAGGAGTCCCAGTAGTAATGATAGCAAGTATTTATTAAACATTCTCTATTCCAAGCCCATGGATGCATATGTCATATAATCCCACAGCAATCTTCGTGTTGACATAGTATTGTGTATAATGCATATTAAGACAGGTGATCAGAGGAGCAGATACTTTACTCAAGGTCACTCAGCTGGTGAGCACAGCACATCAAGGTCTACCTACCACACCGTGCCCTAATGACCTTGACCCAGGTCCCTACCCTCCGTAAACCTCAGCTCCTTCCTCGGTAAAATAAGGTTGAAGGCTCATTCTGAGAATGCTGTGGGATGAGGGTCGTGACCAGTGTCAGTGACGGCGCACGTCTGTGTGTAGTTAGGGAGTGGATATTGGAAAAGTGGAGGGCAATCATGTCAGTGAGGTAGACGGGGTCAGATCCCAGAGGGCTGGCCTTGGGCGGTCAAGCAAAGGGCGTGCATTTCATTCTGAAGGCCGTGACAGGCGCTGTGAAGCTCTGAAACACATCACGAAATGCTGCGCTGTGCTTGAGAAAAATCAGCCTGAAGTGCACGTGCAAACAGCCAGGCTGGTTGGAAAGGTGTTGTCATAATCCAGGGGAGGAAGTGACAGTCCCCAGAGATGTTGAGTGGAAACAGCAAAGGCGCTAATCGGATGTGGGGCGGGGGAGGAAGAGGGGTCCAGGATGACCCCCCGATTCAGTGATGCGTGAGTGGTGCAGTTCCATCCACCGAGGCAGCAAACGCAGTGAGAGGAGTGTTACGGGTTGAATTGTGTCCCCCCACGCTCATCCAATTCATAAGCTGAAATCCTAAACCCCAGCACCTCAAAATAGGCCCTTATTTGGAGGCAGAGTCTTCACAGAGGTCAAGTTAAATGAGGTCATGAGGGTGAGTGCTAATCCAGTATAACTGGTGTCCTTACGAGAATGGGAAACGTGGACACAGACTGGCATAGAGGAAAGACCGATGCGAAGAGACCTAGGGAGGAGACCACCACCTACAAGCCGGGGAGGGATGCCTGGATCGGATCCCTGCCTCACAGCCATTAGAAGGAGCCCACCCTGCTGATACCTTGATCTTGGACCTCTAGCCTCCAGAACTGTGAACACAATAAAGTTCTGTTTTTTAAGCTGCCCAGTTTGCGGTACTTTGTTCTGGCAGCCCTAGCAAGCTGACATGAGGGGTAACTCATTTGGAGACAGCCATGCGTTATGTTTTGGATGAGTTGAATTTGATGTGTGGTTTCTGGAGAGCCAGGGGAAGACAGATGCCAAAATGGTATTTCAATACACAAGTCTGGGACTCGGTGGGACTAGAGATAGAGTTAAGGTGTATCAGGCATCTCTGCTGCTCCAGCATCTATAGCACAGTGTGATGAGGTAGCACATAGCAGGAATTTGAAAAGGAGTTGAGTGGATAAATGTCAGGCTTGCTTAAGGACAGAGGAGGGGCCACATGGCTATGAGAACCAGTTCTAAGCTCCCATGCCAGAACTAACAAGGTTAGCCCAAGCCCTGATGAATTTTTGAGGATCGTCATGGTGGTTGCTGATATTTACACTTACTAGGAAGGAGAGTCCCTTTTTTGTTCTTTAAAATCAGGGGATAAAAAATTTAACCAAATACCAAAGCTCTTCTTAGAACAGAGAACTATAGCCTGTCTGGAGTCTCAGGTTCACGCCCGTGTTCTGAAATATTGACCTCCAAGTGAGCGTGTCAGTAATGTGTCTATTTTAGGTAGCAACTTAAAAGTCTGCTTAGCTTTAAATGCCAAAATAAGTAGACAGCATGCATGGCATAATAGAAAATGGCAGTAGCTGGAAGTCAGGAGACCTTGCTTTGAATCTCAGGTCTGCCTCTGAAGAATTGGGTTACCGTAACCTTTCAGAGTCCCCTCTCCCTGGCCTATAAAACAATAAGGAGGGGGTAATTGGATGATCTTCCAACTCTGACATTCTCTGATTCTCTCAATGTTGCCTCTAATAGCAAATGTAGGGAAAAATCACATTTCCACAAACTGACCTTCCAACCTGACTGAGTCCACCAACATGAAGACATGTACGTAAAGTGAGAGGCTGTAACTCACATCACAAACGCCTTTGGTAGAATAATTTCCCTCCTTAATAATTTCTGCCTTCTTAAGATGGCAGATGGAACACTGGAAAGAGACGGTACTTGGTTTTAGGATGCATCTTAATTAGCAGCAAATTGGGTTTTACTGGAAGGTTTCTGAATACACATGATCACAGTATTTTGTCCAATGACTTAAACTTCTAACGATATTGAAAAAGGATATGGGAAGATTAACCACTCCTAACTACGTCTGTCATTTCTCTTGGACCATTCGAGATTTAAACCTCGATAAATGCACTGGCATTTTCTTTATACGCCTGGCATCTCAGCCCTGGTTGTAATAAGCCAATAAGGGGTACAGATGATTAAGATTGATTACCTGTGAAGTGTCGTGTTTTGTGCCAGGTGCTGGACCTGTGTTACCTGT
Organism: Kogia breviceps; assembly: GCF_026419965.1. Classification (NCBI taxonomy): domain Eukaryota; kingdom Metazoa; phylum Chordata; class Mammalia; order Artiodactyla; family Physeteridae; genus Kogia; species Kogia breviceps. Next base: position 48,658,051 of record NC_081327.1, read on the forward strand.
TGCCTCATTTAACACCCCCTGTAGCAGATGCTGTCAGCCACACCACACCTTTTCTGCACTCAACGTGCTGAAGGTTGCTTACTTAGGGCTCCTGACTGGCTGTGGAGCATGTCTGGCCTCTGAGGACAAGTCAGACGTCCCTAAGAGCCACTGCTGCAGAAACAACCCTCAACCGGTATTAGACAGAAATTTGGTAGATAAATACTCCAGCTTCCTCACTACTTGGTTTGGATATCTCCGAGGCGTATTCTACACTTGCTCATGGAGTTCCTCAGAGGGATTGAGCTCCAGTTAGCTGGTGGATACTGACTTGATAAACACACCCTTTATTGGCTGCCTTCTACCCTGGTATTTCCTGCGATCCTATTCCAGATAAAGGACTTACTCTCAAATCCTTGCCTCAGAATCTGCTTCTGGGAAATGCAAACTAAGATATCCTCCAAGATCCTAGGGAGTAGGTAGTATTAGTGCTAATTCATACATGGAGAGCCTGAGGGTCAATGTGTTTAAATAACAGTTGTTATGTCTTGGTACCGGGGTTTTGCTGGCTCACCTTCCTCTGCACCAGTGGTTCTCAACCAAGGGAAATTTCGTCCCCAGGGGACATTCTGAAATGTCTGCAGACATTGTTGGCTGTCACAACTAGGAGCTTGCTGCTGGTACCTAGCAGGCAGAGGCCAGGGATGCTGCTAAACATCTCACAATGCACAGTTCAACCCCCCGCAACAAAGGCTAATCCAGCCAAACAAGGCCCACAGCAGCAAGGCTGAGAAATCCTGCTCTACACCCAGTGAGACTAGCTGTTGGACGGTAGCTCTCCTGTGTGACTTGTCTGTTGTATTTCACTCCCAGGGCCAAGCTGTGGCTCAGCTGTGCTCCACTGTTGCCAATGTGACTGTCTTTGGAACAGCTTCTACTTTCAAGCATGAAGCCATCAAAGACTCCGTGACTCATCTCTTTGACAGAAATGCAGACTACGTGCAGGAAGTGAAAAGGTAAGACGTTTGCTATAAAAGAGCACCAGGATGGTCCTTGCACTTCTCTCTTAAAGAACACGAGCACTCCTTTAGAGGAGGCCAAATAATCATCCTAATTGTAGGGCTTCCCTGGTGGCGCAGTGGTTGAGAACCCGCCTGCCAATGCAGGGGACACGGGTTCGAGCCCTGGTCCGGGAAGATCCCACATGCCGCGGAGCAACTAAGCCCGTGCGCCACAACTACTGAGCCTGCGCTCTAGAGCCCGCGAGCCCCAACTACTGAAGCCCGCGCACCTAGAGCCCGTGCTCCGCAACGAGAAGCCACAGCAATGAGAGGCCCGTGCACCGCAACGAAGAGTAGCCCCCGCTCGCCGCAACTAGAGAAGGCCCGTGTGCAGCAACAAAGGCCCAATGCAGCCAAAAATAAAATAAATAAAATAAAAATAAATTTTAAAAAAATAATCATAATTGGAAACATATATATTACTAGTTCTGTGCTATTTCACACGTATTCACTCATCTAATCCTCTCAACAACCTTATTATTATCCCCATTTTGGAGACAATAAACCCGAGAAACAGAGCCGTTAAGTAAGTTGCAGAGCTAAATTGTGAGAGCTGCTACAACACTGCCGTAACACAGAGAAGTCTACCTCTCATTCATTCATGTAACAGCCCCAGGGAAAGTGGACTCCAACCTGGGATTGACTGAGAGCCACCAAAGGACCAAGGTGGTGACATGATCCGATTTGGGTTTGGAAGAGTCACTGGTGCTTCATGGAGAATGAATGGGAGGGGACACCCGTCTGCTGGCTGTTGTGGTTTCGCCGGGGGAGACGCTGCTTTATAACATGATCCGTATTCCACCCATGATCCTGACGGCCCTGTGCGTGTCAACACAGCAAATCAGATGGAACCCCCAGCTGCCGCCATGCTTTCAGAGATTTGTGTGTCTCACCCCTGCTGATTCCCAGGCTCTGCTCCACTCACAGCTCCTGGGGGGATTCAGCGATGTCCCAGAGCCAATGGTTCTGTATTTTCCCTCTCCAGCGCAAAACTGGAAGGTACAAAGGAATTAAGTTGTCCGGCTAGCATAGCATCATAACAAAGAAAACAGTTTCCTCCAAATCACTGATTAAGATGAAAAATTGAAGGGTTGGAGGATGGGAGATCTGGTTGTTTGAAGTGATAGAGTTAGACCGGATTAGGTGAAACTTGGGAAGTTTTTCGGAAAGGAGAGTCTTCTGACAGCCTGAATTCTCAAATTAAAAAAAAAAATTTGAGTGTCAAGATCTGCATGTCATTTAAGGTTGCCCCAGTATTTCCCATGTGATGTGAAAAGAAAGCTTTAAAGCTAGATATTGGAGATTTACCACCCGTTTCTCAGATGTCCAGAGATTGCAGGTTTTTTTTTTTTTTTTAAGTTAAGTATAGTTGATTTACAATAGTGTGTTAGTTTCAGGTATATAGCAAAGTGATTCAGTTATATATACACATATATATATTTCAGATTATTTTCCATTATAAGTTATTATAAGATATTGAATAGAATTTCCTGTGCTATACAGTAAATCCTTGTTGCTTATCTATTTTATGTATAGTAGTTTGTAAAGACTTCCAGAATATATCTTTGCCTACTTTTATAAACTTCTTTCCTTTAACTTGCATCTTTCAAGCTGTGGTCTGGAAAATGAACTACCACTCTCCCTTCAGCCACCTTTCCTTTCACCCTCTTAAGAGACATTTCTTCAAGCATCCTTTCCTCTGTTCCTGCACTGACCTGCTTAATAAATACTGAGTACCTAGCAGGTACTCTGCTAGGGCAGGAGATCCAGCAGAAACCGCCTTGACAGTCACTGTCTTCATGGAGCCTGGAGTCTCACTGGGAACAAGGGACAAGAGATATTTTTAAAATTCATTGATTTATACTTTTTTTTTTTTTTTTTTTTGCGGTACGCGGGCCTCTCACTGTCGCGGCCCTCTCCCATTGTGGAGCACAGGCTCCAGACTCGCAGGCTCAGCGGCCACGGCTCACGGGCCCAGCCGCTCCGCGGCACGTGGGATCTTCCCGGACCGGGGCACGAACCCGTGTCCCCTGCATCGGCAGGCAGACTCTCAACCACTGCGCCACCAGGGAAGCCTGATTTATACTTTCGCTATGTGTTTTGGTGGAGAAATGCAAGGTCCTAGTGAAATAAACATAGGCAGATGGGGAAATCAGACATGTCATCCATCAACAAGTGAGATTTGGGCCGAGAACTGAGGCCTGAGAATTTGGCCAAAGGAAGAGCATTTCTGACCAAAGAGAATGGCGTGTGCTAAGGCCCGGGGTCAAGAAAGACTTGGTCAATTCAAGAATCTGAAAGGAGACTAGTGCAGCTGGAGGATGTGGTCAGAGGATGTATGAGGTAGTGGGAGAAGAGGATCAGGAAGTGGCAGCTCTTCTGAAGAAGTGACAGGCCATAACCAGGGAGCCTCTGCAGTGCCCATGTCCAAGGTCCTCTCAGTGTCCTTGACCTGCTGCCTTTAGCCCCAGAATCAGTGACTTCTTCTGATGTCAGAAGAGCAGAAGGGAACAGCATCTGAGACCCACCTGCCCACCACCTGCCTGCAAACGTGACCTCCAACAGTTCCTTCCTTCCTTCCATTTTTAAGTAGAGATTCTGGGATTAGCCTAAAAATGACTGGGAAGCTGCAAATATGTTTGTACTCTCTGTCCCACGAATCCTACCCTCAGGATATAATCCGACAGAAAATAAAAGCCACCGGTCCACGTTGCTTGCTGCAGACCCAAGCCCTGCTTCTGCCTCATCGTAGGCGCTCAGGATGTGACGACAGGGTGAATTACAGCATTGTCTGTAAAAGCGAAAATTCAGAACCAGCCCCCACTATCAACAGAAGGGAAACGGTTTGGTAGGTTACACTACACCCACACACTTGAGTATTATGCAGCCCCTTAAAAAATGATAATTATGAAGACTCTGTCAGAAAATGAAAAAAATACCTGTGGTAGCATATTGAGTGAAAAAAAGCAGAATGCCAAATTCCAGCTACACTGTGATCACAGCTTTGTATAAATTCTTGGCGCGTGAGGGCATAAAATGAAAGGGGGACAAAATCCACCCACTGAGATGCAATAGGAGTGGAATGCTGAGTGATTTTTTCTTCCTTTTCTGATCATGGATATTGTTTGTTACACTGTGTTTAGTGTCATCAACTAGAAAAAATAATAACATAAAATTTCTTGGGATGAAAATTCTTTGATCAACCAGTCACTCAGTAAGCTTCTTTTGAATATGTTTGCAGCCTAGAGCCAGGCATTATAAAGGGAACAGGGGAAAAAAATATTTATAATACAGACATAACCTTTACGTCACTTCCCCCTTCTCTGTTCGGGAGGAGAGAGAAGAGGATGCTTGAAACCAAGTGGAAGAGTTAGAAGCCTTGAATTGTGTGCACCTGACTGTCGGGGCTTTAAAAATAAAGGGGGAAGAAAGACCAGAGAGCACACCAAGGTGGACAGCCCCAAGGGTGTGCTTGAAGGGTGGGAGCTATTTCAGTCGGTAGAGAGAGGTCGGGAGCGAGTCCCAGGCGAGGCAAGGGGGCACCAGGCTGTGTCTGTCTCCTCCCACTCTGCTGAGCATTTCAGTGAGGTTATTGTAGGTGCATCGTGCACGATGAAAATTCCTTATCTTATATAAAGAAACTGAGACCTAGTGGAAATTAACAAGAGTCTAGCCACCAGGAGAGAACAGAGAGAAAGCGATCAAGAAAGGATTCCTAGAAGTGGTAGGTACTACATGCATGCGGGAACCGTCAATAGTAAACTTTTACTAAGCAGCCTACTGTGCGCCAGGCACAGTGCTGGGCGCTCTGACGTCGCCTCATCCCTCTGTCATGAGCTTGGAGGTGATGGTTAAAGCTAAGACACAGATGAGTTCTCAGAGAAAAGGGAATTCTGAACGAGAGGAAGAAGTGTGTGGAGAGCCAAGGACCCAACTGGAAATGAAAGTTACAGGAAAGGGGAATTAATTTCTCGACAAAGTTGAAGGGCTGCTTACCCAGTAACGGCTCTATTGCAACTACCACCACTCAAGAGAAATTCTCCACTGATCCGAGTGGATGGGAAGCAGAGAGACCGTATTCCCGATAAAGGAGCAAGGGGTTGGGGACCAAGGAAGGACAGATAGGAAAGTCTCGGATCAGCAATCCCAAAATATCTTGATGCTGAATTTGGCCCAGAGAATCTCTGAGCTGGGGCTATTTCTGTTTGCTGTTTAAGTCTGCAGAGATTTATGACAGAGGGAGTAAGCAGAATAGGAACTGTTGCCTTTAACCCTCTGCCGTTACCCTCTCTGCTTTTATGTGATTACGATTACACGTATGCAGGCAAGGCAGACACTCCCAGAAATTGGGGAGCGGGGGTGAGCTAAGCAATGAGGGTTGGCCTCTGTGCCTCTGATGGGCTACCTGCTCTGCTTGTGATATTCATGACTATTCCATTAAAAGATGCTGCTAAGGTGCTTTTCAGTGCAAGGAGGACCGAGGGAGGACCTGACCCAAGCTTACTTGCGGGGCCTGGAGCAGTTTAAGTAGACCCACTATCCACATCAGTCTGATCCACTGATTGGGCTTATGAGGACTGAACAGGGGACGGAGCGCTTTCCAGTTTTGCAACTCTCACCTGAAGGGACATTGCTGGCCTCTAAAGGAACAATGCCTGCTTAAAGGTTTGACTTCTACAGCAAAGTGTCCTCACCCTCAGGGCCCTGGGAGCGACACCTGCCTCTACCCAGCGTCTCTTCCACAGAATCCATCTCCCCCCCCTCTCTTGGCCCCCAGTTCACCACTGACCTTCTAAAGGATGCAATGACAGCAAAGGGGAGTGAATTTGTGTCTTATTTGACCCCTGTGCATGGCCAAACCCTGTCTTGCCTGATTCAGCTATAGCAATGCCAAGAGAGATGTGGGAGAAGCAGGTGGCCTGGATATGCAGGAGACCTGCAGTGTCTCCTTCCAGCGTAAAGCCCAGTGGAGCAACCCCCAGCTTTGCTCAGCCCCCGCTGGGAGCTAGAAGTGGCAGTGGTGGTCACCCCTGGGCTGGCCACAGCCCACCCTATAAAAGCCTACTCCATCTCTGGGGCCCTCACTTAGTTTCGGGAAGTGACGGATCAAACCAGGGTCTGCCCATTTCCCGCAGGCACCTGACCCCACTGAGCCTCAGTTTCCTCATCTATCAAATGGGTATAACAAAGGCCCTGAGTCTCAGGGTTGGCGTGAGGTGTCATGAGATGAGACTTAGGAAGGCTCAGAGCTGTGCCCGGCACACAGTAGGTGCTCCTGAATGTGGGACTTCAGGAATAGCTAGAAGGTCAGAATGTCTGGAGTGGTTAGTGGGAGGTGAGGGTGGGGAAGCGGGCAGAGCTTATGGTCACCCATTGCCGTGGGCCTGGCCTGCATTTCTGCAGAACCATAGTCCACGGGAGAGAGCAACAGGCCGAGGCGGGGCCGCTAACGCAAGGAGATGTGACTGGCAGAGGAGAGAATGCGGACCCACAAGCAGAACAGGGATATGAGGAGCGTCAGGCAAGAAGTGGGGAGCAGAGAACGGGCGGGTCCATCGGGGGCTCCCTGGAAGGTGTGCACAGCCTCACGTTTGGGAGGCTGCTCCTAGGCACGGGTGGCACCCTTGAGGCAAGGGGAGAGAACTTAGGGAAATGAAGTTCACAGGGAGGACCTGATGGCCCAAGAGGGCTGTCTAGGAGAAGCAGAGCAGGATCTCACTTCCACAGGAGGGAGCAAACTTGGCAAAAATGGATCTGGTCAAAGTCAGAAAAACAGGTGCACAGCTACCCGGCCTGTGATGCAAGGTGGGGATCTGATCAGCGGGTCTGCGGCCCAGCCCAGAGCCCCCCACAGAGTCTGTACTCAGACCTCCCGCCCGCCTCTCCAGCCTCACCGTGCAGCAAGCTCCCTCGCACCTTCTTTACTCCAGTCTTCCTGCCTACCAGGCTCCTCCTGAATGGGGCTTTTGCATATGCTGTTCCCTCCGCCTGGAACAGTGTTCCCACCACTCTTTCCCTACCTACCTCCTCCAGCTGCCACTATCACTTCCCCGGGGACATCTTCTCTGGCGGCCCTGGTTGGGCAAACCCTCAATTTGAACAGCTTCATAGTGCCTTTGTGGCACTAGACCCCATTCACTTTCGATTTAATTTTTCTTTGTTTAACTATGGATTGATGTCTGCCTAATGTACCCTCTAAAAGGGGAGCAATCAAATCTGTGTGGGCTCACCATGGTACCCCTGTGCTTAGTGTGGTGCCAGTGCTAAATATTTAAGGAACAAATCAATTACTACTAAAAAAAATAAACAACAGGCTGCCTCGACCTCTGAGTAACTGGTTTAGAGGAGGCGTTTCCAAAGTGTGGAGCTGGAATCAGCAGCAGCAGCATCTGGTAACTTCTTAGAAATGCAGATCCTTGGGCCCCACCCCAGACCAAGTACTTCAGAGCTAGGAGAGGGAGAGAGGGAGGGCAAATTGCAATTGTATCTTAATGAGCCCCCCAGGAGATTCTGACACACATGTAGGTTTGAGATCCACTGGCCTAACTCCCTGGTCGTGAATTTACAGATGGGACTTGCACGGACACACCCATGACATAAGCACTCTATTGGGTGGGAGGCTAAGCTGATCACTTTGGAAGAGCCTCTGTAATGGGCTGGATTTTGGTTAAGACCTGAGGGCTTTTGAAGGGCACATTCATATCAAGACTCAGGTGCTCCCTTCAGCAGCACGTATGCTAAAATTGGAATGATACAGAGAAGATGATCATGGCCCGTGTGCAAGAATGACACACAAATTCGTAAAGCGTTCCATATATTTTTTTTTTTTTTAAAGACTCAGCTCTCAGGGGCATGGAGCAGTCAACTTAGTGTATGAACCCAGGAGATGCATGTGTAATTTCCTAGTTGGTGACACTCTGGACAAAGCTGTTGACGTCAGTTAGTGGCAGTTCCTGAACTTGGCTGGGGGATGAGGGTGGGGGTAGAAAAAGTGAGCAATGTGGTAAGACAAGGCAACCCTGCAAAGGCCCTCGTCTGAGGAAGTGCCATTCTTGTCTGAGCAGAGCAGGGCCCAGCCAGAGTTGGGAACTCTGTGGGTAGGAATATATTCCCTACAATCCCCAGAGCCTTCCGGTTCTACGGCCCCTCCTGCATAATCTCTTTTAACCCAAGAAGCCCAGTAGATGTTTGTTAAGTGCATGAGCGAGTGAATTAATAAATGTATAAATAAATGAATGGAAGAAGGGATCTTCTTCCTTATAGAGTACAAATGTGGATTCCCTCTGGAGCCCTCCGTCACTGTAGGAAAATCCTCTCTATTTAACCCTTTTTCTCTAGGAGTATGTTTATAGGTTGAACCTGGAGATTGGACAATAGAAGTTTGCAAGTTAAATTAACGTGCCTTTATAGCTTCACTGAGGAGGGAGGTGGAGAGGGAAGAAAGCCAATCCCTGGTAGACCAGAAGCCCCACAAAGACAGGGAGCTTGCTGGTTTTATCACTCTTCAGCACCTTGGACAGAGCCTGGTACACACCCCAGTTTCCACAAATGTGAGCTGTTGACTGATTTACGGAGCAACTATTATGTGGCTGGCAATGGGCCAAGCACCTCATCTGCCGCCTCACTTCATTCTTAGCACAAAGAAACATGCTGGCTCCACTTTATTTTATTTTTTAAAAACTTTTTAAAAATATTTATTTAATTAATTTATTTTTATTATTTTTTTGGTTGCTCCAGGTCTTAGTTGCAGCACACGCTGGATCTTCGTTGCAGCATGCGGGATCTTTGGTTGCGGCATGCAGACTTCTTAGTTGTAGCATGAGGACTTCTTAGTTGTGGCAGGCATGTGGGATCTAGTTCCCCGACCAGGGATCCGAACCCGGGCCCCCTGCATTGGGAGTGTGGAGTCTTACCTACTGGACCACCGGGGAGGTCCCACTAGCTCCACTTTACAGAGGAGAAAGCTGAGGCTCAGAGAAGTTGAGCAAGGTGGCCAGACTGACTGTGATGTTCTCTGCTGGCGCCACCAGCCAGGCCCTTAGCTGTCTGCGGCTTTGTGAAATTCTCAGAGTTGGACTCAGGAGGATACGTCCACCTCCCGGGCTTCTGCCCTATTTATTTCTACTCCCAGAGCTCTCTCTGTTCCTGATTCTGGCAGTAAACAGTATGAAACAGGAAGGAAAAGGGGTTGACAGTTTGGTCCCTGACAGGTTACAATATTTTACTTTGTCTTCTCACCATTTAGAATCTCTGCTGAAGGAGTGGACATTGTTTTGGATTGCCTCTGTGGGGACAACACTGGAAAAGGTCTCAGCCTTCTCAAACCACTGGGAACCTACATTTTATATGGTGAGCGCTAAACAGAAGCAGGGGACATGGTCGGCGACAGGCAGCACCGCACGTGTGCTTACAAGGGCTCTGAAAAATGAGATGTGTTGATATGCTGGGGTGGTGTTAACATTTTAATATTTTCTGAGATGGGGGTGGTGTTAATATTTTAGTATTTCCTATAGTATCGCTACTGTTCTCAATTATAAAAGTGCCTACTGCCCTATTACCCCATGAGCATTTCTCATTCTAAAAGAAATAAAGCAAGGCCAAGCCAAGGTAGTGACGAGATGGGACTCAACCCACAGAAGGTGGCACAGGTGGAAAATACTCACAGCTTCAAAGGAAGTTCCAAAAATGAAGCAATAAAACACCCATAAGAGGATGGAGAAGAGTGGCTAGGATATGGTGGTTTTAAAAGGGAGGATCTTCACTATTGGAGATGAAGTGGCAAGGTACAGACTCTCCTTCCTCTAAACTACTCCTGTATGTCCCAATCAACACAGAAGCCCTGGAAGGATAGAGCCCATGTCTGCGTCTACATTCACGTATGTGCTCTTGGGTTTGGGATGATTCCTGAGAGACATCTGGGAGCAGGCTTTCTCCAGCACAATGAGACCCCAGAGACCCCTCTCCCCCTCTTCTTCTTCTCTTTGTCATAGGCAGGTAAACCAATTTAAACACTAGTCTCGGGGCTTCCCTGGTGGCGCAGTGGTTGAGAGTTCGCCTGCCGATGCAGGGGATATGGGTTCGAGCCCCAGTCCGGGAAGATCCCACATGCCGCGGAGCAGCTGGGCCCGTGAGCCATGGCTGCTGAGCCTGTGTGTCCGGAGCCTGTGCTCTGCAACGGGAAAGGCCACAACAGTGAGAGGCCCTCGTACCACAAAAAAATAAAAATAAAAAAAATTAAAAATTGCCTTTAAAAAAAAAAAAAAAAACACTAGTCTCTGCAAAGAAAAAAGCGTATCTGAAGCCAGATGTCACATTCCAGAGCCAAATGATCTTGGAGTTCTCCAATGCTTGAGATTTTTGGCACTCTGTCCCATGGAAGTAGAGCAGCAAATTGAGCCTTAGTTCTGCATAACTCAGAAAAAAATACTCATTTCCCTGCTATTAGCTGAGAAGCTTATAAAAGAGATATCAGAGAGGTATAAGTAGTCAAGCGTGATTCTGTCATCATCAGATCATTGTGACAGAAAAAGAAGGAAGAAACTTTCATTGCTGGAGTATTCTGGCATTATGAGTAGTGGCCATGTATTTGACAGTCTTTAGCGGTGGATGCAGAGTTTTAAAATTATTACTATTGATAAGAGAAGCTATAAATGTCAGTGTAGGGATACTGGCTATGACTAACACGTGAGTCAAATACAGATGAGCATTTTATCCATCCTTATTCGTTTACTGGTCCTATTTTTGCCCCAGTTCCACGACGTCATTTCGGTGTATGCAACTTGATTATATCACTAGTATCTAAGTTATTACATCAATTGCTTGACTACTAAGTAATCTAAACCTAGTGCTGTGAAGCTTGTACCCCGTAAAAGTCACCCCATAAAAGGAGAAGTGGTGACTAACCGGCTGCTAGTTTACCAAAAGGCCAAAGAACTAAGTTTAAGACATACATTGTTAAAAAAAAAAAAAAAAAAGACACATACATAGTTTCTTCATTTAACGGTTCTCTGAGAGGAACTTACTCCCAAATCTGTGGGGGGAAGGCAGAAAAGTCGCTGAAAAGGCACCACTAAGGTACAGTATCTCTTCACCCTCCCCCAACCCAGAACCGCAGAAAGGGGTTTTTCCTTTCTGTAAGAGCACGTTAGGGAACCTTTCTTAACTCGACTTCCTGTCTTAACTCTGGATATTGCTTGTTCCCGTCAGCAAGGCTCCGTTTCCCACACCATTGCTCGCAGGTGGTTTTCACCTTTCTGCCCAGACCTCTTTGGAGCTTACACATGGGTCACACCATTTCCTTGGCTTGTGAACCTATTTTCACCCTCATCTGCTCCTCTGTACCCCATCTTTCCATCCATCTAAATTCGAATTCAGCCCCGCCTCTCTTCACTACTTAAATGCCCAGCCAAGGTCCGCTCCCAAGCCCCTCACTTGCCGAGGAATCAAATTCAAGCCATAAAGCAATCTCACAAAGGAGTTCATTTCTCGGTCTCAGAGAATGGAGCCAACAAGACACTTTGGCAACTCATCATTTTATTAGAATGCTGGCTTAAATCACATTTTTGCCACGTGACCTGTTGTCCAAAGTAATGAAATAGTCACCTTGAGAAATGTTACTTCCTCTCTGATCCAGTGATACTTAGTTAAAATTAAGTCAACTCGACACCACCCACCCCCTCCAATTCCCTCATTTTTCCAAGGCTGACCTAAATTTCTTTGCAAGTTCTTGACAGTTCTGGGCCAGACAACCGCCATTCTTCCATGCAAGCAAGAGATGTTGATTTTCGTTAGCTTGATTTGGGAATCTTCCATTTGCAGGTTCCTCCAACATGGTGACTGGAGAGACCAAGAGCTTCTTTAGCTTTGCAAAATCAGTAAGTATCCATGCACGTCTAAAGTACGCTGGTGGGGTGGTGTGGTGCTTGGTGTGTTGTAGGCTCTTCCATCTAAGGACGTGGACCGAAGAGCCTAAACTTGTTTGTCCTTCATCTGCATCATTCATTTGCAAGAAAGCCTGCATTCTCATCCTGCTCACCACACACGACGGACAGGACTGTGACTTGGGCCACTTTTTGTCCAAATGAAGCAGAGAAGTGAGAGTGCCCAAGAAACTCCAGAAAACTGTATTTTGATTTCAGCAGAGATTGTTTAAGTGTCGGTATTTTTAATCACTGGTCAAGAATAAACTTAGCCTTAGTGCACTTTCCTTGGTCCATGGAGAGTCCAGCCTTTCAGTTTGGCCACTTTCTGAGCAGGTCTCTAGGGCTGCTTGAGATTTCTCCGGAGCCCCGTCCTGCTGGCTTGGAGGGACAACAGGACTCGACGCTCCTCGCAAAAGCTCCTGGGGTGATTTTTTGACACAGGCGAGTGTGTGAACCACTAGCTTACGTGCTCGTGCTCTGAACACAGTGGTTATTGTGTCTGCAGCTGAGAAGCTGCATCCCTGGGCACTCACCCCACCACGAACCTCCTCAGGTCTACATCCCCACCTGGAGCCACACTTACTAGAATTAAACTAATTGGGGCTTGAACTTCCAGGTTTACGCCTGTCCCCACCACAGGGGGTCGCCCTGTCTCATCAGAGCTTGCCTTTGTCCTCTCTCAGCCTCCTCGGCAGCCAGCGAGGCACTGATGGATTCACTCGCTTTGCAAGCATCTTCTGAGCACCTACTACTTGTTGTGCTGTGCCAGGCGCCAGGACACCACAGCGAATGAGACAGGTGCATTTAAGCCCCTTGGGACTCTTGCGTTCTAAGGAAGGAGATGATGAAATAAGTAACACATATTAACAAGATGATTGTAAATAGTCATACAGTCTCTGAAAGGGAGGAAAACAGGGTGCTGAAGTAGAAGACAGCAGAACGGGGTGGAAGCACTGTGAATAGGGTGGTCAGACAAAGCCAGGGAAAGGGGTTTAGAATTTACTCCTTGTGGCACCGTGGGATATCCAAATGCCCCCAAAGTGCCAACACTGGCTGCCAAAGGCTTCATCTCCAAACACGCCCTGATTCTGGAAAGATTAGTACTCCCTGCCCTGTGAGATGAGAACTAAAGGGCCTCGGTTTGCATTTGAGCTTTAAAGTTCAGGTCGAGGTTATGGCAACTTCGGGATAAACAGGGGAGCGAGAACAGAGTCTAATGAAGGACGCTGTCTGGAGCCTGTGTCCCCTGAAGACAGGCTTTGTGTCACTCGCAGCTGTTTTGTTGCTGTGGCTGTAATTAACATGATGCTGACGGCCTGCTGCAGGGAACCAAATTGGTCCCAAATTACATACAATTGTAAGAAGTGTTTTCCCTTTCTCCCCTACATGCACAATCAACACACAGCGTTAATGAAATAATTGCAGTGTGCCCGCGCTCAGTGAAGGCACTCGTGAAAGCACCCCAGACGGAGGGTAAGATTCTCCTGCTCAAATCAAAGCAAGGGTGCCGACTACCAGAAGGGTCAAGAATGAAGACTGTTCCCTTTCAGAGGCCGGGTTCAATATCAGTTGTTCAGTTAGAAGCAAACTGAAGGTAGGGCATGCTGAGGAGTGGGGGGATGACTTTGTTCTGGAAGGTTCTAGAAAGGCATTTTCTTCTATACATTGGAGAAAGGCTTAGAAATTAAAGGCATATTTGGAATCATACAGGAATTTCTCACTCAGCTATCTTAATGATGTTCCCCTTAAAACTCTTACGGAGCTGGTGTTCACATGCCATTTGCTTTTAGATCCTAGCGATGACGATAATAGCAAATGAAGTCAACATTTCGAGAGCAGTCTGACTCCAAATCCAGAGCTCTTACTCGCTTGATCCAAAATATCTCTCCAACTTAAGGTGATAAAAATATTTCATATTTATAGAGCACGTACTATGCACCAGACACTGAGCTAAGTGCTCTGTACGTACCAACACATTTATTCCCCATGACGACCCCAAGAGGTACAGTAGGGAAACTGAACACAGAGAGGTTAAGTGATTTGCTTAAAGTTGCACAGCTAGCGAGTGACAGACCTGGGATTCAAAACCAGGCATTCAGCTCTAGAACACAAACACAACCGGGCAGCAGTTGTAGCTTCGGCAAGCACTCATCTCACAAACGCTTTGTGGAAGCGCTGCAGATACACTGTGAATCAAGTTACTACTCCTTTGTCTCCAGTTACTACTCCTTTGTCTCCCTTTGCTTTTGTGGCAAACAGCCCACGGCCAAATACTTCTCTCTCCTAGAGCTGGCCCCCAGGCCCTTGGGTGAACCTTGTCCCTGTTTACAACCTGTCTTTCTTACACTTATTTTCCAACAATCTGATTTCCCCACTTAAAAAAAACAAGATCTTTTACTTTTTTGAGCTTCCTCAATCCTGGAAGGAGGCAGGATGGAAGAGAAACACACCGATAACATAACTATCATAAATGTTCCTAAGTGTCCATCACACTCCTCTTTGCCTTCTGTATTAAACTATTAAACATTCTGATCTCTTGGCACCCTCCAGAAGCTGGACCTTTGAATTTCTAAATTCTAACCAGCACCAGAAGAAACACAATTAAATCAGAACAGAGCAGGTGGCTCACCACTTCTGTAGTTTGTTAATGGATTATCTCCCTATTTTCCTGTCTGGAGTGGGAGATGAAAGGCAGGAAATAAGGGAGCCGTAAGTGCCAGCTGTGGGAACCCCACTTAGGACTTCAGTGCTAGTGGCATCTGGGGCTGGAAAATTCTGTTTCGAGGGCCTGTCCTATGTGCTGTAGGACAGGTAGCGGCATCCCTGGCTGCTTCCCACTGGATGCTAGTTGGTTCCTCCCTTGAGTTATAGGAAAAAACATCCCCACACATTTACCAAACGTCCCTGGGCGGTAAAACCGCCCCCAGTTGGGAACCATCGACTGAGTTCCGACACTGTGGCTTCGTCGCTCCGTTATGCTGCTCCTTCTTCCTACATCGCGCCTCCTTCCTCTTCTTTATCTGATGCATTCTGACCCAGCTCCCCAGCCTTGCCGTTGCTCCCCCAAGGAGAGCTGCTCGCTCAGGCAAAGGCATCACCCCCCGCCTCCCCGTTCCCTTCACTAGCCCCATCACCACCAGCGCCACGCACGAAGTCAAGCGCTTTACGCTAAATTCTCCCAGGAAACCCCGGAGGCAGCATCCTGCCAGTGTATGTTGCCGAGAAAAATGAAGCACAGAGAATGACAGGGAGCAAACTGTGGAGCCAGGATCCCACCCCAGACCTGACGGTCCCGACCGTGCGCCTTAACGTTACGATCACATGTGGTCCAGGAGTTGTTTTTGTGAAGGGCTGGGCCCCGCCTACATCGCGAGCTCTGCTGGGAAGAATCACTGCGCACCTGGAGCAGCCCAGCCAAAGAGGCGCTGACGTTTGAAATACAGCAGCAGGAGCTGCCCCCCGGGCAGCTGGAATCCACCCAAGTGCAGCCCCGCTGCCTCCCGGCGGTGCTGCGCACGTTGCCTGGCGTTGATCCCTCGTAACCCACACCTTCTCTCTCCCCAGTGGTGGCAGGTCGAGAAGGTGAACCCCATCAAGCTGTACGAAGAGAACAAAGTCATCGCTGGGTTCTCCCTCCTAAACCTGCTCTTCAAACAGGGCCGCGCTGGCCTCATTCGAGGAGTGGTGGACAAGCTCATTGGGCTCTACAACCAGGAAAAGGTGAAGCCCGTGGTGGACTCCCTGTGGGCCCTGGAGGAGGTAAGCGATAAAACCCAGCAAACAAACTCTGTCCTTCTAGTCAGCTTTGGGCAGCCAGATGCGATCTTCTATTAAGTGATTTTTCTCCAGGTTTGTTTGCTTTAACTGAGGGTCCTAAAAGTCACTGTCCTGTGGTACAGAGGCCCTCGGATGTAAGAGATACTTCAAGTTTCGTAGTGGTTCTCAAACCACCTGTGTCAACGTGCCATTCACGCCACGAACCCTTCCCGGGTAGGTCACCAAATCTTGACGGGTGCGTACGATTCACCTTGGTTACGAGAGAGCGCGTACATTGTGCAGCATCACTTATATCCTCACCATGAGGGTGTGTGAGATCGAGGCCAGGGCGGACACTGGTTCAGAGTTGAAATAATTTGTGCGCCAAGCCCGGACGCTTGGAGCCCCTTCCGGACGTTGTTAGCTGTCACCCTGGGCACTGTAATTATTAATGAATTGTTGGATCTAGTGTTTGACTGAGTCTTTTTATTAACTGATCTGCCAAAAGTTCTAGTATTTGAAAGCATTCCTTGATCACACAAAAAAATTAAGAGCCCCTCGGTGTCACCTTTAAGGATACGGAAGTGTGAACTGACCATATTGGTTCAGAGGAGATGTGCTAGGAAGAGGCAGCATCTAGAAAGTTCTTCAGGACAAGGGAAGTTTTGGACATTTGGGAAGCCAGTCACGGTAGCTGCCCGTGAGGAGAAAATGAAGAAATGTGGTCTAGGTTTCAAGAGGCATTCCACTAAGAAATCTTCCTAGGTCAGGATGTCACGACCTTGGCTTCAGGGAGCCATGAAGCCCCTGAGAAAGAGTGTGCTTTTTGCTCGTTTGGCTGGTTTTTGCATTTTGCATGGATGAGTGTCTTACAGTACAAGTACATTTCTGTACTTTGGGGAGTCATGGACACCTTTGAAAAACTTAACAAATATAAAATTCCATGGAACAGATAGTAGCTGTCATCCTGGCAAGAAAGCTGGTGTGATTTGCTTAATGGACTAGGTTGGCCAAAATCTAATGGCTTTCCTAAGCACAGAAATCCCCCCAAAAAAAGCGTTGTGGGAGTCACCATGTAATCAGAGAGGCCTGGTGCTGGATCCATGGGTCAGGCCTATATATGCCTCTCTGATACTGCAATATCATGAATGATACTTTAAAAACCTGACCACCAAAACCCCTTGTTTCTTATGGTGAAAGAAATACATGCTTATTACAGGAAATTCCTAAATTAGCCAAAAACACAAGGAGAAAATAAACTGCAAGTCCACATTCCAGAGATAGATAACATTGTTAATATTTTGGTTTGCTTCCTTCCAGTCTTTTTTCTACAGCATATGCTCACTGTAATTCAGTTTGTTACTAACTCAAATCAGATAATCATACATTTCTTCTGTTGTGTAATTTCTAAGATGGTTAACCTATCGTTATACTTAAATGTTTTAATTTAATGGGTCAAAATGTTTTAATTTAATGGATCAAATGTTTTAATTCAATGGGTCAAACATCCATATGGTATTCACTGTGGTATGTCAGTGGAATAGAGAAGGTCTGGACTGCAGAGTGGCTGGGTCTCAGAGGTCACGGAGGAGAGAAAATTTGAGCTACTTGAGACCAGGGCTAAGGGATTAACTTGACCGTGGAGGAAAGAAGGGGACTTAAGCTCACTGCCCAAAAGGGACCCAACGAATCTGGTAGCATTTAAGTGAGGGTTGAAATCGAAGGGGGGTCTGGTTGGCCCAGTGGGTCCTTGGTTTAGTACTGGAAATCATTCCTTGGTTACATACAGTGCAATTGAATCAGCAAATATGGATTGAATATCTATTACATGCCCAACAATGTGCAGGTGTTGGGGGTACAGTGGCAAATAGATGGCCAAGATCCCTGAGTTTCAAGGAGCTCACTTTCAGAGGGGTGGGGAGGGGCAGAAAATACTCAAGTGAACTAAAAATAAGTAGGGTATTCTCCAATTGCAGTTAAGCTCTGGAAGGAGGTAAATTAGGGTATATGTTGGCGAGTAAGTGGAGGGGGGACCGTTTCCACAGAGCAGTATTTTTCAACCTTTTTTTCATTATTGCCCCCTAAGGAGCTTTTTTAGACTTTTTTTTTCTTAATCAACCACCTCTATGAAATTTTAGTACCATAGATACACCAGCTATCTACCTAACACTCTGTCATCTGTTTATGTCCTGTATGTGTATTTGTGCTTTACATACATTAAAAGAGTAAGATTTTTAAAGATCCTCCGAGAATCCATTTTTACCCCTTTGGGGGTGGCCTTGCTCCCACTGAGAATGCATGCTGTAGAATGGCTTTCGATAAAGAAGGCTAGGTGTTGTTTGAACTGGGACAGGAAAGAGGAAAAAGCTGGAAGAAGAGTATGCAAGGAAGAGACAACCTCAGAAGCAAAGGGACAGGGGAAGATAGACGTTTAGCAGCATCTCTGGTCTCTACCCAGGAGAGGCCTGCAGCACCGCCCACTGCCAGCTGTGACAACATAAAATGCTTCTAGACATTGTCAGATGTCCCCCAGGTGGGATGGGGAGAGAGGCAGAACCTTCCCTAGTTGAAAACCACTGCTTTAAAAGAAGCCATTATCGGTTAAGACAGTCACCAGGAAAACAAAGGAATTACAGGTCACTAGTCATTCACAGAGGAGAGAAAGAAGGCTGCTGCCCTGTTGGCCAACAAAAGCACCCACAGCCACTCATCAGTAACACCCACCAACTTTCTGACGGTTCTCTTCTGTAATGTTTACAGACATCTTTTTAGAGCTGCAGGTGGGCCAAGCTTAGCCATTTATCAAGCCCACGCAGCTCTTCTGGGCTTGAAGAGAACAGAGCATGCTTATTACTTGCAAACCTCCAAAGGAGGACTATAATGATTTTCCCCCCTCCCCTTTGGTAAATGATTTCACAAAATTGCTTCTCAGGCCAGCTCTATAACTTCATCTATGGAATAGAAAGCCCACAGGGATTAAAAGAAATTTTTCTTGGGCTCTCTGAGAACTCAGACTAGAAGATTTAATAATATCAGAGATGATTAGAGTTTCTTTTTAGCCATCTATCTTTGACTTTATTGTAAATGTAATACACAGAGTGAGTGATACGCTGCAGCCTCAGGTTTGCTCTAGATACTAAATGTGCAGCTGTACGTAAAGTTGGAAAAACAGTTCAGAGGTGGGAAAGGGACAAAAAATACTTACACCTGTCAACCAAGCAGCAGACACATTATTGAGCACCTGCTATGTGAGGATGTCAAGTCTACAGAAGGGAAAGGTCACTCGTTCCCTGACCCTTGCTTTTATGAGTTAGTTTCAGAGACAACACTAAGACCTAGAAACAATTAGAGAAGCACTTCGTTTTCAATCGTGGGGTGTTTGTTTCAAGTGTGACTGGATTTGAAAACAAGAGAGAATGATGTTAAGGAAGACTGAATGTTCAGAGATGGTTTTGAGAATGAGGTGGGTCTTGGTTGAGACGAGCAGGATATAAATTCTTAGGATGATGTTGGAGTTACAGAACAAGGTATTATCAGCAGGAGGGACAGCGTGAACAGAACCAGAGAAGCAGGAGTGAGTATGAGGTGCATGGGGTAGAGAGGTGCGGAGAAAAAGCAGAGGGACAGGAACGAAGGACGAGAGGAAAGAAGGCTGCTCCAGTCAATGGAGTCAAATCTTGGGGGCCTTTACTGCCAGGCAGAGGAGTGTGAGTTGA
The DNA here is from genome assembly GCF_026419965.1 of Kogia breviceps. NCBI lineage: Eukaryota > Metazoa > Chordata > Mammalia > Artiodactyla > Physeteridae > Kogia > Kogia breviceps. Next base: position 48,677,485 of record NC_081327.1, read on the forward strand.
CATTCTGGGTGAGGGGATTGCGATCAGAGGCTGTGGCCTAAGGAAAATGACACTCTTTGATTTCCCAATTCCCCCCAAGTATGTCTCTAGAAAGATACACACCTGAACTATCCAGTTGTGGCCTCTGATCTAAAGTGCCTTTACCTGTCTGCTGTTCAATAGTGCACAGAGGGCTCTGTTATGAGCTGAACTGTGTCCCCCCTCAAACTCATATGTTGAAGCCCTAACCTCCAATGCCACAGAATCTGACTATATTTAGAGATAGGGCCTTTAAAGAAATAATTAAGTTAAAATGAGGCCTTTGGGTAACCCTTATCCAACCTGATTGGTGTCCTTATAAGAAGAGAGATTAGGACAAAAAGAGGCACCAAGGATGTTTGCATAAAGACCATGTGAGAACACAGTGAAAAGAGGGCCATCTGCAAGCCCAAGAGAGAGCCCCAGAGTGAAACCAACCTCACTGACACCTTGATCTTGGACGTCTAGCCTCCAGGATTGTGAGAAAATAAATTTCTGTCATTTAAGCCTTCCAGTCTGTGGTACTTCATTATGGCAGCCCTAGCAGATGGATACAGGGCTGCAGAGAGATCTTGGCAATTTTGAAATATTCTATTAAAGATATTTTACAACATAATTTACATAAAAGTCTGTGATTACACTCTCCAATTATGGTACCATTAGCCACATGTGGCTTTTCAAATTTAATTAAGATTAAGTCCAATCAAAAATTCAGTTCCTTGGGTATACTAGCCGCATTTCAAGCGGTCAGAAGCTGCAGGTGGCTATAATGGCTGCCATACTGGACCGTGCAGAGATGGAAGAACGTTCCCGTCTCTAGCTCTCTGTTTTACATTTGGTAGTGTATGTATATATGTCCCTGCCACTCTCTCACTTCGTCACAGCTTACCCTTCCCCCTCCCCATGTCCTAAGTCCATTCTCTACATCTGTGTCTTTATTCCTGTCCTGCCCTTAGGTTCTTTAGAACCTTTTTTTTTTAGATTCCGTGTATATGTGTTAGCATACGGTATTTGTTTTTCTCTTTCTAACTTACTTCACTCTGTATGACAGACTCTAGGTCCATCCACCTCATTACAAATAACTCAGTTTCCTTTCTTTTTATGGCTGAGTAATAGTCCATTATATATATGTGCCATGTCTTCTTTATCCATTCATCTGTCGATGGACACTTAGGTTGCTTCCATGTCCTGGTTATTGTAAATAGAGCTGCAATGAACATTGTGGTACATGATTCTTTTTGAATTATGGTTTCCTCAGGGTTTAGGCCCAGTAGTGGGAATGATGGGTCATATGGTAGTTCTATTTTTAGTTTTTAAAGGAACCTCCATACTGTTCTCCATAGTGGCTGTACCAATTTACATTCCCACCAGCAGTGCAAGAGGGTTCCCTTCTCTCCACACCCTCTCCAAGCATTTATTGTTTGTAGATTTTTTGATGGTGGCCATTCTGACTGGTGTGAGGTGATACCTCATTGTAGGTTTTTTTTTTGTGTGTGTGGTTTTTTTTTTTTTGCGGCATGTGGGCCTTTCACTGTTGTGGCGTCTCCCGTTGCGGAGCACAGGCTCCGGATGCACAGGCTCAGCGGCCATGGCTCACGGGCCCAGCCGCTCCACGGCATGTGGGATCTTCCGGACTGGGGCACAAACCCGCATCACCTGCATCGGCAGGCAGATTCTCAACCACTGCGCCACCAGGGAAGCCCCTCATTGTAGTTTTGATGTGCGTTTCACTAAAGATTAGTGATGTTGAGCATTCTTTCATGTGTTTGTTGGCAATCTGTATATCTTCTTTGGAGAAATGTCTATTTAGTTCTTCTGCCCATTTTTGGATTGGGTTTTTTTTTGTTTTTTTTTTTTTTTTTTTTGATATTGAGCTGCATGAGCTGTGTGTAAATCCTGGAGAGTAATCCTCTGTCAGTTGCTTCATTTGCAAATATTTTCTCCCATTCTGAGGGTTGCCTTTTCATCTTGTTTATGGTTTCCCTTGCTGTGCAAAAACTTTTAAGTTTCATTAAGTCCCATTTGTTTATTTTTGTTTTTATTTTCACTTCTCTAGGAAGTGGGTCAAAAAGCATCTTGCCGTGATTTATGTCATAGAGTGTTCTGCCTATGTTTTCCTCTAAGAGTTTGAGAGTGTCTGGACTTAACATTTAGGTCTTTAATCCATTTTGAGTTTATTTTTTCTGTATGGAGTTAGGTAGTGTTCTAATTTCATTCTTTTACATGTAGCTGTTCAGTTTTCCTAGCACCACTTATTGAAGAGGCTCTCTTTTCTCCATTGTATTTTCTTGCCTTCTTTATCAAAACTAAGGACAGCATACGTGCTTGGGTTTATCTCTGGGCTTTCTCTCCTGTTCCTTGATCTATATCTCTGTTTTTTTGTGCCAGTATCATATTCTCTTGATTACTGTAGCTTTGTAGTATGGTCTGAAGTCTGGGAGCCTGATTCCTCCAGCTCTATTTTTCTTTCTCAAGATTGCTTTGGCTATTCCAGGTCTTTGGTGTTTCCATACAAATTGTGAAATTTTTTTGTTCTAGTTCTGTGAAAAATGCCATTGTTTGTCTGATAGGGATTACACTAAATCTGTAGATTGCTTTGGGTAGTATAGTCGTTTTCACAATGTTGATTCTTCCAGTCCAAGAACATGGTATATCTTTCCATCTGTTTGTATCATCTTCAGTTTCTTTCATCAGTGTCTTACAGTTTTCTGCATACAGGTATTTTGTCTCCTTAGGTAGGTTTATTCCTAGGTATTTTATTCTTTCTGTTGCAATGGTAAATGGGAGTGTTTCCTTAATTTCTCTTTCAGATTTTTCATCATTAGTGAGTGAACAGGAATGCCAGAGATTTCTGTGCATTAATTTTGTATCCTGCTACTTTACCAAATTCATTGATTAGCTCTAGTAGTTTTCTGGTAGCATCTTTAGGATTCTCTGTGTATAGTATCACGTCATGTGCAAACAGTGACAGCTTTACTTCTTCTTTTCTGATTTGGATCCCTTTTATTTCTTTTTGTTCTCTGATTGCTGTGGCTAAAACTTCCAAAACTATGATGAATAAGAGTGGTGAGAGTGGGCAACCTTGCCTTGTTCCTGATCTTAGTGGAAATGGTTTCAGTTTTTCACCATTGAGAACAGTGTTGGCTCTGGGACTGTCATATATGGGCTTTATTATGTTGAGGTAAGTTCCCTCTGTGCCTGCTTTCTGGAGGGTTTTTATCATAAATGGGTGTTGAATTTTGTCTAAAGCTTTTTCTGCATCTATTGAGATAATCATATGGTATTTATCCTTCAACATTTTAATATGGTGTATCGCATTGATTGATTTGCATATTGAAGAATCCTTGCATTCCTGGGATAAACGCCACTTGATCATGGTGTATGATCCTTTTAATGTGCTGTTGGATTCTGTTTGCTAGTGTTTTGTTGAGGACTTTTGCATCTATGTTCATCAGTGATATTGGCATGTAGTTTTCTTTTTTTGTGACATCTTTGTTTGGTTTTGGTATCAGGGTGATGGTGGCCTCATAGAATGAGTTTGGGAGTGTTCCTCCCTCTGCTATATTTTGGAAGAGTTTGAGAAGGATAGGTGTTAGCTCTTCTCTAAACGTTTGATAGAATTCGCCTGTGAAGCCATCTAGTCCTGGGCTTTTGTTTGTAGGAAGATTTTTAATCACAGTTTCAATTTCAGTTCTTGTGATTGGTCTGTTTATATTTTTCTATTTCTTTCCGGTTCGGTCTCAGAAGGTTGTGCTTTTCTAAGAATTTGTCCATTTCTTCCAGCTTGTCCATTTTATTGACATAGAGTTGCTTGTAGTAATCTCTCATGATCCTTTGTATTTCTGCAGTGTCAGTTATTATTTCTCCTTTTTCATTTCCAATTCTATTGATTTGAGTCTTCTCCCTTTTTTCTTAATGAGTCTAGCTAATGCTTTATCAATTTTGTTTATCTTCTCAAAGAACCAGCTTTTAGTTTTATTGATCTTTGCTATCGTTTCTTCATTTCTTTTTCATTTCTTTCTGATCTGATCTTTATGATTTCTTTCCTTCTGCTAACTTTGGGGTTTTTTTGTTCTTTCTCTAATTGCTTTAGGTGTAAGGTTAGGTTGTTTATTTGAGATGTTTCTTGTTTCTTGAGGTAGGATTGTATTGCTATAAACTTCGCACTTACAACTGCTTTTGCTGCATCCCATAGGTTTTGGGTTGTCGTGTTTTCATTGCCATTTGTTTTAGGTATTTTTAAATTTCCTCTTTGATTTCTTCAGTGATCTCTTGGTTATTTAGTAGTGTATTACTTAGCCTCCATGTGCTTGTATTTTTTACAGATTTTTTCCTGTAGTTGATATCTGGTCTCATAGCATTATGGTCAGAAAAGGTACTCGATAGGATTTCAATTTTCTTAAATTTACCAAGGCTTGATTTGTGACCCAAAATATGGTCAATCCTGGAGAATGTTCCGTGAGCACTTGAGAAGAAAGTGTATTCTGTTGTTTTTGGATGGAATGTCCTATAAATATCAAATAAGTCCATCCTGTTTAATGTATCATTTAACGCTTGTGTTTCCTTATTTATTTTCATTTTGGATGATCTGTCCATTGGTGAAAGTGGGGTGCTAAAGTCCCCTACTATGATTGTGTTACTGTCGATTTCCCCTTTTATGGCTGTTAGCATTTGCCTTATGTATTGAGGTGCTCCTATGTTGGGTGCATAAATGTTTACAATTGTTATATCTTCTTGGATTGATCCCTTGATCATTATGTAGTGTCCTTCTTTGTCTCTTGTAATAGTCTTTATTTTAAAGTCTATTTTGTCTGATATGAGAATTGCTACTCCAGCTTTCTTTTGATTTCTATTTGCATGGAATATCTTTTTCCATCCCCTCACTTTCAGTCTGTGTGTGTCCCTGGGTCTGAAGTGGGTCTCTTGTAGACAGCATATATATGGGTCTTGTTTTTGCATCCATTCAGCCAGTCTATGTCTTTTGGTTTCAGCATTTAATCCATTTACATTTAAGGTAATTATCAATATGTATGTTCCTATTACCATTTTCTTAATTGTTCTGGGTTTGTTATTGTAGGTCTTTTCCTTCTCTTGTGTTTCCTGCCGAGAGAAGTTCCTTTAGCATTTGTTGTAAAGCTGTTTTAGTGGTGCTGAATTCTCTTAGCTTTTGCTTGTCTCTAAAGGTTTTAATTTCTCTGTTGAATCTGAATGAGATCCTTGCTGGGTAGAGTAATCTTGATTGTAGGATTTTCCCTTTCATCACTTTAAATATGCCCTGCCACTCCTTTCTGGCTTGCAGACTTTCTGCTGAAAGATCAGCTGTTAACCTTATCGGAATTCCCTTGTATGTTATTTGTTGCTTTTCTCTTGCTGCTTTTAATGTTTTTTCTTTGTATTTAATTTTTGATGGTCTGATTAATATGTGTCTTAGTGTGTTTCTCCTTGGATTTATCCTGTATGGGACTCTCTGCACTTCCTGGAGTTGATTGACTATTTCCTTTCTCATATTAGGGAAGTTTTCAACCATAATCTCTTCGAATATTTTCTCAGTCCCTTTTTTTTTTTCCTCTTCTTCTCCTAGGACCCCTATAATTCGAATGTTGGTATGGTTAATGTTGTCCCAGAGGTCTCTGAGATTGTTCTTAGTTCTTTTCATTCTTTTTTCTTTATTCTGCTCTGCAGTAGTTATTTCTACTATTTTATCTTCCAGGTCACCTATCTGTTCTTCTGCTTCAGTTATTCTGCTATTGATTCCTTCTAGAGAATTTTTTATTTCATTTACTGTGTTGTTCATCATTGTTTGTTTGCTCTTTAGTTCTTCTAGGTACCTGTTAAAACATTTCTTGTATTTTCTCCATTCTATTTCCAAGATTTTGGATCATCTTTACTATCATTACTCTTAAATTCTTTTTCAGGTAGACTGACTATTTCCTCTTCATATGTTTGGTCTGGTGGGTTTTCACCTTGCTCCTTCATCTGCTGTGTATTTCTCTGTCTTCTCATTTTCCTTCACTTACTGTGTTTGGAGTCTCCTCTTCGCAGGCTGCAGGTTCGTAGTTCCCATTGTTTTTGGTGTCTGCCTGCAGTGGGCTAGGTTGGTTCAGTGGCTTGTGTAGGCTTCCTGCTGGAGGGGACTGGTGCCTGTGTTCTGGTGGATGAGGCTGGATCTTGTCTTTCTTGTGGGCAGGACCATGTCTGGTGGTGTTTTGGGGTGTCTGTGACCTTATTATGATTTTAGGCAGCACCTCTGCTAATCGGTGGGCTTGTGTTCCTGTCTTGCTAGTTGTTTGGCATAGGGTGTCCAGCACTGTAGCTTGCTGGTCGTTGTGTGGAGCTGGGTCTTAGTGTTGAGATGGATATCTTTGGGAGCGCTTCTGCCATTTGATATTACGTGGAGCTGGGAGGTCTCTGGTGGACCAGTGTCCTGAACTTTGCTCTCCCACCTCAGAGGCTCAGGCCTGACAGCCGGCCAGAGCACCAAGACCCTGTCAGCCCCACGGCTGCTGGTCCTGCGGTCCCCTGGAGAGGTGGGGGCGCTGTCTCACCCTGGGCCATTCATCCACGTGAACCTACATTGTCTTTTTATTGTCCAGATTCCCCACCAAACCCTAAGCTTCCCAAAGGCAGGGGCAGACATTGTGTTTAGTTGATATTCCTGGCATTGGATTTACTAGCACAGGGCCTGAAACTTCATTAATCTTAACCCCTCTTCTCTTCTCTCCCTCGAGGAAGAGTGCTGAGTAGTGCTGAGTAGTGTATTTGCCCCAAGCTGGGCAGTTTAGGTCTATGGAAAGCTGTGATTCTCACCATCAACGATTAGAATGTGGGCCTTGAATCATTGCTTAGTGCCTGTGTAGAGAGAATGGTAAGAAAAGCATAAGGTTGCAATGAAAGATTGGGATTACAGCTCAGACAACTACAGAAGAGCCATCATAAGGCTCTTCGTGATAAATTTCCAAGTGAAGGCCCAAATAATAGGAGCTGTTGGAGCTTGGAAAAAGCCAAAAACACTTGCAGAACCTGCAATAGGATGGGCATTGATCTTCTGTCAGTGACACTCTTTTAATGGCTTAAAAGATGAAAAGGAAAGTAGAGCTGAGAGAGAATAAAGGGCAAACAGGAGGAGCTGAGCAAAGGATGCTAATAATAATAATAGGGACTTCCCTGGTGGTCCAGTGGTAACGAATCCGCCTTCCAATGCAGGGGACGTGGGTTCGATCCCTGGTCAGGGAACTAAGATCTCACATGCCGCGGGGCAACTGAGCCCACGCGCCACAACTACTGAGCTCGCACACCTCAATGAGAGAGCCCGCATGCTGCAGACTACAGAGCCACAGACTCTAGACCCCATGCACCACAACTAGAGAGAGAAAACCCACACACCACAACTAGAGAGAAGCCCGTGTGCCACAGCAAACAGCCCGTGCCGCAGCGAAAGGTCCCGCACGCCTCAAAGAAGACCCTGCATGCCACAAGTAAAACCCAACACAGCCAAAAAATAAATAAAATAAACATTTAAAAAAATAATAATAATATATAATAATGATGATGATGAACACACTCTGAGCCTGTACTACAAACTGGGCACCCTCCTGAGCTCTTTATGCGCTCTGTACCTCATTTCATCCTCCCAATAACCACAGGAAGTAGATGGTATTACTTGTCGCTATTCCACAGGAAGGAAAGTGAGGCACAGAGGAGGTAAGGTAACTTGCCCAAGGTCACACAGTAAGACATGAAAACTAAGACAATCACTTCTTTTTGGAGAGACTTTTTTAAAAAATTAGGTGATGACAGTTCATTCTGAAATTGTCTATTACCTCCAATCCGTACCTCCTTCTGTGCTTCTTTTTCTCGCTTCTCTTCGAGAAAGAATTGTAAAGACTTCTTGAGCTACTAAGTATTGGGCACTCGACCTGTATTTTCTCATGCAATCTACTCACAACCAGTCCGGCTTTGGCAGTTCAGGAGACAAAGGCTTAGAAAGAGTCAGCCTCTTGCCTAAGGTTGTAACTCTGCTTGTGTAGTGGAGGAGATGGATGTGAACCCACGTCACGGGGACTCTGCGTCTCTCCATGCCTGCATGCTGCTTCCGCCCAGGAGCCCAGGCCTCCGCTCACCCTCCCCTCCTTCCTCCTGAGAGCGGCACTTACAGGAACATCTCAGGCCCTTGAAAGAATACAACTGGAAACCACATCAAGGATATGGCAACATGGGCTTCCCTGGTGGCGCAGCGGTTGAGAGTCCGCCTGCCGATGCAGGGGACGCGGGTTCGTGCCCCGGTCCGGGAAGATCCCACGTGCCACGGGGCGGCTGGGCCCATGAGCCATGGCCGCTGAGCCTGCACGTCCGGAGCCTGTGCTCCGCAACGGGAGACGTCACAACGGTGAGAGGCCCGCGTACCGCAAAAAAAAAAAAAAAAAAAAAAGAATATGTCAACAACTCAATTGCTGGAGAGGGCAGACCTAGGAGATTCCTCTTCTGATGTCTTTTGGAAACCAAGTGGGACCATTAAGGTGAAATTCAGTTTGAGTTGGAATATTCTTCGCAAACATATGAATTCTTCCCATAGGAAAAACGAGGGTCCCTAAATCTCCACTCATCTCCCTGGATCTGAGATGTAGGCGTGAATAAGAATTCTGCTTCGAGGAAAGGGAAGATGAAAAGCTGAGGAACAGCAGCTGCTCTTTTCTCCTGAAGGGACATTTCAAAGATTTCCAGAAAAAGTTAAACATGGGCATCTCAGGGAGTGTTTCACCAATGCAAATACTAGTGGTTCTGGAAATTGAGCAGGCAGTATCGCTTCTTAGGAATACCCTAAGCATTGTGAGATCCGAAGGACTTTTAGGGGCCCTGCATTAAAGAAACCGCATTAACACTAGTTGCACTTCTATCTCCCCAAAGTTGTTAGGCTATTACTGCTATTATTCTCATCATTTTACATTATTTGAGTACATACTATCTGCAAGACACTGTGCAAAGAGCTTTACGTGCAATTTCACATTGAATCCTTACAAGATTATAAGGTGCAATGACTGCCCCCACGTTATCGATGATCAAACAGTCTTAGAGAAATTGAGTAACTTTCCCGGGGGGCACATTGCTAATCGTTGGCATCTGAACCCAAACAGTCTGACTCCAAAGCCTTGCTTGTAACTATTACATGGGCTCGTTTACTATCATCCAATGGAACAGGACCCCAGAACTGGTTTGCAATGGCCAGCCAGTGTCTAACCCAGCCTGACCCACCCAATAAGACCGATGTCCAAACCAGAATGCCAGTTTATTAACTGACAGTGAGAAACAGAACCTCAGTCTCAGACATGCAATAGCTCTGGTTAGCCCGGTGTCTCTGCTGAGAAGAAAATAGGGGAATCCACTGCTAATCAGCCAAGATACTTGGTTACAAGAAGGAAGGAAGCAAGAGGCGATGGGCAGCTTCCACTACTTGACCCTTCTCCCCACTACCAGCCCAGGGACAAGACCCTCCCCTCCTCTGCCTTGGTGCCCTGAGCAGTTCAGCAACATTTACTGAGGAAATGTCTGACGGTGGCCTCATTTTCCCAAGCTCTTTGGTCATCTGTCCTTTAGAAAGCTAAAGCCACTCTCTCACACAGCAAGTATTCAGAGAGCTTTGACCGCCACCCAGACCACACTCTACACTCTGAATTACAAAATAGTTGCAGTGGTGTGCTGGGGCTGGCTCCCACCAGCTCACAGGAGCCTGTTGTTAAATGTTCAGGAATTCTGTGAGCTGGTCAATCAACGAAACTATTATATGAAATATTAAAGTATATAAACTTACAATTAAAAAACTACTATTGTAGACAAAGGTAATAAATACTTAAAACTCATCACTTCTTAATGTTACTACATTCGATTGTCAGTGCTCTCGGGGTTTTTTACATTTATTTTATCTGCACAGGGAAAGCACTGCACAGTGCATGTGCTGCCTGCATTGCTTCCTAACTGCCTGCAGGGACGTCACTTGTGTAGCCTGAAAATCAGCCCTGGTTGAGCCTCACAAAAATAACCCAACTCTCAAAGAGTTGCCTTGGAAGCCTCTCTTCATTAACTGAGGGCCAATTTGGAAGGAGGATGAGAGGGAAATAAAGGAAGGGGTTAGAGGAAATCTAGGCTCATCTTCTAGTAAGTGTTAAGATGGGAGGTAGAAATTGAATGAGATGAAAAAGGGAGGGGTAAACCATCTTGAGCGCTAAGATACAGCTATTATGGGGAAAGGCACATCTGTGCTTTATAATTTCAGAGATATTACCTTTGATTAAAGTATTTCCTTTAACCGTATCACCTGTAATATTGGATAATAAAAATTGCTAAAGGAACTCAGATGGGTCCCACCGCAGATTTAACAGTGATACTGAAATTCATCCCAAGGCAGTCCCAAAGACCCCTGTTCAACTTGAAATCATTGCATTGCAAAGAAGGCACTTTTCAATCCAGCTCAGAGACTTAACCGTGTTTTCTTTATGTTTTGCTTTGTTTGTAGTTTCCATTAATAGGCAGTTTATAAGGCTAGATATGAGAAAACTGAGGCTCAAAAAGATTGCTCTAGCGTGGAGGGGGATTTGGATCCTTTTTCTCTAATCTAAGGGTCTTTCTACTCTGCTGCCTTGCTTTTTTGGTTCCAATGGAGTTCTTGGAATTTAGGGGACATTATTACAGAAGTACACAAAGGAGTACTGAGGAAGGTATGTGATTTGTTCTGCCTTTGAGTGGGAGACATGTGGGTTGCAAGGATTCTGAATTCCCAGACATCCCATTTTCATACTTGGGGGAGCCGCAGGGATGGAAATCAACTGAAGCAGACCCTGAAGTTCTAGGTTAACAGGCAACCCCTTCCCATCATCCTAGGAGATGATCAATTATTTGCCACTCAACAAGGCAGGGAAATAAATAAAGAGCAGACACAGAAGCCTGAATCTTTTCGATCAAAAAGACACACTTTGAAGAATTTCATGGCCCAGTAAGCATGTGAACGGGGAGTTTCGGGGATGCAAAGTGGAAGCATTAAGGAATTTGCTAATTGGTTGAAGAAGCTGGAAGGTTCTCTCGCTGACCCCACAGCAGCTGGCCCAGCAAGCTGTTTATTCTATGTTGCCTCAGAGGCCAGGAAAAGGTGATAGAGTGAGTCCAAGAAGCTTGTTGCTGATCCAGACACTTGGAAATGTTTTTCTCATTATATCCCAGTTAAAGGTACTACCATCCACACAGGTGGCCATGGGGGAAACCTTTCCACCTCCGCAGACACCTATGCAAACACGTATTTGGTCCATTCTTCCCTCTGCACTTCTCTTGAATCTAGTACTTTCTCTTCACTCCTACAGCCACTGCTATCATCCCACCTGCCATTTTTCCTTAGATAGACCACTTCATTGGCCACCTGTCTCCCTGCCGCTGTCCCCTTGACCCTCGCTCTCCTGTGGCCAACACGAGAATGTCAGGGCCAGGTGCCTGCTGGGAGTCTAGGTGTTACCCATGGTGCATTTGGGCGACTGGAGCTGTGGGGAGGATGCAAAAGCTCCTCTTCCGACTGTTTCTCAACATCCAGTTCCATCCCTGAAAATACAGGCTTAAAATGGGGAGGACGTGTGTCCACCCTCCCAAGCTGACCGTGAGTGTGCCTCCCACAGGACGGCGAACAAGGTGCCTTGAACTTTCATTCCGTAAATGGTCTACTTGGTATGACCTCCAGTGCTTCCTTGTCTTCTGTCCACCCCACGGTCTCCTGGGTCATTACCCTCCCCTGATACCCTACAGGGCTCTGCTCCATCCTGGAACAGCACCCCTGCATATCACCCCAGTCTCCACCCTGCTGAGTTGTCAAAGAGGCATGTTGCCTGGCACGCTCTACAAAAGGGTCATCCACATTTCCTCTTACTGACATTGACACCCTCCCCAGAATACAACTTTAACATGTTACTATTCTAATAAGGTGCCTGTTTCTTTCTACTCTCTTATCCAGAGGCCACCCCACCCACAACACACACACACACACACACACACACACACACACACACACACACACCAGCATAGATGAGGAGGGGTAAGGAGGAAGGGCACAAGAAGAGCAAGAAAATCCTCTTCTACCAGGAATTCTTTCAGAAGCAAACCAAACATCACCTCCTCCAGGGAGCCTTCCGTGTTTGCTCCCCAACAAGAGCCAACCATCCCACCGCCATGCTCCCAGGACCCCCTGGGTTTCCTCTGTCTTACCTCTCACCCCACTCTACATAATTCCCACTTTGCTTGTCTCCAACTTTGAGCTTCTTGGAGCAGGAGCCTTCCTTTAGTCGTCTCTGGGTTCGAATTTATAGCAGAATATCTGGCCCAGGACAGGCTCCCAGTAAATGTTTGCTCGATGCAATAAGTGTGTGCTCTCGCTCTCTCTCTCTCACGCACACGCTCTGTGTGTGGTTGTGTGTGCGTGTATGTGTGTGTGTGTGTCTAGCATGGCTATTAGTTAAAATTTAAGTTCCTATCTACCTTCTTGTTTATTTAAGAGACACGTGGCTAGATCAACGATGCTGAGGCATGCATATCTCCTTTCACAGTACAGGCTGTGCCCGTGGGGAAGGGAAAGAGCACGGAAACCAACCACCCACTAGCAGAGAGCGCCCTTAGAGCTTCCAGATGAATGAATGAGTGTGAGTGTGAGTGTGTGTGTGTGTGTGTGTGTGTGTGTGTGTGTGTGTGTGTGTCAGGATGCTGTGCCTGCAACCGGGGTATGCAGAGGGAAACAGAAAGCTGCCTGTGCTTCCCGATTTGCAAACCTAACCAGGCCCTTCAGCAATGGGTGTTGTTTTGGGCTGATTAGTTGAAACAAAACATTCTCCAATTAACAGAAATAGAGTCTGGAGCTCGGGTGAGAGGTGTTCAGCAATGGTGCTGCCAGGCAGGCAGTTTAAAATTAATTCAAGGTGCAGATATGTGGCCCCCTAGAACACCCCCATTCCCTGCTTCACAGGCTGGGATGCGGGGGACAGGGTGTGGGGCTACGTGAGTGTTCTTGGGGGTGGTGGTGAACCACCTTCTCAGATCCCATCTCTTCAAGTGACAGCTCTTAGGTAGCATGAGCTAAAGTGAGCCTCTATGTGAAAAAGAGGAAAGGCCACTGTGACGGCGAAAGAGAAAGGTATTATAAAATATCTCTTCCTGGCGAAATCTCCTTGGCTCTGGGGTGTGCAGAGCGAGAGTTCAGAAAGCAAGAAACACCTGGAACTATTAAGGCAGGCTCAATATATGTCATTTATCTAAAAAGTAACCGTATCTGGACACAGCCGTTAAGTGCAGAAGAAAGGGCGAAGTGGTCACTGTTGGGACCACACAGAGGTGTCAAAAGCATACGCCGCATCAGGCAAGACCCAGTTCAGCTCCTGGGGACTTTTACTTTTCACACAGTTCTAACCGCTACACATCTTGGTCTATTGTGGGATCTGAAGTTTCAAAAGCTGGAGGAAACTGATGGAGGCAGGTCCTCTTAACTGCCAGAGTGAAAGCCAGTAGCCCAGCAATGGGGCAGGAAAGAGCAGAGTAGACCTGCAAAAAGCGGTCCAAAGTTCTCCCCCAAACACAGCTGCCATTTATAGTAAGAACAAAGTAACTCCAGATACCTCATTAGTGCTTGAAAATCCCCACTGACTTATAGTTGAACACATTACCTGATAATCATAATGATGACCTTGTATTGTATCTTCTAACATGCCTGAATACTGTATCCAAATGTGTGTATTTGGTCCTCAGAAGACTGAGTATCTTCTTTGTATGTACTGCATGTATATAATGTGTATATATGAATGCATGTATATATATAGTGTGTATACACACATACAGACCCACATACACACACATAGTGAATCCATCAGAAGTTAACACAAATATCCATCCTTCTAGATCAGCAGTGGCAAATAAATTTTTATCTCATACGTCAATTTCAGTGGGTTGCCAGTAGCTACCTGAAAATCTGTGTTAGGAAGGATTCTGAGGCTAAATCTTCACTTAGGAAAAAGAAAGGCTGTTACTTAGAGGTGATAATGTGTGTCATGGGACTTGGGAGGGAAGCAAGCGGTGACAGGCTTTCTACTCTTTGCTTGTTGGAGCAAGTCAGAGCCCGAGAACACTGTAAATCAAAACCCTATTGCTCCAAGTCCTCATGGAATTGCTTTTACTCAATTGTGCTGACATTTTCCTATCTTGTACCCAGAAATATGGCAATAAGAAGAAATTCCACTGTATATCTCAACGGGGTGTTAGAAGAACTTGATCCATTCCACAGATTCCCCTTTACAAGGACACACGGGAGAAATACATCCAGTGGGAGATAGACCTGTGTTTCTCTTAAGAAACTGGTTGGCTCTGATCTTCTGGAGACCACGATTTCTGTAATGAGTTATGTTTCCGTCTTACAGTGTCTGTGGGAGCTGGATATGGGCTGTCCTGTAAACCTGTACAGGCCCTTTTCTCTGTTTCTTACCTGTTCATCTTACCCCGACTTAATTTTATCTCTCTATTAATATCTTCCCTTTGTCCTAATTTGATCACTTTGAGACTTTCAGGTATATGCATTTTTCTAAGTCCCCTCAAATCCTAACTGAATAAATAATAACTAGGGAATCTTGGACACTTTAGAGAAACCTTTTTTTTAGATTAGCGTCTACTGATACAAGTCGTGACTATCTGGAAAATTCAAGCATGTGGAACACTGTATTTGCTAAAAAGAATAACTCTGTGTGTGTGTGTGTGTGTGTGTGTGTGTGTGTGTGTGTGTATGTGAAATACACATGGCTCTTATCATGTCTGGGAATTAAAAGGCACAGTCTTCAAGCTGAGCTACTCAGAGCCACAGAATTATAGTAATTACCAAGGCCAGTTCCATCAAGGCAGCTGAGCTAGACAGGTTTCAACTGAACAAGGAGAGCCCGGGGCCATTGTTAGAAATGCCGCTGCTTTTTAAAGGCTGCAAGGGAATATGCTTCCGCCTTGGCCTCAGAATGAGAGGCAATTCATCCCTTAGGTTGAAAAGACAGGCAGCTGCTGGAGGCTTGTCACAGCTGGGAGTGTCATCAAGAGAGTGGCGATGTGGCCTCTGCCGGCAGGGACCGTCATTACGTGGGAGAAGCAGGAAGGGATTCCGCCTCTCAAATAGGGGCCAAGAGGGAGAAGGGTGTTCAGGTTTACGAAGTGCCTACTGTGTGCCAGGCACTGTTAGGCACTTTTTCAAAATTCTCTTTCAACTTGCAGAAACACTTCCTGTGCGATGGGTGAGGAAGCTTAAGCACCATCAGCAGCCGTCTATCTCTTGGTAGTTGAAATTCTTTTAATAAATTTGGATTTCCAGCTGGATCAGAAAGATGAAGAAGGAGGAGGGGAGGGGGAGGAAGAGGCGGAGAAGGGAAAGGGGAAGAGGAAGAGGAGGACGAGAGGGGAAGAGGAGGAGGAGGAGGAGGAAGCAGCAGCAGCAGCAGCAGCAGCAGTAGATGCTTAATTTTGCACAGAGGGACCAAGCCCCTTGCTCACGGCCCCGTGGCTATGTAGCTACGATGAGGCAGAGCCAGGATGTCAGCCTGGCTTTATCCGGCCTCCCAGCCCATCCAATCTGCACGGTACCAGGGCCCTTCAGAGTGTGGTCTGTGAACCACCTGAGCTGGAGTTCCTGGGAGCTTGTAATGCAGATTCCCGGGCCCCAGCCCAGATCTATCAGTTCGGATCTTGAGTGATTTCTACATGCACTCCATCTCGAGAAGGTGGCCTCTCAAAGCCAGCACTGTCTTGTCACAGATGTGGGCTTTGGAAAGCTTCCCCAGCTCACGATGCCGTCCCCCAGCAGCATGGCCTGAAGACCCCCAGGACCTCAGCTTCCAGAGGGCAGTTCTGGGGTGAAGGGGCCGCTGGAAGTTTCACAGCCAGCGAGGGGCCGGGGACGGGCTGGGGGGCTGAGAGCATCAACCAAAAGGAGCAAGCTCAGGGGCCCGGAAGCAGGTCTTCAAATCCGTGTCCCTGGGAGGATTCATTTTATCGAAATCAAGCAGACTTCCTCACTTGCCGGGCCTTCTCTGCTCTCCGTTCTGTAGAATTCCTTTGGCATTTTTCCGGAGCCAGCTTCCTGCCTGGTCACGGGGCTTTCTCCTCTGGGCCTCAGTGTCCCGATGTGTAAAATGAGGTGGAGGGGCAAGGACACCCACCGAGGCTCCTTTTTGCTCTAAGATTCTACCCAAGGAGGGGACGCAGTTTCTGAAAACACACTGCCTTCACTGAGAAAAAAAAAAAAAAAAAAAAAAAAAAAACGACTGCAGAGAACAGTGTTCAGGGCAGCTACTCTGAGCTTAGCGGCCACATGCCGGCCTGTGCTGGGCTTGTTTGTCAAGCTGGCCCTCTCGCCACCAGCCCTGATGTCTCCCTCCTGGATTTGGCGCCCCCTCCCACCTTCCCTTTTCTCAGCCTGGGTGAGGATGTCCATTTATGCAGCTGTGAAACTGACACACCAGAGGCTGGAGCCCACCCTCTGACCAGCTGTGGGATAGTGCGCACTTGACTCAATCTCTCTGAACCTCACTGTCTCCATGTGTACGTAAGAAGATGTCCGCCGGGGGCCCCCTCTTCCCCTTAACCAGCTGTATGGCCTCAGACCCCCAGCCAACCCTGTGGCCTGACAAAGCCTGAAACTCCTCCTTCGATGTTGGCTGTTTCCTGGGGCGTAGGACCCGGTGGTCTTCCTTGTGACTGGGGGAAGGGTCTCTTTCACCTGGGATCACGCAGGCATCAACTCAGCACCTTCACTGAGTCCCATGGTACACCCGCCATCCCCCGCACGGCCCCGTCACACATAGGTGAAGCATTCTGAGCCTTAGCAAATTTGCTTGCGATCGGGGGCATTTGAGGATGGAAGCTGGCATCATATCAGAGGGCAAGAACCCTCAGCCTCTAAGCCGCCACCTGACTCCCCCTTCTTTCCAGCTCCCCTCAACCTCCTTCCCGAGACTGTCACCTTCTTCTCCCTCTGGCTGGCAGAGTAATTTCCTTTTTCCCCTTTGGACTTGGTATCAGCAAACACCTAAGCTCTGGACCAGGGAGAAGGCCACGACTCGTTCTCTGTCCCTTCTCTTTTAGTAAAGGATTTCTGTGCGAATATCTCGCCCTCTTGCTGGAAGAGGGATTCTGGCACGTACACTTGTTTCCATCTAACCATTTACACTGAAGGTAAATATTCCAAGGCATGTGAGAGGATGGGTGGTCCTGTATGTACATAAAGCTCCTGGCACAGTGTCCAGCTCATAGGAGGTCCTCAGGTTAGTAGCCCACTTGCCCTCACGCCCCCCCCCCAACATCAGTCAATGCTGGCAACTCGGTGGATGGACTGGGGTGGGGCCGATGAGGCACTCGGGGTGCAAAAGTTAAGGAGATGTTCACTCTGTCTCGGGTTCACGTACATACGGCCTTGAGCATGAGTTCCTCCTTAAATCTTGACTTGCCCTGGTCCTAGCCCTGCTTACAGCGCTGTCTGCCTCTTATGTTTATTTGAATCTGACAAGTGTGAATCTGGTCCCAGATTTATCAAACAGCTATTATTTGAACCTGACCAAGTTGCTTGAGCTCTTGAGAAAGTCCGGCTCAGACCCCTTAATGTAAAGGCTTGTTGAGGGGATGAAAGGGGTCCACATACACAGAGCGCTTCATTCAGTAAATGCTCCTCTTCTCTGCCCAGAACTAATCTAAGAAAAAGGGACCATTTCAGCTTCCCAGGTTCTGGTGTTTTCTCTGCTTCATTTAATAAAATGAACTCAGCAGGAGATGAGACTAACCCATACCATTTTTCACAGTTTCCCTTCCTAAAATCAATTATGCCTTTTCCCCATCACTGCGAATGATGTAAAGTCTAGAGGAGAGACTAAAGGAAACTGAAAGAATAAAATAGATTGTGGACTTAGGGAGTCATTGCTGGATCACAAGACAGTGTGCCCTTTGAGAAATCTTTAAAACAAAATAAAAAGCCGGAAGCATCATCTTTCTTTAATTCCCTCACCCACCTCTTTCTTTGAAAGTCCTAGACCATGAAATTGACTAGATGCTTTATTTGGTCCTTTGATGATCAATGGTGTGTGTTCATTTGATCCTTTCCTGCCAATGATTCATCATAAAAAAATAACGGAAAAAAAAAATAGAACACTCAGAGATATGGTGTCTGATTAAGTGCCTGGAAATGTGGCCAGATTTTTTTTAAGTATCTCAGAATAAAAACTAAAGTTGGCTTCACAGCCCTCTCCAGCCCCTCCTCCCCCCACGCCCAATGGCTTCTCTGACTGTGCAATTTCCCAGCCTATAGCTCAGGCTGAGCCTTTGTTTTCAGCCCAGAGACAAAGCCCTGTCTCATTCTTCCTGCGGTCTCCTCTGAGGGGGTACCTCTACCTCTGCATGTGACCTGGAAAGAGACTCTGCCTCCTTAGGTCACTCCAACATGGCTGCCCCTGAAGTTAGAGATCAACCAACCACTCTCTCCAGTGTTTTGAAGTCCCTTATACATTTACATATTCTACCCGTCTGCTTAGGAGTGTCTTATTTATTTACTGAGAACTTAGTACCCATCACACGGTTTGGTGGGTTTTGCATATAGTGAGATTTGCTATTGTTCCCATTTTACAGATGGAGAAACTGAGGCTCAGCTAGGTTCAATAACGTGATGAAGGTTGAACAGCTAGTAAGAGGTAGAACCAGGATCAAAACCAGTGAGTCCATCTCCAGAGGCTGCACTCTGCCACAAACCTGTGCTGTCTCCCTGAGGTTGCCCTAGATAACACCCACAAATTCACATCAGGCCATCTGCCCTGATCTGCAGTTCAGAAAATAAAATTGCCAGCCATCAAGTTTTCAAAATTCTTTTCAAATTCTTAGCATTTCTGACCCATGGATCTGACTCCCTTTGTTCATGAAAATCAAAAGTCCTTTGACCTCTAGTTCAATCCTTCCCTTTACAATGAGATGCCTCTTCTTTGCACTGTCAGAATAATGGAGTAAAATTTCATATCTCTGGTGTCTGTTTGGCTCAAGTGGAACACTGTCACAGCAGGACTTATTGGCAAAGCCATTTTAATGCTGAGTCCAGTCAGAGACCCCAGAGCTGGCCTCCCTTTGTGAAGGCTTGAGGACAGTGAGCCCTGACTCTGGACCATTTGTTACACTTGAGATGCCAGGGAAACCATCACGTCTCCGGTCACCAGCCTCCGTTCTGACGAATAAATGTCAGATAATTCTCAAGGACAAAAGCTACATAATCCCCCAGCACAGGACTCGGCACGTGGGAAAGCGCACTGTGCACTCATCCCACTGCTGTCACTGCTGGTACTTCTCTCTTATTATTATTCCAGCATGGATGAGACAGGACCCAGGGGTGGAGAGAGGTTGACTCTCAGCTTCTAAAAGCTCATCCGTCGAGTGCTGAGACTTTTTGTCACACCACATTATGTGTGAGGCAGAAGTCACGTACAGACGTTCCGTAACTGACATCTCGGAAACCTGGAAAGTCCTGGGTATTACATCCCGCCTTCTCCCCTTAAAGCATTTGTACCTCGCTCTCCCCATTATGGCGACGTGTAAAGAAATAGTTAGGATCAAGGGAATAAGGTTTGAAAGCAAGTCCCTCTTAAATGACTCGTTGGGTATTAATCACCAAAATCAATTATAAAACCAATTGCACAAAACGTCTTATACAGATTGACAGAGGAGTCAGAGAAGTAAGAGGTTTTTTTTTTTCATGAGTGTTTGGAACTTTCCAGGTTGCTGCACAAGGATACTCTGTTACTTTTAAGCTGCATGGTACTGACTTACTTTGAATGCTTTTTATGTGAGCTCTGAATTCTCTAGGCGGATGGAATAAGACACACTTCTTTGTCCCCAGAAATCCCCTTCCGTCTCCCTCAATAATTAGTTGCGTGGCTCAGGGCCGCCTCGATGGGGCACTCTCTCCCTGACAGGGATCAGGGGTGAGGGAAGGGGCGGCAGCATTTTATCTACGTTGGTGGCAACCGGAGTTAGGCGGCGACCGCTCCGTGCATGTGTTCTTAAGGCCATCTATTTGTATTATTCCCTAAGGAGTTTCAGGACATGCTGAATTTCTGTCAGTGTTTAATACCTCATAAATAAAGGCCTTAGCAGTTCTCAGCTGTAGCAAATCGTGGATGTGTTACAGAGAACACTTAAAATATAAAAGTAAATTTCAGATGGAAGAAAAGAGCCCCATTTTCCCGAGCAGTCAGCATATCTCAAACCACTGACATTTTGAGAACGGGGAGGGCGGCAGATAGGGAATCAGAAGGGAACTCTGGTGGGATGGAGACCCCCTTCCAGAATGAAGCAGAGGCCGCCCTCACCCCTGCCAAGCGCTTTCATACTCACAAGATGACGTGAGGTAGGGGTGTAATTACCCCCACTGTATAGTTCAGGAAGCCCTTAGAGGTTATGCAAATTATCTGAGAAGACCCAGCTGTTAAGTGAAAGAACTGGGACTTCAAATCAGCAGAATGAGTCCAAAACTTGCCCTCCAAGCCACTGTCCTGTCCAGCACAATGCACTCCACTTCCTGCATGTCTTTCCAGAAAAAGCCCCATATTTCCCCATGAACGTCCAGCCCACATCTCTTTATCCTTTCTGGAATGAACCACCAACATGGCCCCTCCTCCAACCCACATCTCTCATCCTTCTTGGCGTGAGCCAGAGACACCTCCCTCCCTGCCAAGCCCAAATTCCTTATCTTCCTTGGAACCGATCACCAGTACTAACACCCCGAGCTCCTATTCTTCATACTTGCTGGAACGGATCGCTCCCCTAACCCCAGTCCCGTACTCCTCCTCATTCTCCGAATGACCCACCCAATTCTAGCCCCAGCCTATACTCGCGCTGTTTCCGGGCCATGCTTAGCCTCGGTGGCAGCCACTAGATTGTCCCCACTGTTAACCACTGCTGTGGTTCTCGGGGGCCACCTCCTTTTACCCCATTCATTGCTCCTGTGTCTCTGCACAGTGAGGGGCCAGCAGGAGTTGAGTCTGACCCTGTCCTTTGAATGCCTCTTTGCCACAGCACGTGAGACAGGTTCGGGGTCGGGGGGGAGGTGTCATACGGACGACACTTTGCTGAATCGTACTCAACCATGCACCCCTAATCCTGACCCAGTGCTCTAAATGGCTCCAGGGCTCTGGCCTCACTTGCACCTCAGGGTGAGTTCCCCGACACCCAGTAATACCATGTACACGGCCTGGGTCACTGGTGCTTCGGTGATGTGACTCCCCGGGCATCAGAAGCCTCTACGGTTAGGCCGACCCCTCACTCCTGCTCCCGGGAGAACTACATCTTGTCCTGGCCTCCCCGGTGCTGCAGAGCTGTCCAAGGGCGCCTACAGGTGGGGGCTCTTCTCTCTCCTCCCCGGCGTGTCCGTCCTTCTAGAAGGAGCAGGGCTAGAAGGCAGGGCTAGTCTCCTGACACCGCGTTCTATCCGGCTTAACCCTGACCCAACCTAAGACATAAGGTTCAGCATCATTTTTTGAGTACTTAGATGTGCCAAACACCGCGCTAAGGATCTTCAGTTCTATCTCACTCCAGCCTCACCTCACAGGGGGTGGGTAATGGTTCTACCCGTCTTACAGTTGAGGCTAAAAAAATTGGTCACTTGCTCAGGAACCCGCAGCCACTGCAGCTCAAACTGCCGTCATTGTAGTCTAGAGGCCGACAGCTTAATCCTTGTATTAGATTGCCTCCCAGGTCAGAGTGATTGTCTCCTCAGAACATTTTTCTACTGGAGGGGGCAACTGGGCATTCAGCAGCTTAGCTTCGTACAAAATGACATCAGCGCACACAGGAGGACGGGGTGTCAGGAGTGAAAGGTTCTGGGCTTTAACCGTTTCAGTAGCTCCCTGTTTTAAAGAGAAGGAAACTGACGCCCAGAGAGAGGAAGTAACTTGGCCAAGATCACCCATTTTCTGTCTGGGAAACAAATGACAGTAGCCTATGCGGAATTAACTTTTACATCAGATTTTCCAACATGCATTCCATGGAAGAATCAGGCCTGGGAGATGTTAAAAGGTAGATAAGGGGAGGAAGGGGAAGGGTCCTGGCGTCAAATACTGTATTTGCTGGTATGCAAAATTCACCAGTTATATGAGACCTATACAATGTCATAAATTTTGATCAAAATAGTAATTTTCACCATACTTTTTAGAAAGTGACTTCATAGTGGGAAAAATTTTATACATGCAAATGCAGAATGTTGCATAGTGGAATCCTAGCTGGAAATCGTAAAGTCTAGCTATGTAGAAATACCTTACAAACTCCTGAGGGGACATGGAAATCACCCAGCTATGTGAATGCTGGCACCTGGCAGGATTAGTAGCAATACATTTAAATTCAAAATACTAGGGAGGGAATTCCCTGGCAGTCCAGTGGTTGTGACTCCACGGTTTCACTGTGGGCACCCAGGTTTCATCACGGAACTGGGATCCCCAAAGCTGCACCACCATACAGCCCCCCCCAAAAAAAAGAGAGAGAAAGAAATTAGGGAGAAACCCAAGTTCTACACCTTAGCAGCTATGTGGACTTTAACTTGCTATTTCTGATAAGAAAACTTCTGATGGAATGTGAGGAAAAAAATGTACCTTGACCGTGATGTTTTCAGGCTGCTTGTTTTAACAATAGGGAAGTTACCATATATTATTTTGCCTTGGGTTTCATTCATTCATTCATTCATTCATCCATACCTGGGCATTCAGTGCAAGGCAATTTGGGGATCCTTATTCTTTTGTTGCAAGATGGGGAGGAGAAATCAGGAAATGCATCCTCTAAGTTTGAAATAAAGTTTAAGAAATGCTAGGTTAAACAAAGTTCAACAGGTTTCTTTCCTGTAGGACTCCTTGTTTAGAGAATATTCTGCACTGTCCTACTTATTTGACTATGGAAACGTTTTTCTTTGTAGCTCACTTAATGCAATTTCCTGAGGCTCACTTGCTCCATGGAACACAGCTTGGGAAACTAACGTCTTTACAAACATATAGCTCTGTCTCTGTCACCAGACTGTCAAATCTTAGCCATGCCATAGTTCAAATTCAGGTGAAGAACAGGATGGTGTTTCATCATTTAGAACCCACAGTAGAAACAGAGAGTTTCCGGGGAGAAGAATGCCACTTCCTACCAGTGAAGCAATCGCTGAGATGGCGTGGCTCACACTGTCTGTGAACTCCCAGGCTCCTCTCTTGCTCTGCCCACAAACCTGCATTCTTGTTTGCCTCCATGAATTCACAGAAATCCAAAGGGGAACAACAAAGGGGGAGTCTTTCTTAACCAGGAGTGCTGAGCTAGCACACAGGAGAATGAATGTTAGGAGGGAAGCATGCTAGGACTTCACGCAGAGGGACAAAGCAGTGGGAGTCCAAGGACTTGGGGGGTAGTATCCCACACAAATCTCATTGGCTAAAACTGGTCACGTGGTCCCACCTAACTGCAAGGAGATGGGGAAATGTAGTTTTCCTGAGTGCCCAGGAAGGAGAGGAAAATCAGATGTGGGTAGCACAAGTGTCCCAACCTCAAGCCCCTAAGTTCTTGATAATTTCAGTGGCCAAGAGAAGAAACGGAAATTCGTGTGACAGAATACTTCAGATATCACATCCCGCAGTTTCATT
Organism: Kogia breviceps; assembly: GCF_026419965.1. Taxonomy (NCBI): domain Eukaryota; kingdom Metazoa; phylum Chordata; class Mammalia; order Artiodactyla; family Physeteridae; genus Kogia; species Kogia breviceps. The sequence continues at coordinate 48,701,175 of NC_081327.1, forward strand.
GCTCTGTCTCATTTGAACTTACAGTAAATTTGAAGTATATCTTAGTTCCTCTTTTATTGGTAAAACTGTAGCTCAGAATGGTGGAGTAACTTGCCCAAGGTTCTTCAGCTCATAAGTGACAAAGCCAGAATCAAACCTATATCTAAAAACTGTATCTTACAGAGCTGTTGTTAAGGACTGATTAAATTAGATATCCACTCATTCATTCAAATATTTATTAAACACCTATCTGAGGAAGAGAGAAAGCAGTCTTATGCAGAGCTGGAGGAAGAGGAAACAGGAAGTGCAAAGGCCCTGAGGTGGGAATAGACTGGGCACATTTGACAAAACAGCAATAAGGCAAACATGGCTGGTGTAGGGGATTAAGAGAGGAAGCACTGTGGTCTGAATGTCTGTGTCCCCCTAGAATTCATATGCTGAAACCTAACTCCCAAGGTGATGGCCTTAGGAGGTGATTAGCTCCTAATAAATGAGTCCTTATAAGAGGAGCCCTAAAAAGCTCCCTTGGGGGACTTCCCTCATGGTTCAGTGGTTAAGAATCCACCTGCCAATGCAGGGGACACGGGTTCAAGCCCTGGTCCAGGAAGATCCCACATTCCGTGGAGCAACTAAGCCCGTGTGCCACAACTACTGAGCCTGTGAGCCACAACTACTGAGCCCGCACGCCACAACTACTGAAGCCCGCGCGCCTAGAGCCCGTGCTCCACGACAAGAGAAGACACTGCAGTGAGAAGCCTGCACACCGCAATGAGAAGCCTATGCACCCCAACAAAGAGTAGCCCCCACTCGCCGCAACTAGAGGAAAGCCTGCGTGCAGCAACAAAGACCCAACGCAGCCAAAAATAAATAAATAAATTTAGTTTTTAAAAAAAGCTCCCTTGGGAATTCCCTGGTGGTGCAGTGGTGAGGACTCCACGCTTCCACTACAGAGGGGCACAAGTTCAATCCCTGGTTGGGGAAGTAAGATCTCACATGCTGCATGGCATGGTCAAAAAAAGCTCCCTTGTCCCTTCTACCATGTGAGGGCACATGAAAAAGTGTCTCTGAACCAGGAAGCAGGCCCCCACCAGACCCCGAATCTGCCAGCACCATGACCTTGGACTTTCCAGCCTCCAGAACTGTGAGAAATGAACTTCTGCTGTTTATAAGCCACCCAGGCTCTGGTATTTTGGTTACCACAGCCCAGAAGGATTAAGACAGGGAAGGAAGAATAAAGGGGGTCAGAGCAGCAGCATATTCTGGGGTGGGAGGCACTGTAAGGAACCTGGGAGTTTTCTACCTCTGAGAGGAAGAGATCCACTGGGGCCCTTTGAGCAATGGACCGACATGGTCTGATTTTCTTGTTTTGAAAAATCCTTCCGGCTCCTTTGTGCAGAATAGATGGTTCTGAGAAAAGGGGAGTAAGAGTAGAATCCACCAGACTTTCTGGTAGGTTGGAGGTAAAGAGCATGAGAAGAGAAGCAAGAAAAACTCCTAGATTTTTGGCCTGAAAAACAGATGAACAGTGGTTGTCGTAGATAGAATAATGGCGCCCAAACACGTCCACGTCCTAATCCCTGAAACCTGTGACTGTGTTATTTTATATAACAAAAGGGACTTTACAGAGGTGACTGAGTTAAAGACCTTGAAATGGAGAGATCTTCCCGGTTCACCCAGGTAGCCCAGTGTAATCACAGGGGTCCTTGTCAGAGGGAGCAGGAGGGTCCGAGTCAGAGAGACTTGAAGATGCTGCTGGCTTTGAAGATGGAGGAGGCCCGCGAGCCAAGGAAGGCGGGTGGAAGCCAAAGAAACGGATTCTCCGCTAGAGCGTCCAGAAGGAAGACAGCCCTGCTGACGCCTGACTTTAGCGCAGTGAACGCCATTTTGGACTTCCGACCTCCAGAACTGCAAGATGCTACGTCTGTATCGGTTTTAGCCACTAAGTTTGCGGTAGGTGGCCTAAGAAGCAGCAAGAGGAAATGAACTAAGTGGTATGTGGAACAGTCTTTTGAAAACCAAAACACTAAACAGTAACCACCGTGAAAAATCAGGGACTACAGCGGAGCGGACAGAGGGAGGCAGGATGGGTTTATGGTTCACCTGTAACATGAACAGTACTTGCCTGTGTGGTACCTTAGAGTCTCAAAGCCAAGCAGGAGGTACCGATTATGGCAGGTCCTGCGTCAGACGATGGAGGTGTAAGGATGAGAAAGAGGCAAGTCTCCAGGTCTGATGGAAAAACTCACAGGCTGGGGAACAGTTTCATGGCGGCTTAACGACCCGCCTCTTATGCCACCTCCAAAAGCGACTCCGATCTAGTTTTCATTTCTGAGTGAGAGAAAAATGCATCAAGATGCTCTGTTCCCTTATGGTCCCACGGAACATTTTTTCAGGCACATTTTTTTTTCTCTCTTACTTCCGCCTCACTGAATGTAGTTTATTTCACTTGGTTTCACCTGAAACCAGCCAACTGATTCACAGAGTGGAGGGCATCTCTGAAAATATAATCAAAGTTTCATTCAACGAGTGAAATTTCTTTTTGGTTGTGGGACATGTCTCTTCACCTAACCTGATGTAATTCTAAAGTGATAACTGAGATTTTTATGGAATGTTATTAAGAAATGTCATCACTGCTTATTACAGATAATGCAATAAACAGGCAGTGCAGGTAACAGAACTGATATTCTATAGAATTACAATTGTTTGGGAAATCAAGGGAAAGCCACCTCTTCGGGGCATCAGGAATTTTTTTAACACTTTCCAGTCAGAAGGAACCTTGTACCCAGTCCTTCCTCCACTGTCCATTCAATAACGTTTAAGAGAAAACTTTAGCCTTACCCCAAATCTCAGAGAGAGAGGAGAGAAAGAGAGAGAGAGAGAGAGAGAGAGAGAGAGAGAGAGAGAGAGAGAGAGAGAGAGAGAGATGGAGGGAGGGAATGAGAATCAGAAAGGGAAGTGGGAAATGATACAAATGAACTTATTTGCAAAAGAGAAAGAGACCCACAGACACAGAAAACAAACTGATGGCTACCAAAGGGAAACAGAGCGCAGGGAGGGATAAATTAGGAGATTTGGGATTAATATATACACTCTACTATATATAAAATAGAGAAACAGCAAGGACCTACTATATAGCACAGGGAACTACACACAAAATTTTGTAATAACTGATAAGGGAAGAGAATCTGAAAAAGAATGTGTGTGTGTGTGTGTGTGTGTGTGTGTGTGTGTGTAAATAACTGAATCACTGTGCTGTACACCTGAAACGAACACATTGTAAATCAACTCTACTCCAATTTAAAAATAAATAAAATAAAATAAAAATAAATAAAGTAACTTTCTTTTTAAAAAGAAAGGTAAGTAGGAAGCATAGGAAAGAGGGTTAGACTTACTGGATCGTGTCTCCTGCCATTATTGCTGGAGACAGAATTGCTCAGTAAAATCAATACTGGTTGTAAAGTTAAAGTGAAGAAATACCTGTTTGCAGGGCTGCTGAGACTTGTGGTGATGTGTCTAGAGTGTCGGGCACTGTCTAAAGCATGGTAGATGCCTGACGAACATGCATTTCACTCTCCAGAGCAGCCTGCCTCCCCCTCTCTTCCTGACGCCTCCCGACTTCCTCCTCCAAGGCTCAGTGACATATGCCTGGGCGAGGGGAAAGCAGGCAGGGAGAAAGCGGGAGATGAGATAAGGTTGCAGGGAGATCAGAGCACCGATGGCTTGTCTTACAAACTCCCTGGCCTGCTGCGGGAAAGACGCAGTGGGTACAGTGGGCACTTCCAAGCTCTGGACCTTCCTGGTTATCATAATATACTGAGACTTCAGGTTAAAGAACACTTGTACTTCTGTAGCCAAATTCCCTCTATACCTCTGGAGCGACATAGAGCCCACGTTAGAGCTGAAGAAACCGAGGCTCAGAGGGGCTTCATGATTTGCCCAGGATTGCGAAGTCCAGTAAGAGGAGCCTGGACCTTCCCAAATCACCACGCAGGCAGCTCTTTCTGCCACATCGTACGTGCCCCCTACCTTCAGGTAAAAGCCAACAGCAAAGGGAAGGAGCCAAGTGCAGAGACCTGGAGAAAGACCTCTTGGACCGGGCGAGCTGCGTCTCTAGATTTACACAAACTGAAGAGACAAGTCGAAGCCCCTACCAGGTGAGGATTCAAAAGAGGCTGTTAAGCTGGAGGTGTGGAGAGCTGACAATTACAAGAAAACGTGCCCAAAGATGTGAGATAGAACGATAGTCTTCTGAAGGAAGCTGCGAAGTCATTGAGAGTTTAGGGACTGGGAAAATGTGCAGTATTCCCTCCGTGGCTGATTTCAAGCCACCAACATGACATCAGTGAACTGAGACTGGGGAAGAAATGCACACAGTCAGGTTTCCTGGCCCAGGAGGAGCCGGCTCCAGCACACGCTGGACTCAGCCCCCTCTTACAGCTGCGCTTGGATTACGTGCAAAAGGCACCAGACCAGGCAGTTTCTCATGCCAGCTCATGCAAGCCCCCAAGGCTATAGTTGCTGATGAACAACTATCACCATTTTGCAGATAAGCAACTTGGGGGCAGAAAGGTTACAGGACACACCAAGGTCATACAGCTGGTGAGTGATGGACTTGGGATTGAACCCCGTCCTCCGCACGGGCACGCTCCCTCGTCACGGGAGCAGGCACCCCCCGCCCCCCGCCCAGTGCATCATCCCCCAGCACGAGGTGTGTGGCTCCCTTCCTACTGCCTCTTGAAACTCTGTCCATCTAGCCCATCTCATCTTATCTCTCTTGATACACAACTTCCGCCCCAAGCCTATACATGTAGGACTCAAGGAGAAAAAAAAAAAAGAAACAGAAACATTTTCTCCACCACGTCTTTCATAAGGTCCTCATTCAGCCCTCAGAAAGCCCCAGTCATCTCCCTGTTGGCCATGACATTGAACATGCTGCTTCAGTCGCGTGAGGAGGAGAAGGGGACTCTCTTCTTTATGGAATTCCTGCTATATGCCTGGCTTCGTGCTGGTGGCTTTACCGCATTGTCTCATTTTATCCCCACAACCACTCCATGAGGTGGGCACTTACGCCACTTCACAGATGAGAAAACGGAGGCTCTGAGAGGTTGAGTGACCTGTGGAAGGTCACCCAGCTTGGAAGTGATGAGACTGGGATTGGAGCTCCAGTGCCCACTATGTCTCCATTAAGCTAGCTCTGCCCCAGGGCCCCGCACAATCCCAGATGCACTGAATTCAGAATTAATCTTCTGTGTCAAGGTACCGGGCAGGAGGGCAGCAGAGGAGGCCACTGACCTCATCAAGGCTGGGCCTTCTGGGGCAGCGGCTCCGCGATTACCACGGACAAAGCTACGCCAGGATTTATTCATTGTACTGCAGTACTAGAGACACTCCTTGGAGCTCCATCCAGAGGAGGAGTGGTATGGCCCCCGGGAGCTGTCAATAAACCTCACACTCTCCAGGCAGCGTTATGGACCATCTTCTTGGGGTGCCAGCAGCGCGTGCTTCATCCCCCCGCTGCAGCCCCCGCTGTTCTGCATGTGTGTTTATCTACTTGGTCCTCGCTGCTCCCCAACAGTGAGCTCCTAAGGCCAGGAGGAGGTGGTGGACATGGTGGCTTATGTGTCATTATGTCATCCTGCCTGGATGTGAAGCCTCCATGTGACTTCAATCTTCCAGGAACAGTGGAACAAGCCTCCTTTTCAAGTCAAAAAAAAAAAAACACTTGGATTTTCATCCAAACTTTGTCCCTTAGTAGCTGTGTGACCTTAGGCAAGTCACTTCACCTCTCACTGCTGATTTCCTGCTTGGTGTACTTCATTCTCTACCACTGCAGGGTTACCATGAAACTAAGAGAGGAAGTCATGAAGGATGAGTAAATACTAGAGCAGATTATGTCCGAGCCTTACGTTAGGTCTTATTTACGTGTTATAACCAATTCTCAACTCGTTCAATAATTAAGTAAAAATTACATCGTGACGCTTGGGCCAGACAGTGAAGGACATCAGCGCCCTCTACAGGTCGGAGTGGCAATGGCAGCAGTGAGCTGTGACATCTTTGAAGCGGGGATCATTCTTGGGGGGAACAGAAGTCTTGCATCCACAGCCCTTCTCCAATTAGTGACCCTCCTAGCTTAGGAGGATCAAGTTAAGGGGGGGGCCCAGGATGACTTACGGGCCCCCCTCCGGTCTCCTGTTTCTAATGCCTACCTCCAAGGCAGTGGTTCTCAGCTGGGTGAGATTTTGTCCTCCGGGGACTGTTGGCAGCGTCTGGGGGGCATTTGGGGTCCTCACAACTGGGAGGACACTTCTGGCGTCTAGCGATCAGAGGGTGGAATGGCACTAAACGTCCCACGATAGCAGGACAGCCCCACGCAATGAAGAATCATCCGGCCCGAATGTTACTAGTGCCGAGGTTGAAAACCCCGCTCTGAGGCATTAGGGAGCTGTGTCACTCTGGAAGCTCTGCTCGTTCTACTGGAGTCCTAGAGAAAGCCGTGCAGCTCCCAACCTGAGAAGGAATGGTTTAGCCTCCGGGCATTGGAACTAAAGCTTAGGCTCCCCGGGCAGGGCTGGGGACCACCTTCCTGGAATCACAAGGGCACTCCCTCCATCTCCCCACAATAGCTCGCACTGCACTTTCTGCTGGTGGCGGCCTCCCACGTGACGTTCACGGACACCTCCCAGCAAGGCAGCCCCATGGAGCAGCACCGAGTTTCTGGAAGAGCAAAACCAGTCACTCAGGGCATGAAGTATTTCTTCCTGCCTCTGCAGTCCTGGGTGTGGACGGACACACACTGATGGATACAACCCTTCAGCAGCGGTTCCAGGACGGGTGACTGTTGGTTGATTGTTTTGTGTGGCATGGGTGGAGGCACCTTGTCTTGCTTACAGTTTCTCAGCATTTATAGGTCATGTACTCATCCTTTTATCTTCTTAAGAATCTGCTTGGTATGGGGTCCAATGTTAAGTGTTAGAAGTGAAATATTAGCCTAACATTCTTTGTCATGCTTAGGGCACGGGGCCACTGTGCTGTCACAGTTGGGAAGGAAGCAGGCTCTAGAGACACATGGACACTAGCTGGGTTCGAATCCCAGCCCTGCTGCCTTCTTGCTGTATGATGCTGGGAAAGCTGCTCAACCTCTCTCAGCTTCAGTTTTCTCATCCTTAAAAATTTCAGTGATGCCTCATTCTCGGACTTGTTAAAAGCACTAAATGTCTAAATGCTCATGACAGAACAGACTGTAAGTCTCCCGGTTTCCATCTTTATATCCTAGCTCTTCTACTTTTTTGAGCTGTGTCACCTTAAGCATATTAAGTTCTAGGATTCTCAATTTCGTCCTCTGTAAAGTAGAAATAATGACCCACCATGTACAAAGTCGACGTGAAGGTTAAAGGAGATGATGCCTGGAAGCCAGTTAGCCGGTTACTGCTGGCGTACGTCCTAAGTACTCAATAGACGTAACCCTTATAATCATTACTATTCTATTGCCTACAGTAATCAGAGCTCAAATAGCTGTTTTCAGCCACATTACCGTTTGGATCTATTTCAGTTTCTTAAACAGCTGTGGGTGGCTGAGAGGCATGTATGCCTACCTCTTCTTCGTGCCAAGACTGCAGACTGATGAACTGCAGGAGGGGAAAACAACACAGGCACGTGGGTCTTCCATGGGGGCAGGTTTCTCATAATCCCACCTGCACACATACAGTGATAAACTGAACGCTCTCCCAAGCTTTCTTCGTCCATGTGAAAATTTCTTTCAAACCTGCGTGGAATCCCAGGCAATGAAAACTGATGAGCCTAATTATAGACGCTGCACCGTACGGAGGCCTGTCTGCCGTGCTTCACACAGGTGATCCGGGCTGAGTCAAGGTCTATTCAGAGTGCTCAATTATGGAACATCCAGAGGCGAACAGACCTAGTCTGTCAGATCCATGGGGGCCAAGACGCTGTATCATTTGGTTTTGCAGTTCCTGCAGTGCCTAGGATTGTTTTGATGATAGAAGGTCCCCAAAATAGCGTAATAAGTGGCTTCTGGGACCTGTATTTGGTGAGACTATTGACTCATTCACTTGGAAGCATGGCTGATTTGAGATTGTGGAACTTTTTAAAAACTTATTTTCTTCCACATACCGATGGCCAAGAGGCAGATGAAAAGATGCTCAACATCACTAATTATTAGAGAAGTGCAAATCAAAACTACAAATGACCTCACACCGCTCAGAATGGACATCATTAAAAAGTCTACAAGTAACAAATGCTGGAGAGGGTGTGGAGAAAAGGGAGCCCTCCTGCACTGTTGGTGGGAATGTAAATTGCTGCATCCACTATGGAGAACAGTATGGAGGTTCCTTAAAGAACTAAAAATAGGTTTACCATATGATCCAGCAATCCCACCTCTAGGAATATATCCGGACAAAACTATAATTAGAAAAGATACACGCACCCCAATGTTCACTGCGGCACAATGTACAATAGCCAACTCACAGAAACAATCCAGTTGTCCACTGACAGATGAATGGATAAAGAAGATGTGCTGTGTGTGTGTATATATATATATACACACACAGCAGCATGGATGGACCTAGAGATTATCATACTAAGTAAAGTAAATCAGAAAGAGAAAGATAAATACCATATGATATCCCTTATATGTGGAATCTAAAATATGACACAAATGAACTTATCCATGAAACAGAAACAGAATCACAGACATAGAGAACAGACTTGTGGTTGCCGAGGGCGGGGCAGGGGAGGGATAAATTAGAAGGTTGGGATTAACAGATACACCCTACTATATATAAAACAGATACACAGCAAGGACCAACAGTATAGCACAGGGAACTATATTCAATATCCTGTGATAAACCAAAATGGAAAAAAATATGAAAAAGTACCTATATACACACATATATATATAAAACTGAATCACTTCGCTGTACACTGGATACTAACACAACGTGTTGAATCTACTATACTTCAATAAAAAATAAATTAAAAAAAAAAGAAAAGCACTAAAACCATTAAAAAAATTTTATTCCAATAGGAAAAATGTCATATTCAATGGACACATTTAAAAATATATCCCTTCAAAGAAAAAAGAATAAAGGCAGAAAAAACCATCTATATCCCATCACCCAACAATAACCCTTGTATATATTTTGTGGGGTTTTTTCCTTCCAAAATTTTCTTCTTGTGCATTTGGGGGTTTGTTTTGATTTTCTTTTGTTCGGGGGTTTGACATTTTTTAGAAGTTATACTCACACAGTAAAAAATTTTGCAGACTGCTTTCTTTTCCCCTCTGATAGACTCAGCATTTTTAACTCTCATGGTCACATATTATTCCAACAAATGAGCAGATCAGGGTTTACTCAACTGCTCCCCTGCTCCTGGACATCTAGGTTATTTTTTATTTTTATTGCTGTAGCTGCAGTGAATATTTTGGATATAAAGCCTTCTCTCTTGTTATTCCAAATGTAGCATTATTTCCTCAGGATATAGTCTCAAAAGTGGAATTGCTAGGTCAGAGAATTTTGAAGACATTACAAGGTGTTTTAAAGACCGTGTAAAGACTCTGAAAGCATTTTCTACACTGCTAGGTGTGGCTGTGACTTCAGTTTTGTATTAGTGTGGGTGAATTGCCACCCACCTCTCCAACTTCTACCAAACTCTTTGTCTGCTATGGGGACCTTCCCAGATCCACCCTCCCCTAAGACTCCAGAGGGGTCTGACTGTTGTGCAAAAGCTGTTCCTTGGGGGTCAGTCAGTGTGACCGCCCTGTGAACCCGAGTGGCCCGTCCACCCTGTCCCCGACGTGTGGCCCGGTCAGCTGCGGCAATGGGCCCCTGAGCAGGAAAGGCAAGTGGCTGGAAGACACAACCTCCCTCAACCGTTGACTTTTTTACCCTGTGTATTGAGCCTGTGTATTTTTCCATCTCGTCGCCGTGGCAACACAACCTCAAGGCTAATAGATACTCCTTGGTGCTTAGAGGGAAAAACTCAGCTGACAGACGAGCGAGGAAGATGCAGGAAGGAAAAGGTTAGCCCCACGCCCCTCTGTGCCTCGGCAAACGGGCAGAGATAATTAAGAACTCCACTTTAGAATCACACAGACACCGACAGAAGGAAGGTTCCAGACCTAGCAAAGTCACCTGTTTGCAACGCTAATTAAAATGGATGAAGATATATCAAATTACCTCAGCTCTCCTCTCTGCTTGATGGAGAATCTTTCAAAACATAGATTTTTTTTTTTTTTTTTTTTTTTTTGCGGTACGCGGGCCTCTCACCGCTGCGGCCTCTCCCGCTGCGGAGCACAGGCTCCGGACGTGCAGGCTCAGCGGCCATGGCTTACGGGCTCAGCCACCCCGCGGCACGCAGGATCCTCCCGGACTGGGGCACGAACCCGCGTCCCCCGCATTGGCAGGCGGACTCCCAACCACTGCGCCATCAGGGAAAACCCCAAAACATAGATCTTTTTAGAGGATCTTTCTCCCCTTTGGGGAATTACATGGCTTTCAAACAGCCTGAAATGATCTCAAAGGCCAGGTGGAATGGACAGCCTATTGAGATATCCCACCATCAAATTTGTCAATTCCACCTCACAGCCCCCCTAATTCCCATTTCTCCTCGTCCCCTGCCCCACCTGCCGGCATCCCTCTCAGGCCATCTTCTCAAGACACACCTCCGATGAGGTCTAAGTGAAGATGTCTCCAAGCCCCACCTCCAGCCCCCCCAGCTGGCGCAGCTCGGCACAGTGTCCTCTCACTAACTCTCAGGTCCCTGCATGAGCCATCCTTCCCCTTTCAGGACTCTGTACATGCATTTTCTCTTCCTGGAAAAGGCCTCCCACCCTTAAAAGCCCCGAGCAAATGCTATTTTTCTCTAAACTGAGTCAGTTCCTGCTCCTGGGCTTGCACACCTCTTGATTCATACCTAGAAGATAGCTCTTCCCACGCTCTCCTGGGCGGAGTGCATGGGTGGTGTCCCCACCTCGGCAGCCTGAGGGCTTGTCTGGGGAAGGGGCCGTGTGCGATCATCTCCCTGAAAGCTGCCTGGCCTGTGGTAGGCGTTCAATACTGGAATTTATTACCCTTGCAAAGCTGGGTGATTTGCTGAAAAGGATACATTATTCTATCTGGGGAAATGGGGTAAGATCTTGACCTTCTCCAGCCCCAAGCTTCTAAGGAGCCCAAACCCCTCATTTATAACATCAGTATCCAATGCATACAGTTGAGCATTTGGGTGCTGAAATTGTTGTTATAGTTATTGTTTGGGGGAACAAAGTCAAAGTTCACATTTGATAACCTTTTTGGGAAATTCCAAACATATTCGAAAGTAGCAAATACTGACCCACCTCCCACCCCCACCAGCCATGTACCCATCAAGGCAGCCTCCACGTGATGAACGTTTGGCCAATTTGTCTCCTTTGCTGCCTCCCCTCCTCCATTATTTTTCGGGAAAAATAATTTTTCGGGAAAAAATTTTTAAGGAAATCCCAGACATGATGTCCTTCCATCTGCTAATATTTCATAAGCAGTCTAGGTGAAAAGCCTAGCGCTTGTACTTCCTATGTCTGTGGCCTTGGGCAGATTAACCGTCCTCGTCCTTGCCTTCTATGTGTGTAAAGTGAGAATAATTACGGCACACCCATCACAGGGCTACAATGAGGAGCAAACGGACTGTTGCGCAAAAAACGCTTGACACTCGGCATCTGTCCAGCTTGTGTGCTAAGTGGTCAGTGTTAGCCATTAAAATCACTATTCTTATCATTATCCTTACTGAATTTATAGCACAGTCCCAAGCATTTGGGACATGAAAGACATACAGCTGTATCGATCACTAACCATAGCTCTGGCAGTAGAAGGAGAGCAGATTGGAGAAACGGGAGCCTCAGAGACCAAACAGGAGGCTGGAAACATCACCCTGGAAGGAGGTGATGGGGCCTCGAGCTAGACAGTGATGGAGAGTGGAGATAGGACACACAGGGAGAAGAGAACAAAGACCTCTGACTGACTAGCTGCAGCCGGGGAGGTGCTCGCTGCAATTAAAGGTCAAGTTTAGATTTCTACGGCCTGGGGAGAGTAAGTTAAGGGACAGGAGAAGGCGTGAGATAATGAGTTTCCTCCGAGAGCCTTTGTCCTTGCAGTACTGATGGGACATCCTTTAATGGGGCAACCTCTGATGGGGCTTCCTCTGAGGGGCCATGTTAAGTGTTCTTACCTCAAAACAGTAACTGTAATAAAAAGGGTGAGAGAAAACTTTGGGAGGTGATGGGTATGTGTGTGGCCTTGATGGTGGTGACGGTTTCATGGGTGCACACTTATCCCCAAACTCATTCAGCTGTAACCATTAATTACAGACAGCTTTTTACATACCAATTATACCTTAAAAAAGTGGTTTAAAAAATAAATAAACAGGAAAAGTATAATGGAGAAAATGAAAACTAGCCTCACCACAGATAAACCCAGGGTAGTTGGGTTGATACAAGCTCTTGTTTATTCTTTATATTAATATATATTCTACAGAGGTGTGATCACACTGAATATACAATTACTTTTTCTCCTTATCGCGTCGGTAAGAAATGGGATGAGGTGACCTTTCAGGGATATACTGCAATTCCCTCAACCATCCTACTCCTGATGGACATGTTTCTGTTTTTGTTTTAGATTTTTTTTTTCTAATTTATTTTTGTTTGAGTTGGGTCTTTGTTGCTGCGTGCGGGCTTTCTCTCTAGTTGCGGCGAGCAGGGGATACTCTTTGTTGCCGTGCGCAGACAACAAAGTGGCTTCTCTTGTTGCGGAGCACGGGCTCTAGGCGCACGGGCTTCAGTAGTTGTGGCTCGCGGGCTCTAGAGCGCAGACGCAGTAGTTGTGGCGCGTGGGCTTCGTTGCTCCGCGGCATGTGGGATCTTCCCAGACCAGGGCTCGAACCTGTGTCCCTGCATTGGCAGGCGGATTCTTAACCACTGTGCCACCAGGGAAGCCCTGATGGACATGTTTTGCTCCAACTTTTTCCTTTTAAATATCAAATAAGAAATATTAACTATTCAATTAGTGAATGGTTTACCCATAAAGCTTTATTCAGTTTCCTTAATTTTGCTCCTTTTAAAAGGCTGCTGCTACCAATAAAAATAAGGAAAGAATCAATTATTTATTCTCCCTTTCTTATATGAGATGTTTATCACTCGTAATCAACTAATAGATGAAGGGACGTGTCTCTTTAAAAAATTATGGCAGCTAATAAATGAACACAGAGTGTTAGAATCAGAATATCACCATTTCACAACCCCAAATAAATTAATGGGTCTAGGCATTGATTATCAGGAAAAGAGGGTCAACCAGCCATTGTGTGTCTCCCAGAGGACACAACCGTACCTACAGTCTTAGTCTGATCAAACCTCCGACCGACTTGGAGGAAACACAGAGCACAGCGGCCGTGCTGGACAATACCAGCTCTCTGCAACCCACAGAATCCAGACAGCGGGAAGGAAACCACCACCAAACAACCTGGGCTCTTCACCTTGCAAGGAACAGCAACAAGAAAACAGAAGAAACAGATTTTTTTTTAAATGGGCAAGATAAAACTATAGTGCCTAGGGTAGCACAGTCGGGTGAAAAACTAAAAGAAACACAAGGAAGTGATCACTCTGAAAGTCGGGATGGAAGTGGTAAGAGTTGGAGGAGGGGAGGGAGTTGAGGTTGGCACAGAACACATGGTGGGGGGAGGCTTTGAGGGTGTCCAACAAAGTTCTGTTTCTCGACCTGAGCACTTACAGACTATATATTGGTTTTGTGTGGCTGTGTGTGTGTGTGTGTGTGTGTGTGTGTGTGTGTGTGTTTTATTTCATAATCAAAATAGATTAAAAAGAAAAAGACGTGAAAGGTGTCCTACCTGTCTCGGGTTAAATAGCGCACCTCCCAATGCATGGCCTTCCCCGAACCTTGGGATGTGAGTGTATTTGGAAATAGCGTCACTGCAGATGTATTTCAACATTACAACGCTGCAGAGTTGAATTCTTATGAGGGCATACTGGAAAAGGATAAGCCCTCAGTCCAATATGACTGGTGTCCGTATAAGAAAAGAAGAGGCACATAAACACAGGGAAGAATGGCACGTGAAGACAGAGGCAGAGATTGGAGTGCTGTGATTACAAGCCAAGGACACCAAGCGCTGCCAACAACCTGCAGAAGCTAAGAGAGACGCACGGAAAAGATGGTTCCTCAGAGCCTTTGGTAGGAACCCATCCCCTGACACCTTGACTTTGGACATTTAGCCTCCAGACCTGTGCAAGAACAAACTTCTATTATTTGAAGCCACCTGGCTGGTTGTCCTTTGTTACTGCAGCCCTAGGAAACCAATACAATACCCAAACATTACCACGCGCTCATAATTTTTAAAAAAATGAAAACAGTGATTAGTTTTGCTGTAGACCGGGTGTGATTTTTCGAGGTAGGACTTCCAGGTTCTTGTCCATATGCAAACTGTTATTTACTTGGTTGTAGTGATAGCCAGATATAGTTTAATCTCTGGGGTCCCTCTTCACCTGACAGGTTTGCGATTTAATTCAAGGATACGCGTCACCACCAGCCATTGGGTCTCACTACATCCTGGCGTTTCCTTTGCCAAAATGAAACCAGCCTTCCACTGCATTTCCAGCATGTAACTCTGCTCTGCTCACATCACAGTCAGATCAGGCTCATTGCACCGCGGGCCGTGGGCCGCCTGAGTCACGCGCTGATCTGCACTCCTGCACACACATCCTGGGGTCCCACTTCCACAGAGATCTTCCCCTCGAACCATAAGCAGATGAAACTCCGTGAGCGACAGGGACTCAAGAAGAAAAGGGAGAATACTTGTATGTATCCCTGACTGACAGCCTGACAAATTCCCACGCACGTCACAGGGCTGGTGCAAGGCAAGGAGATCCAGCACAGAAGTGCTTTGCTCGGTGACAGCACCTGCTAAGCGCTAGTCGTATGTCAGCTGCTGTGCTGAGAATGGGCACTGTCCCCCACCACCCCCCGGACGTCCCACCTCTGCCTCGTCCTTTACATGTGCCTGATTTTTAGATTCAGCTCTTTTCCTGAGAGCCTTACCTTCTCCTAATATAACCTACGGGCAGGTGGTGACTCTTAAATCACTACGGTCCCAAACCTGTAACCCTCCCCTTCCTTCCTGTCTAAGTGGCGGGATCCACAAGAAACCCCCCTTCCAAGTGGTGGAGAAGCAGCTTTCTACAAGAGCTCTTTGTTTGCAAATGCCTCTTACACAGTCACTCTTTGATTTCACTCGTTACTTTAGAGCAACCCCCAGTCTCCAAACAACTTGTCCCCGGCACACCTGCCTCGATTGGCCACCTCTAATTTTGCACCCTGGGTACCCCAGCACTCATCGAAATGACAGCCATGTCTAGATGACATAGTCAATGCTATCTCAATCCCCTTAGGTACTAAAATGCCCCCAAACACCTGCAAACAAGCCCTTTCCCTTAAAGCCTAAGGAAAGGGCCTTCTAAACTGTACTTTTCCTCAATGTTAGCAGGTCTGGCTGTCATCCCTTTGAACAGATGAGACCTTTCAAGATTTTGAAAGGTCTCTGGCCTCCTTACAGTTCTAACCCTTTCCCATAACTCTCACATTTGACTGTTGCAGGGGGAAACGTTCAGGTGCCATGGAGTGGAGTCGTTATCCAGCTGGGAGTGACTAAAACCAGTATTACCTGGAAGCAAAGGGGTTACATCATTAGTACAGAACTAGAGCCCTCCAAGCAGAAATAAGACTTTTCTCTAACTGGTTGGAGGATTTTGCTAAAGGATTTGAAGCAAGAACCGGTTGAAACTATACTTTGTTAAGTCCTGCCATTGTCATGTGGGATTGCAGGGGTGGCAGGAGGTCGTTATGATGTAGCCCATTTCCAGCAGACTTGCGGGTCTTCAGTAACTCAGGAAGATTTTCAAAGCATAATCACCAGCATCACCCTCAGTGCTCTGGTGGCCATCAGTGACTCATTCTCTGCATACAGGAATAACCTCCTTAGACTATTTCTGTGTCTTTCTCTTTGGCTGAGTGACAAACTTCTCCCCGACCTTCAAGTCCCAGTCTAATCGTTCCTTTCCGCCAAGAGTTTTCCCGAGGTTTCCATCCTTCTCCCAACCCTAATTGCTTCCTCTTCTATGCCCATCACACTTCAAACATCTCTCTTGCAGATGGTGCAACAGATACTTTTCCGCAGGGCACAGGAACCTTCTCGTGCATATTTTATCCTCCTCCCCAGACCTCCCTTTCGTGTTGGAATAAAGCATCCACAAGTGTCCGCTTCAATTCTGCTCCACCATCCAAATCCGACACTGGAGAACAGTGTTAAATAAGATCAAACAAACGTCGGAGGCGATTCACTAGATTTTTTTTTCCCTCTTTTGCTTTAGTTTGGAATACGGCTGGACAAGAATATATAGTTTGGCTTGATTATGGACTGTAGATTTTCCTGCACAACAGTTCTGGCTTTTAACTCAATTTTTATTTCATTTGAACTCCTAGTGACCATGATACATGTCTGGTCATCAGAGTCGGGGCCATCCAAGTCCCCAGGGAGAAAGGACCAGCTACTTCATCCCAATTCTACTGTCTTGCTTTTCTTGCCTTCCCTCTTCCTCATTCTCAGAACATTCTTTACCGCTTCTAAGCGGGTACGCCTACCAGTGGCCCCTTAAAAAATCCTCCTGGATCATGCACATTGGCCATCCTGTGGCGCCAGAACTGGGATGGGGCAAGAGAGATGCCTAGGGTGCAAAATTTAAGGAGGCGCTCACTCTCAGGTGCTGAACCACCACTCGAATGACCCTGGGAGTGAGCGCCTCCTTAAATGCCCCGCCCTTCCCCACGCCCTGCATTATTGCAAAGACCCACTTGCAAATAATCCAAAAAGTTGTGTCTGAATCTTTTCTCTGCCTTCCCAGTGGGTCAATCCATGGTCCTTGACATTTTATTTTTTCAGACACTCTTCCACGTAGGTCAAAATCTCGGGGCTCACTCTCTTTTTAGACTCTCGCAGCTACCTGACAGAACACAAATTCCAGATTTCAAGTCTACCTGCAATGAACGTGTTACTTTTCAATACCCACTTCAGATTTTAAGCAATCATCAATCCCTCCCAAAGATGGACGTCATTAATATGAGTCATCTTCCAGAGAAGAGGTTGGTAGATGTGTTTCTTAATTAGAGTATTACTCATTTCTTCTTTTTCAAAGCTTTTAATTTATCATCTAAATAGACACAGTGATCTGTGGAATAATCCATCTTAATTTTTTTCCTCTTTTAGATGGCTACGCTTATTACTATTCACAGCACAAGCCAAATGCTTTGGTTATTAAGTGGTATCATTTGTACCCTAATGAATTTACGCCTTTCACACCATTGAAAAGGAAATGGAATATCGTGAAACGTTAAATGAAACCCCAAACAAAGACGGAGCAATGTTAACCCTCATTGCTCAAGGGTGAAGGAACTGACCACTCCGAAGGTGACTGGGCAGTGTAGATTTGTAGGATCTACTGTGGGCAACCGCACCCTTGCAGACTCTTTGGAATGTAGTGCCAGCGGCCCCAGGAAACCTTCCCAGCACCTTGTCCCAGGCCCACTGTAATCCTCGGTGCCCGTGCCCTCTCGCCTCTTTGCAGTCTCTGCTTTCATACTCAGCTCCCTCTGCTTCGAATGGTCCTCTCTCCCTTCTTTTCCTAGTTATGTTCTACTCATCCTTTAAAATCCAGCTCAGGGGCTTCCCTGGTGGCGCAGTGGTTGAGAGTCCGCCTGCCGATGCAGGGGACGCGGGTTCGTGCCCCGGTCCGGGAGGATCCCACATGCCACAGAGCGGCTGGGCCCGTGAGCCGTGGCCGCTGAGCCTGCACGTCCGGAGCCTGTGCTCTGCAACAGGAGAGGCCACAGCACTGAGAGGCCTGCGTACCGAAAAAATTAATAATAATAAAAAATAAATAAAATAAGATAAAATCCAGCTCAATCATAACTTTTTTTTTTTTGTGGTGTGCGGGCCTCTCACTGCTGCGGCCTCTCCCATCTAGGAGCACAGGCCCCGGACGCACAGGCTCAGCGGCTACAGCCCACGGGCCCAGCCGCTCCGCGGCATGTGGGATCTTCCTGCACCGGGGCGCGAACCCGTGTCCCCTGCGTCGGCAGGCGGACTCTCAACCACTGTGCCACCAGGGAAGCCCAATCATCACTTCTTTATAGGAGTTTTTCTTGATCTTCCCAACCAGGTCAATTCCCCCATCCGTGTTCTCATAACACCACCTTGGGATTACCCAATGGCAATCTTACATTCATTTGAGCCACTTTGATTGTTTAAGTCTGTGTCTCTGTAAGACCATAAGTCTTATGAACGCAGAGGATCTTGTAGGTGTCTGCTCACCATAATTCTCAGACTTCCAGAAAACCACCTCTCCTAGATCTACTGCAGAAAGATGTAAGAATGACCACAACTAGTGTTCCCCTGTGAACATGGTCTGAGCCAGTCACATTTCCCCCAGGGGTCATGCCTGGACGCCAACCCAAGTGCTACTGGACTTGGGTGAAGCAGCAACCAACGGTACAAGATCAACTCTGATGGGTTGCAGTCCATTGGGGCGAAATCAACAAATCAGGAACACATTCTTTAGACTGTGAAACTCTTCATGACGATTAGCCTTAAATGTAATAAGCGAAACTGTGATTCCCTGAGGGCAGAGAGAGCATGTCTGTTTCAATCATTACTCGGCGCACAACTCCTGGAGAAGGGCTGTAGCACTCTTGGATGAGTGACAGACAGAATGAATGGGTGGACAGAAGAGCTATCATCGTTTAAGATATTAAGAGCATGAGGGGAAAGGAGGTGAAGTGGCTTTGCTGGAACGGCATCAGTGAGCCAAAGCAGGGCCTAGGAGTCAGGGATGCTCCCAGCACCTCTTGCCCTCATCTGCTTGGGATGGCTTATCAAGGCAGCCCCCCAGGGACAAGAAGCATCAGAAAAGACTGCGATGGCCTCTGTGCTCAGGATCTTGGCCTCTTGGCGTGTTTGAATGACACGACGCAAATTTCCTCCCGCTGTCTGGATGGGAAACCAGCTCCAGGAGCGATGGACTGACTGTGGCCGGAATCCCTAGCCCTGGGAAATCCAGCCTCTGGCCAGCCAAGCAGCTGGCACCGGCGTCTCAGCCTGGGTCCGGGGGACCATGACCCTGATTATGAACAGACTCCACTGGGCCGTTCAGGCGGCGGCACCAAACAGGTCACCAAGATACAGCGACCTGAGCCAGGGGCGCCGGGACCAGCGAGAGACCTGACAGAAGCCTCTCTGGGCAGGGCTCGGCCATGGGAGTCTCGCCTCCCCTCACGTCAGCTTCCCCGTCCATTCAGTCATTCATTCCGGAGGCTGTCATATGCCAAACACGCCTTTGCGCTGGGGTCCCCGAGGTGGGCGCCATCTTCCTGCCGTCTACGGCTGCGCTCTCCAATACGGTAGACCTGAGCATTCGAAGCGCGGCTGGTCGAAACTGAGACACGCTCGAAGTGTAAAATACATCACAGATTCCAAAACCTTAGTGCCAAAAAAGGAATATAAAATATCTCATTCACGCTTTTTATTGTATTGAGCATATACTCAAGTGATGATATTTGGGATAGATCCGGTTAAAGAAAATATATTTTTAAGATGAATCTCAGCAGCTTCTTTTTACACTTCTGACTGTGACTAATTAGAGAAATGTTAGTTTCATCCATGGTTCACTTCATATTTCTACTGGACAGCCACGTCCAGGAGAGGCTGATGGGCAAGTTCTAAGCTGGGGGCGAGGGTGACGTTACTAGCTGGTCCAGGTGCCGAGGGAGCCCAAAGGACACTTAGCCCAGACTGTGAGGGGCGGGGGTGGGCGGTGAGAGCAGCTTCCTAGAAGAGCTCTCATCTGAATCAACAGACAAATCTGAGTGAGTTCCAGGACCAGGGCACTGTGGGAAGGAGCTGGGTTTATACATCGGCACAAAGCTGAGAAGTCCAGATGCGTCTCCAGTGATGGGAGTGAGGGGGTAGACAAGGGGAAGAGGAAGCAACAAAGCCAGAAAGGGCAACAGACATCAGCTCCCAGAAACCGAGTCCAGGGCTGTCCGGCAGAGTCATAATGTGAGCCACACGCAACGTTTTAAATTTTGTAGTAGCCACAGGCAGAAAAGTAGAAACAGGTGGAATTAATTTTAATGATACGTTTTCTTTAACCCAGGGTATTAAAAAATGCTATTGTTTCAATATTTAATCAGTGTCAAGGGGAGAGTTTGCATTCTTCTTCATTATGATTGTCTTTGAAGTGTGCTGTGTATTTCACACCCCCAGCACACCACAGTTTGGACCAGCCACAGTTCAAGTGCTCAGTGCCACACGTGGCTGGTGGCGACTGTATCAGGCAATGCCACGTCCGCTAGACTTTTCTCTTGAATGCAATGGGGAGAGGTTCTAAGCAGAAGAGTGCCTTAGACAAATCTCCCTGGCAGCCGTAAGGGAGACCAGTAGCTTTCTGGAGGCTGTCAACACCATCTTTTGTACCCTGTCACCTACCCAGGCGCCTCAGTTCATAAACCGATAGCTTGGGAGCAAAATCTCTTTGCAGATTTTGCTCCCAAGCTATCGGTTTATGAACTGAGGCGCCTGGGTAGGGGAGCTATCAGTTTATGAACTAGGCGCCTGGGTAGGTGTCACTGGAGGGAAGTTTTGGGATGCAGACAGCAGAGCCCCATCTTGGGATTTTCCAGAGTCCTGAAAAGGGCAACTGTCCCTCTCTCAATTCCTACGTGGCTTCCACACCATTCAGAGGGCGACCTGCAACAGACCCTGCGATTTTCCATCCTCGGGTTTCTCCTCTGTTGAAACTCTGATGCCTGTACTCACCTAAGAGTATAGGTGCAGATAAAATGAAGCAAGATATGTAAAATGCCTCACGCTGTACTTCATAAAGAATTGATCAAAAAAAGGTAGTTTCTTTCCCTCTGAGAGTTGTCATAAAAGACTCTTCACACCCCCAAGAGCAGCCCAAGAGGATGTAAACTCAGACAGCATGACTGCGGATCAGACTCCTAATCCTTTCTCCAACCCCCATATAAGGAACTTCAAGGAGTCAGTCCCTTTCAGAAAGAAATGTCCCAAATATATGCAGGTTACAGACAGCCCAGCTGGGAATTTTTTTCTAGAATCTTAGTCAGCTTTAACTGGTAAGAAAACAGCTTTTCGGTTTCCCTGGGCTCTACCTTATTGGAGAAGCAGTTTAATAACTGTTCCTAATCTCCAAGGAGTTTCCAGGTGCTTAAGGACTTGCCAGGGTAATAAACAACTGAATTCTGGGAAACCATTATATGAGAATCAAAGGAAGCAGCATGATCTGGGCAGAACTGGGGAAAAGCATTGGTTTTTGAAGTCTGCCAGATCTGAGTTTGAAGCACATTTCTGTCACCAACACTCCTGTAGTCTTTGGACAGATTGCTTATGTCTTTGAGAACTAAGGTACTTATCTGTAAAATGGGTATAATATGTATCTTGCAAGATAAGAACTATACATCCAAGGTAACAATGTATTAATTATCTATCACTGCGTGACAAATTGTCCCTAAGACTTATTGGCTTAAACCAACTTACGATCTCAGTTTCTGTGTGTGAGCAATCTGGGTAGGGCTTAGCTGGGTCCTTTGGCTCAGGGTCTTGGAGCCTGAGCTCCAAGGTCTTGCAGCCTTCGGAAACAAGGCTGCAAGCAAGGTGTGAGCCCAGGCTGTGATATCATTTCAAGGCTCAGTTGGGTAAGGATCTGCTGCCAAGCTCTCTCCTTGGCTGTTGGCAGGATCCAGCGCCTCACAGGCTTTTGAACTGACAGTTGTCAGCTCCTCACTGGCTGCTGGCTGGAGTTCTCCCTCCATTCCTTGCTATGTGGGCTTCTCCAAGGGCAGCACACAACATGGCAATTTGTGTCATCAGAACAAGAAGGCAAGCATAGCACAGGGAGATCAGCTCGGTGCTTTGTGACCACCTAGCGGGGTGGGATAGGGAGGGTGAGAGGGAGACGCAGGAGGGAGGAGACATGGAGACATATGTATATGTATAACTGATTCACTTTGTTATAAAGCAGAAACTAACACACCATTGTAAAGCAATTATACTCCAATAAAGATGTTAAAAAAATTAAATAAATAAAAACACGTCAGACTTTAAAAAAAAAAAAAGAAAAAGAAGGCAAGAAGAGTCAGAGAAAGAGAGAGACTGGAAGGCAGAAGTCACAGTCTTTTATTTTTAATTGGTAAGAAACTGATTTTTTGGTGATGGCCATTCTGACCGGTGTGAGGTGATACCTCATTGTAGGTTAGTTTTGTTTCTTTTTTAAAAAAATTATTTATTTATTTTTATTTTTGGCTGCTTTGGGTCTTCGTTGCTGTGTGTGGGCTTTCTCTAGTTGCGGTGAGCGGGGGCTACTCTTCGTTGCGGTGCGCGGGCTTCTCATTGCGGTGGCTTCTCTTGTTGCAGAGCATGGGCTCTTGGCGCGTGCGCTTCAGTAGTTGTGACACGTGGGCTCAATAGTTGTGGCTCGCGGGCTCTAGACCGCAGGCTCAGTAGTTGTGGTGCACGGGCTTAGTTCCTCCGGGGCATGTGGGATCTTCCCGGACCAGGGCTCGAACCCGTGTCCCCTGCACTGGCAGGCGGATTCTTAACCACTGCGCCACCAGGGAAGTCCCCTCATTGTAGTTTTGATTTGCATTTCTCTAATGATTATTGATGCTGAGCATCCTTTCATGTGTGTTTGTTCACAATCTGTATATCTTCTTTGGAGAAATGTCTATTTAGGTCTTCTGCCCATTTCTGAATTGGGTTGTTTCTTTGATATTGAGCTGCATGAGCTGCTTGTATATTTTGGAGATTAATCCTTTGTCAGTTGCTTCGTTTGTAAATATTTTCTCCCATTCTGAGGGTTGTCTTTTCGTCTTGGAAGTGACATTTTGTCACTTTTGCTGTATTCGGTTGGTTACAAGCAAGTAGCTGGGTCCAGCTCACATTTAAGGGGAGGGGACTACACAGGGCTGTGAGTCCCAGGAGGTGGTTGGGAGCTGTTTTAGAAGCTGTCTGTCACGATACTTAAAGATTCTCAGTAAATAGTAGCTGTTGTTAAGACTGAATACAAAAGAACTTGGAAAGCAACGTTCATCACAGAAATAGGAGAAATCGCCTGGATTATGTATTAGGGTGAGGAAATTCAACAATCACATGATACTGTCAGTGTATAAAAGAGGTTGACTCTAACCAATGCTCGCTTATCCAAAGACTGCATTTAAAGATACACGTAGGGACTTCCCTGGTGGTGCAGTGGTTAAGACTCCGCATTCCCAATGCAGGGGGCCCAGGTTCATTCCCTGGTCGGGGAACTAGATCCCACATGCTTGCAGCAACTAAGAGTTCACGTGCCGCAACTAAGGAGCCTGCGTGCTGCAACTAAGGAGCCCGCCTGCCGCAACTAAGACCCAGCACAACCAAATAAATAATACATATTTTTTGAAATTAAAAAAGGATACATTTAATTTATATCAAACAGAGGTTTGATAATATGTTACCAGATAACAATGTTTGGACATTAGAATTAAAAAGCACCCATTCCCCCTACATAATGTTTTATCATATATCCAAATCCCTTTCTAGTTATTTTAGAATGCCCATATTTTTATGGGGATGTAAATAAAAATATACACTTCGATTTTCTCATTTAACAATATCATAAAGACATTTAATCCTGCTGTACATTCTTTATAATTAGCACTTTAACAGCTATAAAACATTTCCATTCAGTAGATAAATTTCAGAGCCATGGTTTACTTAACCATATTCCCTTATTCTGTTTCATATAAGTTGCTTCAATGTTTTGCCATTGAAAGCAATCGAGTATCTTTTGCTTGGTAAGTTTTTTCCCCATAATTTGAATCGTGTCTTTAGGATAAAGTCACAGAAAAGCAATTCGAATACGTACATTTTAATGGTTCCATCAAGTTTTTATTCAAATGGGAAAATGGCTTTGGTTTTTATATAAGCAAACACTGCTCCATCAGCTCCAGACTGAGCTCCTCAAAGGCAGACACCCTCGCTTACTTAAAAAAAATTGTTTTTAAACCAAAGCATCTATAATTTGACTGTACTTCAATAAAAAATAAATTTTAAAAAAGCACTCTGACTCTGTAAAAGATGACACAACTAAATCTATCTGCATAACAATAACTGAATGGGAGAAACTTGACACCTAAAAGAAAATACTTTCAGATATAGTTTTTTTTTTTTTTTTTTTTGCGGTACGCGGGCCTCTCACTGTTGTGGCCTCTCCCGTCGCGGAGCACAGGCTCCGGACGCGCTGGCTCAGCGGCCATGGCTCACGGGCCCAGCCGCTCCGCAGCATGTGGGATCTTTCCGGACCGCGGCACGAACCTGCGTCCCCTGCATCGGCAGGCGGACTCTCAACCACTGAGCCACCAGGGAAGCCCCAGATACAGTTTTAAAAAAGTAAATGGACTTCCCTGGTGGTGCAGTGGTTAAGAATCTGCCTGCCAATGCATGGGACACAGGTTTGAGTCCCGGTCTGGGAAGATCCCACATGCCGTGGAGCAGCTAAGCCCATGCACCACAACTACTGAAGCCCACACAACTAGAGCCCATGCTCTGCAACAAGAGAAGCCACTACAGTGAGAAGCCCACGTACCACAATGAAGAGTAGCCCCTGGTCGCCACAACTAGAGAAAGCCCATGCACAGCAACAAAGACCCAACGCAGCCATAAGTAAATAAGTAAATTTATTAAAAAAAACGAAATGAAAACATATGCTATCAATAAAAGATATGCCTAAAATAAACCATAGCATCTAGCCTATAAGCAACATGTAGTGAATATTTGTGCACTGAATGAATACATGAACAAAAATACTTAAAAATCCAAGACTTAAGGAAAAATATTTCAACTAGATCTATCACTTTTTTAAAAATCAAGAGATGTTATATTTCCATTTAGATTTCACTAAGAGATGTGAAGGACTTACCCATGCCAAGCCCTGGCATTCTGTTACCCTTTCCTTATTTTATCCTCACAGCACCCGCTAGAGTTCATTTTCCACACAGCAACAGAATGAAATGCTCAAAGGCTACATCAGATTACATCACACACCTGCTTTTTTCAGAGGGTCCCAGGAGGCGTCTATGGATTGATATTTGTCTGACAAGCCCCCATCACTTGAAAAGAAACAGAAGGCCTTCTCCACTGGGGAGAATACTAGTTCTGGGGAAACCTCGGCTTAGGTGGAAACAAAATTTCCACTCGGGCGTCCCTGGTGGCGCAGTGGTTGGGAGTCCGCCTGCCGATGTAGGAGACACGGGTTCGTGCCCCGGTCCGGGAAGATCCCACATGCCGCGGAGCGGCTGGGCCCGTGAGCCATGGCCGCTGCGCCTGCAGGTCCAGAGCCTGTGCTCCGCAACGGAAGAGGCCACAACAGTGAGAGGCCCGCGTACGAAGAAAAAAAAAAATTAAAAAAAAAAATTTCCACTCAATAACCAGGAACCATGGCAATTTTCCTGAATGTAGTTCAGCCTCGGTGATGGGTCATTTTAGCCAAACCACGAATCAGAGTTATATAACATTTAGGTAAGCAGGGCGAAAATGACCCTTGAAAAATAATTTAATTGGTCAAAATTTACTCTGGCTAATGTTCCTGGCCCTTGGGCAGCATGTAACTCTTGGAATTCTATAGGACCCTCCTCCCCCAGCCTTTTTTTATTCTTTTAAAGAAATGTTCATCTTCTTTTATTTCCGGAGCTATCACTCTCATTTTCTAGACTCAGGAAACCGAGTCGCTTGCATAAGAGCAGAGAGTGTGAGTGACAAACCAGGATTTATTTGCACGCCCTTTTGGAAACCACTGCTAGATTAGCTGCTAAACGTGAACCGCAGCGCCCCCTGGTGGACAGAGGGTGGTTTGGCTTTTTCAGGCCCTCTTGCCACCTGGGCGACATCTCGTCTAACTGGCGCTTTCTCTCCCTCTCAGGTGAAGGAGGCCATGCAGCGGATCCACGACCGAGGGAACATTGGAAAGTTAATTCTGGATGTAGAAAAGACCCCGACTCCGCTGGTGAGTCAAAAGCAGAGGGATCCGTTCAGTTCAACACCGGAAGGTTTATCCCGTGCAGGCACAGGTGGGATGGAGAGAAGTACAGGAAGCCCTCTGCTGGGCTGGAGCCGGTGAGGGGAGACCAGAGGTAATGAAACGAATGTGCAAGTGAGGGATTAGTCACAAATGGGATGAATGCCAATAAAGAAATGAAAACGCTTTGGTGAGAACGTTTCAAGAGCAATCAGAGGGCAGTCAGGAGAGGACAAGACCACGCCCATGTCTATTACACCTGCTCACTCTTGGCTGCACAAGTGGGAGGAATTCCTGGTAAAATTTAATAAATTCACATTCAGAAACGCAACAGAATGATGCCAATTGCCTCCGAAATTCCTCCTGATGGGCCCATGGCTTTTGTTTTCTCTTACCAGGACAATACCCTTACACGCTGGGACCCCACCAGGAGTGAAGCATGTCACACTCACATCCCAGACACTCTTGCAGGGGTCCCTTGAGGGGCTCTGCAGCGTGGCGGTCGGCACAGAGACTGCCACCAGGCTGCACAGATCCAGAGGTGGGGCAGGTGGACATCGGTCAACAAGCTATACGTAGAAATGGGACACTGCAGCTATGGATCCGGGCCACAAAGAAGGGCTCGCAGTAGGGGGTCTGTTCCCCTTAGGGAACTCTGGGAAGGCTTCCTTGAGGAAGCGGGCTGAGCACGAAAGGAAAAGCGGGCATTGAGTAGGCAGGAGGGTGGAGGGATGGCGCTGCATGGGCTGTGGCTGAGAGGGAAGTCCAGCTTCAGATCAGCTGTGTGGTACGGGCAAGGGGGCTGAGATTCAGGAGATGATTCCTGTTTGTAAGAATAAGGGGGGAGGGCTTCCCTGGTGGCGCAGTGGTTGAGAGTCCGCCTGCCGATGCAGGGGACGCAGGTTCGTGACCCGGTCTGGGAAGATCCCACATGCCGCGGAGCGGCTGGGCCCGTGAGCCATGGCCGCTGAGCCTGCGTGTCCGGAGCCTGTGCTCCGCGACGGGAGAGGCCACAACAGTGAGAGGCCCACGTACAGCAAAAAAAAAAAAAAAAAAAAAAAAAAAAAGAATAAGTGGGGAGAGCAGAGGTTCAGGGGGTTCAAGGGAAATTACCTAGCTCAGGGTCTAGGAACAAGAAAAGACCTGAGGCACCGTTCACGAAGGGGGCTGTAAATGGATAGGACTAGGATGTTTTGAGCATCTGTCGTGTAGCTCAGCAATTTGCCAGATGCTTCAAATACATCATTTCCCTTCGTTTCACTTGGCTCCCATGACAACTTTATAAGGCAGGTGGGTTTATCCTCATCCTAACGATGGAGGAAATGGAGGCTCAGAGAGGTGTGACGAGTGTGCCAGGTATTAGCAATGGCAAGAAGGTAGGTGGGTAGGTAGATAGATGGTAGATGGATGGATGGATAGACAGGACCAGAAAGAGTCCACATCTTCACAGAAAGGACGTTCCCTGGGGGAATATAGACAACAAAGTGGATAAACCCACATTTGTTCACAGTGTTCTTCTGGCTCGTAGGAGGTGACAGCGTCAGGATTTGAGCCCTGGCCGGTCGGTGCAGTGGACACTGTCATTGCACACCCACGCCCCCGGCACTCAGGACTCCCCTGGCACACCGGCGCTGTCCTCCTGCTGGCCGCTGCCCCTCTCTGCCTGAGAGCGTCCTCTGGCCGGGGCAGAGGCTTGGGTTATGCACAAAATCGGCACTCCCTGGCTTCTCCCCTGCTCGTGCGTCCCCCACTGCCCCCCAGTGGTCCGCAGCAGGACTGAGCCCAGTTGCCCATGGCAGGACCTAAGTATTAACATATCCCGTGCCAGCTTCCTTGCCTTTTCTGTCTCCTTTCCTCACTCTGACCTGTGCTTCCTGGGATCATCTCCCCAGTTCCAAATACTTGCAGTCAAACGCTTTCTCGGAGTCTGCCTCTTGGGGCGCCCGACACAAGTCACCTGGCACCCCACTGCCCCCCTGAGGAATCAGGTGACCCTGGTGTTCAGCCCTCAGAGAAATGTGTCCCCAGGGCCTCCATCAGGGGCTCCAAGAAGGCAGGAGACAGACTGCAGAACCCTCTAAGAAGTCCTCTGCTGAATTACAGATGGCCAATGACAGCACAGAGACCAGCGAGGCGGGCGAAGAGGAGGAGGACCACGAGGGCGACAGTGAGAACAAGGAGAGGATGCCCTTTATCCAGTAACCCGGGACCCAGGCAGGAGCATGTGAAGGAGGCTCTGGAGAAGGCGGAGCCGGCTGAGAAAACTTCTGTGCCCCAGTGAACCAATGCTGTAGTCCAGTGTGTGTTGTGTTTGTCTGCTGTCAGCGGAGCTACCAAGCTGTTGGTCACTGTTGTTTTTGAAATCCAGTGCCGATCCCGTTCCTGCAGTATTACATCCTTCCCCCACCTGTGTGCTACACTCTCCCCGCTCCCCTGTTTCAAAACCATCCATCTCTGGGTCCTTCTCGACAGTTCTAGAACAGCCTTGCACATTGACACAAGCCCACAGGTCCACTGCTTAAGAGACCAGACATGGGCAAAGACAAGTTGGATTGAAAGGTGTTATCACAGAGCACTGTCCTAGAATTCTTCAGGCCAATGACACTTTGCTGCCAGCCGCCCACGCTTCTGACAAGAGCACTTGCCAATTTGGCTGGCGGAAAGAGGGTAGGCCAGGAGACGTTTTCACAAGCCCCTGAGTTTAGGATCTCTCCAAGTTGTACTTTCCTACTTCCTATTGAAGAGGCAACCTCCTTACATTCATCCAGGTGTTTCACGGTCAAAAGGTTAAACCAACCTCCCCTCACCCTCTGATGCTTGATTCCTTCACCGGTTCTTAACCATAAACATAGGGAAATAGATGTGGATTTTTCAGCATAGAAGATGGGTCAACAGCCAAAGTATGAGGACCAGCCACAGAGATCCCTACTCTGAAACCACATCTCATGAGCGAAATCCTCTCCCCGCCATATATATTTAATTTTAAGAAAACTCGCCAGGTGTGGGACTATTTCAAAGTCATTACTGAGACTCGCCTATGTTTGCACACTTGCCACTGGCATTACCGATTTTGCTCTTTTCATTTCCTGGTACTGAATAGCAGCCTTTACCTTGGATCCCACAAGAAAGATCTCCTTTGTAGACCATATTTTGGGGGAAAAAAGTCAATGAGTATCTTCCTTCTTGCCAAAGTGTGTTCCAACGTGTCACAAACTCTAGCGATACAAAAGTCGATGTTTAGTACCTGATGCCAAATATGTGTTCCTCTCCTCTGAAATATAAAATTATGGTGCAGACTCTTTGCAAGGCCCTGCTTTTTGGAAATCCGGTACCAAATTACTTGACTGCACACCCTTGATTAATTTTCCAGCTCCCAGACTCCTAAGAAGCCCACCCCCAGCCCCACCCCACTTGACATGGCTTGAGGTGAACAGTTCCTCTGGAGGGGAGACAAGAGACTCAGTATCTCCACGGGGCATGGGGGGGGTGCTCCTCACCACCTCTTCCCAGTCCTGTTGGCACAGAGGGTGGGCTCCATCGCTCACAGACCGAACCAGAGACACAAGGAGCCCAGAGGGTTAGCACCCCAACTCCCTTGCGTTCTGGAAGACTTCCGAGGGCTCCTGCATTGCCCCACCTCCCCCCCAATGAGCCTTAGGCTGCATCCCACACTTCCCCCAAGTGATGGCAATGGGTGCATTTCAGCAACCACCTGTTTTATTCCCTAGGTCCATTTGTAACAAATGTCACCTCATTAACCATGTTCTTTTTTTCCTATCCTAAGCTTGTGATGATGACTTATTTATGCCAAATATTTACCTGAAGGAAGTGTCTCCTCATTGTGAATGTACGTGTAAGCTACGAAGGTGAGAAAGGGTGGTGCCATCTGATGAGCAAAGGGGTGAGAGCATCTCAAAAGAAGAGACACCAACATCAACTTCTCTTCTCTGGGTCATTCAGAAAGATAATGTAGAGGCTGTATCCCCGCAACACGGTTCCTAAATGCAGTACTATTGGTCATGTTTTTCCCATAACCAAGCCCTCAATGAGGTCTTAAGAGGAACCGTTACCCAAGTGACATTCCTGGTGAGCT
This sequence comes from Kogia breviceps, assembly GCF_026419965.1. Classification (NCBI taxonomy): domain Eukaryota; kingdom Metazoa; phylum Chordata; class Mammalia; order Artiodactyla; family Physeteridae; genus Kogia; species Kogia breviceps. The sequence goes on from NC_081327.1 coordinate 48,731,420, forward strand.
GGCCAGAGATAGCATTTTTTAGGGCTGGGGGAGCAGAGACCCACTGGCCATATCAGGCCTCTTATTTGCCAGGGGAGACAGAACTCTCCATTCAGAATCCAAACGGCCTTTGTTATGTCCAGAGGATTAGCATGAAAAGACATTCTTCCCCAAATCTGTTTTTTCAACTATAAGGTTTAAACAATAATCACAAGTTATGCTGGTTAGTTCAAGAAAACCCTTTTGTCTCCTTGGGATACAGAATGAGAAGAGAAAACTAGTGTTTGACCAATAAGACCAACTTATGCCATGAAGAACAGGGAAAAAAACCTGTTTAACACACTCTCGTTCGAAGCGTCTTCTTTGCTGTCACTTGACTGTTTTTCTGAAGGAAGTGTACACAGAACGTCTCAGGTTGCCTTAAAGGAACTGTGAAGGCTTCTCAGTAATTGACGTTTGATCGGAGGGAACTGAAACATTGTCTAACGTATTTGTGGCTTTAGAGCTTCTGTTATATTGTGCCTACAAAGCAAATTATGTTTACATAAAAAAATATAAATAAAGTATTCAGCATAGCATAACCTCATCTGGCATGTGTTACTCCACATACATAGTTGCTGCAAAAATGTCCCCACTATTAAAACTCAAGGTATGGGTGAATGAAAAAGAAAATATAAACAACATGTCATAGAAGAATCTTCAGATGAGAAACTAAAGGCTATATACAGAAAACAGGAGTCAAGATGAAATAAGCCTTTAAAAATACATTCAGCTTCCCTCGAGCAAGAAAATAAGACACCACTAAAAGAACTATTAAAGGCATCATGTAATAATAGTAATGATAACAAGAATAACAATAATTATAATAGTATTTATGGTACCTACTATATGCTATTAAAAGATATATATGTGTATATATATTATATATGTGTGTGTATAAATTATATGTGTGTGTGTGTGTGTGTGTGTGTGTGTGTGTACACCCTCTTACCCTCCCAACAGCCCTGAGAGGTGGGGTTTACCATTACGCCCATCTTATAGGTGACAAAACTGAAGACTGAGGTTCTGCACTAAGACCACACAGCTAGGAAGTGATGGAGCCAGGATCTGGATCCAAGGTAGAATCCATGCTCTTAACCACCCCACCATGCTTCTTGGCTTGAATAAGGGTAAAATACAATGCATTTCAATTACCATCCCTTCTCACTAGAAACTGTTCAGGGATTCTCTTTCCTCTGATTTCAAGGATATGTTTATCCATTTGTTTTGCTTTGTAGCAAATAATACGCACATCAAGAAGCATTTTTGTGTCTGGCCCTCGATCCAAGTGTTCAGTGAGTGAAGTGCTGATTTCAAAACTCACACACCTCCACCATTTTCATTTTCATGATCCAACATCCTCAAGGTTATCAAAGAGATGCACAAAAGTGAATCTCCAAGGGCAAAGATTTCATGAAGGAGGAATTCATGATTAGGGAGGCTAGGCTGTATTTACTATATTTCTCAGCAGGAAGCCAAAGAAATTAGAGCTAGGTCCCATGTCAATAAAACACCACATACATAAACCTGAATTTACAAGGTAGAACAGTTAGTCACCTTGTCAGTGAAATTCTTACAAGATCACTGTGCAAAGGATTTTCTCCTTATGTTCTCATTTAATGCTCATGTACTCCGTATAAGGCTCATGGCCTCACATAGCCAGTGGTGGCGTGCTGTCACATGTAAACACCGTCCAGCAAGAACCACTGGAATCGAAACTAAAATCCACATCTTCCCTTACAACTCTGAGAGTGGGGAAGAGGTCTTGCAGTTGGGAACAAAATTCTTTTCAGCCATGCTGGTGAGGTTAGAGCAGAAATGGAGGTAAACCTTTCAAAAGCCATTTGGGGCAGAAGGAAACACTAGTGTGGAAGCAAGGAGGTGGGAACATTGAAGGGCGTGTAGGAAGAAAGGAGACTAGAACAGCAGGTGAAATACACTCACGTGGAAGTGGAGTGGAGCTTGAGAAAGGCATGATGGGAAGTCCCAACTGGGCATGGAGGTCTTTGAATGCCAAATGAATAATCTTGGATTTCCATGGGAGGGAACAAGGACGTGCAATGGTGTGACATGAAAACTTGCAGTGTGGCAGGTGATTACAAAGAGTAAATGTAGGGTTCAGTGGGAGGAGGGATATAAGATGAGCCTAAAGGGGGTGCAGAGATAGACATCAAGTTCCTTGATTCCTTTGCCCCGGTTTGGGTCCTCCAGAATCAGACACTGAAACAAGGATTTGAAAGGCAGCAGCACTGGGAGGTGATCACAGGAAGCACGGATTGGGGAGAGGGAACGTAAAACAGTAAGGGAAGAAGCCACTTCAGCATGTGTTGGTGAGTAGGTGACCACTGTGGGAGACCATGGAGCTGTCCCAGTTGGTGAGGAAGGTGTATTTCTCATTACGTTCCAAGCATCATTGGATGAAAGTGACTCCTAACAAGCATGTTGATTCCCTGATGCTCTTCCATCTTGTACAGCAGGTCTAGAGGAAGGGCAGAAATGGACACCAAGATATGTAACAAGGATTCAGGGAGGCAATGTTAGGGGGCAGAGTGCGGTGCAAAGTAGGGAAGGGCCAGCTCTGTGATGGAAGATGATGTCCAGGAAAGTGTTCATGGAGGAGGTGATGCCCGAGTGCAGTCTTTTAAGCTGAGTGGGTGTTGTTCATGAGAATGAAAGCACACAGCATAGTGCCTGGTACCTAGTGAGCATGATAAACATTAGCTTCCTTTCCTTATTCCTGTTTGCCAGGGCTGGGAAAATGGGATGCTTAGGAAATACTCAGTAGGCTTCCTTTAAAAAAAAAAGATAATATACAGACCTCAATATTTTACTTCCAGGTTTGCTCGTGGGAAAAGAAATAAGTTGTTATGGACTAAATGTGTCCCTCCAAAATTCATAGGCTGAAACCCTCCCCCCTCCCCCACATAAAGGCATTAGAAGGTAGGCCTTTGGAAGGTAATCAGGATTAGGTGAAGTCATGAGGGTGGCACCCTCATGAATGGGATTAGTGCCCTTCTAAGGTCATGAGAGACAGCTTGCTTCTCTCTCTCTGTCTCCTGTGTGGATAAAACGATATTGGCAGTCTGCCACCCAGAAGAGGCTCTCTCAAGAACTTGACCGCACTGGCACTATGATCTCGGAATTCCTGCCTCCAGACTGGGAAATAACGTTTTGTGGTTTATAAGCCACCCAGTCTATGATACTTTGTAGAGCAGCCTAAACTGTCTAAGACATAAATGTGTTTGCATTCTCTGCCTTGAACAGAATGAGCAGAGTTCCTACTATCAGCCAAGCAAAGATGCTGGGAACCATGTCCTATGGGTTATTCAAATAGGCTCCCAAACACCCAAACACGGGAGTGACTCAGATAGGGGCGAGTGAAACCCCAACATACCATGGGCATATGCACCCACATGTGCAGAGACTGACAGCACAAACTCTGGAGTCTTGTAAACTGGGCATCAAATTTGGGCAAACTGCTTGGCATCTGAGCTTTTCCATACTGAAATGGGGAGGATCACATTGTCTATGTCCTAGAATCATTATGAAAATCAAATGTGAAAGTTGAAACCATGGTTTCAGATTGGAACCATGACCCACAAGTTCCAGTCTAGACTTCAGATGGCAGATGCTTTCAAAACATGGTTTTTCATTCACGTCAAACACTAATCAAATACCTAGCGTGTTCTCAACACAATAGTTTTAGTGTTTTACCAGGAAAAATAAATACATAGTCTCTTCCAGCATTCAGGAGTTTACCACTGCAGGATGTAACAATACTAAGTTTTACCTTGCATGTAAATGGCAATTTATCTGTAGAGCCTGCCTTGGTACTGAGAGCTGGTGTGGGCTGAGTGGTAAACAGTGCTGTATTTGATGAACAATGTCCATCAGGAGCAGGGGAAGAAAATGGTCCAGGAGAAGAAACTATCTTTAGGCACATTAGAGGGAAAGTGCAGGGTAGGTTCATGGAATGGTCCATTTAACTGTTGCGTGCATCAAGAGAAGAGACGAAAGATTAATAAGACTGCATTATAGAAATCTACTAATACCCCTTCAAAGGTTCTGGATTTTGTACTAAAAGCAAAGGGATTAATCCAAGGATTACTGGAGAATGTGCTCAAGTAAGAGGAGAGCAAGGGAACATCATTATTTTACTTGGTCCAGTTTGGGGAGGCAGGTCAGATGCGGGGGGCATGTTGGAATCATGGTTCTTTAGCTAGTCCCCCAAAGCCCAACCGTAGTCCATCTGGTCAAGTGGCCACTAAACTGGCATGAGCAGGGGAAAAAGAACACCTCTCCCTTCCAGGAGTGAAACAATGAGGGACTGGCGAGGCAGGCTTTTTCTGGAGAAATGGGGACATGTCCATGGAGGCCCCCAGAAAGTAAATCACTACCTTCTGGAGCTGGGAGTCAAAACCAACATAGGACAACGACCCATGGGGCATACTCACAAACACTCATGCTCAAAAACCTTGGAATCATTTTCAAAACCCCGTCCCAGCTTAGAGTTTGGAGATTTCCATAGAGTGAAATTGAGTCAAGGCAAAGCATGACAACAAAACTAACATTTACTGAGGATTTGCTATTTGCCAGGCATTTTACACGTACTCTTACTGAATCGAAACAATACCCTGAAAAGTAGATATCATCCCTGCTTACAGATTAAGGACATTAAATTCCAGAGAGGTTAGGTAGCCTGCTCATATTCACTCAGTCGCAAAGTAGAGTCCTGTCTAGAACCCAGGGCTCCATATAATAGAAAGGTTTCCTGTGAATCAAGGTACTCTCAGGAAGGCTCTGATTAGCCAGCTTGGGTCACATGCACATCCATCAACCAATCACTGAAGCAGAGGGATGGCTATTCTGATTGGTCAGCCTGGGTCATGTGCCCACCCCTGTGACTGGTCATGGTAGGTGCAGGCAACCTGGTTGATATCCCTACCTGAACCGCATCAGGTGATAGAGAGGTAGATCCCCCATAGGACAGTATGCTGCACCGTTAAAACTGTGTCCACTGGAGATACAGTATACTGAGTACTTATTGTACACTGGTTTTTTTGTTTGCCTGGCTTGGTTTGTTTCTTTTGCTTTTGCTTTTAGTTTTATTTTCTGGACACTGTGGGAGTCACCACTGACACCTCCCCACACTTTTTCTTGGTTCACCTGACACCAGAGTCCACTGCAGCTGTAGACAGTTCCTGGCAAGCTGACTGCTTCCCGCCTCCAGTACCACAGGGCACAAGTGAGCCAAGGTAACCCAGAACTACTGTGGCGGGGACTGAGGGCGGGGGGAGTAACACCCCAAGGCAGCCTCAGCCGTGGAGGACGGGAGATGGTGGATAAATGCCTGGATTCCCTGTCCATGTTCCACACAGTATCTGAAGGGTCCCCTCAGTGGGGTCAAGCCCAAGGTGTCCACAGTGGTGACTTATTCATTAGCAAGTCCACTGGCTTTTCTTCCCTCCTTACCTCATTCTCCCTACACCCCCCACTCCTGCTTCTTGAGATCACCTTCCAAATAAACTACCTGCACCCAAGTCCTCATCTGGGGGGGCTACTTCAGGGGAACCCAAATGAAGACAGCATTCTGCATGTATTAACTTGTCAAAGACTCATGACAACCCTATAAAGTAAGTGATACTATCCTTACTTTACTGATGAAAAACAAAGCCATGGATTTCCCTGTTGGTCCAGTGGTTAAGACTTGGCGTTTTTACTACCAAGGGCCTGGGTTCGATCCCTGGTCAGGGAAGTAAGATCCCACAAGCCACATAGCGCAGCCAAACAAACAAAAACAAAAAGAATATATATATATAAAGCCAGAGAAGTTAAATAAAGTGCTCCAAACTACACATAACACTGAGTTTCCAGAATTTGGGCCCAGACATCAAGCTAAGCTCTCTCTAATGCCCAAGTCACTGAAAATGCACAATATCACTTAACAAGTTGGAAAAAATTATTCAAAAGCTAAGCTGGCATCAATTAAAATGACTTCTGGGGCCAGCCCTTCTTAGCTTTTCAAAAGCCTACCCAGGGAGTGAGAAGGGATTATTGCTGTTTTCCCGACTCTGCAGCCTTCTATCCAATGCCAGCAAAATGGGGCCCAGCAACCCTGATGAGTTAAAGGACTGTGCTGTGAAGCAGGGGAAAGACCATCACACAATTTCAGGAAAGTTGATCTCTTTATCCTTTGCAAAAACAAGCACAAGTACCTATTTACTGAGCCCAGGCTCAGGCTCAGGTTGACTGCTGATAGTAAGAGCTGGTTTGTCTATTGTCTTCGGGGGCAGAAGTTGGAATATCCCAATGATCCTTTGCAAAAACAAGCACAAGTACCTATTTACTGAGCCCAGGCTCAGGCTCAGGTTGACTGCTGATAGTAAGAGCTGGTTTGTCTATTGTCTTCGGGGGCAGAAGTTGGAATATCCCAATGATCCTTGGAGATTAATCAATAAACAAGGCAGGAAGTCAATGCACCATCAAATTGACACTGAGTGTTTAATTATTATCTAGATGAATTAAGAGTATATCAAAAGCTCCCATTCTCATTCAGGATCTCTATCTCTATCTGCCTATCTATCTACCTATCTATCTATCTATCTCTAGTAAGGTAAATAATGTTAAGGTGACTCAATTAAATTCTACAAATATTTACTGAGCTTTGCCTATGTGCATGGCCCTGTTCTATGTATTGTGAAAGACGCAGAGATAAATACAGCCTGGCCACTGCTGGCAAAGAGCCCGCTGAGTGAGACAGGCAGACCAATAGCCAGGAAAGGCTAGCAGCCTAAAGGGAGAGATGCAGGGGGCTCTAGGGTGCAAAACTGCGAGAGGTGATATTTAGGCCCGGGCTAAGACAGTTTCTATGGGATGGAAGTAAAGGGACACTCCAGGTTTTGCCTGCCAATAATTGACTGCACCCTACTTGTAGCATGGTGGTCAAAATCAGGGACTCTGAAGACAGACGGCCTGAGTTTGAATCCTGACTCTTACAGTTGCATGACCTTGGACAAGTGATTTAATCTCTAGGCCTCTGTTGCCTCCTCTGTAAAAGGAGAATGATAATATTAAGATGTTATCATGTTGTGGTATGTATTAAAGGAGTCAATAGGTGCAAAATGCAATTGTCAGTGGCACTGAATTTTCCTTTGGGGAATGACGATGCCCTGTATATGTTGTGTTGAGGGTCCTGTGAATCAAGGTCCTATTCTCAGACTTCCCTGGTGGCGCAGTGGTTAAGAATCTGCCTGCCCATGCCGGGGACACGGGTTTGAGCCCAGGCCTGGGAAAATCTCACATGCCACAGAGCAACTAAGCCCGTGCGCCACAACTACTGAGCCTGTGCTCTAGAGCCCACAAGCCACAACTACTAAGCCCACGTGCCACAACTACTGAAGTCCACGCACCTAGAGCCCGTGCTCCGCAACAAGAGAAGCCACTGCAATGAGAAGCCCGTGCACCACAACGAAGAGCAGCCCCCACTCGCCGCAACTAGAGAAAGCCCACGCGCAGCAACGAAGACCCAACACAGCCAAAAATAAAATTAAAGAAAAAAAAGAGAAAGGTGTCCTGTTCTCTAGCCAATGGGATTCATGACTCAGGAAAGGCCAAATGGATGTTGTCCAAGTAAGTAATTTTTAAAAATATTTATGTATTTAACTTATTAATTAATTAATTTATTTATTTATTTTTGGCTGCATTGGGTCTCAGTTGCGGCATGCAGGCTCTTTGTTGTGGCACGGGGCTTCTCTCTACTTATAGCACACGGGTTTCTCTCTAGTTTGGCACAAGGGCTCCGTAGTTGTGGCGCGTGGGCTCCAGAGTGCTGGGCTCTGTAGTTTGCAGCACACGGGTTCTCTTGTTGAGGTGCGTGGGCTCAGTAGTTGTGGCATGTGTGCTTAGTTGCCCCATGGCATGTGGGATCTTAGTTCCCCGACCTGGGATCGAACCCGTGTCCCCTTGCATTGGAAGGCGGATTCTTTACCACTGGACCACCAGGGAAGTTCCTCCAAGTAAGTAATTTGAAGCTGAAGAAGAAAGATGCAAACACAAAAAATGAATGGAGCCTGTTCATCCTGACAGTGGTGCCCATGATCCCCTGTTAGCCAGATCCCCAAAGCCACCTGTGTTTCTACTTTTTCCCAAGCCTAGGTCCTCAGACTTGTCTTGGATTCTGTGAGCAATCCCACACAAATAGCTTAAGCTAGCCAGACCTGATTTCTATTGCATGCAGCTAAAGAATCCTACCTGGTAAAAAAAGGGCTTTTGAACTGGGCCTTGAATAACCTGGTGGGTTGTAACTGAGGCAGCTCATCTTCTGATTGTATCCGTGTATAAGCATCTTTATTTCCCAAAGGAAGGTCGGACATATATAGCCTGGCAAAGGATTGATTTCACATCAGGGATAAGAGGCAGCAATAAGGGACAGAGTGTGCATGTCCAAATGTAGGCACTTTGGAAACATTTCAAGTTCTTAATTGGGACACAATGGCCAACTATTTGAAGTACAAAAAAAAAAAAAAAATAGAACCAACATATGCCATAATACAAGAGCAGTATTTCCCATATTTCAGCTATTTGCATAGCAACTTTTTCATGAGTTTTGTCAAACCTGGACCGTAAATATCATTAATATTTTTCTTAATACTATTTATATATATCATTATATAATCAATCTTTTTCTTTAAATAAAATCAATTTTAAAAATATAAATACATATTTTAAAAATTCAATTACTACCATAAATGGAAAATCAACAACCGTTAGCCAAGAACAGAAAATAGAGAGCAGTCATAACATTAATAAATGGGGCTAGGAGAGGGGCTCCCACTGCTTGAACATCAAGAAATGTGAGTTTCAAAATAAATAATGATAGTAATTCAATATAAACCATGAATAAAATAAAAATCTGAGTCCACCAATAAATAATAGACAATTACAGTAGAATGCCAACAAATAAATACAAAAAAAAGATAGAGTTAGAAAAGTAACTAGTTGATGAAAATTTGATGTGAAACGGTTTATTTACCTAGTCTCAAAATATTTTCCCACAAATTACTTAATAATTACAAAGGGAAAAAATGATCACTTTGTAGTTGAGAAACCTGGCAGGCAATACCTTAACCGAGTGATCAAAGGCATTCTCACCAATATGGACAGATTGACAATAGGTGCTTCCTGACAGGATGGACTGAGAAGGATACAGTATCACGTCTGTGATATTCCCGACAAAATATGCAAACTGAATTTATCTAGGAGGAAATATCAGACAAACCCCAACTGAAGAATGTTCTAAAAAAAGAAACAAATGTCCTGTACTCTTCAAAACTGGCAAGAAGTCAACGAAAGGCTGAAGAACTATTACAAATTAAGAGACTAAGGAGGGCTTCCCTGGTGGCGCAGTGGTTGAGAATCCACCTGCCGATGCAGGGGACACGGGTTCGTGCCCCGGTCCGGGAAGATCCCACATGCCGCGGAGCGGCTGGGCCCGTGAGCCATGGCCGCTGAACCTGCGCGTCCAGAGCCTGTGCTCCGCAACGGGAGAGGCCACAGCAGTGAGAGGCCCGCGTACCGCAAAAAAAAAAAAAAAAAAAAGAGACTAAGGAGATGATAAACAGAACAGCTAAAGACAGTGGGTGACTCTGGACTGGGTGGCAGGGGAAGGAGGGGCCATAAAGGACATTACTGGGACTTTTCATGAAACTGAATATGAACCTCAGGTTAGAGAATAGCATTGCATCAATATCGCATTGTCTCATTTTATTTGTCTGATAATTGTATTGTATCTATGTAAAAGAGTGTCCTGGTTCTTAGGAAAAACACACTTAAAGACTTAGGTGTAAAGGGGAATGATGTCTCTAAAATTCTCTCCAATGGTTCCAAAAAAATATGCAGAGAGAAGAAAAATTATAAAGTCGATGGGGCAAAATGTAACCAGTAGGTGAATCTGGGTCGTGGGTAGAAAGGAGTTCCTTACACTATTTTTGCAACTTTTTTTTTTTTTTTTTTTTGGCCGTGCCTCAGGGCTTGTAGGATCTTAGTTCCCCAACCAGGGATCAAACCCAGGCCCTCGGCAGTAAAAGTGTTGAGTCCTAAAAACTGGATGGCCAAGGAATTCCCACACTATGTTTGCAACTTTTCTCTAGTTGGAAATTATATCAAAATAAAAATTCACCAAAAGAACAATACAAAATTAATATAATAAAATATATTAATAGAGTCTGACTGAAAACTATTGCCCATTGAAATCTCTGAGCTTGAGGCCAGTTTCTTGTTAATAAAAAAAGATTAGCAAGTTTTCGAAAGATTTTCTGACATACCGACATGAAATTCAAACTGTCTCCTGAACACCATCATCAAGACTGAAAGCCAGTTGGCAAGGGGGTAGCCGTCTCACTGTGTCATCCAATGTTCTTTAATGTATGTGCCCCAGTGCTATGAATACCAAACTGCAGGGAAGCCTGCTCTCGGCAGACAGGGTTCGTAGAAGCCGTGATCTGTCGGGGAGGCTGGAGGCCAGCGTGGTCGGACTTTCTGGCAAGTGCTTGGCTGGGAAGCCACGCCAGTGCAGGTAAATGAATGCCCTGGTTTCGCCTGTAAGAAATCCACTGTGCTCACAACAGCTGTGAAACAGATCTCGCTTCCGGGTGGTGACAATATTTTCTACAGACAGTCATTTCTATTTAAATGCTGGCTAAAGCCAGCTTCAACAATGAATCATTAACAGAAGTTTTGTTTCCTCCACACCAGGAAACTCAGATGGAAACAGAAACCATCAGCCACTTGGACTGCCCATTTCTCACTGCCAAGCACCTGCAGTCCCGAAACAAGATAGAATCCCCCAAATGGCCCCCAAGATGGCCCCACCACTCTGAAGGGGCTAAATTTTAGAGGTACCAAAGAGTGCCGGAAAGGAAACCACAGCGACCCCCATCGAAGCTCTGACTGTGGCGCTGGGAAGAGTCTTAGGGATTCTGAACACCATCCCCAGTAAGACTTACTTACCATTTGCCACCAGGCAGCTCCACTAAGCACTCTGCACGGATCACCTCGTTTAACCCTCTCACTATACGCTCTCATTTTACAGACGAAGAAGGCGAGGCTACAGGAAGTTCAGTAACTTGCCCTGGTGCCGTGGCCACCCACGCGCCGTCAGAATTCACACCCAAGCCAGGTCACCCCCCAGAGCCCACGTGCCCAGCCGCCGTCAACCAATAAGCTAAGCTGTCCCTCAGGGAACTGAAAGAGGCACCTTACCGGTGGGTGGCCAGCTAACATACAGGATGCCCAGGTAAATCTGAATTTTAGACAATGAATAACTTTTTAGTATATGTCCCAAATACTGCACGAGACGTACTAAAAGGTAATACTGCACGAGACAGACTAAACGGAAATTGAAATGCATTCATCCTGCATTTTTATCTGCTGAATCTGGAAAGCCTAAATCTGGTAAGACTCAAACCCCCAACCTCTGGCTCAGAAGACCCGTGGCTTCACCATTAGGCCAAAGGCCTCAGCTACACCAGTGGGATCTGGATCTGCTGGAATCTTTCACAAAAGTCTACATGCCCAGTGTCCTTCCAGTCACTTCAGAACTTTTTGGAGGGTGGTAAGGGGGTGATATGTGAGTTCTAGAAAGATGCCAAAGAATGCTACAGATAATGATTATTAAAAAAAAAAACTCAGGGTCACCTGTGGGCTGAACCCAGAGTCCTGGGTCTGGTGAGTGAGACAGAGATGCCTGAAGGTCTCAGGTCAAGACCTGGATCCGGCTTTGTCAGCTGGGTGACCTCTGGGCTGTCACTCTCCCTTCCTGACCCTTGACCTCTCTTACCCAGAGTGAAAGCCTCAGCTCAGGGAGGGCGTTCTCAGAGTGCGGCCGGCAGGCTGCCTGAACCAGAATCACCCAAAGAACTTGTCAGATGGGTAGACACTTGGTCCCTACAGGCCACCTGAACCAGAAATCTTAGAGGAAGAGCCAGGAAAAGTACATTTTAGTAAGATCTCCAGGGGATTCTGAGGCAGCCTGCAGTTTAAAACCAACTGGACTAATGAACTTTGGAAACATTATGCTAATTGAAAGAAGCCAAACACAAAAGGCCACATGTTGGACACTTCCATTCACATGAAATTTCCGGAACAGACTAATCTATAGAAACAAAAAGTAGATTAGGGTATGGGAGGTGGGGGAGGGAATAAGGAGTGACTTGTTTTTTTTGTTTTTTTTTTTTTAGCAGCTTAAAATAATAGCCATGTGTCATCACAGTCTGTTACTCAAAAGTCCATGCTGGCTAATCTAGGTTCTTTATTCAAGGCCTCACTGGAGAGGTCAGGCCAGTGGGGCTCTCTTTTGGAGGCTCTGGGGAAAAATCGACTTCGGAGGTCTTGCGTGTTGTTGGCAGAATTCCCTGAGGCTGTGTTACCTGATGTCCTGTTTTCTGGCTGGCCGTGGGATGGGAGGGCCCTCAGCTCACAGAGGCTGCTCTCAGGTACTTGCAAATGGGCCGCCGCCATCTTCACAGCCAGCAACGATCTCCCTCATGTGGAATGGATGGGGTTTCCTTTGGGGACAATGAAAATGTTCTGGAATTTGATAGTGGTGATGGTTGAACAGCCGTGTGAACATGCTAAAAACCACTGAGCTGCTGTTCTATTAAATGGCAAATTTTATGATATGTGAATTACATTCAATTTAGAAATATACTAAATTTTACATGGTAATTTTAAAAAGCAACTGGACTAGGTGATCCTAGATCAGCGTTCTCCAGAGTGTGCCCCTTGGAATTCTCTGTTAAAAGCCTCCATGGGAACTAAAAACCCTTCCCAGAAGGTCACAGGGCAGCTACTAGAGGAGAAAGGTTATGTCATTAGAAGAAAGAACATCTTTAGCCCAGCAATGCCTGTACCTCCCTTCATCCTAAGGAACACATGAACAAATATGGATGAAATGGCCAAATGCAGGTGGAAACAGACGTGTCACTGCATTTCCTGGGTTCACAGTCAACCATCAGATGGGTGTACAGACTGGGGGGGCCCCTGCACTAACGCCACAGCCCCCAGCTGGGGAAGTGGTCTCCGGCGCTGAATCACCTAACAATACCTGCATCTCGTAATCACAACTGCATTATGGACATCTGTCTCCTCTTTTTCCAAAAAAATGTATCTACTTCAGGACAAGAGCTGTACACTTCCCACCCTATTTTACCAAGTCAGGCAGAGAATTTAGCCTCAGTCAGTAAATATACACAGATTCATTGTCTAATTGAAGATCAGGTTCAAAGGTAAGAGGTGCTTGCCTCACAGACACACAGCTCCAGGGCAGGACATGCCCATATGTTAGGACAGAAGAAGAATGCATGGAATAACAGAAGAGGTCAAATCTGGGTTCAAACCCTGGCTTCATGTGGACTGAGTTCCAGTCGTGCGCCAGGCACTAAACCAGGTGCGGGCATGGTGGGTCTAACCCTCAACTTTTCTGGTGCTCTGAGTGCTTGGTCTAGAATCTGCTTCTTAAGGTGTGTGATGTGACCTTGGGGTATTTGCAGAATGTCTCCCTATTAGTCTTCTATTGCTGCCTAAAAAATCACCACAACTCTAGGAGTTTATAGCAACATACTTGTATTATCTCCTAGTTTCTGTAGGTCAGGAATCTGGATGTGGCTTATACGGGTCCTTTGCACAGGATATAATCAAGGTATCAGCAGGTGGTCTTCCCTGCTGTCCTCAGAGCTCTCTTCCTTGCTCAGGTGCTCACAGGCTTCTCACAGCACGGCAGCCCATTTCTTCAAGGTCATACAACAATCTCTCTAGCTTCAAGGAAGGCCTGGACCCTCTTTTATAGATGACTGATTAGTCCAGGCCCACCCGGGATCATCTCCCACTTAACTCAGAATCAACTGCTCAGGGACCCGAACTACATCTGCAAAATCTCTTCACCTTTGTCATATTCTATTAATTGAAAGCAAGTCACAGGCTCTTCCCATGTTCTAGTAGAGGAGATTATACATGAGTGTGGAGAGCAGGGGGTGGGAATCATGGGGGGAGATTTGGGGGGAATCATTACTTAGAATTGTGCCTATTCCCTAAGTGTCAGTTCCATTACCTGCAAAACGGGAAAAACATCACTCACCCTGGAGTACTGTTGAGAGAATTAGATGCGCCTCCCCTTAGGGAGAAGAGCAAACGCTGACGCTGACTCTCCTGGGAGGGCGACGGAGACAGCTGAACGACCCACTCTGCTGCAGTGAACAAAGGTACGGCTCTAGAGTCAGACCACATGGAGGCCAGAAATCCTGGCCCTGCCACTAATCTATTACCTGTGAGTCCTTGGACCCGTCTTGCCATAACTTCATGTAACCACACCACTTTCCTTATATGTAGAGTGAGGATTAAAGCAGTTGCCAGCCCTTTGAGTTGGCATGAGAATTAAGTGGGGTCAGGTACATAAAGCACTTAGTTCAGTGCCTGGCTCACAGGACGGGCTCAAACAGCATCCACTCCTGAGCATAGCTGGACCATTTCAGCCTCAACAAGGGAAGGAAATCTCAAAAGAGTGAGGGGACAAGTACACATTTCACAAACTTTAAAGTTCACTCCACAGCAAAAAAAAAACTTGTTCTAAGATGTCCTTGAACTTGGACTCTGGAGTGTTTCCCAATGACATATGCTAATGTGAAAACCAGGTCATAAGGCCTGCATTGTAGATTTCTGTTGCATATCTTTGAAGGTCCTGGAACAAGTAAAGGAGACCTTTCTACCCTTTGGCTTCAGAAGGTGAGGATTTGACTTTGCAGTGCTGCAGATCAACACGGGGGCTGACCCAAGCTAGATTTCTCCAGGGGAGCTTGGAGGACATTTGGTTGTAAAGAAGCCAGGAGATATCTGTTACATAAAAACACAGATTATGTCTCTCTCTGGGGTTAGGCATCCTATTTGCTTTTATGAAGCTTTGCGGTTAAAGAAAAAAAAAAAAAAACTGCTAAATTTTAGTACCTAGATGGGGAGCAGGGAGCAAAACTTAAGGTAGTAAAATACCAACTACTAACCGCAGCTCTCTCTGATCTACATTACAGAGGATTTCTACTTCCTGTTATTTATTTTTCTAATCTGTGGATTTAATGTGCATCATTGTGCATGGAATCCAGAAACAAATAACCTGTGTGTGTGTGTGAAGCTGGAGGTCGCTGCAGCACCTCTGGACCTCTGAGAGTGCTGGCGGGAGCCCCAGAAAGCCTCCCGAGAAAGCCTAAGGGAGTGGTTCTCACGCTTCAGTTATACATGAGAACCAGAAAGAGCTTGTGAAAAGCCGATGCAGTTGCAGACTAAAATACTTCCAGGGATTCCAAGTTAGAGTCTGGCGGTCCCTGAGAATGTGCATTTTTACACGTGCCAACCCCAGGTGATTCTGCTACATTTTAAAAAACCTTGCTTGGGAGCCAGGCTCCTCCTGCAATGGAAGCGAGCTCTGAGGCTCGACCATCCAGTGTCATTTCACCATCAGGAAGCCCTGTCCACACCTGGCTCTGTAGGTCAGGGGTGCGGGATCTCTCAAGTGTGGTGGCTGGGAGGGAGTGCAGGAAAAGAGGAAGGAAAGCTTGGCACTTCTGTTTTTGAGACTGTCCATACATGAAAGAATATAAGAAATGCTAAATTTACAAAAATATACAGATCTATAGTTGCATGAGTGTTTCCAGTCCTATTCTATGACAATGGAAGTACATGCATTTGAAGATAAGGTGAAAATCTAAGTGCAGGGCTTCCCTGGTGGCACAGTGGTTGAGAATCTGCCTGCTAATGCAGGGGACATGGATGGGTTCGAGCCCTGGTCTGGGAAGATCCCACATGCCGCGGAGCAACTAGGCCCGTGAGCCACAACTACTGAGCCTGCGCGTCTGGAGCCTGTGCTCTGCAACAAGAGAGGCCGCGATAGTGAGAGGCCCGCGAACCGCGATGAAGAGTGGCCGCCGCTTGCCACAACTAGAGAAAGCCCTCGCACAGAAACGAAGACCCAACACAGTCAAAAATAAATAAATAAACAAATGTGGGGTTAAAAAAAAAAAAATCCAAGTGCAATATCTTTTGTGAAAGAGGCCTCCTGCATCTCTCCCCACTCCCTACCCCATAACAAGCTTTAGCCTAGGGTCCTCAAGGAAGCCTCCCAGTCAGCCCCCAACCTCCGCCCCACCCAGAGCAATCAGCACCGGAGCTTGGACTTGGCATGATGCTCCCGCCACCTAGCGGTCAGTCAAAGACATGCAGCTAATTTATCTCAACCTCCACTTGGCTCTGATTCATTGATGGAGAATCCCTTTGTCAGGCACCTATGGTGTTGTAGGACCTTGCTAGGCTCTGGAGGCAAGTAAGACTCTGTCTTGCAGAGCTGGAAGGAACCCTAGAAATCATTTCCTTCGGTCATTCCCAACGGTGAAACTGAAGCCCAGGAAGCAGGGGAGTATCTTACACAAGATCCCGTGTCAATTTCTCTTATAACTCATCTCAAACATTCTTTTCCTCTACACAATAGGGGGTGTAAATCAGAAATACCTGTGCAGCTTTTTCACAATACACCTGTCCAGGGAGGGGCCCCCTCCTGGAGTTTCATATTCAGAAAGCCTAGCATGGGCTCCCTCATGGTGAATATATTTTTTAAACTCCACAGATAATAATTTCTTATGTGTACACACACATACACACCAAGTTGAAAACAACATTTTTTTTAAGAAGATGTTTGGGGTAGGAGTTTATTAATTAATTTATTTATTTTTGTTGTGTTGTGTCTTTGTTTCTGTGCGAGGGCTTTCTCTAGTTGCGGCGAGCGGGGGCCACTCTTCATCGCGGTGCGCGGGCCTCTCACCATCGCGGCCTCTCTTGTCGCGGAGCACAGGCTCCAGACGCGCAGGCTCAGTAGTTGTGGCTCACGGGCCTAGTTGCTCCGCGGCATGCGGGATCCTCCCAGACCAGGGTTCGAACCCGTGTTCCCTGCATTAGCAGGCAGGCTCTCAACCACTGCGCCACCAGGGGAGCCCCGAAAACAACATTTTAAAATCACGAGGCTCTTACCCAGTTTTTTGTGTGATGAGGGTCATTATTTATGTGGCACTTTACAGTTTATAAACTCCCTTCAAATCAGTTATAGCCTTTGATCATCACACAACAAGGTGCAAGGATAATCTCCATCTTGCAGCTGAGGAAATTGGGCTCAACAGGTTAATTCTCCAGGGTCACATGACTCATCAGTGATAAGGCGGAGCCCCAAATCCAGGTTCTGACTGATTCCAAATCCCATAGTTTTATGCTATATTGGGCCGCCCCTGGACAGCTCGTTGGACACTAGGATGCATGAAGCCAAGACTGGAAGACTGGTCCTTGCCTAGGCCAGTTATTAACTAACATATTTAAATTTTTTATTTAGTCAATATTTTGGGAACTCACAAAGTGCAAAGCATAGGGAAGGAACAGTTCCAGAGATGAACAAGGCATGACCCCCGCCTTCAAGGTCCTTAGGGTCCCCTGGAACCACCATCATGTGTATCTGCGATTAGCCCCAGCCTTTCCCCCATAATACACAAACACCCACCCACAGTGATGTTCTGGCCAGCTAGCTTTCCAGAAGTTTTTTAAAGTTCTAATTTGTAGCTGCTGATTTCTGTAACTAATACCAACACGGTCAATTTCATGCTATCAAGAGTTTGATGGTAAGCTTGCAAAATTTCCAAATTTGAAAATGCACTCTGCGGTCCTGTTAGGAAGTGATTCCTGCATATATTAGGGCCATACATGTCATGCAATACCACCCAGCATCACAGTAGTATGGTATTACTTTCCAATTACTGCTATAAAAAATTACCACAAATTTAACATCTTAAAACAACACACATATATTATCGTATAGTTCTGGAGGTCAGAAAGTTCGAAAATGAGTCTTAGGGCCCCAAATCAAGGTGTCAGCAGGGCTGCGTGCCTTCCGGGGGCCGCCCGTATTCCTGAGCTCGTGCTCCCTCCCAGTGACGGCATCACTCAGGCTTCGGCTTCTGTCATCACATCGCCTTCCCCTCAACTCTGACCCTTCTGCCTCCCTCTTTATAAACACCCCAGTGATTATACTGGATTCACCCAGATAATCCAGGACACTCTCTCTGTCTCAGTGTCCTTAACATGACCACATCTGGAAAGTCTCTTCTGTCATGACACCTGACACATTCACAGTTTCCAGGGATTAGACCACGGGCGTCTCTGAGGGGCCATTATTCTATCTACCACAAACACTTTGATGAAAGAATGTACAGGATCCCAGAAGAAACAGCACTTATTTATTAGCATATTCTGCGCTTTAGGCACTGGAGAAGCAAAGGTGCTGTAAAAGGGCAGAGTCCCCGCTCTCCAGAGGCTTTTACTCCGGGAAGACCCAGGCAGACCACCAGATGGCACAGCAACACCCTATAGGGCTGTGTGGTCTTGGTGCTGGTCTCCGAGCACCACCAGCAGTATCTACCTAGGTCTACCACTATTCTCAGAAACACTTTCACACATGAACCACACAACAAGGCCAGTGGCGGACAGGTACTGTGTCCATTTCAAAGACGAGGAAGCTGGTATTCACAAAGGTGAAGTGCCTGCCTAAGGTCAGACAGTTTCTAAGCAGTGCGGCCAAGACAAGAGACAACCTCAAAAACTCACCCCAGGGTCTTACCCTTCTCCACGATGAGGGGCCCAGGGAAAGAGCCCGACAATAGGATCCTGGACTTCTACAACCTACATATACGTCCCATCTACAAAACGGAGATGTATCCGTCAGGACTCTTCCTGCTGCCAAAAACTCAAGCCAGCTTAAGAGAAAAACAGACAGACAAACTGGGGGACGAGGACCATCTCACTGACTTATAGAGCGTACAAACTCCCATTTTATGAGAAGGAAGCTCCAAGGAGGCAGGGACACTTTCTTCTCCTCGCTGCGCTTTGGCATCCCCCCGTGTGGTCACTGTGCCTAGCACACAAAGGGGGTACTTGCAGCGGACACACTCACTGGTAACCCCCAGTGGGTCCAACCCTTGTATAACCCCTTCCCCTTGAGTGGGACTTGTGTCCAACCAGGCGGATGGGGCAAATGTGATGACATCATTCCCTAGATTAGGTTAGCAAACTGCAGCAAGAGATTTCCCTTTGCTGCCTTAGCAGAAGTAGCTACCATGCCGAAAGAAGGCCTGTGAGTGGACCACATGGCTGGGAGCTGTGGGTGGCCTCTGGGAGCTGAGAGTGGCCTCTGGCTCATAGTCAGCACTAAAATGGGGCCGCGGTCCTATAGCTCTGAGGAAGTGAATTTTGCCAATAATCCGAATGAGCTTGGAAGATGATTCATCCCCCGTCAAGCCTCCAGATGAGCACACACAGCCCAGATGATACCTTGATTGCAGCCTTGTGAGACCCTGAGCAGAGGACTAGCCAAGACCAGGCTCCTGGCCCACAGAAACTGAGATAAACTTAGGTTGATAATAAACAAGCCTCCAAGTTTGTGGTCATTTGTTCCACAGCAGTAGGAAACTAAAACAGTATTCAATAAATACTTACTGAAAACTGGAGAGAAGAGAGAGAGAAGTAGAAAGGAAAGGAAATGAGAGAGAGAAACAGTAAGTAGGCAGGTCAGTCTGGAAGATATTTGACTTGAGCACAACTGAATCCAGGACCTCAAAAGATGTCAGTAAGACTTTTCACTCCCGTGTGTGTGTGTGTGTGTGTGTGTGTGTGTGTGTGTGTGTAGTGGCAGGGCAGGATGGGGTGGAGGAGGAAGAACGCCATGTGAATCTTTGTCTGCCACTGACTGTCTCTTTGGTAATCTCAGCAGGGGGAAATCAGCCTTGCCAAGAATTCTGGTGTTAAGCCCCAGAGAGAACTCTAGCTTGGCCGGGAGATAAGATTTTTCAGGTTGGTCATATCTGGTTAACTGATCCAATTCTGGAATACAGGAATGGGAGCTGTTCATCTCCACCCAAACCACAAAGAATTTGTTTCTTACAACAGAGGTTTTGTAACTAAGAGGATAAATGCATGCTGGGCAGGGAAACTATCTGTCTATGTCCATCACGGGGGATAATCAATTGTATCTCACAGGTAATTGTGAGCATTATTTGAGAACACATGTAATACTTCTCAAAACAGTGGGCATCAAGAAACATTAGAATTTAAGTTCTGCATGGGCAGAGGTTTTGTCTGTGTGGCGTACTGTGGTAGCCTTGCACCTAGAACACTTCCCAGCAGACAGCAGGACCCCAGCAATGCTCAACAAATGGACAAATCTGAAATAGGTATCCAGACAAGTGCCATATTCCAGTCAAAACTAATCAGTGGTCTCCCCCATTCTCTGTCCAGCAAACCAGGTGTGACATGTGTCAACTTCCCACCCCCTCTGTCTATTCTCCCTGACTTGACAAGCCTTGGGGGACGTGGCATTATTATTCTGGAGGAAACAGTAAGGAGCATGAATCCTAAGTTATGAAGATGAGCCTCAATTATATCACTAAACTCAGGTCCTGTTTCCAGGAGAGTCCAATTAATATTTAATCAAGCCCTGTCAGTGAAAGGAAAGGAGAAATCCAACTCCCCTGTCGTGGGACCTTCTCATCCATAGTGGAACGTTCCACTTGCTAAATATCCAACATCTTGCTTCTTTAAACACTCATGCCCAGCAAGTCAACTGAACATCCCTGGGACAGATTTACAAATAAAAGTCAGTGGAAAACTGAAAAATCTTACCTCTTAATGATTTCTACTGTTCAGAAATAGAAAGAAAAAAAAAAAAAAAAGAACAAGAGAGGCAGAGCTGGGGAAGAGAAAGAACTTCTTGGAGTCCTGTGTGCCAGACTCTGCATCCGTGGGCACGACCCATGAGACGTGTGGTCGTTAAGTAACACGCTACCCACGTTATATCGATCAGTGTTCCAAAGAGAAAGATCCCAACGTTGTACACCCAGAGAGTTTAAAAGAAGGCTCTGATACAGTCAGAGAAGTCCTTCCTGAAAAGATGGAGATCTGAGAGATAAATAGGATTTTGGCAGGTAGGATTCGTGGCAAACCCCATTGGTTGCCTATCCAAAAGCCATCGCCCCTGCCCTTTTCCTTGCTAACAGAACCCTTGTTTTGTCCAAGAATATTGCAGAGCGCCCTTCATGTCAGAGAAAGTAGGCTCGGCCCCTGTCTAGGGATGACCCTTGGTCCCGTCTCCTCTGGCCAATGAAACATTAACGGGAAATCTGCAAGGGGATGCCTAAGAGCAAGTTTCCTTCCCTGATAAAAGGGAGCATGTGAAGACCATCTTTCCATCCCACAAAGCCCCCCTCTTCGCCCCCCCCAACCGCCCCCACGGCTTTCAAAGTGATGCTGTAACTCACAGATATAGAGAACAAGCTAGTGTTTACCCAGGGTCAGTGGGGGGCTACTAGGGTCGGGGAGAGTGGAAGGTACAAACTCTTGGGTGTAAGATAGGCTCAAGGATATATTGTACAACACGGGGAACATAACCAATATTTTGTAATAACTGTAAATGAAAAATAACCTTTAAAATTGTATAAAAATATACAAAATATAAAAATAACAAAATGAGGGGCTTCCCTGGTGGCGCAGTGGTTGAGAATCCGCCTGCCGATGCAGGAGACACGGGTTCGAGCCCTGGTCCGGGAAGATCCCACGTGCCGCAGAGCAACTAAGCCCGTGAGCCATGGCCGCTGAGCCTGTGCGTCCGGAGCCTGTGCTCCGCAACGGGAGAGGCCACAACAGTGAGAGGCCCGCATACCGCAAAAAAAAAAAAAAAAAAAAATAACAAAATGAAAATAATTTTTTTTGCAAAGTGGTCTGTAAAGATGTGATGCTTGGAGCCACTATAGCCATCTTATACCTGAGGAGGAGACCCAGCGGGCCGCAAAGACACGGAACTGATACCCAAATGTTGAGCCCCTGAGCCCATGCTGGAACTGTCTCCCTCCAGATGTCTTTTTGCGAGAAAAACATACCCATTGGTTCAAGACACTGTTCCTTATAGCAGAAATATAACTGCAACTGTAATCAGCCTCTAACTGATTCAGATTTGTAGCAAGACTTGTCAGAATTTTTGAAAGATTTTTTTATATCTATTTATAGGTACAAACCACGCCAAAACTTACAGATCTTACATAATGACCATTTCATTTACTCACAGTTCTGTGGGTCCAATGCTGTGTAACAAAGTACCCCAACATTCAGAAGCTCAAAAAAAGAACACACGTTTAGTAACTCAGGTAGCTTCTGTGAGTTAGGAATTTGGAGGCAGTTCAGCTGGGTGGCTCTGGGGGGTTCTGGACCTCTTCACAGGGCTGGCTGAACAACTTCATGACATGACAGCTGGCTTCTCCCAGAGCAAGAAACCCAAGAGAGAGAAGGGGAAGATGGAACGTCTTTTACGACCAAATCTTGGAAGGCGCACATCACCATTTCCAGAACACCCTCCCGGTGACACAGGCCAGCCCTGCTCAGGGGTGGGAGGGGCTACACAAGAGTGTGAAGTGAGGACCAGTCACTGGGCGCCATCTCGAAGACGGGCCACCATCCTCCACCTTCTCAATCTGTTATCAGGCAGGGTCCGAGCAGAGACGCAAAGCCATTAATTAGGAGATACACATGTGTGCACACACACACATACTAAAGGATTTATTACCAGGATTCAACCTTATGCAATTGTGGAAACTGGTTACACAGTCTCTGTTAATAAGGCTGTCATCTTCATGTCTGAGGCTGGAGCTTGAGGTCCACAGGGCTGGCCATGCAGAAGGGAAGATGGAAGTAAAGTGGAAGAGAAGAAGGACCAGCTAGACGCCATGGGCGTGACCCGGAATCCCTATCAATCTCTCACTGCCTCCTACCTGGGTGATGTGGGTGTCTTGCAGGTAAAGCTGGTGCCCCGTCATATCCCAAAACATGCAGGAAAGGGAATTCTGGGAAACACAGCCGAGCCAGGCTGAGCTGACATCTTCCAAAGCCACTGCAGTTGTTAACCCTCTAAGGAATAGTGACGAGGACTGGGCACAAAGAAGCATTTGGGGTGCTGGGAATGTTCTGCTGGTTTTATCCAGGTACTAGTAGCACAGTCATATTTAATTTTTATGAAGAATCATAAAGCTGTATACTTATAATTTAGGCATGTTTCTGTAAGTATGTTACACTTCAATAAAATGTTTACATTTAAAATACTGACACATGTTTTATGCAGAAGACTTAGGAAACCAAAGAGGAAAAAAAAACAATCTCAGCACCCACAAGTAACCATTATTTTGACCTATCCCTAATCTATGCAGATATATACGTGCATCTCTCTACCTGCTACTACTCAGCCCATAAGTTCTGTTTCATAACTGCTTTTTCCCCTTCAAAAATATACTATGGGAATTTTCCATGTAGATCAGTATTCTTTTTTAAAAAAATTTATTTATTTTAGATTTGGCTGCATTCAGTCTTCATTGCTCCGTGCAGGCTTTTCTCTAGTTGTGGCGAGCGGGGGCTACTCTTCATTTCAGTGCACGGGCTTCTCATTGCGGTGGCTTCTCTTCTTGAGGAGCATAGGCTCTAGGCGCGCAGGCTTCAGTAGTTGTGGCTCGCAGGCTCAGTAGTTGTGGCTCATGGGCTGTAGAGCACAGGATCAGTAGTTGTGGCACGTGGGCTCAGTAGCTGTGGCTCGCGGGCTCTAGAGCGCAGGCTCAGTGGATGTGGTGCACGGGATTTGTTGCTCCACGGCACGTGGGATCTTCCAGAATCAGGGCTTGAACCCGTGTCCCCTGCTTTGGCAAGGTGGATTCTTAACCACTGCGCCACCAGGGAAGCCCAATCAATATTCTTTTACAGCACAATTTTAACGATGGCTAAGAAGTCCAATAGATTAATCCCCTTTGAGTAATCCTCTTTCAATTTCTGGTCATCAGAAAAAATTGTTTTGTTTACTCCTTCTAAACTACGGCGAATAGACCTAAGCCTTATTTCCAATAAGGGATACTCAAGGCAAGTACTGGGTTTTTCAACAACAATCCCAGCTATCTGGTATATATTTTGGAGGATGGCCTAGTCGCCTTGGGCAGAAATAAATTACAGAAGGAAGCAGGCATGGTGAATGTGGGTCTTTCAAAGACATCAGCCTGTCCCCTGGACTTGCTGTCTCCACGCCCAGGCGGCCAAGCTCTGGGAATATTTCCTGTTTGGTTTCCACCGGGAGGAACCCTTCAGCAAGAAACGGCATCCAATGCAAACCGCATGGCCCCTCTGCCCCTCAGGCGCAAGCAGAAGCTGAAAAAGGCTCCTGACACGAAAGCTAGACGCTCATAAAGCACTAACTCCTTCACTGTTTACCAGACATTCAAAATGGACATGAGAGTGCTTTCCTGAAAGGAAAGAAAAGCTGGTTCAGATTCTGAAGCCCTAAAGGCTGTGACTCTGAGAAAAGACTAGCAGCTTCTAGACGCCCACAGAAATCGTCATGACACCCGCCATCTTGCTCCCTAATCTGAACGACCTCTCCACGCCTCTGAGAAAAAATATAAAATTGAAATCTGCCTCTTACAGACTTCTTTTCCTAGTGGGAAAAAGGGCGCATCCCTGGAAAATAGAGTTAGGCAGGAGGATGGCATTTGGGGCATGGTTAGATGATATTATGGTCAGACAGCATGGAAATACCTGAATCCTGCCTTGGCCCACCCAGCCCTCCTCCCCCATGCCTGAGGGACAGTGGTGAATGGACACAAGAACCAACTCAGTGCAGAGCTTGTGTCTTTAATTCCACTACAGAGTACGCCACAGTGTACTGGGCTGGAACACAGAAACTTGCCCCCAATTTAGCAACGTCTGTATCTTCCTTTGCCTAGACTCGTATCTCAGCACTTTACCACCATGAGGAGGAACGCTCATGGGAAGAGGCAAAAAGAAAGAGCTAGCCGTTTCCATGTGGGACCCTTCCAAGAATCAGTGACCCTGACTGCTGACCCAGAAGGCCCAATCTGTATCCTAAAACTGACCCAATCTAATCACAGTTCCCTCCTCCTGGGAAGGAGACAAACTAAAACCTTCTCCTCTTTCCCTTGGGATATAATTAGCAATAGGTATCAAGAATATTAAAATATTCATTCCCTTTGGCCCAGTGATATTATCATTTATCATTGTTTAATATGGATTAAACATTGTTCTAAGTAAGTGCTTTAAAAGTATTAACGTATTTAAGCCAACATAATAACCTTGTATTTTAAGTACTACTATTTGTCCTGGGTTTTTTTTTTTTTTTTTTTTTTGGCCTCATGGCATATGTGATCTTAGTTCCCCAACCAGGGATCAAACCCATGCCCCCTGCACTGGAAGCACGGAGTCTTAACGACTGAGCCGCCAGGGAAGTCCCTGTCCCCTGTTTTAAAGATGGGGAAACCAAGGCACGGAAAGGCTCAGAAAACTGCCCATGACCTGAGAGCTGGTGGCAGAGCCTAGCTGCGATCCCACGCAATCAGGCTCCAGTCTGTGTTGTTAAGCATTAAACTCTGCTGCCTTTCAGTAAAACCACTTATAGAATTGTGTGTCCTAAGACAAAAATTGAGTATAGAAAAAAAAATTAACACACAAAGATGTTCATCTCATCGTTATTTACAATAAAGGAAAAATTGGAAATTAAAACAACTGAAGAAGATTTAGTTAAAGTAGGGTATATGAAATATTATGTATCCATTAAAACAACGTGTAATAACTTGGGTTGCTGGGTTACTGCAGACCCACCTGAGGCTTCTATCAATACAGGATACAGAGAGCAGGGTTTCTCTGAGCTGTCAGGCAGCCTCCTCCTGCCCCTAGAATAGTAGGGGAGAATCAGGAGACCAGGTTCTTGCAGAGGCTCTCAGACAACTCACTAAATGGACAACTAGCCTCTCTCTGACGGACAGGAGCTTCAGCCCAGGGCCGAAGCACTCAGCGTTACCATCTATTTAAGAAGAACTGTTGGCACTTGCTGTTGGGAAGGCACCGTCCTAAGCGTTCTGTGTGTAGTCGCTAATCTACTGCTACCCAAGAGGTAGACGCTGCCGTGACACCTTCTCGCGCAGCAAACACACACAATGAAAAGTCCAAGCCAGGATTCAAACCTAGCCTCTCTGGTTCCACAGGCTTCGGCCTTAACCAGCACCCCACACGGCCATTCCAGCAAAGAGCCTGCGGTGGGAGCCGCCTCCTGCCCACCAGCCTGTGGGCATGGATGTGTGTGGCCCTGCGGCCAGCACATTCCTGCACTGAGAGTGAGGCCCATGCAAGACCGTGGGGCTGGATCCCGGTGGCACAGGGGATGGGGGCGAAGCAGGGCCCGGGGTGGGAGGCTGCGGAGGGAGGGGCAGGTCCCCCACCCGCTTGCACACAAACACCTCCCACCCAACTGACCCAACGCACAGGCAGAGACCTAGGAGTAGAGGGTATATAGAAACTTTCTGAACCTTCGGTTCATTTTTCTGTGAACTTAAAACTATTCTTTAAAAAAAAAAGTCTATTAAAAAAATTAACTTCTTAATCTCATTTTACTGCAATCCACCTTCAATGTCTAATGCATTACAGAAATTGCTTCAAGTCATTTTCTAACTCCCAAGACAATTGTTTATTTTACTCTTTTTTTCCTATTTTACTTCTTTGACCAGTTCTCTCTCTCCTTCCTAAGAAACTTTGTCTTAGATTTTGTTAAATGTTTGTTGACTCGGTAAAGGGAAATGCAGGTTTTCTCTGGCCTTTGTGGCCACTGAAGCCCTTTCCTGTCTCTTCCCACCCCTTCAATATCCAGGACCCCATGGATTTGTCTCTGATTCTCCTCTTTTAACCATCAAAGTATCCTGGATTCACCCCCATCATCAGTTTCCCACTATTAGCCGTCATCGATTCTCTACTAACAGATAATTGATTCTCTCACGGAGCTCTCTTTTTCTCCCTCATTCAAGTACGCAGCCATTATTCTCAATCATCAACGAGGCAGACACAGCTGAGCGCGCCATGAAACCCTTCAGACCAGCTTGTCCAGAGCATCAGACTGGCTTCAAGCCCTCCATCCTCTCTGCGTGCTGCTTCTCTTCCTCTTTCTCATTACTAATCCGAAGCAAAAGAAGTATGAGTAACCCCTGTACATACAATTCATCCACCTATTTGGTTCCTTTTCCTACTCTTTCTGAGAAACAGATCTCATGGACACAGTTTCTTCAGTTTATCCATTTAGTGTTTCAGCCTCAGGAAGCACATGCTGGAAAGGTGACCAAAAGGCCATCTTTTTTATGTCATCTCAACCAAAAGGAATAGCTTGACTGTTTACTCCAGCCCACTCAGGGGGAACATAAGGTGACTGGAATTCTCTCACTAAATTTCCACCAGTAAGATGGTTATGAATTTAAAGTTGGAAAATTAGTTAATACCCAGAAAGGCGACCTTCTCAAAGGTTCACTCTGCAACCTACTGTCATCTTGCTTGGAGCACAAGCAGAGTCACAAGCCTCTGAATTACAAGGAAGAACAAAAACCTCACTGTTGTCACCCGAAGGTTGAACTCTATTTCTACCAAGTCCAACCTTGGGAGGCCCACAGGGAGGAATTGTGAAGCTTTTCCCACTATGGACTGACCTTGTTCTCAGTGGACGGGAGGTAAATACTGACTTATTTGTATTCTCCAACTATCTTGGCAGGAGGGCCAGGCACCACTCATGACAAATTTGAAACATCGGTACACCTAGGAAAAACAGACCAACAGAACGTTTGCCTTCCGTGAAAACTGCACTGTCTGATATAGCGAGTGCTTGGAGGGTGGGGCGGAGCGGGTAGTCGGATCAGGGCACGATGGGCGAAGTCATCAAGAGCTGGGACAATATTATAATGATGACGGTGAATAATTTATTCATAATGGCTCCACATATGAAAACTCTCTTCTGTATCAGCCACTGTACTGATCGCTTTTAGGGCATCTTTTTTTTTTTTTTTTTTTTTTTTGCGGCACGCGGGCCTCTCACGGCTGCGGCCTCTCCCGTTGCGGAGCACAGGCTCCGCGGCCATGGCTCACGGGCCCAGCCGCTCCGCGGCATGTGGGATCTTCCCGGACCGGGGCACGAACCCGCGCCCCCTGCATCGCAGGCGGACCCCCGACCACGGCGCGCCCAGGGAAGCCCCGGGGCATCTTTTTTATCCTCCCAATCACGCTGTCAGACAGTCATCATGGTCCCCAATTTACAGGAACATGAGGATCAGAGAGGTTAATGAGCTTGCCCAAATCACAGAGCTGGCAAATGAGCGAGCCCCGATCCACCCCCCAGGTCTGGATGACGTCATCTGTGCACTTTCCACGACCGCATGTTGCTGTGGGAAGCAAGGACACAGTGAGGTGTCTGATTGTTCGGGCCAAGGACGCAGTGGTCTCAGCCAATGTCTGAGAGGCCCCGCACGGACGCAGGGTGGGATGGAGCCCGAAGAACACCTGGTCCTGGAAGAGGGGAGGAGCTGGCTCCACATGAGATCACACACTAGACAGCGGCTCAGAGGAGGAACTCCCACTGGCCTGGGGCACAGCAGAGGGACTCAGGCACAGGCTGACGTAACCCACGTCAGGGGGACCCAAGGGACTTGCAGTGATGGTGGAGGAGCGTCAAATGGGCAACACGGACACAGCAACCTCAGGGGGGCCTTCATGAATTAAAATGGGGCTGGAGCCGTTCCTTACAGGTTTCCAAGAAAGAAAGCTGCTCACAATAGATTGGAGAAGACATGAAGAAGAAGGAGGAAAGAATGGCAGGACTTTCCAGCAGAACTAGCTGCCTTGCTGGGTAGTGAGTTCTCCGTCATGAGAAGGATTCAAAGTAGATTTGACAGGGAAACCACATCAGAGACTTAAGTATCAAGTTCAAATGGATGACTGCATGTCTCTCCTAAACTTGAGGTTCCACCGCCCCGACTTTACCAGAAATTTTCACACTGACCTCCCAGGGCTTCCACACAGAGCCCCAAACCCCTCTTCACTGCCAGGTGGACCTCATCCCTCAGCTGAGCCCTGAGTGGGAGACCCCAGTTTGATGGAAGCTTAGAAGCTGAGGATTCTAAGAAAACCCACTTCACTCTCTAAGGTTAGGTCTCATCTTCTACAAAACAGGGATAACAATGCGTTCCTTACTATCAACATATTTAGATAAAAAAATCTTAGCACAGTAGTTCAGATAAGATTAAATGAATCTAAATCAGTAATCTCTTTACTCTAAACCCTCTTGATTGGATCATTTCACGTAATACACATTTATAAGTGTCCACTCAACAGCAGCCATTTTTTAGGCACCAAAATTGTGCAATCCAACATGGCGGCCACTAGCCACAAGTGGCTATTGAACACTTCCTTCAGATAGCGCTGGTCTAGGAAATCAGAAGAGAACAGGACAAGAGCCATGTCCAAGATAATGAATGTGGGGCAGACAGATACAAAATAAGTATAAAGTGTGTAGAAGTTCTGTAATAGAAGTATATTCAGTGCAAGTACAAATGGGACCAAATCTGTGGGGTTGGGGTTACGGCAGGGATGACGCGTCATGCATCTATATCATTGTAGTGCGGGAGGCCCTTTGATTGATCACCTATTGGGACAAGATGTGGCTTGCATGTTTTATACACACGCTCTAGTTTTCTCAACCATTCCGCACGACAGATGAAGAAACCAAGGTTCAGAGAGCTGACTAAGTCTGGCCGTTCTCATATAACTCCTAAGTGACAGATCTGAAGTTTTTGTTTTGTTTTTGTTTTCTTTTCTGCTGGCAGCGCCATGTGGCTCATGGGATCAAACCTGCGTCCCCTGCATTGGAAGCGTGGACTCTTAACCACTGGATCCCCCAGGAAAGCCCCAGATCTGAAGTTTTAACCCCAAAACTATCGGCACCCTTACTCTTTACCTCTATTTAACACTGCCCCATCCTAGCAGTCTTTACGGTCTCAAAAGCTGTCCCCAGCCTTCTCTTCAAATTCATTGTCCACCAGTCACAGCTACAGGTAGGAGTCCTAAGTAGAAAGAAGGCAACTTGCACGTCTACCATCACCAATCTTCCCTCCAAACATTTCAACATTGCTCGTGCTATTTCCAAGTTCATTGCTATCACTTCCCCTGAATGCTTCCCCAGAACCTCTGAACACAGCCTTCAAATGTGTCCTGCCTTTAGTATTAACAGACAAACAGCCAGGAGACCAGATGAATGCGTCTGTTAGAATTTGACACTACGGGAAAACAGCCTGGAGCAACTTTAAAATAGCAACTGGTGGAATAAACACACCAATGACTCTGGGTGGCCAGGGGATGTGTTGTAAACAGCAATTTAATAAAGAAAGTAAAACCCTGGTGACTGCTTTAAAATCCTCACCAAACACTTTTGGATTAAAGGCAATATTTTTATAGCTCCTATTCCCTGGCTATAAATGTGGGCTTCTTAAATAGCCCTTTCAGAAGCCCAGGTCCAGCCCAGGGGACAAGCTGGTGACATCATGCAGCTCCACAAAAAAGGAATTGTTCCACCTCCAAGAAAACTGAGTGAGGCCTGCCTTCCCCAAGGACCAGGTGGGGGAAGGGCCATCTGTCCCCGTTATCTTTGATGTGTGTGTGGCTCATGATGCGTTTCTTTCAGATCGCTGCCATTTCTCTTCGGGCTTTTCCTGTTGAGGTTTTGGGGTTGGGGGTCCACCCAAAAGAGTTAGGCCATGTCTGACGTCAATCAGCATTTGGGACAGGGACAAAAATCCTCACCTTGAGAATATTCTCAGATTCAACTCTACCCCCTGACTCCCATCCCTCCTCTTCTTCTGGCCAATCATGCAGAGGTTGAGTTTCCAGTGTTTACCCCTGAAGGAGGATGACCTGGACTGGGAATCTCTCCAGGAGGAAAGGAAAGTTCCCATCCCTGTCTGGCCTCAGGGCCAAGCACCTACAACTTCCCCAGCTCTGAGAGGGATGCTTTCTTAGCATGACTCTAAGTGTTATTTGTCCAAATGAGCCTCGGGCTCTTTACTCTTCCATGAGTTGAGATGCTGTTTCCTGGGTCAAGTGCCTTGTTGCTAGAACCTCAAAGGGGAGGTGGGAAGGAAAGGAAGCAAAGCAAAACTTCCCTGCTCTGCATGAGTAAATATTTTATTGAGCAAATACTACGCGCCAAGTACTATACTACATGCAAAGTCGAGCTAATCTGACACAGTCCCTTCCCTCTGGGAGCTAACAGCCTAGCCGGAGAGACTGACATCCAGCAAGTAAATCAAATAAAAACATTTAAAAATAAGTAACAGGGCTTCCCTGGTGGCGCAGTGGTTGAGAGTCCGCCTGCCGATGCGGGGGACGCGGGTTCGTGCCCTGGTCCGGGGGGATCCCACGTGCCGCGGAGCGGCTGAGCCCGTGAGCCGTGGCCGCTGGGCCTGTGCGTCCGGAGCCTGTGCTCCGCAACGGGAGAGGCCACAACAGTGAGAGGCCCGCATACTGCAAAAAAAAAAAAAAAAAAAAAAGTAACAAATTGTGATAAGAGCTATAAAGGAAGCAGAGTACTTTGATGGAGAAAAGAGAGCAGGACCTTCCTAGATTATGCAGTTAGAGAAGATATGTCTGAGAAGGTGATCTTTGAATTCAGACCTGGAGGATAAGCCATACACTAAACGGCACTAATCTGGGCACACACCAAGTTTAAGAAGGGGTGGGGGCTTCCCTGGTGGCGCAGTGGTTGAGAGTCCGCCTGCCAATGCAGGGGACACGGGTTCGTGCCCCGGTCCGGGAGGATCCCACATGCCGCGGAGCCATGGCTGCTGAGCCTGTGCGTCCAGAGCCTGTGCTCCGCAACGGGAGAGGACACAACAGTGAGAGGCCCGCGTACCGCAAAAAAATAAAAAAGCATGTGGAAAAGCACAGTGGGGGTGGATGGAGAAATGTGAAGATGAATCAAACCTGATAAAACTTCACAACTGGAGAAAGTCACCAGGAAGAAGCAGGTAAGCTCTCACCAGGTAAGAGGGCCTTGGACATCATGGGAAGAAGTCTGGGCTGGGAGTTCCCTGGCGGTCCAGTGGTTAGGACTCAGTGCTTTCACTGCCGAGGGCCCAGGCTCGATCCCTGGTTGGGGAACTAAGATCCCACAAGCCGTGTGGCCCAGCCAAAAAAACAAAAACAAAAAAAGAAGAAGTCTAGGCTTCATTTTAAGTACAATGGAAAGATTTGGAGGGTTTTACATAGGACAGGGACAATCACATCAGTGACATGTGGATCCTTCCCATGAGTTGGGCGGAGCTCTTGGTGAGATGAGAGCTCTTGGTGATGCGACACGGGATGATGGCAGGAGAGAGGTCCAATGTATGTGGAGGTAGATCCACAGCAGCACTGGCTGCTGACAAGGTTGTGGAGAGGGGTGTTGAGGGCAAAGGCGGGTGCCAAAGGCTCCAAATGGCCCCCAGGTTTTAGAATTGGCCCGCTGAGTGGATGAGGGAACATGACGATCATGGGGAAAGCTCGGGACGAATGGGGCTTTTTAAAATTCACCGGGGAATTCCCTGGCGGTCCAGTGGGAAGACGACTCAGCGCTTTCACTGTGGTGGCCTGG
Organism: Kogia breviceps; assembly: GCF_026419965.1. NCBI lineage: Eukaryota > Metazoa > Chordata > Mammalia > Artiodactyla > Physeteridae > Kogia > Kogia breviceps. The sequence goes on from NC_081327.1 coordinate 48,764,034, forward strand.
GTTCAATCCCTGGTAGGGGAACTAAGATCCCGTAAGCCGCGCCGCGCGGCCAAAAAAAAAAAAAAAAAAGAAAATTCATGGGACATTAACAGGGGAAGAATCCAGAAGTGAATTTAAAGCATCACGAGTTTGAGATGTCTTCTGAAATACAACTGGAAGCATCACGTGGGCAACTGGAGCTGTGAGTCTGAAGGAGGAGATCCAAGTCAAGAGGTAAGTGTGGGAGAGTCCCAGACAGAGAATTTGAAGCCTTGAGACGGAATAAGGCCCACCTAAGGAGAGCGTGCAGAAGATTAGAGCATCCGGGAGGGAGTCCTAAGGAGGACCAGGCAAGAGCAGTGAGAACGAGGTGAATACTCCATTATTTAATTAAGACAAAAAATGTGGGCTTTAGTGAAATTGTCCTATATGCTACTGAAATGGTGGATACATGACATTAATCTATTTGCCCAAATCCACAGAGCTATCCACCACAAAAAGTGAACGCTAATATAAGCTATAGACTTCAGTTAATAATAACATATCAATATTCATTCATCAATTATAACAAATATACCACACACATGCAAGACGGTAACAATAAGAGAAACTGGGGGTCAGGGAGTGAAGAGGAGGTTTATGGGAGCTCTCAGTACTCTCGGCTCAGTTTTTCTACAAATCTAAAACTGCTCTAGATACAAATGAACTTATTTACAAAACAGAAATAGACTCACAAACATAGAAAACAAACCTACGGTTACCAAAGGGGAAAGGGGGGACGGGGGCGATAAATTAGAAGTTTGGGGTTAACATACACACACTACTATTTATAAAATAGGTAAACAACAAGAACCTACTGTAGAGCACAGGGAACTATACACAATACTTGTAATAACCTACAATGGAAAAGAATCTGAAGAAATATATATATGTATAACTGAACCACTTTGCTGTACACTTGAAACTAACACAGCATTGTAAATTAATTATACTTCAATTAAAAGAAGAGGTTGCTGATAAAATATAAACCTGGATTTATTTATGGAAAAAAAACTGTTCTAAAAAATAGTGTATTAATTTAGAAAGAAGAAAGCATGGGCTTTCAGATCTGGCAAACAGAAAACAATCAAAAAAAGTGTCAGAGGCTTTCCTGGAAAGAAAAAAGAGCTTAAAACAGTATAGATTTATTTTGAAGAAAAAAGACCATGTTCTTATAAGCCTAGTTTGAACATAGCACAGATCAAAGATCTAAGAGGAATCATGAGCTTTCCACCACTGTTCTATAACTTGAAATCTCAGAGTAAAGGATCTGAGAAGCTGGCAGAAAGCTTTTTGGATCAATCACAAGATAACTGTAAGACATTGATCCTTTTCCCTTTTCAAATCAAAGCACGTTTCCCAGATCAAAAGAGTCAATCAGAACTAGATTTTAAATTCTACTCCCACCCTTGGTACCTGAGTGACACTAAACAAATCCACTTAATTTTTCTGAGGCTCAGTTTCAATCATCTATAAAATGGAGAGAATGCAAAAAAGAGTAGGTGTATGTATAACTGATTCACTTTGCTGTACAGGAGAAACTAACACAGCATTGTAAATCAACTATACTCCAATAAAATTTTTTTTTAAAAAATAGAGAGGGGCTTTCCTGGTGGCGCAGTGGTTGAGAGTCCGCCTGCCAATGCAGGGGACGCGGGTTCATGCTCCGGTCCGGGAGGATCCCACATGCCGCGGAGCGGCTGGGCCCGTGAGCCATGGCCGCTGAGCCTGCGCGTCCGGAGCCTGTGCTCCGCAACAGGAGAGGCCACAACAGTGAGAGGCCCGCCTAGCACACACAAAAAATTAAAAATTAAAAAAATAAAAATAAAAAATAGAATGCGTATCCCGTAGGCTTGCTGTAAAGACCCAGAAATATCTGCCATTACTGTACTATTATAATTTATGGTAAGGATATTCAGATATTATTACTATCATCACTATTATTATTAACCACTGGACATTGTGCTAAGGGCTTATAGGCACTGTCTCGTTTAATCTTTCCAAGAGCCCTGTAAAGTTAGTATCCCTACTCCCATTATTAAGATGAGAAAGGATTCAGAGAGGTTCAGTGAGTTGCCCAAGATCCCACAGCTGCTAAACAGATGAAAGAAGGATGTGAACCTAGCTCAGCTTGTTTCCACAACGCTCTCAAATGCCTACACGTAGACTGCCCACATCGGTCCAAGGAGTTTACATTACAAGTAAAATCTTTATTTTTTATTTCACACTTAACATCTCTACATTATGGTAGACTTTCCTACGTCAGTGGTCTTCCTTTGATGTCAGTGCATAGGTAGTCTACAAAGTGGCTTTAGCAGGAAGGAAATGAAGATGGATTAGACTCATTTTCCTCACTAAGGTTCAGAAGAAATCAATCACCCCTTGATTCTTCGTGTCTTGTCTCAAAAAAAAAGATAAAATGGATTTGGTCCTTCAGACCTTCCCAAATCTGCAAACCCTGGCCCCCATCTGCACCTGGTCACCCAACAGAGATATGAACGGAGTCAGTTAGGGCGGAGGCCTTTCCCAGGGTCTAACTCACTCCATCTTGGTTGCACCCACGGAAGTCCCTTGCTTATGTCACAAAAAGCCTGCCTGGTTCCCAGTACTTTTCCTTAAAGCCCATTGTTCAGGTAAGAATAATTATACCAAGTCTTTCATTATATTTCTGTACTTCCTTTGAAAGTGTTTTTTAGGTGTTTGGAATAATTTCAAAGAAAAAAGTGTTGGTTGGTGGACATATGCAAGATAACAATAGTTTATATTTTACATTAATTCTTATGGAAAAAATTCACCGTCTTTCTTTTCTTTTCTTTCTAAGATGTGCTTTCCCAAGAATCTAGCTCTTGGTGAATCTACAAAATCCTAATAGAAGGCCTTATACTTGGGCTTCCCTGGTGGCGCAGTGGTTGAGAGTCCGCCTGCCAATGCAGGAGACACGGGTTCGTGCCCCGGTCCGGGAGGATCCCACGTGCCGCGGAGCGGCTGGGCCCGTGAGCCATGGCCTCTGAGCCTGCGCGTCCGGAGCCTGTGCTCCGCCACGGACGGGAGAGGCCACAACAGTGAGAGGCCTGCGTACCGCAAAAAAAAAAAAAAAAAAAAAAAAGAAGGCCTTATACTTGATCATGGACTATCCCCTTCGACCACCTTCATTACTCCCTGCGAGCAAACCCTTCCCAAGTTCCACATCAGCTGTGCAGTCACGTGAGTGTGAACAGGCACAGGTGGTGCTCTGGCATCACACACACACGCACGCACGCACACACACAATAACTTTCCTAGATTTGTGTGTGTGTCATTGAGTACATTTCCCAGAACATTAAGTGAACTTCAGACCTCCAAGCCGAAGACTTAAATATTGGGGTCTTCACAGAGAGACCCTGTGCTTCCCGGACTTTAAATTTTTAAAAAAGAAAGAAAGATAAGAAAGAAAGACAAAAACGAAACCCTTAGTCCCTTAATGAACTCTGATATGCTCTGAAAAGGCAAGTCAAGTAGGAAAAATTTTCCTAGCAGGAAAAATTTGTTTAAAGCCTAAACAAGACATGAGAACAGGGGCCACCTTATGCTGCAGCCAGCAGCAGAGGCTTCAAACATTCCGTCAGCAGGACTCCAGCCAGCCTGCACAGTGCGCGTTTATAAAGGTGGCCCCAGGCATTTCAGGGCAAGATGTGGCTGTGAAGTCTGCCTTGGCCCTTCGGACTCCAGAGGAGCTGGCACAGTGGCTGTCAGACTCGCCCGAGCGCCATGGCAAAGAATGGACTTGTACTTTACATCCTGGTTATCGCCTTACTCCTGGACCAGACCACCAGCCACACGTCCACGTTTAAAGGCAGGAAGCACAGCAAACGCCGAGTGAAAGGTAACGGGGTTTCTCCGTCGAGCAAAGCTCTAGGCTTGCTCAGGGTGGGGAGGAGCTGGACAATGTTCATTTCCAAACTCTTCAAGGAGACCAGCTCTGGTGATGGTACCGAGGCTTCAAGTGGATATGGCATTTTCAGGGGACTGAGTGACCTCTTAATTTTCTGGGACAGTTTGATATTTAAAGGAATCAAATGGTAGGCTGTATTGTATTTGTCAGGTGAGCTTAGGCATGAGAATGTTCTTTGGAGGCTGATAACCTGGGTACCATATCAGGTATTTGGAAATGAGGGATCAAGTAGAAGAGACTGATTAACAGGTTATACCATTTCACCCGTAGATATTGTATGATGTTCACATATATCTGTAAGATAACTATAATCTTATTAAATGTGCAGTAGAGGATAAAGCTATTGGTAATGTGACTTCTGTTTCATCATTAGTTATCATGTAGGTATATTTTCATATCCCTGGCAATATAAGGACAGTCTATAGTATAATATATATTTAAGATTTTAATGTCATAGAGAAGTTGAAACTCTTTCACTTAAAAGTTTCCACAAAGTCATATAGCATTTGAAGACATTTTAATGCAAAACAATCTCCAAGCAAACCCAAATTTGGGGTGGCTTGAATTGGGTTAAGAGATTAAAAAAAAAAAATCCTGCAAGGAACAATGATGATGGCAATGTATTTGCAATATGCTAAAACCAAATCAAAAGGAAAAGCATCAAGAAAAGTGTGGGGTGATGTTTTATCTCATCGTGAGTCATTTTCATATCAGGATATTTCAAGGTAAATATTAGGACACTATTTCCTTATCAATTTCACTTCATTAGTAACAAAACACACCAAAAATACAAACAACATTAAAGTATTGATTTAACACAACACGAATGGCTGGTGGGTAAAAGGGAGCTTATCTTGTGCCGTGTTTTTAAGATTACACGGTGCCCTTTTCCAGGAATATTTATTTATACACTTTAGGTCTGATGCAAAGTTTCTTAAGTGGAATCTTTTTTCCTTATAAAATATTACGCTTCTCTGTTACTCCTTTTAATGATAGATTAAAATATTTCTCATGAGTGACGAAGACAGGAAAAGGAGGGGGAGAAGATGTGGCATGCTTTTGTTGCCAGCACTTCTTTATCCTAAAGGACTAGCAAAGTGGTGACTGCCCAGTAAGGATGCAGGGAGGTGTTTGACTATGAGACTGTGTGGGGGGGTGCTGTGTGGGTGTTTCTCAGTTGTAGTTCAGGTTATTAAGCCCTACCCTCCAAGACACACACTCAAGCACACACACATGCTTTTGCTTGTTTTTTAACAGACGGGGTCCACATTTAAAATATCATCCTCCCAAAGCGGTTTTGCTCATTTTTGCCATGAGATCCGAGAAAGTAGATTCTACAGTAAATGAAACCATTAGCCTAAACTTGCTAAACATTTCTTTCCCCCATACATTTTAAAAACATTTTAAGCACCTGGAAAGAATACCAAAGTTTATGAAATCAAAAGCGAAAGCCATTTTTTCTCTCTCGATCCTTTCCACAGAATTACCCCCTATTAACTGTTAGGAGATAGTATCCCCAGAGTTTTCTTTAACGTCTGATTAAAAACGGATACTTTGAACAAAATAAGAGTTGGCTATCCAAAGTACTTGGCAGACAAATTAATTGACTTTATTAAATCTTGGATAACCTTAAATATAAGGTGTACCTCAGCCCTTTTAACAGCTGCATAATATTCCCTTATGGATGGGTCATGACTCATTTAATCTGTTCTCTCTTGGTGAACTTTTGTGTCCATCAAATCCATCCCTTTATGATCCAATGCCTCAGTGAACTGCTTTGTACACAGATATTGATCCCCATGCTAGAATACTGTGGTGATACACTTCTAGAAGTAAAACGGTAGGTTAATGACACCGTCTCTCAAAATGGTAGCATGAACCCACGCTCTCATCTTCAGCGTATGAGAGCACCCATTCACACCTTGACAACCTGACACCCTATCATCAGGCTAAGCTGTGCCGGCCTAACAAAACCCCCAAACCTTCTTTTAATTTGCATCTCTTTGATGGTTAACAAAGTTGAGGTATTTTTCATTCGTTTACTGGTCATTTATTCCAGGAATTATTTGTGCATTCCTACACTGTACCTACTTTTGGAGAACAACAATAATGAAATGAAAGGGAGCCTTTTTAAAAAACTCGAAATGGCAGTTGAGTGATTTAACTCCACAACCAAGCTTTCCCTGCTACTTTACTTCATAGGTCTCAACAAATTAGGCGGAGCAGTGCAAATTATGTTGTAGTCATGAATCAAAAATAAGTTTTTTGATTGTGAAACAGCTGTTCCCTGTATTCACTGTCGACAGAACACATCCACATTTCTCACAAAGGACAGAAGCAGAAGCCAAGCCACCTGGAAAATGACTTCCATAGTGATCTCCCAAGAGCCTAATATTAATTCATGTGTCTTCATGTTAATTGCAATGTTTACAGCTTCCCTACGGAGGCCCTTTGTTTACATAGCATGGAGCAGGAAGCCAAAAGGGACTGGGGGTGACACTTGTATGGTTTACAACTTGTAACTTGGGGGAAAACTTCAGCAGTCTTTGCAAGTCTGGCCTCCGAAAGGCGACGGCTTTGCATCCAGAAGGCACCCTTATATTTATTCTGGATTCTATGGTCCCGTTGAGGAAACCCTTGAGTTAATGTCCTTCTCAGCTGATCTACTGGACGCTTTGAGAATTGATGTCCATCCCTGGATACCCCAGAAGGCATTTCCAAACCCAAAGGTGGAAACACCTGGCTTGCAAGGCATAAGTTTAAGGGGACAATGAGGGACTTCCCTGGCGGTCCAGTGGTTAAGACTCCCCACTTCCACTGCAGGGGGCACGGGTTCGATCCCTGGTCAGGGAACTAAGATCCTGCTTGCGGTGCAGTGTGGCCAAAAAAAGAAAAGGGGTGGGAGGGTAAAGTGAATCAGCATACTTGGATTTGGTACTGTCCTGAAAACACCAGGATAGAACACAGATTCCCTATGTGGTGGCTGCACAAAAAGGCAGCTAGGAACGGCCATATCAAGCTTTAAGCATCTTAGCTATTCGAGGCCACGTACTAGGGACCAACCAGGTAAAGGTGATCACTGTGCAGAAGCAGACGGGAGGGGTGGGAAGAGAACAGACTTGAAGTCAGCAAGATTCAAATCCCAACTCTGCACCTTACTAGCTGGGTGACCTTTGGCAGGTTAATTCAGATTTCTGTGCCTCTCCTTCTCCTTTTGTGAAATGATAGCGTCCATCTCATAGTAATACTGAAAGAATTAAGCTCCCGGTGCACAGTATATGGTGGCTTTTAAGATTTATTAAGATTTATTATAATTCCTGCCTTTGAAGAGCTCACAAGCTGTCGATTTCTAAGACAGTCCCCATCAGGTCTGGATTTTTTATTTAGTTTGGGTTGCTCATTTTCTACTACTTACTTATACCCAAGGTTGGTGAAGGACAGCCACGGAGATTAACCTCAGAGGCCAGGGACATTCAAGACGAAGTAAATTGCTCATCCCTAATACAGAAGCACTTTTAGAGGGCTTTTTAATCACTGCCTTTCTCTGTTTCTCCATGAAAGTCACTGAACCCTGCTAGGAGCCACTATACCTGGAACATCAGTTGAGTAGGGGCGTCGGGGACAGGAGACGTGGGGACCCAATTGGGTCCGAGTGTGAGCTCTACCACTTACCTGCCAATTTAGCTCACTGAGTTCATTCTCACTCTGCAATGGGAATCTCATTTTCCTCCATTCATAAATATTTTTGAAGAGTAAATGAAACTAACACAAAAGTACCTTGTATGCCATAAAGTGTCTGTTCACTCAGCAAACATTATGAGACTGATTATGTGCCAAGCATCATGTTAAACATCGGCAACACCATGGTCAACCAGAGAGATGGACTGAAGTAAGTAAAGGAAGATGATTATAGATGGGAGAACGTGTGCGGCAGAAAAATAAAGGTTCAAGGAAAGAGATCAGCCAGAGGGATGCTAATGTAGCGAGGATGATCAGAAAGTCTTCTCAGGAGAGGAAGAGGCAGGACAGGAATAAAGACGCAGATGTAGAGAATGGACTTGAGGACACGGGGGGGGGAAGGGTAAGCTGTGAGAAAGTGAGAGAGCGGCATGGACTTACATACACTACCAAACGTAAAATAGAGAGCTAGTGGGAAGCAGCCGCATAGCACAGGGAGATCAGCTCGGTGCTTTGTGACCACCTAGCTGGGGGTGGGGATCGGGAGGGTGGGAGGGAGGGAGACGCAGGAGGGAGGAGATATAGGGATGTACGTATATGTATAGCTGATTCACTATGTTATAAAGCAGAAACTAACACAACAATGTAAAGCAATTATACTCCAAGAAAGATGTTTAAAAAAATAAAAAAGAAGAGAAGAACTTTAAGCTTGATAAGGAGATGGACAAGAGCTGGGCAAGAGTGTTCCAGGCAGAAGGAACATAAAAGAAGCATCCTGAGATGAGACAGCTTGCTCTAGGATGCATCCGAAATCAACAAGTCTGAAGTCCGGTGATGGAGGGCGAGTCCCACAGGGTGGGGCTGGAGAGACAGACCAGAGCCCCATCCCCCAGAAGGACCTTCTAATATTATTACTCCCACCAAGCCCTTATACCTCTTCCTGGCTAACTTATTTTCATGCATTATTTTCCATGTACGCTGGGCTCAGTTTCATCAAAATCACCCTCGCCTTAGATTCTAGATTCCAAAGCTTTATTTTATTTTGTTTTATTTGTATCTTATTTTAATCATATGCTTTTCATTCCTCCTATCCCGCCCTACCCTAAACTATCCTCAGAAAAGGATGGAGACCTGAAGACCCAAGTGGAAAAGCTCTGGAGAGAAGTCAATGCCCTGAAGGAAATGCAAGCCCTGCAGACAGGTGAGATCCCATCTCATCTCAAACGAGATAGGAAAAGAAATTGTGATTTGTCAGCAATTCAAACCATATAGAGAGTACATGTTGAGTTGTAAGAGACATTTTTTTAAAAGAGACATTGACAAGCCAGAGACGTGTCCAGGAGAAGGGATCTAAAAGCTGGGGAGATGATCGTTTGAGGAAATCAGCTTGATTTTCCACTCCCTCCTGTAAATGGGTGGTATAGAAATAAAACCAGGCATTTCAATAATACATTTTAAAAGTCCGTCCATAATTCTTCTTTAATGGGCAATGAAAGAAAACTGAAGAAGTATTAACTAGCTAAAATAATCAGTATTATTTAGATGTTTACTAAGTGCCCATTGGGAGATCGCCGAGGTTGAACTAAACACAGGATCAGAGGACGCACTCCCGACAAGTAGGGAAACACGTGTGGAGAAGACCAGTGGTTAGAGCCACAGCTTGCCAGCAGAGGGCAGCATCCAGTGTTCCTTTTTCACGGAGTAGCGCTCCTGGCAGCCTATGCAGCTGTACCCACTGCTGTCCAGGAGCTACTCTGCTGGCTCCTGGAAATGAGAGCCACACTAGGTAAGTTCAGGAACATCCCTGGCTTGTAAGGTTCACACCCTCAGGAATAAATACTCTCATAGCAACTCCAAAAGCAGAGCTTTGAGGGTCTCACAAGAGAACTGCCCAATTATAAGACTTACTACCTTCAAGGAAGACTGAAGTTACAGCTTTTCCATCAAGTATTTATAACTCCCAGGCCAGTTGTATGTTACTGATCCTGAGTCATCTTTACCATAAGCAACTTTGCCTAGTAACACTGGTGACAGGGCCCTTTATCAAGTTCCCAGGGAAACAGAGTTAGAAAGTTAAAGGATGGCCAAATGCGTTTGCAGAAGGGGAGAGTTTTGTTAACCCTCTAACCACAGTTGGGGACTATAATAATACTTTATAAACATTAACACATTAATCCTCCAACAATTTATGAGATAGATGGTGCTATGATTATTCTCATTTTACAGATGAGGAAACTGAGGCACAGAGAAATTAAATAATTTTTCCAAAGCTTACACAGCTAGTAAATGTCAGAACTGACACCTAAGTGCAGGCACTACAGCCCTGGAGCCTGACTCTCCAACGTTATGCCTTGAAACTATCTTTCTGTTTGTTTTATCCTGGGTAAGATCAACAATATTACCAGGGCTCAGTTATCTGCATAAGAAAAGCCCTATCTCTCCACATGCAAACCCAGACTTTTGTTTTTGTTTGTTTTTTAATAATTGTGGCACACCAACCAGTTCCAAAAGTCCCAAGGGAATTCAGCACATAATGGAGCTACACAAACTAGCGAACATGTGTATATCCAAGCAGCAGGAGGCTAGAGGCCAGGGTTTAAGGGTGAGGCAGACCTGGGTTTCCGCAGTTGTGATCTTATGTGACAGGTAAGTCGCCTTTTCATAGGCTAAGTTGTTAATAAGTAACAACTTCTTTAAGCTTCACTATCCTGATATGTAAAGATGGGCATAATAAAATCTCACTTCATGGGATGGTTGTGATTATGACATGAGTTCATTTATGTGAAGTACTTGGCACAGTGTCTGACTCATACGAAGTCTTCAGTACATGCTAACTGTCCATTGTCACTGCACATCATTCATTCCACAACTATTTATTGCTATTGGCCAGATCCAGTCCTGGATTACTATACTACAAAAGCATCTTACTATGTCAAATTTCACATCTTTACAGTGTGTCTCCGAGGCACAAAATTTCACAAGAAGTGCTACCTTGCTTTGGAAGGCTTGAAGCACTTCCACGAAGCCAACGAAGACTGCATTTCCAAGGGAGGGACGCTGGTTGTCCCCAGAAGCTCCGATGAAATCAATGCCGTCCGAGACTATGGTAAAAGGAGCCTGCCGGGGGTCAATGACTTTTGGCTGGGCATCAACGACATGGTCACAGAAGGCAAGTTTGTCGATATCAATGGAGCCGCCATCTCCTTCCTCAACTGGGACCACGCACAGCCTAATGGTGGCAAGCGGGAAAACTGTGTCCTCTTCTCTCAGTCAGCTCAGGGCAAATGGAGTGACGAGGTCTGTCGTAGCAGCAAGAGGTACATATGTGAGTTCACCATCCCCTAATAGACCCTTCTTGAATGTGTCTTCCAAGTAAGATCGGTCATGACTTATAGGCTGATGGATCCCAAGAGTAAGTCAAACTTGTCCTCCCTCATGGGACGCTGTGTCCACGTGACTACGAGAGTCAGGCAATTTTGCTACCACATGGTATTGTGATTTTGCCCTCCCTGGGGCATGGGGGAGCAGAAAATAATGATCTAGCCATGTACACACGGTTACACTGGCTTCTGCAAAACGGGCTGTCAGACCTTTCTCACTCCTGGTCCCTCTTACTTATATAGACCAGGTTAGTGTTAAAAATACGATAGCCAGAAAAGCCAGCTTAGAGAACCTGGAAGATTTTCTCTTAAAAGTTTAGTATATATTTGATTGGTGAAGTGCTACATAATCCAAAAACTTTTCAGTCTGCTGTCCAATCTACTCCCTCTAATGATAGTATCTTATTAGTCCTTCACCCTTTCTTTGAGTTGCAGCGTCCCCTGGTGGGACCAGTGTCTTCTCTGTCACATCAAAACATGAACGTCTCAGAGAGGTTCTGATTTAATTCCGTTTTCTCCAAACCCATCCTACTCCCCCCAGCCCTCCAGCCACATACACATCTTTTTTTTTTTCTTTTGGAAGTTCCAAGTAAAGATCTGGAAGGAAATATTAAGGCAGTATCGGTAACCGTAAGACAGAGCAGAGTAGCAGATTGTAGAGAAAAAGACAGTTTTAAAAAGTCTACTTTTTCCCTGCATTAACATCTTTAACCTGCCTTTATAAAATCAAGGGTGGATATTACATGTTAGTTTCCTTTTTTTTAACATATTTTACATACTTATATATATTTAACAATCACATATTTAAGTCTATTAGAGCAATCTATATTTGGAGGTTGAAAGCTGGATTTAAATAATATTATTTTGGAGTCACATGTCTATGTTATTTTTTATTATTCTGCTATTCCCACTAAATTGTTTCATTAGGTTGTGTAAAGTAATGTCATTGCTTAATATGAAATTACGAAGTTAAGACTTGGGGGAAATGGGCTTCTTAGAAGCAAACAATTCTAAGTATATTCTGTTTTTCAAATAAATGTCTTTCTTTTTTTCCTTTAAATGCTGATTGTGTTTTGGGAACAAAATCCTTCTCTACAAACTTTAATTATGTATGCTTGGAATTAAGTTTTAGTTCTTTACATTGCACAATAATAAAGCCTGAATTCTGATCAATGTGGATGTATGTGGGTATTGATTACAGTTATTTAAACTATGTTGGTTTATATCAGACTTGGTAAAATTCAGGGGGAAATACGCTGGATTTAATCAAACCGGTGATTTAGATGTACTACAAAGACAGTTCTACTTGACAATAAAGAAGTAAAGTCCATGAAATTCCCTGGTGGTCCAGTGGTTAGGACTCAGTGCTTTCACTGCCAGGGCCTGGGTTCCATCCCTGGTCAGGGAACTAAGATCCCACAAGCAGCACAGCGCGGCCAAAAAAAACAAAGTCCCCGGGGAGGAGGAGACTTTAAAAAAAAAATTTGTATCTGCAATTGTTTTTGGCTGACGCTGGCCAACTTCCCACGCCAACACAACCACAGTCCCCTTACAGACAATGACAGTAGTGAGATTCATAGAGAGCATGAGAAGCATATTCCAGACACTGGGCTCAAGTTTACATAATTCTCATTTATCTTTGGAACAATCTAGGGATTTAGGCTCTAGAATTATTTCATTTCACAGAAGAATAAATTGAAGAAAAGAGGTGTGGTAATTTGCCCCAAATCACCCCCACGATTAGTGAAGTTGTGACCAGAAGCCGACAAGTTGACTCAGATTCTACATCCTTAGCAACTCAGAAGGAGCTGTGACAAGGTCAGGCCTGTTCAAACAGGCAATGGAAGTGGACTCTAATCCATCTCCCTGTTCCCTCATGTGGGGTAACAGTTTGGGCCAACACCTGGCCTTGATGAGGCATTCAGCCTGAATCTGCTTCGAAAGGGTTAAATAAAGACAACTCCGGTTCACACAAGTCAGTGACAGAGTTTGGGTACCTAGGAGATGGTGATAGATAAGGTCATCTTCCCCCAAATGCCCCAACCGGAAAGCTCAAGAAAAGCTTAATTCAAAGGAACAGAGAAAGGTTAGTTAGTGAGGGCAAACGCAGATGAATTACCAAGACAAGGGGCAGACGGATGGGAGACAGAGCAAGACAGGAAGGAGTAGATTAAGGATTATCTGTTTTGCCCAGGGTCAGACTCATGACCTTGACTTTACTACTTAGCCAACATATCAACCAGAAGCCACATCCACTCCTTGGAAGCTGCCTGGACTATAGCATACAGAATTCTGAAACTTGGTAGAAAGAGTGCCATGAGCAATTAGTAACGTCTCATAAGTTCATGGTAGGAGGACACCAACATTTATACTACATAATTCTCATCCCTAGTATAAACCCCTGGCTTCCGGCAGTTATATTTAAAGTAGTCAAGTCCCTACAAGATTTACCAGAAAGCTGATTCTAATCTCTAAAGAAGTGTTTCTCAAGCATTCTTGTGCTTAAAAATCGCACGGGAACCTTATCAACTTGCAGACCCCATAGACCCGGACTGAGTTCCCAGATTCTTCATTTCCTTTTTTTCGTTTGTCTTAATGTGTATTATTTATTTATTTATGACTGCGCTGGGACTTCATTGCTGTGTGCGGGCTTTCTCTAGTTGTGGCGAGCAGGGGCTACTCTTTGTTGCGATGTGCGGGCTTCAGCAGATGTGGCTCTCCACCAGGGAAGCCTCCCTGATTATTCATTTCTAAAAGCATCTAGTGCAAGCCAACAGGGCTGGACCACACACCACAGTCTGAGAGCAAGTGTCTAAAAGCTGTAGCTACTTGCCCAGAGACAGTCTCTGCTGATTGCAGCAGTTTTGTTTCCCTTTAACTCACGTCAAGAGTAGGATCTACAGTTTTGTTTCCCTTTAACTCAAGTCAAGGGTAGGATCTACAATTCATCTGTGTGAAGAACAATAATACTAAGAGCAATTTCTCTACCCATCACAGATGCTTCCATCCGTATCGTTAAACGACGTACAAAGTAAAAATCAATTAGTTAAAGGAAATAATGGTTGAGATTCAAATTAGGGATTCGAAGGAGAACATATCTCAAGGTTCAATGGGTCCTTTCTCTTCTCTAACAATGCTGAATAACATTTCTGAAATTAAAATTAAGATAGAAAAAAAATGAAAAAAAAATTAAGATAGAGACTTTTTCCTGTTCTTACATTAGTGAGAACTTCCATAATCGTCACCAAATAAAGCACATCTAACGAATGAAGAAGCCCACCAATTTTAGCTACTTAAGTAACTAATTTAATCTGTTGTAAGAGATTCAAAGGGCGCCTACTAACTATAAAGCATCGTGCTAGGTAATATGCAAGGACAGAAAGGAAGTAAGTTATGGTATCTGCACTCAAGGATATTACAACCTAGCCCACAGAAGGAGAGCAAGACTCTCCACTGGAGTCTGAAAAGAAAGTACTAGTAGCTCTAATTACATATGAAAGTTGTGAATTTACAGATTATTACTATCTAGTTTAACCTAAACTGAAACCCACAAAATGGGCACAGATTTAAATAAATTCCTGGAAATAAACACCAAATTGAATATACACTAATAAAAAAAAAATTGTGCACACACTCAAACAAGCACAGCTGACACTTCTACTGGTTCAGGGAGACACACAGAGCCCAGGCAAACCCAATCAGAATCTTTTCCAGTAGCTGCCAATGGACACTGGGAGTAATGAAACTCTTTTTTTTTTTTTTGCTGGAGACACTAAATTGGGACAAAGTGAATTTAGGGCTCTGATAGAATACTTCCCTTCCAGTTGGACGCAATGTGCAGAACGAATTATAACAAATATAAGCAGTGATGAGCAATGATAGGGCAGGAAGGGAAAAGGGGGAGGGGGAGGGGGAGAGAGAGAAAGGGAGGAAATGTATGTGTGTGTGTGTGTGTGTGTGTGTGTGTGTGTGTGTGTGTGTGTGTGTGTGTGTGTGTGTGTGTGTGTGTGTGTGTTTTCACATAATGCTGAGTTTCTCATTCTTAAGGCCCTGGTTTTTATTTCTGTAAATTCTATGAGCATTTGAGCTAGCTGGAGTTTGTGTATCAGCCTGGATAGCCTAGGTTACGACCTCACAGAGCTTATATCTAGATAGGCAAACATACAATAAACAAAGAAAAAAACAAGATCATTTCAGAAAACATGACAAAATGTCAAAAAACTGACATGACAAAACGGCATAGCAAATGACACAATTAAAATGACAAAAGGCGAAAATAAAACAAGGAGATAAAGAGGGAGTGACTAGAGAGAGTGACACCAGGCAGGGTGAACAACTCTTTTAATACCCCCCTCTCTTCAGTGAAAGAGAGAATGGAAAAGAAAGTGACCTAGGAATCATCAGGGCAAAAGTCCAAGAGAGACCCTGAGAGAAGTGACTTACCCCAAATCTCCCAGCAAGGTGGGGACAGGGCAGGGACTGGAATTCAATTTCCTGTCTCCCAATGCAGAGGCTGTATCTTGCCAGCCCAGTTCAAGGTCATTTAAGGTCAAGGGACTTGAATTCAGAAGACCTAGACTCCACACTTGCTACAGGTGTGATTTTAGGCCAGAATAAACTTTTGGGCCCCCACTTCCTCATCTATCAGTAGAAATGACAGATCATCCACAGAACTGTGAGCTGAAATTTGAAAATACAAATCTGAGCAAGCAAACACTCTGGATATGACATCTTTAAAAAAGATCAGTTTTGTTCTGTAAAATAACCAAAACATCTCACGATAGAAAAATATGCAGAGTAAGAAAAAACATTTAGAAATTATCCTGCATCTTGGTCTTTTTCACTCATTTATCCAGTTAATATTTATTAAGCACATGTGTCCAGCAGCGTCTAATTTTATCACCACCCATGCAAAGTTTTAGAGGTTACATCATTAGGCAATGTTATATCCTGCTTTATTTTACTTAACCATTTTCCTAGCTTTTCCATAATGTACTTTCTTTTTTTTTTTTTTTTTTTTTTTTTTTGCGGTACGCAGACCTCTCACTGTTCCGGCCTCTCCCGTTGCGGAGCACAGGCTCCGGACGCGCAGGCTCAGCGGCCACGGCTCACGGGCCCAGCCGCTCCGCGGCAAGTGGGATCCTCCCGGACCGGGGCACGAACCCGTGTCCCCTGTATCGGCAGGCGGACTCTCAACCACTGCGCCACCAGGGAAGCCCCATAATGTATTTTCTATGGTTCCATAATATTCCAATGTGTTATTAATTGAGCACATATATGACTGCAATTTTTAATACATTTACAAATGGAATTTTACTTAAACATCTAAATAGAAATATTTAGTCTTTATATAAATAAATGGAAATTTTACTTTTCATTTTTCTCCTGTAAATAATGCTGTAATGAACGTTTTGTGGCAATTTTCTTTCTTTTTGACTGTAGGTTTTTCTCCCCTATTAACATAGAGTTCCAGGGAATTCCCTGGCAGTCCAGTGTTTAAGACTTCGTGCTTCCACTGCAGAGGACTCGGGTTGGCTCCCTGGTCAGGGAACTAAGATCTCCACATACCACATGGAGTGGCAAAAAGAAGAAAAAAAAATTTCTAGAAGTGGAATTATTAAATAAAAGGGTAGGAATAACATTAGCCACTTTGCATCATGGTGCAAAGTTGCTTTCCAAATAGATCGTGCAAACTGAAGAGGCAGCATGCCCTGTAATGCCACTAACCTTGGAGTCAGTTGGTCCTGCGTTTGTACACCAGCATCCATGCTCTGTGACCTGGAAGAAGTCATTTTACCTCGCTGTATACCTTCCCAATTTGTAAATACACAATAAAAGTAAAACAATAATGTGAAGGGGTTCATTGTATTTACCGTAGAAAATTGTTAGGATTAAAAATAAGCAGAGTTAGGGGACCTTCCCTGGTAGTCCAGTGGTTAAGAGTCCACCTTCCGGGCTTTCCTGGTGGCGCAGTGGTTGAGAGTCCGCCTGCCGATGCAGGGGACACGGATTAGTGCCCTGGTCCGGGAAGATCCCACGTGCCGCGGAGTGGCTGGGCCCGTGAGCCGTGGCCGCTGAGCCTGTGCGTCCGGAGCCTGTGCTCCGCAACGGGTGAGGCCACAACAGTGACAGGCCTGCGTACCGCCAAAAAAAAAAAAAAAAAAAAAAGAGCCCACCTTCTAATGCAGGGGATGCGGGTTCGATACCTGGTTGGGGAACTAGGATGCCACATGCCGTGGGAACTCAGCCCCGCGTGCCTCAACTATAGAGCCTGCGTGCCCAAACTACAGAGCCCATGTGCTCTGGAGCCCACAACTGAGACCCTGATACAGCCAAAATAAACAAATAAATAAAAATTAATTAATTAATTAATTTAAAAAAATAAAGTTACTTTTTCTTTTTTGGTAATAGTTGATTTCAGAAATATTAATTATTCAATTAAGCTAAGACAAAGAATGGGACTGTGGGGGTAAGAGAGGTGCCTGGAAGAAGCCTCACAGGTAGCAGGTAATGTTATTATGACATTTGGTATATGCACTTGGGTTACACAAATTCAAGCTGTGCTAAGAACTGGGAATAGAGACCAGCATTAAATAAAAAGTTACCAAAAATACATATAATTAAAAACCCAGGATGAACATATTTTAAAATAAAGTAGGTGAAAGCTTCCTTGGTGGTGCAGTGGTTAAGAATCCGTCTGCCAATTCAGGGGACAGAGGTTCGAGCCCTGGTCCGGAAAGATCCCATATGTCGCGGAGCAACTAAGCCTGTGCGCCACTACTGAGCCTGCGTGCCGCAACTACTGAAGCCCGCGCGCCTAGAGCCCGTGCTCCTCAACAAGAGAAGACACCGCAATGAGAAGCCCGCGCACCGCAATGAAGAGCAGCCCCCGCTCGACGCGACTAGAGAAAGCCCAGGCGCAGGAATGAAGACCCCGTGCAGCCAAAAAAATAAAAATAAAAATAAATAAAATAAAGTAGATGTTACAACAAAGGAGTTTTAGAAAGTCTCAAGAAGTGACATCAAAAGGACAGACTCCAAGGGTGACTAGAGCCCTTAGCCTGATGAAGGGGTATACTTATCAGCACCCTCTTCTGGAACCTTTTATGTGTTTGGGTTGCCTCCCCGCTGACATCCCTAGGAGCTTTGAGAGAGGCGACAAGAGCCTTGAGAGAGAGCCTTGAGAGAGGCACGTGTAGAGGACGGACGGAGGGAGGGGGCCCTGCGCTGGGGCGTGGCTGCAGCTAAGGATACGCGGAGACAGCCCAGGGAAGTCCTGGGGAAGAAGGTGCAGGGCGCCTGGGCGCGCTACTAGCCGTGCTGCTTCAGGTGGCGGTCGAGGTGGCCGTACGGGCTGCGGCGAAGCGGCCACCGGCAGTACCCGGTATCGAGTGGGGGCGCCGGGAGGGTGGGACTGGCTGCAGCGCTTGTCGCTGTGCACTCGGGCCGGGCGCTGAAGCTGACCAGGCAGGGCGCACGCGCACGCGCAGCAGATTGCTCTGGGCTTCCGAAGGGGCCGCTTGCCCCCGCCGCTAGGAGTGGGCTTCGATAGCAGGGAGGGCTGCTGGGGCAACCGCCAGGCCACTTTTTTATCTGGCTTGGCGTCTTCCAGGAGCACCTGCTCAGCTTCCTGGAGAGAAAGGGGCAGCGGTCTGGCTTCTGCCTTCTCTGGGCACCAAGGTGAGGAGGGGTCTGGGAAAATCGATTGCTCCCTGCCTTAGCCTCTCGACCCCCAATACCAAAGGACCACAGGCATCTAGTGACAACTGACGGACAAGACTGCCTTCTCTCCTTGCCTTGTAATTGCAAAGCTAATTATCAAACCAGGTTTACGACGGGGAGCAAGCAACCCACAAGCTGACTCAGTTTCCTCATCTGCAAAATGCAGATAATATTTCATAACATCTAGAAAATGGAATAATATTCCCACTTAATTAAGTTCTTGTGATCATTTCATGAGACAGTACAGACAGCAAGGCATTGCACAGTCTGTCGCTCATAGGAGATGCTTAGAAAATGAAAATTATCATCAGCTGTAAACTGAGTTCTAAGAACTAGGGAAAGAAGGGCTCTCATCTTTTTAGAGGCAGGTGCTCAAAAATCAAATATCAGGTGGCTCTGAGAAAAGAAATTTCCTGAGTATTCAGAGAACAATGAGATGAAGATTAAAATGACACAAGTTTTTTCCAAGGTGTAGATTTAGCCAGAATAAGCAACCAAAATCAGCCCTAGGGTTCCCCTTTGAAGAGTGAACACTCAATTTTAATATTTGTTGCCTTTCAGCGTGATATCATTTGGGGGGAAAATGCCAGGGTACTATTTAACCTTATAACAGTATGGCTTTTCCACCAATAAAAACTTATATGGCAGGGACTTCCCTGGCGGTCCAGTGGTTAAGAATCCACCTTCCAATGCAGGGGATGCGGGTTCGATCCCTGGTCTGGGAACTAAGATCCGACATGCCACCGGGCAACTAAGCCTGCACGCAGCAACTACCGAGCCCGTGCCCTCTAGAGCTGCTGGTGCATCACAACTAGAGAGAAGCCCCAGCACCACAACAAAGATCCCGAGTGCCGCAACTAAGACCTGAGGCAGCCAAATAAATCATAAATATTTCAAAAAACTTATATGGCATGACAAGCCATGAGCTTAAAAAAAAAATTCTTTGAGTCCCACTGTGTGATAACTCATATATTTTATTTTGTTTTATTTTATTTCATTTCATTTTTTGGCTGCACCGAGCAGCTTGCAGGATCTTAATTCCCTGACCAGGGACTGAACCCAGGGCCAATGTCAGTGAAAACACCGAGTCCTAACCACTGGACTGCTAGGGAATTTCCCACTATGTCATTTTAGCAATGAGGAAGTTAAGGCTGCAAAGGTTGGAAGTTGCAGAGCCAGAACTAAAATCCACATCTGGATGACACCAGGGCCAGTGCTCTTCCTAACACCGCAAGTGGCCACGCCCCTTCTGGTGGCATGCCACAGATTAAAATTAATGTTAACATGTGGCTATATTATCTAATTAATCTATTAGTACTATTAACATGTACTCTCAGATTTATGTAGGTAAGTCCAGAGAGCAGGCTTTCAAGGTCAAACACACAAGGAAATCAAGCAGGAGTAATTTACAACAGATTAATGTTGTTTATGGCTGTAACTGACAGAACTTTCACAGAAATAAAAAATACAACAGACTCTGGTCACATGAAATGCACAAATCATTTTGCCCACATAACACAAATATTTATTAAATTTACAACAGATCAGGCCCTGGTCTAGATTTTTAGACATCCAGCCATTACCAAAAACACATGATTTAAAGGGAATACATTAAATTGCTAATAGGTTTTACTGCTGGGTGACAGGATTTTATGTGTGAATTTTACTTTCTTCTTTTAGTTATTTTGCATGCTTTCTAAAATGAGCATCTATTAATAGACCCACAGACATACAAAACGAACTTATGGTTACCAAAGGGAAAAGGAGGGGAGGGATAAATTAGGAGTTTGGGATTAATATACATACATTACTATATGTAAGATAAATAACCAACAAGGACCTACTATATAGCACAGGGAGCTATACTCAATATTTTGTAATAACCTACAAGGGAAAAGAATCTCAAAAAGAATAGATATAAAGCTGAATCACTGTGCTGTACACCTGAAACTAACAAAATGTTGTAAATCAACTATACCTCAATAAAACAGTTTTTAATTAAAAATTAAAAAATAAAGTGAGCATCTATTACTTTTTTTTTGGCTGCTTTGGGTCTTCGTTGTTGCGTGTGGGCTTTCTCTAGTTGTGGTGAGAGGGGGCTATTCTTCGTTGCAGTGAGCGGGCTTCTCATTGCGGTGGCTTCTCTTGGTGCGGAACACGGGCTCTAGGCACGTGAGCTTCAGTAGTTGTGGCACTCGGGCTCTAGAGCTCAGGCTCAGTAGTTGTGGTGCACAGGCTTAGCTGCTCCACTGCATGTGGGATCTTCCCGGACCAGGGCTCAAACTCGCATCCCCTGCACTGGCAGGCAGATTCTTAACCACTGTGCCACCGGGGAAGCCCCTCTATTACTTTTAAATTGAGAAAAAGTTTAATATATGTAAGTGGACTTCAATGGACCAATTTTATTTTGATACCTTGGTGCTTGTCAAACACATGCTACAATTACTAACCCTACTGACTCACTTGAAAGCTTAATATTTCAGTAACTGAGGTTTCCATCGATTTTAAGTTGCAGCTTACTTTGTAGGAAAAACAAAAACTTTTAGCAGAGTGTGTCCACCAATTCAAAGGAAGGGGGTGGGGCAAAGAGAAAGACAGAAATAGTCCTGTGAAGTAGAAACAAAGTGTTAAGGACTTTTTCATTTGCCAGTAACGTGGATCCGGTACCCCAAAACCAGCCTTCATCCCAAGTTCCCATGGAGGGAGTGGGATATGACAGTGGAGACTCAGTCCTGGAAGAGTGGCGCAGAAAGCAGCCATGACAAACTCTGCAGGGAAGTTCTGACCAGAAGCAACTTATATTCTCCTCCTTTCACTTCTTCTAAATATTTTCCACTGTTACTTTTTCCTAGCAATCCGTTCACAACAAAAGAATAAGAGCTCGGTCGAGAGATGTAAGTCAAGAAGCTACGGGGGTCTTCCCTGGCGGTCCAGTGGTTAGGACTCCACTCGCCCACTGCTGAGCGCCAGGGTTCAATGCCTGGCTGGGGAACTAAGATCTCACAAGCTGTACACTGTGGCCAAAGGAAAAAAATAAACAATTACAGAAGGAAAACTTAAAAATTCAAGAGATTCTTTCCCCCAATCCAAAAATTAACAAATAAGAAACTAGTCCTATTCATAGGCATCTTCAGAAAAGGACATTCTTGGCAAACAACATCTCTCCAGCTTCAGAGAGGGGAAATCCTCTTTTATGCTTAATTTACGTTCTTCCTGCTGTCTTTGTAGCCTACTCTTACCTCCCACCCCTACCCCAACCACTGTGGAAGGTTTCTGTTTCCTTTCTGTATTTTAGAGCATTAAGCGTTTTTATTGTTTTGGCGTCTTAATAGTCTCTTTTTGCTGAGAAAGTATGAGTGTGTGTGTCTGGTGTGTGGTGTGTGGTGTGTGTGTGTAATGGGGTGAGATCTGTAGTACCAGTAATGTAGAATATGTGAAAAGCTTAAGTTGCTCTTTTGCCAGCAGAAAAATCAAAGCTGATGGTCCGGTTAAGATTGGTAAGTTAGCAATAGCCTAACAATAGTAAAGATTGTGTTGGAGTTAAATGTCTCTACAAATGCCAAGGGCACAAGCAGACATTTCCTGAGCTCTGTGGAGATTTATTCAAGCATGTCTGTCTTGGTTGAACTAGAGCTTTTGGTATTTGTTGGTGATTTTCCATGTTAAGAAACTTCTTTTTCATCAGATGAATGTTATAGGTGTCAAAGGTCAAACAACTCATTAAAATTAACAGCAGCCCTGAATGAATGAATAACTGCCAGCAACTAGAGAGGGAAGTTATATCAGGTTGGCAGCTCTCTACGCAAAAGAGCTGTGTCATTAGGGGATAAAACTTACTTGGCTGAACTGCCCAGAAACAAAAGATTTCTGTGGTTTAGCAGTCGTTAAGTTGGTGGCACAGAAAGAATAATCACTCTTGATATGAGATGCAGTGCAGTAAAGTGATTAAGGCTCTGAGGTCAGACAGACCTAGGTACCAAGCAAGGTTCCTTACTTCCTAGTTAACTATCAAACTTGCCTGAGTTAACTGGGGCAAGTTAACTTCTGCAAGGCTCATTCTCTCACCTGTAGGTGAGAATTATAATCGTACCTGCCCCTCTGGGTTATTGTGAAAATTGAATAAGACACTGTCCATAGGTGCCTTAGCAGATGTCCTTAAAGCATCCGATGGATGCCAGCTATTCTTATTCTTCTTTGCTTGCGCCATCCCACTGTGAGCCCATTTTCCCAACTGTAGAGAAGATGACCTCCCCCCACCGCCACACACACACTCTACCCTAGGCATCTGCTGGAGTCTCCAAGGGGACCAAAGTATTAGTCAGGCCCCTGGAGACAATTCTCAGCTCCCCTGTAGCCAGATTCTCAGATCCCAAATCCTGTGTGCTCACCCGTTATGACAAACACTGGAAAGTAGCCTAACATAGGGGAAAAGGGGAAAGGAGGAGGAATTAGTCAACCTGAGTTCACCTGAGGAGCTCTACCAATGACTAATAGCCAGGTGAAATGAAGCAAATTTCTTAACTTCTCAGACACTAAGTTTCAGATATCTGTAAACACTGGGTACACTTGTACCACGCTCAAAGGAGTACTGTCGGAAGTTGACACGGGATGAGACGTGTGGATGTGTCAAGCACAACGTGTACGGCACAAAGGAAAGGTTTACTTAGCACCAGCTTGCTTCCTGGCACTGGGTTTTGGGGCAGCCCTATTCTGAGGGCTCCCCATCCAGACCATGAACCTCTGGGGTACTCCTAGGAAAATCCAAAAGGGGAAACCTATGCAGAAGGTAGTCATTTTATTCCCACAAACATAGTATGTGTGCTTGTTACACAGCAAATAATTGTGCAGTCGTAGAGTGGCAGGCTTGAAAGTCTAGGACTAAAGAGGCAGCCTGGGCATAAAGATGCTTTGGACGTGAGTCAATATATGAGGGCAGGCTGAAGAGATAACGGGGAGGGGATATGTTGATTATTAAACTATCCGAGTGGCAATGATTGTCAGTCCCTTTCTCCCAGCTTCATTTTCCTTCCTAGAAAAAAGAAGGAAATCTGACTAGAGTATTCTTCCCAGATCTTTCAACTCTCAAAGTTCTGCCCTTGACCTTTTCCAAGTCAATGGCGTGGGCTTGGGGGAGGGAGCAGAGAGCCTCTTCAGCCCTCTCTTCTCTCCCTCATCCTCCTCTGATATTTATTCCCCTAGATATGAACAGTCGCCCTCTCCCAGGCTGAAAGTTGAAAGGAAGTTCCAGGGTCTTCCTTCACCATTCAGAGAAATCCTTAAGAAAGGAGTGAGGAAGGGCCCTTCAGTATAAACAAGAACAAGTGCATCAATGGACTTTATTAAATAGACTTTACCACTTGTTTTCTAGGTGACTAAGGAGAAGTTCCTCAAAGTCTCTGAGCTTCAGTTTTCTGGTTTTAGTAACAACAAAAAATGTCATCTGAGGGAATGGACAAGAGCAACCTCAGAGTGCTGAGAGGTAAAAAGGATGATATATGTTTTTAATAGCCTGACACAAAGAAATTGCCCGGTAAGTGTTCACTTCCGCTGCCTGTATTTATTTATTTATTTATTTTTATTCTTACTCTTATTATTTTTTTGGCCACATGGTATAGCTTGTGGGATCTTAGTTCCCCAACCAGGGGTCAAACCTGGGCTCATGGCAGTGAAAGTGCCGCATCCTAACAACTGGACCACCGCGGAATTCCCATCCGCTGCCTTTAATTTAAGCCTCAAAGGGACTGGAGGCCTATTGAGATTACAGATAAATCATTTTTTATATACCCTATAGACCTTGCACATAGCCTGGTATAATACATTACAGAAATATTTGCAGGATGGTTTAAAACACAAACAGATACTTTAACACAGGGCAAAAGCTCTCAGCACGATGCCCAACTCTCAGACGAGCAGAGAAGAACTGAGTTGGGTCACAAAGGTGTGGTCCAACTGCCAGATGCACGCGGTGATGATGGATCACGATTTTCCATTTTGTCACCTACATGACACACCACATTCCCTGGACTCATATTAAGTATCAACCCAGGACCAATTTTTAGCAAAATCAGGAAAAAACAAGTAGTGGACGTCTGAGTAACAAAAGAGGAAAAAAAGAGAGTCCTGGTTTTGTTGCTGTTGTTTTCTAAACCAGTGGTCCTGTATTTTGTGGGGTTTACAAAGCCCTTCAACGAAGTGTGAGCTCTTCTCCCATAAAACACATGTATGCACATACACAGCCACTTGGTACACAGTGTCAGGGCCTCGTGAGCGCCACTTTAGAATCCTCTACTTCAATCAGTTTAGACTCTAAATCCAAACTTTGTAGCCATACCAGATGTCTGTCAAGCCATTATGGACATCTGGCAATGCATGTGCAAATAGTTAAATTGCATTCATTTTGGAGACTCAGCTGTGCCCTAAAAAGCAGCTTGAAGCTCTCAGAGTATAAGACTTGTACACTAGCCATGTTGACAATCTAGGAAAGTTCTTACTAAACTGCTCAGAAGATCCTTTGCACTTTACAGCTCAACTGCTGGGGAAGAGAGTTTAGAGATGTTTCTCCTGGCAGTGAGGTAGGCTGAGGCACCAGGGAGGGTCATCAGAAAGACTCTACGCCTGTGAGCCCAGGTCACCAGACAGAGTCCACCCTTCTCATTAAGCAGAGTTAAGACAGGGAAGCTTTAGGGACTCCCCTGGTGGCACAGTGGTTAAGAATCCACCTGCTAATGCAGGAGACACGGGTTCAAGCCCTGGTCCAGGAATTCCTCACATGCCGCAGAGCAACTAAGCCTGTGCGCCACAACTACTGAGCCTGTGCTCTAGAGCTCGCGAGCTACAACTACTGAAGCCCGTGCGCCACAACTACTGAAGCCCGCATGCCAAGAGCGCGCTCTGCAACAAGAGAAGCCACTGCAATGAGAAGCCCGTGCACCTCAACGAAGAGTAGCCCCTGCTCGCTGCAACTAGAGAAAGCTGGCGCGCAGCAACAAGGACCCAATGCAGCCAAAAATAAATAAATAAATAAAATTAAGAAAAAAAAAACAGCAGGAGGAATCCCCACAATGCCTTTTAGATAGAATTTAATTATGAGCTTAGTGAGGACAAGGCCCTGTCTCTATCAGGTTGGAATATTTTTTTTAAAAAGGTCCTCAAAGTCTTCAAGTATTAAAAAGTTTTCAGATCAGTTCAGACCATGTTAGGATTCTTAGTTAACATGATGTATTAAAAACTGTGAGAAAACAATCTCAAATAATATTTTAATTTTTGAGTTAAATTGCTTTTTATAAAATAAATCTACTTACATTTTTATGTCCAAACTATATGTTAACTGGATTGATTATGAAATCAAAATAATATTAGTACATTTTAATAAATGTGGGGAAAAAAAAAGTCTGCACTCCAGTTAACAGGATGGAGTGAGGCTGGCAGGGGTCCGATGTCGCCCTTTGCCCTTTACTATCTGCGTGGCCTAGGGCGAGTGCTAAGAGCCTTGCAGTAGATGTGGGGGTGCAGACAGATGCCCTTCTGGGAGGTAGGTATTCATCCCAGCTGCTGGAATTGTTGCTCACAGCTGCTCACAGATGAAGCCCTCCTGAGGAATTGCCCTTGACTAAAGGGAACTGCTTCACTCAAGTTTATGCCCTCTCCCGGGGCTACGCCGATGCTGAGACACAAAGACCTGGTCTCGCCTTAATTCTGGGGGAACATTTACATCTTAGAGAAACAGAGAAATGATGTAAGTTTCCCCAAGAAGGGCTTTTGTTTTTTAAATAGGTATCTTTTTAATATCTTCAAGACTTCTGAGATGAACAGGGAAGGTTTTGGTATTGGTAAAATAACAGGTGGGCTTTGAATTTCTTTCTAGTGCCATATTTTTGTTCTTGTAAAAACTCAATTTGTATGACAAGTACAGTTGTTTTTAATTCCTCGGAGAACTGGGCTGCAACCTGAATGATACCATGTCAAGATTCCGACCCAGCCATTCAACTACATTACCCTCAATTTGCTTTTTCTTATCAGGAAGTAGATTTTCCGCTAAGATGGGAATCAAAAGATTCCTTCGTTCTAGACTTAGAGCTGTTTGTCTCTGGAATGTTTTAGTAAATCCTTCCACAAAGGCTTCAGAATGTTTTTCTTTCTCTCTGGGTCATAGTTTCACTTTAGTTTGGCAGAGAAGGCCTTAAATAAGTTTCTGTGAATGGGACTGTCAGCTTCCAATTAGGCCAACTTCTGACAAAGGGGAGCAGAGTTCACTACCCCAGAATGTGCTGCTTTGGCGCGTGGGCTGTTTTGAGCTAAGACGGATTAGCGCCCAGCAGACCCAAGAAGAGCTTTTTCCCTCCCTCTCAACTGCCTAAAAGAATTTAGATAGGGGGTCTGTACCAGAAAGAGAGCTATTGCCAAAGATAACTTTTATATCAGCAAGACTTATCTGCATGGCAAGGCAAACGTTTATTTACCAAACATTTGTTCCTCTCATCTTCTTGTGAAATGTCTTCCTCCCCTTTGAAGCCCCAGACTCCTACTAACCCTTTCTCCTTAACTAGGTACGTAAGCCTCGGCTACCTGACTGCCAGGGAGTCTCATATTTTTATGGGACTTCCTTATGTACAAAACTTGTTTTTCTCCTGTTAATCTATCTTATGTCAATTTAATTACTAGACCAGCCAAAGAACCTAGAAGGAAAGAAAGGAAAAGTTTTCCACCCCTACCTGACCATAGAGATACTTTAAAATAAAATCTTTTCAAATATGTTGTCAGGTTTCAGCCAGGACAACAGTAAATACTCCTGGCAATACTGAATAATCGCTTAGATGTAAGAGATGTCCCCAAAGAGGGTGCAAAAGATACTGCCCTCCCAAGATCCGTGGTCACTCCCAAAGACAGCCAAAAGGAAGAGAGACGTAGACAATTCCCCTGAGAGGGGGCAACAGTCAGCAGGACCCCAGCCACAAATGGGGTGCAACCCAGACTTCTGTCTGGCTATATCTGGGGGACCCCCAACCAGATGGTTGCCAAGCCAAGTTCTCAGGACACAAAATGAGACAAACAAGAAGGCAATAGCTGTCCTGGGAAAGAAAGAAACGATAACCAATGTTTTTCCTGCCAACCTGAATTTGGAAAGGAAGGAACAATGTGAAATTTTACCTTCCTCTCTCGACCAGGCACCACGGAGATAGACCTGCAAGAGCCAACTTCGGCAACAACTGTCACCCTTTGCCGGCTTCTGCCAGTTTTCCCAGGATGCTGTCTGCCAGCTCTGGCGCGAGTGGACTGTCCCAGGGGGGTCTCTCCTGGTCACCAGAAGCTGTAAAGGAGGAAAGTTATTACACCTCTGCCCTTCATAATGAGTGCCTGCTTGAGAACACCCTCTCTAGGGCACCTCATGAACAGATAATAAGCTTAGCTAAGACGGTTAAGTGACTCCACTGAGGCCACTGTGATTCAAGATTATCTTTGGTGTGGTTAACCTACTAGTTCAGCTTTAAAGCAAATTTTTATTCACGTGAGGGCTCACACTCGCGCCACTCCAGTTTAAATCAGACCCATTCCAGTTGCTAAATGGGATCCAGTCTCGCCCCAGACCCAATCCAATTTCTGGACCCAGTCAGCCTCCAGCAGGTTTTCAGATCCAGGCCAGAAAAAGAAATGCTCAGATGGTCGGAGAGCTCATGAGGCAAAAGCTGCTGCGGGTCCAGGATCCAGGACCGAGAGGACTTGCCCAGCACCTCCAGAGGCAGCGAGAAAACAGCCAGCTCCGGGGACTCAGCAGGTACCTTCCCTGGTTGCTCAGTGCTCCTGGGGGCTGTCGGGGGTCGCCTTTGGTTCCCTCTCTTGACACCAGAGCTAAACAGGGGCATATTAAAATTTTTAAGTTTGTTGGAGCAAAAATCAATATGAATTGGGCAGCACCAAATCAGAAGTGGTTGGGAGCTGGGGAGAGACTTTTACAGCGAAAACGCAAAAGCAAAGTAAGGCAAGTGTGATTGGCTATAGCTTAAAGCCTAGTTGGCTGTTTGTGACTGGTTGTCCTTAGCACGTAGATTTCGTTCTCTTGAGGCATTTGCAGGCTTAGATTTCGGATCGCTTTAGATTTTGATAAGCCACATCAGTTTATTTGTTTGTTTGTTTGTTTTTTGCGGTAGGCGGGCCTCTCACCGTTGTGGCCTCTCCCGTCGCGGAGCACAGGCTCCGGACGCGCAGGCCCAGCGGCCACGGCTCACGGGCTCAGCCGCTCCGCGGCACGTGGGATCCTCCCGGACCGGGGCACGAACCCTCATCCTCCGCATCGGCAGGCGGACTCGCAACCACTGCGCCACCAGGGAAGCCCGCCACATCAGTTTAATGGCTTCCTTGTTTAACTATAATTTAACCGGAGGAAGCAAAATGTTTTCCAGAGTTCTGTGAGTCATTCTAGCAAATATTGAACTTGAGAGGGGACCACGGGAAACCTCAAACCTACAGCTGGTTGGGAAGAAGTGGGGGTAGCTTGGGCACCCCATTCACAGCTGGTGTCTGAGGTGGGCACAGTCTTGTGGAACTGAGCCCATAAGTTACGGGGTCTGCATGAACTCTGGGTACTTAGTGTCAGAGTTGAGTTGAATTGTTCCAGTTGGTGTTGGAAATGCCTCAGAGAGAAGCCTACAGCTGTCAGAGCTGCCTAGCCCTCCTCCCCCTCTTCGAGGGTCCCCTATTCTCTGCCTGGATTGTTCGTCTTTGTCTGAGGCTCTTCCTTTTCTTCCCTGCTGGGTCTCAGGAGGAGGAAAGGGGGCATTCCAGATGGCACGTGTGTGACCACACAGGCCGAGCTCTCTGAACTCCACTCATTCAACAGGAAAGAGAATCTTTCTAGCTTCAGCTCTGGAATAGAAAGTGATTCGCAAAACTGATACAACCCCAGGCACAGGGAGAAACGGGGATGTGAGTTCTTTCTTGTTGGCCAGTGAGGCTGCTATGGGCAAGACGTGTGCAGAGCCAGGCAGGTGGAGGGGGTTATCCGCTGCCACCGGCAACGAGGCCGAGCAGCCGGGGCAGATCCCGCGGGGGCTCCTCGGGGGGGGGGGGGGGGGGAGGGGCAGTGTGATCCGGCAGCCTAAGCCTCTCCGAGCACACCCTGGTTTGCAGTTTGTGGTGCTCAATTCTTTCAATCCTCATTCAGTACCACCTACCAGTAACACCCTGGAGCCGGACTGGTTTGAGCATCCAGCTCCTTCAAATCAGGTCCCACCCCTCTTCTTTCTCAGTGGATCCACGCTTAAGAATTGGGCAGCTTTTCCTTTCTTGTTGTGTGTGCCCGAACCGCGCAGCATGCGGAATTTCCCTGACCAGGGGTCGAACCCGTGTCCCTGCAGTGGAAGCACAGAGTCTTAACTACTGCACCACCAGGGAAGTCCAGCTTCTCCTTTTTAAATCTTCAAATCACAGAGCGTCTGAATACATTCCCTTTCTCAAGCAAAAGAGGCTACTATCTCCTTCCCAAAAAAAAGAGTTGTGCTGAAACAGCCAGAGACAATATGTAAGCAAACGGGAGGGACTGAGTTCCAGTAAAACATTCTTTACGAAAACAGGCAGCTGGCAGATTTGACCTGCAGACTGGAGACTGCAGACCTCGGATCTACACAGAAGCCCAAATGA
The DNA here is from genome assembly GCF_026419965.1 of Kogia breviceps. Classification (NCBI taxonomy): domain Eukaryota; kingdom Metazoa; phylum Chordata; class Mammalia; order Artiodactyla; family Physeteridae; genus Kogia; species Kogia breviceps. Next base: position 48,794,397 of record NC_081327.1, read on the forward strand.
CTGTCTTTGTGCCATTCTGAGTATCATTAAGGGATGTCTGGGGCTTCCTCCATTTTTACTTAATTTAACTGAACACGCTGCATATTTGTCATAATAGCGCTCAGTTAGAATTCTATGTATCTGCTGAGTTCTGTTTTTCTCCCTCTGTCCTTAGACGACTGTTTGCTCTATTGCACGATTTGTACACTGGCACCAAAAAATATATATATATATTTACTTTCTTAGTCTCTCACTATTTGAGTTCATTAGCATCACAGTTCTAATATGACCAAAAAAAGGGGGGGAATTGGCTATTCTTAATGATTGTCCTCCTTCTAGTAAGCAGATCCTATAAATGCATACCAGTGATTCCAGAACTTCTCTGGAATCACTGGTAATCACATGAACATAACAGGTTTCCATCAGGGGTGACCACATTTTAAAATTCCATTCTGTGTATTTCAGAATATAAAGAAGGGGCTTCCCTGGTGGCGCAGTGGTTGAGAATCCGCCTGCCGATGCGGGAGACACGGGTTCGTGCCCTGGTCCGGGAGGATCCCACATGCCGCGGAGCAACTAAGCCCGTGAGCCATGGCCGCTGAGCCTGTGCGTCCGGGGCCTGTGCTCCGCAACGGGAGAGGCCACAACAGTGAGAGGCCCGCATAACGAAAAAAAAAAAAAAAAAAAAAAAAAAAAAAAAAAAAAAAAAAAGAATATAAAGAAGATCACACTTTGATGAGTACTTCTAGAAAATATCTCTTAAAGCAAGTCAGTGCATAACTCAAACTTTTTAGGACTTTCTTTCTATTCACAAACCATTTAAACATTTATCGAATTCTTAGCTAAGTATTATGCCCTGAAGTCCCTCAGAAGTGGGCCACAGGACTTCCCTGGTGGCACAGCGGTTAAGAATCCTTCTGCCAATGCAGGGGACATAGGTTCGAGGCATGGTCTAGGAAGGTCTCACATGCCGTGGAGCAGCTAAGCCTGTGCGCCACTACTGAGGCTGAGCTCTGGAGCCACAAGCCACAACTACTGAACCCTCATGCCACAACTGCTGAGCCCATGTGCCACAACTACTGAGCCCGTGTCCCTAGAGCCTGTGCTCCACAACAAGAGAAGCCACCACAATGAGAAGCCTGCACACCGCAACAAAGAGTAGCCCCCACTCACCGCAACTAGAGAAAGCCCACGCACAGCAATGCAGCCAAAAATAAATAAATAAATTTATATTGAGAAAAATGGTGACAAAATGACTTAAAAAGAAAAAAAACTAAGTGGGCCACACGCTCTGAGCTGGGATGGATTCTGGTGCTTCTTTTTGCCAAGGTGGGCTAGTATGTCTGTACTTCTGAGGAATGTTGTGGAGACTGACTGAGAACATGACCAAGAAAGCAGGTACATTACAGCCATTTGATAAGCACTTGTTTGAAGCTTAGGGTAAATTGGAAGGAGGACAGTTAGTCTTGGTCTCAGAAGTTCCCAGTTCTTGTCCTGGGCCTGCCACAGCGTTTATCACTGAATGGCTCAGGACAAGCCATGTCTCTCTCGGTCTCAATTGCCTCATCCCTGAAGTGGGCAAACAGGACCAGATCTCAGATATTCCTCAAGCACCTGCTTTAACAATATATTCTACCGAAGCTCTCAGAGTGGCCCTCTTCGATTACCTACCGAACATCATCCGGGAACAGTGTTTCTCAACTTTTTTTTTCATTATCAACCCCCTAAGGGGTCTTTTCAGACTTTTTTTTTTTTTTCCTGATTGCAACACTCCCTCCACTGTGTAACCTTCACCCAGTTTCCCCCCTGGTAATAATTTACCTAATTACAGTACCAAACTGTAATTACAGTTCAAACCAAAAAATTGAACAAAGATCAAATTTGCATGGAGATGCGAAAAAACATACAAATTTTAAAATGTTGCCAGACTCCACATTTTCGATTTGCCAGACCCTAATCCCCAAAAAACAGCTAAGCCTGGTTTCTGCCCCTGCACCCTTATAGCCCCATACGGCGTCCAAGAGAAAAGAGTCTCTTCTGTACTTCTGGTTCCGGAGAAACGAAGAAGTGGGGGAAATCCTAGCCCTAATTGCAGTTCCTTATTCTTTGATTCAAAAACACTTATTCCTTTATTACATTCAAGGAATTGTAAGGGAAACAAAAGTTTATTTAAAAATATCAGGGACTCCCTGGTGGCGCAGTGGTTAAGAATCTGCCTGCCAATCCAGGGGACACAGGTTCGAGCCCTGGTCTGGGAAGATGCCACATGCCGCGGAGCAACTAAGCCCGTGTGCCACAACTACTGAGCCCGCATGCCACAACTACTGAGCCCATGTGCCACAACTACTGGAGCCCGTGCACCTGGAGCCCATGCTCCGCAACAAGAGAAGCCACCGCAATGAGAAGCCCATGCACGGCAACAAAGACTAGCCCGCACTCCCTGCCAACGACAGAAAGCCCATGCGCAGCAACAAAGACCCAAGGCAGCCAAAAAATAAAATTAATTAATTAACTTTAAAAATATATATTAGAGTGGTTCCAGATAACGTCCATAGATGCTCCACCCTTAAGGAGATGGAGCATCACTGCCACTCCTTAAGTGTGGGCTGCACACAATGACTTCTTTCCAGAGAGGACAGTTTGGAAAGGGGGAGGGGAGGTAACTCTACAGTGGAGAAAACTGATGAGCAGTACCTCAGCCAGGTGATCAAGGTCAACACCAATGCTGATAAATCATGGTGATAATGGATACCTTTAATATGATGTGATGAGAATGGCGCTGTGTCTCTGTAGTCTTTTTCCCAAACACTCATAACCCCAGACTAACCATGAGAAAAATAGCAGGGAAATCCCAATCGAGGGACATTCTGCAAAATATTTGGCCAGCATTCCTCAAAACCGTCAAGGTCACTGAAACAGGGAAAGTCATGGTCGAAAGGATCTAAAGAGACATGATGACTAAGTGTAATGTGCTGTGTGCTCCATGGGTCACAGGACAGAGAAAGGACACTGGGGAACAGTGAGGAAATATGAATAAACTCTGGACTTTCATTAATACTGTATCAATATTGATTTGTTAATTGTAACAAATGTACCATAGTAACATAAGATGTTAACAGGGGAAACGGGGTGTTGGGTATATGAAAACTCTTCCCAATTTTTCTGTAAATCTAAAACTATTCTATAATTAAGTTTATTTATAAATATCTAGAGTGGACTGATTTCTAGGAAGATGTATGCTAAGGCAGTGGCCCTCAAACTTTAAAGTTCAAACAAATCACCTGGCATCCTGTTAAAATTCAGATTCTGATTTGGGATGGGGCCTGATATTTTGCATTTCTAATTATCTCCCGCTGACCATGCTGAATAGAGGCTATAAGCACCCTTCTTAAAATACACATTGTAAAAAAAAAAAAAAAAAATCAGGTAGGGCTTTCCTGGTGGCACAAGTGGATGAGAGTCCGCCTGCCCATGCAGGGGACACGGGTTTGTGCCCCGGTTCGGGAAGATCCCACATGCCACGGAGCGGCTGGGCCCGTGAGACATGGCCGCTGAGCCTGTGCGTCCCGAGCCTGTGCTCCGCAACGGGAGAGGCCACAAGGGTGAGAGGCCCGCGTACCGCAAAAATAAATAAATAAATAAATAAAAAATAAATAAATAAACACATCGTCAGAGGAACCATTTCAAATGAGACTCGTTCCCCTCTCATCCTTTGGCGGAGGTTGAGAAGGAGCTGGCTCATTTTCTGGAGTTCTCTTGGAATATACCCTTTTCCCCTTGTGAAATAAAATTCGTATTTTATGTCAAGACAAGAAAAATTTAAACATAAAAATTCTTCTCTGCCCTTTGGCCTCCCTTCTCCCCCGCACTGTGCATTGTGTATCCACTCTATGCATTGACCAAACCTCCCCCATGAGCAGGAATACCTGCTCAACCATAAACAGCAACATTCTCCTAGCATCAACAAGAAGACTCCTTAAAAGATAACATTCCTTGTTGATTTTGTAAATCTGGATTATGTAAAGTGTCAACAATACATCATTTCAGGACTTCCCTGGCGGTCCAGTGGTTAAGACTCCGTGCTTCCACTGCAGGGGGTGCGGGTTCGTTTCCACATGCCTTGCAGCACGGGCAAAAATAAAAACAAAACAAAACAAAAAAACAAACAAAAAAAGTCATTTGGGGAATTCCTTGGCAGTCCAGTAGTTAGAGCTCTGCACTTTCACTGCCTGGGTTCAGTCCCTGGTCGGGGAACTAAGATAGATCCCGCAAGCTGCAAGCCTCAAAGTTCGGCCAGGAAAAAAAAAAAAAACAACAACATCATTTAATGTACAGCCCTCCGTCTCAAATGACCCTGTGTCTTGACTTCTAATGAGCAGAACAGTTCCCAGAGCTTTATGAGAGATGCTTTTCCCAGGTTATAATCATCACATTTGGCTTGAATAAAATTTTCCAATTCTTTCTTAGATCGACTGATTTTTTTTTTTTTTTTTTTGCGGTACGCGGGCCTCTCACTGTTGTGGCCTCTCCCGTTGCGGAGCACAGGTCCCGGATGCGCAGGCTCAGCGGCCATGGCTCACGGGCCCAGCCGTTCCGCGGCATGTAGGATCTTCCCGGACCGGGACACGAACCCCTGTCCCTTGCATTGACAGGCGGATTCTCAACCACTGCGCCACCAGGGAAGCCCTGATTAACTTTTCATCAACAGTTTCATGCTGCTGCCAAGTAACTGTGTACTGCTCAGAATTTAGGTGTAGCTGGCACACCTTTGTAAGTTTGGGCAATTTTAAAACTTTAGAAATCGGGAATTCCCTGGCAGTCCAGTTGTTAGGACGCGGCACTCTCACTGCCAGGGTCCAGGTTCAATCCCTGGTGGGGGAACTAAGATCCCGCAAGCCGCAAAGCCAAGGGAAAAAAAAAAAAAAACCTTCAGAAAAAAGTGGAGAAATATGGTAATATAAACTCTGTATTGGTTGGTTACCTACTCCTGGATTAGGAGTAGGTAATTAATTATCCTGATGATCCTAAAAGGTTAAAGTTGTTAATCTTTTTTTACATATGGGACCATTTGGCTCAGAGGAAATAGGAAATTCGCCTACAAGGATGCACAACTAGACAAGGGGGTGAAGAGAGAGAGAGAGGGGGAGAGGAAGAGAGGTTGGAGGAAGACGGAGGGAGAAAAATTCAAATTTGCCCAAATAACAACCAACTAACGAACAAGTCAAAAGCGCAAAGAAAACACCAAGTCTTTTCTACTCCCCTAAACTCCCCTCGCCCTTATTTCACCTGCTGTAAATTAACATTTACCTTCTGTGGCATAACTTCCTCATAGCCGTTTGTAAACAGGTAGTTCATAGTTTCACACTATTCTAGTCATCCCCTCCTGTCCTCAGTTTCGATTTCCAAGATTTCAGTTACCCGCAAACTCAGTCCAAAAATATGAGACGGAAAATTCCAGAAATAAATATTTCGTAAGTTTTAAGTGTGAGTGCCGTTCTGCGCAGCGTGATGAAACCTCGCACCGGCTTCCTCTGTCCTGGGTCGTGAATCATCCCTTTGTCCAGCATATGTGAAACAGGAGGGAAGAGGCCAGGGCTCAACCCTTAAAGAATGACATACCCGGTGCTGGCGACAAAAACTGGTTAAAACCCACTAGGCCCAAGATGGCGGCAGATTAGACTCCCAGTGGACCTTGAGCCTCATTATGGGCTCATTGTAATACATTAGCATATGCTAAAAGTCACGCCCACAGGCGCCACGACAGTTCCGAGGCAGACAGTAAAACGCCAAAAAGTGGCGGTGGGCCAATTCCTGGAAGTCCCCGCCCCTTCCCTAAGATAGTTGGAATAATCCTCCCACTCATTAGCCTATGAAATTACGCACGCAGCACGTAAAAACTAACACACACCCCCTCCGCGCGACCCGGGGTTTCTCGCCTTCTGAGAATGCCCACGCTCTGTGGAGTGTGCTTCTCCCAGGGCTGCTCTCGCCTTCTGAGGTGGACTACATTCTGTCTATGGCGTATGGATCTGGCGTTGGCCAGGGACTCAAAGCTAGCGGGGGAGTGGAAGAACTTTCCAGTAAGAAGTCAGGTGTGCCCTGATTGGAGGATATTGGCTGGGAAATTGGAAGTGGGCTAACTAGAATTGGGGCCTACCTTGCCGTGGGTTTGGGGATCGTATTTGGCTTTCTCTGGTTGGTCCTGAGTTGGAAGTAGGAACAAAATATAGGGAACATGGCTGTCATTCATCAAGTGCTGACCATTCTGAGACAACTGCTGCAGACATAGTAGTTTGGCTTCCCAGACTGGCTGCTGCAGAGGTTGTAGGTCAGAGTTCTATTGTCATGTATGGTCTGGCCATTGTCTATTTGTATAGTCAACACCTCATGACCTACTTCATGATTGTTCTTTTCAGAATTGAATGAGCTAGAGCCATTGCTTACAAAGGGCAAGACACAGAGACAGGCAAGTCCTCAAAAATGTTAGTCGTTATTTTTCCCATTTTACCTCTAGTTTTCCAGCTCTGAAATGTCTCAGAAAAGAAGGGAGCCTCTCTAGAAATCTGACTGCAAGAACTCTTTCCAGTAAGGGAGTGTCTTTCTGCAGACTGGCGTTTTAACTAACATTTTCTCTTTTATCAAGTTTAAAGTGATGCAGGAATAACATGGGTAACTGAAATGTAGAAATGTATGGAATTTGGAGAGTAAAGAGTAAACATGAGAGTTCCATGAAGTTGGCAGGGACCTAGCCTCTTTGTAGCTTTTTTTTTTTCACTTCCCTGAGTGCGTGTGAACCTCATCTCATGGTCCAATGAGGCTGCTTGAGCTCCACACATCATGTCCTTCTTCCAGCTGGCTGTAAGGAGGAAAGGTGGGTGGAACAGTTATGTGCCTCAATTTAAAGATACTTCTTTTAGGTTGTTATCATGTCTTTCACCCACAGTACCAATCTCTATTAGAGATAGATTTTATCTAGGTTTAGAAAGCTATTTTAATATCTATCTTTATGATTAACCAAAGTCTAATGAACTGACATTTATTAAACAAATACTGTACTTGAGTACAACTTTGGAGTATGAAACACCCTGTGCTAAGGAGTTGTTAGGAATGAGGGATCCAGGAGTAGTTGTGGGCAGAACCATAGCCTTGCGATTTTATTTCCTTAGTCTTGGCCACGAATTTTATGCTCCTTAATCAGCATAATAGAGGAGGGAGAGCCTTCTCTACTCAGTGGCTCCCAGTCGTCAATCTCCTTTCATTCCATCACCCTCTGAAGGGGTCCCTAGGAGTATAGCATGTTGGTCAAGAGCAGTAAGGACCCTTTGTTTGAAAACAGTCTTTTACAATTCACAGGTTCATAACTGTGATCTCTTCTGGACCCTATGATGTATATAATGCCACTGTGAAGAGTCAAGAGAAAACTAGGTTCTAGGGCAACGCTACTGCTTCTCTGATTTGGAAGCAACTTTTACCCTCCTAATCCTCAATTTCCTCATCTGTAAAGTGGGAATAATAATTATACCTACCTCACAGTGGGGCTGGTAGAGTTACATAATTCCTGGTAAGTGCTTAGCACAGTGCTTGGAGCATAGTAAATGCCCAGTGAACATTAGCTCTTATTATTCAATGGGGACTTTTAGCCCCATTACATGAAAAATCTGAGGTTTGGGGAATCCACAATGACTGTATTAACGAATAATAATAGCAAGAATTGTTGAATGAGATCTTATGATGTGCATTATCTCATGTGATCTTTACCTCACCTCTAAGAGGCAGGCATTAACCTTACCCCCATTTTCCTGATGGGAAAACTGAGGTCAAATGTAATTATACATGTTGAGATATGGAAGGGGGAAAATAGGCCGCCAGTCCTTTGATGTGTAAGAAACTTTGGCTAATGTCTATGTGGGCAAAGATCTATGCTGGACTTCCTCCTGGGTGCTAAGGACTCCCAGACGAGTGAGTTGGACATTGTGCTTAATCAGATGATTCTTACAGACATGGAGGAGATAGAAAAATATAACCAGACAATTTCAATGTTACTTCCTGAATGCTATCCTAGAGGGAAGTATGTGATTCTACCTATGTGAAGGCAAAAGGAGGGTGTATTAATTATAGTTATTAGTTACTGCTGCTTAACAAATTATCACAATTAAAACCAACAATAAATGTCTATCATGTCACACAGTTTCTGAAGGTCAGGAGTACAGGAGTGGCTTAGTAGAATGGCTCTGGCTCAGGGTCACTTATGGAGTTACATCAAGACGTCAGTCAAGACCGCAGGCCCCTGAGGGTTTGATCAGGGCTGAAGGATTTGCTTCTAAGGTGATTCATTTGTGGCTTAGCAGGGAGATGCTGGCTACCGGCAGGATACCTCAGTTCTGCACACTGTGGGCCTCTCCACAGGGCTGCTTCAGCATCCTCATGCCTTTCTCTTTCTGACTGACTTCACTTAGTGTGATCATCTCTAGCTGCATCCATGTTGCTGCAAATGGCACGATTTTATTCTTTTTTATGGCTGAGTAATATTCCCTTGTATATATATACCACATCTTCTTTATCCATTTCTCTGTTGATGGACAGTTAGGTTGTTTCCATGTCTTGGCTATTGTGAATAGTGCTGCTTTGAACATTGGGGTGCATGTATCTTTTCCAATTACAGTTTTTTCCAGATACACGGCCAGGAGTAGGATTGCTGGGCCATATGGTATCTCTATTTTTAGTTTTTTTAGGAACCTCTGTACTGTTCTCCATAGTGGCTGCACCATTTACATTCCCACCAACAGTGTAGGAGGGTTCCCTTTTCTGCACACCCTCTCCAGCAGTTGTTCTTTGTAGACTTTTTTTTTTTTTTTTTTGGCCACACCTCAGGGCATGTGGAATCTTAGTTCCCAGGCCAGGGATCAAACCCATGCTCCCTACAGTGGAAGCTTGGAGTGTTGACCACTGGACCGCCAGAGAAGTCCCTACACTTTTTAATGATTCCAACCAGTGTGAGGTAGGACCTCACTGTAGTTTCCGGACGCGCAGGCTCAGCGGCCATGGCTCACGGGCCCAGCCGCTCCGTGGCATGTGGGATCTTCCCGGACCGGGGCACGAACCCGTGTCCCCTGCATCGGCAGGCGGACTCTCAACCACTGCGCCACCAGGGAATCCTCTCACTGTAGTCTTGATTTGCATCTCTCTCTCTCTTTTCTTTTTCTTTATGCCGCTCCCCCGACCCCCAGTATATCTACACGTGTATGTCTGGCAGGATCTGGGGTGAATCTCGGGCTCCAGGACCTGGAGTCTTTGGAAGAATTCATTTGTAAGATCGTGACAGATGTGGCTCTGAGCGACGTCTTGGAAGCTTTGGCTGCTAAAATAAGACACTCTAAACAGGAGGTGGAAGATTTTAAATAGAATGGACACCTCATGGCAACGTGACTGCCCCCTGGAGGGGGATTCTTTCCCTGCAGGACAGAAAGGAGACAGTAATGAAGTCAGGCTGAAATAGAATTTTGTGAATGTCGGCAAGTTATCAAGTATACCAGAAAGCTCCATTGAAGCGTGGGGCCTTTACACATAAATTAAACGAGTGTAGCCTCCAAATGGAAGGGTCTAATTTCTGGAAGTTGCTGCAATGGATGTGATGAGCTCACCAGGGGAGAGTGCCTACCAGTGGCCCAGGAGAAAAATGAGCATTTGTACTCCGTCTCAAGGAATTTCAAAATGAAACAAAATCACTCTCTCCTAATGTTTCAGGCAATCAAGCTCCGTGTCTTTAAAGCCCATATGGCAGAAGGTGAAGCGTGACCACATCTAGGTGTGTGTGCTGGAGGGTGGGATACTATGGATGTTCATTATACTCATCTTTCAACTTTTCTGGATGTTTGAAAAATGTCATAATAAAACATGTTGGGAAAGAGGAAAAGAAAAGAATACCAGAAAGTAAAAGAACAGATGTAATCTCATAGGAACCCCCCCCCCAGTATTTTAAGTGGAATATATTTAGCTTTATGAAAAATTCACTTCTTTTACCTATTTTTCTCACTTTCTCATGGAGGACTGAAAACCCCTGGGCCTCTACCCGAGGACCAGCACTGAGGAACTCTGTTCTGGAAAGGTAGCATGTGGGGCAGTGGGTTGAGAGGATAAGTTTGGGGCAAGTGCCCTTGTTTGGGTTCTATCCCAGATCTTGCTGGCTTTTGTTCACTGAGTGATCTTGGGCAAGCTACTTCAATTCCTTGTGCCCCACTTTCCTCATCTGTAAAAACTGGGCCCATAATCATGGAATAAGGTAAGTGACTTGGCCACTGTCACACACAGCTTGTGACAGTAGCTGAGTTTGGTTCCCAAGATAAATGATAGGAAACCCTATCACCGAAACTCTCCCTGTCTCTGCATACCTATAGGTCTTGGTTGGAACTGCTTTCAGAACCCTCAAGCCATGGTTCTTTGTGTGCATGTTGGTTTTATTCTAATTGACTGATTTCTGGATGCAGGAGGTGTTTCATTTTCCCTGGCTTTTCTTAGAAACATAGTATATTTTTATTTTTCACTCATTGTGTGTTTGACTGAATAAGTGAAATACAAAAACGCCTTCTTACTAAGTACACATTAACCAGGAGAGCTTCCCCTAAGGATCCTGTTCAATATTTTTGCTTATTGGTTATCTTCCATGAGAAGTTTATCGGAAGAGCCAGGAGGCTTTCAAGGTTTCATTAACATGTTGAATTTGCAACCAAAACTTAATTTCCTAAGGAATGGTGGCTTAAGTTAAAGCAGGTTTGCAGACCTGTTGGGGTGATTGTGTGTCTTAAGGGGGAGGAAATGACTACCATCCCGGTCATGACATTGAACGAAAGAAACGTGGTCTCAGGAGTGTTACATTAAAACTTGTGCCCACTGCATGAGTGATGCCAAACTGCTTTCAGAAGAAAAGCGATCAGTCTTTTGTTCATAAATTACCACTTATTTCAGAAGTGATCATCAAAAAGAAACGTTCAAATGTAGAAATCCCTGTCGGGAATTGGGCTTTAGCCTTAAGATTGTGGGTATATAGCACCATCTGGTGTGTAGTTTTATAACCACATGTTGACTTTTTTTTTTTTTTTTTGCGGTACGCGGGCCTCTCACAGTTGTGGCCTCTCCCGCTGCAGAGCACAGGCTCCAGACGCACAGGCTCAGCGGCCATGGCTCACGGGCCCAGCCACTCCGCGGCATGTGGGATCTTCCCGGACCGGGCACGAACCCGTGTCCCCTGCATCGGCAGGTGGACTCTCAACCACTGCGCCACCAGGGAAGGCGCGGATCATAAACTTTTGAGTGAGTCTCTGTTGCTTGCAATCGAATAAGCGTAACTAAAACAATATTAGTTTCGGTGAAGCCAGAAGACTATAAATCCTAAAATCTGGCATGCTTACTCACACAAGTCCCCAGATGCCTGAATGTCTTTCTTCGTTGACCTTCTGATAGAGGCCACAGGTAAGACATAGGAAGAGAGGAATAAAATGAGGTCATCATAACCACTTGAGACTATGATTGGTGTCCAGGCCACACGGCCAGACTTGTAAGCCCATGTCTCTCACCTGCAGATGGACTAGGAATTAGAGCGGCAGATGCCCTCAGATAATGCTAGAAAACTCAGCAATCAGAACCAGCAGGATCTGAGTTCCATCTTGTGAATCTCTGGCCTGAAATGGGCTCTTCAGTGCCTTCAATAGATCTCAGCATTTGATTCACATGCTAGTAATTTCGTGATTTACCTTCAGTGTAGATCAGTGGTTCTTAACTGGGGGCACAATTGGCAACTCGTGGTGACATTTTTGGTTGTTACAGCTGCAGGAAAGGCGACGCTACCGGATCTAGTGTGTAGAGGATGGAGATGCTGCTAAACATCCTACAGAGCACAGGACAGTCCTCCACAACAAAGAATTATGTGGCCCCAAATGTCAGTAGTGTTGAAGTTGAGGAGCCCTGTGTCCATGGCAGGAGAAGCCTAGAGGAACTTTTAAAGTGGTAGCAAGAGCAGCAGGTTGAACAAGAAGTTGAGAATCCTGCCAAGGGGAGCACTGCCCAGCTTGGGGAAGACTCCATACTGTATCACCACCTGTGGAATGATGCCAAGTCACAGGCAACAGGTGTCAGTTGAGGCTCTGGCGATAAATCTAAGGCTCCAAGATAAATCTAAGCAGTAGGTCCTTGAGAAGCAGAGCACAGGCTAAAGTTAATCATTGGAGAAACCGAGGCTAAGCAGTTTGACTCTATTCATCCCCCTCTCCGCCATCAGGGGATTTTGTGACCTAATTTCCTATTCATATCAAAGGAATAATTTGGCTTGGGTGACAGGGGCAAGGGGCTAAGTTGGGATAAGCAGAAAGGCAGCAGATTAATAGTAGCTCACTTAAATGTACATGGATATGGAAAGAGTGATGTGATAGATCTGAGTTGGGATAGTGGGTCTGTTAAAACTGAAATATGGTTTCGTTAAGTTAGCTTTTGGTTTGGCAACTTCAAAGGAAAGCAAGTGTCTCCCCTAAAGAGCATGCAGAGCAGGAATCCCAAAGCAATATCAGTCTCAAGACTTGAAGAAAATAAAAAGCTAATCCCTTCTCCCCATTTTCAACCCTTTGAAACACACAATTCCTCTATGGAGGCTTGCATTCTTCTGAAAACTAGGCCAGAAAGATCACGGTCAGTAGATTTCCTTGTAACGCTGAGCTAGGCAGCAAGTTCCAAGCAGGGAATGTTCTGGAAAATTCCATAAACGTTGGCCATTTATTATCAACAGAACCATGCTGTGGCTAGAAGAAACTTCTCCAGGACTGGGCATCAGAAGGTGCAGGAATTTGTGTTTTTAATGTTTCCCACGGTTTACAGCGTTGAGTTTACATGCACAACAAAGTTTGTGAATCAGCCTGGGTCATGGAAAGATCTGGAAGGTTTCTGAGCAGGAACATTCTTCCTAATACCCTAAAAAAAGGAGAGGATATAGCCCAGAAAGCCAGCACCTGCCTCCTTCCTTTCCGCGCCACGCTCTATTCCTGCAGGGTCTGGACTACATTTCCCAGGATGTCCAAATTGCTGGAGCTCCTGCGGGGTTGGCTAGAACAACGCGGAAGTGATTACGGGTCGCCCAGCAACGGGCGGAGTCGTGGACCGTGACTGGATGCCCACGCCCCCTTGCCTGCGGCCGGGAGTTGTCGAAGCTCGACCCCATCTCCAGAGCCACAGAGCTCTCAACCGTCTTTTACTTCCACCCGAGCGGCCGTACGAGCTCGTGGGTGCTTTCCCCGTAGGTCTTCTCAGGCCCCGCCTCCTTTTACTCCAGCAGCTGCGCAATTGCGGAGACTGGATTCACCTGCCGAATCGGCGGAGGGGCTCCGGGCGGCACAGTGCGCAGGCGCGAGCGTTCGGAGCTCGCGGCGCGCGGCGCTCGGTTGAAGCGGGAGTGAGTTCTGGGCGCGGAGACCCGGCAGCGGGCGAGCGAGCGGGTGACCGGGCGCCTCCTCTGCAGCCATGGCAGCCCTGCGCTACGCGGGCCTGGACGACACGGACAGCGAGGACGAGCTGCCCCCGGGCTGGGAGCAGAGAACTACCAAGGACGGCTGGGTTTACTATGCCAAGTAAGGGGGCCGCCGGGGGGCCGCCGGGTCTGGGACGCAGCTGGAACCCTGCTGCTCACCTGCCCGGGACTCCGCGCTGCCTTCAATGCCGCCTGCGCGGGGAGGGCCGCGGGCTCGCGCTCAGGCTTGGCCTGGGAGGGCGAAGTGGCAGTCATGGTTGAAGTGCTTCAGGGGGAAGGCTACCGGGGTCCTGAGGGCGGGCCATCCCCCTCTCTGGCCCTGGGTCCAGTGGGGGTCACCTGGCGTCGCTCAGGCGCGCCCTCTTGCCCAGTAGGCAGCGCTGCACGGTGCAAGGATGGCAGACCGGCCTCATTCCCTTTCCCCCCCAAAATCAGAAAAAAATGCCGATGCCCCGCTCGTTTCTGGGGAGTCTGGGTTGACGACCTAGGAGTGTGTATTTTTTAACAAGTGTGCTAGTATAACTATGTGTGTGTGTATATATATATATATGTATACATATAAAATGGCTAATATAGCTTTACTATAGTTCTCGGGAAAGTTTTGGAAACACCAGGAGACCCTCTCTCCCACCACTGACTGTGTGACCTTGGGCCATTGGAATAACTAAGTCACAGGTTTCTTATCTGCTAAATACGTTGGTTGGAGAGTTTTAGTTGAGGCCCAGTACGTAAAGGCTTAGCACAGGCCTAAACATACTCAATGCTGGATAACTCTTAGCCTTTCCTGATTTCTGCAGCTGTGATAGAACCTTCTAGGCCTGATATTAGAATCACCTGGGGACCATCATAACTATAGATTTGGGGTCTCCAGAGAGATCCTCATGCAGCAGGCAGCCAACATAGAGATTCTTTATTTTTTAAAGCTTTCCAGCTGAGGCAGGTTACGGCTTTGACAAACATGGATGTAAATTAGTGATTTTCAACACCTGGGAAACAAACTCTCTTTTCCTGGCTCCCACCTCCAGGGATTCTCATCTAATTTTCTTGCCCCGCCTCCCGCCCCTAGTGGTAGGTTGTGAAATCTTCCCACGTGATTCTAATCTGCCCTAGGTTGTGAGCCTTCTGCTGCCTTTCGGTGGCTTGCTAGGAAGAAAAACAGGAGAAAACGACCTTGGTGAGTTCATTCAAGACACATTGGGAATGTATCCGGTGCCAGGCTCTTTGCTGGGCATTGGTTTTACTGAGATAAATAAGACCGCTCGTTGGGATTTCCCTGGCCGTCCAGTGGTTAAGACTCCGCATCCACACTGCAGCGGGCCCAGGATCGATTCCTCGTCGTCGGGGAACTAAGATCCCACATGCCACACGTCGCGGCAAAAAAAAAAAAAAAAAAAAAAAAAAAGTAAAAAAAAATAAGACCGCTTGTCACTTTCATGAGTGCCCAGTCTTTCCGGACGCACAGGCTCAGCGGCCACGGCTCACGGGCCCAGCCGCTCTGCAGCACGTGGGATCCTCCCGGACCGGGGCACGAACCCGCGTCCCCTGCATCGGCAGGCGGACTCTCAACCACTGCGCCACCAGGGAAGCCCGAGTGCCCAGTCTTATAGGACAGAGCGACGTGCAGTGACGTCCCCACGCAGTGTGTGTGCTGAGCGACAGCCTGCCCAGCATGAGCTGTGTGGGTAGGTGGTGAGGTGTCTGGGGCAGTGGGCACCCGAGCTGTGCCTTAGAGCACAGATAGAAGTGGGAAGGTCCAGGGGCAGGAGGGCAGCCCAGGGAGAAGAAACAGAGGCCCGGCCTGTGCGGGGCTGCAAGAACCTGAAGGCTGAGGTGGGAAGGAAGGACACAGTTGATTTATGGAGGCCTTTCTGTGCCTCGGAGGGTCGGGGCTCTGTCAGCAGGACCCATGTGTCCACTGAAGGCTTGGAGCCAGGGAGTGACCTCGGGTTTGTGTCTTTAGTAGGATGATTTCTGCTCTGGAGAATTGAAGGGGTATTTCTAGCAGCAGGGAGCCAGGGGCAGTTGGCGGGCTCCGGGCAACTCCTGAATGGGCATTTGCTGTTGCCCTTGCCTGAAGCGCTCTTTCATCCCTCAGAGCTGAGCTTAAGTGTCACTGCCCACGAGAGCGTTCCCTTGCATCGGCCCTGCGCCTGCCTTCCACCACTTTGCTCTCCCTTGTCTGTAGTTTTCTACGCTCTCCTCGGCCCTATTTTGCTCTCTGTCCCTTCCCAGGTTGTCAACTTGTTGAGGGCGGGGACCTTTTCTCATTCCCCTCTGTATCCCCCATGCTTAGCATTCTGGCGCCCTAAAGTAAATCCTGGGAACGAGTCAGCGCATCTAGGGAAGGTTTCCTGCGGGCCTCCCCGGGGCAGGTGGCGTTCTAGGCCCTGGGAACGTGAAGATGCACACGGCCTGCTTCCCGGCGTCGGGGGCCTTCTCTGCTCCTGCTCTGGCTGGGGCCTGTCCCCGTTCTGGCCGCTGCCCCCAGAGCTCCCTGGCCTCCTTTCAAGTTTGCCTGGAACCTCTCGTTCGGTCTGGAGGCGCCTTCGCCTTCACTCACCCTGCCTCCTGCGCCTCACCTTGTGCTGGGTGGCCTTTCCCATCTGCTGCCTTCCTGGGTGGCCTCCACCGTCTGGGCTTGGGGCTCTTCTTCCACTCGGTAAGACCTGCACACCCCAGCCAGCTCTGCTGACAGCTTCCGGGGAGCCCACGGCCAGGGGAGTCCGTGGCGCCTATGCGGTCTCTGAAAAGTACACGCCCCCCCGCCCCGCACCCCCCACCCCCGGTATCTGGTCCTGTTGTTTACCCTGACTGTGGTGACAAGGCTTGAGGGGCTCCCAGCTGGGGGGTGGGCGTACCTCTCTCCAGACAGACGCTGTCTCCTGTCCTCCGGCCTTCTGTTCTTTGGCTTGGGGTTGAAGGACGCCCCTGACCCACCCTGACCCTGGGTTCCCAGCAGTCCCCCTTGATCTCTCCTGACCTGCAAGCATCCTCATCCTTCTTTTCACTCCTAATTCTAGAAGGTCACTTGTCCCCTGGGGTCTGGGCCCCTTGGCTGACAGGGCACCGGAAGATTGCCCTTGCAGTCGTTCCTTTTTCCCACTGCAGCAGTGTTGTGCCCGAGGGCAGAGGCTGTAGCTCCCAACCAGGCCTCCGGGCTCTTGTGGGAAACCCCCTCGTCGTCTCACCTGTCTTCTGTTGTGCGCGTTCCGTCAACCCCTCAGTCTCCCTCACACTCCCCAGGGTGCACTCAGACCTCAAAGACACACGTGTCCCGTGGCTCAAGGCCCCCCAGGCTGGGCTCCCACGGAGGGGACATTCATGCCGCTGAGGACAGAGCTGTTACCAGAGAGAGCTGATGAGCCTTTCTCGCTTCCCTAGAACGGTCCGGAGAAGCCCCTCTGCCTTACCCAGGGAGTGGGGACCGAAGGATGAGGTCTCGGTGCTGGGGGCTGTGGCTGCCGTCTCCTGGGCCATCCTGGGTCCTCCACTCCCGCCCCCCTTTTATTCTGAAGCCCGGGCCTCTTGGCAGCAGAGGGGTGGCTGGCCTGCCCCGACGGGAGGCGGGTCCCTGTCCACAGGTGGCTCTGGGTCTCCCAGTTAACTTCAAGGAACTATGCTTAAGGAAGGAAAAAAAAAACAACTTAGAGGAGCATACTTGAAAGTGATAGCCATGTAATGTGGTGTGAATTTAATTTTCATCCCTTTGTTTTAAATTAAGATCACTGTTAATTATCTTTTTAAATGACAAAAAGCTTACTGAAAGAAAAAAGGCTTCTGTTTAAAGGAGAATAGGATAATTTGGGGACATGTGTGGTAATTTTCTGTTCATTAAAAAGTCATTTTAGATTACAATGAAAAAGGAACATCCTTTAATTAATTTTTATATACAAGTTTATTTAAAATAATCCTTTTCTGGCAAAGGCACGGTTCTTAGTTCTTCACACGTTACTCACTGAGTCCTGAACGACCCCAAGAAGTAGTGCCATTATTATCCCCTTTGTGCTGATGGGGAAACTGAGGCACAGGGAGGTTGAAACACTTCTCCAAGGGATCGAATGACCAAATGTAACCTGGTTCTTGCTCCTGTTGGGGCTTCCTTTCTGCAGTCAGGGTTTGATGGTGGGGGGATACACAGGTGGGAGTTGGTCCTTGCTGCTACCCTCTGTTTGTACAGTGATCTAATCGTTCACCAGTCACTGACCCAGGTATGGTGTCTCTTACCTTTCCAGCAGCTCTGTGAGGTGCATGTGCTTCTAGGGAGGCTGGCTCACTGGGTGTAGGCAGTGCAGGAGCTCACATCTTTGGCCTTTTCATTCCAGTGTCCACTGTGTCCTTTTACTGGCCACCGATAGTTTGCAAAAACACCGGAAGCCAGCAGTTCCTGGAAAGACCCTGCTTTTGACGTGCAGCATCTTACAGGAGCGTTCACAAGCTCTCTGTGTTTATTCTCTTGAAAATCATGCATAGGGCAGGAATATTCTATCATCTGGTTGTCAGGGATTAAGTATTATTTTCTCCTTTGGCCTGAGCATGTGAACTTTGAATGCCTCTTGCAACTTGCAGCTGTTTCCTTGATTAAGTAATTTTATGTTTTTCTCCATACCAGATCAGCTGTTGACAGGTGTTGCTAGTCTGTTACTGGCCCATGGTTTTATTGATAACTGCGTGTGCTCTTCCGAGATGAAATGCTAGTTTGGCACAGAAATCAGACTAGTTTGTATATTTGATTTGTTCAAAATAATAGAACTTTTGAGGGCTTTTTATGCCAAGTACTGCGTTCAAACCTTTATATTACAGTATCCTGGTAGCATTCTCCTCAGATGAATACTAGGATTATTTCTGTTTTGCAGGTGAGGAAATTGAGGCTCCAAAGCTGAGTGACTGACCTATGGAGCTGCCTCACCCTCTTGGATGAAATTAGGAATCAGTGCTTAAAAAACACTTTGTAGTTAAATCTGTGGAAAGAATAAACATTTAAGAAGGTTAAGGTTATATCTAAATGATACCTGCATATCAGCATTATAAATTTGACTGAAATTTTTCAATCTATCCTGGAATAAAACTAAAACAAGTACAAAACAAAACACTTCTCTAGGTATTTTGAGTGATTCAGCGAGATTCTTAGAGTTGACCCCCAGGTGGGGTCAATTCCTCTTCCTCTGGCTTCACCACCAGCTAACAGATACAGGTTTTCGGGAGATTTTCCCAGTCTGCTGCTGCTTCCAACCTAGAGAATTTGACCTGATGCAAACAGTAACATTTATAATCTGAATATTTCTTTCTGACTGTCTGACTTGAGTACTCTTGAGAGAGTATCACGTGGGGGAGAACAAAATTTAATGCCATTGATTAATTTTTAGAAGTGTAACTTACTACGTATTCCGTGGATTTTTTTTTTTTTTTTTTAACAGTCACACGGAAGAGAAGACTCAGTGGGAACATCCGAAAACTGGAAAAAGAAAGCGAATAGCAGGAGGTTTGTATATTGTTGTCATAAAGCAGAGACCCCTGTATTTAAAGCATTAATCAGATGGGAAAGCTGTCACAGGAACTGGACTCTCCTTCTGGGGAGATTGTAGGATTTGGTAGAAGGAAGTGATGAGCTCTTGGGGTGGAGTGCTTAGGATGATTTCTTTTTTTTTTTTTTTTTTTTTGTGGTACGCGGGCCTCTCACTGTTGTGGCCTCTCCCATTGCTGAGCACAGGCTCCGGACGCGCAGGCTCAGCGGCCATGGCTCACGGGCCCAGCCACTCCGTGGCATGTGGGATCCTCCCGGACCGGGGCACGAACCCATGCTCCCTGCATCGGCAGGCGGACTCTCAACCACTTGTGCCACCAGGGAAGCCCTAAGATGATTTCTTAAATAAGAAAGTATTAAAATAATAGGGGCCTTGAATTCACAGTTCATTAGATTTTTCCATAGTTGCACTGTTTGTAAAATTGGTCTTGGCTCCTATCCTGGAATTAAATATATCAGTGTTTGATAGAATTCCGTAAAGCTTGCGTTGACTTGTAGGTGCTTCTGAGTAAGTGTGTCATGCATGGAATAGAAGTGTAAGAAGGTCCCTGCTCTCAAGAGGTTGAGGATCTATTTGAAAAGACAACATGTGCCCTTGAGAAAAAAATGAAACTGGTCTATAATATGAATCTTCACAGGTCAGCATATGAATGGTATTTGGTGCCTGCTACAGTGTAGATACGTTCTGGGAATTCATTCAAAGGGGAATTCATGTTGATTGGAGCAACCAGTAAGGGTTTTGTGAAAAGCAGAAGCTGAATGGAGTGTTGAAGAGTGATCAAGAATGAAATAGTATTTTATTTTATTTTTTTAGCCACATGGCTTTTAGGATCTTAGTTCCCCGACCAGGGATTCAACCCATGCCCAGCAGTGAACGTGTGGACTCCTAACCACTGGACTGCCAGGGAATTCCCAAGAATGAAATAGTCTTAGAAATAGAGTTGACATATGATCCAGCAATCTTGCACCTGGGCATATATCCAGAAAAAAACATAATTTAAAAAGATAGGGCTTCCCTGGTGGCACAGTGGTTGAGAATCCGCCTGCCGATGCAGGGGACACGGGCTCGTGCCCTGGTCTGCGAAGATCCCACATGCCGCGGAGCGGCTGGGCCCGTGAGCCATGGCCGCTGAGCCTGCGCGTCCGGAGCCTGTGCTCCGCAACGGGAGAGGCCACAACGGTGAGAGGCCCGCATACCACAAAAAAAAAAAAAAAAAAAAGATACACGCACTCCTATTTTCATAGCAGCACTATTCACAGTAGCCAAGACATGGA
The DNA here is from genome assembly GCF_026419965.1 of Kogia breviceps. Taxonomy (NCBI): domain Eukaryota; kingdom Metazoa; phylum Chordata; class Mammalia; order Artiodactyla; family Physeteridae; genus Kogia; species Kogia breviceps. Next base: position 48,814,679 of record NC_081327.1, read on the forward strand.
AGTAACTTAACTATCAATCAACAGATGAATGGATAAAGATGACGTGGTATTGGATTGGCCAAAAGGTTCCTTCGGTTTTTAAGTAAAAATAAGACATTTTTCATTTTCCAAGAACTTTATTGAACAACGTATTCACTCTTTTGTTCCACTACCTTCTGCCATTTTTCAGGCATCTTCATAATTCCATCTTTCCAGAACTTTTTATCTTTTTGAGCAAAGAACTGTTCCAGGTGCCTTCTACTGTCTTCCAGGGAATGGAAATATTTTCCATTAAGAGAATTTTGTAAAGACCGAAAGAAATGGAAATCCGAAGGTGCAATGTCTGGTGAATATGGCAGATGAATCAGAACTTCCCAGCCAAGCTGTAAGAGTTTTTGCCTGGTTATCAAAGAAACATGCAATCTTGCATTATCCTGATGGAAGATTATGCGTTTTTCTGTTGACTAATTCCGAACGCTTTTCGTCGAGTGCTGCTTTCAGTTGGTCTAACTGGGAGCAGTACGTGTTGGAATTAATCGTTGGTTTTCCAGAAGGAGCTCGTAATAGAGGACTCCCTTCCAATCCCACCATATACACAGCATCACCTTCTTTGGATGAAGACTGGTCTTCGCTGTGGTTGGTGGTGGTTCATTTTGCTTACCCCATGATTTCTTCCATTCCACGTTATTGTACAGTATCCATTTTTCATCGCCCATTTGTTTTAAAAACAGAATATTTTTCTGACGTTTAAGTAGAGAATTGCATACAGAAATACGGTCAAGAAGGTTTTTTTTGCTTAACTTATGTGGAACCCAAACATCAAAGTGATTAACATAACCAAGCTGGTGCAAATGATTTTCAGTGCTTGATTTGGATATTTTGAGTATGTCGGCTGTCTCCTGCGTGGTATAATGTTGATTGTTCTCAATGTGTCGATTTGATTGCTATCCACTTCAACTGGTCTGCCCGACCATGGAGCATTGTCCAGTGAGAAATCTCCAGCAAACCACTTTTGACACGTTCCATCAGTCACAGCACCTTCTCCATATACCACACAAATCTTTTTTTGTGTTTCAGTTGCGTTTTTACGCAACTTTCTTGAAATAATAAAGGATAATATGCTGAATATGTTGCTTTTTTTCCTCCATCTTCAATATTAAAATGGCTACACAAAAATTCACTGATTTTGATAAGTTTTTTTTTAAAGGCATGCTGTTATGACAGCTGTCACAATAGAATCTAACAAAATTGTTTCGAATGAAGTTAGACAACTAAGCACTAATAGAGTCATCTTATGGAAAAACCAAACAAATTTTTTGGCCAACCCAATACAAAGGAATATTACTCAGCCATAAAAAAATGAAATAATACCATTTGCAGCAACATGGATGGACCTAGAGATTATCATACTAAGTGAAGTAACTCAGAAAGAGAAAGACAAATATCATATGGTATCACTTATTTGTGGAATCTAAAATATGCCACAAAAATTTAAAATGCCACAAATGAACATATCTACGAAACAGGAACAGATTCACAGACATAGAGAATAGGCTTGTGGTTGTGAAGGTAGAGGTGGGGGAGGGATGGATTGGGAGATTGGGTTTAGCTGATACAAACTTATATATAGAATTGGTGAACAACAAGGTCCTACTGTATAGCACAAGGAACTATAATATCCTGTGATAAACCGTAATGGAAAAGAATATGAAAAAGAATATATGTAAAACAGTCCCTGCTGTACAGCAGAAATTAACACTAAATCAACTTTACTTCAATAAAATTTTAAAAAAAAGAAGAATGAAATAGTGTTACTTCCAAGCAAGAGGCAGAATGTAGAGTCTGGTTGGGGTAATGGGCCTTCTGTACCTGCCATAGTTGGAGCACGTGACCTGCTGATCTGGTGGGGTAGGTCTGGGGCTGGAAGGGCAGGGGCTTCAAGTTCACCCCACCCCACCCCCACATAGACCTGTTGTCCTTCTGTGTTTCAGATTTGCCCTATGGATGGGAACAAGAAACTGATGAGAATGGACAAGTGTTTTTTGTCGAGTAAGTGTCTGCAAAGAAACGTCTCAGCCATCTTTTTATTTAATTAATTTATTTTTAATACATTTATTTATTTATTTTTGGTTGCATTGGGTCTTTGATGCTGCACGCAGGCTTCCTCTAGTTGCGGCGAGCCGGCGCTACTCTTTGTCGCCGTGCTCAGGCTTCGCATTGCGGTGGCTTCTCTTATTGTGGCTCACGGGCTCTAGGCGTGCGGGCTTCAGTAGTTGTGGCGCACGGGCTTAGTTGCTCTGCAGCATGTGGGATCTTCCTGGACCAGGGCTCGAACATGTGTCCCCTGCCTTGGCAGGTGGATTCTTAACCACTGCGCCACCAGGGAAGCCTGACACTGACTTGATTGCATTGGTCTGGAACTGACCCTCCAATGCGTTATCTCCAAGGTATGCCTGTAATTATAAAGAATGTTTTGAGCATCCTCCTCTGTAAAACTATCTTTGGAATAAATTCCAATAACAAACAGCAACAGTAACCATGCATCTAGCACCTAACATGAGCCAGGCATGTTCTAACCAACTTGTACCTGTAGTATTAGCTCATTCAGTCCCTGAAATGCCCTAAGGGAGGTGAGCGCTAGGCTGCCTGGCCAGTCGTTTCCCCACTCTGATCCCGTTAGAGAGGTGTGCTGGCAAATGCTTAACAACCAGTTCCCTGGGGGGAAAAGCCCATATTTGTTTCCGTGGTATAAATACTGCCACTATAGCTTATTTCCAGCTACCGAGGTAAAGTCACTGAGGAGTTGGGAAGAGAGATGCACATTTGGCTCTTGTGAGCCGGGGTGACCCAGCTCCACTCCTGCTCTGTCCTCTGTAAGGCACTGGAGTCAAAATGCTTATCTGGCATCTGTGGTTATAAGTAAAATGAAAGTTGGATTATTCTTGAGTCTTAGTGTTTATGGGGTGACGAGTATTGATTTTAAACTGTATATAATTTTACACATACATACACATTACAAATAAATTTTAAAAATGTTTTTATTTTTTAATTTATTTTTTGGCTGCACTGTGGGGCTTGCGGGATCTTAGTTCCCCGACCAGGGATCGAACCTGGGCCCTCGGCATTGAAAGGGCTGAGTCCTAACCACTGGACTGCCAGGGAATTCTCACAAATGCATTTTAAATCATGCAATCTTTCTTTCTGGAGAGTTCTTAATAGTTTTCAAGGTATTTTGAGGTCTATCTCAAACCCCAAGATCACATTTAAAATGTAAAAAATAAACTTATTCTGTAAGGAGCAACCTATTCATCTGTATGAACAGCTTGTACTGATGTATTTTAATATATTGTTTGTACAACCAGTATAGTTTAATATTCTTTCTACAAGATTTCGATCAACTCCAAATCAAAACTAGAGTCTGTGAGTACAGCCTAAAAGTGAAAATTATTAGAATTTTAGTAGTTGGCTGGTTTCATATTTACTATCTTTTATCATTTTGAGTTTTCTACTTCTTTACCAATCTTCTTAGGCCCTTGCACATAAGAGATTTAATTGAAATCTACTGACAAGAGTGCCTGATGGATCTTATAGCCACATTTACATGAATTAAAAGAAAAAAACCCCAACGCCTACTCCATGTTTGAGATCTGAGGGTACAAGGCAGTGCTTTGTATGTTACAGCCTATTTTACGGGCAGTTCTGAAGAAAAGGCTTCTATGGCTATCTTTCTAGGCAGGAATGTAATCCTTCTGGAGGCCAGAAGATAGATTAAATGGACCCCGGGTCTTTCCGGGGTTAAGAATAAGCCTTTTTTAGTCCATGAAAAATGGGGTTTGCCTAGCCTAAACTATAAGATTATCTTGTAATTATAAACGCCTCTGTTCACTACGCTAGGTTCACTGCTTTCTCCTTTTCTTTGCAGCCACATAAATAAAAGAACTACCTACTTGGACCCAAGACTGGCATTTACTGTGGACGATAATCCTACAAAGCCAACCACCAGGCAGAGATACGACAGCAGCACAACCGCCATGGAAATCCTCCAGGGCCGGGATTTCAGTGGCAAAGTGGTCGTGGTTACCGGAGCGAATTCAGGAATAGGTAGGTTGTTAACTGACAACTGACCACAGCGATGGTTGTTGTTATTATTATTATTATTTTTGTCACTGCTGTGATGAAATCCGCTTTAGTCTAACCATAAGGAAACTTTGTTTGGTGGTTCTCTAATTTTAAAGGTATTTATAGCCTTTTCAGCTATCGTGTCATTAAAGTTCTGGGCCCTTTTTCATTCTCAGTGTTTGCATGGAAGGGGGGCCGTGTCAGGGCCGACCTTGAGTTCTCTGAAAGCTGAGCATTCATTGGAAGATGGTGGCTATTTTGGTTCTTAAGGATGAGAGACAGCTGGCTCTGTCTAGGAGTTTCTGAGCTGGTCTGCGTGGTGCGTGGACATAGTCCAGTTACCTGGGTTCTTCAGCCCAGCGCTGACTGGTAATGGAATATTGGGAACAGTGGCGTGTCAGGGCTTTGGGACAGAGGACACTGCAGGTGTCCGTTGGTTACGGAGAATATGATTTTCTTTGGAGAACAGGATCTTATTTCTTTGCAGAGTCGGAGAATTAGTCTCTGTCTTAACCTCTTGGTTGCCCACGTTTAACTGCGGTGACGGTCATGAGGGAGGGGCCCCAGGGGTGTCCTCTCCTTAGCCTCATGGGCTGGTAGAGAAGCTGCGGCAAAGCAGATGCTCCTGCATTCACTCTCCAGATGATTTTATTCTTATTTTGCTTTGGTCCATTGACATGAATATCTGAATCTGTAAGAACCAGCTGCTTTGAGTAAGGATATGCATCCTCAGGTTAATTTACAGAGACAAAACATGGAATTGCATTCAGCTGTCTTCCAGCAAGTTCTCTCCTTTTCACCCTTCATGGCGCTCCCCCCTCACTGGCCTTCTCTCTCACCAGCTTTGTCTCCTCACCGGTTTCTGTATCCCCTGCACTTCCTTCTCTGTCTTGCTTAATTTTCGGCGACCTCTTCTTGAACTTCCAGAAGCATTCCCTGGTATCATCAGGGCAAGTATCGGAAGTGACCTACATTCTTAGAGGATCAGTTGTTATATAGTACAGGGTTGAAAATCTAACAAGCTACGGTCCCAGAGCAGAACTTTTGACTGTACCTGTCCATTAAGGCAAAGAAGCACATGGAATTCTTTTTTTTAATTGAAAGGGATTTATTTAAAATCAACTCTGAGACCTCATCCTGGGCTCAGAATGTGTTCAGTTCAGTTTTCTGAATCACATCGGGGTTAATTCTCTTTAATTGTTATCGATAGGAAAAGCTGATGATGCTATATTAAAAATAACAGCTGGGTCCTCAGTCATCCAGGAAACAGTATGTTGTGTTGACTGCGTTGACAACTGTTACGTGAGAGTGTGGACCAAGACAGTGTAGAGTAATTAAGAAAAAATAAGGACTTAAGTAAAATACCTCTTTTTATTTAACACTCAGTTAACCAGTGAATTAACTAAAAGATCTCATTCCCTTAATCTCGCGGCTAGACAGTTTTTTCCTTTCATTAGTAAGGTAGGTGACTACTGATGGTTTGTGCGTAAGTGTTGCAACTTGGCTCTGTCTAACGTTAGATGGCAGGCCTTTTGAAGCTCTGCGGAAGATTTGCCACGTCAGGCCTATGACATCATAATCCAGGACTAAAGGCACTGGTCCAGAATATACAAAGAGCTATGTGTAGTTGGGTAATGAATCACGGTCAGAAGGGAGGAGGAGGTTCTGAAGCATTGAGAAGAAATGTGTCATCGGTCAGAGTGGACCTTGGACCTCTCGGAGGCAAGCTCTGTGCCTCTTCACAGCTGCCACTTCCCCTTCCTGAGGTCCGTGGTCTTTTTTTGTGGGCCCTGCAAGTAGGTGCCGGTGGTCCCGTCACATGTGATGGTAAATCGTACAGCGCAGGCTGGAAGGGAGGTTGGGGAAGGTCTCAGAGCGCGCCCCCATCCCCATTTCCCCAGCTCGAACCTTCATTGTCTTCAGCTCTGCCTGGTCTCCCCATGACCCCTCCAGTCTCGAGAAGCCCGAGTCTAGGGGAATGTTGGAGATTTGTGTGCTTAATATTGGAAATAACATCAGAGCGAACATTCCAGGCAATCGAATCCTCGCAAAGAACTCTGGCGCTGCAGCCGCGGCATCAGGCTTAAAGAAAAGAGCCGAAGGCAAGCCCGTGGCTTTTCCGTCATCGCTTAGGCAGCTTTTATATCCCACGCGGCTGCCTTAGAGAGTGTCCTTGTCCAAGTAGGCTGTGCCTTCCAGATAAATGTCTTCCTTCTCCTGAACTATGAAACACGCCAATTTAGAAATCACTATCGCCACTCTGTTTCTGCCCCTTTCAAGTGAAAAGCTGAGCGCGGAGTGAGTCGGGCATCTTCGCTTCCGACACTCCTCGGCGTTCGGGAGTCATCTCTTGAAGCTTGAATGGTGTCGGCCTGCACTTTTCCTCTTGCTGCTCAGGGGAGCCCGGTTCCTCCGTGTGAACTGTCCAGTCTTTAGCCTCATCGATGTCTGTGCTCTTGGGAGCAGAGTGGGCTGTTAGAAAACATACCGGTCTGTAGTTTGAGAGTGCTGATGCCACAGCTAAAAACACAGGTGACCTAACTGGCTTTACAAAGGTTGGTTTACAAATCTGGTGTTCCCAGTGATTCTTTTTGTTCGTGTTTTTGAATTCCCTGCAAGGCACCTCTCTGTTGGACTTGCCATTGGGGTGGGGGCTCTCTGTTGTGGAAGGGGACACTCGGGCGGTGAGAGGGGACGCCTTCCCTGGTGGACGGCAGGGACGTGCCAAGACGCTGCCCCCTTTGATGTGGCTTCTTTGCAGATTCTCTCTTGTCATCCGTGTTGGGTACCTCGCACCCCGCCCCCCCCCCCGCACCCCGGCTGCAAGTGATACAGAACTGTATTTTGAACTTTGGATATTTTATGTTCCGAAGGCAATTGGAGGGACTCCTGCTTATTAATTCAGCTTATAAAGATCAGGGTGGTTCTGGTCGGTAGAAGGATTCGGAGGAAATGCCACAATGAAGCGTTTTGAATTCTTGGAAGTTTGTAGGCAGATACTGCAGTTGACTGGGTTCAGCTGTCCAGATGGGGATACGGCAGACTGCAGCCCGTGGGCTAAATCTGACTGCCGCCTGGTCTTGCAAGTAAAGTTTTACTGGACCACGGCCACGCCTGTTTATTTCCGTTTTGTCTGTGGCTCTTTTCAAGTGACCAGCAGAGTTGCATAAATACGGCAGAGACCCCGTGCCCTGCACAGCCTAAAATATTTACTGTCTGGCCCTTAATGGAAAACGTTTGCCTACCCCTGCATCAGATGGTCTAATCCCTTTCAAAATAAGATCACCCCAGCATGCTGTGAGTAGCCACAAGTTAGGTAAAATTCAGATGAAGTGGATGCCCTAGGCCACAAGGAAGATGGTGGCAACACATTATACGTGTCTGTTGGGGATGCCCCGCCAGTGCCTGTGCCTCCTGCCTCACCTCTGTCCCCAGCTTTAGGGAGCTGCAGGCCTTAGGACGATGCCGCCTCTGAAACTGACACTCTTCTCTCATCCACCTTTGTTTAGTGAGCGTTCTGAACCCTAAGAACTTTGTGTACGTCGAGCGCTGTATGTAGCTTGTGGACCTCTCTCGGTGGAGCTCAGCCTCTCAGTGTCCACGGGGAAGTCACCTGTGCACCCAGAGCTTGTGCCAGCAGACCACGAGGCCTGGAGCCCCGGTCCCGATGGCTAAGCAGTAGAGGCGAGGGAGGAGGTCATTTCTTTCTGTGCTCAGCGTAGCACTGGGCAGGAAGGGGCAGGTGTCCACGGCGACCTGGACTTAGAGGCTCGGTGGCTCTGATTTGGTAAAAAAAAAAACGAAAACAAAAAAACAAATGGAAATGGCTTCAACATGGTGATCATTAAATATAGACCTTAATGCGAAGTCTCCGGAGAGGGGGTCTTGGAGGCTTCCTGTTGCGGAAGGTCCCGCAGCTGCTTCTCTAGACTCAGCCTGTCAATCGAGTGTATTTGGCTCTGCCTATAAATAGCTCAGTACAAACTGCTGCCTTCTCAAATCTGAGGGCTGACATGTGCTCCTTAAAGATCAGACCCTTCTAACGAGGGGTTACCTGAATGCCTAAATGTGGGGCAGCACCTGCCCTGCGCACTGTCCCCGGGGGCGGGGACGTTTGTTGGAAATCGTGCGCCTAGTTGCAGCGAGCAGATTGACCGTCACGGCGCCCACGGAGTGAAATCCAGGTTCTGTCAAACAACCATTGAAAAAATATTAACAAGTATGCACAGCTTAGCTATTTTCAGTCTCCTGTTCACTGGCAATGATGAATGATAAAGATTTCTTCCTAACCTCCAGTCTTAAACCAGTAGTGGTTAAAATTTGGTTTTTGAATCCCTTTCCGAGTATAGTCAGATTGAGGAGTTTCTTCGACCCTTTGAACTTTCATAACACTGGGCTGTTTCAAATGTTGTGACTTGAAATCTGGAATAGCCTGGCCTGGTTTCGATTTGTGAGTCAGAGGACCCGTTAACAAGAACAAAACCGTTTTTTGCCTGAACAAATACAAGCTGGCCACTTTAGTATACACCAGGAAAATATATTTTGGGACTGACACTTTAATTTTCTATTGGTATTTATGTTATCTGTAAATAAATCTCCCTAAGGTTCATTACAGGGATTCTAATAATGTGTACGTGTATACACACACTTACATACCAAAATTTATATACTTTGAGATATAAAAAGTATTTGCTCAAGCTATCAAAGTCAACCCCAAATTTGTTCTTGAAACAAAATGAAGGTATTGGATTTCCATGTGGGAATCCCAGAATGTTGTAGGTTTAATGTTGAAATTGGTTGTTTTGGCTTAGAGAGCCTGTTTTTTAGAGCTTGGGGTCTTGTTGCAAAATCATGTGTTGAAATTATAGTGTGAAGTGGAGTTACCATATTGTTTTATCCTACAAATCATCACCGCGATGAATTCATATCTGGTGTAGATTCCACCAGCTCTACGGTAGTACAAGAGAAGTGCTTTTCTTCATGTAGAAGAGTGTATTCATTGTTAACATTTTAAACCCACACTTTGACAGTAATGAACCAGACTCTCTTCCTCTCCACCCTCAGATCTTTATTTTCTTTTCCACACCTAGTGTTACTAAGTTTCGCCTTCTAGCCTAAATCATGCCTTTGACTATTTTTCCTCAGTTATTCCAAAAGATCCCATAGATTCGAGGCCACCTTAGAGTCATTTTCTTGGTTAAAATGTACTCATATGGGGTCATGACACTAGGGATCTTGAAATGCCTGATTACAGTCTCCTTTCCGGTTGTGTCAACAAGACTGAAACTAGTGGGATTTTGACGTTTCTCTTCTTTTTAAGAACCTTGTGCTCATTAAGTAGAGGAAAATTTTCTGAAATAATCGAAATAATCTTGGGAACTCAAGACTCCCATTTTATTTATTAAAAATTTTTTTAAAGATTTTATTTTATTTTTTTATACAGCACATTCTTATTAATTATTTTATACATATTAGTGTATATATATGTCAATCCCAGTCTCCCAGCTTATGCTTTCCCCCCTTGGTGTCTCTACCTCTGTGTCTATTTCCGCTTTGCAAACCGGTTCATCTGTACCATTTTTCTAGATTCCACATGTATGCGTTAATATACTAAAATTAAAAAACTTTAAAAAATTTTTTTAGTTTTTGGCTGCTTTGGGTCTTCGTTGCTGCGCGCGGGCTTTCTTTTAGTTGCGGCGAGCGGGGGCTACTGTTCCTTGCGCTGCATGGGCTTCTCATTGCGGTGGCTTCTCTTGTTGCGGAGCACGGGCTCTAGGCACATGGGCTTCAATAGTTGTGGCTCGCGGGCTCTAGAGCACAGGCTCGGTAGTTGTGGCGCACGGGCTTGGTTGCTCCGCAGCATGTGGGATCTTCCTGGACCAGGGCTCGAACCCGTGTCCCCTGCATTGGCAGGCGGACTCTTAACCACTGCGCCACCAGGGAAGTCGCCAAGACTCCCATTTTAAATTAAAAGCATTTGTGACCATTTCTCTTTTATGCTAAAATAAACCCATATATTGTAAGTAAAATGATTTTGGAATTATTTGTTCTGAGAAACTATTGAGATTTTTGACATTACTGGAAAAAGTCCTTGAATAATATTACATAAAAATTGAGAATTAGTACCTTATGAATTAAACAACCCTTTTTACATTTCAATATTCTTAGACATTGAATATACATGGGAATCACGTGTTCAGAGTATTTGAGAAGCTATATATCTAAAGGAAGAGATCAGTTGAAATATTCTAATGAGCCTCTTCTCATAATTTGATAATCACATCCAAAAATCTTATTTAAAAATGTATGCAGTAGCACAGGGGGATCAGCTCGGTGCTTTGTGACCACCGAGAGGGGTGGGAGGGAGATGCAAGAGGGAGGAGATATGGGAATATATGTATATGTATAGCTGATTCACTTTGTTATAAAGCAGAAACTAACACACCATTGTAAAGCAATTTTACTCCAATAAAGATGTTTAAAAAAAAAATTGTAGGACTTCCCTAGTGGCGCAGTGGTTAAGAATCCGCCTGCCAGTACAGGGGACATGGGTTTGAGCCCTGGTCCGGGAAGATCCCAAATGCTGTGGAGCAACAAATAAGCCCGTGTGCCACAACTACTGAGCCCATGTGCCTAGAGCCCATGAGCCACAACTACTGAAGCCCACTTGCCTAGAGCCCATGCTCCACAATAAGAGAAGCCACCGCAATGAGAAGCCCGTGCACCGCAACGAAGCGTAGCCCCCGCTCACTGCAACTCGAGAAAGCCTGTGTGCAGCAACGAAGACCCAACACAGCCAAAAATGAATAAATAAAATAAATTTATTTTAAAAAGTATGTCATATATAAATAATATGAGTACCTCATTAGATACCAAATGAAATATTTTTGTCACTTGAGGTCAGTTGAATTTCATACTTGCATGTAGATTGAGATTTTAATTTATTTGTTATAGTGTCAGCATACAAATGAGGCTCATACAAGCTTCTATTCATTGCCAAAGTGGTTCAAAATTCATAATTTAAAAATATTTCTGCCCTAATAGAGATTACAAGTGTTTTATCAGGTTTGCAAATTTGGCAATTATTTTACTTAATACCCAATTTAAAAAATTTGATTTTTTGCTTTTACGAATACGGTGACATAGTAATTGTCAGGAAAGAAAGGGTCCTATGTATTTTATGTAAATTACCTAAGAGAGAACAGTCTTCATATATATATTTATATTTTTCCTCCACTAGAGGGCTCTGTTGCCCTTTGATACAGTTAAACAAAAGCGGTAGCGTCTCAATGCGGTTTTCTACCTCTCAGCCGGTCTTGCTTTCATTTTTGTTAAATAATGCCTTTTACTTTTCTAACGTATCTTTTAGGTCTTGTACTTCTTGGTGAAAGAGTTCAAACTGAAGACCGTTACTCGTGTCATGTTTGTTTCTTTCTTCCTTCTCTCCCTCCGCCCCCGCCTCCCGCCCAATTTTTTTTTTCCTGGTATGAAATACCAAGGATGAAGAGATCCACTTAATAAAAAGGTCCATTGTATTCAGGGAGCAGCCTGTTCTGCCAGACTACACAAGGGCATGTGTTTTCATGACATTATTGGTTTTGGGTGTGCTGGCCTATCAGTAATGTGATTTTTCTTTTTCTAAGTGGAAATTGTTATATTTAAATATTAATGCCTCTGTTTAAGGTTCATTTAGAAGGCCTTGGTGATCTTATAGTTTTTTCTTAGAACATAGCATTCCTCTGCCCCCCCAACCTACCCAGTGTTATATAATTTATTGTAATTAGATTGTTTAATAATATGTTTTTGCAATAGAAAAGAATGTGTCCTTTTGGGCTTATTGTATGTTTCTTAACTAAGAGGCCATATTAAACCAAATACTTAATATGAAGCAAACAGCCAGTATCTGCACGTACAAGATCTTAAGGAGGGCAGTTTTCATTTTGGCTCTGTAACCAAAGTTTGAGGCAACCCATTAAATGTACGCTTCAGCTTTCAAACAGAAATTTGGCCCAGAAAAGGAAAACCGTTTTGGCTATATAAAACTCCTTATTTTAAAATGGGGACAAAATGAATACACCTTATTACATACTTTTATGTATTATATATTCTTCTTTTTCTCAGCAGCTTACTTTTTTCTCTGTTGTCTTTTGTTTAAAAATTATTATTTATTTATTATTTATTTTTGGCTGTGTTGGGTCTTTGTCTCTGCGTGAGGGCTTTCTCCAGTTGTGGCAAGCGGGGGCCACCCTTCATTGTGACACGCAGGCCTCTCACTATCGTGGCCTCTCTTGTTGCGGAGCGCAGGCTCAGCAGTTGTGGCTCACGGGCCTAGTGGCTCCGCGGCATGTGGGATCCTCCCAGACCAGGGCTCGGACCTGTGTCCCCTGCATTGGCAGGCAGACTCTCAACCACTGCGCCACCAGGGAAGCCCACTTTTTTCTCTCTTTAAAATGAAAGAGCCAGGAAGCGCCGTGAATATACTTTTGTAACAGTGCAAAAACTCCTTCACCAGAGTTAAAATATTTTGCTCGTTCCTTTACAGATGTGTTCTTTGTCTATCCAGTAAAGATGGTTAAAACTAGATGGCTATTGTGGGAATTATTCCAGACTTGGTAATGAAAGGCGTGCCAACTCTTGGAACCCCCTTGACCATCGCTCATTTACAGTGACACAGCCCACGTCCTTTCTTCATTTTCTGTAGTATATACACAAAATGTTCAGATCCGAGTCCTCAAGCTTTTCCAGAATAATGTCGGGGGCGTCAGTAGAAGGGCCTTCTTGCAAAGATCTCTTAAATTAAGTCTCCGATAGATTGATCAAAAGTAAATTCCAAAAATCAGAGTTTCTTGCCTGAATTTATGATCTTCCTTTAGCTTAATATGTAACACTGCATTTCTTGAAGGGCCCGTCTTTATCTGCACCCCCCCCCTCCCCCGGCAAATGAGCTAAATGGGAAATATCCTCCTATTTAATGAGTTGTGTGACAGGGCTGGAATCTAATGGTTTCAAATCTGTGTTACTTGTTTACCAGGCTGTGCTGGGTGGTCTTCTGGATCCCTTTTGTTAGAAGCCACATTGAGATGGTGCTGTCTCTGAAAGCGAGTCAAGGTCTCCTCCCTAGACTCTGAAAGGAAAACTAAGACAGTGTGCCCCAGCAGGGGGTGGGGTGTGTGTGGAGAGTGTCAATGTGTGTGAGATGGGGTGTGGGAGACTCATTCCAGTGTTTTTAATATTCCTCCCTAGGGTAGGATGGGGGGACTGGCAAGGTGGGTGGGACCAGGCCTTTCACTGGAACGCATGATCCCCTGGAAAGAGGGACAGAATCAGAATCAAAGAACTTTCTTGTGTAGTTGTATGGAAACTGAAGTTAAAATGAATAAAATACTTTTCATTTTCACCCTTACCTCTGAAATGTACTGAATTATTCCAGATTACTATTTATTGTTCACTGTAATCTTCTCTCATATTGATAGCCTTTTAGAATTTACGAATATTCTGTACCTGTTGTCTTATTTAATTCTCGCCACAGTGCTCACAGGCACCCTGACCTCCAGTTAGGGTGAGAGCACAGAGAGGCGAGGTAACTTGCCTGAGGTCACACAGCTCTTGAGCGGTGGGTGCCTACAGAACTAGAGCCGAGAACTTCGGACTCTGTGCCCAGGGCCCTCCTCCTTCTCCTTGCTGCTGCCTTGTTCCAAGGAATAGTGCTCAGTTCTGCCCACGCTCTTACCAAGCAGCTTAGCCAGTCTGTCTGAAATCAACAAATTTATCTTAATGAATCTCCGAAAGCCTGCTCTGGGCCAGGCTGTGTGCTGAATGTGGTGCCTGTTGGGAGGGGCGAGGCTGATGTGATCTCTGAACTGCTGGGTGATTGTGGATTAGTACACGGACACTCTCTCTTTCGAATTCCCCTTTGGTGTTATTTTAAAATAAGTTTGGGGAAAGAATTACGAGGAATGGAAGCTGGCATTTGTCAAACTCACATAAATCCCAGGTGTTAGGCTAGAATTATTTATTATTGTTATAAAACATGTATTCCTTATGGAAACTTAGAAAATGCAGAAAAGTAAAAGGAAACATAAATGTAGATAAGGAAAAAACATCACCCCAAATTATTACCAACCAGAATTAACTGTCAGTATATAGCATATATGATTCTCAGCATTTTCCCCTTACCTTCTATTGTGATTTTTCTATTTAACTGTGGTTATGAGCATCTTTGCCTGTCGTACAATATTCTACAACAGCTTAAGTGGTTGCATAGCCTCATATGGTTCTAACCTTTCTCCCTCTGTAGCACATTTGGGTGAATTTCAGCTTTTTGATAGCCATGGAATGGAGATGAATGTTGTGTAATTAAATGTTTGTACCCTTTCGTGACTATTCTGTAGTTTTGTTTTCTGGAATTGGAATTGCTGAGTCAGGGCATTTGTTTCCTAATTTTAAAATCTTGGTTTGTTTTGTCACACCACACCCCTGGAAGCTTGTACCAATTTAAACGCCCATTTGCCCTGCATCCTTGCCAGTCTTGGCATTTAGCATTTTTTAAACAGTATCCCTTAAATTTGCATGTCTCTGGTGATGAGATTGATCAGCTCTTTCTATGTTTGGCCATTTGTATTTATTCTTTTATGAATCGCCTTTCCATCTTACATGCGTAACTATTGGATATGTATCAATTGCTAATTGATTGCTTGATTCATGTGGCAACATTTAATTTTCAAAATGTTTCTTTGTCTCAGAAGTTAATTTATCTCGAAGTGTCTATTACTTTAAGTACACACTCAGTCTTGTGACCCAGAGGCAATTCGTGAGAAGAAAGTTGGCTGCCCTCCCCGGTCTCCTTCACTAAAAACTCCTAAGTCTATATCTTATCTCTTACACCAGCTACAAATCATGGGCACCGCTGCTTCCTACCTGCATTTAAGGAGGGAGCACCCCAGCAAACTCAAAATCGGCCAGCTTACAATGGAGGTTGAGTCCCAAGATAGTGCAGTAGGTGACAATCAGTTCTTTGGGTTTGCAGATCTCCCCCCAGATCTTCTATTAATGGTAGTAACCCCTCTTCAGAGCTTTTCTCTGCATTATCTCATTTGATGAACCTGGCTCCTGCGTGGCGAAATTGTACCACTGCTGAAAATAGCTCTGCTGACAGGTGAAAGCTTGATAGGTAGTTGCTATCTGGAGAGGCAGCAGGGTGCAGGGGAAGCGATCAGGACTCAGGAAGCAGACGTGACCTAGTTTCCACACCTGGCCCCACCACGATTCATCGAGTGACTTGGGCCCAGTTACTTTCCTTCGCTGAGCGCTTGTTTTGCATCTGTGAAACATGGACACTATTTGTACTTTGCACAGGTTTTTTTAAATATACTTTTTTATTAAAAAAATTTTTTAAAAAAATATTTTTTATTTTTGGCTGTGTTGGGTCTTTATTGCTCTCAGTGGGCTTTCTCTAGTTGCAGCGAATGGGAGCTACTCTTCGTTCACTGCGGTGAGCGGGCCTCTCATCGCAGTGGCTTCTCTTGTGGAGCACGGGCCCTAGGTGTGCAGGCTTCAGTAGTTGTGGCACGTGGGCTCAGTAGTTGTGTCTCGCAGTCTCAGTAGTGGTGGCGCATGGGCTTCGTTGCTCCGCGGCACATGGGATCTTCCCGGACCAGGGCTCGAACCTGTGTGCCCTGTATTGGCAGGCGGATTCTTAACCACTGCGCCACCAGGAAAGTCCCTGCACAGTTGTTAAAGATGGGAACTCCAGAACGCCCAGGGAATTGTCTGCCGCATACTGCAGGCAGTTAGTAAACTGTAGTCATTTTGGGAATGGGAGGCAAGGCGATCAGGTTACTGACATTAGTTTGGTATTTTCCTAGCTTCCTGGTTCTTGGATCCTCAAAAGGCTGCCGTCATATCTGCAAGTTTGTCCTAAAACGACCTTTCTCAATAACTGTTTTAGGCGTCTACTTGTCTTTGGTATGAAAGGAAACATTTTAGATATTTTTTGGTTGGAGGTCAGATGGTAGCTGCATCCAGGAAAAAGAATCAAGTGAAAGAAAGAAAGGAAAAAAAAAAAGTTATTTTTCTTGCAGTCAAGGAGGAAAAAAAGATCTATTAAACTTGGGGGGAAGAAAGGAAGGAAAACTATTAAACCTTAAATGAATGCATCATAGTAACATCTTTATTCCAAGAGTCTGGCATCAGAGCTCGGGTTCACTTGAGTTTGTGATGGTTTATAGGACTGCCTGGAATATTAAGTATAAATGTCCAGCTTAGCCGTCCCTTTCGCTTGAGAAAGAACATCAGCACTTCAAAAGGTATGATGGGTTTTATTGGAGACCACGGGGACATGTTAGGAGGAGAACTGGCTGTGAGTCAGGTGGACGTTAACTTTTGTGACCTAAGGCCTGTCACTTAGCTCTCTCGAGCCTCCGTTTCCTCATCTGTAAAATAGAGAGACTCGTACTCTGTCACCCACTCTTTATTTATTTATTTGATATTGGAGTATAGCTGGTTTACAACGTTGTTAGTTTCAGATATACAGCGAAGGGAATCAGTTATACTTACACGTATACATATATCTATTCTTTTTTGGATTCTTTTCCCATATAGGTTACTACAGAATATTGAGTAGAGTTCCGTGTGCTATACAGTAGGTCGTTACTAGTTATCTATTCTATGTATAGTAGTGTGTATATGTTAATCCCAATCTAATTTATCCCCGCCCCTTTCGCCTTTGGTAACCATAAGTTTGTTTTGTACATCTGTGACTCTAGTTCTGTTTTGTAAATCAGTCCATTTGTACCATTTTTTAGATTCCACAAGTAAGTGATATCCTATGACGTTTGTCTTTCTCTGACTTCACTTTGTATGATAATCTCTAGTTGCATCTATGTTGCCGCAAGTGGCATTATTTCATTCTTTTATGTCTGAGTAATATTCCGTTGTACCTGTGTACCACATTTTCTTTATCCATTCCTCTGTCGATGGACATTTAGGTTGCTTCCGTGTCTTGGCTGTTGTAAATGGTGCTGCACTGGACACTGGGGTGCCGTCACCCACTCTTTTGTCAGGATAAAATAAAACAACGTGCACATGCAGTAGTGAAGAGTCCAGTAGCATTTATGTGGTTGCTTGCAGTTGGGGGAAAAAATCACCTAACGGTTGTCAGAAAAGGCAATCCTACAGGACGAGGCTTTAGGTTTGGAAGATGGAGGAGGACGGAGAGTAATTTAATTCCATGACGGATGGAATAAAATAGGATCTCTTGATCTTTTTTTTGTTAGGACCCGCTGAGAGGTATCAGCAAATATCTTCTCCAGGGTTCAGAAAGGTAACCGGACTTCAAGTACCTTTGTCGAGCCTTGGGCCCTTGATTTGGTGGTGATGACTAGGAAATTTTGTTTGTTTGTCTTTTGGCCACACCACGTGGCATGCGGGATGTTAGTTCCCCGACCGGGGATCGAACCCTTGTCCCCTGCAGTGGAAGCGTGGAGTCCCAACCACTGGACCGCCAGGGAAGTGCGACTAGGAAATATTAACGGATGCTGTCCCACCCGGGGTTGACAGGCTGTGATGCTGGCCAGCTCCTCAGGAGCGGAAACCTGCAGCGTAACAAGAAGGGCATCTCTGCAGAGGCAGAAATGGCCAGGGTCTGCAGCCGTGCTGAGCTTCCATAGGTGAAAATGTTGGCGCTTGGGCAGCACATTTTCTGGTTGCGTTCTATTTCAGTTGGCCAGGCCCTTCCTCACCTCTCTTCGCAGTGCCGAGCGAATACAGATGTACACGGGGAGAGCGAACTAGGTGCTCTTGGCTTGTGGAACATTAACAAATTTTCCAGTAGCGTCTCCAGTCTGGAAGCTGTTTTCCTTGTGATCGCACGAAGCAAGAGAGTGAAAATAATCTCCTTCAAACGGAGAGATTCTACTGTGTTAGCCACCACTGGCTGTAAGGATGAATCTCAACACTTTTTGCATCTCTCAGTGTAAGGTCTGCTGACTGCCTTCAGTTTTTCTGTGTGGTGTGTCATACAGGAGGGCGGCTGTGGCTTCTTCATTCAGCAGCTGTGTTTGAGAAGCTTCTGTCAGCCGAGAGATCATCACTGTATTCCAAGTGGCATTACTGGAAGAAAAAAAAAAAAATGGAAAAGAAATGCCATTACAACTTTATCTATTAGCAAAGGAAGCTTCCATTCCGTGTACAGTTACCAGATTGAGTATTTGGCAAGGTAGAGAGCAGTGCTAACAGATCCATCTGGGGAAACGTCTCAGTCAGGGAGCAGAGTCAGATTTTTGGCAAACGATACCCTCCTTGCAGCCTAAAAAGCTGAGTTGGGAGCTGCTGGTCTCTGTGCCTGAGGGCCCTTCTCTACGGAGCCTGGCCACGGCCGCTTGCCGCATGTTTCTCTTTTATTGCCCGTTGGCCTGACTGGGGAGGGACTTGACCAGAGGAAACCAGTGGTGTTTGTGTGTCATCATCGTGGGGCTCTTACACTTGCCTGAGGGCACACATGTGCCTCTATCGTTATGTTCCTTACCCGTTTACTTAATGATTAAAAAGAGCCAGCAACTTGCTTGCTTGCCGTTCTGGAGGTCAGAAGTCCGAACGAAATCAGTCTTACTGGCTGAAGTCAGGTCGTTGTCAGGGCCGGCTCCTGGAGGCTCTCGGGGGACAGTCTGTTTCCTCACCTTTTTTTTTTTTTTTTTTTCTTTTTTCGCGGTACGCGGGCCTCTCACTGTCGTGGCCTCTCCCGTTGCGGAGCACAGGCTCCAGACGCGCAGGCGCAGCGGCCGTGGCTCACGGGTTCCCGGATGTGGGATCTTCCCGGACCGGGGCACGAACCCGCGTCCCCCGCATCGGCAGGCGGACTCTCAACCACTGCGCCACCAGGGAAGCCCTCCTCACCGTTTTAGAAGCTTGGCCTGTGGATGTTTCCTCGACCTTCGAAGCGTGTCTCTCTCTGTCACACCACCTTCTCCTCTTGTGCAGACAAGTCCCCCTCTTACGACAACAGTTTTCCTCACCTGGGGTCCACTGGGATCAGCCAGCGTGATCTCCCCATCTCAAGACCTTCATCACATTTGCAGAGTCCCCCCCCCCCACCATGTAGGGTGACGTTCACAGGTTCCAGGGACTCGGATGTGGGCATCTTTGGGGGCCGCTCCTCAGGAACCTCAGAAGGTGATGGATTGTCTCTAAGGACGCTTCACCTGCAGCATTGACGTCTTCTGTCCCCACCCCACCTCTCCCCTACCTAACTGTTTCTTCGGGCTGGGTGATTATTTTTTCCCTAGAAAAAGTCTGGTCCCGTGCGTCGGCGTTCTGAGTTTGCGAGCAGCCGTACGATGCCGCTTGTCCTCCAGTCGGGGTTCGTCCAGGACCGGATGGGGTCTGAATGTCTGGGACTCGCCGTAGTGCTGCTGAGTGACTTCATATCACGTGACAGTGACTAAGGGAGGGGGACCAGCTCACACTTGCTCGTTCCCCTAGCTGGGGGCCATTTGGTCAAGAGTAGAGCCTCCCAATCAGGACACAGAGGAAACTGGGGTCTGTAGCCTGGGTCTGGCCCCCAGGTGATTTGTTTGGTCCACACAGAAATGGCCTGTGGTGTTTTCTGTTTTGTTTGAGATTAACTGCCAACATGTAAAAATCAAGAGCGTTTACTTAAAAGTCATCTTCATTTCTTTCTTTAAAAATTTTATTTATTTAGTTTTGGCTGCGTTGGGTCTTTGTTGCTTCGTGCGGGCTTTCGCTGGTTGCTGCGAGCGGGGGCTACTCTTCGTTGCGGCGCGCGGGCTTCTCACTGCGGTGGCTTCTCTTGTTGCGGAGCACGGGCTCTAGGCACGCGGGCTTCAGTAGTTGTGGCCCGCAGGCTCTAGAGCTCAGGCTCAGTAGTTGTGGCACATGGGCTTAGTTGCCCCGCGGCATGTGAGATCTTCCCGGACCAGGGCTCGAACCCGTGTCCCCTGCATTGGCGGCGGATTCTTAACGACTCTGCCTCCAGGGAAGCCCTAATCTTGATTTCTGGCTCAAAAAAATCAGAAGAGCTGGCAACCCTGGGCCCTGTTCCCAGCAAGCAGAATTGCACTGAGTTTGTTTCCCTGCTGTTAGGCAAAGCTGTTTCCCACGAGTATGTCCTGTTACCTGCCTGGTCGGTGTGGATTGCGTGTAGAACCCTGGTTTAGTGTCTGGGATGAGGCTGTGTGGAGAGAGGGCTGGCTGGATCATAGGGACATGCACACCCTTAACTCCATCATTTGTGCAGTCAACAGACATTGAGAACTAGGTGCCAACTCTTCAGTGTTGAAGCAGACAGGATGCCTTGCCCCTCTGGAGCTGCGAACTAACCAAAATATCAGCCACTTGATCTTTGTGCTTCCAGAGAATGTTTACATTTATTTGCTTTATGGTATAGTTTTTTTTTTCTAACCACACATTTCCCTGTACACATGGATGTCTCTGGGCAGTTTATAATTATTTCTGTGTTTCTCTGTATTTATTTTTATTTTAAATTTTTTTTTTTTTTACTGGAGTGTAGTTGCCTTACAATGTTGTGTTAGTTTCTACCGTACAGCAAAGTGAATCAGCTATACATATACATATATCTTCCCTTTTTGGATTTCCTTCCCATTTAGGTCACCACAGTGTATTAAGTACAGTTTCCTGTGCTATACAGCAGGTTCTCATTAGTTGTCTATTCTATACATAGTATCAGTAGTATATGTATGTCAATCCCCATCTCCCAATTCATCCTACCCCCCTTTCCCCCTTGGTATCCATACATTTGTTCTCTCCCTCTATGTTTCTATTCTTCTTGTGTTTAAAAGTACAGGATACTAAAACCTTTTTGTTTAATTCATGAGAAGATATCTGCAAATGAATCACCAAATAGGTTCTTGTAAATTAAGGACAGCATTCGCTATCTTGACTGATGCTTTAAAAAAATTAAAAAAAAAAAAATATTTATTTTTGGCTGCGTTGGGTCTTCGTTTCTGTGCGAGGGCTTTCTGTAGTTGCGGCAAGTGGGGGCCCCTCTTCATCGCAGTGTGCGGGCCTCTCACTGTCGCGGCCTCTCGTTGCAGAGCACAGGCTCCAGATGCGCAGGCTCAGTAGTTGTGGCTCGCAGGCTTACTTGCTCCGCAGCATGTGGGACTTTCCCAGACCAAGGTTCGAACCCGTGTCCCCTGCATTGGCAGGCAGATTCTCAACCACTGCACCACCAAGGAATCCCTTTTTTAAATTTTTGAAGTATATTTTATTTTTTTATTCAGCAGGTTCTTATTATTATCCATTTAATACATATCAGTGTATATATGTCAGTCCCAATTCATCACCCCACCCCTCTGCCATTTTCCCCCTTTGGTATCCATATGTTTGTTCTCTACATCTGGGTTTCTATTTCTGCCCTGAAAACCAGTTCATCTGTACCATTTTTCTAGGTCCCATATATATACGTTAATATATGATATTTGTTTTTCTCTTTCTGACTTACTTCACTCTGTATGACAGTCTCTAGGTTCCTCCACATCTCTACAAATGACCGAATTTCGTTCCTTTTTATGTCTGAGTGATATCCATTGTATATATGTACCACATCTTCTTTATCCATTCGTCTGTCGATGGGCATTTGGGTTGCTTCCATGACCTGGCTATTGTAAATAGTGCTGCAGTGAACATTGGGGTGCATGTGTCTTTTTGAATTATGGTTTTCTCAGGGTATATGCCCAGTAGTGTGATTGCTGGGTCATATGGTAATTCTGTTTTTAGTTTTTTAAGGAACCTCCATACTGTTCTCCATAGTGGCTGTATCAATTTACTTTCCCACCAACAGTGCAAGAGGGTTCCCTTTTCTCCACACCCTCTCCAGCATTTGTTGTTTGTAGATTTTTTGATGATGCCCATTCTAAGTGGTGTGAGGTAATATCTCACTGTAGTTTTGATCTGCATTTCTGTAATAATTAGTGATGTTGAGCAGCTTTTCATGTGCTTCTTGGCCATCTGTATGTCTTCTTTGGAGAAATGTCTATTTAGGTCTTCTGCCCATTTTTGGATTGGGTTGTTTGTTTTTTTAATATTGAGCTGCATGAGCTGTTTATATATTTTGGAGATTAATTCTCTGTCCTTTGATTGGTTTGCAAATATTTTCCCCCATTCTGAGGGTTGTCTTTTTGTCTTGTTTGTAGTTTCCTTTGCTTTGCAAAAGCTTTTAAGTTTCATTAGGTCCCATTTGTTTATTTTTGTTTTTATTTCCATTACTCTAGGAGGTAGGTCAAAAAAGATCTTGCTGTGATTTATGTCCAAGAGTATTCTTCCTATGTTTTCCTCTAAGAGTTTTATGGTGTCCAGTCTTACATTTAGGTCTCCAATCCATTTTGAGTTTATTTTTGTGTATGGTGTTAGGGAGTGTTGTAATTTCATTCTTTTACATGTAGCTGTCCAGTTTTCCCAACATCACTTATTGAAGAGACTGTCTTTTCTCCATTGTATATCCTTGCCTCTTTTGTCATAGATTAGTTGACCGTACGTGTGTGGGTTTATCTCTGGGCTTTCTATCCTGTTCCATTGTTCTATATTTCTGTTTTTGTGCCAGTACCATATTGTCTGGATTATTGTAGCTTTGTAGTATAGTCTGAAGTCAGGGAGTCTGATTCCTCCAGCTCTGTTTTTTTCCCTCAAGACTGCTTTGGCTATTCGGGGTCTTTGGTGTCTCCATACAAATTGTAAGATTTTTTGTTCTCGTTTTGTAAAAAAAAAATGCCATTGGTAATTTGATAGGGATTGCATTGAATCTGTAGATTGTTTTGGGTAGTATAGTCATTTTCACAATACTGATTCTTCCAGTCCTAGAGCATGGTATATGTTTCCGTCTGTTTGTATCATCTTTAATTTCCTTTATCTTGACTGATGCTTTTTAAGTCTTCCTATGAGTCTCTAATTTTTCTTAAGCTTTATCTCCATGTACGCCTCTTTGTGTAACTAAAACATGAAATCTAGAGCTCACTCCTAAAGACTTCAGTGTGCCACCCTAAATTTTTCAAAATTCTGCAATATAGCCGATGTTTAAATTTTACGTAACGGGTGATAAAAAAGTTTTTTGCTTGCAATTTGTGAACTCAAATACTATCTGAAAATGTGACCACTTTCCCTGCAGCCTTAAAATCCTAAGTCTAGGCAACGATTCTCTACCTCATGGTTGAATACTGTGCTTTGCAGCTGCCACACCAGTTGAGGAGCTGGAAAATGGATTGGAGCAAAGAAGAGTCGTGGCAATTATAAACGGTAAAGGAAAGCAAAACCTGTGAATAAGTACAGGATGAGCAAAAAGTTCCCGTTAACTTGAACAAAGCGTGGATCTGTGGTCAAGTCCCTGTTAACTTGGACAAAGCGTGGATCTGTCGTTTGTATTAATCACAGTTCCATTGCTTGCCTTGTGGTAATAAGCATGCAGCTGTATTAGGATATTTTTAAAGCTTCTTCTCTGCCTTTTGATGTTTGTATTTACAGTCTAAGCCATTATGTACTGCTCAGATAGTATGTGCTAAAAATCAGCGGTTTGTTTGAGTGGCATGCTTACTCATTTTGTTTGGTGGACAGATTTCTTTCACAGTCCTGGCTGGCTTTCCTGTAACTGGCTTCTGTGCTTCGCTCCGTGTTTTGACTCAGCCCGCTTTTCCTCACGCCACTGATGGTATAGCTGAGCTCTGCTAATGCTGTCATCAATCTGGCAATATATACCAGGGAGGTTTTAGATTTGCCACGACTCTTCTTTGCTCCGATCCATTTTCCAGCTCCTCAACTGGTGTGGCAGCTGCAAAGCACAGTATTCAACCGTGAGGTAGGGAATCGTTGCCTAGACTTAGGATTTTACATTCTGTCGAGGCTGCAGGGAAAGTGGTCACATTTTCAGATAGTATTTGAGTTCACAAATTCCAAGCAAAAATTTTTTTTTTTATCACCCGTTATGTAAAATTGAAACATCAGCTGAATTGCAGAATTTTGAAAATTTTAGGGTGGCACACTGAAGTCTTTAGGAGTGAGTTCTAGATTTCATGTTTTAGTTACTATAAAGCAGGTCTTGTTTGGGTTGAAGAATTTAATAATGTTTAACTTTTCAAAGGATACAACTCTAATCATCGTGTGTTCTGTTTAAACTGTCCACAGAGAAGTATCTTGAAAGTGAAATAGTTTCAAATGAATTCCTAAAGAAGAAATGCTGATGGCTTTAAATGAATGTTAGAGATTGAACTGTTGAAGCTTCCATATTGCACATCACAGGAGGCTAATCCTGGGGACGCTGGTTTACAAAAGCGAGTGTTGCAGTTAGGCTGAGCTGAACTGGGCAGGGAACTAAACAAGACAGAGTTGTCACGTGTAGAAATAAGCGATTCCAAGTTTACAGTCAGTGCCATGCTTCCGTCCTCCTAACAGATTTTGTGGATCTTACACGGGTTTTAGGGAGGTCTGTGTGTTTTCTTAAATGTTCCTTGACTGCTCCCCCCTTTTTTCTAATATTTATTTATTTGGTTGTGCTGGGTCTCATTTGTGTCAGGCGAGCTCCTTAGTTGTGACATGCCAACTCTTAGTTGTGGCACGCATGTGGGATCTAGTTCCCTGACCAGGGATCGAACCTGGGCCCCCTGCATCGGGAACGTGGAGTCTTATCCACTGCGCCACCAGGGAAGTCCCTTGACTGCTTCCTGTGACAGTGACTTTATATTGTATGGGGTGTGTGTGTGTGTGTGTGTGTGTGTGTGTGTGTGTGTGTGTGTGTGTTCACGTCGGTGGGGAGAATTCAGCTCTCGTGCCAAATAAGAAACAGCAAACATTGTTCATGTTGACTTAACCGTTTGCTTAAATATTAGTATTGGATCTCAGAGTCAACATGCTCGCAGGATGGCTTTGTTTTCAGTAAAGGCCATGTTAGAAAACTATCTGCTCTGCCTGATAGCATTTCTGCATAGCTGTCAGAAATCTGTATTTAGAAACTTACCCATATTCTTAATTCTGGGCATTGCGATAAACGATAGTGTGGACTTCCCACTGACTGTTTTCTGCGCACGTGATGCTTGTGATGCCTGCGGAATTGTACCTATTCCCTGGGTCTTTGGGGAACCGCTAAACCCTCTTTCCTTAGTTTCCTTAACCTTTTTTTCTCATTATGACAGTCAGTTGGCGAGTTTGCTTTCTCTTTACTTCTGTGACTCAGAACCCAAATCTGGCTCATCTCTCCGTCCTCTGTTTAGTTTCATATTTTACTTTAATCTTTCTGAACATCAGTATCTGTCATTATGGTATTTAAGCTCTTGGAAGAATCCGGCAGTTGCCAACTCTTTGAGAAAATAAAGCCCTCCACTGTTGTGGTGTTCTGCTTAGGCCTAGTTAAAATCTCATATTTTTTGGCTAAGGTTGTGATGATTTAGGTGCTGTTTGTAATTAATAGCAGGGACTATCTTCTTTGTTTTGAGGAGCATAACTTTGGTTTTAGAAAGCTTGATCGTGTTTTTTTCTCCACGGTAGATGTGAAAAGAACCCGGAAAGTACGAGGACATTTATAATATTATCACACAGTGGTCCCACTGTGCTGATGTATCCAAGAGAGAAAATCTGAAAGAAAGCATTAAACTGCAGCAAGAGGCAGTTTCTGGCATACGGTGCTGTTGGCCCAGCGAGATGGAAGAGAGGAAAGAAGTGTGATACACAGATAGCGGAGGAGAGGTGTTGCCTGTACCCTGCAGCATCCCAGTGCCGGGGCCGGGGTGTGTAGACGGCACAGGTGGCTCCGCTGTCCTCTGTGGATGAAGACAGGCCCTTGCTGAGAAATAAGGAGTATAGACTCTCCCCCATCAGGTTCATCTCCTGGAGTGGAGGTGCAACGACTCGGGAGGGCAGCGTTTGAAACGTGCAGCATGACTTTTAAAGTCTGGTTCAGAGCCCCACGCCGGTCAGCTCCATTGTAGCTGACCAGATGTCGGGGAGGACTTGTTAGAGGGGAAGGCTTTTGTTTCCTTGAAAGTGAACATCTGAAATAGTGTTTGCATTTCTTCTTAGAAGCACAAGAGAGAGAAATGCAGTAGGGAGAACTTGGATTTTCAACTAGGCAGTCACTCTAGTTTTCTTATCCCAGTAAAGGAAATTTTGTTAATTGCAGTCAGATCCTAGAGGCCAGGTCGACTCCTGTACATTTGATCATAGGAGGCTCTTCTGTTCTGTGAACTGAGATTCTTTCTTCCATTCATGACATTGATCTAAATCAGGCTTTCTTTTCTTTCTACTAAATTTTTCAGTTATCAAGAGGCTAAAATAATAATTAGACTGAAAGTATTACTGGGGGAAAAAATTAAATCACTTCCGCTAAAACTGACCCAAAAAGATAATGGGAAGGAAAATGATATTTGTAGGCGTGTCTGTCTGATTCCCTTTGTACTTGATATGAATTCTTTTAGGAGTTGAACATAGAAGCATGTGTGCATTTGTGCAACTTTTGAGATCTGTAGGATAGAGAATTCACCTCTCTAACTGGAATTTATTTAGCGTGCAAATGTAGGTAGATGATTGTTTTATGTATGCCTGGTACTGAATGATGGGTAGGTGTGATAACTGTGTATAGAATTAAAGTCCAAGGGGTGCTTTTATGGCGGCAGGCTGGAAATGGCATTGGATTTTCTTATGGCTTTTTCATGTCCATTTTGATGAATATATTTATTACTTCTATAATGAGTAGTACACACGGTTGGTTAGCCAAGGTATTGAACTTTATCAACCTTGGCTGAAATTCACAATGCGTGCCAAACTTGTTGTAACATGTAAGAAATTACATCTGGGCTAAAAGGTTCAATAATGATTACTCTTGTAATGGAATCTTTTACAAAGCATGGGATTTCATGATATGCCTCTGCTTTTTTAAAGAGTATAGTGCTACAGTGAAACAAGGATTAACACAGAACTGAAAAAAAGGATCCGCTTGTGGTGTAGATTCAGACTTAGGATAGGTTCCTTCGACTCTCAGGACGGGATGAGAAAATTTTCGGATCTTGTCTCCTGGGTTATGTGTAGCCTGGTGTTGGCTCTTACACGGCTCTCTCTCTAGACCTCTCTCGAGCGAGCTGTAATCACGTGACTTGTGAACCTTTCGGGTCTAGAAGACAAAACCTAATAGTGTGCTGCTTTATCCCATCTGTGTATAAATTCCAAACTGATTTGAAATGTGCAGCCACGTTCTCCTTAAAATACAGTGACTCGAGGTCCGTAGAACGTTGTACTCTAATAAGAGGGATCCAAGCTCAGATCGGGCAGGTCGCCCATCAAGAGGGGTGCAGGTTTCAAGGCCCCAGCAGGTAACACATTTTCCCCCGTTTTCCAAGTTATGAACTGATTGAGAAATAGGACACAGTGTAAGGCGAACAGAAGGCTGGTGCGTTACCTTAACGCCTGGCCCAGCCGATACGGGAGAGCACGGCCTCTACGTGGGGACCGGTGGGCTCTCGGGTCCTGAGCCCCAGAGTTTGACAGGGGGATGGGTTGCTGCCGGGTCCCACCAGACCACCCGTGAGGGCAGAGCCCCCCCCCCCCCCCCCAGCAGCACGCACACAGAGTGGGGCGTGTGATGTCTCTATAAGGAGAGGAAGGACAGGGCCCTGTGGGCCCCGCGCTCTGTCCTCGATCCCCTAACCACACAGGCTGTCCGGCTGCCAAGGGCAAGAGTCAGTGAGGGTAAGAGGATGTTAACACAAGTGGGGATCCCTTCACCCAGAAAGACGTACCTGAAATGGGAGAGCTGGTAAAAATGATTAAGCGTTGGGACAGTAAGGCTGCAACATACACGTGTATCCACTGCCTGGTTTTATTTTGGATTGTGAGCCCTCACTCTTTCTTGGATAATTAGACATGCTTTTTTTTTTTTTTTTTTTCTTTTTTTTTTTAAACTTCTATACTTTTCAGCTTGGTAACTCTGGGGCCTTGTTCCCTGTTCTTAACCCCCGAGTCTCAGTTTCCCCGTCCGTGAAGCGGGCACCATGACACCAATGTCATAGCGTTGTGAGACTTCAGTGAGATGAAGTGAAGGCACCCAGCGTGGTGTGTGTCACCTTGTCTTGTTCACCATGAGTTTCCTTATCTTTCATTTTGTTACTAAGTTTTAAACTTAGCTTCTTAACTTTTTATCGTGAGCACTTGCGTATGGACGCCAGCACAGAGGGAATTATGTTTTTGCTTAAGAGGTCAAAAGGAGCTGGTGTCAGGTGCACCTTTGTATGAAATAGGGAGGGAAAATCAACTGTGTTTTAAATTCACGGACCGAGCTGTTGAGGGACGCCTTCACTTGTCACCGTGTCTGTCCTACGTTGGGAGTTCGATGAATATTAGCCTGTTTCGTTCGACTGCCCTTGAAGGGATTTCTGCAAAGCCATGGCTTTGTATGCCCCACTTGGACAGCGTCCACACTTAACAGAATAGACAGAATAGAGCAGGCCTGTCTTTTTCCACATCCGTTTGCTTCAAGCCTCAGCCCTTCCCACAGCACGTGAGCATCGCAAACCACAGACACAGGATGGTGTGACAAGCGCAGACCAGGGAGAGAGCCCCTTTCTCCAGGGAAATGTGAGTTCTTTGGAACAGATCAGCTTTCCCAGTGGCCAGAATGGTGAACAGTTGTCCAGAAGGTGGTTGTCGCCCGACCGTCTGCTTGGCTTGCGCCACCGCCTCTGGGAGAGCTGATGGTAGCCCTCGCTGTAGAATTGCAGAGTATCACACAGCCGCGCCGGCCCTCTGTTACTATAGCGGGAGCCACCCCTCGTTTGCTGACCGCGCAGCCCGCCTTTCACTTATTCTGTCTTCGATGAAATACTTCTCTTTAATTCTACTAAATTTACTTCTCATGTTAAGAACCATGGTATTGTACTTGCCGTTCGCAGCATGCACCTCATTTGTTTTATTTTTTATAATGCTTCATCGGAACTCAGTTGAGCAGTTAGGAAGTGTGTCATAGGGTCAGCTCAAAATAAGAATGGGAACACAGGAGGGGAGAGGAAGATCAGCCCGAGCCCAGCCCTTACTCTTCAGGGCCTCAAGTGTCAATGCCTTCTGGGTGCTGGTCTTCTCCCCTTGGTAACAGGAGAAGAGAAGAAGCGGGGGAAAAAAAAAAAAGAGCAAGCATCTCTGGGTTTAACTGAACTTTTCCAAGAAAGAATGATATAAGGATCCTTATCCCTTGATTAGTTTTAGAAATGGTTGCATTGTTTTCCTGTATGATAACGAAACCCACTTGGGGGGCAGCCACTCTGAGCAGTCCCGGGGCGCCCGTCTGCCGTCAGTAGCGATTCCCCAACTGCCGTAGACTGCCAGGAACCGTTACACAGACCACGCGCCCACGCGGCGGGGCAGCAGGAGTGAAGTGTTGAGCTCGCCTCCACGCATGTGAGAGGGGAGTACTGAAGACGGGCCTTCTCAGTTGCCGTCGTCATTTGGCATCTCTGTTGCCTACCGCTGCTCAGAGAAGTTTCTACCAGGCAACGTTGCTTGCAGCCCTTAACATCTGCACCAATAAAGCGTCTGATGCAGACAGCCTGTTTACACCTTTGGCTGGCTGAAGCTTTCATGGTGTTTTCGGTCCAGAAAGGCACACGGCGCCAGTGATCAGACCCCGTCTAGAATACTGTGGTCGTTTCCGGACGGAGCACAGACAAGCTAAGTCATCGAATCCCGTCCTCGGAGCACCTGTTAGTTAACTGGTGGAAGAAGGGGTTGACGTACATTAGTTCCCGTGATAGTTCTGCTGTAGAGAGATGAACCTGGCTTAACTTCGAGGCCCAGAGGTGGGACCAATGGACCGAGTTCTATAGGGAAGCAGTGTTCAGCCGATTAGAATGGGGTGGGAAAACTTGTACAATGATTCAAGTTTTATAAAAACTAAACTGGTAAGTTTGTGTTGTGTACTGAAAACATTTTAAGAGATTTTCGTCTTCGCTTGGTCCCCCTCCCCGCAAAAAGCAGAACCTGAGACAGAGGCTTATTTGTAGGTACTTTGGGGTGTGACCTCGGAGGGCATGAGTGGGGGAGGCAGGGCAGGGGCACGCTAGGAGTTGGGCAACGCTGTGGGCCGCTGGCGCTCAGTCCAGGGACTTGCCGAGGAGGCTTATGAAGTGCGTCTCAGAGCTGCCGGCCTGCGCAGTGGAAGGGGAGTTGCATTTAGCCATCGCCGCCCGCCCCATCAGATCGGGGTAGCCCCATAGGTATTAAATGCCCTGGGTTTTTTGGTTTCACGTGTGTGGGCTCCGAGCAGGTTTCTGCGGGTATGCCATGCTTCACGACAGGAATGGGGTGGGGTGCACACTGCAGCCCCACGTGAGGCTGTCCAGTTGCATTTGTGTGAAATCTCTTGACGGCTGCACGGAGCCGGTGGCCGCAGCAGCGGCTGGGGTGAGATGGGACCGGGAGAGTGAACGTGGGTATGAGAGGTACCCAGGACAGCCCAGCCCGGCACCATCACATGGCCTTCTCCTCGTGGGTCTTCACATCATCTTCCCTCTGTGTGTGACTGTCTCTCTGTCCAAATGTCTTTTTTTTTGGGGGGGTGGGGGCTGTGCTGCGCGGCATGCGGGATCTTAGTTCCCTGACCAAGGGTCGAACCTGTGTCCCCTGCAGTGGACGTGTGGGGTCTTAATCACTGGACTGCCAGGGAAGTTCCCAAATGTCTCCTTTTTATAGGGACACAGGTCAGATTGGATTGGAGCCCACACTGATGATCTAATTTTGACTTGATCACGTCTATCAACCCCCAGTTTTCAAATAAAGTCAGCTTCAGAGGTTCTGGGGTTAGGACTTGGACATACTTTTTTTTTTTTTTTTAGAGTGACACGGTTCAAGCCGTAAGAACCATGCCGTTAAAGAAACATTGCTCTCCACTAGGGATGCTACCAGGTGAGCGGCAGTCAGTCATTCAGAAAGCCATTCTTGCAACTTGCAAACACTGGGCGCCTCCCGTGGACTCGCACCATTCTGGGACCGGGGGGTACAGCAGTAAACAAAACGTTCCCACCCTGTGGAATGTACTTTCTTATGGCGATTGATTTTCAGAAGTCGTTGTTCTCTTGTCTTCATACCCATTAAGAACCAAGCAGGGAATTGCCTCATTTCCAGAAACAGAGCAGGCTGCCTTGAGCAAGTGAGCTCCCTGTCACAAAGGTGTTGAAGCGAAGGCTGGGTGGCTGCTTACTGATGACGCCGCAAGGTGACTTAAGTGCTAGGCAGGGCTTTGGGTTTGTGATGGTTAAGTTCCTCTCCTGACGCCAAGATGGTCAGATTGCGTGGATGGCCTTGTTCTGAGTCACCATCTATTTTGTCAGGTATCATACTTGGCTTCTTTCTGTATAGCTTTCAGGGGGAACAAACAGTGTTTTCACAGCTTTCTCGTTAAAAAAAAAAAAAAAAAAAAAAATTCCAGACTTTTGGATTTTAACCTTTTTTCTGCACCCTTTACTCCTTTGAGAATATCATGGGACCTCTGGCTTCTTTCCACAGGGGGAAAATCAGTGCATTTGTAGCCTGGCATTTCTGTACAAGTTTGGGTGGGAGGGAAGGAGAGTCCATGGATCCTGAATTAAGAAATCCTGATAGTTTTCAGGAATTACAATCATTAATAGCAGTTGAATACATATACTTGCTTTAGAGAGTGCTTTTATTCATAAAAAATCATTGAATTGAATAGAATTAGAAATAAAAATATGCCTAGAGAGGTTTAAGTTTTTATTGTCATGGTTGCTTTTCTGATAGAAATTTATCAGCATGTAATTAATAAAGTATTATTGATTTCAGAATTACCCTTTGCTAAACAATGGAAATTTCCTAAATACCTGGCAGGTAATGAAAAAAAATTCAGTTACTGACAGCCTGTCATAGTTGAATCTAAAACCTAGGGGCAAAATACATATATTCTATGTAGTTTCCATTTCTAGAGCCTGGATTTCTAATTTCTTCCCTATAAAATTTTAAATTTTTCTTTTTTTTTGAAAGATCAGCTGCCCCCCCCTCAATGATCGATTCCCTTCTTTTTATAATCTCTTCATAGTTTTGATTTTCACATGGAAGGTAATTATTAAAATTCATCTTTTGGTGGTCAGTAAATGTAATTGATTTAAGAAAACTGTAAAGATTTGGTATTAGAATTAGCTGAACACCCAGGATCTGACATTTAGCGTCTTATTCATGGAAGGTCCATGATGAATGTTTATGGAATTGAATTCGGGCTTTGCCACACTTCCATCAGCTTTTAAAAGTGTAATAGTTACTGCCTCTGTGGACATAGAAATTACTCAAATATTACGTGATGAAAAACTAATGTTAGTTTACTTAGAACAAAACTGTGTAGCAGTGTGTTATAGCCACAGGAACTCCTCAGCCAAATGTTAAGCAAATGCAGTGAAAACATTTGTAAAAACATCATGCTACAAAAGAACTAGTAGTGCCAGATACCCTGCAGTAGCTGGACGCTCAAAGACACATTGGTTGTGAGTCTCACCACTGTATTCATGGTATCCTCGTGATCTTTCACCTTGGATGTGATTGATTACCTGGCACACCAGGAGAACATCGTTTTGCTTAGGCATCGGTTGCGTGTAGGATGTTGCTTGACATCACGATTATGGGTGAATCACTTGAAATAAATCCTTTTCCTCGATAGACAATGTTAAGCTCCTTTCCACCGAAAGATGAAATCAATACCGTTACCTGTAATGGAGGTTTGCATTTTTCTAATTTCTTGTTTAGGCTGATCTGAGCAAAGATGTTCAAATTTCCATTTATTTAAACAAGATGGAGTTCTTGCTATGCTGAAGGAATATTTTTAGCTCAGTAATTTACTTAGAAACTGCCTCATTCAATATTTGATGTTAAATTTGAACTAAAACACAGAGCATCATAAGACATGGGTTCTTACATTAACATTTTGTTGGATTGGAAACAGAATCAACACATTAGTCATCTTAATTCGTTTAGGTTGGCTTTCTCCAGAATTCTGGAATCCAAAAACAACACATTTGTCAATTTTACACACAAAGGGAGAGGCAGGGTATAGTTTATAGTTAAACATCCAGCTTTGCAATGAAAAGCTGATGCAGTTACAGTAAGTTGAATGAAATTCAGGGTGAAACAAACAGTGTAATAAGATTTTGATGCAAACTGAATACTTAAAAAATTTGTTTTATATTTGTTTAAATGAGATTCACTTTATAGAGACTTTTATAGAATCTCGTAAACGGTCTAAAATTAAGTTTTCTTTGGAAACTTAACACAGGAGTTCTGAACTTGGCTGTTGTAATTATTAACGTTTTCTTTCGTAGAAAATCTACAGGTCAAGGTCACCTTCTTGTCCTCCCATGCTTTGTTCTTGCTTGGCTTCAGGTCAGCTTAGAATTGAATATTAAAAGTGCATTGTCTATTCCAGGGGTCAGCAAACTGTGGTGCACGGGTCAAATCCAGCCCTTCCCTATTTTTGTAAATAAAGTTTTATTGTGACACAGAGATATTCACTCATTTACTTACTGTCTGTGGTTGCTTTCATGTTTAAAAGAGCAGTGACAGAGACCATAGGGCTTTCAAGGCTGAAAATATTTACTATCTGGGCCTTTATAGAAAATGTTTGCCAACTCTTGGTTTATTTTTTTAACATGTGTTTCTCATATAGGGATTCCTCTGATAAAATTTCAGAGTTGTTAAGAGAACAAAATTTATCTCTCCTAAAGAATTGGTATGCTCATTTTCATTTAATAGAGAGGGCAAGATAAAGTATTCTATTTCCTTTCTTTACCTACGTTGCCAGGAAGCTCAGAACTAACATTTAAATGCTCAGGTAAGAAACTAGTTTGCTTCAGGTTCCTGGTAGATCAGTTTGTTTTTTTTTTTTCCTTCTTAATATGGGTACACATTTTCCCCTTTTTAAAAAAAATCAACTTTTTTGAAGCATAAGTTACATATAATGAAACATACATTTTAATTGTACACATGAATGACTTTTGACAAATGTGTATACCTGGGGAAACCACTGCCCCGACCAGGATACAGAACATTTACTTCTCCACAGAAATTTTCCTCCTGCCTCTTTGCCCCAGGTCATTTGTCAGTCTCCTCCCCACCTTGACCCCAGGCAACTACTTGATTTTCAACATTTATTCTTAATTTCTGTGTTGCCTGTGGGTGTTTATTTTGCAGTGCTTTGAATACTTCTTGGGAGGAGTTGGGGCAGTGATTAGCAGTTGAATAGCTCAGCTGCCTGAGTAGCTAAGGTTCCTTGATTCTGTTAAGTGTCCTGCACAGATTTTTAGATTTCCAGAGGAGAATGTGAGATGTAAATCACACGGAGAGCCTTTTAGCAAGTGTTGCGTTAATAGGAAGCCTAATGTACTGAAAACTTGCTACTTGCCAAGGATTCTGCATAGTTATTGTATTTGATGTTCCTTACAGCCCTGTCAGAATACACCTTGATGTCCCCCTTTATGGTTGAAGAAAGTGAGGTTCGTAGAAGTTAAGTGTATTAGTTTCCTAGGGCTGCTATAACAAACACTATAGGCTGGGTGGCTTAAACAACAGAAGTTTTTTGTTTCACATTTCTGGAGACAAGAAGTCCGAGATCAAGGCGTTTGCAGGGTTGGTTCCTTGTGAGGGAGGGGTCTGGTGCGGGCCTCCCTCCTTGGCTTGTAGATGGGCATCTTCAAGTTCATGTGGCATTCTCTCGGTGTGTATGCTGTGTCCAAATTTCCCCTTTTTATAAGGACACCAGTAATATAGTATTAGGACTCACCCCAGTGACCTCACTTTAACTTGATTACCTCCACAAAGACCCTACCTCCAAATAAGGTCACATTCTGATTCTTAGGACTTCATCTGAGGCAGGAGACATGGTTCAACCCAGAGCACCCAGCATCCTTTTCAAGGCTCAGAGGTTCTTAGAAAGTGGCAGAGGCAGGATTCTAACTCAAGCCTGAGGCCCAGGAGTAGCCCTTGCAGGATGGTGCTAGGAAGTGGGGTGGTGAGGGGGG
The DNA here is from genome assembly GCF_026419965.1 of Kogia breviceps. Classification (NCBI taxonomy): domain Eukaryota; kingdom Metazoa; phylum Chordata; class Mammalia; order Artiodactyla; family Physeteridae; genus Kogia; species Kogia breviceps. The sequence goes on from NC_081327.1 coordinate 48,849,790, forward strand.
GGGAACAGTTGTCAGAGAGAAAATGACAACGTCACCATGGGGGAAGCTGTGAGGGGTTCTAGAGGCATCATGTCCTGGAGGCCAGTCTTTACTCTTCCAGTGAACTGTTTGGCCTTGCCTTTTCTGAGCCTCAGTTTCCTTATCTGTATAATAGGGATAACAGGATCGAATACCATGGTGCTGAGGGCAAAATGGGACTGATGTAAAAGTGGTGTGTACGTGTGAAGTGCTAGACAGCGTGTGTGTTGGAGAAGGTCAGTCCTGGGCATTAACAAGGCCACAGGATCTTCACCTTGAACAAGTACCGCAGTTCCCCTAAGGCTTATTAGAACACAGAATGCTGGCCACAGCTCCCAGAATCTCTGATTCAGCAGGTCTGGGGTTGGGGCTGGAGAATTTGTGTTTCTGACAATTCTCAGGTGATGCTGCTGCTGTCGGTCCAGGTACCACTCTTTGAGTAGCAAGGAACTAGATCTCTCTCTCTCTCTCTCTCTCTTTTTTTTCTTCAGTTCTCTTAAGAGAAACTCCAAGGAGAAGTTAGATTTCTGATAGAAGTCTCATCTCCTCCCCCTCAGTTACTTGCCTCATGGAGGAATGACATAAACACTTACATCTTACTACCTGGTGGTTGAGGCCACGAAGCTGAGGGAACATTGCCTTTTCTCCTTTTAGATTTGGTTGATCAGGTCAAAAGCAGCAGTGTTTTCTTCTGTTCGATTGCTACAGCAAACTACCACAGACGGGGCGGCTCCAACAACAGAAATTTGCTTCTCACAGTTGTGGAGGCCGGATGTCCAAGATCTAGGTTTGAGCAGGGTTGGTTTCTCCTGCGGCTTCTCCCTTTGCCCTGTTGATACCTCCTCCTTGCTGTGTCCTCATGTGCTCTTTCCTCTGTGTGCACCCATCCCTGGTGTCTCTCTTCTTATAAGGGCACAAGTCCTCTTGGATCAGGGCCCCACCCTTACGACCTCATTTAACCTTCATCACCTCCTTTAGACCCTGGCTCCTAATACAGTCACATCAGGGGTTAGGGCTCCACATATAAATTTTAAGGGGCGGGGCACACAGTTCGGTCCATAACAACCAGTACGGCTCCTGGTCTGTTTTTCCTCCGAGAAATTCTTTGATTGTGTGTTTACTTCCTATTCTCTATCTGTCACAAAGCACTGAAGAAACTCTAGTCCGCCTTGCCTTCTAGAGCCTCTAAAATGTTACGTGCTTGAGGGGCAGGCTGCGTGCTTGAGCCAAATAAAACAATCGAGCTGAGCGTGCTTCCTCAAGCTCTGTGATCTGGGAGGAGAATCTCCACGGGAGCCTTTTGCGGCTTCTCCCCAACGGCATGGGCTACCACTGCCGGGAGCTGGGAAGCCTCCAGGCGCGCAGGTTGAGCAGAAGTTCTGTGCAGGCCTGAGTGCTCCCTCCTCTTTGAATTGACGTTAAGCCTCATCCCTAGTCGTGTATGTTACCTGTGTGGGGACTCCGACTGTGACCCTCTTGGCCCAGAGGCAGCAGCAGCTGCACGAGGGGAGCCAAACGCAAAGCTCTAGCTGACGGGGGCCCCAGGCACCAGGCAAAACCGGCCCCAGCTGGAAGGCAGTGTGCGCGCATCTCTGCCATTCACGTCAAGCAGGTGCATGATCACGGTCACGGTTAGATCGCATGTTTCCCGAGAGGTACACGTTTCACAGTTGGTCTGCTTCGCCAGTCCTTCGTCATGGTATTCCAAACCAGAATGTTGCCAACCTGGAAACAGACAGCTCTTTCCCCTCTCCCCCTTCCAGCGAGTCTGGCTTCATTTAGGCAGCTCTTCTGAGATAGCTTAAAAAGCGATGGAGAATTTCTTTTACAAATTATATGGCCCCTGGGGACCCAGGCACTGTAATCACTGGGTGTGTTACACCAGAAAGGTAAGCATCAAACTCGTAATGATTCCTTGTGTTTCGTTCTGGGCACCCTGGCTTGTGAAAGGAAATGCAGAGTTTTGTTTACTTACTCTTCTGGAAAGCTAGTGTTGCTGGTACCTTCTTCCCAGGATGATTGTGGGCTGTCTATTGCAAGACAACTCACTCGAAACAGAAACTTATTATTATTATTTTTCCTATTTTCGAGTTGAATTGAAATGATATCAGCATTCGTATTTTTTAAAAAAACAAAGCAATAACAGAAACACACACACACAGCTAAGCCACAGTTAGATTTTACAGAACTTAAAAAAAGTGATTATATTATAGATGTCCTGGGAGAGCGTGGTCTCGTTATATAGCTTATCGGGGATACTTTTTTTTTTCTTAATGACTACAAGGTAAGAGTTACCCTTCAATTAGGTGTTTTTTTGCATTAAAATCAGTTTGCTTTAAAGTGCTGTATGTTTTGTCTCCTTAGTGTATCGTTCATTTTTGTAGTTAGCACTTCTTAATCAGTAAATGGTTACTTCTCAGTAAATGTCTGGTTACAGATTTTCTTTCCACGTAAGGCGGTGTTGTAGGGGTCACTGATTTTAGGACAGGTCATGATGGACCCAGAGAGCACAAAGTTGATAGAACTTTCTCCCTGTGCATCTAGCTTTCATGACTGAACTTAATTAAGTCAGGCTTCGGAGAAGTTGAATCATACAAAGTAAAAGTCAATTTGGACCCTTTAAGTGAGCCTCAGAAAAGTGCTGAATTTTCCCAGCATGGTGTTTTGAGCACCTCCATATGACTTCGGGAGCATAAAGAATTTAATCTTTTCAAGTGGCAAAGTCCTACACCACTTTTTTAAAAAAGGTGAGAGCCAAGTTTGATCAGAAATTTAAAAAAAAAAAAAAGGGGGCGGGGCCTGAATTAGAAAAGTAGTTAACATTGCCCCATTGAAGGTGTAGGCTGGAGCAGGCTTTTCGTTTCTGGAAGTTCTCAGTGGACTAGAGGAGTTTTTTTTTTTTTTTTTTTTTTTTTTTTTTTAAAAACAGTTCCATCCTGACCACTTCTTAATTGACAGGAGTGGAAAATATGTTGGTAGACAGACCGATCATGGCTGCTTTGGTCGTTAAGAAGGTAAAAGAAAGGGATCTCTCTTTGGACAAGTGCGGGTGCAGAACCTACGTGGTTGCCCTGTTTGCTCTAAATCATAAAGAACCTTGTCTTGAGCAGAGGACAGAGTAACAGCGCTGCCGTCGTGAAAGGAAATCCTGGCCCAGCTGTGAAAACAGTGAACCACTGGGTAATATAATACAGGTGTGCTTGTGAAGTCAGAGCTGGGTTCTCTTCTCCTCTTGAAGTGGCTATAAATTCATCCATCAAAGTAAAAAACGCCAAACTTCAAGGTAAATCTTTCCACTCCTACCCATGTAGAAACACTTTGGTTCTCTTAGTAGATACGGCTGTGAGTGCGAATTAGAAAAGGTTGACACCATAGGGTGTGTGTGTGTGTGTGTGTGTGTGTGTGTGTGTGTGTGTGTGTGTGTGTGTGTGTGTGTGTGTGTGTGTGTGTGGTGTATGATTTGTTAGTTGCAGAAAAAGGCTTGCCTTCCGAAGAACGTAAACTTGAACAGAGCAGCATATGTTGGGTTTGGAATTACAGAGCCACTGTATTCTTTCCTTTGTTAATGACAGTGAGTGAAAGAAGCTTTATCTTGTTGGGACCTTTTAATACATAGTGGTCTCTCTGTCCAATAAACTAGATTAAAAAATTTTTTTTTTTTACTGGGAAGCCTTTGTTTTTGCTTCTTCTGTTTCATCCTATTTTTTTCTTGCTAAGGACCTGGGCCAAATTTCTAAAAATGCTGTGCGCTTTGTTAAAAAATCCAACGTGGTATGACTTTCTTCTTTTAAGGGGTGGTCTTTATCTTTGATTTTAGTAAGGATAGTCCTTTCAAGTTTGGCACTGAACCCTTTTAGAGATTAAAGAAAAAATTTGAGCATAACTTAGAACGGCCATGGTGTTAAGATTGTCCCTTGTAAAACAAGTCATTGGTTGAAAGCATAGAGGCAGGGTTAAATTAAGTCCATACTTTTAAGTTACTGACCTTGGAGAACGTGGAGAGAAACTTTATTTCTGTGGATTAGTTTTCCCGTCTCATAGGCCTTACACAGAGAAGCATTTGTGAAAGGGAAGGATGGTGTGAATTCTGAGCCCCATGATGAAATATTAAATAAGAGAGAAGATAATTTGATAATGCCTCACGGTGTGGGGACAGATTCCATAGAGTAAGTACTTTTATGTAACAGAGTAGCTGACGAGGCCTCCATTCTTTGTCTCGACGTGGTAACAGACAAGAAATAAGCATTGGTAGACTGTTGACACTGAGGCTCACGGCATTTGGACCATTTTTCTCTCTTTCAGAAGGACAGTTGCTTAGTTTAGCTTACGTTATGCGAATGCTACAAATGTAAACATACCTCATAACAGCCACAAAGAACATGTATCGGGCTTCCCGGTGGCGCAGTGGTTGAGGGTCCGCCTGCCGATTCAGGGGACGCGGGTTCGTGCCCCGGTCCGGGAGGATCCCACATGCCGCGGAGCGGCTGGGCCCGTGAGCCGTGGCCGCTGCGCCTGCGCGTCCGGAGCCTGTGCTCCGCAGCGGGAGAGGCCACGATAGTGAGAGGCCCGCGTACCGCAAAAAAAAAAAACAACAAAAAAAAACATGTATCAAACTCTCTAAGTCATATTTAACACATAGAGTTAGCAGACAGTTGGGCCGGGTGAGCCGTGTTCCAAATTGGTTTTTCCTGCCCTCGGGGAGCTCCTAGTATGTGCCTGGAACTCCGATGGTGAGTGTGGTGGTTTGAGGGCCCCCCTGCCTTGAGCTCAGGCTACACCACTTGGGGACCCTTCTCCATTTTTGCCCTCTGATCTCAGTGAGTCCTCTTAACTCCTGGGATTGTAGGTTTTCTCATCTGTGAGATGAGGACAGTGGTGCTTCATAGGGTTTTTGTGAAGTGTGCCTTCGATTAGATAAAGTGTCTCATAAAGCACCTGGCTCAGTGGTCAGCATGTAGTAACACACCCCCGGGTCCTCCTCCTCACCTTCTGTCTACAGTCTTCTCTGAAAATAGAGCATTTGGAACGGGAATCGGTTTTCCTTTTTTCCTTTCTCCCTTGCCTTGATTTCTCTGTATTAAAGTTTATAAAGGCTTAGAAATGATCTGCTAGATACCATTCAGTATTTAATTTTGAGTTTCTTACCCTAACACGCATGCACGCACGCACTTGCTAAAACTGGAAACAGGATAGATGTTATCAGATGGAAAATAAGGCTTCCTTGCCCCTGACCAATAATAGCTCTTTTGCTGAAATTATCAATGTTAAAGCATATTTAAGCATGTACGTCCCCTCTTCTTGTTTCACCCCTGGGATCATACTTGCTGGCTAATCTGTACTTTGATTTCTTTTTTTTCAAATATTATTATTTTTTATTTTTTTTGCGGTACGCGGGCCTCTCAGTGCTGTGGCCTCTCCCGTTGCGGAGCACAGGCTCCGGACGCGCAGGCGCAGCGGCCACGGCTCACGGGCCCAGCCGCTCCGCGGCACGTGGGATCCTCCCGGACCGGGGCACGAACCCGTGTCCCCCGCATCGGCAGGCGGACTCTCAACCACTGCGCCACCAGAAGCCCTCTCTTTTTTCTTAATGACAGAACATGGATGTGTTTTCTTGTCTCCATCTCGTTTCACCTCGTTCTTTTCTGTGCGTGCCATCAGTTTATTTCAGCTAATTGATGGACAGTTTAGGTTGATTCTAGGTTGTTGGCTGTTACAAACAACGCTGATTGAAATATTCCTCTCACATTTTTTGCTCACGTGGGCAAGTATATTTATAGGCTGCATTTCTGGCTATGGAATAATTGGGCGAAAGGGCATGTCCATGAACAGTTGGATATAGTCCAGTTGCCCCCAAAGATGTTGAGCCGTTTTATATTCCACTCCGCAGCCCCTCCCCTGTTCATCTGTGAGGTTGCGTGTTGCCCCCACGCCCTTACTGACACGAATACCGCTGGATTTAGTTGCCCTTACAGAATCTGTCTTCTCTGGGTTGCCTAGCACCATGTTAATTGTAATCTTTGGGTACTTTTCTCACTGTGATTCCTAACACACTGGAATCTGGACTGTTACTGGCAGGTCAGGGGAGAACTTAATTCAGCCAGCTCAGTGGCGGCACTGGTGGGCAGCCTGGGGTCAGTCTTGCCTCTTGAGAGATCCCGGGCAGTCAGCTGGAATTTATAATAGAGCTTTACAAAACATTATGGTGTCCGCGTTCTACTGCCCAGAGCCCATAAACGCAGCCTGTCGATGTTTCAGAAAGATACTGCATTTCCCGATCCTCTATTCTCATTGCTTGAATTGGCATCTTTCTTTGGTAAATATTTATATTTAGGATCTTATTTCTGTTATCAGGGGTGTGGAGGGGCCCCTCTGTGGTACTTGTACATAGCTGTGTCTGTAATTGCGTACGAGTTGGAAGCTGTGGTTAGTGTTCGCTGAGCACAATCTCTTAAGTCTTTGGATTGTCTGGTCGTTGCCTTTGTGGTATTGATCTTAGAGTTGTAGTGACTGCATATCCTCGAATTTCATGGGAAATGCCCTTGGAGCATCAGATTTCAGTATCGTGGTCAGTGTCGTATCATCAGAACTTTGTTTACATTAATCGGATCAGTTAGGAAAGTAAGGTCCTTGTGTTGATACTCATAGGAGAATGTGGGTGAAACTCGCATCCTTAAAGCTAGTGGTTTATAACACAAACATTGTCCCCAAATTTGAAATGTCCCAAGATCTAACTCAGGATGAAAGACATTAGGCTCATCTTCTTGCTCTGTACGTGTCAGTTGATCTCCAGGGAGGGAGATGCCTTGTGCTGGAGGATTTTACAACTTGTTGATTGGTTCTTACAGGTTGCTTTAGTGGTATGTTCTAGGGGTGGGAGGTGGGGTGATGATGGTGCAGAGGGGAGAAATCACCATCTCTGTGGCCTTTTACTTTTTAAATCTACTTATTTATTTATTTTTGGTTGCGTTGGGTCTTTGTTGCTGTGTGCAGGCTCTCTCTAGTTGCGGCGAGCGGGGGCTACTCTTTGTTGCAGTGCATGGGCTTCTCCTTGCGGTGGCTTCTCCTGTTGCGGAGCACGGGCTCTATGTGCTCAGGCTTCAGTAGTTGTGGCACGTGGGCTCAGTAGTTGTGGCTCACGGGCTCTAGCGTGCAGGCTCAGTAGTTGTGGCGCATGGGCTTAGTTGCTCCGCGGCACGTGGGATCTTTCCGGACCGTGTCCCCTGCATTGGCAGGTGGACTCCTAACCACTGCGCCACCAGGGAAGCCCATGTGGCCTTTTAATTGGGTACAGTTACAAGTAACATTTGTCTCCACTGCTTCACAATTATAAGTTAATAATAACAACCCATTAGAAATTACTGTGTTGTAAGCCCCAACTCCTTTGGGCATCTTAATAAAAATGATAATTAAAACCATAATTTACAGTAAATGGGGACACTGCCCAAGTAAATCCACAATTTGGGGAAAATTAAAAAACTCAAACCAGAAGGAACCTTCCAAGCACTGGAGAGAAATGGCCTCGTTCTTAGCTCCGACTTCAGCGGGAACTTTGTTAGTATCTTTGGGGCCTGGCTTCCCACCTTGATGTTCTGTGTGCCTGGGGGTTCTGTGACTCCGTCCCCATCTATCCGACCTGCCTGTGAGTCTCATTGGGTGTGGCCACTGTTCTATCCCCTTCTATCACCAGGCCCAAACCCACCCCTCCCCGGATTCCCTGTCTGGGTAAACCAATTGCCAACCTCACCCTTGGCACGGATGGCATCCCTGGAGACCTTGGATACTGCCTCAGACTTAGATTCAGGCTTTCTGCTTCCCAGTGGTTTTCTAATTTTCCCCTTAGCTGTTCAGCATAAGAAGGTATCTCATCCCTGCTGGCTGATTACAAGGCTTCAGTATCTTCAGGCAGTCCATCTTCTGCATGACCACCAGAGGTATCTTAAACGGATTAAATAACAACAACAACGGTAACAGCAGTAACAGTGATAATTCATATAGTACGACTCTGTGCCTAAATTCTTGCCAGTCCTTGATCTTGTTTTGCCATATGCATCCAGTCTCTTTTTTGCTTGACCAGTTCATTTTTATGCCCTTCGGTCCCAAAGTAGTTCTAGGTCCAGAGTTTCTGTGACCACTCAGGGACATTTGGGAAATGCAGGGTAGGTGGGAAAAGGAACTGGTACCACAGAGCCACATCCCTGCAGGTCCCTGCATCATTACCGTTATATTTCCCTGGGCAAAGCTGAGCACTTGCTGCCATTTCCTCCAGGCATTTGTAGCATCCTGGCCTTCTTGTGCTTGACAGAGTGGGGTTTGACACGCCTTAAAAAAAAAAAAAAATCTCAAGCACGTCGGTGTGAAGCCTTCTTTGAGATGTGGCAGATCACACGTGAGGATTCTGACCGAGGCAGTTGCGTGATCAGGCTTGAGCCGTTGTCTCTAGCAGGGATCTTGCCCTTATGATGTGTGTCTGAGCATCAGAGGCCCACAGTAGCCTGGCAGGTGACGCCAGCGTCGGGGGTGGCGACCGTGGCCAAAAGGAGAGCCTAAACCCCGTGTCTAGGCTGCAGGGGCTCCTCAGCCCACCTGCTGGTCACCAAGTGGAATTGGGGGCCCGGTATGTTCCAGCTGTAAGCTTTTACAGAGAAGTTGGACATCTAATCCGACTTCTCTGGAGTTTGGGTATATAATCGCCCCAGTTTTTGGGTGCTGGCAAGTAATTTGTGCTAGGAAGGAAGGCGGGACGGAGAGAGAAAAATGGAGGAGGGAGCCAAAACGTGGGCCAAAGGAAACAAGTCTGTGGGCTTGGTGAACGCTGCGATTACCAGTGTGTAACCTCTACACTAGACACGGAGACCTAGGGTAAGATAAGCAGGCATTTAATATTTTGGGGGGTATGTTTTCCCGTTTCTGGTACTTTAATGTTTGTATGCAAAGCTTGAAACCCAAGTCAGGGAAATATTGAATCTCCACGGCCAGTTGGTTTTCCTGATTGGATCAGATGTAACAAGTGCTGGAAAACCGGTGATGCCCATTGTTTTAAAACGTCTTCCATTATTTTCTTTATATTATTAGTTTTAAATATTCCTCCGATGCACTCTTGCCACCTCCATGCCGTGAAGCTGGTTCAATTTAAACGTTGTCATACAGTTAATTTTTTATAAGATGAATCAGGTTATTAAATTTAGTAAACCACTGCCTTCATTAGTTTGTGCAAACTTTGGCACGGTGCAGTATTGGCTCAGCACTACTACATTTAGCTAATTAAACTGGTCATCAGCTGCGTTATTATGGGAGTGAGGGATGCTGTTCTCTTGGGCTTTTCCTGGATTTTAGCAGTAGGTAGCATTATTAAACTTTTTTTTTTAATTTATAAAACTCCACACTCAAGAGATACGGTTTACTATAAAAGTGTTACTGTTCTTCATGTTGAACCATCATCTTTTGAAATATCCCCGCTTGCTTTTGCTCCAAAGGCAGCTGTACAGGGTAACAAGACAGAGTTGTCCCTTGCAGCTGTTCAAAGTCGGCTGGCAGTGTGTAACGCATGGCTTAGATAAAGGAAGATAGACGTGAGGCTCGGAGCGTAATGTTACACGACACAGGGACAGAGGGTTGAGCCATAGCTACGGTCAGGAGTTATACCTAAAGGAGAGAGGGTGCAGAGTGGTGCCCGCGGCCTGGTGCTGCCATAGCGTCACATGTGCTCTTTTTGGTAAGAAAAGGTCCTTTGCCGTAGGTTATTTTGTCAGGTGCAATGTCGTGACTTAGCGAGTTTGTCTGGGAAAATAAATTGTGATAGCAAAGGGGCATGCCCTTTTCCCTCACAGATTTCTAGGTAGTGTCATTCAGAACTGCAGTGAGCAGTATCTTTGCAGGATTCCAGTATTTATTCGTTGTTTAAAAGGAAGTTCGAGGGCCATCAGTACTGTTTGAAACAACTTGGGCTGTTTTAAAACAGTCCGGAACTGTAGCCTGTTAGCACCCTGTAAGGACATTCGTTTCTTTGGCAGTTATTTGTTGAATCTTACTGGGGGGTTAGTCCTAAGCCCTAGAGATGGAAAAAAAGCATGGATTCTAAGGACTTTGCGAGGGTTGTCCTGGTAAATTAGATAAATAAAGCCCCGGGGCCTGCCTGGCCCTGCGTTGTATTGATGTTTTTTCAGTCCATTAAAAATATGTTTGCTGGGCTTCCCTGGTGGCGCAGTGGTTGAGAGCCCGCCTGCCGATGCAGGGGACACGGGTTCGTGCCCCGGTCCGGGAGGAACCCACGTGCCGCGGAGCGGCTGAGCCCGTGAGCCGTGGCCGCTGAGCCTGCGCGTCTGGAGCCTGTGCTCCGCAACGGGAGAGGCCACAGCAGTGAGAGGCCCACGTACCACCAAAAAAAAAAAATATGTTTGCTAATGAATGACGAGGCATCGCATCCACCATCCTCCCCCACTGCCTTGTGTGACTTTTTTTTTTTTTTTTTAAACACTCTTGGATGAAAATGTGATGAGAAATATGTCTGATGGTTGTCCTGACCTGGAAATTTTGTAGGGACACAGAGTCCATCATTTTCTACAGGATCCGGGTGTGCAAAGTCCTGTGATGGCAAGTGAAGTCGTTTTGGGCCCCTTCACGCTCCACCTCCATATGGCTGTCAGCGTTTCATTAGCTTGATTGATGTAGCACATCAGTCAGCAAGATTTTGTCCCACGCCCGCACCCATCCAGTTTTGGAACAGCTGGGCTACAAAACCTGGTGTCTTACTTCTCTCTCTTTCCCCAAAGGATCTGGGTGCCTTTTGCCCGCCGGGGATAAGGGGTGAAATTGGCATCATGGACCCAAATGAGTAGATTTCAGGTTATTGTTTCTTGCCTTGAAGATACAGCTCCGAGCACCTTTTAGTACAGACACCAAAGAGGAGGAGGCAAACAGACTGAGATGTGCAGTATTTCAGGTGTGAAATTTTGTCTGTAATTATTTTTACCTCAGAGTCAAGTATAGAAGGTAATCCTTAGATAATGGTAAGTGAATATCTTGGGATATAGTGCTCGGCATAAACAAAGTTCAAGTGTGTTCTTAAGCCAGTACTCAGACAAATGGAGTGGTAGATCTTGTAGCTAATTTCTTTAGATTCTGGTTGGTGTTCAAAGCAGTTAGCTCATGGGTTGCTGTTGGGAGCAGACCTAGGAGAGAGTTTTTTTCAGTCGTGATGGCTGTACTATATTTGTTAGTTCATATAAATCAGGACTTTGCACTGAACTGGATTTTGGAAAGGATTGGGAACTAACATTTGTTTTCCCACCTACTGCGTTTATGTTAGGTTCCTAGTGTATGTTTACTATTCACTCCCCATTTTAAGAAAAATGACTGAGTTTCTGATGGGTTAAAGGCACAGCCTTAGGTCTGATAGCGTATAAATAGCTGGAGCTGGGTCAACACATATGTGTCAGACTCCCGAGTTTGAGTTTTCCGCTATGCTCTGCTGGCTTCCCTTGAGAACTAGTTTATATAAATAGACTGGCCTCCGTGAAGATTAGATATATGGAAGTGATATGAATGCATGACCTTTGCTTGAGTCTTTCACATGGCAGTCTCAGTAAGATAATGATTCTCTGATTGTTCATACATATTAACATTATCTTGGAAGCAGTAATCTATGATCATTTGACATGGCTTTGGCTGAATTACATTGCTGCCTTCTCTAGTAGAATTGATCGCTTTGTTGTTGCAGTGTACGCTGTATGATTTCCCACGTAGCTTACAAGATGTGGTATTTTACACTTTAGAACAATGGGGTGATGTTCAAGCTCTGAAATTAGATCCTCCCCTCCCCTCCTCTCCTCTCCCCTCCCCTCCCCTCCTCTCCCCTCCCCTCCCCTCCTCTCCCCTCCCCTCCCCTCTCCTCCTTTCTCTTTTCACATCCGTAATGTCTAAGAGTTCTAGTTGCTCCCCACCTTTGCCAACATTTGCTGTGGTCATTATTTATGATTATTTTTAATTTCTAAAAAAATTTTAGCCATTGTAGTAGTGGGTATGCAGTATTACCTCCCTGTATCTTTAATTTGCATTTCCCTAATGACTAATGAGTTCAAGCCTTATAAAATAGTTGAGTTTTTCTTCTTTTTCTATTCTGTGGAAGAGTTGGTGTAAGGTTGGCGTTTTTGTTTTTCTTAAACGTTTGGTAGACTTTACTGTTCAAGACAAATGGATCCAGAGTTTTCATTTTGAGAATTTTCTTTAAAAATAAAGATTAAAATAAAGATTAAAATAAATAAAAAATAAAATAAAAATAAAAATTTTTTTCAGTTCTTTCTCTCCTTGCAGCAATTTTTAAGTGGTGTCTTTCTGGGAATTTGTCTTTTTTAACCTATATCTTAAATTTATTGGTATAAAGTTGTTCATCATATCTTTTTATTTTTACTTAAAAAATTTTTTTTTTAATTAAAAAATTTTTGGCTGCGTTGGGTCTTCGTTGCTGCACGCGGGCTTTGTCTAGTTGCGGTGAGCGGGAACTACTGTTTGTTGTGGTGTGTGGGCTTCTCATTGCAGTGGCTTCTCTTGTTGTGGAGCATGGGCTCTAGGCACGTGGGCTTCAGTAGTTGTGGCACGTGGGCTCAGTAGTTGTGGTGCACGGGCTTAGTTGCCCCGCGGCATGTGCGATCTTCCCGGACCAGGGCTCGAGCCCGTGTCCCCTGCATTGGCAGGCGGATTCTTAACCACTGCCCCACCAGGGAAGCCCCCATCGTGTCTTTTTAATAGGATCTGTAGTGATGTCCTTTTATTCTCCCCTGCTATCTGCCATCTGCGTGCTCACTTGTACACTCAAGTGTGTGTCCTGGTGCTTGCTTGCACACGCTCTCCATCTTTCTCGCTAGCCCTGTTTCAATTTTATTAGTTTTTTCAAGGAAATGACTTTGGGATTCTTTGTTCCTCTGTATTTTATGTTTGTTTTATTTTTGTGAGTGTCTGTATTTTCATTACCTTCCTTCTGCTTTCTTTAGGTAATTAGCTGCTTTAAAATTTTTCTTACTTTAATAGATGCTGAGTTCCTTTTCTGTTCTAATATATGTATTTAGGGCCGTAGATTGTCCTTTATCCATGGCTTTAGCTGTGTTCTGTAAGTTTTGATGTGTAGAATTTTTGTAATAATTCAGTTTAAAATATTTTCTGATTTTCATTGTAATGTTTGGAGTCACAATTTCTTATTTAGAAATGTGTTGCTTAGTTTCCAGATAAGGGAATTTTCTAGGATCTTGTATTGATGTCTAATTTTATTCTGCTGTGGTCAAGGGCATATTTTACAATTTTAATCTTTTGAAATTTGTTGAGACTTCTGGCCCTGCTCATGTTCAATTTTGGTAAATACTCTTTAAGTACTTGAATATACATTTTGCTGTTGTGTTCAATGTTTAAGTATATTCAGTTATTTCCAGTTTATCAGTTACTTTCAGATCTTCTATTGTTTCCTGTTTATCGACATTTTTATGTTACTGATATGTTAAAATCTTCCACTCTGATTATGAACTTCTCTGTTTCTGCTCTTGATCCTGTCAACTTTTGACATGTGTGTATGTGTATAAATTTAGAATTGTCACATATTCCTTATGGATTAGAACTTAGAAATATTCAGTTTTTTCTCTTACAGTAGTTCTTTGGGTTCATGTTTACATGGTATATCTTTTCCCATTCTTTTAATTTTCTTTATCCTTATGTTTAAGGATATAAAACATAACATACACACTTTTGTAAGGAGCATATTGTAATGTGTGTTTTATTCAGTCTGACAGTCTTTGTCTTTTGATTGCAGGTTTTAGTCCACTTGAATGTAATTACAGATATATTTGGGGTTATATATACCACTTTATTATTGGCTTTCTATTTATCAAACTTGTTTTACGGTGCCTTTTTTTTTTTTTTTTTTGGCGGTACGCGGGCCTCTCACTGTTGTGGACTCTCCCTTTGCGGAGCACAGGCTCCGGACGCGCAGGCTCAGCGGCCATGGCTCACCGGCCCAGCCGCTCCGCGGCATGTGGGATCTTCGGGACCGGGGCACGAACCCGTGTCCCCTGCATCGGCAGATGGATTCTCAACCACTGCGCCACCAGGGAAACCCTACATTCCTTTTTCTTCTTGCCTTTTTTAAAAAAAATTATTCTTTTTCCCCTTTGTATTAACTGGCTAAATTTGTATTATTTTACTGTTCTCTCAGTGGTAATGGTAGAGAGTACATCTCTCAGTGGTAATTGTAGAGATTATATTTTTGACTTATGAAGGTCTCATACAGATTAGTACTTTATCACTTCCTGGACAATGCAAGGGTCTTAGAATATTTTAATACCAAGTACTTACCTCCTAGGTTTATGTCATTATTATCAGTATAGTAGTGCTCACTAGGTATTGTAAAATTTACAAACTATTACTATTATCATTTAGATATTTTCATCTATTTACCCTGTGTGTTACTCTGTCATTTTCCACATCTAGAGATTTCTATCTAGGGTCATTTTCCTCCTATCTGAAGAGCATTCTTTAGTATTTCCTCTAGTGTAGACGTGCTGGTGATATATTCCCTCAGCTTTTGTTTGTCAAGAATTTTGTTCACCTTTATTTTTGAAGGGTGTTTTCACTGGGTATAGAAGCACCAAATGCTGGCTCACCTCTCTTGGCTTTTCAGCCTTTCCAGATGTTGGCCCCCCAAATTCTCAAGCATAGTGTTCCTTTGATGCCTTCAAAGAGGGTGTGTGTGTGTGTGTGTGTGTGTGTGTGTGTGTGTGTGTGTGTGTTGTTTTGTCCAGCTTTTTAAATTGTTCTTAGTGGGAGGGTGGGTCTAGGAAACCTGTTGCCATTGCCGGAAGCAGAAGTGCTGGAAATAGTGCAGAGCGCATTGTCAGGGACTTAACAACTTGTTGTTTTACTTTCCAGGTTTGTTTTCTCTTATTAGACTGTAGACTCTTTGAGGGCAGTGACCATGTCTAAATCTTTATATATCCTTACTCTTTATACTGATCACACGATTTGGTTGTTATTAAGCAGTGGTTCAAAGGCTGGCTATGCTGTGAGCTCTTCTATGGCTTGTCTTTCACCTTTGAAATCACTTTGTTCCTGGGGCAGGTTTGGTGAACCTCAACACTGTAGATACTTGAGCCAGATGATTCTTTGCCGAGGGGGCTGTCCTGTGCGTTGTAGGATATTTTGTAGTGTGCCTGGCCTTTACCCACTAGATACCAGTAGCACGCCACCCCAAACTGTGACTACTGAAAAAAGGTCTCAAGTTATTTGCAAATATCTTCTAGGGGGCAAAATCGAGTCTGGTCGAGAACCACTAGGGTAATGCGTTGGGCGCTCAATAAAGGCCATTCGGTATGACTCAGTGCTTTGCATTTGTTTTCTAAATTTGATTTCCCTTTACACCGTAGGGTTTGAAACCGCCAAAACTTTTGCCCTCCATGGTGCACATGTGATCCTGGCCTGCAGGAACATGACAAGAGCCAATGAAGCCGTGTCACGCATTTTAGGAGAATGGGTAAGTGAGTGCTTGATTTTTTTTTTTTTTTAATAATTAATTAATTTTTATTTATTTATTTTTGGCTGCATTGGGTCTTCGTTGCTGCATGCGGGCTTTGTCTAGTCGCGCTGAGCGGGGGTTACTCTTCGTTGCTGTGCGCGGGCTTCTCATTGTGGTGGCTTCTCTTGCTGCGGAGCACACTGGTCTCTAGGCATGTGGGCTTCAGTAGTTGTGGCACGTGGCCTCAGTAGTTGTGGCGCGTGGCGAGGAGGCTCTAGAGCGCAGGCTCAGTAGTTGTGGCGCACGGGCTTAGTTGCTCCGCGGCATGTGGGATCTTTCTGGACCAGGGATCGAATCCGTGTCCCCTGCATCGGCAGGCGGATTCTTAACCGCTGCGCCCCCAGGAAGTCCTGGTTTTTTTTCATTGTCAAATATACATGCTGGGATAAACACATGGAGGTTTTAGTACAGTTCATAAAGTTTATTGCTCTTGGAATAATGTTTTCTTTATTTTTAAAGTCATATTCACTTTGTTTATTTTTTGAATGAAAGGACAAGCAGGCCCTTTTATAGTTTGTTTATAGTTCATTGTCAGTGTCATCTGCTTTATTAGTCAGAGGTTTGAGAATGTTTACTCATTCAGCTCATTTATTAAGAAAAACAAAATGTGGTTGACGGCCACGAATGCAGCTAAGAGGTTATTTACGGTTTTTAGGATGACAGAGTAGCCGGCTTTAACCCTGTCTCTGGTTTTTCCTTTCTGCTCTTCTCTGTCTGTGCAGATGTTGCTGTTGGTTTGCCTGTGCACAAACATTTATTGAGGGCCCGCAGATATAGCGTCGAATAAAACACAGTACCTGCACTCATGGGCTTCTAGGTAGGAGAAACAGACCATAAAGGGATAATTAAGTTTAATATTTAATGTAATGTCAGGTTATAAATGCAGTGCAGGACAGTAAAGCAGAGTGAGGGGCCTGAAGTTGACAGCGTGGATGATTTCAGATTGGGTGGTCAGCAGAGACCTCTCTAAAGCTGGGACATTTGATCCAGGATCTGAAGGAAGTAAAATAGTAAGCTGTGCAAAAGTCAGGGGGAAATAACTTTCTACGCACGTGCAAAGGAGGTAGCCACGTGCCTGGCGGATTCTAGGATCAGCAGGGACCCTAGCGTGGCTCGAGGGCAGTGAAGGGGGAGGAGGTTGCCAGGGGGCTCATAGTCAGTGGTGACATGAGAGCGTTTGAGCCAGAGCGACACAGGTTGATTGATTTTTTTTTTTTAACACGTCACCGGGCTTTGGAGTGATGTACAGACTGCATTCATTCATGCACGTATTTGTGAAGTGCCCCACTGTCAGAGGTACCGGGCGTCTGGTGTTAAGGAAAAACAGGTGTTGCTACTGTCCTTGTAGTAGAGCTTTCAGCTGAGGGTGGAAGACAGCTCAATCCAAAGAAAGGTAAACGTCAGTGTAAACTTGAAATGATGGAAAGTGGTACTAAGAAAGTATGTGGCACTCCAAAGTGGTGAATAATGCCAGGGAGGTGGGGGACATTTGGAGTCCCCAAGAAGAGGTGACTGAGCCGAGATCTCAAGAAAGATCAGGGGAAGGTGGGAGAAGGGTCAAACCGGACAGAGGGGGTGACCTGTGCAGTGGCCCTGGGGCGGGGGCGGGAGGGGGGTGGGGGCAGACAGTCAGGTGCCTGGAGCAGCGCATGAACGGGGTTGGATAATCCTTGCCAAGACTGTCTTCATTCTCTGAAAACCATGGAAGATTTCTTGCAATCCGAAGAAATAGACCATGGTCTGTTTAAGAGAATGTCCGGTGTTCTGGACTGAGAAGTTATGAAAATCAAGAAAAGGGAGATTTATTTCTGTTTTTTCAGGCAGAATTTCAAGTTCAGTATATTTCAAATGAACCCTTGTCCTGATCTCACTGGATTCATTATTTTGAGTTAAATTCAAAACAAAACAAAACAAAACAGGGCCCACTTTTTTGCAATTATCTTAGCATCTTTCTAACTCCAAAGTTAAAAAATATAATAACCTCCACTAGGTGGTATAGAGCAATCTTCAGAGATGTGCAGAGAGCGAATGGTAATACATGCATATGGTTTGAATCTTCATAAAGTGTGTAAAATGAAAAGTGAAAGTCCTCTGCAATTCTTCTCTTGGGAGGTAAATATCATTAACTGCTTTTTGCGTGTTCTTCCAGAAAAAGGTTGTGCATACTACGCAGCACACCCACATGCTGTTATGTACCTTGATATTTTTTCGCTTACTACTGGGGGGGGATTTGTTCTTTTCAGTGCACAGAGGTCATCCTTATTGCTTTTAGCTGCTGTATGATACTCCATCTCGTGTTTATGCCGTCATTATTTAACCAGTCTCCCTTTTTGGTGGACACGGAGGTTGTGGTCATTGATTTGCTTTTCCAAGTGATGCTCTCTTAAAGTTCAGTGTCTCTCACGTTTTCATCCAGAATTGACTCTCATCTCTGCTGCAGTGAGCGTCCTTGATACATGCTTTTGTGAATACACCGTAGGGCAGAATCTTCGCAGTGGACCCATCGATTCAAACGGCAGATGGATTTGAAGCTTGGGTAGCCGTTTCCAGTTTTCATCTAGTATGTCGGGCCAATTTCTGCCTCCACCGAGAATGTTAGAACGGTACCTGGGATCGAGCAGCAGGGAGTATCAAACTCGTAAAATTTTGCCCATGTGACAGCATATTTAGACTAAAAAAATCAAATTCCAGTGACACTTATGATATTGTCAGAGCCATCTTGTACAATGTGATACTAATGTTTAAACCAGACTTGGAAGATAATGCCCAAACCCATTTATCTACGCATTTTTTTTTTTTTTTTTTGCGCTGTACGTGGGCCTCTCACTGTTGTGGCCTCTCCCGTTGCGGAGCACAGGCTCCGGACGTGCAGGCTCAGCGGCCATGGCTCACGGGCCCAGCCGCTCCGCGGCACGTGGGATCTTCCCGGACCGGGGCACGAACCCGCGTCCCCCGCATCGGCAGGCGGACTCCCAACCCCTGCGCCACCCGGGAAGCCCCGTCTACGCATTTTAAAAGTTGTCTTCCTTTCCCATCGTATATGAGGACAGATTCATCTGGATTTATCCCATTATCACTCTTGTTTGATGCATAGGGGCAGAAGTTCCTGGGTCTGCCCTCATTAACTGTGGGACTTTGGAAAGTCTCTTGATCCATTTGGTGCCCCCGTTTCCTCGTCCTTAAAAGAGAAGGTTCAACGGGATGATCTCAAAGACCCGCCGTTTAGTTTTTCTTTCTTGCTTTCTAAGCCATAACTGGGTCCCTGTGCGTCAGTGTCAGAAGCCCGCATTTATCATGGTGTAGATTCATTCTCACGTAGGGCAACTTGAGGACGACCAGCTAACAACGCCCCCACAGGAAGAATTATCCGAAAGTGTTCGCTGTCAGGGATGTGAATAGAGGAAATGGGAAAGAAAACCAAACTTACACTCACATGGAGTTTCACATGTTCACATCAGATTTTCGAGGTTGTAAACTGAAGAAACTCAACCCTTTTATCATCTCTCGTCTGTTCACTTGTTCTCTGTGAACCCCACTGGACCACATTCCTCACTCCCCCTAAATTCTGATTATGGAAGTTCCAGTTTAGCACCAAAAGCCGTCATTACCATTTCGCCTCACTGCACCGTTACCAGAGTACAGAGTGTGTGAGAAGCTGCCTCAGCGACCTGCGTGGAACCGCCTCCCCGTGCCCTGTCCCCATGTCCCCACCCTGGGTCTGTGCTAGTTGGTTTCCTCCAGGCCTTTCCTTACCCGGTCTCTGCATAGGGATTTTGTCTGGCACGTTAGTAGATACCACCTTCTTGTGTTTCTCGAGGTCCGTACTTTATCTGGCATGAATCACTTCACGAACAGAGCCTGGAAGGTACTGCAGCACAGCGGCGCCGTGCCGGAGAGTCTCACAATGATCCAAAGTTTTTTGTTGCAGCAAAAGCTCCCTCCGACGTCTTTGGGTGTTTAGCTTAGCATCGGCTCACACGTGCCGAGGCTCTGGGAATGGAGTTCCTCCCTGCCTGCTCTTTGTCCTCTGGCCCTGTCCAAATCGCTGCGTCCCTGACCCTCGTGTCTGCCTCCAAGCCAGTGGAATGTAACTCTCGCGTCCACCACCCGGCATCTAACAGCCACCATTTATTGCGTCCCTGTCATGTGCCCTGTCCTGGTCAGGGCCTTTTGTGTCCCCTTTATTTATTTATTTAAATTAAAGGTTTTTTGTCTGTGCTGGGTCTTTGTTGCTGCGCGCAGGCTTTCACTAGCTGCGGCGAGCGGGGGCTACTCTTCGTTGCGGTGCAAGGGCTTCTCATTGCGGTGGCTTCTCTTGTTTTGGAGCACGGGGTCTAGGTGCGCGGGCTTCAGTAGCTGTGGCTCACAGGCTGTAGAGCGCAGGCTCAGTAGTTGTGGCGCACGGGCTTAGTTGCTCCGCGGCATGTGGGCTCCTCCTGGACCAGGGCTGGAACCTGAGTCCCCTTCATTGGCAGGTGGATTCTTAACCACTGTGCCACCAGGGAAGCCCCTGTGTCCCTTATTTAAGAGGATGCAAAACCCTGCCTTTCCCCATTTCACAGGGGAGCCAGTGGAGGCTCAGAAACACAACTGGTGAGCGTGGAGGCGGATCCCGGTGTGTCCATCTGGCCTCCACCCCACGGCCCAGCTTTTCTACCACGTCCAGCCTCGTGTGTGTGCGTTACCTGTCCCAGGCTTTGCTTTGAAAATTGCTAGATGCTATTGGAGTGATGAATGTCAGGATTAATCATATTTCTCAGAGGAAGCTGCTCTGATGTCCGTTATTTATTGTCCCAAGCAATCGCTTTTCATTCAAGATGTCCTTTATAGAGTCCTCAGGACACTTTGTGGGGGGGATCCAGCTCTTTCGTAAAATATAACTTAAATGGCACCACATTCCACATGGAATTATATTAAGAGCATATATGTAATTACTACTGCTACTGATTATTTCAAGGGGAAATGCCTTCCTGCTGAGATGTTTTAGATGCTCCAAAGTTAGAAATAAGAGAAGCATTGAAAACAATTAAAATTGGGTAATGTGGACAGTGCAGAAATGAACTACCCTCTTCAAAGGCCAATCCATTTAGCATAATGAAAAAGGGAGGGAGGATGGGGGGGCCCATAAGCCCCCAGTTATATTTAAGTACAGAACCTCTGGAAATGAGGTTCCTGCCTGTGTTGTTAGCAGTAACCGTATGAGGATGTGGTTTACGTCTTTCATATCCTCAAGTGCATTGCTTGCTTGTGTCCCTTACTTCTAGGACAACTGCCTGATTTTCTCCTGGGTATTTCAAGGACCCCAGATGGCTGGCTGAGCAGGAAGTTCATCTTCCTATTTTGGGGCTGGAGTGGATTCTCTTTTACTCAGCAGCACCGTCTGTATGTGAGAACTCCATGTGCCTTCTCCGGGTCTGGGACTCAAATCGGTGTGTCTGAATCCCCTCAGTGCTGTGGCTTTTACTCTTTCCCCAGTACTTTTCGGAGTGGGGTTTTGTCGCTCTGTTTATGGAGGTCTAGCACACCCCACACTCCGTCCGGAAGTCTGAAGATCTCCACGAGGTGTCGTCTGAGAAGAACAATAGATGATTAGCTATCAAAATGTACCTTATACACAGCCACGACGAGACTCCAGCATCCCAGCGGAGGGCTTTTGAAAGTGGGGCTCCCTCCTTCCTCTTACTTTATTATAGGTTCTAAATTTTGGATCTCTAAAACTTCTGGTCCTGGGGAGGAAGGAGGTTGATGAGCGCTGGAGCAGGTGGGTCTGCGGTCACCCAGGCACCTACCAGTGTGTGTGGGGAGGAAAAGGTCTGGGGCCATGGCTGGGCTGGAAGGGGGGTTCAAAGCGGGCACGAGATTGTTTTGAGCGCCCAGCCTGCCTCACGTGTACCAGGCCTTACTTGAACCTGCTTATCGTGTAAAGCATGATATGGGCAGTGGCAGAGAGCTAGCTGGCCTGTGCACGCCCCCCGCCCCCGTGGTGTTATTAGGCGACCCTAATTAGGCGACCTCCTGATGGTCCAGAGTGCATCTTGGATCCATCCCCCTATCAGAAGGGAGGAAGGACCCAAGTATGTTGAGGTTGGCGAGAAGCCTTGGTCCCCGAGAAAGACTGCAGGAACGGGCTTTCCTAACTTGTCTTTTTTTTTTTTTTTTTTCCTCGGTGTGCAGGCCTCTCACTGTTGTGGCCTCTCCCGTTGCGGAGCGCAGGCTCCGGACGCGCAGGCTCAGCGGCCACGGCTCACAGGCCCAGCCGCTCCGCGGCACATGGGATCTTACCGGACTGGGGCGCGAACCCGTGTCCCCTGCATCGGCAGGCGGATTCTCAACCCCTGCGCCACCAGGGAAGCCCCTAACTTGTCTTTTTATTTGGCCTAGACTTCAAGTCTTCGCAGCGACTGGTTAGGATGACACACCATTGGCTAGGAGCGTGCAGCGGGGATCCGGCTCAGCCACTCTTGTGTTTTCTTGGGTTGTCTAACCGAGATCTCCAAGAAGTCTGGAAAAGGCAGGCAGTGTGGTCTTCAAGATGCCTCTTGGGCACATGTCTTTTGGGGAGGCAAGTCATCTCCAGTTGATAAACATGGCTCTAAAATATGCTGCATGATATTGGCAAAGATTAGGAGCAGATACACTCTGTGACCTTGGGCACGTTTCTTCTCCAAACCTTAGTTTCTTCATCTGTAAGATCTAAATACTAATATCTGTGCCAGGAGATGCAGGCACCTCTGAGTATTAAGGTATTGACTGTATGTGTATTTAACATGTTGCTGGTGATAGATTCAGTGTTCAATTAAATGTTAGCTGCTGCTATTAATAATACTTATAATTGCTTTTTAAAAATGTTTATTTGATATTGGAGTGCAGTTAATTTATATTGTTGTGTTAGTTTCAGGTATACAGCAAAGTGATTTAGTTATACATGTATCCATTCTTTTTCAGATTCTTTTCCCATAGAGGTTATTACAGATTATTCAGTAGAGTTCTCTGTGCTCTACAGTAGGTCCTTGTAGGTTATCTGTTTTATATATGGTCGTGTGTACATGTTAATCCCAAACTCCTAATTTATCCCTCCCGCCCAGCCTTTCCCCTTTGGTAACCGTAAGTTTGTTTTTGAAGTCTATGAGTCTGTTTCAGTTTTGTAAATAAGTTTATTCGTATCATCTTTTTATACTCCACATAGGAGTGATATCACATGATATTTGTCTTTCTCTGACTGACGTCACTTACTGTGGTAATCTCTAGATCCATCCACGTTGTTGCAAATGGCATTATTTCATTCTCCTTATGGCTGAGTAATATTCCATTGTATATATGTACCACATCTTCTTTATCCGTTTCTCTGTCAGTGGACATTTAGGTTGCTTCCTGTCTTGGCTATTGTAAATAGTGCTGCAGTGGACATTGGGGTGCATGTATCTTTTCCAATTATGGTTTTCTCCAGACACATGCCCAAGAGTGGGATTGCTGGGATTAAGTGTTCAATTAAATGTTAGCTGCTGCTATTAGTAATAATTTTTTATTCATACATGAAAGTACAAAGTGATGCTTACTTTTCTTGACCTCTCCAAGTGGCTGAAAGAGGAGCTGTAGGGAGGGTGTTTATCAGCATGATTCCAATGGAGTTGCAATGAATTCTTTTTCTGTCTTCATATGTCTGGACTCCTACATTTTAATAGATGTGTATTTAGTTTGTTGATGAGTATTTTCCAGTGGAGCTCGTATTTGCACTCAACTGTCATTTGAAAAGCCATCTTAATTATTTATGTGATTGCTTTTTCTTTTGTATTTACAAAGAAATATACTTTGCATATATTTGGGAAAGATGATTAAGGGATCAGTCATCAGGAACAGCAAGCAGCGGTTTACATCAGAATGGTTATTGAGAAAGCAGGGAGACGACGGGTAAGAGGAAAGATTGATTAGTCAGAGGTAATGGAATATGCATATGTTAGGGAGAGAAGAGCGCATGCTTAGCTGATTGTAGCCACACAGTTTGATGCTGGAGACAGTGAAGTGTTGTAATTATCCTAGCTTTCAGTAGCGTTGATACCGGCTCTACTTATCTAGTTGGAGTGAAGCCATGTGGAAAGGTGACAGTAGTCTGTCATATTGCAGCCTCATTGATAAGCATCGGAAGCAGTGATTTCACTGTTATTTCCAGGTATGGAGCACTTGGTACCAGCCAAGGTATTAGGCACGTGGGTTCCAACCCTTTGCTCTGCTTTTAATAGATACCGACAACCTGTTTTCAGGACATGATATTAAGGAGCGGCAGGGAGGGCGCCGAGTAATAAATTGCTTGCACTTTTAAGAACCACTGGAGAAATCCAGCCGCTTTCATGCTCTCTCCAATCCACTCAGTGACTTTTACCATCCTGTATGTCTTTGGCGTTTGTGGGAAATTCCCCCATTCTCCCCATTTGATAATAGGAGCCTAAATCCCATAATTTGCTTTTGCGGATTGAAGGCCTTAGGTGCAGTGCCTCCCTTGATGTGATGTGATGTGATGTGATGTGATGTGTGTGTGTGTGTGTGTGTGTGTGTGTGTGTGTGTGTCGGCGGGGCGGGGGCGGGGAGGCATGCAGCGCATGGGGTGGGTGATCTACACGCCTGATGCCTGTCGAAGCAGGTGACTTGGCTTTTGGAAAAGCTGATTGTTATTCAACACATCATAAGTTGTGAGGCTCTTCCCCATTGTTTTGAATGATCTCTAGCTAAACAAAAATATAAAAACTATTAATATTATTAACAGTTATAGATTATTGGGAAAAGTTCATCCTACATCAGCCATTAGATTTGTTCCTCATTTCTTTGCTTTAAAAATTGTTTTTATGTATAGTATTGGATTTTCAATAAGTAAAGTATGGTATAAACAAGTCTATGGACCAGCAAGAACTATATAAACCGCTTGCTTTAATCAATAAGCGAGCGAGCGTGCACACGCGCACACACACACACACACACACACACACACACACCCCTAAAGGGTCTAGAGTTCTCCCTTGGGACATTTTTGTTTACAGAATGTCACCTTATTCTCATCACCCGCAGGTGGGGTTGGATATTCATAGCTGTCTGTACTAGGCACTCTGCTTAGCACTTAGCAGTAAAATATTTATGTTATGTGTTAAACCCATCTTGCAGATGAGGCATTAGAGGCTGGAAGAGGGGGAGAGCCTTGCCTAAGCTCACACAGCTACATGGTAGATCCAGGATTTGAAGCCATATCTCCTGACCCCAACGCCATCTCGTTACCCGATCCAGAATTACTGGTGTGTGTTGTGTCGGAGGACTGGCCTTTCTTTTTCAAGGACTTAGCCAAAGATGGCCTTCGTAGGGATTTGTGTGTTCCTCTGTTCATTAGGTAAGGGTCCCTGTGGTTACCTAGGGAACAGGCCTTCCCTGGTGGCTTCCTGTAACCCGGTGGAGTTGATGAACCTCCCCTCCCCCGAGGAGGCTCTTCCCAGACTTCCATTTCAAGTGCTACGTAGTGTATGTACTCTTGCACTGAAGCTGCCTCTTTGACCTTCCTCATCATAGGCTCAGGAAAGATTCTTTATCAGATAATAAATTATTCATTCCTCTCATAGACATAATTGGTTGCTAACATATTCTGAGTTTCCTCTGTCTCCACAATGCCTAAAACTTGTCATTGGTCCTTCTCCTCTAAGTTTTGCATTTCATTTCTCATTCTGAAAATTTTGCATTGACTTAATCTCACCTGTTATTCATTGTCTTTGATAACCGTCTTCGTGTCTTCTTTTTGTGTGTGTGTGTTTTGGTTTTTTTCGCTCAGTCTTGAAGTGAATATTTCATACTTTATATCCACTGTAACCTTCACATAACGAGGGTTGTGATTTACTGCTGAGTTTTAAAGAGTGAGAGTCAAGCATACATGGATAGCTCCAAACCATCACTCCCAATCATGTGAAACTCAATGCAGATGCATTCTTTCATTAATATGGGGCCCCCTGAGTTCTTGTTAAACAATTTTGACATGCTTGGAAGAGATGGATTTCATCTTCAGATGGTGTTCAGCCAGTGGACGAAGGTTCTGCTTCTGGCCACTAGGCATTTAGGGTCCGTTATTTAAGTGGAAAAAAGTATGCTTGAGATTGTTTTTCATATTTCTTATGGGGGCATTTACAGAGAGTCTCAGACGTAGCATTTACAGAGAGTCTCAGACGTAGCAGTTGTTAGATTAAACAGAGAGGAGAAGCAGTCTTTGTGCCAATAACATCTTCCAGGCAAGGACAAATAGAGATAGAGCCGTAAACGAGGCAGCCAGTCTCAGGATGGGGCAGCTCATGCTACAGAAGGTTAAGGTTTATTTTAAGCATATGTTTAAAATAGACTAAGTTTTAATTTATAGGGAGGCAGCCCAGAGGAGTAGAAGGAGCCCCAGGCCTAGAGTCACACAGACCTGGGACTGAATCCTGTGCTCACTGGGTATCCCTGGGCTCATTTGGTTATGTCTTTGAACCTTGGTTTATTTACCTGCAGAATGGGAACGGTGCTGATAATGGCCCTCAGTGTTCATCAGGTTGAACTGAAGTAACGAATATACTCTCTTGTACAGAACCCGGCACGTAGTAAAGACTCAGAAAAAAAAAAAAAAAATTGGTAGTTTCAGGAGAGGGTTATTTGTTCAACACAGATCCCTAAATTAGACAGATACTCTCAGAAATCTCATGGGAAAATGTGTTTCCTTTCATACCTTTAAAAAAAAAAAAAAATATATATATATATATAAATGAGTAGAGTCCCAGGAAACAGCCGAGTGTCTCTCCATCTTTCCATCACTGTGTCAGGTGATACTGAGATGAGCCGAGGTGAGGAACCGGGGGCTCCTTCCGTCTCTGGGACACGAGGACAGGGTGGGGAGGTGGCTGTCTGTATCCCCGGCGCCCACGTCCTGGTGCGGAGCTGGCTGGGGTCCACAGAGGCTGTGGTTAGTGCCAGAGAGACGTGGGGCTGGCAGAACCAGCTCTCTGTACCTGGGGTGCTCACCTGGAACTAGCCCCTGCCCCTTAGCCAGCGGGGGGGGGGTGCAGATGCGACTGATTTTGAAGACCTGAGAAGTGCTGTGGTAGTTTTGAAATCCGTCCACATATTCTTTGCTACTCCTCCCTTTCAGAGGCGGGGCCTACTCCTCATCCCCTCAAGTGTGGGCTCCTCTTAGGGACTCAGTCTTCATGAATAGAAGGTGGCTGAATTGACCGGAGTATGACTTCCAGGAAAGGTCTTAAAAGGCAGGCGGCTTCCTCCTTGCTTGCTGTCCTGGATCACTCACTGCGGGGAAGCCAGCTGCCATGCTGGGGGGATGCTCAGGCATCCCTGAGGGGAGCCCGTGTGATAAGGAACCGAGCCCCATGTGACAAGCCTCTCGAGTGAGCCCTCCTAGACTCCTCTGAGCTCGTCAAGGCTGCAGGTGACTGCGGCTGACAGATCAGTGGCACCCTCATCAGAGATCTCGAGTCAGAGCCACCTCGATTCCTGACCTGTGGAATCTTAGTGAAGAACCAAACGCTTACTGTCTTAAGCCACTGCACTTTGGGGAGAGGGGTGACATAGCAGTGGGTAGCAAACACAGGGGTCATGGCCTCAGGGGAGAAGGATCTCAGACAGAAACTGGACAGTAAGTTCCAAGGACAAGGCGTGAGGACTCACCCAGCGATTGCCTCTAAGTGCAGGGGATCCTAAGTTCTTAGGGTGGCATCAGCCATCCAGGTCCCCGTGTCCAGCCTTTTCCCAACGTGCAGACCAGTTAAACAGCATCCCTGAACAGAGCTCACCCGGCTTTCTCGTACACTCTTCCACGGATGGGTAAGCTCCTCCCTCCCAAGACAGCCCATCCTATTTCGGAGCACCTGTTAATTAGAAAGTTCTCCCCTATACTGAATCGAGAATCTTCCTCCAAGCGTCTTCCACCCACTGGCCCTGATTCTGCCGTCTTGAGTTCCACTGGGCTGCCTTCTCATCAGAACCCACCTAACACTCACGTCTCTCAAATTCCCTAAATAATAAACCCAAAGCTATTGAAGGCATCAGGTTACTAAAAGTTGGCAGTGAGGCTGGCTGGCCCCTCATTTCTTTGCGGCCTATGTCCCTCTTTTATTATTGGAGTTTGGGATGCACATGGTAAGGCTTTAGCAGCTGGGGAGAATCCTGTCTGCTTTGGTCCCCTTCAGCAGGTACCAGATGCAGAGCCCGGACCCACTGGGCCTTCCCCGGAGTTAAGGCATCAGTGCAAACAAAGTACAGAGTCTCCTTTTAAATGACTGAAGAACACTGCCCTCGTTTACCTGGCAGCTCTCAGGTTCTAATTGTTCGAGCCACAATGCCATCTGTAAATTGGGTGGCTGGAAGAAACTTCGGTGCATCTTTGAAATGGCTTTGTTGTTGTTTACTGAGAGGGACTAATTAACTTTGATTATTGCACTAATATTATGGCACTTCGACAGCCCTTCAGATTTATGACTCTGGGAAAATGTAAACAAATGAAATGCAGGTGCTGGAGCAGAAAGAATAAGTTATTACTGAACTTTAATTACTTGGAATGTGTAGCCAGGAGAGAATTAGTTGATGAATTACAGGATGCTTGAAATCTACATCAAATTGTGAGCAATATGCAGACAAAAATGAAAAGGGGGGCTGGGAGGGTGCTGTTTTTAAGGCAGGAAAGGATAGGGCACGTAGGTCTGTAATGATCTGAATGGTGTTTCACTGATTGATCCCTATTTCCAGTGGGGCAGAAATTTACACGGTGCTGTTCAAGGCATGGACCCTGTGACGCACACTGTCAGCATCACCTGAGAACCTGTTAGAACTGCAAATTCTTGGGCCCCACTGGAGACCTACTCGATCAGAAATTCTGGAGGCGCGGAGCCCAGCACTCTGTGTCTCACAGTCTCTCCAGGAGATTCTGATCTGCTGCTCTGCAATTCTCATGCTGTTTGATTTTTTAAAATTTTTTTAAAATAAAAGGGCAGGTACAGATTTTTACCTCTGTTTGCCAAAATCGGGTGTTCTTACAAGCTCATTCACCAGCTAACCCAGAAATTTTCAGACTGTTTAAAAAGATTGTATAAATATTTATTAAGCATCTATTTTGTACTGTGTGTAATGGGTGATATAAGTCAGTTTAGAATATAGTAAGTCCCCTACACGCGAACCTTCAACTTGCGAACTTTCAAAGATGTGTGAGTTAGTTCACATGTGTGGCATACATTGTGACATGTGTTCATCTTCTACAAGTGGATGTGCTTTTGTGTAGTCTACAGTACCGTTTAGAGCACAGTAGTACAGCTTCTTTTTTTCAAGCCCAGGGTGTCCGGAAGCAAGCGTAAGAACAGCGGTGTACAGCCGGTTGTGTTAGTTGGGTACCTAGGCTGTGTTGGACTTATGAACAAATTGGACTTACGGACGCGCTCTCGGAACGGAACTCGTTTGTGTGTAGGGGACTTAGCGTGTTATCACTGCCCTCAAGGACTTGACAAGTGACGCGGTACCCCCAAACTGTAACCCGTTCTGGGACCCGGCGAGCATGGGATGCGTGGTGGTCTTAGGACTCACGAAAGATGCTTTTCCCACGTGCCTCAAAGCAGGGTCCTTGAAGGAAGGCAGTGTTGGCGGGCTGCAGTCAGCCCCGGTGGTGAGGGCACATTCCAGTGGAAGGAGGGGCGCAGAGAGAGCGCGAAAGCGTGTCCTGGGAGTGGCGCACGGTCAGGTTTGGCTGGACTGGGATGCGGGTGTCTCTGGAGGCCGGAACCTGCCTTTTGAAACCAGATCATCGAAGTCCTTGGATTCTGTCCTTCTAGGAGAATGGGCTTTCTTCCCTCGGTCCTGGCAGCCACTGAAGGATCCCCGTGGGGGTGATGCAGTCCACACATAGCGATGCAGAAAGACAGATGCTCAGGCTGAAGCAGAGAGGGGGTGTGGAGGCCCGGAGACGCCTGAGCTGTGCTCCGGGGAAGCGGTGGTTGAAGTGGCAGTTCTGAGCTGGGAAGGCTGGGAAGGATGCTGAATACACTTGCTTGTTTTCTGACATTTAAATCCATGAACTGAGTCCCAAAGGAGAAAGATCGTCATCCCTTGCAAGGTTTCCTGCTCTGAGAACCTTTCACAGATTGTGGGGGGACGTGTTCCTCATTCTCAGAAACTCTGTGAAAACAGAGCAAAACGTGTTTACTTACCCGCAGCCCTCTCGGGAGTAGGGTGACCGTTGATTCTTCAAACAGGAAATGCCGAGAGTCACAGAGTCATCATAACTATACCAGGAGAACAGGCGTCAGCAAGGAGAGAAACTGGGACGTCGGAGCAGCCCTCTCACGTGCGGTTACCCTGCGCAGGCCACCCATGGGTGTCTGGGCCTAGCTGGGCTTGATAACGAAGAGGTCAAGTCCGGCTTCTGACGGGGCAGATTGATCCTCACACCGGCCTCCGTCCCTGTAGTTCTGCGTCGTTCCCTAATTTTCTCTGTTAAGAACTTGCTCTTTTCATTCCCACAGAAGCCCGGCCAGACTCCAGCCCGGGGGTGTCTCCGTTCCTTGGAGAGTTAGTTGCAAGACTAACCGTGACTCCAGATCTTTTGTGGAGTTTCGGTTCCAGAGACCCCTCCTTTCGTGTGATTTCTCCCACCGCCCGGAACCTCCCAGATCCCCCCTCTTACGGATGGCGCTGTGTACTTGAGGAACAGAAATGCATGCTTGATGTTAGGCTGAGCCAGACCCTCCCCAGTGTTACATCTACCCAGAGTTCGTAGAACGCCACTCAGAACTAAATAGTGGTCGTTCAGAATCGCCTTCTGTTGGGGACGGTTCACAGCTTGTCTGGTCTGTGAACGTGGATGAGGGAGAGCTGGTTAAATGTTTATTTTCAGCCCTGGGTAAATCTGCAATATCGGAGGAGATGGTGGGGCCCGTGGCAGTGACGTTAGTGATCAAAGTGCTATCGCGGGCTCGCTGGCCTCCTTGCAGACCTGCCAACACACACAGTTTTGCAGAGACATCATAGAAAAGCAGGAATGATTCTACATTGCTTTAAGGCATCTGTGAAAAAAATAAAGTTCTCTTTAGTCATATATGAGCCACTGGGTTTGACATAACTCTTTTAGCCATTACTTTTAGGGGATCCTGCAAAGATATGAGCCAGTTTATGCAAGAGTGTTACAATGGAAAATTCAGACGCGAATTAGTGAAGTCGTTTGTTTTTTAGGGAAAGTTTTGAATTACAGGATCACATTTGGGTCGACTGTGTTTGTAAAGTGGTAGCATTTGGGCATGGGAAAGGACTTTCCGAGATCATCCAGTTTAACCTTCCCACTTGACAGGTGGGAAAACTGAGGCCCAGAGAGGGTAACTCACCCATCCAGTGCTACTTAGGCAGTGATGCCTTCTTTTGAGACACAGTGTCATACTGCCCATTTGCTTACTGTGGAAAAAAATGTGTGTGTATATATATATATATATATATATATATATTTTTTTTTTTTTTTTTTTTTTTTTTTGGAATACGTGCGCCTCTCACTGTTGTGGCCTCTCCCGTTGCGGAGCACAGGCTCCGGACGCGCAGGCCCAGCGGCCATGGCTCACGGGCCCAGCCGCTCCGCGGCACGTGGGATCCTCCCAGACCGGGGCACGAACCCGCGTCCCCCGCATCGGCAGGCGGACTCTCAACCACTGCGCCTCCAGGGAAGCCCTGTGTATATGTTTTTAAAAAGAACATAGAATTGCCTGCAAGACAGGAATAGAAGCACCCAACACTTCATGCTCAGTTGAGTGGCAGTTTAATTCTCCTTCTTATTTTACTGACGACGGTGAGGATGGTGATGCTTTGATAATAGTGATGGTAGTAGTGGCATCGCGTGCCAGTCGCGGTGTGGGACGCTTTAAATGCCTTAACGCAGTTCATTTTTATGACAACCCTTTGAGGTAGGTAATAGTATGAATCCTATTTTCAGATGAAATGAGGCACAGAGGAGTTTAGGGACTTGTCTAGGCCCACATAGCAAGTAAGCAGAAGAGACGAACTGCTGTAGGAGGACAGAAGCCTTGCCTGTTGTGTTCCCCTCGGCGTTTCCCCGGTGTGTTGCACAGCGCCTGGCCGTTAGGAGGGACTGAGTAAGTGTTTGTTGGGTGAAGGACTGAAGGTTGACCGTTGAGCCTTGGGGTTATAAGCCGGGAGGCAGTACCCTATCCCTGTGGGAAGGGATGCTTGGGTTGGTCTGCTTTTGGAAAAGCAGAAGGTACACATAACCAGAATATTTTTCTGGAGTGCTCAGCTGTGTCGGTCGATTTTCACGTTGGTGCCGCTGAATTCCCCGCAATTCCTCAGCCACCTGCTGGCTTGTTGAGGATGGACTCGTTCATGGGACGTGGTGTGAAGCACCTGGCGTCCCAGTCCTTTGAAAATCCCTAGCCCCGGTTTGGGCATTCTCAGTCGGCCAGCTGCCCTCGCTGTTCTGGAGAAGTGGCAGCCGGCCCACAAATCAACTTGATTTTGAAGGATGGAAAAGTGGATCACCTGGAAAGGCACAGCCCAAGGAGTCCGTGGAAGGGCTTGTGGGTACATCCAGGAGCCTTCAGGTCTTTACTTGTAGAGTGTGTGTGATCGAGAGAGTGAAGGTTGACCAGAAATCAGTAACTTCTTCTTTTTTTTTTTTTTTTAAATAATTAATTAATTTAAAATTTATTTTAATTTTTATTTATTTATTTTTGGCTGCGTTGGGTCTTCGTTGTTGTATGCGGGCTTTCTCTAGTTGTGGCGAGCGGGGTCTACTCTTCGTTGCGGTGCGTGGGCTTGTCGTTGCGGTGGCTTCTCTTGTTGAGGAGCACGGGCTCTAGGCACACGGGCTCAGTAGTTGTGGTTCGCAGGCTCTAGAGCGCAGGCTTAGTAGTTGTGGCGCACGGGCTTAGTTGCTCCGCGGCACGGGAGATCTTCCCGGGCCAGGGCTCGAACTTGTGTCCCCGCATTGGCAGGCAGATTCTTAACCATTGGGCCACCAGGGAAGTCCAAAATCATTAACTTCCCTAAAAATTAAAAGGCCTCCGGTGACGCCTTTGGAGGTAAATATAGAAACCTTCTTTTTCCTATTACTTAGGTCAGAAAACCAGCTGGGCTGGGCTTTGCTTCTAACATCCCTTTCCCTTTTGGTTAATAAGTAACTGTCCTGAAACCTGTCAAAGATAGACACTTACTGAAAGAGAGATGAGCCGGAGAGAGAGAGACAGAGACAGAAAAACAGAGCCGGAGTGGGGGTGGGGTGGAACAGTCGTACAGAGAAAGACAGACACACATACAGGAGGGGTGAGGAGGGGAAGGGGGAGAGGGGGAGAGAACTAGTCTCCGGAGTGTTTTTATGGAGGTTTTTAGTGCCAGCCTCTGCATGATGGGTTTGATCACTGTTTTCAGAGTTCTCTGATCATTTCTTGCTTAGAAAGGAGGAAATTAGAAATGTTGAGCTATGATTTGTTTTAATCAGAAAGAAATTGTCTAACATAAATCTCCCTGTGAGTGCTGGAAAAGCCCTAAAGCGGCCAAGAAAAAAATATCAATACTTTGCAAAGGACGAATGATTGTTCCAATCCGTGGCTTAACTGATTTTAAGCTTTAATGAAACTCAGGCCAGAGCCTGCTACACACACTTGGTGTTTGGGATCACCAGTGAAAGCTACACGGGGACAGGAGGAATTTGGGGTGTTTATTTGCTTCTTTGCTATTGATGTGATTTTCTAATTGCGTGGGGTACCTAATACCAGACAGTAATTTTTTTTTCTAGGAAGAGAATAAAGTTTTTTTCCTAACACAGTAATTCATTTTAAATTACAGCTTTTTCTATTGCAAGTATTCACTTATGTTAGATTATCGTTCCCCAAGTGAAATTTCACTGATGCTGTATAATTAAATATAGATTTTTAAAAAGCGATAGAATATATTTTAAATTTATAAGTGGACAGACTGGGGTATATAAAGACTTTATTTAACAAGAGTAAATAGCCTACCTGATCAATGTGACGGCTCCTGGAAAGGATTCCTTTAGCCTCAGTGTATCCTTATTCAGTACCAGGCACCTTCTTGGGAAGGGGCTAAAAGGATTGATCTGTAAGGTATGTTATATGGGTGTAAGCCGCAGTCTTGGGCTCTGGTCTGCCCGAGTTTGAATCCTATTTCTGCCCTTTACAAACCAGGTGCCCTTCACTTCCTGTTGCCTCCGTTTCTTCGTCTGTAACATGTGAATGCTAATAGTACCTGAGTCACAAGGTTGTGAAGATTAGCTCAAGTCTTGCACGTAAAGCACTTAGGATGGTACCTGGATACGTAGAACGGTGCCCGGGTACCTAGTGTGTGCTATACAGGATTAAAAAAAAAAAAAAAAAAACATTTGGGGTCCCTGTGTGGTCTGGCCCCTTCCTACCTGTCCAAGTTCATCTGCGACCATTCTCTTCCTTTTCCCAATTGTACCAACCTCGTAGCTGTTCCCGGACCCTCTCGTCTCCCTCTGTCTTGTCACAGAAGACTTCCTCTGCTTGGGGTGAGCTCAGCCAAGCTCACCCACCTGTTGCCTCTGTATGCTGTGAGTCTCTTCCCACTGGTGTCCTTCCCCTAGAGCTTTCCTGGACTGCTTTTCCCCTCTCCTGCCCACCTTCCCTCCCTCCCCTCCCTTGCCTCAGCAAACTGTTAGCAGCCCCTTTCTCTGAGTGACGTGGCAGTGACAAAGAAAGCAAACGTTCCTGCCTTCAGGGAGCTTGAAGTCCACGTTTTGGTTTTTAAACACGGATGCATCACAGCGCTGATCACATCACACATTGATTGTTGGCAGAAGGTCCCCTTATGTAAGCAACAGACATCTGTTGGAACTTTATTACGTGCCAAGCATCCCACTAGACGGTGAGCCTATATAGGTACCTAAGACGTTGTGCTTGCCCTCAGGGAGTATAGGTGTGTTGACAGACATGTAAATTAATAATAATAATATCAACACTCAACTCGGAGTGTGGGTTGGGAGGCGGAGGCGGGCGGGACCTGGTAGGCGGCCCAGGCCCAGTAATACTCGGGTCGGAGCAGACCCGGTACCCGTGTTTCTCATCACTGTTGGAAGGTGTCAGACCAGCCGGTTAGAAATGTGAGGGTTTTTCTTTGCCTGCAGCTGCCGAGTTCATGGTCGCCAGCCCAGATTTTGGAATCAGCCCGACCTAGGTAGGCATCCTGGCTCTGCATCTGCTGGCAGGGAGTGTTCTCAGTGCAGGGGCTCCTCCCCGTGCCTCGCTAGCTAACTGCTTCCCTGCGTAGGGCGCTTGTCGGGATTCAGTGAGATGGCAGTGCCCGGCGTGTGGCCCGCCCTCGGTCCCGCCCGCTAGCGCTGCGCTCCGTGCCGGGAGCCTCCGGACGTTGCCTCTCTGCGCCTTGCCTCTCTTGGGTTCTAGCCCGTCACGGCCTTCCTGCTGCCCCGCTGCCTGCCAGCGGCTCGCGTGCCCACGCGGGGCCGGCCTCCTCTGTGCCAGACAGAGCCTCCTCCCGGGATGTTGGCTCTGTGTTCCAACAGAGCTCCCTTGCTGTGGTATTGCATCGTGTGGGACAGTGGCAGTTTCCAGAAACCTCTGGTCCATGAGCCAATTTGGAGGAAATGAAACCATTCTCTGTGCCCTTCGGCTCGCATCCTAGAAGGCTGCACAGACACTCCGGGCAGGCCTCAGCGCCTTCACATCAAGGACTCCATCACGGCTCTGAAATAAAAACGTTCCCCGCTGCTCCCTGCGTGCGAAGCTGGATCGTGTGCTTGGCACACAGCTCGGCAGCGGCAGTAACCCCGCTCCCACCCGATCGGAAGGTCCTCCTGCAGGCAGGAGCCACTTAACATGCTCAGTGCTTCTCCCTCTGAGGTTGCAAATAAAAGCGGGAGCTCTCAGGACCCCACGTGTCCAGGTGCACTTCCCGCTAGAGGTAGGATGAATCTTTTGAAGTGTTCAGAGAACTGATTTTGTATTCAAATTTGTGGAGCCGGGCTGGGGAGAGGCCTCAGTCCTCATTCACTCCACGGTTTCTCATCTTGTTAGAGAAGCTGACCTCATAGCCCGGTATTCATGTTCTCCTTAGCAAGGACCCCCTCCTGTAGGAACAGTCATGATTTTGGCCACTAACGATCGTAAGGGTTTTAGGATTTGTAGAGAATTTATCTGTGAAAGAAAATGGGTGAATTAAAAATACTAACCAGCTTAGCCAGCACCCGCATGGATGAATCATTGAGATCTTTTTTTTTTCTTCTTCCCCCTTCATACTATAAACATATGGCATGAATTTTCTGCTCTCATTACAGATGCTGAGAGAAGGCAAAGACAAATATTTATATTACATTCATGTTTTACAGTAAAAACACTGTTTGGTTTGTTTATACAGTTCCACTGTTACAGTTTTTATGGTTGGTAATGAAACCACTGTAAAACCCAGCCTGGCTTATATAGCAGATACGATAAGGCCCAAGTGCTCAGGGAAAGACCCTGGATGGAACAGTTGATGTCACACGTAGGGAGTCGACAATTGAATGATATGTTAGGACAGGCCAAGCTAGACTGTAATAACAAACGACCTCAAAATCTCTGGGGCTTCAAACAACTGAGGTTTATTTCTCGTTCCAATGACATTTCCATCATGAGTTGCTGGGAAGGCTGTGCTAGATGGGACCTCGCTTAGCCAACCGGAGTCGACTTGCATCGCTGGATGTTGTGACAGAGGAGGAGAAAGGCGTGCTGACCACACGCTGCCCTTCAGACTCACACTCAGAGGTGACGCTGTCGCAGCTACTCACGTTCCATGGGCCAAAGCCACATGTAACCTCTAGGTGCAGGGGGGTGCACACCTGCCACGTGGGTGAAAGGAGGTGGACAATTAGAATAGCAGAGAGCAGCCCCCAGGACTTCCTTCTGGTTCCTTCAAGTGTTTTTGTAGTTATTTAACTGACATTCTGTGTTTAATGCAACTTTGAATCATAAGGGAACAGGGAAGGCATCAGAGACCCTCCTGCCCGCCCGCCACCCCCCCCACCCCCCCCGCCAAACTTCTTACAGTTAATGAGACTCTGTCTTCATTTTACGATGACCTGGATAGAAAGGACCTGCTACTGTCCCCAGGGATATGTCACAGTGCAGAAAAAATTTCACATCCAGAAAACTTTTTCAAGTTGAACTGTGATTTTGGCTGTGGGTGTGTGTGTGGTGTGTGTTTTAAAAATGAGTTTATGTCCAGAAACTCATCAGTAGACTGCACTCCTTTAAATCTATGACCGTCAAGTGGTGTATGCTGCCACCATCAAGTAGGCATAAAATGCTGGAGATAACCATTCACCCAAAGGAAATAAAAAGTGTAGGAAAGAAAACAGCTCGAAGTGACTTTTCACAGCTACTTATAGGTGGTATCTAGAGTGGAGATGTCCAGTACGGTAGCCGGTGGCCACATGTGGCAGTTGAGGGCTTGAAATGTGCCTGGTCCAGGTTGAAATGATCTGTAAGTGTGAAATAAAATACCTATCAGATTTTGAAGACATAGTATAAAAATGTAAAATATTTTATTAGTGTTTTTTATATTGATTCCATGCTGAGATGATATTTTAGACACTGGGTTAAAATATTAAAGTTCATCTCACTTGTTTCTTTTTACCTTTTTTTTTGACTTGACTACTAGAAAATTTAAATTACATGTGTGACTTTCATTAGTTTTATTGAATGGTACTGATCTAAAGGGTAAGCAACAGAGAGAGAGAGAAAAAAAAGAATTAATTTGATGTCTTTCTCACAAATCCCTAATGGTTAGAACTCACAGTTTAACCTGAAAATTTATGTCCTTTGACTTGTTAGCATTTTCTACTTAAATTTTTTTTTTTAATTTTAAAATAATTTTGGATTCTTGTAGACGTTGCAAAGACTAATACAGAGAGTTCCTGGGTACCTGACCCTCACCCATCTTCCCCCAATAATAACATCTTATATAACCATACTAGAATGATCAAATCCAGGAAAGTGACATTGGTACAGTATTATAAACTAAATATTTTATTCATATTTAACCAGTTTTTACATGTACTTACGTGTGTGTGTATAGTTCTGTGACATGTTATCACATATATAGCTTTACATAACTACCATCAAAAT
This sequence comes from Kogia breviceps, assembly GCF_026419965.1. Classification (NCBI taxonomy): domain Eukaryota; kingdom Metazoa; phylum Chordata; class Mammalia; order Artiodactyla; family Physeteridae; genus Kogia; species Kogia breviceps. The sequence goes on from NC_081327.1 coordinate 48,887,506, forward strand.
CAGGATACCGAACTATTCTATCACCTCCTAAGAAACACCCTTTACATTAGTTTTTATTCTTTGAGTTACTTCTTTTTTTTAAAATTGAAGTATAGTTGATTTACAATGTTGTGTTAGTTTTTTGGTGTACAGCAAAGTGATTCAGATATTACATATATATTCTTTTTCATTACGGTTTATTACAGGATTTTGAGTATAGTTCCCTGTGCTATTCAGTAGGACCTTGTTGTTCACCACTCGATACATAATAGTTTTTGCTGAGTTACTTCTTAATTAGGGCTGTTGCTTAGAGTAAAGCTTCAAGGCAACCTAGTAGTAGAAGATGCTCTTGGCTTGGAGGTCCATGGATTTGTCGGTCCATCCCACCCTTAGAATGTGGCTGAGAAAAAAAAAAAAAAAAAAAAGAATGTGGCTGAGTTATCCCAAGCTTTGCACGAGGTGCTGAGCAGACACAAAGAAGAGAAGCCTGCACTCAGGGAACTCCTGGTCTTTGGAGGGTTACAGAAGTAGTTTCATTAGAAGGTGAGAAATGGCATGATAGAAATTGGTACCTTAATCTGCCAAAGAGAAGAGAATGGAACAGGGTCTTTTTTCCAAGTCTCAGAACCAGAGTCTCTTGTCCTTCCTTTACCTTGCTTTAAGTAGTCACAGTGGTTCACATCTCTTTAGAAGGCAGTTACTTCCTTACCCAGTTTCAAGGGCGAGAGGAATGCCTTCCCCTTAAACAGGTAGTTTGTATGATCCGTACGAGCCAGGTGTTCTGGAAAATTTACACCAGATCTAACTCCCAAATTTTTCAGGTTGTTTTGTTTGTTTGCTTTTTCGGTACGCTGGCCTCTCACCGTTGTGGCCTCTTCCCTTGTGGAGCACAGGCTCCGGACGCACAGGCTCAGCGGCCATGGCTCACGGGCCCAGCCGCTCCGCGGCACGTGGGATCTTCCCGGACCGGGGCACGAACCCGCGTCCACTGCATCGGCAGGCGGACCCCCAACCACTGCGCCACCAGGGAAGCCCTGTTTGTTTGTTTTAAGAGAGAGCCTCATAAGTTGAATTCGGTGATTTTAGAAATAGTTAATATTTGTTGTATTGCAAAACTTTTTTAAACAGGAGGGTTAACTAGGTATGTGTTTCTGTGGCTACTTAAAGTAGTCTTTCTTGATATTTGTGTCCCAAGATTTGTATCTGTTTCTTGTTGTTAAGGTGGGGGAGAGTTTGTCATATTTTTTTAAAAAAAAAATTTTATTGTGTCATAACTTTTAACATGCCAGGAGGCCACAGAGAAGCACCTTTCTGCATTTTCTCCAGGCTAAAAACCGAGGGACCAGAGCCCTGTGTGATCAACTTCCCCTATGGCCCCTTCTGCTTTCCCACATCCTTATTAAATGTATTGTCTAGATGCAGAAACACTCTTCCTCAGTTTACCTTTTTCTGAAAAAAAAAAAAAATAGGAGGATTATGTCACCAGCTGTACAGGTTATATATATCAGTGTAGCATGTTCTATGTTTTATAATGCAGGAGTATGTACCCCCCCCCCCCAAGATGGAAACGCATTTGCAATGCTTGTTTTCCACTTTAAGATCTGTTATGACTTTGGAAATCTTAAACAAAGAAAAGGTAGTTTTGAATATAAAACCAGTGACCATTAGAGTCCCATGTGATGATGGAAACCTAATTTCTTTGAGCCTGAGCTTCCACATGTGTAAATTGAAGAGACTAATAATGATGATTATCGTGTGATTTGTTGTGTTGATATTTGAATATCTTGTATTTGGTGTAGTGTGAGGCCCACAGATGACATTCAGGAAGCTTTTTTTTCGGTCCACGTGATCATTGTGTAATTGTAGTAAAAACAGACTAAGCCTCTAGGACCCGGCACTTACGGGTACTCAATGAATGATTTCTTCTCGGTTGCTTTCTCCTGTTTGTTGAATGAGGGAGTGAATGAATGGATGAATGAATGAATGAACAGACTTGAATTCTCCCGTCAGAATTAGGTTTCTTCTTGAAAGAAATTCTAGATAACTGAGATAAATTATACAGAACCAAATCAGAAGACATATAAAACAACGCATGGGAGGAAGCTAGATGAATTTTTATTTTCCTTCCTAGTCCATTTTAAAATCTAAGTTTATTTTTGTATGATGCAGATGATCGGGTTTAAACAGATTCCTTGGAAGATGTGGGTGGGTTTCAGGGATTTAAATGATCTGGTGGGTGTGTCTCAGGCATTTAAGACCTCCTAAGGCTTCCATGTCCATTAAACATTATGGATGCATTCCAAGAATTTAATTAATATAACATCTCTTCATTCATTGTAATTCCCCACGAGGATTATGAGAACTTGGAAGTGTTTAGTTTCTTATTCAGTTGATTAAAAGGTACTTTCTATGGTTTTCCAACTAGCTGTTTTCCATGGAATTCAGTGGATGTCCATGAATATTAAATCAATACAGCTAAAATGATGAAAGCGGTGAGAAGCGCTTGTATCTGAACATAGAAGAATAGTTCACTTGCCTCAGTTGGGAAAAATAAAGTTTTAAGGCTACAGATTGGAGTAAAAGGGTCGTATTTGAAAAATCCGAGAACAGTAGGAGTATTATTTGGAAGTTTTGAGGAGCTAAAATTAGAAAAAAACCAAAACGGTAAGTCATACTTTATTATAGAGTGGGCACTAAATTATGGGCCGTTATGATATGGGCCAGGTAGAAAATTCATTGGCTCACATAAGGGTATTGAAAGATCTATGGATGTTAAGATCCTTCATGGGTCTTGACCAGGCGGGGTGGGGTGGGGTCGGGGGAAAGGACATTCTTTTTGCAATCATATAAATGATTTTCCTTGGGGCCACCGGAGAAAATGGAACCTACATCTGACGAAGTAGCACGTCTTCTGTTTTGATTCCGTGCTTGGCTAACCATAAAGATTAGATTAGATCCTGCTATAAAGCTATTGAAGAGGGATGGAGAGGAGGGGGCAGGGCAGGGCAGGGCAGAGAAGGAGGGTGAGTGGGCAGGAAGGTTTGGAGCGCCAGAGTTCCTGGCGTTCCAATGCAGGCTTGCATTTGATCCAAGCAATGGCTGGGAGGGAGCAGCTCCTCTGCAGGATGGAATTGCAAGAGGCAGGTTTGGGGCTGAGCCACGCTGGTGTGGAACAAGGAGTGTCGCCCACCATGGGGTTCTACAAGGATTAAGTCATTAGCCAGTGAAGCCATTGAAAGGCGTTCAGGATGAGGCACTCTGTGTTTTGGCAAAACAGGCCCCTTAGATAGTTAGATATATTTCAGGAAAAAATTTCATGAACTTGGATTCTTTTTTTTTTTCCTCACTGATTTTTATTGATTTACAATGTTGTGTTAGCCTCCGCTGCATGAACTTGGATTCTTGCATCTTCCCGTATATAGAAAGGCACTAAAATCATTAACTGGGATACCTGTTCCTCGTGACTGGCAGGAGCTTCTACCGAGATGGATGTTTGACCACACGTACTCTTTAGCCAAAATCAATATAGATGCACCCACTAGGCTCTCCCCTGCCTCTTCGGAGCAGTCTCTCGGAGCAGTCTCTCAGAGCCGTCTCGGGGTGAATCCTGGCTCTGGTCCTCCGTAAGACCCTGAATAAAACTCAACTCACAGCTCTTAAGTTGTGTGCGTGTGCGTGTGTGTGTGTGTGTTTCAGTTGGCACTAGAAAGAGGAGGACGCTTGGGTTCCTAGGACCAGGACTAGGTGGGTTCCAGAGGCAAGTTGTGACAAGTTAATGGGTAAGGTGGTCTTGGAGGCATCAGCTCACCTGTGCAGGCGTGGCCTCCCCGGACCTCCTGCCTGTGGTGTCCCAGGCCCAGCGGGTTTGCCCTTCACCCCTGGTCATCGGTGGTCATTGATGCCGTAGCACAGAGGATGCCTTGCCTCCATCCTCCTCGAAAGTCTGCGTGTCTTTGCGGTAGTGCTGCTCCTTTGTCCGTCTTCAGAGCCAGGTGAAGAGACTCACAAGCCCAGCTGTACGCAGGGCATATGAAATTGGAACGGCAGCCCTGAAGTCTATTTGTTGAGAAAGAGAAAGGATCTCGGAGCTCACGAACAGCCGGTGGTGGCTATAACCTGATAACAACGAAACCCCTGTTACTTTGCTGCTGCAGCTCCCTTCCCACCCCTGGCTTCCCCAGCGCGATAGCTGTGATCTTGTCAAGCATCTCTTCCCACGCTCATCCTTAACAGCTCCATCCTGGGGACGGTGGAAATGAAGGCCAGGGTAGTAGTTTGCATGAGCTGGTCTGGGCCGGTTATGGTCTGTCATACGGGAGGCAGCCCAGTCAGTAGTCAGTGAAGAAGACACTCTCTTGTCTTAGGTGCTGGGAGCTAGAAGGATGTTTATATGGGCTGCTACGAGCTATATTTCCAGCTACAAGGAGACAGATAAGAATGGCGAAGGCAAGCTGAAAGGAGGGAGAGCAAAAGAGTTTCTTGGGCCAGCGTCACCCCTGGGCTTGTCCCTTGTGGAGCCGATGAACCTCCCTTTGTGTGTGAGCTAGCTTCAGCTGGGTTTCTGTCACATGCAACAAAACTGGTCCTGTCTAGTACGCCTGAGGAGTCCTGGGGACCCGGAGGCTCTGCCTAGTAGGTGCTGTGACCCTCCGTGTCTCCCTCTCATAATGACGGCAGGTCATGTCCATTCCAGTCCATCCTGTGCTACAAGACATGTTAGGAGAAGGAGTCGGGCCCCATTTAGAGTGATTTGCATCAGGTCCTGCATCTTTTCATCGGCTGTGTGTAGTTGCCCTGATCCTACAGGGGGAAAGCCTTTTGGATCCGGGTCAAAACCACTTGGTCTGAATCCCAGCCCAACTTCTCAGTGGATGTCCTACCTGGGTCAGGCAGTGAATCTCTGAGATGACACCACCTACTTCATGGGGTTTGGAGTGACTGCTGATGAATGGGGTTCAGGAGAGAGGGCCTTGCACGTCAGCAGACTCACGTTCCTTTCATGTTGTCCCTCCCAGCTGGTGTTTATGTGGAACCTAGGCCATCTGTATCCTGATAACTCTGTGATTTTCTCAGGGTTCTTTCCTTGAGCGCCTGGCACCTCTGGTCTTAAATGTCCGAACACTAAAGATGAATATCAGCCTCAGGGTTACTTGTTTCATTTTCCACTCCCTTTTTAAGACAAAACTGTGGAATAAGCTACATTTTCGGTACTCCCTGCCCACCCTCTGTGCTGAGGTTTGGATCAGGCAAGATGGGGCTGCAGGCCCAGCGGGTCTTCCCCCATCCCGTTCCAGGGCCACCTGCCACATGGCCCCCTTGTGGAAACGAGGGTGGGGTGCCCCCTCCTCACTCGTGGGCCACAGCCAGCTGAGCAGAGTGCAGGCTGGGACCGCCCACCTTGCCCCTTGGACTGTTGCTGTTGGGTTGAACCAACTAGCTTGGGTGATCCTTGCTCAGAGGTAGGGAAGGTAGAAAAACATACTCCCGCCAGTTGAAAATAGCATAATTATGAGTTTCTAGTATATCTGTTTGAGCTTTCAACAAAATGGTGCCAACACGTATCATACATACACGTCCCAACATTTTAACAGGTTTCATTTTAAAAACCTTGGATACCTGTTTTGTACCTATTATATATGACATCCACATGAATATGTTAATTCCACTTTATTAGTTTCAGCCCACTTTATTAGTTTCAGTCTCTCTCTCTCTCTCTCTCTCTCTTTTCCCCCCTGTACATGATTGCTGTTTTATAGCTACAGTTTTGTGGAATTAACACAGATTTCCCACATGGGGAAGGTTTCAGGTAAGGATTTACAGCAAGGCAGGTTCTTGATCCTTGGAAGGGATTCTTCCCTGAGGTGGGATTTGAGAACGCATTTTAGAGTCGTCCAAGGCAGGCTGGAAGGCGCAGCTTGGTGGGAAGATGAATTGGAATCATTATTAGAGCCGTTCTCAGAATTTACAGGATATTTGATCATAGGAGTAACTTACCTCGGGAATGATGGAATGTTTATGCTTGGAATATTTTTAATTTATCTGCTTCAATTATTTTGAAAGTATGACAGAGAACAGTAGAATTTGATAAGGAGCAACTCAGAATTATATGGAGAATAAAAAAGATAAGGGCTGTCGACATAGTTTTTGGGCACGTTAGCTAACCTCTCTGTTTCACTTTCTTTGTTCATAGAAGGAAGATAAAAATAGGCCCCACATCCTGCGTTTTTGTGGGGAAATATGTGTTTGTGACAACATAGAACAGTGCCTGGCACATAGTAATAAGCACTTGGTGATGTTACTGGTTTCTTGTTGTTGCTGTTGTCTGCTGACTGCTGACCATTCATGACTTTGAAGCTCTTATTACGCATGGTGGTTGATGCATTCTCTTCCCTGTCCTTTTTGTGACAGTAACGATTAAAAAAAGGCTTTTATCCTGTAGGTGAGAATTTCTTTATCATGAGTCTAGAGCTGTTATAGTTGAATGTTATGAGATACCTAATGTATGTAGAAAACAGGTAAGACATGAACACTGTGGTAGAAAAGTTCTTAGTTAATGGGCAAGGACTGCGTATTAGTCAGTTTTTGCTGCAGTAACAAGCAACCCCAGACTCTCAAGGGGTTCATGCCCATGTGTATTCTTTGTTCATGCCCCGTGAGGGCTGGAAGTTGGCCGTGGTTCTGCTGTATTAGCTGGGCTTCCCCGGGCTGTTTCTCGTGATTTGTCACTCCGGTACCCAGGCTGCAGGAGAAGTCACCAGAGGCAGAAGCTCCAGGGACTTCTGTTCAGACCTTGAGCAGAAGTGACCTTCACATTCCGATAGTCATACCAGGTCTCAGGGCCAAGACCAACATGAGTGGGGCAGGAAAGTGTATCCCACCTATAGGAAAGCATGGCAAAGGCAAGGAGGGAACAACAACAGTGAACAAATAATAGGCTCTACCGAGGACAGTTTCTTAATATAGGTACCCTTTGTCTTTCAGTAAAATATCACTTCACCAATTTCTTTAACTTTTTATTTTAGGCTCCTGTAAGCAGTTAAAAGCACAAATATACAAGTTTAAAAAAAAAAAAGAAGAAGAAGAAAAGAAAGAAAGGTATATTTGAAAGAGTCAGGAAAATCCTGACCAGTCTTATTTCGGAGAATCAAACTGGTGGTCTTTGCGGGGACCAGTCACCCCATTAACCTAGCATTAATGGTCTGAGTAGGAGAAAGCAGCTCAGAGTCCTGGCAAGAGGCATCCAGATTTATGGCCCATTTCCAGCCTTCTCTCATCGAGGCTGTTTTCCCTCTAGATGTCTTAGTCAATCAGTAATTAATTTGAAATCCAAAGTTTCATTAAGTGTTATTGAGTTCCCTCACGCTGACGTTTGTAGTGCTGTATTTCTTTAAAACCGCAAACCATTTTTCATACTGCCGTTTGCATATTTTAATAGAAAAGATTGCAGTTCTGGCGTAAATGACCCAGTTTTCTGGATATATTTACGTGAATGTCTTAAACTTATTATCCTTCCCTTCCACTTCACTGCTTTTCTTCTTTTCTCAAGTATTTTGAAATCATATTTAAAACATTATTACAGCCTCTGAATTCTATCCAAAGTATAAATAAATTTTACCGGGTGAATATTTTCAAAACAATACCAAGTAGCTGGTCTTATTTAGATCTCGTCTTATGTAGCGGCAGTACCATTATGCAACCGATGAGAGATACGCTTTGAATGTTTAGAGGATGGCAGGGGTGGGAGTGACACAGTGTCAGCATCGTGTGCAATTTGCATGAATACAGATGCTTAAATGAGGACAGGCAGTCTTAGCCAAAAATAAAATTTGGGGGGATAAATTTTGGAGGGCTGGGTAAATGAGAGTAAAGACAGATCTTTTTAAGATGTATTTTTTTAAAAAAACAATATAATGTCCCTTTCAAGTCAGGAGCTTTTTTACATTGTTCCTCTGCAGACATGGTTTACTGTAGCTGCTCAGTAGGTTACTTATTTGCTGTTTAAGTTAGAAAAAAAAAATTTCACTCAAGAATCCAAATTTCTCGCTTGTCTTAAAAATGGTGGAAGACTTGACAGTGATTAGCTGGGACCAAGTAGTATCTGTCATCCCGTTTCTATGACTGTTACTTAATCCTGCCTGGTTTAACCCCATTCACCCCTGATCCTTCTAAACGCCTCTTCCTCTCTTTTATTTTTATCACTTAGAGTGTATCCTAATATTTTCTTTAATTTCCTCTTGTGTTACACTTATTGCTTCCTGACTGCCTTATCCCAGGAGAGTGTGAGTTCTAATGTAGAACATAATTTTGCACAGAGCTAGTGCTTAATAAATGTTCATTGAAGGAGCAAGTGAATGGAGTTGTTACCTGGCTGATGTTTGCGCTTTGCAGCTTCTTGTCTGCCTTCTGTTGGTTCTGATCCCGTTGGGCTGCCCCCGTGAGGTTCCCCAGGAACCACCAAGCTATTCTGTGCCCCAGGACCTTGGGACATACTGGCAGTTCTACCTGCAGAGCCCCACCCTTCCGCTGCTCAGGTTCTCTTTCTTCTCCTTGAAAACTGCACCCTGTGTGGAACTTCTCCTGGTGCCTGCAGGCTTACTGGAACCTGCTCCTTCATCCAACCTGACAGGCACCTCCATGTGACAGTTTTGTCAAAAAGACCATGAACTCCATGAGGGGTGGTGATGTGCCTTTTCATCTCTGTGACAGCTCCTGGCTCACCTCCCACTGGTGATGATTAAATGGCTTCACGATGAATTCAGGTTTCTCAGTTGCTGAATGGTCCTGACCCTGGAAACCTTCTAAAAATTGGCACATATCACAGTTGGGAAAAGATGGGAAAGACCGAATTCCTCTGTTTTGAGCCCAGGAATGCAAGGCGTAAGCTAAGAAGAGATAGAGGAAGTGATTGCGCTAACCTGGTTTCCTTTTGTCAGAGAGGAACACGGATCACCTTATCCCTGAGGGTCACCACACTTAACCCTTTATCTTACTGAGGGCACGTTTTGGCAGGAGGTGACCCTGTGGAATTCTCTGTGAGGGCACAGAAAAATCTTATAATTCTTACCCCTTTCCAAAAAAAAAGGTTTAACTTCATGATTGTACCTTTTAACCATGTCTGCAATTAATTTGAATGTATTGTAAGTTGGTTAAAATATTCCATTAATGAAAAAGGTAGGCCCAGCTTATGGTAAATACACTACTAAGTGTTTATAGTATGTTTCATATTTTACATGATTTCCTTTGTAATTCTGCTTATCTTTTCATTCTAATTCCCTGAAGGACATATAAAAGAAACCCTAAAGAGAGTAATTACCACTGTACTCTTTAACCAAGGCTCCTTTTGCAGAGAGAAAATCTGAGCTGCTTTTTAAAGAAGGCCGATTTTAAATAAAAATGCAAATAAGCTACTTTGTAACCACATTAATTACCCACCTAGCCTCTTATTACCATGTTTGTATTGTTTGCAAATACTATTTACAGTCATGTGGAAATTAACATTACTGGTCCTGAGGAAAGATGGTGGTGGGGAGCTTGTGCTTTGGAACCAATTAGGGCAAACCTTGTCTCTACCGAAGCTCTGGGGAGAAACACAGCCTTGCAATGTCAAATAATAGCATTAGCTCTGGCTGCCTAGGCAGAGCGCTGTAATTATATTATTGGCCCTATTTTGCTTCCGCACTGAATTTCATTGCCTGCATTGTAAAATCAGCAGCCAGCAAAGCTTCTGCTAATGATTTAACGTGCTCTCTGATCATTTTGGACAAAAGTCATGGTAAGAGCCCGAGAGACAGTTTTATCACCCCCACCGACGGCCGCCTGGCTTGAGCATTTGCAGTGAGGGCAGAACACAACTCTGATCCCCTTGTTGTCCTGGGGAAATCCTACCCAGGCTGGAGAGAAAACGACACGCGTGGTATCTAATTTTGAGCAAAAGGAAAGGGTGAACTTGCGTGACTTATAGCGGCGAGCGTGAGTGGAGAGCCAGCCTGTGTCGGGCACTGTACCAGGGCACTCGACCTCTGTGACCTGTGTTGTCACCTCCTTTTTACAGAAGGGAAACTGAGGTTCCAGCTTCAGTAGAAACACACCACGTGGAAGATGCCATAAGTAGTGATTAAATTAGCCCCCTCTTTACATCAGGTATAATTTTTTTAATAATTTTTTTTTAAGTCAGCCAATTACTGACAGCTTTATATACTGTGATTTTTTTTTTTTGATTTTACATCAAAATATGTTTTGGATTTAACAAATGCTTCTCACATGCTTTGAAGTTATTTGAATCTGAGCTTAATAAGCCTTCGTGTGAAAGAACCCCCCCCTGCTTTTGGGAAACCTGTTTTGTGATGGAGAGCTGTGTATTTTTCCACTATTCATCCAAGGAGGAGGGAGAGGAGAACCTTTTTTTTTTTTTTTTTTTAATAATTTTATTTATTTTCTGGCTGCCTTGAGTCTCTGCTGCTGCACACAGGCTTTCTCTAGTTGTGGTGAGTGGGGGTTACTCTTCGTTGCCGTGCGCGGGCTTCTCATTGCGGTAGCTTCTCTTGTTGCAGAGCACGGGCTCTAGGCACGTTGGCTCAGCAGTTGTGGCTCACGGGCTTAGTTGTTCCGCGGCATGTGGGATCTTCCCGGACCAGCACGAACCCGTGTCCCCTGCATCGGCAGGCGGACTCTCAACCACTGCTCCACCAGGGAAGCCCCACTCTCTCACTTTGTCCCAGCTTACTCTTCCCCCTCCCTGTGTCCTCAAGTCCATTTTCTAGTAGGTCTATGTCTTTATTCCCAACTCAGACATTCCTTGATCTGTCAGTGTCAGGGACTCGCTGATGACTTTCACTGTTGTGGGTAAGCTTTTAGCTCACTTATACCACCGTCAGTAGTCATAGCTCTTTCTTCCCATTGTGTTGGTTACCAGATTTTGTATTTTATGTATTTATATAGTATATTTTGTATGTTTTGTATTATATATATATGTGTGTGTGTGTGTATATATATATATATACACACATATATATATACACACACACACATACACTCACACACTCACATGAGTGTGTGAGTGTATGTGTATTTTCGTTTTCTGCTCTGGACAGTGTCTTCAACACTGTACATTGTTAGATGAGGCTCTAGGCACCCCTGCCCATCCCTCCCCATCTTTCCCCTTCACCTCCTAACTTCTGCCACTTACCACTTCTACTTTGTCATGGTTAATAACATTTATATTCCATTCTGTACCTGTAATTAACCCCCCTGTGCATTATCTATGAATTGATTCTACAAGATGAGAAACAATAAATATTTATGTCCTTATGGCCATAGGAATATTTCATACCCAAGGACCAATTAATGTGCCTGTGTTACATTTCCTCCTCTAGGGGTCCTTTGTGGTGCCCGTCAGACAGCAAAGCCAGTGCTCCTGTTGGTCCTGCTTTCCTGTGCTGCCATTATGGTCTCTGCCCTTAGTTCATTCGAGGCATAAGGGGTGCCCGTTCTGAGTCTTCTTAGTGCCACTCACCTGATGTTCTGAGCCTGACGAGGCCGTCTTCTTTTATTCAGGTGTCTGACTCGTGTACACCGACCATCCACCCCTCATCTCTCTCCAAGTTACATCTGGGAGTGTCTTGCATAGGCTGATTTCCAGACCTAAAGGTCTCTCTTCTCAAGCAGCTGATGGCGCTTATGTATGTAGATTTCACTGGAAACAAGTCCTTGACCGACTGAGCAGCCTGTTGGATGGAATGAGTTGCATGCAGGGAAACACTAATAGATCCGAGAGGAGCATTTCCTAGTAGGAAAAAGAAGTACTCATGGGCCTGTGAAGGTAGCGGCTCCCAGAGAGGTCACCCATGACCTGGTAGCCAACGTGAAACCTTCTTTTCTTTCTAAGCCTGTTGGGGCAGCAAGGAAGGAAATAAATAATGCATTTCTTAGTATCTCCTCTTTTAAGTTATTGTCACCATGAGATTTCACCATGAGATTTCTTTTTTTTTTTTAAATTGAAGTATAGTTGATTTACAGTGTTATGTTTCAGGTGTACACCAAAGTGATTCAGTTATATATATATTCAGTTATATGTATTTAGTTATATGTATATTATGTTTATATACACACAGCTATTCTTTTTCAGATTCTTTTCCCTTATAGATTATTACAAAATATTGAGTATAGCTCCCTGTGCTATATAATAGGTCCCTGCTGATTATCTGTTTTATACATAGTAGTGTGTATACGTTAATCCCAATCTCCTAATTAATCCCCCCTCTCCCACTTTCCCCTTTGGTAACCATAAGTTTGTTTTCTATGTCTGTGGGTCTATTTCTGTTTTGTATGTAAGTTCATTTGTATCATTTTTTTTTTTAGATTCCACCTTTAAGCAATATCATATGAAATTTTCTTTCTCCATCTGACTTCACATAGTATGATAATCTCTAGGTCCACCCATGTTGCTACAAATGGCATTATTTCGTTCTTTTTTATGGCTGAGTAGTATTCCATTGTGTAAATGTACCACATCTTCTTCATCCATTCCTTTGTCGACGGACATTTAGGTTGCTGTCACGTCTTCTGCAAAGAGATTTCTAAGGCTAGATGTTGAGTCACTGGCAGGACTGTAAAGACAGAGCAGCAGTGTTAGCTGTTGTCTCGGCCTCTGCCTGTGCTCCCTCTCCACACAGTAGGCCTTAAAAAAAATTCCTCTCCCATCTTCTCATTTCCTCCTTCTCTGTTTCATGTGACTCACTGCTACATTAGTGGGTTTGAGCTCATTCCTTTCACCTGGGGAATGGGCCTTTCCAAGTCTTTCTGCACAAGTTGTAGCAGGGAGAAAGAGAGAGAAAGCAAAGGAGAGAAAGCAAAAGTTTGGTCAAAGCACTTGACCTCTCTGAGCCTCAGTTCCTTCATGTAAAATATGGTCTTAATACCTGTTTTGCGTGGCTGCTGTGAGGGTTCGAGGCGCTATTGCTCAAGTGCTTAGCCAGGGTTACCCTGAAATCGAAGATGGTCACAGAAGTTTTATTGTTGTCATTCTTACTGCTGTGCTCACATTCCGGGGGCGCTGCCTTCTCAGGTGTGTCTTCACTGGGTGCTTTTTCACTGTTCACCGACGTACCCCTGGGAGGTCTGACTTTGGCGTTCACAGCCTGAGGGAGGCTTTGCTTTCTGTAGGGGCTGGATTAATTTTAGAGTGCGGTGGCCTTTGCCCAAGGTGAGCCTGTCTGTTTACGTAAAGCATCACCATGCTGGCTCATCTGCGGCCTGCCCTCTCTGGTGGCGCGGGTCTTCTCCTTCTCCGGATGGGATGCTTTGCCTGTGCGCGTTCATGGTGGGTTGTGCTGGGGGCGGAAAACAGGCATCCCTCCCCAGTTCAACTCAGGCTATTAAAAATTCATTCCATTTTTCTTTGTGAGCGGGTCTGAGCGCGCAGGAGACTACAAACAGAAGAAAAGCTTACGGTGAAAAGGCAAACATTGACTTCCGCCTTCCCGGGAGGGACAGCAATTCCTCCCTCTCCCTGAAGCAGTTAGAAGGGAGATTGGGCTGAAAACAGCATGGTCGCTTCTGGTTTTTAAGGATGCCTCTGTTCATCCGTCTGCATGGAGGGGAGTGTACTGCCGGGCAACACCCAGATAAAATGTTTTTATCATAAGGTGTAAAAATGGACCCGCTAATTTGGCAGTATATTTCCTTCCTTCTGCAACCACTGAAGTAGGGAAGGAATTTCGATGAGGAATCAAAATCTTAAGACAATTAGCTTTTGAGAAAGAAAATTAATATAGCATCATTATATGGGGAATGTGGGAAAGGCTGAGGGCATAAGGAAAACAGGTTAAGCGTTCCAGAATACTGAAAGCATGAGAAGGCGTGATGAGAACATGCCAGTGATCTGAGCTTGATTATTCTAAGCCTGTGCTCCAGTCCAAAGTGTCACTAGCTCAGAGATGAAATGAGAAGTGTTGGGCGAGGCCAGAAGAGTGTTCTGTGGTTAACAGCAGGTTGAAAACAATGCAAGGGGGAAGTAGGCCTTGATAGTCTTCTAACACTGTTTGGTTCCTTTCGGAACAGGGTCCTGGTCCAGCCCTTTGTGCCAAGCTGTGGGTGTGGAATGATTTCTTTTCCTTAAAAAAGATCTTAAAAAAAATTTTTATTTTATATTGAGGTATAGTTGATTTACAGTGTTGTGTTAGTTTCAAGTGTACAGCAAAGTGATTCAGTTATACATAAACCTATACCCATTCTTTTTCAGATTCTTTTCCCATTTAGGTTATTACAGAACATTGAGTCGAGGTCCCTGTGCTGTACAGTAGGTCCTTGTTGATGATCTGTTTTGTGTATAGTAGTGTGTTAATCCCAAACTCCTACTTTATCCCTCCCCCCGACCTTTCCCCTTTGGTAACCGTAGGTTTGTATTTCTGAGTCACCCTTAGGATCAATCTGTACCACCTCTCCACCCCTCAGTGGGCGTTCTTTTCCACTTAACTCCTTAGTTTTCTTTCTTTGTATTCTTTCCACTTTTCCTCTCTGAGCTTTTCATTCTTGACCTTCCCTTTCATTTCCTGAACTTTTACTAGCCATCCTAGTCTAGCAGTTTGGCTGAAAACTTGGTAAGGGACCACTTTCCCAGACGCCCCCCAGACCTGGATAACTTTTGGTTGACAGGCCAGACAGGGCGCAGTTTGGGCACCCAGGTGATGCCTCATCTTCCGGAAGTTCTAGCGGGGGCTCAGAGAGCTGGCTCAGGAGGGCGGCTGGGGCTGGTGCCGTGCCATCCTCCACGACCACGCGCCGTTGAGGCCCTTCCCAGGAGTGAAGGGTGGTTCTTAGATTACACCTCATCCTTCCGTTCCCTTTCTTTTCTGGGGACTTAGCTGGTCAGGTTTCTTAAGTTCAGTACATCTAAGCTTTGTCCGTCTTGAGCTTTAGGTGTTGGAACACAGCTAAGTTGGTCAAATTTTCATGAGTTGAATCTCAAAGAAGCTCTCTAGATCTCGGTTGTAACTATGAAATTCACTGATTGAATTGTTGGTCTGTTTGTCAGATCAGCTTCCCGTCTGGGGAACATTTTTGTAACCATGTGTATTTAGGCTTTCAGCAGTTTAAAAATAAAATTTCATTGGAAACAGAAGTTCATCCCCCTGGAGTACCAGGAAGTTGGAATTAATCCATTTGTGATCACATATTTATACCCTATGTAAAATGGTGCCCCGCCCCTCAATTCTTTATTTCTGTAATATGTCTTAAAAAAAATAGCCCAGCCTTTCATTATATTTGCTTTTTACTGGTTTACTTGCTTTTCTGGTTTTTCCTCTTTAAATGTAAACTCCCGAAGAAATTTGTTGTGTTTGCCACCGAGTTCCTGAAATAGTTCCTAGAACATAGTAGGTGAATAAATGGGTGAATAAATGCGCAGTTATTTTGTTCTCGGCACTATCATGATATTTTAGGGGTCAAAAGGGAAAAGAAGACATGTTTCTGGAGTCCCAGTGCACACGCAGGCTGTCTGCCATGTGTAGAAGCGAGGCGAGTAGAGTTATCCCCTCGGCAACGTGGTGGGGGAAGTTGGAGGAATTGCTAGGGGTTGCAAAGAGAGAAAAGCAAAGAAGGGCACTGTCCTCAGAGAATATCCCCTGGGCGCAGGCCTGGAGACAGAGGGGAGCAAAGGCACGTCTGGGCGGAGTGTGGGTCTTGAGTGCAGGGAGAGAGTGTGGAGGCATGGCCAGCAGCGAAGGAAGGTAGGAAGGTTGGGGCCTGTCCCCGAGAGCCTTGATATCTTGCCGAGGTGTTTGGGTTTCATAATGAGGGCAAGTGGGTGGAGGGTGGGGAGGTGGTGGACGGTGAAGCCGGGCATTTTCCTTGCTCCACTGTGCATTTGGGAAGTTGATTCTGGCAGCATTTGGAGCCTGGTCTCTTAGAGTCATCTCGGCAGCAAACCTCGAAGGCCTGGGGGGAGGCAGGAGCACTGGGGATGGAGAGGAGAGGCTGCCCCCGAGAGAGGTGCAGGAGGTGACTCTTGACGTGGGCGGCGGGGGTGGGGGGGAGAGAGGGAGAGGAAAGGGAGAGGCTGCTTCCAGGTGACGCTTGGGTGGCTGCACCTGTCACTGACCTAGGGAGCCCTGGTAGAGGAGGAGGAGGAGGGAGGGAGGGGAGAGAAGTGCCCTGGTTTGGGTCTTGTTGAGCTGGAGGCGCCTGTGGAGAAGCCGCATGGAGCAGCGGGGTCTGAGGCTTGATGAAGGTGTGGCTCATGTCGCAAAGCACGTCCCTCTTCCGCTGTCTCATGTGCTGCAGGGTCCTGGGAAGGGATCTCGCTTTGTAAAGATCAAGACAGGATTTTTTTTTTTTTTTTTTTTTTGAGATGGACCATGTTTGACCTTGTGAGGTGATCCGAGGAACCCTGCGTTCTTGTTTATGCTGGTGAGGGACTCCCCTTAACTCCAGCAAGTAAAGGCAGGTAGGGTGGGGAGCCTGGGGTACCACCCACGGCAGTGGTCTGTGACCTGAAGCGTCTCCTTTGTTTCCCAGGAGCTGTCCTGGAACAGAGAGGCCTGAAACAGGCTCTGCTTTCACAGTGTCACTGCTTTTCCTCTAACGAAGACTCCTAACCCATGTCAGAAACCTGTGTTCAAATGCATGCTTTTGCCAGCTTGTGTTTCTGCACCTGGCAACTCTGCAGGCAGGTGTGAATGATCCTGCTGGGAATCTGCTTTACTGGGGATGAGGGGAGAGGTCATCTCCAGTCCAGAGTCTTTCCTTTTACCTTTGAAAAAATTCCGACTATTTTCTGTCAGCTTGTCCGTGCAAGGAAATACCATTCTGAACAAACAATGATGTAAAATTAGCTGATTTATTCAAAATACATTAGGAAAGCATTTGGGAGGTTCTGATCTTTGCATTTAAAATTTCTTTTTGGCTCAGCAAAAAAGAAAAAATTATTGTATCTGTTTCCAGCCATGTTCTTCTGACTGACTTGATCATATATCAGTGTTTTATTCCTCTTTGGAGCTAAGACTGAGCTTGTTTTAATGGGTATTTCCTATGATAAGTTAGGTGATGGCAAATCACTTAATTTTGTGTGTATAGTACTCTAATTACCAAAAAGCTGTCTTTGAAGACAACATAGGAGATAAGCAAGATAGGAATAACATTTGAGTAATTCTTTGCCCTTCTGTGTCTGAATCTGGATATAAATGCTCTTGAGTTTATATATCCTTGGTCCTTTAGGAACCATAAAACATACCCTTACATATATATGAAATGGCGAGAAACTGCATATTTATTAAGAATCATGACCCTTAGGACTAGATAAGGCAAATTAAATCTCATAAAAATTTGTTACAGAAAATGAATACAGGGCAGTATTTTTTCTTTTAGGGTCTACTTATTAATTTTGTCATGTTTAATATGTTACAGTTGCAAACAAAGGCATAAATGTGTGTGTTCATTCCTAATTAATTTATGTAATTGGGTTTTATAAATTTGGGTGTTTAGGAAGCTGTGCATAACACACCCCATTTACTGTGTGCCATAGCCAATAAAAGCATAATAGAAAGAAATATAGTTTGAAGTTTACTGGTAAATATAGATTAATTGTAAATGATATCTTTGTAATGTTTATTTTAAATTTTGCAATGCTGCAGATTTTCCAAACATACCAATTAATGTTCTTATTTGAAGTAATGACTAGTTAATTACTATAAATTCTAAGTGCTCTATCTCTGACAATTAAAAAGTCTCTTACAGCTTTTGTTCTGTTCCCTCTGAATTTTATAAGTAGCAGTAATAGCATCAGGGAAAGAAGACTAAAAATGGAAGGAGGGTGTTTAAAATATGGGTAGTTTTGTCACTTTCTGTTTTGGATGGTTGTACTTTGTGTGTGTGTGTGTGTGTGTGTGTGTGTGTGTGTGTATACACACACATACATTTATGTGTAATTTCTATTTCATGTTAAATGGGCAGTGAATGAGTTGAAAAATCTGAAATGTATTTTGAATTTTTAAAGTGGGTTATACATTATAATGTGACAATCAAATACACTGGGATAAAACCGGTAAATTTTATTTTATTTTAACTAATTTATTTTTGGCTGCACTGGGTCTTCGTTGCTGCGCGCAGGCTTTCTCTAGTTGCAGGGAGCGGGGGCTACTCTTGCTTGCAGGGTGCAGGCTTCTCATTGCGGTGGCTTCTCTTGTTGCAGAGCATGGGCTCTAGGTGCACAGGCTCAGTAGTTGTGGCGCACGGCCTCACTTACTTGGCGGCATGTGGGATCTTCCCGGACCAGGGCTCGAACCTGTGGTCCCCTGCATTGGCAGGGGGATTCTTAACCACGGTGCCACCAGGGAAGTCCCCAAACCCGTAAATTTTAAATAAGCCCACTTGTCGCCGTGACATAGCTGTGATGTTATCCAAGATCTCAACTTGGCAACAAAGCTGCCTCTGCAGCCTGACAAAGACTGACTGGACCGATTTGGAGAGAAAGGGTCTGGGCTTTGTAGCTGGGTCTCCCCTGATGTTTATTCACGTGTGGAGGGAAGGCCATGTTCTTTCCTCACCCAGCTCAAAAGGAATGGTGAGAAATCCATGTCAGTGCCACTCTGCTTCTATCCGAGTCACTAAATGTTGTCCAAGTGTGTTTTTACGAATACGTTTAAACAGAAGACTGTCTCTGGTGCGAACATCTGCCTCTTTGATCAACAGCAAGCATATGGAGCTATTTGAATACTACGTCGTATGCCTTTGAGAAATCACTTGATTCACAGCATTCTTTGTAAATATAATACCTTCCTTCCAGGGAGAGAGGCTGTGTGCAGGGTCAATTGGGAGGACCTTTTGTACGTTCCATTTTGTGCCTTACAGGTGAAAGGAGAATGTTGGATTTGGTTATGAAAGTATGGGCTTGCTGAGATGCAAAAAACCTTGAATAATCATTTATAAATATAAATACTGTATGTGTAGTAAGTGTTACGGATCATATTTATGATGAAATATGTATGTCTTTCCAAGGGCAAGACCTTCGTAATTCATTTTTAAGTTACACTGCTTACCTTACATGTAAGTAACAGGATAGTAATTTTCTTCTTTCCGGAGAATTGTTACAGAGGGAAGAAAAAAAAAAAAGAGAGAGAAACTTTTCTCAAAGAAAGAGCAGAGTGCCATTCAGAGAGAACTGGAAGAAAGTATTAGAGAGAAGCCAAAAAAAAAAAAAAAAAATCATAGGTTCTGGTGATGGTGGAAAAATGACGTGTGAGCTGGAGTGCCTGACTGGGAGCTTCATCTGCTCTGTCAGGTTATGACAGGAATCATTACAAGCGTGACAGGTTTATTTATACAGACTTACTTCAGTATTCAAAGTACATCTATTCCAGCATTCCTCATTTTGAGCCAGGCTGTGGATCAAGATGAAAGAAAAATTAAATTGTATATTGAAAAGCTGTTAATTGAGCTGTGCTGTCTTTAACGGGGGAGCATGAGGCAGTCGACCCCGCCGAGGATTTTTAATGTACGGCATCGGGAGGCCGTCAGTGCGCTTTGGAGAATGCAGACAGGGCTAACGACAAGGCCCCGCAAACCGTTGTGGTCACTGCTAGTCTCTTTGGAAGGTGAGTGATGAAACTCGCCGCAGATAAAACCCAGCACACGCACGTTGAAGATGGAACTAAAACCCTGCAGTTACTTGTCTTTGAGTCACCAAAACCTATTTCCTAAGCAGTAATTTGGGGGCTTGTTTAAAGTTTTTAATGTCAGCCTCTATAGAATACTAGATCTCCCTCCTCTTCCTAATCAGTGTAAATTCAGTTGCATTTCAGAGGGTGGCCAGATAGTATTTCATCATCTCTAATGTCCATTTAAAAATGTTAGGTCTACCCAGTTAAGATTCTCAAAAGTAGCCTATCAGTGGTTTAATATGTTATCTCCATTCTCTAAGGCAGTGTTAATTTCCTTGCGTAGTTAATCTATCCTACTACCAAATTTAGTATATTTATAGTTAAAGATTCTGTTAAGAGCTACGTGATTTAAGTACATCTGGGATAAAGTGGCCTTGGCTTTAACTATGGAACAAATTTTCTTTATTTCATTCTCTTCACTGATAAATCTGTAGTAAGTGGAGGCACTTCTAGAATTGTGGGCAATTTGAGCCTCTAAAGTTTGATTAAAGATACTTCAGATATCCCTACTGAGAGGCTCAAGGACTGAAAGGAATTTATTTGGGGTTCTGATTCTGGCCCTAGCCTGGCTCACTGGAAGAGAATGGGTTACCATAAGCTCGGACTCCAGTGCTGTCAACCTTCCCTGAGTCTGGGGTGGGCGTTACTTTCCAGGAAGGTGGTGATGGACCCAACTGAGTCTTCTAATGGCCATTGCATGGGACACACACATGACAAGGAGTCTGTGAACATGGACATGGCTTTGAAGGGCTTTTTTTCATTCATTCATTTATTCATTCACTCATTTATTGACTCATCAGATATTTGTGCTGAGCCCTGCTTTTATCTGGGTTTGGGGGCAAGGCTTTGTTAGTGACGTGACACTTGAGCAGAGAGACACGTGTGCAGTGCAGTCTAGAGCCATGCAGATAGGAGATCATACAGGTGAGCTGCTTAATAGAGTACCTGGCATCTAGAAAGCCTCTGTGGATGTTGGCAGTTGCTTCCACCACGGCTGCTCTTGCTGCATTGTCAAGTCTTATGTTGTGAAGCACAGAGAGTGGCACCTTGGGAACTTAGAAGAAGATAGCCAGCTAGACTGTGTGCGTAGAATTAGCATGCTCATTCTGGTACTGACTGTTGTAGGCTGGATGTTTGTGTCCCCCCCCTGAATTTATATGTCGAAGCCTTAACCCTCCCCACCCCCCGCCAGCGTGATGATATTCGGAAGTGGGGCCTTTGGAAGGTTATAAGGCTGAGAAGGTTGGAAGGTTATTTGGCTGAGATGAGTCATGAGAATGCTCACAACATGATTAGCGTCCTTATAAGAAGAGGAAGAGAGAGAGATCTCGCTCTGCATGGGCACTCACTGAGGAAAGGCCACGTGAGCCCAAGGTAAGAAGGCGGCTGTCTACAAGCCAGGAAGAGAGCCCTCACCAGGAGCAGGATCTGCCGCTGTATTGATCTTGGATTTCCATCCTCCAGAACTATGAGAAACACATGTCTCTTTGTTAAGCCACTCAGTCTATGGTATTTTCTCGTAGCTGCCCAAACCGAGTAAGACCTAAACTCTGTGGAAAAGAGGTTCCAGAAGGAAGAGTTCAGGGTGAGTCTGGGTAATGTGTAATGACTGATGGGGAAAAGAGGAAAAAGGCTTTGCAGTGCAAATGTGATTGGAGAGGATCTTCCTGGCAGGGTGAAGAAGACAAAGAAAAGGCATGAGGGGCAGAGATCTGGTGTAGTGGGAGGGGCATGAACCTGGCATCAGAAAACCTGGTACAATTCCAAGCTTGGTGGTTTACTGCCGTTTAACCCTTCTGAGCTTTAGTTCACTGTGGACTGATGAGATGATGCATGTTAAGTCCCTAGCACGTAATCATGGTAGCTATATTTATTTGACCATATTCTCTTTTGGGGGGTCTATTGGGAAAGGTGTGTGTGAGCAGCCAGAAAGTGGGCATCCTGCTCGGAGTACAGGGCTATGTGCCCTTCCCAGCGAGATACTCAGCAGAGATACTCGCCTTATTCCAGAAAGCAGCGTCTGGCCTCAGCAGCAGTGGGGCTGAGAACATTTCAGCTCTCTGCTTCTTTGGCCGTCAGATGCTGTTACAGAAGGAAGCCTCACCAGATAAAGAGCTGGCTGATTTCTTCTCTGAGGGCAGAGGTTGGTAGGGAAAGATGTAACCTCAGAGGAAGTAATCGCTAAGACTTTCTGAAAGGACTTGGATTCATGGTGATTTTCCAAGGGAAATGGAGGAATGACCCCTTGCTTGACTTTGTGTGTGGCTCATGTGGTATCCTAGAAAGCCCAGGAGGCTGACTGTGCCTGAATTTGCATTTTTGTAACTGAAATGCGGGTACGTCCACCTGTAACCCTCTCAAGACAACGTGGTGAGAAGAGTGAGGTCCGTTTTCTTGTTCTTTGAATCTGGAGGAGGTGTGTGCTGCAAAGAATGAGAGAGGGAAAAGGGCAGGGGAGCCAAGAAGGATGCAGAACTTACGGTAGACCTTGCAACCTACGGGGCCTGCCTGACCCACCTTCCATAACTCATGTTTGGTGGCAAAAAGGAAAGCTAACTTCATGCTAAGCATGTAGAGTGCAAAGATAGGACTGTTTAAATTGGCTTTTACCATTCAGGGTGCAGTAGGTCATGCTGCAGTAACAAACACCCCCAAATTTCAGTGGCTTTACACAGTGAGTTTATTTTCTCCCTCACGATAGCTGACTAATGAGGGTAGGAAGGGGAGCTCTGCCCATTAAAGTCACTCAAGGTCTCCGGGCTGACCTCGGCACCACCGCTTACGCGTGCCTCTGTTATTTTTGCAGTAGAGGGGAGGGGGCCTGGCGGATCAGTGCCTGGCTTCTACAGCTTCCACCCAGAAATATTACTTCCAGCCACAGTTCATTGGCCAAAACATGTCCACAGCCGTGCCTGACTTCGGAAGGACAGAGAAGTGCAGCCCTACTGTGTGCCCTCCCCCAAAGAATGGAAGGACCAGGACAATTGTGAGCAGTTCTGACGATGGCCACAGTGGCAATGGAAATGGCATGTATTTTTAATGAGGGTTAGAAAATAATTGGTCAGATAGCGCAGGTTTTTTGTTTTTTGTTTTTTTTTTCCCTTCATAGAGGATGGAAAAGCGCTTACCGATTAGAAAAGACCTAGCACAGCACTTGTGTTTTAAACAGAAGGAAGAGATGACATTAGGGACCAGCGACACAGAGATTTCACTTCTGTGCCGTGACAACTACCAGGGAGATGTAACTGCAAAATGAAGCAGCAAATGTCTTACCCAGGGAACTAGGTAACAACCTGCTTGGCTTCATAAAGAAGGAATAATATCCAATTAGACTAAGTGTATTCGGTACCTGAGTGACAAGCTCTGGAGAGCTCAGGGCCTCTGGGGCCCCCAGGGCGGTTTCAGGAGGCTGTCTGAGACCTGTCCGGGGTGTGAGGGGACCGGGCCCGCCGCAGAGCAGGAGCTGATCGATATGTCACACGCTGATGCGAGCCTGTCTCGGCTCTTCTGAGCGCCAAAAGGAGGTCCGGCTGGTGCCTGCTGCGTGCCCTCTCAGCCACCGGGGCAGGGGCACCTGGCCCGTCAGAGCCACCTTGCCCCTCTGCCGCCCGCGCGGTGGCTCCCACCTTTCAGGCCGACCTCCCGGACCCTTGGGTCTCAGGGTCCCTGTCCCTGCCGCAGGCTGCTGGGCCCCCGTACTCACTGCTGTGCCTCTTGCCGGGGGCGTCTGAGTGTTTTCCAGGTCAGACTGAAGTGTCCACCAAGTGCCAGCCCCGCCAGTTCCCACCTGTGTGACCTTTGGCCAAGCACCGAACCCCTCCGAACTTGCTTTCTCACCTTTAAGATGTGGTTGGTACTTGTTCTTACCTCTTCGGGGGTTCGTGAGGCTGAGATGACTGCCGCCGCTGTCAGTCACCAAGCACTGCACCTGGCACTCGGCACTCAGGTGGTGTCTGCTGCTGTGAGTCCTGTCGTCGTCACTGTCACCCCCCCACCCCCCACCCCCGCGCCATGACAAAAGATAACAGATACAAAATCGCTGGGCTGTTTTGACCCCAGAAGTCTGGCTCAGTTATTTTAAAGGAGGTCAATGGGAGACTTGTAAATCGGAAAACCCGCGCGCGGCTCGACCGATGAGTTAGGCCCACTGTATCCACGTGTGTTAGTTTCTTCTTGCCGCTGCGACAGATTCACACACACTTAGCGGCTACACTACATGCATTTATCCTCTTACGGTTCTGCAGGGCAGAAGTCTGACACAGGTCTCAACCGCGCTGAAATTTAGGTGTCCGCAGGCTGCGTTCCTTTCTGGAGACGCCAGTGGAGAATCTCTTTCCCTGCATTTGTGGCTGCCACATTCCTTGGCTGTGGCCCCGTTTTGAAAGCCAGCAGTGGTACATTTTTCTTTAGCTGCATCTTCCTCTGACTCTCTCCTCCTGTCTCCCCCTTCCCGCTTTCAGGACCCTTGTGATTCCCTTGGGCCTACCTCAGCAGTCCCAGGTAATCGCTCTGTTGTAAGGTCAGCTGATGAGCAGCTGACCTCGGTTCACCAGCAGCCGGAATTCCCCCCTTTGTCGCGTGGGAGCCCTAACATACTCGGTGGTTCTGAGGTTCAGGACTCGGGCCTCTTTGGGAGCGGGAGGGGCGTGGTTCTGCTTCCCCCCACGACGCTAGCACGTTGTCCCTCAGACACAGTAATAAAACTCCAGTCCTTCCTTCCTCGTTTGTCCTAATTTCCGTCCCTGCCCCTCCGGGTGGATGGAGGGGTTAGATGGTGCCCAAAGTGAGGCTAATTGTTTGGTCTCCTGCTTCCTTGCTGGTGGAAACAATGTTTATATAGGTACAACCTTGGTGGGGGGCGGGGCTTGGGGGGGGGGAAGCTAAAGCTACCAGAAGGAAATAAAAGGAGGAAATAGCCTTTGTTTGAGCAGTAGGTAATGAATAAAGGGCTCCAAATAGTCCCATGGACTTCTGCAGCACCAGAGATAGAACACTGCTTTTTGTAAATTCCTGCTGTGTTTCATGGTCCTCCTGAGGAGATCAGAGCGCTACCAGACTGTTCTGCCAGGTTCTGAGCTTCAGGCCTTAATAGAGACCAGAAAGCTTAACTAGGGCTCCGGAGAGAAATTTCTTATTGAACGTGGTTATGTGCCAGGTTGTCTTGCAAAGTGTTTCATACCTGCTTGAAACATTAAACGTAAGATGCATCCATTCATTCAGCAAAAGTTCCCTCACCTGCTGGGAAAGGGTGTTTAATATACATGGAGACAGGGATCAATAAATCTGGCTGCCCTGGAGGCCATGGAGACTCTACCTGCTGTGGAGGTCAGGTTCCGAAGTCAGCATGTAAGTTGGAAGTGGAGTGTGACAGATGACCCTCAGAGATCCTTCCAGACTTCACACCCTTAGCACCTCAGAGCCAGTTTGGAAACTCACATGCCAGCTTCTTGTATTTCAGCAGTAGCCTCCTCTTCTGTATGTAGGAAGCAGAGGCCCACCCCCTGTCCAGCCCCTTTGAGTTTCACAGTCCCCCTTCCTCTCTGTCTGTGCTTTCCTTGGTGTCCTTATCATTAAGAGGCAGTTTGTTGGTGGGTGTCATGACTGGATTGTATGAGGCAGCAGTCTTTTATCTAATTGTACTGTCAACCAGTATGAAGAGCACTCACTCGCCTTCCTCTAAGGAGAAAATATACACAGTGATAAAGGTGCTGCATTGATGATGTCCAAGTGAGGTGTCCATGTTTCCTCTAGTTTTTTGATGTCCACCATGGTCTCCACTGCAGGAGGCACACTTCCAGGCGAGGGTCTCCCCTGGCTCTGAACATACTTAGCCTGTGTGTGGCCATGCGGTGTAGATGCATGTCCAAGTTTATGTGCTCTCTGCAGAGACAGTGATTTGTATTCACTAGAGTTGGGGAGTCTCATTGTTTTTAAACTGCCACTCTGTTTGATGAAGATATGGATGTCCGGCCATAGAGGAAAACAAGGTGAATTTATACTTACAATTAGACGCTTCACAATCTGAAAACTTATCACTTAAATTGGTCAAGTGTCACTTTTTATGCAACTCGTTGTTTAGAAGCCCTTGGAGCCCAGGACTAAACTCATACGCAATTTAACATGATCTTGGTGAGATGACAGAAGTCACCCTTGATGCGACGTGGAGATTGACCGGATGGAATTTTCCAGTTCCCTCCTACCTGGTAGAGTAGGTGAAGGGAGATAGACCACAGATTGATTTTTGTGTAACTCTTAAGTGGAGCGGAGTTAAAAATTGCTGGATTTGAAGTTGCCCTATGTTTGATTACTCCAAGGAAGTCAGTTAATATGTTAATATGAATCTTGCTGGACATTGTGTTTTACTCTCCATGTTGATTTTTGCTGCTCCCTAATCTCCGGGCAACTGAGAACGGTCATAGGTTATGTTTCTTATTTATGGGCATTAAGCAATATCTCTAAAATGTAAAATAAAGCCGATGAAATGCACAGCCTGATAACAACAGATCTAATCTAAAGTGACACGGGGAGACTCTCCCAGATGTTTTTCTCTTTAATGTAACATGACTTCAAATTGATGCAGCCCCACAGTGATTGAAAAACTCTCAGAGCTTGTCTCCTGTGATTACATTTCTGATCTGTACAACTTAATTTTTTAACTTGGTGAGTCTCCGTTTTGCGAATGAACAGTTTTCTCTTGCTTCCTCTCTCACTTTATTTGGGAAGAGAGTTTATTTGGGAGCCAGGTGAATAGAGCTCTGTTACTGTGGGAAATAGTGAGAAAATCTACAACAAAGACCAGAGGAAGGCACCCTGGAATATGTGCCTTCAAGTCTCTTTCTCCTCTTTTTTTGATTTCTTCCCTTCTCTTCTCTTTTTTATTTTCTCTTCTTTTCTCTTGACTGTGATGGTGGTCGCACTTACCTGTGAATATGCTAAGAACCAATTAATTGTACACTTTTTTTTTTTTAATTCAAGTAGAGTTGGTTTACAATGTTGTGTTAGTTTCAGGTATACAGTACAGTGATTCACTTATATATATTTATACACATTCTTCAGATTCTTTTCCATTATAGTTTATTTCAAGATGTTGGATGTAGTTCCCTGTGCTATACAATAGGTCCTTGTTGTTTATTTTATATATAGTAGTGTGTATCTGTTAATCTCAAACTCCTAATTTATCCCCCCCCGTGTTGTACACTTTAAGCGGCTGAATTGTGTGATATGTGAACTATGTCTCAGTAAAGCTGTAATACATATTTTTTAAAGTGTCCCTTGAATCACTGTCAGTGAATTATTTTGTAATGTGTGTTTTGATGAATTCGAAATTAATTGAAAATGGATTATCTTTCTGTGGTATATAAGGTAATGCCCAAGATTGCTAATGTTTGTGTGTTCGGGACACTGAAATTCTTTATCCAGTGGTGTCTAGAATGTGTTGGGATTCTGTTGGATGTTTTCTTGAGTTGGGAGTTCCATTTCTTGGGCCCCCTATGGGATGTTGGTGAATTTTATGTGGTTCAGAGTCCAGTTATGTCACGGATGCTCCCATTTAAGCAAAATAACATTAACTTGGCATCATTCTCATCTCATACCATGCATATGCTTCTCACCTTCCTCTGAAACTTTCGTTTCAAAGCTGACTTGTTCATTCAGTTTGGATACTGGCTAAAGTATATAACAAATATCTAACAATGCTTTTTTTGGTCATAACCGTTACTGAAATGATTTGCTAAGTAATTCCCAGGGGTCTCCTGGCTATTCTTTTGCTTTCTCAACAGTATCCTTTCAGATCATACCTAGAAAAAAAAATCAAAGCTTTCCATTCCATTGTATCATCTTTTTAGACTCAACTGTCTCAGCTTGGGTATTTAATCTCTGACATGGCTATTGATAATTATAAATTTTTATTTGGAATATACTTCATGTTTCCTTACATAAGAGAAGACCTTTAGGGGCAAGAAAACCACTTACACTTTCTCTAATGTGCAAAGCAGTTTCCAGGAGGTGGTGTGACAAGGACCTAGAAGAATAAAGGACCTGTACGGCAGTTCTGAGCTGGAATGTGTGTGATGACGAAGTGCTCAGAGTTACAGGGCAGGAATGCTCTTCTTATAGGGAAACATGCGTGTAATCTCTCACCTTCACCTGGTATTCAGTCCAGTAATTTCTCCTTGGGCTCATTTTAAAATTAAGATTTAAACTGTCCCTTGAGAAGCTTGGGTTTATGACTTGAAGCAATAAACCCTTACTCCATCGAGCCATATATGTTTAGATCTTCTGATTTCTTTCTCTCGTATCCAAGTGTACCATATACCTTTAAGTAGGCGAATCGTGGAGTAGGTTTTATTATATATCACACCACAGAGTTAAGCTTGGTTCATTTGGATTTTAAAAATCTCCAGAGCTTTGAGAGTGACTTTGAAACACTCTTTACTGTTGGAGCTTAAAGAAAATAAATCTCGGAAGTCCTCTCTGTTAATTCATCTGCTCGGAAAGTGAGAGATTAAAGGGTTTAGCGGGATTTTTATATTTTCTGTAATTTCTCTTTGTATTGGAGTAAACTGTTCTTTGTATGGAGTGGTTCACCTTTCATAAAACAGAAAGGTTCCACCATTGAGAGGAGAAGAATAAGGAGAAGTATGGTATATAAATGCATAAAAACTTCTTAGAGCTTTTTGGTGTTAGATGTAAAGGAGTTAGTAAATTAAGTCTGCTTTGAGGGAAGCCTTCTCCTCTTTCCATTAATGGTGAAGTCTCAGAGCAGAGACTTACATGTTTTCCTCTTAAAAGAAAGCTCTTTGTTTTTCTTCAGAAGTCATTTTTAGCAAAATGAGGGAAGAAAAGGGGAAGTAGGTACAGACATGAATCCCAGTTTTGAGGCAGAACCAGCATTCTCTGGCGTGTCTCCTATTCTGGTCTCTAGAGCCAAGGTTGCTAATTAATGACCCGAGAGCTAACGCTGGTTGATGAAATGCAGGAGATAATACACACGTTGGGTTTGACTGATGTGTGATTATTAGCATCCATTCATGTGTAATCCTGTACTTGGAAGGTTTGTAATTTGTTTTTGACACATTTCTCTCTGATTTCACATATGCTCCCGTGTGCCGGTCTCACCTTCCTCCAGATCCCCATTTCCAAGACAGACTTGATTTATTCTGTTTGGGTAATTTATTGGCCACTACTTATTTTCCTTAATACATAATCTCTTTCCTTAATGCCCTGTCTGTCTTCCAAGCTGACAACCTAGAGAACTAAGCCACGGGCCTGGGGCTGAAAACTTCTGCCGAGGAAGGAAAGTCAGGGCCTTTCACCTCCTAAAAAAGTCCTGTGGAATTCACTTCACATGCACTCCCTTTGCAGCGGAGAATGGGGAATGTTTGAAAATCACAAAAAATATCTTTGCGTTCCTTGGGACAGTGGCATTTTTCTGCTTGATGGCTGCCATGGGCTACAGGCAAAGAAGCCGGCTGACGCCCAGGGGCCAAGAGAGGCGAAGCCTGCCCATGGGAAGTTAAAGAGAGGCCACTTGTTTCCCAGTTCATTTCCAACATGCGTTTCTTCAGGGCCAGGGGCCCAGCTGTGTCTCATTAGGAGCAAAAGTTTGGCCATGACAGCGCTCAATATAAAAAAAGAAAGAAAAGAAAGAATAAGAAGCAGCCCAGCCAGCTAAATGGCAACATGAGCTTGGGACAACCCGTGTCCAGAATCTTTCACCTCGTCTAACGAGCTTACCGGTTGCCAGCTCCGAGGAGACAAAATGACATAATACACAGCAGTCAACTTTTCTCCCGAAGAAAGATTGAGAAAAAAAATATTTTGCAGCCAAGACATGGGCGGTGCCTGGTGGCTGCAGGCGCAGTGCAAGTTGTCACCTGGAAAGCGACTCCGACTCCGAGGGAGCAGCCCTTTTACCATTTAATCAGGCTGCGCTGGGTCGTATTTATAGCCCGGGCGAGGTTGGCCCATTGTTACGCGATGAAATTGTGATGTTCAGCAGTTTATACCTCGGGAGCTGGAAGCGCTTCTCCACGGTGCATTTGTAATGTTAATTGGCCATGTCAGTTCATGACAAATGTAGTGACATCTATTTCAAGTATTTCCGCTTTATGGGGCTGAAAAAGTGACACGCACTCGAGATAAGTAATCTCACAAAAGATCTCCACGCTTGCTCCGTCGGGCTTCCCGAACACGCTCTCAGAGGATATGCAGATAGGCTCCGGGTTCGGGGGCCTGTCCCCTTCCCTTAGCTCCGGGCCGAGAGGGGGCCGGGGGAAGCGGGGGAGCAGCATTGAGTCTCCTGAGATGCTGGTCGGTGCTCTGGCGTGGACCCACCTGCTGAGACCATCATTTATTTGATCTGGGTACCTGATGCCTAGAGGCCATGCCTGTCAGTGATGGGGAAGTAGTGCCTTTCTCCTGTGTGCAGTGGTTCTAGGCCAGGGGCCACGTCTGGAGACGTGTTGGTTGTCACATCTTAGCGGGGGAATGAGTTGCTCTTGGCACTTAGTGGGTTCAGGCCAGGGATGCTGCTAAACCTCCCACAAAGCACAGGACAGGCTCCACAACAAAGAATTGTCCGGCTCCCCCAAAGTCACTAGTAGTGAGGCTGAGAAACCCGTTTTGCACTTTGCAGCCTTAGCTGGTCCTCAAGAGGTTGATGTGGCCAGGGGGAGGGGTTCTGGGGCTCCTGCCGGACGGAAGGTAGGGCATGCAGAGTGCAGGATGTAGAAGCCCCCCCCCCCCAACCCCCCGTTAGATGAGGGGAGGCAGGCCATGAAGGATGCTACAGAAAACACAGAAGTGGTCCAGAGCAACCTGGCAATACAGAACAGCAGTTGTGGGAAGCGGGAGGAGGGAACCATCCCTCCATCTGGGCTGGGCTTCGAGGAGGAGAGGGTGTTGGAGTTCGTTGCAGAGGGATGAGGGAAAGGCATTTGGCCCAACTGAGCAGACATATTTGTCGAGTGGAGCTGGGAAACTGTCGCCTGGTTAGGTTGACAGCAGCGTTTCCAAAACAACAACAGCAACACAACAAAATACGTGTCTAGAGAAAGTGTATTTATGCACTTGTGTTGTTAATCTTTTCCCTGTGTCTGAGGTATGGAGGGTGTTGTTATTCCTGGTTTATGAATAAGGAAACTCAGGCCCAAATGGGTTGAGGGATGGACTGCTGAAGGTCCCATGACTTGTCAGTGGAAAGGAAAGGACCAGAGGCTGTGTCTACATTAGTTTTCCTTGTCTCTTAAGTGGAACAAATTATTTTTGGTGATTATTTCACATACATAGTTTCTGATACCACAAACTTATATTGTTTGTAAAAAAAAAAAAAAATTGAAAATATAGGCAGGTCAAAAAAGAAGAAAATAGAATTGTCCTGGAAACTGCCCTTTTCTACTTAACGGTGTCTCTTTGCTATTGAATCCTTTGGTAGCATCATTTTTAATAGCTGCCCAATGACCTAATGTATGGTTGGGTCCATAATTTATTTAACCAATCCCCTATTGTTGGACATACAGGTTATTAATAGTTTTCCTTCACTGTAAACGGAATTGCAATGAATGTCTTTATAGCAAACAATCAATGAGTGGTTACTGAGGGTGCCTGGGAGCTCTGTTTCCCAGGGTAAGAGCAGGCTTTGAGATAAATGGCCAAATTGCCCTCTTGAAGGATAGAGAGGCTACTTGCTGTATTTTTACTAAGAGTAAGTATTGTTTTTTGAAAGCCAAGTTGAATATAATTTTACTGTGCATTTCCTGTATTATGAGTGAAGTTAAACATTTTTTAAAAATCAGCAGTGTCTTCATTTGAAAATGGCCCGTTCATGTGCTTAGACTGATTTGTATCACTGCGTCTTTAGGAATCATAAGAACCTTTTATTTGTTCCAACTGGGATATTACTCCTTTGTTGTGTATATCACAGGTATTTTCTCCTGATCTCTGCTTTTTTTTTTTGTCTTTTAATTGTATGTTTAGTTTTAATGCAGTCACATTGATCAGTCTGTCCTCTATGGTCTCTGCTTTCAGTCGCCATGCTTTGAAAATCCTTCTCCACACTGTAATGGTACATTCACTGACGCGTCTTATTGGTTAACTGCTCTTACGTTTGACCTTGAAATCACTAAATTCATTGGGAACTTTTTGGGGTAAGGACCCAGCTGCTTTTCCCCAGATGATTAATCAGTTGTCTCAGTACCAGCCATGGGAATAATTTATTCCCTCCCCAGTAAATACACCTGGGCTGATTAAGAAAACTACACTTCAATGCAATTACTCCATCTTAATTCGTAAGCAATACTAGGTTAAACTCTAAAAATCCTGGAATCCTATTTTTTCTTAGTTTCCAACCAGCACATCTCTTTGAATTACAGTTGACCCTTGAACAATGTGGGGGGTTAATCCGAGTATAATGTAGAGTCGGCTGATGTATCCGAGGTTCTCCATCTCCGCGGATTCAACCAGTCACGGACCGTGTAGTACTGTCGTATCTACTACCACAAAATATCTGTGTAAAGTGGACCTAGGAAGTTCCAACCTGTGTGGTTCAAGGGTCAGCTGTATATTTATTCTATGCTCCGTTTGTATAATTTGACTCACTTTCATATTGCACCGAAAGATTGTCATTGTCTTTTCCCCGTCCAAGAATTTGAAAAAATAGTTCTAGTTTTGCCACTCTCTTCACTGCTACTTCTGCGTCTCAGCCACAAAACAAAACAAAAACTTGGTATTTTGGGCCCACTCTGAGAATGAAGGCGTATACTGCTGAGTTGCCTAGTCTTCAGCAACATCTGGGTATCCTCAAGAAATTAGTGGAATGAATGGTTGGAAATGGATGTTCTCAGGCTTTTGGAGGTGAGCCCGTGGGGCAGTGCGCTCTAATTTCCCCTGCCCTGGGATCTGAGTTTAGGTTCAGTCCAGTTTTGACAGGGCACCAAGCCTGACGCTTCCCAGCCAACAACAAGAAGGGTGCCTAACATGTGGAATTCCAGAGCTGCCAGAAGAATGTTAATCGTGATCTTCCTTGGCACTGCCTAGAAAATACTAGAAAGAAAATGCTCTCTACATATATGTCTCCTGTGACTTTTGTGTGTGTGGCTCAGGCCTCACTGCTGTGTGCTGCTACCGTCGTAGACAGTAACAGGTGGCAAATGTGTGCATCTGGTCTCATCTGTTGTCACACTGAGTAGGTAATGAAGGCCAGGCGCGGCTGCGTTCTGGTTCCTGCTGATGGGCACCCTTACCAGAGGTGCACGTTCTGTGTGTCTTCCACAGGAAGTGCGTTTCCACTGACCAGGCCAGTCTGTTAAGAGCTGTTCCTGGACATAGGGATTTCATTTAGACAGGTTCATATCTCTTCCATTATATGCACCTCTTGCCTTCTAAATGTTTTCAAAGAAATTACTCCGGGCAGAAAGACGTATTTATATTAGCATTTACATACGCTTCTGTTGTGCTTCTTTAGTTCACAATGCAAATAGTTTAACTTTGTGTCAACATCCTCATTGCTGTGAAATCTTTTCATCCCTGTTTGCCATCGTAGCCAGTTGGGCTCTTAATATGATTACGGAATCATTTTATTTGTGGAATCTTTTCCCTGTGCATTATTCATTTTTTTTCCCTTATAAATTTATTTATTTTTGGCTGCCTTGGGTCTTCGTTGCTGCGCGCGGGCTCTCTCTGGTTGCGGCGAGCAGGGGCTACCCTTTTCTGTGGTGCGCGGGCTTCTCACTGCGGTGGCTTCTCTTGTTGCGGAGCACGGGCTCTAGGCACGCGGGCTTCAGTAGTTGTGGCTCGCGGGCTCAGTAGTTGTGGCTCGCGGACTCCAGAGCGCAGGCTCAGTAGTTGTGGCGCATGGGCTTAGTTGCTCCGCGGCATGTGGTATCTTCCCGGACCAGGGCCCGAACCCGCGTCCCCTGCGTTGGCAGGTGGATTCGTAACCACTGCGCCACCAGGGAAGCCCCCATTATTCATTTTTAACCCAAGATAAATACCCATGTTTATTTACTTTTTGTGGGTTGTATACTTTAGGGTTGTAGATTCATAATTGAATGAGAATAACTTTTCACACAAGTTGGGGCGATTTTATCATCTTAAGCCAGGCTTTATTTAAGAAGTCTGGGGAGCTCGCCACGTGTTACCTGCCCACCTTCACCTGTTTGCCATAGTTTCCTCCTGTTGCCTTATTTCTCGTTAGTCCATTGGAATAGAAGGTGATCAGTGGAAGACAGAATCTTTGTATAAACTCTGAAAATATCTACTGTTCCTCTAATGAGAGTTGCTGCTTTCCTGTGCCCAGTCCCCTCTGGGAAGTGTTCGCTTCGATTGATGGCTAAATGGGGTGGCCGTTTCACCTCCGTATATGCCTCTTGTTTATAGGCCTAGAAGATACTCCTCTTCAGAGAAGGAGGGACAAAGTGAGAAGTTACTCAGGTAGAAAAAGAAAGGTGACATTGGGTTATAGTTAACCCAGATGCCGCTAGGGGTGGAATTTTAGGGTTATTTATATTCTGTTTCGCCACAAGATGTCACCAGGACACCATACCAACATGGCCTAAGGACCTTCTCTCTGGCCAGTAGTTATGGTTATAAGATAGCATCTGCCCAGGGCCATGGGGACAGTGGACTGGGGAAGAGCGCCATTCTAGGGAGCTGGGGGACACCATCGCGCCTGCTGTAATGTTTCTCCCCATCTCTTCCGGCCTTTGCATGGAGAAGGGAGGGTGGGAAATCACACCCAAGAAGGTCAGCACAAAAGTCCAAGGCGTTCTATTACCGCTGAAACCTTGTCTTCTCTGGATGGGAAAGCAGGCAGCCTTGGGGAGGAGACACTAGGTGTATAACCACTTCCACCCTTAATAGTCATTTGCTGAGTCAATAGGAATTACGTTTTCTTAGATGAAACAGGATTTCAGATGACTTAAAAATACACGTTTTTGGCCTTTACCGCTGAGACTGCGCGTCCGGAGCCTGTGCTCCGCAACGGGAGAGGCCACGGCAGCAAGAGGCCCGCGTACCCGCCCCCCCCAAAAAAAAAAAAAAATCCACGTTTTTGGCCTTTTAACATGTGAGCTTTTTGGTGAATATCTTTAGTTGACACATACAGCATTGAGGTGTCGTCTTTCATGATTCCAGTGCAAGCCGGAGGACCGTTCATTCGCTGTGCTGCCCTCCTTTCTGGGGTTGTGAGAGGGGTCCGCCAGGGTGGGACTTTGGGAGACTTTTGTTTCAAGTGTCCCTGAAGCCCAGCTTCAGTGTTTTGAGTCCCTTGTGGTGCTTCTGTAGAAAGTCAAATCTATTAGGAGTCTCCTTGGTCACCTGATGTCGGCTCATCTTTATTGTTCTACCTGAGATGATTTGTCACCATGCATTATGCCAGGGCTGGTTTGTGCTAAGGAGCCTGTCATTTGACTCAGTAAAATTATAGCAGTACGTCCCATTTGCATAGCGCTGTCTGTAGGGGCCCTCCAACATATGATCAGAGATCTAGCCGCTCCTCTTGGTTGAATTGAATATACCAATAAGGGCAAATATTAATTCTTCATTGAAAAAGTGAAATTAGGGATCGAAGTGTGAATACTCAGCAAGATTCCATAAACATTTTTTTACTTTAAATAAAAAGAACCAGGTCTAGAACCTTGAATTCCTGATTCTTGATCAAATTGCTTTTTTTTTCTTTCTTTCTTTTTTTTTTTTTTACTTCAGTTAAATATTCTCCTGTTCCTTTTAACTCAAGAAGGGACCTTAACTTTTGTCATCACCGTGTTATGGTTTAACCTATACTTGGTCCTTTAGAAAGTTAGTTTCTTCTGTAATAATTTTTGAAGTACAATAACACGAACCATTTGCGACCTCGTGTGTATTTTAGGACTTGGAGCGTTGAAGCCTGGGGAAGCAGTCGTTTCTGTTTCTTCAGTTTCTGGAGGTCTCAGATTCCCATCCCATACTTTTTGTTTTGGGGTCAATTAAGTGGACTCTCTCCGTGTCTGTGGCTCATTTAAGCCATAAATCTGTAGACCATGTGGGATCCTATTGGCGATACCTTATGGAGTGCCTCAGTCGGGACCACCTTTCCCCACTGTGTTCTCGGAGCTGACACTCTGTTCTTTCCCCCAAGAATACCATCTCAGGTGTTTCCTTCCCTTCCTGGTCTCCAGTTCAGCATCTCCCAATCGATCCAACATATGCTGCCAGGGAAGGTTTGGGAAAATGTTTCAAGTACAGAGTGACAAATAGTGGGGTGTCTGCAGCTATGTTTGGGACGCTGTAACGAATCGACAGAAGGCCGGGTCCAGCGGTTGGGCTGTGTCCACGGTGTCTCTGGTGGAAACGAACACAAACGTGACGCATGCAAGCATTTGACAGGGGCATCCTTTGACTGGGCCGTGTTCACGGCAGCAGGCTTGGGAAAGCAGTTAGGAATTGTAAGCATTGGAAATTACGAAAAAGTAAACCAAAATTGCATTTGAATAATACCAGTGAATATGGATGCATGGAAATATGCCACTCTAATGGTGTCTTCGAGTTACCTTAGGTGCTTGATAAAACTTCCCAGTGAGAATAACTGCCAGTTGCCGAGGACCTGTTGTCCCTGTTGTCGAAGCTGTGGATAATTTGCAAAGGTTTTCAAATGGGCGGTTGTTTGCTCCAGTTAGGAAGCAGGGACTCAGATCCACTTCTCAGGGCAGTGTGAAAGGCAGAGTAAATTCACTTTAAGTGGGGAAAGCAGGTTTAGGAAAATAAATCAGCTGGGGGCACAGACTAGGGGCTTGCTGGAGGGGAGGGACACAGACCAGGCAGGGTCTGTGTTCTCAAACCAATGATTTATATTTTCCACCCATTTTGATTATCCATGCCACTCCTTATCTCCTTAGTGCAGAAAACGGAGAGCTGGTTCAGTGTTCTTAAGAACCACCCGTGATTGCATTTGGGCGATGGATTTAACAGGTATCACTACCTCTTCTTTAAGCACTGACTGTGGTGCCTCAGCCTGTGGGCGTGAGTCATCACTGGTGTTTCTGGATTTTATTGGAAATGCTCAGAGAGCAGGGAGACAAGAACATGAGCTGACAGCGTTGATGATTCTGGCAGCTTGACATTACCCAGCTGTTCTCTTTTGTTTGGTTTTCCTTCAGACTTAGTTGGGGGTTTTTTGTTTGTTTGTTTGTTTTAACAGATGGGGTAGGGCTTCCCTGGTGGCACAGTGGTTGAGGGTCCGCCTGCCGATGCAGGGGACACGGGTTCGTGCCCCGGTCCGGGAAGATCCCACGTTTCGCGGAGCGGCTGGGCCCATGAGCCGTGGCCGCTGAGCCTGCGCGTCCGGAGCCTGTGCTCCGCAGCGGGAGAGGCCACAACAGTGAGAGGCCCGCGTACCGCCCAAAAAAAAAAAAAGGAGATGGGGTAGAGGAGAGGGGCTTCCTCCTGCCTTTTTTCTTTCCAACCGCTTAGGCATTTTCATTGTGTCCACAAAGAAAAAAGAAAAATGTGTATGACTATGCGTTGCACATTTGCCACTTAGAATTTCTGAATACAAATTAATCAAGTTGCAGCTGTGAATAACAGTAAAACACATGATAATGTACCTGCAGACATGAGGGCATTCGAAATCCATTCTCAGGTGGCCATGAGAAATAGCCAGCCAGTGTGTTGCTCTCCGTTTTCCATAATTGTGTGGCTTTGCTTTTTCCTCAGTTAATGTGTTCAATAAAGTCCCCTGCGGAATCGAAATGCTTAAATTTAGTTTCTTTTTGTCTTTACGGTGTTGATCATTGGTCACGTGGCATCAGAGTAGCTCAACTTTCACATCATGATAAATTCATAACCGCAGAGAAGGCAGAAAACATAATTATTATCAATTGCCTCTCTCCCCGAGCTGCCGTTGGCTGAGAGGAGCAATACAGGAACTTACAGAGTCGCGGATTCAGAGAAGTACGGGG
Source organism: Kogia breviceps (assembly GCF_026419965.1). Taxonomy (NCBI): domain Eukaryota; kingdom Metazoa; phylum Chordata; class Mammalia; order Artiodactyla; family Physeteridae; genus Kogia; species Kogia breviceps. The sequence continues at coordinate 48,925,070 of NC_081327.1, forward strand.
TTGGACTTGGGCTTCTCTGGACTGCGTTCCCATTGTTTAGGAAGTCTCCCGTTGCACTCCTCTTTCAGGTTGCCGCACGGTAAATTACGCAACGCATGTCCATATCTTACGAAGACTCAACTTTGATTTTTCTTTCAATGCAGTCTGGAATCCAGTTTATTTACTCAATCTTTCAATAACTCTTAATTGAGCACCTGCCAGGGGTTAGGACATACCTGCGAATAAGGTGAAGTCCTTGTTGTGTGCTGTTAGGGACTATAACATTTAAATAGGTAGTATGTAATACAGCAGATGAGGGAACGTGCAAATAAGTGTACTTTTTTTTTTTTTTTTTTAAGGAATGCTGTATTTTACCCACAGACTCAAGAATCACTTCCCTGAAAATCCCCAGAGTAGGAAAACTTAAGAATATCGGTTCTTCATTGGGGAGAAATAGTATTATGGGGATTGAAGTCAAAGTCAAACATGGTTGTCCGTTCCCTACGTTACAACAATAAGGATGGACCTCTCGAGAATATCTGTGTGATCTCATTTATCCTAAATTGATAAATATACATGATATCGTACAGTTAACTCTACTTTACACCTCTTGCTTGGTTGCAGCTGGAACGCGTTGGTGTTGATTTCTCCCATCAGGTTTTCACAGCTCAGCATTTCAGAGGTTTTCCAAGGTGAATCTTGGTAGGGAGCTCACTGTTGGGAAGAAATTGTTCCTGTAGATGTGGGGCCGTGATAAGAAAAACTAACTTTTGAAATCTGGGAAACGTGGAGGTTATCTCAATAAGAGTCTGTGTGTATATATATATCTTACATACATATATTTTTATATAAATATATATATTTGATGGGAGGAATACAATTATTTGTTTGACACTTGAATTTACGTTTTCCTAAGGAAGGCTCTTCTGAAAGCCAATGAGATCTATAAAAATGCTTTGCAAAATATCAAGTGCTTCTCACATATTATTTTCACTCTGTATCATTTATGTGGAAATTCAGAAGGAATGAATATCTGTATTTGGCCTTGACTTCATTCAGTGCTACTGTGTTTGCGAGGTTTGTGGAAGGAAGGCCGAGAAAGACTCATTATTTTGGCTGGAAACGGTGACTTCATCTGGAAGCAGTTCAAGGTTAAAGTCAGACATCGGAGTCTTGTTTTCTTGTATTTCCACATATCTGAAACGTTCTTAAAACCGTGTTAATGGCCAGCATGCTTAACTGACATTTGATAGTTGTACAGATTTATTCATCTCTTCAAGATATGTCTTCCCCTATCCTAACAGCCATTGGGAGGATATTTTTAATATGCTGTGGTGGCCTATCAGATGTTAGAATTCTCCTTTTGTGAATGGATTCCATCATATAAGTACCATTTCAGCTTAACCAGGAATTTTAAACATTTTCCCTTGACGATTCAGGTTTCACTCCAAGACACACCTTGATCTCCCCAAAATCTGCCAGTGTTTTCTTCTCCTTGGGCTCTGTCCTGATTCTTTTCTCTGGGAAAAGGCATCCTTAGTGCTTGACCCAGGAGGTGTCTAAGTAATTGGCACCCCTCCCCACCTGCCCGCCCCAGCCTCCCTGCAGATACCGTGTTCCCTAACATTCTAAACGTACCAATAGGAAGATGGGTCACAGGACCAGCATCTTAATTACGTTAGGGGAACATAATTGATTTTAGTCCTGAACATGGGGTAGGGGTGGTTTAATACCTGTTTTGTGATATCTGGATTATAAATGAATTCAGCATGCACATAGCTATTCCATTTTTAAAAACCTTTGTGAGTGCTCACTCATACACAGCCTTTCGAAATTTGAAGTATAACGTTCAAAATGCGCTAATCCCTAAATTCTCTGGTTCAGGTTATTATATTTTTATGAGTATTCATTTTGATAAAGGCCTTTTAAAATCAATTGCTCCCTGTAATTACAGTGCTGCTTTATGGTATTTGCAATATATCACATGGGTATACTTGGGGGTCGTGAGAAGTTCACGAGTGCAGTGTTAGGACCCATACTTCTCCCCAGCGGCCGTGTTTTTGTGTATCTCTGCAGGGTTTACAACCTGGTCAGTGGCCAGATCCCTATTCCATTTTGCCCGTTTAGTTTTCACAGCATTGAAAAAGAGCATTCTCTAGAACTCCAGTATTTTGGGAAGTCCTGGACTTGATAAGGCATTTTTGAATTTGAAGATCTAGGAAACCGTTGAATCAAATGCTAATAATTCTCCCCAAGTCAAAAGGTAGCTCTGATTTTATTATGCATTGACCGTAATTCACTTCGTGTTGGATTGATTTGGGAAAAAGAGCCACAAGTCTATATTTTAAAAATAGAAATAAAATGGTAAAGACCCACAAGTCTCATCACACAGGGATTTAAAAATCAAATGTAACTTAAAAAACAAAACTTGCTCAAGCTGATATAGCAGGATCTTGGATATGGATTTATTATTATTTTTAATCTAGATGATTTGGATAACAGTACTACTTCCACTTTCCTGCTGGGTGTTCTTGAAAACTTACAATCATGGGTCGTCCTGTCAAGAGAACAGGGGGTACATGATTCGGTTTGAATTATGCTTTTCTCAGGGTCTATGCCCAGGAGTGGGATTGCTGGGTCGTGTGGTAGTTCTATTTTTAGTTTTTTAAGGAACCTCCGTCCTGGTCTCCGTAGTGGCTGTACCAATGTACATTCCCACCAACAGTGCAGGAGGGTTCCCTTTTCTCCACACCCTCTCCAGCATTTATTGTTGGTAGATTTTTTGATGATGGCCACTCTGACTGGTGTGAGGTGGTACCTCGTTGTAGTTTTGATTTGCATTTCTCTAATGATGAGTGATGTTGAGCAGACGCAAGAGGGAGGAGATATGGGGACATGTGTATCCGTGTAGCTGATTCACTTTGTTGTAAAGCAGAAACTAACACACCATTGTAAAGCAATTATACTCCAATAAAGATGTTAAAAAAAAAAAAAAAAGAGGGAGACGAAAAGAACACCCCCCCCATTCCCTGTTGGCTTTAAAATAAAACACACACACACACACACTCATGCATATTACAGGTAATGATGTTGATGATGATAATGGAGGAAAATGACATGAATAATTCAGATTTTATTTTAAGTTACTTTGAAAAAATTATTTTTGTTATTGGTGGGGAGAGGGCTGTGTCATGCCTCCTTTCTTTAAAACAGAGCGTGGCTGTGTTTGTCAGTCATGGTTCGTGGTCTTTCATTCATGCTGCATTTTTCTGGAAGAGGATGCATCGCTCTGGTAAACTTCTGATTCTTGCCCCCTGGTACGGTGAAGCAAGCCTGCCGGGCAGGCTCTTCCATCTCCTGGCAGAGATGCACCCCAGGTACTCTTGGTTAGGGAGGAAGGAGGGCAGTCCCTGCCCATAGTCTAGGGAAAGCCTCCAGACCCGGCCTGGGGGACGGCAGGGACTTTGCCCCCAGTCCTCTCTGTGGACTCGGATCATGGCTCAGCTGATCTCAGAGTCTCTGTTCCGTCTTTGTACCTTTTTGCTTTTGCCTCCTGCTCTCAGCCGCCTCCTTCAGACTCTCCAAGGGATGGACTGAATCTGATTGGTTCAGTGTGGTCACACAGCGCCTTTGGGACAGAGGTCTCAAGCTAGGTCACGTTGTGGACTGGCTGATTTCACATCATGTGTATTCCCATGGTCCAGACAGTGTGGTCAAGATGGCTGGGGGAAGGGGGTCCTGGAGCCACCTATACCTAAGGACAGTCCAGGGATGCTGCCTCATTGGGAGCCCGTGAGTGGAGGGCTGGAGCCTGGTAGGCGCCCACAGGAAACTAAAGCCTGGCCTTTCTCTCTAAAGGGCCGGATGGTCAACGTTCTCAGCTTTGCAGGCTGTACAGCCTCTGTTGCAACTTCTCGCTCTGCTCTTGGGGCAGGAAAGTAGCCACAGACCGTACATAAGTGAATGGCTGTGTTCCAGTAAAAGGTTATTTGCAGAAACAAGCAGTGGGCCAGATTGGGCCCCTGGGCCATAGTTGTCTACTAGACCCTGTAAGATACAGAGCTTTGAACCTCAGAGCTGATTCTTGCTAACCTTGTGATTTGGGCGGTTAGTTACAATTCTGTGTCTCAGTTTTCTCTTCTGTCAAATGGGGATTAAAAATAGCTTCTTAGCCTGGTTATTAAACCTGTTCAGTGAAGTGATGTATGCAAAGCGTACTAAGCTCAGAGTAAGATCTTACTTATAGTAAATGCTGTTTTTGTTCACTGATCCCCTTATGAACACTTGTGAAGGATGGTGGGAGATTATTCTAGATCGGAGCCCCCTGGAAAACAGGTGGTTTAAAAAAATTTTTTTTAAATTGAAGTATTGTTGATATACAATATTGTTTAACTTATAGGTGTGCAATATAGTGATTCACAATTTGTGAAGGTTCTACTCCATTTACAGTTATTTTAAAAAAATTGCTATATTCCCCATGTTGTACGGTATATCCTTGCAGCTTATTTTATGCCGAATAGTTTGCACCACTTGCTCTCCTACCCCTCTTGTGCCCTCCCCTCTTCCCTCTCCCCACTGGTAACCACTAGTTTGCTCTCTGTATCTGTGAGTCACCTTCTTTTCTGTTACATTCGCTAGTTTGTTGTAGATTTTAGATGCCACGTGTTAGTGATATCATACAGTGTTTGTCTTTGTCTGATTCATGTCATTTAGCACAGTGCCCTCCAGGTCCGTACATGTTGCTGCACATGGCAAAATTTCATCCTTTTTAGTGGCTGAGTAGTATTCTGTTGTTTGTACGTATGTATGTATGTGTGTATATATATGTAGGTAAGTGTGTATATATAACATATTTATGCCATATCTTCTTTATCTTTTCATCTGTTGGTGGACACTTAGGCTGCGTCCATATCTTGCCAGTTGTCATAATGCTGTAATGAACATTGTGGTGTATGTATCTCCTCAAATTGCTGTCTTTGTTTTTTTTTCTTTTTTGGATTTATATCCAGGAGTGTAATTGTTGGGTCATACGGTAGTTCTGTTTTTCATTTTTAGAGAAACCGCCATACTGTTTGGAGAATAGGTGTTTTTGTGAAGCTTTTGATTTTTCTGTCAGTTGGCCTTGCTTTTTCAACAGACACGTTCAGAACTTTAAAGGTCATTCTGTGGTTTCCCTTTCCACGTCGGGAACTCCTTCCACGTTGCCATTTTGAACACTGGACTTGCCTTTAAGTATTAATAATTTACTCAAATGCACTTTCTTTGTAGTCATTTCCAACCCTGTTTGTGGGCGAATCCACATTTTAATTCAGAATTTTTCTTATCTGTTACTGTATGTTCTTGGTCCAAGCTGGATAAGGCATTAGTATGCCCTGAACTCTAGCTATCAAAAAGCATGCCTGGGCTTAACAATTAACACGGATGCACTCAAACTCACAGTGACTATCAAAGAGGGTCCTGGAATCTGGGGATGGATGCCTGTCCCCTGGTGGTAATGTCGGTTCTCCTGTCTGGCTTATTGAGCTCATGCGTGATAAGCCTTCCAAGGCTGTCGGGATGGTTCAAAGTCTGACTGATATGTGTTCATCAGACATTTTGTTAATATTCCGATTAATGGTGGCATCCACCAAAAACCTGTAGTGCAAATGAGAGGTGTATAGCCTACCTGCTGTACCATGATTCCTCTTTAAGAAAGTAAAAACATTGCATTTGTTTACATATTATATATATATATATATATATATGTATAAAAGTTTTTAAAGGAGTGTCTAAGGAAAATAATTTTGCTAGTTTTGCTAAGTTATGGCTCATACTACATTTGTTATTTTGGTTTTAAAAAAATGGAGTAGAAAGTGGTTGCCTCCTAAATGGCTTGTAAGTCAGAGAAGTGCAGTGTCTTGTTTGAGGTGCTTTCAGGTTTGCATCGGTCTGATCCAGCCAAGGGCTTTCACTTGGTCCCTTCGGGGGGTCAACGGTGGGTCTCACTCTGGGACTGAGCCCTGCTTGGCCAGGAATGACCTAGAGCAGGAGTCACAAAGTACTCCCCGCCCGTGGGCCAAATGCGGCCTGCATTCCTTTGGGTACAGCCCCCAAGCTCAGAATAAGTTTTTACATTTTTAAATGATGGGAAAAAGAAATCAAGAGGAGAATATCATTTCCGGACACATGACAGTTGTATGGAATTCATAGTTCAGTGTCAAGAAATAAAGTTGAATTTCATCCCTAAAAATTTGTGGACATTTGTTTTCTCTCTGGTTGTATAAGTACCTCCATAACCTCCCCAGTTTTGCCTCTCATCCCACAAAGCCTAAAATATTTGCTGTCTGGCCCTTCACACAAAAAGGTTTTTTTTGGCCAACTCTTGACATAGAGCAGGGATTTTCAGTCTGTTTTGTAACTTCTAAATTTTTTTCATTAAAGTAAACCCTTCGGGGAAGCCTGGTTTACAAAATCGATGCAAAAAGGAGCTGTTTGGAGCAACTGCTGGTCTGAGCGTTGCCAGCCATCAAACTCAGCCTCAGTCCCCACCTTCCCTCCTGGGGATAAGGCTGCCGTAGTTAAGAAAGTGCCTAGGGCTTTCCTGGTGGCGCAGTGGTTAAGAATCCGCCTGCCAGTGCAGGGGACACGGGTTTGATCCCTGGTCCGGGAAGATCCCACATGCCGCGGAGCAACCAAGCCCGTGCGCCACAGCTACGGAGGCTTTTCTGTGGACAAGGCAACACTAACACGCCTCTTTGCCTTCCACTTCATTCTCCCCTTCATCGTCCTAGCACTGGCAATGGTCCACCTTCTATTTCTCCACGAAACAGGATCCTACAATCCTATAGGAATCTCCTCCAACATAGACAAAATTCCATTTCACCCCTACTACACAATCAAAGATATCCTAGGCGCTCTGTTACTAATCCTGACCCTACTCACCCTAACCCTATTTGCACCAGACCAACTAGGAGACCCCGACAACTATACCCCAGCAAACCCACTAAGCACTCCAGCACACATTAAACCAGACTGATACTTCCTATTCGCGTATGCTGTCCTACGGTCTATCCCTAACAAACTAGGGGGTGTCCCAGCCCTACTCATCTCCATCCTGATCCTAGTATTTACCCCAATACTCCACACATCTAAACAACGAAGCATGATATTTCGACCATTCAGCCAATTTCTGTTCTGAGCACTAATTGCAGATCTACTAACCTTAACATGAATCGGAGGTCAACCCGTAGAACACCCGTACGTAACCCTAGGCCAGCTAGCATCCATCCTCTATTTTCTCTTAATCCTAGTCCTAATACCAGTAACTAGTCTTATCGAGAACAAGCTCTTAAAATGAAGAGTCTTTTTAGTATAATAAATACTCCGGCCTTGCAAGCCGGAAAAGGAGAAAATCATACCTCCCCAAGACTCCAGGAAGAAGCATTAACACCTGACCATCAGCACCCAAAGCTGAAATTCTACATAAACTACTGAGAGCTCGCGAGCTACGACTACCGAGCCCGTGTACTACAACTCCCGAAGCCTGTGCACCTAGAGCCCGTGTTCCGCAACCACAGCGAAGAGAAGCCCCCGCTCGGCGCAACTAAAAAGAAAGTGCCTAGATTCAGGCTTGTAAATACCCATCTACGGTCCCTTTTTTGCTATTCCAAAATCCTAAAAACTCTTGAAAAATGGCAACACCACCAACTTAACTTTGTGGTGAAATCTGACCTTAGCTGATGCCGTGTCCCTTTTTTTCTTTTTTTTCTCTGTAGTGGCTTAATCCTCTTTTCACTGCAGGAATGTAAATGTGTTTGTTACCAGGAACCCCGCTGGGGGCGTTCACTTGTATGCAGTCTGTGTACCAAATTACCTTCATAACATGGAAAACTTGTGAATACTTGAAGCCCGTCAGGCGGGGCTGCTCTCGCGTTGGTTGCGCCCTTGTCCTCAAAGCCTACAGATGTGCCCCGTGGACTCGCGTTTGCTTGCCGGACGCCAGGGCGGCCTGTATGTCTGGCCACGTGTCCCTTGTGGGCTTGCAGCCTCCACGCGTGCTCACCGCTCGGACGCCCAGGGTGTCAGGCGCTGACTTCTGACCCGCGTGTGGGCTCGCCCCGCCTTCCTTCCCCACAGCCTCCTTTGTCCCTGGCCCCGGGAGGCCGGAGAGTGTCACGTCGTCTCGTGGTCCCGGCCGTGTGCGGCCCTGTGTGGACGCTGTGGGAGGTCGGGGGTGGGGTTCCCGTCCCCCCGAGGAAGGAAGAGCCTGGTTTAGGCGGAGTCTCTGCTGAAGAGCTGGGCCCGGGAACTGCGTCTGTTTTCCTGCTGTTGGGGCCAGCGTGCCAGTGTGTGCGGGAGGTGTCCCCACGGGCCTCGCCCCCCAGGCCCCGCGTTCCTCCGCCCTCTCTTCCCTGCCCAAGGCTGGAGGGATTCGGCTTGTCCGGTTTTTGGAGCTCCCTTCTCGTTATTTTCCTGAAGACTCGCCGTGGAACGGGACAAGGTGCCCAGCTCTCCCCATTCACAGAGTCCGCGATGGTGAGGCCTGGTGGTAGGCCCCGCGGGCAGGCACGGGCGGGGCAGGCTCTGCATGTGGCCAAGCTGCAGGGTCCCACTGTAGCGGCGTGAAGAGTGTCCCCCAGAATTCACATCCACCCCGAGCCGCACAATGTCACCCTGTTCGGAAATAGGGTCTCCTCGGATGTAATTAGTTAAGGATGTCAAGGTGAAAGCATCCTGGGTTGCCGGTGGGCCCCGAGTCCAGGGACGCTTGGCCTCATAAGAAGAGGCGAGGACGCAGAGAGACACGGAGAAGGGGGCGCTGGGGAGGACGGAGGCAGAGACTGGAGGGACGCGTCCGCAAGCCGAGGGACGCGTCCGCAAGCCGAGGGATGCTGAGGACCAGCAGCAGCACCCGGAGCTGGGAGGGAGGCGTGGCGTGCTTTCCGCGCAGCACCTGCGGAAGGAACCGGCCCTGCCGACACCCTGATTTTGGACTTCTGGCCTCCTGGACTGCGGGAGAGTAAATTTCTGTTTCGAGCCCCGCAGTCTGTGGTGGTTTGTTACGGATGCCGGCCGCGGGGCACTCGTCCGGCCGGGCTCCCTGAGGAGGTCCTGTAGTCCGTCCTCCTCACCTTCAGCCTCCAGGGCTCTCGGCGGCCTCCTGCCCTCACAGCTGTCGCCCCGGGGTAGAGGTCTTCCCATCGTGCTTCGTTTCTCTCTCGGTCAGTGTTTACCGGGCGCCTCCCAGGCCGTGCCGGGCCAGGCGCCGCGGGCCCTCGACGAGCTGCCCAGCTCGCTGGCAGAGCGTTGAGTGGCCCTCGGGGGAACTCCGTTCAGGGCTCGCGTCAAAGAGCTGAGGGCCAGGAAGACCCTAAGGGTGAATGGGTGTCGGGCCGCATACCCCGGTGTCTCACGTTGGCAGCTTGAGACTCGGGGAATCTGCCGGCCTCGTGACGCCCGTCTGGATGGGGCCGTTCTTAACGGGTTTGTTAGCACCCCTGCTTCCCACAGCCTCGCGCTCCCGACTCTCACCCAGCGCCCCCCCCCCCCCCCCGCTGCGTTCCGCCGGCACTGGCCCTCGGGGGCGGCGGTGTCCCCACGGGCCCGACGCAGACGTGGCGACCCGCAGACATTTAGGGTGAAGGCGCCGACGATACTGACCAGGGAGACTCAGCAGAGGCTGGGCTTCCTGTGCACGGTCCTCGGCACGGTTCCTGGCGTACGGCAAGTGGCCGGTGTGTGTCGTGTGTTTCCCCTCCGCCTCCCTTTGCCCTCCCCTCCTCCTCTTGTTATCACTGGGGTCCACTAGCCTCACCCTCGTCCCCCGCCTCGTCACTGTCATTGCTACTCCGGCTGTTGGTGATGATTGCGGCGTCCTCGCTCAGACCCGCCCAGCCCTTCCAGGGCGTTGCTGATCTTTGTATCCGTCAGGCAAACTGTCCCGAGTCTCCTTTGGCTGGGTCACTCCCTGACCTTCTCCTCGCAGGCCTTTTTGAGGCAGACAGTTACCGCCGATAAGCCCAAAGCACGTGTTTTGGGTGAATTCCCCAGAGCCGCACTGGATTTGGGGCTGAGGAAAGGAATTCCTGTCCTCGTCGGCTGACGGATCCAGCCCCCCAAGAGAGTTTGGGCCCAGGAGCCCTGAGCCCCGCTGCCACACAGGCTTGAAGAATCGCCAAGTCGGCCTAACGTAATTTTGGTTAACCCCGTCGCTCCTGCCGCGGGTGGAAATAATTCCGATTTCACTCTCCGTTTTCTCTAACAGGCTAAACGGCCGCTTCGTTATACCTGTGTTTTACAAGACATAATGCTGGATGTTGTTTCTGCAGCATTTGTGAAAAGACAGACCTGAGAGGGCCTGGCCATTTAACTTAAGCAATTTTAAAGTTATTTGTAAAATGATAGGCTGTCTCTCCTGACCCAGTTACTTTACAAAGCCACATTCTTTGGCAAACATTAGCACAACTTCTCGGTGTGTGGGCTCAATAAATATTCGGGCAACACTGATTGAGCAGCGCCTTGGGTAAATAATTCTCCTTGCACACGTTTCCTAGCTCATAATGAGGGGTTTTCTCCGTGGTCTGACCGAATGTAGCCTTCCATCGAAACGGAGACATAAACGCAAGGGCGAGGGGGACATGGAACCGGGGTTTGAGGGGGGGGTTTATTGAAAAGGTTGGGCAGGCAGGGTGGCACCCCGAGTCCCCACGCTTCCTCGACTTCGGGCCCCATGAGAGCTGGGACACAGGAGACAGTAGAAGCAGAAAGGCGTCCTCAGAAGGAGTGGGTGACGTGAACGTCCGAGACCACCCTCTCCCCAAGCTCACCCCCCCCTCCCTCAGGACGCTTCCTTCGGGACAGCCACCTGATGCCCGATTGCATTTTCAGTTTTGTTCTCGCCCCAGTCCACACTCTGCAGCTCGATTTCCCATGTGGGCGGCTCCACAGAGGGTGCCTCACCTTGGCTCAGCAGGTGGTGGAAGGTTTCCCAGGGGGTTGGGGGTGACTTCTGCTCTGGCTGTCGGTCTCGGGTCTCCCTCGTGCAGTGGGGGCCCGTCGCTTCCCCCCTCGAAACCTCGGGTGAGAAGGATGGTAACCACAGCATCTCCTCCATGGGGAGTAGATACAGTGGTCTTCGGGAGATCGTAGGAGAAAGTGTCAGGCGTAGAGGCGGCCAGTTGTTACCGCTGGGGGTCAGAGACGATGAGAAATTGCCACCGAGCGCGCATTTCGTGTATCACCTCCTTTAAACCTCTTGACAGCCTGGTCTCACTCCTGTTAAAGATGAGGAAATCGAGGCTCCAGGAGGCTGGGCTGCAGGTCGAAATCCCCACAGCCAGGAGCAGCAGACCTCCGATTCCTCCTCCAGCGCTGCCCTCAGTTAAAGACCATGCTCTCGCTAGCGCCCTGCTTTTCCCCAGGTGGTCTCGTTCCCTCTTTTGGGTCACGTCAGCTCTGCTGGTCTCTCACTTCACAGTTCCAGGTCCCTCGGAGTGACTGTCTCTGGAAAGGATGAAGTGCCGTGATCAAATTCAGCAGTGAAATCCGGGGAGAAACCCGTTCCTTGGTGAGGGGGCCTCTCTGCACGTGTCTCAGGGCTCAGCCCCCTCATGCGAGTCAGAGTGGATGAGGTGCCTCTACTTGGCTTACAGATGAGTGTGTGATGCAGTACACGGGTTCAAACCGTACCTGTCTTAGGTGATCACTTCTCGTAGGGGCTGAATCGAGTGTTCTCTTCTCGTGGAGTTTCATTTCTCAAAATCAGCAGTTTCCCATATACAATAGGAACATGCTCATTGAAAAAAGAGACCACACAAAAGTTGAACAAAGAGAAGGAGAGAGAAGAAAATCATCCAGCATATTCACTCAGCATATTGGCATGTATTCTTTTAGTCCTTTAAAATGCACAGGTTGTTTTGTTTTGTTCTGTTCTGTTGTAATTGCGGCATATACACTTGTGACTGGTGCCTGCACAAACTAATTCTGCTACCGCAATCCAAATACTCCAGAGCTAATTTAATTTTTTTTTTTAACATACTGGTAATCGTGCTGTATAGACAATACTTGCTTTTCTCATTTAAGAATTCACTCCTCCCAGTTTTTGTAGACTGTCCTAAGCAGCGCTTTGGTTGGCAGCATGATGGTAAACCAACTAGAGGAGCCATGATTCTTAGTTCCTCAAGCTGGGTAACTGGAGCTTCAGGTTGTAACTAGCTCTTTGCAGTTGTCAGTTGTCAGTTGTCGTGACCTGTCAGTTACAGGTCATGAACATCTTTGGTTCTAAAGCACTTTCCATTCAAGATTACTTCTGTGGCATTGATTTACCAGAAGTAGCATTTCTAGGTCAAAGGTATTAACTTGGGCCAGAAGCCCACCCTGTCGTGGAGGGCACCTCGGGCTTGGCTGGAGGCCCAGGGAGAGGATGGGAGAACGTGGGCCTTTTGCTGTGCAACTGGGGTAAGAACTTCCTCCAGATGGGCCACATAACCAGCGTACTTTATTGTAAAAGCCAAGTGAATTTTATGCTCCACTAACACGCACGCCTCCAAAGACACATGGCAGCGGGGTGGGCATTTGTCATCCTGTACAATGCCAGGGCACAGAGCCTGTCCCGAGCCTTCGGGAAGGAGTTCCAAATTCGGATGCTTCCGAAGTTAGTTCTCTCACTGCAGCGGGGACAGTATTCTTCTCCGACAATGGCCGAGTCTCACGTGCCAGGATGCTGCAGACGCTCCCAGGTCGTAATTAACCTTCCTCAAAATCAGAAGGGAAAAAGGCAGGGAAAAGGCCCTCTGCATCCCGGGAAGGAAAACGAAAAAAGCAGAATGCTGAAACTCTTAAACCTCTGCTCTTTTCCATCCTTTATTCAAGAAACATTCCAGCGGATAAGATGCCTTCCTGCAGACGGATCCTTCTCGCTGAACGGAGGCTCCACGCTGGAGCACGGTCATAAGAAACTGCCCTTCCTAATTTTTTTGCAGGTGGGCTCCCATGTTTTCCTTGATCACGGCCCATTTGGAGCATCTGTGCATTCTTCTTAAGACTCCCATCCAAGACTCTTTTTTTCCTCCTCTTGGCCCTGAGACATTGCCTCTGTATAGTCAGACTACTTTATGGAATGGTTTGTTATTACATGGCATTCAGTGAAACCCAGTTCAGTCATATCCCCGGAAACCAAACAGCTGCATGTGGAAAAGGTCTTGTATAACCCACTTTTCACCGCACCAGCCTCCCTCACACATAAACTGACATCCCACAGGCCTTCTGTTTTTTGTTTTTTTTTTTTAAATCTCAGTATAGCAATACCCTGTTTTTGAAAGTACTTGTTCTGCTAATTTATCCCTTAAACAAGAGGAGGAAGAAGTATCGGTGCCCTCATAAAACAGTTAACAGAAAGCCCGAGGCATCTTTTAGTGCCATGTTTTGGCTGGTGCTTGGAATGGCTCCATCCATCACCGCTGTTCACGTGGCGCTGTTTTTTATGTCAGTTAAACCATCTTCCATCAAGTGGGCGAAGCAGAGTCAGGGAACAAGATGAATAGCGAAACGTCTTCCGTGGTGTGCAAAGGGCTCTGCTTTTAAACGCCCCTGTTGATTTCTTAGTATTTTCAGCTTCCTCTTACCGTTCCCCTCGGACCGTCTGTTCTTTTAACCTTGTTCAGGGGGGCGGCGAGGGGCGGGGGCAGAGTTCTGATGCCGGTCCGTAAGCGCGAGCCGTTGATCAGCTGATGAGGGGGGTCCATTGTCTGTCCTGGGCTCTCGAGAAAGGGAAATCAATCCCGGGACCCCAGCAGTGGCCGTTGTAGCCACAGGATTGCAAAATGTCGCATTTCCGGTCAGCCCGTAGCCACGAGCGTCTCTGCCGTCGGAGTCTCACCTGGGGGTATGTTGTTATTTCCCACCGGAAGGGATGGCATGGTTCTTCTCGACGACGTGCCGTGTACATCTCAGTGTCAGTCAGTTTACACGTGTCCTGCCGAGAAATCCGCAGGGTCTCAGCCCTTCCCCAGTCCCCGTTTATCAGGGTCCGTCTTTGAGCAGGTGCGTGTTGAGTGAGTGCAGTTTGCAAAACCGCGAGGTGCCCACAGGGGGAGCCGTGGGCGAGGGCCGCCCAGGAGGGGAGGGGAGGGGAGGGGTCTGTTTTCAATGAGAGTGGATGATAAAGAGCAGTAGGACTTGGGGCCGTTTCGTTACTATTTTAAAATTCAGTGCATCCATTTATTGCTTGCACCTCGGGTGGACCTACCTCCCATCAGCCGCTACCCGCCCCCCTTCTTTCGGCCACTGGCAAGAAAGATGCCAGTAGGGACCCTTGGAATGCAGTCCCAGTCCTGATGGAGTTTACGGTTTAAGAGGGCTGGCGACGTGTGAACGCAGGTGGTGACAGTGCCAGTTTGGACCCAGGTTTCCACGGGGATCCGCTTAGGTCTGTTAGAGCCCCCCCCAACCCTCACTCTGCATTGCCCTCCCTTGGGAGAACCGTGAGCCTCCTGGTCAAAGCCCCCATGAGAAGGTCCCCTCTGGCTCTCCACCCCTGCGTCCGTGGCCTCGGGTGGGTTCCTGGACCACCTCTCTGTTTGCGGGATGCTCTTCTCGTCACCGTGCCCACCTGGCTGTGGGTCCCCCCCGTTCCCCGACATCTGGCTCGCGCTCCCCCCCACCCGGTGGTTGACACGAGGCTTGTGCCTCACCGAGGGTGTGACGAAGCCGAGGTCACTTACAGCGCAGAAACCCAGCTGCGCGTCGAGCCTCGGACGGCCGCAGCCCTCTGCGCAGTGGGGATTGAAGTGCGTGCGTCACAAGGCTGGGCAGCCCGTATTACGTGGAGTCACAGAGACGAAGCGCCAGCTGCTCGGTACAGTTATTAACGTTTCCTGAGTGTTTGCTCTGGGCTGGGCGCTCTGCTCAGTGCTCTGCGTGGGTTCACATCCTTCGGACCTCACAACAATCCTCCGGGTTAGGTACTCTTCTTATGTCCGTTTTACAGATGGGAAAGCATGGAGTGGTTAAGGACCTCTCCCAAGCTCATGCCTCTTGCTGGGTGGGGGGCGGGCGGGGGGATTTGAAGCCAAGAAGTGTGTCTCTGGAGTGTCAGGCATGAATGCAGAGCGGCCTCACTGGTCAGTGAAGCTGCCTCATCTGTCTTCCTCCAGGGACTCCTGCACTAAGCCAGGCACTTTGTAAGATGCCACTTGGCGAATTATAATGCTGAACACCTGAAACTTACATTAAAAAAAAAAATGGGGCTTCCCAGGTGGCGCAGTGGTTAAGAATCTGCCTGCCAATGTAGGGGACACGGGTTCGAGCCCTGGTCTGGGAAGATCCCACGTGCCGCGGGGCAACTAAGCTCGTGCGCCACAACTACTGAGCCTGCGCTCTAGAGCCCGTGCGCCACAACTGCTGAATCCCGTGTGCCACAACTGCTGAAGCCCACTCGCCTAGAGCCCGTGCTCCGCAACAAGAGAAGTTACCACAGTGAGAAGCCCACGCACAGCAACAAAGACCCAATGCGGCCAAAAAATAAATAAATTAATTTAAAAAAATGCCTCCTGCATCCTTTACCTTAATGCTGCCCCACTTCTCAGGACCCCTCAGCGTGACGGTAGCTGCCTCTGGGGCACACCACATTAACTTCCTCTCGGGCAGTTTTCTTGTATTTCAAATACAAATCCAGAGTCTCCTTAAGCCCCTTAATTTTTAGGATCTGATCCAGAGACCGGGGATGTTTTCAGGAGAAGCCCAAGCTGCCTTGTTACCTGTGCAAGAGAGCCACCCAGTCTCAGATCACAGGTGGCAAGGGACCAGGAGCCCCAGCACTTCCCTCTGAGTTTTATCTGGGGTTGGACCTACCCAGCATGAAAGTGGGGGACATCAGACCACAGGAAATGTTTTTGTATAGATTTAGGTGAACCGAAATCATTTGCACAACATTTGGGACCTGATTGTTTGTATGCACGTGGCCCCTTTCTTCCCACAAATTGCAAACTGCAAACCAGGATGCAGCTTTTGAACGGCGAACAGTTGACAAACGTTTCATAGCAGAGGTGCGATGGCCTGGGGAGGGGGGAGCGGGTAGGGTGGTGGTTGGGAGCCTGGATGGGGGAGAAAGGGCACCGGAAGGGGAAATGGGAGGAAAGGGAGAGAGGGAGGTAAGCCGGGGGAATTCAGAAAGTAATAAAGTCCTATAGTAATCAGAGGGCAGAGGCCAGGTCCCCTGGGAGCAGCTGTACACAGAGTGGTCCAAACCCTCTCCAGACCTGTGTTCTGAATCATTACCTTCATCTGCAGGGACAGACCTGGCCTCGGGTGTAGCACCCTCAGTTCCTGGCCCCATGACCTTGGCAATTTACTGCATCCCCGCCCCCAGGTCGGTTTCCTCATTTGTAGGACAGTAGTAACCTGTCACTCATAGGGTGCGCAGGGGTTGAATGAGAAAACACGGAGCCTTGAGCACTTTGTCTCTCTGGCACGTTAGGGAGAGTCCCCCAGATGCCAGTGTCAAGGTTAAGAGCTCTGTTCTGGAGTTTGATGGCCGGGGTTATTCTCAGCTCTGCTCCTTTCTAGCTGTGTCACCCTGGGCAAGGGACGCAACTTCCCTCCTATCCTTCGTTGCTGCTCTGTAATACAGGGATAACAACAGACAGTGTTTTGCCGGCAGGATGAGGCGAGACGGTCCGTGTGACGTGTCTGGTCATTGACGGTGCCCAAGAGGTGTAAGCTGTTAGTGTTGTGAGGCTTGCTTCCTGGGCATCTGTGCTGCGCCGGGCAGGCTCAGGGCTGACCAGCAGAGCCAGCCGAGGCTCAGATGCTTGCGGCATCTCGCCCAGGGTCCACGGCTCTGGTTCCCGCCGTCGACGTGGCTGTACCACATGCTTTAAGGAGGAGGGAGAGGAAACCCACTTTTGCCCTTGGCCCAGTTTCCACCCGAAGTCCGTTTCACGGTACCTCATCCACAGGGCCTGGAACAGAAGGTGCTTAACGAACGCCAGCTCCTCTGCTTCCTCCGGGGCTTTCCCTTTGCTTCCTCCGGGGCTTTCCCTTTGCTTTGAGCAGTGCACAGGCATCAGCTTGGGCCCCTTCTGCAGCCTTGGTCTGTCGCACGCAGCTGCTCATCACAGAGCAGTGGCTTGGCCTCTGCACGTGTGCTATAGCCCCTGGCTCTCTGCTTCCACTCCTTGTCTCCTGAGTAGCAGCAATGACAGGTAAGGACCCAGAAGGTCTCCTTCACACCAGCCCCTCTTGCCGCAAAACTATTCCAGCAGATTCCATTCTAAAAGCCGCCGAAGATAGATTCACTTGTACCCCCAAAGGATCCAAATCCATTACCACCAAGCCCCGATACCCTTGGAACACATGGCGTCCTGGGTCACTTCCTTGCTTGTTAGCGTGCCCCTGACATGACTGGCGTGCTGCAGACGTAGACATCGAGTCATCCTATCCTTAAAGTGAGCAAGAGTGCCCCCGGCCCACCCCCGGCAAGGTGTAGTGAAGGAGAAGGTGGAAATTAATGGCCCAGTGAAGGTTTTAGGTTATGTGTGGATTTCATTTATCCATGTTCTCCCCCCCGCCACCCGTTAGCATGGTTAATTAAGAGTTGTCAATACATCTTTGCTGGAGTATTTGATTATTTTTTCAACAGGGAAGATTAGAATGAAGTCTTCAGATCTAGCAGGTGTCATGGGACTTCTAGAGTAAATTGCAGGTTAAGCCCTCATTTTGATCTCTGGGACCAGAGCAAGCACGTTTCATTGACATGTCATCAGCTGTGATCTGAGGGAGCACAGGGGGGGACCCTTTGGGGACAGGGGGGCGTCTTGCTCATCTCCCATATTGAGAGGGTTTTATTGCACAGTGAGTGTGTGCGGGTGAACAAATAGAAGCCTGGGGTTGGAGTTGACTGAAGCTATAGCTCTGGAAACCTCTGGCTCTACACTTGATTTTTTAAAAAAGGCGTGTGTGTGTGTGTACACACACACACCTTTCTTTAAAAATTTATTTTTTATTTTTGGCTGCATTGGGTCTTTGTTGCTGCGCGCGGGCTTTCTCTAGTTGCGGCGAGCGGGGGCTGCTCTTCGTTGCGGTGCACGGGCTTCTCATTGCGGTGGCTCCTCTTGTTGCAGAGCATGGGCTCTAGGCACGGGGGCTTCAGTAGTTGCAGCAGGCGGGCTCAGTAGTTGTGGCTCACGGGCTCTAGAGCGCAGGCTCAGTAGTTGTGGCGCACGGGCTTAGTTGCTCCCCGGCATGTGGAATCTTCCCGGACCAGGGTTCAAAACCGTGTCCCCTGCATTAGCAGGCGGGTTCTTAACCACTGCACCACCAGGGAAACCCCCCCCTCCCATTTTTGTAAACATACTTTTGTCCAGGTGGAGGGGGGGGATATGTATGTGTGAACAAATAACAGACAGGAATTGGTGTTGACAGTACTTAGGTCTGCACACCCCTTGCTTTATGATTTTAAAAGGTATATATGTATGTACAGATACCCACACACATCTCCACTTGAACAAAAGTACTATCTTAATCACCCTTTTTACCTCCCAGCCAAGAGCACTAGCAAACACTTCCCACAAATGGCCGATGGCCCTGCCCTTTAGGCATTTCTCGTAGCGTTTGTGATGACAGTGGCCTTTATTTTTCTTTCTTCTCAGGTGCTCTCAAGTACTGGAATAAATCTTGCCAGCAATTAATTATAGCTTGAGATTTCCAGGAGAGGCAGGCTAGCTTTTATTATTTTACCCACTAAATACACCTCTAGATAACAGCATACATATTTACAG
The DNA here is from genome assembly GCF_026419965.1 of Kogia breviceps. NCBI lineage: Eukaryota > Metazoa > Chordata > Mammalia > Artiodactyla > Physeteridae > Kogia > Kogia breviceps. The sequence goes on from NC_081327.1 coordinate 48,943,804, forward strand.
TGACAAGTTTTGTTTTATTTATAGGGTTTGTAAGAAATCATCAAAAGCAGCTCAGAAAGGGCCACTTAGACCAACATGCTTATTTCTCCTTCTGCTTTCATCAGTGAATTATGTATGCATTACAGATGGCAACAAGGAGGAAAGGTCGGTTTAGAACAACATGGATTGGAAAATTACACCATTTGTTTAAACAACATTTATTATTGATTATTCAGCATAGAGGCTGATAGAAACGCAAACAGTGGCGGTAATATCATCTGTTTACGGAGGCTCTTTATAAATGTCGGACCCTACCCTCTGTTTGGGTTGGAGTAATTGTTCAAAATTTCCAGCTCTGTTTTGCCAGAGAACAGAGGTACGTTTGGCACCTACTTTCTTCAATCCTTGAATCCCCACGACATCCCTCTTACCCTGTTTCACAGGAGAGGGGAAGCTGGGGTTGAGAAGGATGCAGCAGTCCGCCGAAGGTCGCCCTCCAGAGCTCATGCCCGGTCTCTCCGTCACGGGGCTCTGTTAGTGTGTCAGAGACCAGTAATTCCTTAATAGGAGTAATGATGACTGTCGCAGTCAGAATAATCATGTCTCATATGTGTCGACTCCTGTTTGCCAGGCCGTGTCCCAAGTGTTTTGTTGCGTGTGCTGTGGCTTCCCGTCGTCACATGAACTCTCTGAAGAAGTGTTACTACTGAGTTCATTTTATAGCTGCAGAAGCCGGGACCGCGAAGGAGTTAAGTACCCTGCTCAGAGTCCCAGGGTTCGGACGTGGCAGAGCTGGGACTAGGAAAGACGGCGTCGTGTCCCAGGATTTGCCGAGTCTCACACTTCTGGGCGTTCAGGGAGCATTTCTTTCTCACGCCTCCCGGACAGCCGTGGTTTCATGAATGCGTTTAGCAGTTGTCGGTTCGATGATTGATTCAAATTAGTCTTCTGTAGCTTTCCTCAAAGCCGGAGATGTAAGAGAGTTAACTTCGTAAACATAAAACTTCATTTTCAGTCGCCACAGAGAACGTGAACAACATTACTTTCACTAAAACGAAACTTGAAAAATAAAACCCGAGAGGCCGATTGGAGGAGTTATGTAACGGTGATTCCAGGGGTGAGATTTCGCAGATGCTGAAGTCAGGGGCGTGCTCAGCGTGCGTGGAGCCCGGCTCTGACCTCATTTGCTTTTGGAACAACTCAGTGTCCTTTTTTTTCTTTTTTTTTTATTTTACAGCCCAGGTCCTGGGCAGGAGCAGGGCTCATCCACGCAGCCGTTCCCCCAGGACATCTGCTCACCTCTCCTCGCTTAGCTAGGCTCGCTTTTGTGAGATCTGTGTGTGATGTTCTTTCTCTTTTTCTTTTTTTTAAAAGTCTTCCCTGAAGGATTATCTTGCCCATTACCCCCCAAAAACCCCTTTTGTCTTCTCGCCCAGTCTCGCCACCTCCACTCCATCGCGCAGACGTTTGCTTTGGGCAGCTGTCCGCCGCCCCTCTCCGAGAGCCCACTTGGAAAGCATCACATGCCGTCTGCGGCCTTGCACCTTTCATCTCTCGGTTCCAGGCAGGGTCCTGAAAACCCTCCATCCGCCCGCGGTCGGGGGCACATCTTGGCCCGCCTGTTACGGGGACCACCAGGGGAACTTCTGAAGAGACCTCACCTTGCAAGAGCCGTTTGGGACATCTTTCCAGCACCATCGCCAGCGTGTTTCACATGCCCCCCACGGCTTCCCTTTTTCATGGTCCTCGCCTTTACACTAAGCCCTCACATCACTGTTTTCACGAGTCCTTTCCGAGGCCTCTGATTTTCTGGACCGTTGCACATTTGCCGTAACCTGTAAGGGCGTAGCCGGCTCGGCACGATCGGTCCCCACTCCCCCGCCGTCCTTCCTTCCGGTTTCCAGCCCACGGTCTTTATGAGTTGATAAGACAGCCCCCAGGTTTTCCTGCCTCCAAAAGGGTGGGCAGGAACAGCTACTTGTTAGGAGCAGGAAAAAGAAACAGAATGAATAAACCTAAAGGGTTTAAAACCTTGGAAGTCACTAAGAAACTGTCTTTGCCGACAGAGAAAAAACGTAACGACTTTTGGGGAAATTAGCTTTTGCGCTTACCTCTCTCTTTGTTACTTCAGTAGAGGGGACAGAGGGAGAAGTGCTACTCCTGAGTGGGGACACATTTACTGTCCTAATGTCCTTTTGGGGAAGGGGAGGCTGAAAGGAGAGAGAATCGGTTCTTCCTGCACCCGCACACCCCACTTAGGAAGAATGTGTATCCTTCAGGTGCTGGAGACCTAAGCAAGCATCGTATGTCCCAGAACAATGAATAATAACAGTACTGCCAGTTCACTGGTCATCACGGTGGCCAGACGTCTTTCTAGTCCTCGTAAATCCATAATCATGTTATTTCTTCACAGTAGCTGATGAGGTTTTATTATTCCCATTTTATGGATGAGGAGCTTAAAGTTCAGAGAAGTTAGTAACTTATTGTGATGTGAGCACAGCTGTTCTGACTTGCAGGCCTGGGGCCCGCCCAGCACGCCGCAGAGCCCCACGTGTACCCTCAACGGGGTCAGCAAATACTGGGGATGGCCGTTGCGTCAGCCTCGGGCACTGGCTTCTAAACCTGCTGTCTTCGCTTCCTCAACCCCCTCACCATGTCCTCCCAGGCCCTCCTTCCAGCTCCTCCTGTCCACGAACTTGACTTTTACAGTCACTGCTGAGAAAGGAACCTTTTGCTCTAATGAACCATGCAGTGACGTCCAGGAGTGAAATTCACTGGACCCAGACTCAGAAGACACAGCTTTGTGACCCTCCTAGACAACTAAATGAACCTCTCTCAGCCTCAGTTTTATCACTGGCTAAGTGGGAAGAAGATTGTCAACCCGATAAGGTTTGACTGAGATTCACATTTCATTTGCATTCGCTGAGTTTTTATCGAACGAATGAATGACCGATGAGTTCATTCGTAAATATGAACAGGGGGCCGAGCAGGACATCAGTGAGTGGTGGACTCGCTCACACGCCCCTCTTGGCAGTCCTGCAGGCTGTTATCTGTGATTGCAAACCTGTACAAGGCTCCATTCGCGTCGTACTCTATGTAAATGGTGACCTGTTGAGTTGTTCAGTACACAGTCTGAGCAACCATACATGGCATCCCTGGTTTCCTGCATTCTGATTCAGAGAATGAGATCTCGGTACATTTGATTCACGTGAGGCCAAGGGGAGTCCTCTGTTGCATTTTTGGCTCTGTACATGAGGCTACGTCTTTTATATTCACATTCCAAAGGAATGCAGGCCCCAAGAACTTCTTAAACACACATGGGGCTCCCGGCCTAGGGTCTTCATCTGGCCGCTAGATTGTTTAAAGAAGGATATTTGTGATTCTTTGAGGCTGTCACTCTGGCTGCCATCTGTTGTTTTTCTAATCGCCCAGCAAACATTGGGAAAGTGAAGATTTAGGCGTGCGTGTTCCTCTTAGGTTGGAAGGGTAAGTAAAGCCATCAGGTTTCATGAGTTTTCTTCCAGGTTTGCTCAGATGCTGCTGCAGGTTTGCAGCGTGTAGAGCAGCAGGCAGAACCGATGGATTTGGGGAAGGCCTCTCGACAGTTAGGAGCTTATGTGAGGCGGTGCAGGCTCCTCCAAGCCAGCTGTGGAAGGGGGGATTGAGCGACAGGAGACTCCTCGGGTGCGACTCAAACCATATAAACCTCGGGCAGAATCTCACTCCTACAAGGAGAACCTGCCGGCAGCTCGATGGAGGGCAGTCTGTCTACTCTCCCTAGCCCGCCCGCGACCTCGCGGTTAAAACCGAGAAATGGGAGGAAGTCGGCCAGGCGGGTTTTCTCTCTCCCCCATTCCTTGTTCACTGGGAGGCTTTGTAATTAGCTCACAGCTGCTTTATTCTTTCCGAAAGATTTAGAACAATTATCACACGTGCTCTGCTGCTTTGAGTGGGAAAAGTGATTTGACAACTTTTGGACCTCTTGGCTTCTAAGGCTTAGATACTGTTCCTTTCAGCCCCTTCACCTGCTGTGTGACATGGCACAAATAACCATTCTGTGCGATAGGAGATTTTTTTCTTTCTTGAAATAGGAAATGAATATATTTCCACTGTTTGCTTGTTTGTTTTTTATTCTCCCCCCCAAAAAAAAAATCAGAGATAATGTATACAAAGTGTTACAAACTTTGTTTCCTAGAAAAACAACTGTATGTAAATCCCGGTCATAGTATATACAGTTCTGATGGAGGAAAAACTGTTAATTGTGTAAGTTATGCATCCCAACTTGCCCATTTATTGAAATACCCTCCATATAATTAAACAATATTTTATCTTAAATAAATAAGTGGCTTGTGACTTTCAGGATGTTTCAGACACTCACCAATAATCCATCGATTTCACATTTGCTAATGGTGCTCGAAGGAAATTTTAAAAAAATCAGCCACTTGTACAAAAAGAAATCAGTCATATTGCAGCATTAGTAAACTGTAAGGGGGAAATACCACTGTTAATTTAAGGTACTAGTAAATTCTACCATATACAGCTAGCTCTTTATTTTCTGGGATTCAAAAAGGATTACAAAATAGGCTAGATCATCTGAATATAGTTTTGCGAGAAGATTTAATAATGACATGCCCTTTTTTTCCCCTTGGTGTTAACGTATCACAAACGGGGTGAAAAACAAATGTTTGAGTAGACGATGTTGCTGTTTGGAAAACTAGATTATCTGCGAGATTCTATAGGCTGTACGGCCCCTGTGGTGTATTCGCCAGGGTTCTGCTTTGGAGGACAAAACAAATCCCTTTGGGGGCTTGACGTTCCCGTGGAGTTCCTAGAAACTACCTGGAAGGTGACTGCGACACCCTAGTTGTTCTGTGTCTAAGGTCGGCAGTCATGCTAGAGTAGAAAATGAACTTTTATGTGTCTGCACAGCAGTTAAAGAGTATTCCAGATCCACGCCACCCCCCTCCACCCCACCCAACCAAGAAAACACAAAACAAAACAAAACGGCATGTTCCGTAGCCGAGGCCCGCATGTCTTTACTTTAAGTGCTCCTCATGTTATCTTGACCTTAAAGTTTACAGGGTAAAGGAAACATTTATGGAACAGTTAAGACCAGTTAGAACATAACGACTTGCCTCATTATCACACTCTACAAATCTCCACTTTACAGACTTCACTTCCCTGCTTGCTTGCAACGTGTGTTTGGCCTGCAAATTCTGTTCCCGGTTGACGTATGGAAACACAGGGAACTTCTCTTTCCTTTCCTCAAACGTGCCAACAATAAGAATCTTTAAGAACTCATAAAGTAATTGAGCACCACATTAATAAAATAGCACAATTTTCAGTTATTTCTGTAAGTATGTCTTTGAGTTAGTAGTAGGATTTTTTTAAGCTGTCCAGATATTTAATCTGCTTAATAAATAGCTCTTACAAATCAACCATCTTCAAAAAAAAAAAAAAAAGGACAATTTGCAAAATTATAGTGTCATTCAAATGATCAATAAATATTTGGAAAATACTGAGGTTTATTAGCAAGGAAGAATCAATTTAGCATTGAAACTGTATTCAGATTTTATAGTTGTAAGAGTAACAAATGTTAAACTTTTACTATACTGTGTGAGAGTGAAGCAGAAGTGGGCATTCTCATACCCTGTGGGAGAGAAGTACAGTTTAGGATTTCAATTCTGAGATTTAATCTGGAGATGTCTATCGAGTGAAAAAAAAAATTCTTTTTTCACCTAGGATTTTCATAGGTAGGAAGTGTCTTAAAGGAATATTTAAAGATATATATAAACAGTGATGTGTGTACCTGTATTAATTATATGATGGAAAAAAGTAGAAGGACTTAAAATATTTAATAACTGAGCTGAATTATGGTGATCTAAAGTATAAAGGACCACATGGTTTATAAAAATAGAAACTAAGACATGTAAGAAATGGAAAATTTCAAGTTATTATTAGATATTTTCAAACTTTTCCTTTAAACATTACCAACATTTTTATTCATAAAATACTTGTCTTCATCAAACAACAAATATATAACTGTAAATAAAATTACTCAAACTTGAAGCTTATTTTTTTAAATGTAACTAAATCATATCAGGTATTTTTGTAAAAATGAAATAATTCGAAAATCTGGAACGGAATGTCCATCTGGTGGGCACTGAATAGAACGGGTGTCATACTATACGCAATGCTACTTTCAGTCCTGCACATACACAAATTTAAGAGTGATACAGATACCTTATTATTAGCTGCCCTATGCACCCGCTGTGAACACCTGCCAAGCTGTAAGTACCTCTCACATCATGAATTGGAACACAAGAAAACAGATACTCTGTACTTCTGGGACACAATACTTTATTATACAAGAATCTATCGGATTCGGGCTATCTGAGAGAAAGGATCTGACAGGTTAATTAATTTGTCTTTTCTGTTATCTAAAAGCTTACAAGACTTGGGCTTCCCTGGTGGCGCAGTGGTTGAGAGTCCGCCTGCCGATGCAGGGGACACGGGTTCGTGCCCCGGTCCGGGAGGAACCCACGTGCCGCGGAGCGGCTTTGCCCGTGAGCCGTGGTTGCTGAGCCTGCGTGTCCGGAGCCTGTGCTCCGCGACGGGACAGGCCACAACAGTGAGGGGCCCGTGTACCGCAAAAAAAAAAAAAAAAAAAAAATTTAAAAAAAAAAATAAAAGCTTGCAAGACTCAAATCCTCCTGGCACCCGGAAACATTTTCTCTTTCCGAGGTTGGGAACAGCACACCGTTACCCATCAGGACGTCGGGCTGCAGGGTTTTTGTGTCTCCAGGATATCGGGCGAGAAGTGCGGAGTGGCAGTTACCTGGGGCCTGACGGGTGGATGTTTAGGGTCTCGTGTCCCATGATGCCCCTGCTCAGCAGCAGACCTCAAGTGAATGGAGGTGCCATGTGTGTAACAGTACATTTATTTTGTGGAGGTTTGATATATGGTGTTTTCTCAAGGTTGGGGTCTAGGACCCGGGGCCATCTTCCCTACGTCCAAGGGTAATAATTCCATGTCTTCGTTCAAACAGTACGGAACTCAGTGTGTGTAGCTACTGTTCCAGACCTTGGGGATGCAACAGTAGATGGAACTAAGACCCTTCTCATGGAGTTGGCTTCTTGAGGGATAGGTAGAAAAACTGGAAAGTGAGTTGGGGTCAGCTTGAAGGAGACTTTAAGTGTCTATTTCAGGAACTTGAACTTTTTTGGCGGGGGGGGGGTTAGTGAATTGTTTTGCCTTTTTTGTTTTTATTTTATTTTATTTGAAATAGGGAATTAGCCATTTGGAGAAGCAGGATTTTAAAAAGATTTATTTAACAGTATTTTGTGAAGTCGTTATTAAATTCGCTGTGAGGATAAAATATTAATTAAATGCTTTCAAAGCTTACAATTCAACCATATCAGTTTTAGACCAACTGGGGGAGACACTTTAAAAAAAAAATAATACTGAATTCGCCCTTTTCCTCCTACGATGAGTGTCTTGGTAAGTGGTGACAAAAAGAAGAGGTTAGCTTTGACGTGAAAGCTTTGTTAATACGCTGCTTCAGTAACTGTGGGCTCACCAGTTTTGTTTCATTTTCTATTTAGCCGCTTACAAGTGGACCAACTGATTTTGCCCAGTTGTTTCAAAGATAATTAAAGTGTTTGCAAAATGTACCATTGTTCCTAATTTGAAATTCTTAATACCTTAAATTTCATGGAGACAGTTGACCTCTTTGTAGCTTCCTGAAAGGGCTGGGTCAGGGTAAGTAACGTATCAACAAATGAGTATTTAGCTTCATGACTCAGTGTGTAACATTAAAGATTGCAAGTGGAGCGTTTTTGGTGAGTTGACAAGTAGAAGAAATTGGGAAAATTTAATTTTACTGGAACCCTAATTAAAATTGGAAGGTTTCTCAGGAGCACTTAGTACTCTAGTTTGTATCCCGCTGTGGTGTTTTTACCACTGCTTTATTTCTTTTAGATTAAAACTATTTAAAAAGGAAAGTGATAAAGACGTATCATTCCTAGCGATTGCTGTCCATTGCTATCTCCACATTCCTTGTAGTATTATAGTGTATGTATCATGTGCAATTCATATAAATTATCCCCTCAAATGACTACTTTGGCTCTTATGTCTGTGTCAACTTGATGCCACAGTCATGGAAAGACATTTGCTGTCATCGTTGTATCATCAATTCCCCATTTTTCTCTGGGACTTACTGGCGAAGTGTGACTTCTTTCCATCTAAACCGCGTTTTATTTCTGTGGTGATTGAAATGACCACAATATGCATGTTTTCTTTCAATAGCTCTTAGAAGTCCACCCGGCAGATAGTGCCTTCTAAAATCAGCAGGTGGTGTTATTAATACAGAGTCAGTGAGCGTTCGGAAGCAGGAGCTGTCTGTCAATTATTCGAGTACATGTAGTGAGGATATCCCATGTCCTATTGACTAAACCATGGGCTCCTGCACGTTTTCCCTTGCCAATAGCTCAGCCTCGGCGGATCACCTTGAATTCATTCTAGGGGAACCTCTTTCATTTGCTGCAGGTCTGTGTAATGTGCAGCTCAGAGAGAAATGTGTCTCCGTAAGGCCTAACCCCACATTTTTTTTTAAAGGATGTGTATCCGTCCTGGGTACTAATATCTCACGTACAATACCTAGGAGAGTTCTTCACCTTTAGGAGGACAACAAAAGGACCAACTGGAACCTCCCAGTTGGTAGTTACTACAAATGATATATAGTGACTTCTGGTCAGTCCTTCTAGTTTATCTTCACGAAGACACTAGATGAGTGCCTTATCGTAACTAGTAATATAGCTTCTTGTTCTGGTCTTTTCTGAGGTTTCTTGTCTGAAACTGTTATCTGACTGAGTCTGTTGAACCTTTTTCAAGGGCCCATGAATTCCTTCTTCCACACTGTCTGGGCTGGGCTTGGTGGTGTCTTTGTTTCTGATCCCTCATTGCCATTTGTGGATGATTAGTAACCATTTACCGATTACATCCCCATCATAGGTGAAGCTGGCCTCCTGCTTTATCTGAGTGCTGAGTGAGTCCCACGTTCACTGAGTTCTGTGCACAGGCTGCCGTGCCCAGCAGTGGTCCACCCGGGGGCAGTAGGAAGGACCTTTAACTGCTCTTATTTGGAAGCGACAGGTTCTGTTTGGGGTTGCACCTGAGAACTGGCTCTCCACGGGGCAGAACCACTGTACTTCCCGGACTGTGCTGTTAACAGTCCTCCATCCAGAGGAATAGCCCAAGGTCAGGCCTCTTTTCACTTCTTCGTGTCTGCAGCAGGCAGGCTACATTAGACTTGGGCTAGTCTTTCTAAGCATCCCTTATATACCGTGGAGCCTTTGAAATTAGTCAGAATGGGGTCTTGCTTTGATGACATTTTGCTTGCTTGGCATACGGTTTGCTTCAGTTGGAACTTTAGCGTGGACCATACAACTTAGCTAAGCTACTTTTCTTTTTAATGCAGAAAGTTCCCAGGGACATACTGTGGAAATAGCATTTGGTCTTGAAAAGTACAGTGTCTCAAAAACTATTAGCAAAAGATAAGAAATCTTTAAGATGAACTCCTGGGGTCTCTTGAGCCACCTGTGGATTGTGGAGAAATGGTTCTTCATTTCCGGGGTAACAAGGCTCTATTTTATTAGGAATTCGTGATAATGTTAATGGTGTGACAGTCAACCTTCACCTGGTGGGTCCATGAGTCAATCCTGACTCTAAGTGACTTGTCGATGGTGGTGATGATATCGATAGTAATAATTTAAGCTGCCGCTTGCTTTGTGTCTACTGGGTGCTCTACATAGATTCTCATGCATTCATCCTAGCATTCCTGCAAGGTGCTTGGGACTGTTTCCGGGGAGGAAATTGAGGACGAGAGAAGTGATGATAACGGCCTAGAATTTGAAGTGAGGTTTGTATTCCAAATCACTCCTTAGAACTCAGAATGCCCTAGGAAGGTGGTGGCCACCTTTTACCACCACTGCCCTCATTCCGAGTACATCTGCGTAGTATCGAAAGAAGTGCCATCGTCTTGTCCTTTGGGGCCCGCCTTTGGCCTGTGGCTCTAGCTGAGTGGTTCTTTCCTTGTCTCCACGCCCATGGTCTCATGACCTGCTCCTGTACCCAAGGCGACAAAAGTGGCTGTGGAGAGCCCGGCCCTGTTAGGATTGTGCGTGAGGGTGGCTCGGAAATTTCCTGGCTCCCTCCTCTGTTCCAGGGTCTGTGCCCTCCGTAAACTCAAATTTAGCTCTTTTCGGATTCTTGTGTCGGTGCTTCTAGGCTGTCCACGTTGTCACATTTGCTGAGGTGCTTCTGTGTTTGTCCTGATCTTTGCCAGCTGGATTTGTAGCCTCCCTTTTCCAAGTCTAGCTGGAGTAAAACTGCTACCTCTACTGACTGCCCTGTTAATAATGTCTCCCAAGAGACTCGGCATCTGGTCATTGATGGCTGAGGTGGGAGACAAGAGTGCTTTATGTTGAAAAGCTGTTGCCATAACTATATGAAAGTAAAAGGATAAAAGGAGAGTCACCCAAATTCTCTTCCCCTTACACAGTGATTCTTCCTCGTTAGTTTTGCCTTTTATTTGCGTTAAACTGCCTACGTATTTTTCCATACATAATTGCAATCATTAGGCCTTCTAACTCTAGAAAAAAAAAAATCTGTGACTGAAACTCCATGCTGATGGATAAGGGAGACTGTGAAAGCCCCAGTTCTCGGATCTCAGTTTGAGGCTGCAGTTGCAGTACCGCAATGTCTAAAATGTGTCATATGTAGGCCTGTGTTCAGTGTTACAATGATCTCAGGCAGGGTCTTGTAGAAGCACTGTTGTAACTCCTCACGTTTGTCTCCACCAATTCTGATCATTTGCGTTCAGAATTTTGCCTGTGTAAGTTATATTTTAGATCAGTAATGCAAATTGGAAGACCCAGGAGAGCCCAAGGCCTCATCTTACCTGATTAGGCCTTTAAGAAACCAAGAAATAGGGAATATGCACGCTCCCTCTCCCCCCATAAATTATAAACAATACCAGCTGTTTAAAAGTGAGCGTGGAAGTGCTTTCTTACTGGTGGCGGAGTATCTATCGTCATTCAACAAATGTGTTTTGAGCATCCTACGTGCGGAGTCTCGTGTCAGGCCCTGTTGGAAGATTCAGGGCTGTAGAAGACCGCCTTTGCTTTCGAGGGGCCTGCAGTCTATTGGGGATGGTCTCCTTGTTTATTTATTCAGTAAGTATTATTCAGGGCCAACTCTATGGCTGCCTTGGGCTGGACGCTGAGGATTCAAAGATGATAGCAGGGGCTGCCTGCTATCGGCTGCCACGCAGTTGGCTGCTTCCAGATACCACCCACGTCCCCGTGCTGCTCACTGTCTAAGCAGTGAGGCACATCTTCCCCCAATAAAGGGTATCACGCAGTGAAAGCCTTAAGAGAGGGCCAGACGAGGGGGAAGGGGCAGGAAAACAGGAGGAGGTGATATTCAGAATCAAAGACAGCCCCTGCATAAGGCCCCGCAGCTGGTCTGTGCTTAACAGCTCCTGGGACTGCCAGGTCTTGGGCCTTCAGTGACAGGCCACTTTGGGAAGTGGGGAGCTGACAGGCCGAGAGAAATGTCGTTTGTGGATGATGCCCTGTCCTGATGGTCATACGTATGGGATATACGTATGCAATATAGATGCAATTTCTGTGGGAGCCTCTGCATCATTCTCTGAGGGCTTCTGAAAGACTGTCAAACAACCACCACCAAAACCAGTGTGTAGCCCAGCTGACCCCGGGGCCTCTCCTCCGGCGTGGTCTCTGTCCATCCCTCAGCTGTGCGTCCTTAATGTTGGCCCTCCTTGGGTGACATTTTCCACACTGTCGTGAGCCAGCGGTTAAGTTAGGTTTACATCCTGTTCCCTCAGCGACCGCAGACAAGAGTGATTCTCTCCTCCCAGCAGCTCCAGTCAGAGCTGAGGCCGTCACTCAGAGTGGGCCAGCCTGAGTCATGGGGCCGTCTCTGAGCCAGGCATGGTGGCCATTTCTGATTGGTCCAGCCTGGGTCACGTGCTCACCTCGATTCAGCAGGTGGGGTCAGGCCCCCCAGAAGGGCATGGGAGAGCGGAGGGGTTTGCTCGGGGGTGAATGGGCAAACCCCCGTTGTCGGAAGAAGGGGTGTGGCTGCAGAACAGGTAAAAGCAGCTCCTGTCCGATACAGCCCTGCGGTAGTTAAACACCTCCGGTGAATCCTCCTTGGCTCCAGACAGTTTGCTCCTTACGGTGAGGTTTTCATAGCCTTGTGGAGACCGCGTGGTAGGAACTTTGAAACAGAGAGAGGAAAAGAAAGGACCGCTGGCCCATTTTCGTTCCGCTCAAGGGTAGATCGTAATTTTTGAGTGTTGTAATTACTGATGAGAAGGCCTGAGCCAGGACTCCCTTGAGATTTATCTGCCACTTATCTGGAGTAAGTAGAAAGGATATCAGCCACCCCCCCCACTCCAATCAGGCCAGCTCCCAGGCTCTAGAAGACTCTCCCTGGGATGGACTCGCCAGCATGCCCTCCGGGCCTGGCAGAGGGGAAACAGCCTTGCTATATTTCATCCTTCAAAAATCCAGCCTGCCTGCCATCCCACGACTTTTCCCATCATGCAGCAGAGAAGTACGTGTTTGGCTGTGATACCTTTCTGCTGTGGAGCAGTGAAATAATGCATTCTTCTCCGCATAGCTTGTTTCTGGCCATCTGCTCTAAGTGTAGCTGTAAATGCTGTGACGGAGTTCACTTCTTGGGTCTCCATCATTCTGAAGTGACGTTTGGCATTAATTTGCTTGTCACCATGGAGGACCCCAGGGACCCCTTTGGGAGAAGGTGAGTTATAGCCCACAGAGCAGCTCTCCTCCTGGTGACCGGCCTGAAAGGCTGTTTGGGCCATGACGTCAGGGCGTTGAGCGACGACTTCAGGAATTTTATTCTTATACGTGTGGAGACATAATGCCTTCCTGAGCCATGCTCGGGAGATGACAGCCTTTTCTTCTTCTTCTTCTTTTTTTTTTTTTCCTTTCTCCGCAAATTATCCCCACCTTTTCAGTATGGGAAGAGGAACTCCTGTGGGCCTGTAGGGATTGAGACGAGCTGGGGCTTTGGTTCAATGCAGGGTTGCTCTCAGCCAGGAGCACAGATGACGTTCCTGGTGCTGCGCTGTTAAAGCACGTGACTCCTTAGCCGTTGTTGTGGCCGCTTGTGCACCAGGGTGGGAGAGTTAGTAGTTGGGACAGAGACTGTGTGACCTGTAAAGCCCACATACTACTGACTGTGTGGCCTTTTCCGCAAGGTCTGGTGGCCCCTCCTGAAGCCTTCCTGTCTGCTGCTGTTCTTTCCTTCTGCTGCTTTTCCCTGAAGGCAGGAGGGCATATCTGTGGCCAGGAGACTGTGTGGGAGCTGGAGTCCAGTCTTGGCTCCGCACTCATGGGTAGGGACTTGGCGGGCTCCTGGGTCTTGGGAACTGGAGATTCCTCATCAGTCAGATGGAAATAATAGAGTAGCCAGTGCCTGGGGTTGTGTGAGGATTCACGGAGCTAATGTAGCTGGACTTGTTACTGCAAACATCACCTGGTCTGTAATAAGCACTCGATAAAGGCAAGTTCATTCCTTCCTTCATCTGTGTCTCTGTCGCTCTCACACACACACACACGATTTTCTATCTTATGTTTATCTAAGAAAGAAGAGAAAATACTTTCCAGTTCTTTCTGCCTCATTTCAGTGTAGAATGCTTAATGTAGCCTCACGGAAATTAATTGCTTGTTTTGCTGTTATATAATTAAGAGCTTAACTAAAAATAAATAACTTTTCACTCCATTTTCTCCATTTGCACAATTTGGATATTTTCATTTCGTAGCCCATTAGAATTGGAGAGCGAGTGTTAGGTGCCTGTGACTTTCCTGAGTTTTCCTGAACAAGAATGATCTGACCGGAGTGGGTCATCTTGGTCCCGCTGGGGCGGCGTCGGCAGGGTCTCGGGAGCACTCAGCATCCGGGGCTTGTACACCAAGCCCGTGACGTTCAGCAGCCGACCGGCTGATGACGCTCCTTTTCAGAAACCGACCCTGGGAGATCTCATCCTGCTCACCTCGGCTGCTTCAGATCCATGTGTGCTGAGGAAAAGTGTCAGCTCTGTGGTTTTCATCTGTAAATTCCACTTTTCCCATTGGTAGGGCAAAGGCTGGGAATAGCACACAGTAGCTCCGTTTAAAAAGTGACTCTCTGAAAGGAGGCAAAGGAAAATACAGTATTCCTTTTATTAAAAAAAAAAAAAAAAACAACCCTGCCCTTCTCCCCCCATTGGTAAGTGGTACAAACTGGAGGAGGTTTAAACTTGAGTTCCCTTGTAATCAGTTCCCTGTAGTGTGTTTTGGTGTTATCGAGCCGGGGTGCTATTATGGCCAAGCGTGGCGTATCACGCGCAGAGGTAGCTGCACCGAGATCTTGACGCGCGCGGTGGGGCAGAGGTAACGTGGGTCGGTCGAGTCGCATGTAGTCACCGTCGTTCTTGCGGTCATCTTACACTTGGAAGGCAGCAAGAACTTGGCCCAAAGTTGCATAGGGAGCCAGTGAGTGGGGCCAGGAGCCAGGATCTCCCTCCAAGTCCAGCTGCTTCCCAAGCTGCGCACTTTTAGCCCACCGTGTCCTAGGACTGGTTTACTGGTTGGCCAGGTGCAAAGGTGGCTGGATAGAAAGATCAGTCCTTGAGAAGCTTCCCCAGATGGGCCAGGTAGGAATAAACTAAAAGAAAAGGCATCTTTTCTGCCCATTTTACCGTTTTGTGCAAGCCGTGTGAACCTTCGTGTTGACTGTTTGGTATTAAATTTTTTTCAGTTACAAAAAAGACGCATGCTTCTTTGAACAGTAAACTACCCTCTTTTACTCCTTACTCCTCCCTCCGGTCCTGCCCCCTGCCCCCTGCCCCCAGGTAACCTTGGTTAGTAGTTTCTGTGTTCTGACACACCTTTCTTCACATTAACATACGTGTGTAAGGCTTTGTTCGCTTTTTTTTTTTTTTTTTTTTTAAAGTAAGTGAATGAGTGCTTCAACATCCCTAGGTCGAATATGATGCCGACCTTCCAGGCCAGTAAACACACCTACTCTTTTTAACAGCCGCGTAATATTCCACAATCTCGAGCAGCAGGTCACAGCCTGCTTAGAGGACGTGTGTCCGAATGGAAGACCTTCACACACAAGTTCTTGATTTTGATTAAGAATTTTTCATAATAGGTATCTCAGATGTGACTTCAGGCTGCAAGACGCATCGTAGGAGGAATTTTTAATATCACAGGTGGGCCTAATTATCCTTGATTAATGTTCTGTGAAACCCGTTAGAACAGAGCTGCAGGAAGGGACACTAAATTGGAAAATGGGATTGTATTTTACTCCCAGGCCTGTGAGCAGCCGTCGTGCACACGGTAGGTGCTCAGATCTGACTCTGCCCATGCTTAACACAGTGAGTTATGAGACAGGGAGAAAGCTAGACTTTAGCCACCGATTTAACAAACTGGTGACTCGGAGATCAGCACTCCGGCATTGCCATCCTCATCAAAGGCTCCATCTTTATCTAAAATTTATTAGCCGGCTTCAAACCTGTTTGCCAGCTCACTAATGGAAGCCTTTTGAATCAATTTGCTCCTGTAATTTAAACAGCATTTCAGTGTATATTGTCGAAGCAGAAAGGAGTTGCAAGCTCCTACCCAGTGGAATTAATTATTTATTATCCTTTTCATAAATACTTTCCGAGGCCAACATAACTGAAAAATGCTTAGGCTGTTTAAAAAAAAAAAAAAAGAAGCAAACAGTGTTTTACAATGGCTAATTTGAAAAATGTCACCATATTAGTTTTCATTTACGTCTGTCAAGAAATGTTTGTATCTACACGTAAGGATTTTTTTTTCCCTTTCAACAGATACTTTTTGTGGAGTATGCATTTAATTCACATTTACAATTCGGTTTCTGTTTTTAGCTAAAGGCACCTTTTCAGGAGAAATGATTTGTATGATGTCACAGGTGTAACTTTTCATCTCAGTGGGTTTCAATTTTAAGCTGCAAAATTGCCAACTGTTTTTTTTTTATGGACACTTTTAAAAAATGATAAGTCTGCTTGATTAGTTCATAGAAAGACTCTTCAGATTAAAGTAATGTTAGCTTTGGCATTTTCTTTTGTTGTTGAAAGGCAGTGGCAGATTGACAGGAGCTCTTCTGGTTTTGCACAGCTTGGGCACAGCTTTCATTTTGGACTTTTTTTTTTTTTTTGGTACGCGGACCTCTTTTTTTTGTGTGTGTGTGGTACGTTGTGACCTCTCCCGTTGCGGAGCACAGGCTCTGGACATGCAGGCTCAGCGGCCATGGCTCACGGGCCCAGCCGCTCTGCGGCATGTGGGGTCTTCCCGGACCGGGGCACGAACCCGTGTCACCTGCATCGGCAGGCGGACTCTCAACCACTGCGCCACCAGGGAAGCTCTGGACTGTCTTTTTAAAAATTAATTAATTTATTTATTTTTGGCTGCATTGGGTCTTCGTTGCTGTGCGCAGGCTTTCCCTAGTTGCGGTGAGCAGGGACCACTCCTCGTTGCGGTGTGCGGGCTTCTCATTGCGGTGGCTTCTCTTGTTGCGGAGCACGGGCTCTGTGCATGTGTGCTTCACTAGTTGTGGCACGTGGGCTCAGTAGTTGTGGCTCGCGGGCTCTAGAGCACAGGCTCAGTAGTTGTGGCACATGGGCTTAGTTCCTCTTCGGCACATGGGATCTTCCCAGACCAGGGCTCGAACCCGTGTCCCCTACACTGGCAGGAGGGTTCTTAACCACTGCGCCACCAGGGAAGCCCTGGACTGTCTTTCTGAGGAAACATTGGAAGGTAGAGATCGTGTTTCCACAGGAGCAGAGGGGCAGGGCTCTTTACTGTCTAGTGTAATAATCTCTTCCTCCAGGACAGAGTCAAGGCAGATTTGCTTGATGAAAGATTTGGAGTCCTAAGCTCTGTCATCCTGAGCCGTGACCCAAACCCACTCCGGGCACAGTATCCACCTGGGCTGTCCCGCCTCAGCCTCGTGGGGCTGGAGCTGGGGGTGATGGGAACTGATATAGAAATGTGCTTCATGCTGTTTGCAATGCTGTGCGTGTTAACGTATTTTGTATCTGAGCTCGGAGTCTTATGTCTTCTGGTGGGTTCCATGAAACGTGTCAGTTAGCTTCTTGGCTTACAAATAGGGTGAAGTCTTAGGCCCTTCACAGTTTTGAAAGTCACCACCCAGTAACTGATGTCAGAAAGAGCTAGGCGTGAACAAACAACAGCCTGCAGGCTAAATCCACCATACAGCCTGTTTTTTTTCTTTAAATGACCCATAAAAAAATAAAAAGCAAAGAAGACTCTGTGAGAGAGACCACATGAGGCCCCAGAGACTAAAGTATTTACTCTCTGTCCCTTTACAGATTCAGAGAAAGCTATTCGTGCAGTGTGGGATCCATAGCAGGTACAATATTAGTATCAGCAAACACTCAAATATCACTAAGTACATGCACTTCACACACATTAGTGCTGTTCACCCTCACGGGCTTCCCTGTGAGGTGAGTACTCCCATTACCTCCGTAGAGGTGAGTACTCTAGTGCCCTTTTTACCATCAGACAGGAAAGGAGGCATAGACTGTCCACAGATGAGTGGATAAAGAAGAGGTGGTACATATATACGATGGAGTACTATTCAGCTGTATAAAAGAATGAAATCATGCCATTTGCAGCAACTTGGATGGACCTGGAGATTATCATACTAAGTGAAGTAGGTCAGAGAATGACAAATACCACATTCTATCACTTATATGTGGAATCTAAAATATGACACAAGTGAACTTACAAAACAGAAACAGACTCACAGACATAGAGAACAGACTTGTGGTTGCCAAGGGGGAGGCTGGTTGAGGGAGGGATGGATTTGTAGTTTGGTATTAGCACATGGAAACTGTTACATATAGAATGGATAAACAACAAGGTCCTACTGTATAGCACGGGGAACTATGCTCAATATCCTGTGATAAACCATAATGAAAATGAATATGAAAAAGAGTGTATATGTATATATGTGTGTATGTACGTATAAAACGGAATCATTTTGCTGTACACCAGAAACCAACACAACATTGTAAGTCAAGTATATGTCAGTAAAATAAATTTTTTTAACAAAAGCACAGAGAGACTGGCTAAGTCACTGAAGGTAACACAGCGGGTCAATGGTGGAGGTAGGATTAGAACCCAGGCCACCAGGTTCTGAAGCCTGTGTTCTTAACCCTCTGCTGCCCTGCTGTGAACTGTGATTGACACTCCAAACACGGAGTTCTTACTTTGCCCCTATTAGATGCCCTCCCCTGTCCTGTTATTAGGCCTCAGAGGTGGGCCCTACCTCATGCAGATGAAAAGATGGAGACCCTTATGAGTTTGAAGCCTTACCCAAAGCTGTATCACCATAAGCATTGGTCCTGGGATTCGAATCCAAGCCCGTCTGGCCCCAAAGCCAGTGTTCTTTTCATAGCTTTTTCTGTGTTGAAGCCAGTCTTATTTTGGCCCATTTTCAAAGTGACTAGCTGCAGTATTTTACAGCTTTATTAAATGCATACTTCATGTGAGTTGTAAATCATTCCCTTTAAGTTTCTGGGCCTGTGTATTTTGGGGACATTTGTTTGGTCTTTGGGTATTTTGGCTGCTCTGAGGATGATGTATCTGCTGAAATGGGGCATAAAAGCCAACTAAGTAATAATCTGAAAGTTCTCCGTCCTCCTCGATGCATCATGAAAGGGCGGGGAACGAGACAGGGTGGAACGCCTTTTCCTTGGAAACTTAAACAGATTCACTTTCAAATTCCATGTTTCTGTTCAAGTAAAACAGTCGCTCTGGAAGGCCTCATCGTCTTATGATTCTATCAGTCTGTAGTGGCCTCCAGTTTGTTTGTTTAATTTGGGGTAATCTGATATCAAATGAAGATTGTTAGATCTTTGGAGCTCTAGAAGTACGTCAAGACTTATGATGAATTACTTTAAATTTAGAATTAATTTAATTTAATATTAAATTAAATTTAAATTAAATTTAAATTTAAATTAATTTAAAATTACTTTACCTATTTTCGGGCAACTGTGAATAGGTCTGTGGATGCTCTTTCTGTCATTTTGAGTCATATTTTTTTAAAAAAAATTACTCTTGGTGATTTCGTACGTTATCTCATCCACGGATGGTCGTCTTGTCCACCTGACTTTCAAATCTGTTTCGTCCCGGGAATTTTGCTTGGGTCGAAGGAATGAGCACGTTTATCTTGTCAGAGGAAATCACAAGCCCCTGTAAACTCACTCGTGCTTCCAGCATCTCGTTCCCTGAAACGTGAGCCACGATGTGCTGAAGTTTCTCACCGTTAGATGCTGCAAGTGTCACCTTCTTGGGCTGTTTCAGTGTTTGAATTTTATTGGCACTTTCTCAAGATCCTGGGAACCAGTCATGAGATTTTTATAGCTCTGAATTCTCCAAAGTCTAGATTTAGGCAGGGACTCCTTAGAGCATTTCTGTTAAATGTCCCCGTTTCTTGTTTTCTTTACGGGGTGATAGGAGTCCAGTGTTTGTTCACCCCAATGAGGAGGACCCTTTGGGGTGAAAGGTTGACTCTTGTCCTTCGATTTATCTTTATTTCTTGGTCGTCATGGAAATTAGTCTTTGCAGCAATGAGACGTGAGACTGCCTGGGGCGGGGGGCGGGGGCGGGAAACACCTTGTAGTTGTTAGCTATACCAACAAGTTAATCACTCGAGGAGAAGTGAGGCATTTTGGTACCACTCACACAATCCCGGGAGCATTACTCCACCCTCCTATCCAGCTTTATTTTTTTAAGGGGTTGCTTAGCAAGCGCTGTGTGTGCACCTGAGTCGGAAAGAGTGAGATTCTAATCCAGGCTGTGTGCACAGCCTTCCAGCCGGGAGACTGTAAAGTGACGAGAGGTAAAGTCAGCCAGCCTTTTGGAGCCACGGGTAGCTCATCTGTAATGTGAGGGTATCGCAGTCTCTCTTTTCCTGCCTGGCAAATCAGCCCGCAAACTTTGAAGCTTAAGGCAACAACCCTTTCCGCTTTGGCTTGTGATTTAGGAATTCCGGCGGGGCTCAGCCGGCTGACCCTTCTCCTCGTGACATCAGCTGAGGTCACTCAGTGGTTCTCTACTGGTGGGTGAGTTGGGTCGCCCCTCGGCTGGTCCAGGGCGGTCACCTGTATGCCTGGCCCCTTCCCGGGGTGACCACTGCCCAGAGCACTTACACATGGCCTTTCCAATTTGGCAGTTGTGGCCCAGGCAGGCTTGTTAGGTCGTGGCTCAGGGCTCCCAGAGGAGGTGTTCCAAAAGACAGGAAGTAGGGGCTGCCAGTTTCTTAAGGCCTGCGTCTAGAAACAGGCATAGCGTCACTTCTGCAGTCAAAGCAGTCACAAAGCCTGCTCCGATTCAAGGGGAGTAGATATCTGCCCCACTTTCTGATGGCAGACGTGTCAAGGAAATTGTGGCCATCTTTAAAATGCCGCAATGGGTAATAATAGAGTTGACGTCATTAGCTACAGTAATGAGTCCAAACTTGCTGAAAATGAAATAAGGTGATCCTGTAAAGCACCAGTCAGATCCAGACTTCCTAGCCTCTGACTCTTCCTTGAACTGGTCCCAGCCTACTTTTCTAGACTCATTCCCCCTAGAGTTGTACCTCCTGAGTTTCCCCAGAGGGATCAGCGTGCGGAGGGTGGTGTGGAATTCAGAATAAACCACTTTGTTCATTGTCCAACTCTGCTCAGAACTATGTCTCACATAAGCCTGCCTTTCACCATGCCAGGCAGAGAACAGCGTGTAATTGGAGAGCTCGTTCGTTCAATAAACATTTATTACATCCCAGCCATGGGGAGCCATGGGAAGAGTTTAGAGCAGAGTTTTGAAATTATCAGACACGCCTTTTAGGAGGCCATTCTGGCAGCTGCGTGAGAAACGAAGGGTGGGCTACCTGCTGGGAGAGGATTTGAGTCACTCAGGCAAGAAGTGATGTGTTTCTGAACAGTCGCGTTTGCAGTGAATACGGGGAGGAGGTAGTTGTGAGAGAGGGAATGGAGGTGAAACCAAAAAGACTTGGTAAATAACGAACGGTAGGGGGGTGGTAGGCGTGGTACATGGAGAAGGAAGGATGAGCAGCTAAGATGCTTGGACGTGGTGGGACTGTCCATGGAGAATGGGATATGGGAGGAGGAGTGATGTGGTAGGAAGTTGGAGTGTCCGTTTTAGCCTTGTTGAGTTCAAGGCTCCCATAAGTCATCTCAGTGGGAGCGATCCATTGGCATGTGGATTTAGACCTGGCCCTCAGGGGTATGGACGGGATGGCGTTTGACCGGGCATGGTTATATCGGCAGATTGGGACTGGAGAACCCCCCCCATCCGACTGAGGGCATCTGCTTGCCTTGAAAATCGCTTAGCTCTTTTCAAACTACAAACAAATCGACTCCCAAAACCTCAGCGAAGTCTCCCTGTTTTGTACCATGCATTTCAACTAAACTGGAATCACATCCTGGTCTCCCCGCACACCTCAAGCTTCCGTTCCTTTCCTGCTGTTCTTTCTGCTCAGAACACGCTCCCCATTTCTACTCACCATCCTCAATCCCTTCCTGCCCAACTCCTACCCATACTTTGAAACCCATTGCATTTCAAGATTGCATCTGCTGAGACTTACCCCTACCCCTTCCTTTGTTTGACTTTTTGTGTCTTTGATGCACTTATCACTTTAAAGATTTTAATGTAGCATTTTCTGAACTCATCTTGATTCCCCTACCAGTTCGTAAACGCCATTGAGGTCGGAATTGGCTTCCCCTCTTTTCTGTACGTTCAGTGACTCGTGCAGAGACACAGGGCTGGCGTTCAGGAAACCCCGAGCCGTGCAGAGTCCATGTCTCCCTTGCACTGTCCCTTCTCTGCGTCAGTGAGCCTGGCGGGATTTGGGCAGGAGTGGATCTCGCTGTATTTGGGTGGACCCAGCTGACACTCTGTGTTGCTGGTCAGAGTCAGAGAGCTCAGTCCGTGTCCCTCAGAGACAAGGGGTTGCCGCCTCTCTGACTTAGCCCTGCGTTTGGGCTTCAGGCTCTGCGTCCTTCCTGGTATGTTGACCACACCCTGTCAGACCCTGGATTTTAACTGCCCAGCCACCTCTCAGCCTGTTTAGCTTCCTTCTGCTTGTTTGACCTGCTCACTGCTGCCCTTCCTGGGGCCAGGCTCCCAGGACCACCTTAGCGGCTCTGCTCTGGACCTGGCCCCGCTGTGGGTGTTCCCTTTGGGAAAGACGATGAAACACAAACACTGCTTCTCCCTTGATGCCTGGTGGGTTCCCCAGCAGCCCTGCACGGAGGAACACTGAGCCCTTACTGGCTGATTAAAGGCAGAATTCTCAACCGTGGCCAGGTAGCTTTTCCTCTTCTTCGGCCCGTTTTTGGTTTTATTAGTTTCCCACGCTTCTGGTTCATCCGTTGCGAGTCGGGATGTGAGCCCTTCCGGGTCCTCGGGCAGTGAGGGCCCGCCATGAGCCAGGCCCTTCCCTGGGTGCGGGTGATGCAGCGTTCTCTCAGGAGCCTGGAGCATTAAAACCTGACATGATTATAGATGTAAAACATGGTTGGATCCAGCCTGTAGACGTGTTTTCTTTGGCCCACATACGTTTTTTTTTTTTTTTTTTTTGCAGTGGAGAAAGTTCACGTAAAATGTTGATTGTTGGTTTTCTCTGGAAACCTGGGAGATCTGGCAGCCTCAGCCCGGCGTTTCCCAGGAGCAGCCCTCGGCCCGCCCTGCGCGGTGGCTGTCGGAGCTGGCCGGACGGGGGTGTGTGTGTTCCCAAGGTCAGCTCCCTCCCGCGGTCTCTTATTTCACACCTGGCCCTCTTTGCTCGTTGACATCACCTGGCTGGTCCATACCCATCACCTGCGTCCTCTGGCTGTCTTTGTTGGTACTTTGTTGGGGCCCTTTGGCACAAACGGGGGAAGAGGGGTGTCACAGAGGCTACACTGCATCTCAGAGGATTAGTGACGCAGGCAGGCGGACAGAGGTGGGCACGGCGCCACGGGTGAAGGAGTAGCCCAGGCGAAAGCACGCAGTTAAAATCAACACAGCGTGGCGTGCTGTCCTGGTGGTACTGATGAACGCCGGTAGTACTCGTGTGCTCACCACGTGCCTTGCTCTCCCGTCTTTAGAAGGTGGAAGAGGGGGGCTTGGAGGGATCAACGGGGTTGTACCCAGTGGCTCCTTCTGGAATCTTCCTCAGGGCGATAGTCCCTTAAGGTAACCTTTTCAACGCCAGAGGGAAAAAAGCCAGTAAGAAAGGCATTCACCCCGAGTGGTTTGCCCCTTAAAGGCCCATGGGAGGCTGCGGAAGCAGTATCGGTACATAAGGAGTGGCCGCAGGTGGGAAGGGCGGGGCGGGGTCTGGACCTAGGGGAGCCCTGTTGTTTGGCCCTGCTTCCCACCAGCTCTTGGACTTGAGCGAGTTTAGTTAGCTCATCTCTGCCTCGGCCTCCGCATTTGTCAGGCGGAGTAATCGTGGGAGAGAATTAGAACCTGTCCAGTGCCTGGCATAGGGGGCTCACCCAGCGAGCGGCGTTGATCGCGGGACGCATTCTAGCGGGCGGGGCGAACACAGTTTCATCCCGACAGCAGCCCGGCCACCCCCACTTTTCTCCCACCTGCTGTGAGCACCCTCCAGTCCTTCCGGAAGCAAGTTGGCTTTGAGCTGTAAATAAAGAAGCAAATCCGCTCGGGCTCTGCGGCTGGAGTCGGGATCACGGCCGGATTATCCGAAGCCCTGACCTCTCAGTGATCCCCACTTGGAGGTGGCGAGCAGCCTGCAGCCGATGAAAAATAAAAGCCGGTCCTTCACACCCTCACCTGGGTGCATGGCGATGGGGGCGAGGATATTTACTGTCTGAAAGTTAAGGGGGCTTTTATGAACTGGCCCATCTCTCCTCGGCCCCCATTTTTCCTGGCGTGTCCGAACACTCATTAATTTTTCACAGGCTTGTGATGGATAGTTTTTATTTATTCACGTCTGAGGTTCTGTTGTGTGAAAAGGACTCATTTTATAACATTACATATTCATGGCTTGGGATAGGTGGGATAAGGAACTTACTATTAACGTGTCACTGTGGGAAACTTACTGGAGTTCGTTGGTGAACCTTGTTGAATTTGGTGTGGTCAGCAGACGCGGGGAAGTTTGGGATACGTTCTCTGAACAGAGGGCAGAGAGTTTGCTGAGGCAGTTCCTTGATGCAGTGAAACAAGTGTAAATCTTACTGAAATCTTTTGCAATAGTAATTTGAAGGAAGAAAAGAAAAAGCGGGGGGAAGGCAAAGATGAAGTCTTGTTGCATAGCGTGGTTTCCCAAGCATTCTGTGGATTTCCTTCCAGGTGTGTCGGCAGGGGGGCGGGGCTGTGGTCGGAGTCTTAACTGAAAGGTGACGTAAAAGACCCTTGTCGCCTTTCCCGCTGCTATTTCTGGCGTTCTCCTCTGGGGGCAAGTTGCAGTTTTCTCCACCTATGCATTCATCCTCCTGACCCCTGCCCTGGATTCCGGGGACCTTCTCCACTTGGAGCTCCTACCGACATCACAGAAATTCCTTGCCCCGGACCGACAGAGGCCATATTAACATACCAGCTTGTAAATCAAAGCTGGGGGAGAGGGCACCATGGGGCAGCTGACCCAATCTGCTTCAGTCTGAGCCTCTTAGGAGGGAAGCATATGTTGTATTCAGTTCTCTGCAAAGACAGGCGCTGAAGTCTGGTAGGGACAGGACGCAGAGTTTGCAAGGTTTGGGTCGGGGAAGGCTGTTTCGTGTTTTCCGGTTTGGCTTAAGTATGACACGGCCAGCAGCCACTGCTGTCGAATGGACTCCTCCCCGTGAGAAGAAACGCAGAATACACGCACAAAAAGGATACATTTTGAAATTCTACACGTCAGGCATCGGACCTGAAGAGCGTCCAGAATATGAATCGCATGGTACCGCCTTTGCCTCATATCACGGGTGTTTTCCAGCAAAGAATTTGTTCATGCAAACCTTGTCCTCCAAAGGGGTTAAAAAAAAAAAAAAAAAAAAAAAGAAGTTGAATCCTTTTGATAAGCAAAGCAATTAGCTTTCGAAGTTGATGCTGGGGTGTCAACAGCATGAGTGGGCGACAAAGGAATGAAATATGCCTTCAAAGACCTCCTCCAAAGACGTTTCCATAATGCAAAACATTTGTTTCTCGCCAGGATCCCATTGGCGGTTGGCTGGTATCATATTGCCATTTATATTGGAAAGGCAGGCAGCGCGAAAACTGTAGTCTATTAAGAGTTTGTGAGTGTGTGCGTGTGTATACAGTGAAATAATATCTAGTGTAATATGAAGTGACAGTCAAAATTACAGCTTTTCTCTCGCCGCAAGGGTACCTCTTTGCCAAGGATAGTAATATTGTTGTAGCCGTGTTCAGGCTGTCAGCAATTCTGGCTTACTCTGCAGAGAGTCATAAGAGTATGTGGAAGGAAGGAGCTTCCTGTCAGGGGAAATACTATAATTTTGATATATATTTGTTGGTGCCAAACTGCAATTAAATAGGAGGTGTTGGAAGAAGGTTTTATTTAACCAGCTTGAGTTTGTTAATTAATTAGCAGAAACGTGCGTTTGGAATGCGTCAAGAAACGGGTCCATGTTGTCCCTGTAACTTGATTTCGCACCACTGTTTCTTTGCTTGTGTGTCTCTTCAAGAAGTGAGAACAGAATACCTCCCCCTCCATCAAAGTTGGGCAAAATGAAATGTTTTCAAAGCACCAAAGGAAAGGAAAAGTAAAACACCTTGAACGATCGTATCTATCACATCTTCTTTTGCGGGGCATTTCTTGGTCTGGTAATGTTTGGTTTTCTAGCTTGGTGACCTGACAGATGTGTAGTATTTGGAGCAACGTCTGTTACAGGCAGACCTCGTTTTATTGCCCTTTACTTTATTGAGTTTCGCAGATACTGGGGGTTTTTTCCCTTTTTTTTTTTTTTTGTTAATACAGATTGAAGTTTTTTGGCAACGCTGCATCAAGCAGGTCTGTCGGTGCCATTTTTCCAACACCATTCCCTCACTTTGTATCTCTGTGTCACATTTTGCAATGTTTCAGAGTTTTCCATTATTGTTTTATTTGTTATGGTGACCTGTGATCAGTGATCTTTGAAGTTACTGTTGCAGAAAGATTATGACTCACTGAAGGCTCAGAGGATGGTTCGCATTTTTGAGCAATAAAGGTTTTTTTGTTTTTTTTTTTTGTGGTATGCGGGCCTCTCACTGTTGTGGCCTCTCCCATTGCGGAGCACAGGCTCCGGACGCGCAGGCTCAGTGGCCATGGCTCACGGGCCCAGCCGCTCCGCGGCATGTGGGATCTTCCTGGACCGGGGCACGAACCCGTGTCCCCTGCATCGGCAGGCGGATTCTCAACCACTGCGCCACCAGAGAAGCCCAATAAAGTATTTTTTTAATTAAGGTAAATACATTGTATTTTAAGACATAATGCTATTGCACACTTAATAGACTACAGTGTAGTGTAAACATAATTTTATATGCACTAGGAAACCAAAAAATTTGTGTGACTCTCAGTTTTCTGATATTAGCTTTATTGTGGTGGTCTGGAACCACACCTGCAGTATCTCCGAATTATGCCTGTAGATGATTTAACTTGTGCCTCAATTAGTGTGTGTTTACGTTGCAGGATTTTTCAAGTGACTAAAGGAAAAAAAAAGTTGTCTTGCACTCGTGTGTGTGTGTGTGTGTGTGTGTATTAAACTGCTTGCATAACACCATTCCATCCCCATAGTACTATATGAGAGATTCTAGATCCCCTGGGATAGTAACAGGTTTCTTGGAGACAACTCCTTCTCAAGAAAGAATGAGGGTATCACTCTAGTTCGCTGTAAACTACTATTCAAATGAAAAACGCTTTCTCGTTTGAATAAGTAGAAAAACCACAGAAGACTGAAATAGCAACAATATATTAGGAAGTAAGGCAGTTATGTGTGAAGAAATAAAGAACAGAATGATGGTGGTGTTTTAACAAGGCGGATTTAAGAGACTCGAAAAAGCAGTTTGTGTATGTGTCTGGGGGGGTGGGGGGTGGTTTCCTCTCATACGGAGCATTTTGCAAATTAAGTGAGTTTCATTCTCCTATAAAATATGAATCCAATAACGTTTTATATGATCATAAAATGTGTCTACTTTTGTCTCCATCTTTTATGAAAAAAAGAAATATTCCCAAAGTATATTACCAAAAATAATTAATAAGCAACCTTTCACAGTTATTTTCTGAGGTTAATTGTTACCCTAAGAAATCAATTTCAATTTCTTCAGTTGGAGAGACTCATTTATGACTGGGTGTTGCCAAAGGAGGGAGTGAGTTAAAATGCTAAATGGGAGCCTTCATTCCTTGAAGAAAATGCCTCTGCTGCTGGCCGTGGTTTATCCAGAGCTGTCTTGCCTGTTTATACCCCAAGCCAAGACAATGTATGGAAAATGTAATGGAGCTATCAGAATCTAGTGTAGGAGATGGGTTACAGTCAGAACCAAAAGTTGGTCTTCATAGCTTTAAAATAAAAGTGAGATACCCTTGAATCTTCACAGAACAAGATAACTTGTTTTTTTTTTTTTTTTTTTTTTTTTGCTAACCTTCCTGACCAGCCTGAGCTCAAGCATCAGGGGAGGCCGCAGGCATCTGTTTTCATGATGCTTGCTCCCCTCAGTCTCAGGAACAGGGGAGAGAAATTTAAACCCGGAACTATTTCCTCATGGAAAACAGGAAACCCCAAACGAAGGGAGTGAATCCATTTCCCCTCCTTGTGATCTTCTGTAAAAGTCTTCAAGATCACACTATCCTCACCAGGCACCTGAGCGAGACCGGCGCGTTCCGGTCCCTCGGTCCCTCGCTGCTCACCGTGGCAGGCTCCCCGCTGCTGGGACAGCACTTTGGCAGCGGTGGGATTTCCTCTCAAATTAAATATGTTCTTCAGGTACCTGAATAAGCAAAAAAAGTTTCTTTCCCACCTTCAGTGTACTTTTTCTTTCACTGCTCGGCTTAGGATCTCCCATCAGTCGGAATGATTGATATTATATATATTTTCTTAAATATTTTTATTTTTTTTTGCCACACCAAGTGGCATGTGGGATCCTAGTTCCCCGACCAGGGATTGAACCCACGCCCCCCGCCTTGGAAGCGCGGGGTTTTAACCACTGGACCTCTAGGGAAGTCCCGATAGTATATGTTTTCGCATCCTTTGACACTTTGTTCAACACTTTGTGGCATTCAGCAAAGAGCGCAGTAACTTCTAGGGATCAGGGAAGTGAAACAACCCACCTGGATAGCAAGTTTTTATCTTTACGATCTCAACAGATCGGGTGGGCAGAGGTGTACAGATTTGTGGGAAAAATTGTGGATAATTCATCAGGAGGTTTCCCTTGCACAGGAAAAAGCCCAAATGCGTACTACTGTAAGCGGAAATGGTCATCATGGGCTCTCGAAATGCAGAGTTTTGTGCAGGGGTCAGTACATTTTCTCAGCAGTAGGACAGAGAATACATATTTTTGGCTCTGTGGGTGGTGGGGTCTCTGACTCGAGTACTCACCTCTTCCAGCACAGACAATAGGGAACCCAGTGGGCGTGGCTGTGCTCCAGTAAAACTTCATTTACGGATGCTGGAATCTGAATTTCATTTAATCTTTCATGTGTCACAAGGCATTCTTCTTTTTTTCTTCCACCACTTAAGAAAGGTAAAGCATTTTTGGACCCTGGGCTGTACAGATGATGAGGTCCAGATTTGGTCCAGCGCTCACAGTTTGCCAACCCCTGGTTTAGAGTCTGGCTTTTTCCAGAGCTCGCGTATGTCATCAGGGCCCTGTCTTTATCTAATCTCTTGCTTTTGATGATCTTTTATTTGTTCTGTCCTTTGAAGAGAATATTCTCTCTGAGTTGGGGTCGAGATGGCCACTGACAGATGAACAACATCCCAGTAACCTGGGCACCAAGAAGCCCATCCCCCCTCTGTCCCTGGCACAGAAGCCAAAGGCAGAACTTGATTGGCCTGGCTTGGGGCTGGCACCATCCTTGAAAGTGATGGTCTGGGGAATGGGGCTGGAATCAGGACCCCTGCCCCTACGTGGAGTCAAGGAGGCTCAGTTCCCCAATGGAAAGATGAACTCCGTTTTGGCAGCACACGGGACATAAGGAATACATCCTGGACAGATAAGACTGTAGCTTCTTCAGTCCACTGTGATCCTTTTACAGTCTTACATTGTAATTTTACTTTTAGATGTTTCGGGGAAACATAAGGGAGAAATCCTCTCTGGATGTAGCTTCAAAAGGGAGCATGTCGGACGCTCACGCATCACTGCCTAGCGAAGAGCGGGTCTCCTCATCAATTGCACGGCAGGAAGAGCGTTTCTGTTTCCATCTCCTCGACACCTGGCCCTAGGTTCTGTTCTCTGGAAGCAGAGCCCAGGTTCAGGTTGCCTGTTCCAATGATTTGGGGGGTTGCGCTTTCAGGAGAGGGAAATGCAGAGATCCGCCCAGGGCAGGGAAAACATTGCACGAGGATGTGACCAGTTTCAGCCTGGCCCCCCGGGCAGCTCTAGAGCATGAATGGTACCTCAGAGTGGATCCTGCTTGAGACAGGGGGGGCCTGGCTGGTTGCCAGTCATTGCTTGGCCAGCATCAGCCAAGGAAGGGAGCGGTGGGGCAGAAGGGGGTATCACCCTGTGAGTTATCAGCTGACGCTCAAAGCCCTGGGTGTACCTGCTCAGTAGAGGGACGTGGGGTGAGGAGGGACCACTGCCCCGTACCAGTCGGCACCAGAGAGTCATCTCTCAAAAAGCGCTCCAACCCGTGGTAGGAAGGAGTACGCAGGCCTCGAAATCCCCTGCAGGCAGGGCCTGTACCTGGGCGTTCCCCGCCCCCCAAGTGCAGGTCTGCCCGCTGACTTTACCCTCCTGCCCTGGCCTCGAACCTGCCTTTCCACTTCGCAGCCTCTTTACCTCCACCGAGTGACCCTCCAGTAACTTTTGTTCAGCGAAACTCAAGGCTTTTCAGGGAGCTGCGCTAATGTCTTCCTCTTTTAATTGCGGAAGTATATTATACACAGCTGCGTAGGTTGTTTGCTTGCTGGCCTTGCTGCTGCAATTTGAGCATGGATACGGTTTTCTTTAACTCACCGAGGAGAATGAATGTGGTACTTATTACTGGTGTCCCGTGGCTCTCCCTCCTTTAGAATATATATTTACGCGGACTTTTTGGGAGCACTTTTTAAGACGTTGAAAATTTAGGAAAAGAAGAGAAAGGAAAAGAAAAACGCTTTCCTCTCCCCCAAACAATGGCTACATTGTGACAACAGTGGATTGAGCTAAATTCAGCGAGGTCAGGGAAGAGCAATAAAAGGAGATGGATTGTTCTCGAAGCTTCACTTTATTGGATATTGTAATTGACATATAGTTGTCGTTTATAATCATCTGTCCATTCCTGTGAGTTGGGAGCAGTAAAGTTAATTGTGGCGGCTCATTTGCATTAATCTCACCTCTGAAGGGTACAGTAACCCATTAATATCATGTCATGATGAATTATCACAAATAACATTGAACATATTGATTAATGATCTCTGAGATTTGTATCTCGTTAAAACATTTTGTTAGCTCTTTAAACTTTTAAGCCAACAACCATGCCCTGTAGGAGGGATTTGGAGATCATCTGAGAGGTGGGTGCTGGGAAGTGGTATACATTATAGGGCCATTGGTTTAAGGAGTTGGATCGCTCAGTTCCCATTAGATTTTTTTTCGTTTGCTTTTTTTCTTCCACAAGCCAAACGTATTTTCTTGGTACGTTCCTCCTACTTTTCACTGGATGATGGTTTCTTCAAAACATCTCTGATTGTAAAGTGGCTCTCATCCTCAACTGGAATGATTTTAATAAGATTTCTTTTAGAAGTTATCCTTCCAACACCCTAAATGGTGGCGTTCCGAATCTCTTACCCACCTAGAGCTGCCTGCTAGTTGGAAATGCACAATTTTTTTTTCCTCCGTTACATCAAAATCTCCAAACTTATATAGGCATACTTTGGAGATGTTGCCAGTTTGGTTCCAGACCACCAGAATAAAGCAAATACCACAATAAATCAAATGAAAAAAATTTTTTGGTTTCTCAGTGTATATAAAAGTTATTTTTAATTTTTTTTTTATTTTTTTTTTTGTGGTATGTGGGCCTCACTGTTGTGGCCTCTCCTGTTGTGGAGCACAGGCTCCGGACGCTCAGGCTCAGCGGCCATGGCTCACGGGCCCAGCCGCTCCGCGGCATGTGGGATCTTCCCAGACCGGGGCACGAACCCGTGTCCCCTGCATCGGCAGGCGGATTCTCAACCACTGCGCCACCAGGGAAGCCCTAAAAGTTATTTTTATACTGTAGTCTACTAAGTGTGCAAAAGCATTATGTCTAAAAAAGTGACATCTTTTAACTAAAAAAATACTTGAGTGCTAAAAAATGCTAACTGTCCCCCGAGCCTTCAGCTAGTTATAGTAGTAACATCAAAGATCGCTGATCACAGGCCGTCATA
Source organism: Kogia breviceps (assembly GCF_026419965.1). Lineage (NCBI taxonomy): Eukaryota > Metazoa > Chordata > Mammalia > Artiodactyla > Physeteridae > Kogia > Kogia breviceps. Next base: position 48,975,426 of record NC_081327.1, read on the forward strand.
ACAAATACAGTGATAATGAAAAAGTTTGAAATTTTGTGAAAATTAACAAAATGTGACCAGAGGTACAAAGTGAGAAAATGCTGTTGGAAAAATGGCCCCAATAGACATGCTTGATGCAGCGTTGCCACAAACCTGCCATTTGTAAATAATGCGGTATCTTTGAAGCACAGTCAAGCAAAGCACAGTAAAATGATGTATGGCCTGTAAACATAGGAGTGAGTTGTTTGAGGTGAGATGTTGTCATTTAAAATATCACTCACTAACCCTTTGTTTTATAAAAATGTATTCCTCATTTTCTGGGTGCCCTTGTTAGGTGATTGCAAAAGACTTTGACTTCTCTGGATAGTTCCACAGAACAGACAAACAAGACAGCTGGAGAAATCACCATAGTGGCCACACACAGCATGTGGACGTTAGTAAGATGGTAGTAAATTCTCTTTAACGAAGCTCTTTGCAGAATTTCCTGGTAAAAGTTGAACCACAGGAGTCACAGTCAAGAGAAAGAGTGGCATGAGAGTTGAGTTGCAAAGCCTCGTTCTTGACAGCTTTTCCCATTATCAGTGGTAAAAGTGATGGTATCTGAACTTTCCAACTTATATGTGTCTTCCACTTATGTTTAGTATTTGGTCTGTTTTCCCAAGATAAGTATTTAACACATGGCCAACATCGGGACCAGTCTCTTCTGCAGTCTTTTCAGAGAAAGGGGAGCTGAGCTTCCTGAAATAAAGATGCCTGAGAAGATGAGGACGTTAATGCTTGGGTGGTCTTCAGCCCTGAGGGCATTTCTGCAACGGGGCAGAGTGCAGCTGCTTCTGCTTGTCCGCCGAGACCCCCAGCCCCGGGCCTGTGACTGCCTGTTGAGGAGAAGGTTGTGACCCCCATGCATTTCCAGAAGCCAGCTCCCAAAAGGCAGGAGGGATGGGTTAGCCCCAGAAAGCTTTCTGATGGTTAGGAAAAGTAAAAGACGTATGCAGGCTGAACTCTGGTGGGAAAGATGCTGTGGTTTTGCATTGTTTATACCTTTAGCCAGCAGGTAAGGACAGTGGTACCATCCCGACTTACTCTCAGACACTTGCTTTTATGGAGGGGTCTTAAAACCATGAATGGACCATATGTGCAGCAAGCTTTGCATCTAAACAGCCAAGGACAAAGTAGATTGCTGCCTTCTAAGAGCCACTTTCCTTTCCGTTCTTTGTGAGGCCGGTGATGTTCCTCACCCACTGAGTATTTAATATCTGAGTTTTCAAATGAAAGAACAAGCTTTTTGTATCCCAGGATAGTATCTTGTAAAGCCAACCTCTTTATTACTTCACCAGTTTAAGGCTTTATTACTTGCGATCTAAAGCCTGCTGGTGCAGTAGGCATGTCGGAGCTCGTGGCAGCCTTACTTCCCGTTCTGCCTCCACCTTTTGGGGGGTCCAGAAAGGACAAGGAGATCTCAACGTGTGTTCCTTTCCATCCATGGTATTAATCCTTATTCGTTTTAAAAATCTGCTAACGGAAATATTTCCATTCAGCTCATTAATCAATTGTGCTTTTCATTCCCTTGTTTTGTAAAAGCTGTTGCAGTAAATACTTTTTTTTCACAAGGCGAAAATCCAAGAGATGGATGCAGCCACTGTAATTAATTGCACCCAGTTACAGGAGATCAGCAAGTTTGTGAGATTCACATGCTGCTGTACCATATGGTTGCCCAGTAGGCGAAAAATTTGATTAATGTTTTGAAGTAGATTTTTTCAGCAAATATTACAACCCCAGATGAGGTGTTCTTCTTCTTCTTCTTTTTTTTTTTTTTTTTTTCCGTTTACTTGCTAGTATTGTTAGACTTAGCTGAAGGAACCAACCCTCTGATTTAAAGCTTAATAATATTGGGATCCAGTGGAAACTTAACATGCAATAAAAATTACAGTCTGCCTGTCTCCTGTGGGTACAGAAAAGTAATGCATTATGTCTTTGTTTGTAATTAAGTAAAATGTGAAAGTTGGGCTCTAGAACCTGATTCCTTTTTTTCCCCTAAAGAGAAACATAACTTTTTTCTTAAACTGATGCATTTTTGGTATGATTTATAAGCTATACATTTGGGCAGACTTTTAAAACTGAAAGGAAACAGCAAAACAAAACAAAACAAATGAGTCTATGAATAGCTTCTTATAAATTACATTCTCCACACCAATTAGATCATCATGAATTTAACTATATGAGTGTCATAGAAGAGTTTAAGCTGTCTCTACTGTTATCCTAAGGTGTATTAGTTTCATAACCACTCAAGATATTCATAGTTAATTTCTCCTTTATTTAAAAGAAATCAGCTTCAGATTTTTGAATAAATTTATAGTTTCCTTACCTTTTAAAAAATATAAATAAGAATGTTTGTTTTACCTTATGGCTCCTTGTCATGCTGGACACCCATCCTCTTACGTCACCGTCCTGCTGGGATCCTGCTCCAACTTTTCTTCCCAGTCACTGGGAGAGCATCAGCCCTTTGGTAATAGGACAGGATATGGTAGGTCTGACCTTGGCGTTCAGAAAAACAACTTGAACTTTTGAAAACATGTCGGAAGTGGTGATGGACTCTGTAAGGAATATAGAATAAACCACATTTCTCCACTTTGGTGAATGTGGCCTGATGCTTCATACAGTTTAGCTTTTCTGTTTTTTCTTTTCTTTTGAAACTTAATTTCTAATTGCCTAGGCATCATATGACTCTCCTTAAATCTTGATGTCTATTGAAATGAACTCTGAGCTCAGGTGGTTAGAGCTTGGTCTTGAATCAGGCGTCAGACTGTTCTGAGTCCTCTGAGTCTTGGCCAATAGAAAATCCTCTCTCCAAGAGTCACAAACGGGCTTCCCTGGTGGCGCAGTGGTTGAGAGTCCGCCTGCCGATCGATGCAGGGGACGCGGGTTCGTGCCCCGGTCCGGGGAGGATCCCACGTGCCCCGGAGCGGCTGGGCCCGTGAGCCACGGCCGCTGAGCCTGCGCGTCCGGAGCCTGCGCTCCGCGGCGGGAGAGGCCACAACAGTGAGAGGCCCGTGTACTGCCACACACAAAAAAGGGTCACAAACAATGTCCCTAACTCTGACCCACCACTGGTCTAGAGAGGTCCTTAGTTCAGAACGAACTGTGTAGTCAGCAGCCAACAAAACGGCTGTCATACGATTATTGCTCGCTTTCTCTGTTCCACGTCTAAAGCATTCGAAGGGCTCTCAGTGTGCTCTGGTTTCCAGTGACTTAACGAGGGGCCAGTTCAGTCAAGATACAGGGGACAAGGCAGAGACCAGGCCAAGAAGGGCATGTCCTGTGATTTTGATTTACCCAGTTACATCTTTGAGCAACAAGGGTAGACTGTTTTCGATAATTTCATTGTACTAGGTTTCTAACGTGTGTGTGTGTGTGTGTGTGTGTGTGTGTGTGTGTGTGTGTGTGATTAACTGAGTAGTATTATCTACAAAGGCATGAAAAGAAGTGTTACAGTGCTGGCATATTTTGAAAAAGTCCACAGAAACTAGCATAGCCTGTCTTTTCACAGTTTGAGCTGAAGCTGTTTCTTTCATCTTCCTCATGGCATCCAGTAGAGATTTTTATAGTGAAGCAGTTTCTGAGACACCATTTAAGAAGACGTCTCTCTAAGATTTAAGTAACTTTTCTTCACTCTGTAATTTAGGCACTCCTAGTGAATATGTTTTAACCGTGCAATTTAAGCAGTAAGGTTTGACTTTGTGTGGTCACTTCCAAATACAGTCTGGGTTTTTTAATGAAAGAAAAAGGAAATACTTTAAAATTTTTATTTAATATGGCGGGTGAGACATGAACAATATATGGCCATTTGGCAGGAGACAGTGTATTGGATTATTTATGAGTTTCATCTTTTTTTTTTTTTCTTTTTTAGCAGCACATACATGCATGAAATTCATTACTGAGTGATATAGGACAAATGACTCAGGGAAATGGTTTAGCGTTTGAGAGCCTGAGTCGGCGGGGTAGGGGCAGTGCCTATAGTAATAAAATAACGTTAGGTCCATTCCTAGCAGTTTGATCTAGGTTGGTCTGATGTTTGTTGTGGTGGTCATTTTAATAAAAATGTGCTTGGAAAGAATAAGCCTTTTCACAGTACGGTATTTTTTTTTTTTTCTTTTCTTTTCCAAAGGAGAAGACTATATGTCTGGTCCATCTTTCATTAGTAATGCATACTGCCACGTGGTGATATTACCAGAACACTTATCCTGACCCTTTATATCCTAGGGGAGCCCGATACACTTGCAACATCTTCCTTTTTATTTGCAGGTTTTACTTCCCAGGGTAGAATCCTTGGAGAGAGACCATTCCCAGAATATCAGTTCCCTTCAGTGAAATTTCCTTTTGTTTGAGCTAACCGTGTTAGGTCATAATTTATAGGTCATATCAGTGTACCGTGGCTCAGATGCAGTGATTTTTCCAGCATGTATTCATCAGTTGAGTGAAGGTTGCTACGTTTTTCAAGTGGGAAGAAATCCAAACAAGTTTAGGAAGGAGAAAAAAAAAAAAAAAATCCATCCCGGGGGCAGGAAGAAAAAAAGCAATCATGATAGGGGTTTCACCGTTTGAGATTAAGTGTTGGCCATGCAAAACTAACACCCAGGGGGGAGGTTCTGCTCTTCTCAGAGATTCTCAGTTAGCACAGTTAGCAGGTGGTAGGGAGAGGGTCCGGGTGCTGGGCTGAGATGCAGTGCAGGGTGACTCCAGCTGCAGAATTGCTGGGGTGCTGGAGGGGACAGCTTTCCCAGGTGCTGCCCGCCTAACTTTGCCAGTCTGCCTCTTTCCACGTTCCAGGCCATGCTGATGTTCAGGTTGAATGCATGAGAGCTAATGATTTTTAAGGCGCTTTCGAGTGATTTGTCTTGGGAGTGCTAACTTGGCCAAGAGTAAAACCTAGGCAAGTAGAGCTGATTTTCGATGACCCACAGAAGGCATGTCCTCGAGTGATTAAGCCAGGCTCCAGTGGCCTAAAATTGTTCCCCATCAGGGAACGCGTATAGTTATCGGAGATACTTACTAACGAAGAGAAGGGAATAAAGAAAGATTATTTGGCTCTAGGGTAGTGGGAATGGGCAGCAGACTGTTCGGAGAAAGTGTCCGCCTTGGGGATCCAAGGCAGTGCTTTGGGTGGGTTCCGTTGTCCTGGTGTGACAGGTGAAAAACACAGCGCCTGTCAAGGTAAACGAGGTGCCTCCTGAGCAGACAGAAGCATGAGAGATTCAAGTCGATACGTACATTTCAGTTAGAAAATCAAACTTAACTGTTGTATTTTCTAAATAACCAGTTTTTTAGAAGACAATATTGCGAAGTCTCATTCTCTTTCACACGAGTGTGGAGGGGCTGGCTCTTTTGAGGACATACTGGATCAAATAATCAGGGCTATTGAGGAAAAATGCTGTTTACTTGACAGGTGTTTGTGTGTGTGTGTGTGTGTGTGTGTGTGTGTTTTAAGTTTTACCAGCCTACAGCGTGAGTCAGTACATCACGAACTTAAGGATAGTCATTGGTATTTTTAATAGTCACTTTATTTTTATTTCCTCTGAAGAATGAGGTAATTGTATTTTATTTATAATCAGAAGCACATCAACCCATGAATTCAGGTAAAAGAATGTACAGCCTCTTCTGTTAATTCTTTAAAATGTAATTGCTGCCGATGCATACTTAAACACATCTTCATTTGTATATCTCTGTGTGTGTGTGTGTGTGTGTGTGTGTGTATATATATATATATATATATATATTTCTTTCTTTCTCTCCCCATGATGTGTTTGATGAAAAAGAGCCTCTTTAGTACATACCTGTTTGGGATTTCTACATTTGAAATTTTATCAGAGGACTGTGGTCTGGTCCAACAAAAATCACAGTGGAGCCTTTACTTAGGGAGCATTCTCTGAACTGGCCTGTCAGTGTATGCCCACGTGTTTATTTGTAATTAAGGCTAAGGTGGTTTCGTATGGCTTTACCCCTGAACCTAAAAACCCGGAGACATTTCCTGTACGACCATTTGCTTTGTGTTGCCTCTGAAAAGAGCGTTGTTCCTGTGGCATCGTTAGAGAGGACAGCTTTCCTGTAGCCTTAACTGTTTCAAACTCCTGTTGTTTGGTAAATCTGTCAGAAGGGTCTGCAAGGGACCCTGTTTATGAAGAGAGAGTGGAGTGGTCAGTCTAAAAAGCCCCTTAGTGTAGTATTTTGAATTTTAAATTACACACATAATTCAAAGGTAATGTAACTTGCAGTGTTGGACTTTAGTCCATTCCGTTAAATGGAGAAAAATGACTGACGTTTGCAATGACTTATTGATTCTTGGTGGGAAACTGACTTCTGTAATATAGGAAGTATGGTAAAAGGGATAGCTTAATTATTTAGGGAGCACTTTTCAAAATATGCTTTTACAGCAGTACAAACGGTGTATATAGAAATTGTACAACTGGGTTCTTTTTTTTTTTTTTTTTTTTTTTTAAATTCTCTCAGGAAAGTTATGAGAAGGCTTATATTATTTTGTTGCTAAGGCAAAGTTTAATTTTGCTTCGAGTCCTCGAGGCTGTAACTAAGAAAGATATAAGGGGTAATGAGGAGTTTCTAAATGCCTTAAAAAATATGACTTGTTCCAATTGCCATTTCTTGCTTACATTATAGTCAGGCGAACGTTGGGGGAGCTTGACTGCCAAGATTTTTGCGAAACACACTTCTCTCTCTCTTTGGTTTATGGTGTTTTTCAACAGTGTCATGAACTCACTTAATCTGATTTCATCAAGTAAATATATGGGAAGTTGAGATGACATATTTTAATCTGGCGTTTGAGGAAATATTCATAAAATATCAGATAAAATATTTATTTTGGCCTTTTCCTTCTGATCTCTCTTTTGATTCAGTGTGTGTTCTTTGCTTAAGGACTACAGCCTAATGTTATTTTGACTGCAGTTCACAGTATTGGCAGCCTTTCAGATAAACAGCGTTTTTGTGGTTAATTGGTTGAACATGTTCTATAATTATAATTATATTAAAACCTTAATGTGCTTGAACATTTGCCCACCGAAGGCCACTCGCGTGAACCACGTTACGTTTCTGTCATGATAACGGAGCTGGCTGGTGGCCGACTTCCAGCAGTCGCGGCAGGACAAGGGACCTGGGAATAACACAGAGGCTTCTCATTATTTCCATCCGAGATCACCCTTTGGATAGTTGCAGAAGCTGACCATGAAAATTGCCTCCTGGTTGTAACTCAGATCCCTGGGTTTCAATTTGTGAGCTAGCATTTCTCCAGATTTTCAAAAAGGATTGGCTTGGCTTTTTATCAGCATTGCACAACAGCCGTAAAAAGCAAAATTAGCACTTTATCAAGTTTGGAGCCAGTCGCCAAGGCCACCGGGGAGTAGCGAGTCACCAGAGACCACTGCTTAGACCTGGGCTGGAAGCCACTGTGGACATAAATGAGCAGGGATCTCTGATGGCCAGCAGCTGAGGGCAGAGGGCCTCTTTTCTGCCCTCGCCGTGCCTGTTGGATTGACATTGTAGCCGGTGGCCGTCTGGGTTGCGCAGTCGAGAATCCCAGCATTATCTTTTTGGATACAGGGTCAAACATACCTTGGTGTCTTTCCCTGTGTCACAGTATAAATCAGGGTCCAAGAACCCCCTGTTTTTTGTATGCCGTGAGGATGGTTTTTACGTTTTTTTAGTGGTTGAAAAAAATCAAAAGAAGAAGAACATTACATGATACCTGGAAATGTATGAAATTCAAATTATAATGACCATAAATAGAGTTTTATTGGGACACGCCATGCCCATTTGTTTATGTATTGTCTGTGTCTGCTTTCACGCTGTCAGGGCAGAGTTCGGTGGTTGCAACAGAGATATTGTGGCCTACAGAGCTGAAAATATCGACTGTCTGGTCCTTTAGAGAAAAAGCTTGCCAACTCCTGATCTAAATGATGTCCTTCAGCTTCTGTCTCCTCTCAGAATGACGGTCCCATGAGAACAGGGGCTGTTCCTGTTCTAGTGCTTTGGCCCAGAGTAGGGGATTTGGGTTGGATGGATGAATGAATGAATGAGTGAATCAATGAATGCAAGAAAGAAAGAAAGGAAAGAAGATAGCAAGAGAGGGAGGGAGAAAGAAAGAAAGAAGGAAACAAGAAAGCAAGAAACCACCCCAAAGCTACGAGTACGGAGATGTCTGCCATTTTCTTATCTTTGACCCAGCAACTGAGCAGAGTTTCTAAAATTTGAAAATTTGTCTCCAAACATGTTTGAATTGATTTTTATGGTCTTTTAATTAACCCCCCAAAATGGCAACAGCACAGCATTTTTCAGAAAATTACAGAGCCAAGTTTTTTTTTAAATTTTTTTATAGCTATGCATGCAATCCACATCACATCCACATGCAGTTATTTCTGAGGTCCAAATAATTTTCTTTTGGACTGAGGGTACTTTAAATGAGGATTTACTTGAAAGATTATGTTCTATATCATTAAAGGGAGGAAGACAAAAAGTTCTTCCCGAATTTATTTATGGGATGGAGCAATTCTGGCACTACACAGTACAGCAGGAAATTCCATCAAGTTTAAATGCGCTGCCCTTGCCCTAAAGTATTTGGAGGGATTCATAGAAGAACCAGATGGATTGAGACAGACCTCTGTTGCAGAATCGAATGTACCCTTCGCCAGGATACTTTGTAAGCTCTCCAGGGATGGGTTAGAAAGGTGAGGACTCCAGTTCGGAATCTTCACACCAGTGATGTAGGCCAGGTATTTTCTGCCAAGATGTTAGAAAATCCTAGAGTCTCATGAAGACCCTTTCCCCATCTTCACCTTGTGGGCAACACTCTGGCAAAGTCACCCTTTCTTGCTGGTCCCCTGCTCCTGGCCTGGCCTGCTGGCCCCTTCAGCCTCCAGGGAATCTGAGCCTTCCTCCTGTCTGACTCAGGCCAGGTCCACCCTGGACTTGGGTGTCAGATCCAAGCATAAACCTCTCTTCCCCCGCTTCCTAGCTGTGTGGTTCCAGGCAAATGACCTCACCTCTCTGAGCCACTGGTTGTCTCAGCAGCCAGTATGGGGAGGGATCTCATACCAACCTCTAGTGTTGCTGCACAGGTTAAGAAGGACGGCATTAGTAAACCCCCGGGAGCTGTCTGGTGGGTACTGAGCCGGCGATAAGGATTCCTTATCTTGGTTCCCCCTCCTGTCACTGAGTTAGAAACAGGAATCTAGAGAAATGGTCCCCTCTTCTCTCGCGTGTTTCCTGGGACAGCCCAGCGCCGTGTTGCTGCGGGGTGTGTCCTCCCTTCCTTCCTTTCTGTCTCCCTCTTCCTTACAGTGCTTCTCCAGTCCGAGGTCAGCAGTCCCCCTCCTCTGTTCTTACCCGTCCCAGGCTGGGGGCAAGATCGCCCAGGTCACGGGGTGGAAGCCTTGAGCTGGGGGTTCTTTGCTCTGTCCCGGTCTGGTCAGTCCTGGTAGGATCTTATCCAGGCACAAAAGAGCCTTTGTTTTCCTTCTCATCCCTCCGAAAGGTGAGTCCCACTGTCTTCAGGATCCGTTCACCTTTGACAGCGTGATTCCCCACACAGCCCTGTACTTCTGCCTACTCCTCGCCCTCCCCTGGGCGGGTCAGCTCCCTTCGCCCCTTGTCTGCATCGCTCAGCTGGAGTCTTCGTGTTCTTCTTGCCTTAGGAGTTGACGTCCTCCAGTGGGTTCCCTTCCGCTTGTCCAGTGCCTTCACTTTGCCTGTCTGGGCCAAGCCCGGCCGGGGGTGGGGGGGGGCACAGACACTGAGGCAAACTCCCTGCCTCAAAGAGCGCCCAGCTCGGAAGCCCCATCGCGCATCTGTGTTGGGCAGGGCCTGCCGCTGCCGGGGACCCTCCTGTCTTCCCTGCCTTCCCTTCTCCAACCTGCTGGCTTCTCCTCCTCCCGTAAGACTCAATTCTGGCGTAAGCCACTGACTCCCTCCCACCGGAAAAAAAAAGTTCCCCAGTCACCCATTCTTTATGTTCCTTATGTGGATTTCCATTTTGTACTTACCTCGTTGTATTATGATTATCTATTTGTGTATGTGTGTTCCCCCACTGGACTAGAGAGTTGGGATAGTCTAATACAGCTTTGTGTTTCCAGCATGAAGCAAGCAAAAAAAGAAAAGAAAAAGGAAGAAGGAAGGAAGGAAAGGAAGGAGGGAGGGGAGGAAGGAGGAAAGAAAAAGGGAGGAAGGAAGGAAGGAAGAACAACTTGATCAGTGCTTGTTCCATGATTGTGTGAACGGCTCACTAATTAAATGAACAAACAAATGAATGAGTCAAGATCTGGGCCAAAGCTGACATGTAGCTCTTTCTACTTGGAGCTCATGCAAGAAGGTTCTCATCGTGGTCTGTTTCATAGTGTCATTGGGGCCACTACAGGGCTGATGGTTAGAACCTGCAGGAGAAAAGTCAGGGCTCATCATCTGCAGTTTTACAGATGAGAGGTGCTGCCATGGAAGCGAGGAGGGGCAGGGATCAATCCAGACCGAAACGTGCAGATCATCTTGGTCAGGAGGAACAGGCTGTTGGAACCACTGGAGCTTCTGTGCGGGACCTTAGCGGAAATAGCATCATTGTCTGCAACACTGGTGACTGACCTTGGTAGACTAAGACACTGGTTCTCAGACTGGAACATGCGCCGGGCTCCCCTGGAGGGCTGGTTAGAACACCTCTTCCCGGGCTTCTCCTACAGAGTTTCTGATTCCAGAACTCCTAGAGTAGGACCCAAGGATCTGCTTTTTTAGGCATTTCCCCGATGTAGTGGATGGTGCTTGTTTGGGGATCACACTGGATTAAGGGCTCTGCTAATTTCAGCTCGAGAATATCTGACTCATGGGATAAGGTTTCTGCCATCCACAGCTTCTTTTTTTGGTCACCCGTAGGGCAGAATCTTACTTTCTGAGTTTGAAAAACATCACAGTTATTTTAGTAAAATGCTGTTGCCATCATTGCTTTTAAAACAGCCCTCTGAAGTGAGAAAACCAGAAGTAAGATTTGTTTATTGGGATAATTTGTTATAAATATGAGTTCTGCAGCACATTTGGAAGACACGAAAAGCCCCACTCGGAACTCATTTGTTCAGTCTACCTGTACTGTTCAGTGTTTCCTACATACATTGGATGTACCTGCTGCCCCTGTTGGTTTTGCAGTAATAATACTTTTCTATGTTAAAAAGAAAAAAATCCTGAAATGAAAACGTGACTCAGTCTTATTGTAATCTCGCCTTGCCTTTTTCGCATGGATCATTTGTTTGTGAACTGGTTATTTCAGGAAGGGCTCAAAGGTAATAAGGTAATTTCATGGTTTATAGCGTTTATATTGGCGCCTTTAATGAGCAAAACATATTGTTTTCTAATACACGAAACGAGGAGTTCACATATATATATATATATATATAATTTTCATTTCCTGATATTACATGTATATGAAGTTTAAGACACTGAGAACAGCCATGTAAAGAAATTATACTGCTGTACACAGGGGAAATATGCAAGTTTTGTGATGCAAAAAACAAGACAAAACAAAAAAACATTTGCAGGCTTATGAGATGATTTTATTTCTAATGCATCCAAATGATAGCAGGGAGCTGCTCTTGTGTTTGTGCCTCATATAGCCATTCATATCTAAAAATATGGTAACATATGGCTTTGTTATTATTTAGTTTAGGAATTTATGCACCTACAGGAGTTTTGAGAGCTCTGGGTCTCATTCAGACGTTGTACACAGCAACTAAACAAGATAAGCTGGAGCGGGGAGTTCCTCAGCCCCAGGTTATTAAGATTTGACCAATTCCCTTTTTTTTGTTGTTGTTGGTGGTGGTGTTTATTAAACTCACGAACTTTTTTTTTTGCAGATAGGCTTATGATTCTCTTCCCTCTTTCTTATTATGTTTTCGAAGGCTGAATTGGTGAAATCTTTGGGCCCAATGAAAATATGGCCTGGATTGGAAAAGGGTACAAGCTTCTTTTTCTAGGCCTGGAGTGAGGTGGCTCTTTGGCCTCCTGGTTCATTTGATGTCCTGGGGAGTCCTTGACACCCACACAGTCCCAATCCCAAGACCTTTCCCTCCCGTCCAGATCGTGTTTGTTTTACAGCTCCCGCACAGAGCCTACAGCTGTGTAAACCCGGGAAGGGTTTCTGCACAGCTTTGATCTTTGCATGGATCAGCAGTTGCCCTCAGTCCCTGAACCCTGTTCCACGGCCCCTGTATTTCTTGGATTTTTCCATTTTCTGGTAATTATGGCGTTGAGTGGGGAGCCTTCCAGCAGCATCCCCCGAGACCTTGGGTGGAGAGCTTGGAAGAAGCACCTTAAGCCTGTTGTCTGTAGGACCGTATGAAGAAGTGATTTTCATTTGATGCCAAAAGATATGCCGTTTAGTTTCCTCCTCAGAGGTGATCTGACACTTTCAAGAAGGCCGAGAGTGTCTGAGGAGCTTGAACATGTTATGGACTGAATGAATGTTTATGGAACAAATGCCGTGTGGGCTTTTTTTTTTTTTTTTTTTTTTAAACTCCTGAGAAGTTCAGTCTTTCCGTAAACTTCTGTCGGAGTTAGGCTTTTGGGCTGGTGCAGCATGGCATTATTTTTCATTTAATAAACTGGGGCATACAGAAGTCACAGCTCCTGTCCCTACAGTCTGGTCCTTGTTTTAAAGGCTTCACGCAAGACACGGGGATTCTGGAGAGGGAGCCATCATTCCAGTTGGGGCTGCCATAAATGGCTAACAGGGCTGGGCCATAATGCCTAGACAGTATGTTGAGCTCAGAGATGAGACGAGGTCTTTCCAGGCAGAAAGAACAACATAGAAGGCCACGTATGGCAGAGCAGAGAAGACTCTGGGGTCTCCAGATTCAGATCCACTTGGGTTTGAATCCTGGCTCTGTCGTTTACTGTCTGTGTGATCTGGGGCCCTTTGCTTGATGTTAATGCATCTCAGTTTTCTCACCCATCAAAGGGGATTAATGATAGTCTCTTCTGGGAATATTTCCCTGGTGGTCTAGTGGTTAGGACTCCAGCACTTCTACTTCAGTGGCCACGGGTTTCATCCCTGGTCAGGGAAATAAGATGTCACATGCCATGACGCATGGCCCCCGGGGGGCGGGGGGGAAACAAAACTCTCTTCTTTTGAGATTGTGAGAATTAAATAAGACAGTGTGTGTCACTTGTTTAACACTGTCCCTGGGATGTAGTCTGTTGTCACTAAATGTTAGCTTCTATTACTGCTGCACTGCAACTGTTCTTCTTTTTTTAAAAAAAATATATATATTTATTTATTTGGTTACGCCGGGTCTTAGTTGCAGCAGGCGGCCTCCTTAGTTGCGGCTGGCTGGCTCTTTAGTTGCAGCACACAGACTCCTTAGTTATGGCATGCGAACTCTTAGTTGTGGCATGCATGTGGGATCTGGTTCCCTGACCAGGGATCGAACCTGCGTCCCCTGCATTGGGAGCATGGAGTCTAAACCACTGTGCCACCAGGGAAGTCCCACCTGTTCTTCTTCTAACCCTCATATCCTTCCTCCTCCTCCACCTTATGATAAAGGTGTGCACCAGAAAAGATGAGTTGTGTCACTGTCAGCATTCTGGTGTGACAGGAGCCTAGGAGGTAGGTGGGAGAATATTCTGAGATTTGGCTGAGTAGTGAGCCTTTAGTGTCTGGGGGTAGGTGGAGCTATGTCCTTTTCAGCGTCCCCAGAACCCAGGAGAATGAGTCTCTGAAAGAAAGGCCCTTGCCTGGGGGATTTTGAACGCCAGGGTGCAGCTCACTGGGTGACACACAGTGGCACAGTTGAGTGAAAGAGGACACCGCCTTCTTGTTCTGTAATCCCGGGAAGGGGCTCTTCTTCCCTCGGGGGCCCTGCACCTTCTCGCCTTCAGAGCCTTAGGTATACACGTGACCTCGATCGCGTGAATATAGTGAATCCTGATTGCCTACATTTATTAGGAAACACAACTGAGAACAAAGAATCATTGGACCTGAAAGTACAAACCAGCACACCGAATCAGTTCATGGCGTTGCTCTGGTTTCTTCCATATCTGTTGAGCTGTGGCTGAAAAATCCCTTTTCTTATCAAGCAGGCCATTCTTGTTGCCAGCAAAGAACGTGGGCCAAGACTTGGGTCACGTGGTCTCAACTGCTGTGTGGCGAGATTCGGTGGGAACACAGAGTCCAGGAGACAGTGTGAAAGTCCTGGCCACGGTACCGCGTCGTCTGTAGGGCTGCCGCGGAGGGAAACTGTGAAATGCAGATGGTACCATCCCTTAGAAAGGGCAGTGCTTAAAACAGAAGGAACTGGGCAGAAATTAGGAGACAGCTTAATTCTTTTCCAGCAGGAATCATGAAGTCCGTTCAGTTTTCTATTCTTTTGAAAAAGTAATTTAATCCTCAAGAAAGTATATACGTATCGGAATAATTTCCTGGGTAGACGTCCTAACTTCCTTTTTTTCCTTTTGACATCCCTAAATAGTTCTTCGTGCAATGGCATGAATAGCGGCTCAACTTTTTCAGGAGATGATTCATTACATTATAATTTCAATTCACTAACCGTTTTCAGCCATGCGATAAATTTAAATCCTTTACTATCAAGATAACATTTTTTTTCTCCTGTCACTGAGATGGAATGATTGGAAACCATTTTTAGAAGTTGACCCTCTGGGGGACAGCTCTTAGGGATTTGTCCTTTACACCAGCACGTAACTTGTAGGGGGTCGGTATTTCCAGGGCAGGGGCCCTGGGCTGCAGATCTGTGTGTTTTTTTCAAGTGCCCAGGAAAATGCCCTTTACAGTAAGTGCGGTGAAGCGTCTGTTGGCTGAATGGGAAAGAGGAGAATGTGTATTGAAGTATGTGGTTCTGAGAAAACCACATCATTTCCAAATAGCGAAGGATGAATGATAATGCCATTGCTAAGGCATCCTTTACCCTCCTGAAAATCGGCTACGAATCGGGCAAGGCCAGTCCACTCCGTGGTTCTGTACATTATAGAGAGGAACCCTGGGATCCATGAGGTCCCTGGAGCTGTGGCTAACTTGTTTGGTGATTGTGGGGGAGTCTCTGAGCCTCAGTTTCCTCATCAGTCAGTTGAATGAATGGGTGAGTGTTCTAGGCGTGTCCTGAAAAAGTCCCTCAAGCTGGGATCGCAACAGTCAGACCCTCTTCTCTGTAATATTAATTGGAGTAACTCTTACACTTTATCCCCACTTGTGACGTGGGACTCTTTGTAAGACATACTTCAAGAAGTGTGATTTTTAAAAAGGTTAATTAAAACACTGAAATTCTGAAAGTAACAGGTTTCTTCACTTTTTGTTGTAAAAACTGTTGAGCATACAGAAAATGCAAACAGCACTTCGGTAGTACGGTGAATTAGCACACGCCCACCATCTAGAATCAGTAATTTCTCACGTCTTAACATGTTTCCATCCAGCCACCTTTTCATCCGTCCATCCTCCATCCATCCACATTTGTAAGTTGCAGACATTGACACTCTTTACAGGTAAGGACTTTGGCAGGCATCTCCTAAAACTAAAGACCTTGTTCTATGTAATCACGTTTATCACTGTTACCATGTCTATGAAATTGATAATAAGTCACTAACATAAAAGAACGTACAGTCTGTAACCAGATTTAGCCAGTTATCTTCAAAATGTCTTTCATAGCTTTTGGTTTTCAGTCAGTCTGCGGTCAGTCAAGGTTCACACGTAATATTTGGTATTATATATATTTTTAGTCTGTTTTAATAGAGAGGGTTGTTTTGGGGGGTAGGGGTAGAGGTCACAGATTGGTTCCTGTCCAGTTACCGTGGATACTGTCAATTTCCTTTACCAGCTAGCAAGGCTTTCCTTTAATTTTCAGCACTTTTATGTTATCAAGGAAACTTAACTTCTCATACATCTTGTTGCACGTTTGTGAATCTGGTTTTGACTTCCAGCCCAGCTAAGATTGACCGTGGGAAGGATTTCCTTTGGTGAGACTTGGGAGGAGGAAAACAAAAAAAAATCTGTTACTTAGGACTGTGAGGGCGCCCTGTGTTTATCTCAGGCAGAAGAAGGTTCCCCAGGGCTCTCTGCCCCAGCCAGTTAAGATGAAAAAAGCTGCGGGAAGGAAGATTCAAGTCTCAGGTTGAGAAACCAAACCCTCCAAGACCTCAGGGCTCTTTGCCTCTAATCAGAACGCAGGACGGTGCAGTGTAGATCAGGACTGCCTCTTGTCACTGCCTGCTCACCTGGGGAATATGGGGCCCCGGATGACAGACTCCCCGTGTCCTCACGAAAGCGGTGCAGCGTGTTAGAATGGAGCCCTTCCTCTCCCTCCTTCAGGGGGTATTGGGCATAGCTTAGGTCACAGTGTGGAGGCTGATCTGCCCACAAGTCGGTTCATGCGTCAAAGTAACTAAAATCAGATGAGGTTTTTGAGTGTGTTCATCATCCCCCCCAGGTCATGAAATTTGACAGGCCAGTATATCACTTAGGAAAGTCTGAGGAGCAGCCTGCAGCTCCCAGATTTTCCTCCTGCCTCTCCTTTTCACACTTGTCTTGGCCCAGACCAGGGACAAGCCATGGCTTTGGATGTGACTTCTGGAGGGGAAAACTCAGTGTCATGATCCTCTGCATCAGTAGACATCACCTGCTGGCAGACCTGTTTTGTTTTGCTCACGCAGTGACTTTAAAAAATGGCCGAGGGCTTCCCTGGTGGCGCAGTGGTTAAGAATCCACCTGCCAGTGCAGGGGACACGGGTTCGAGCCCTGGTCCGGGAAGATCACACATGCAGCGGAGCAACTTAGGCCCGTGCACCACCACTACTGAGCCTGCGCTCTAGAGTCCACAAGCCACAACTGCTGAGCCTGTGTGCCACAACTACTGAAGCTCACGTGCCTAGAGCCCGTGCTCCGCAACTAGAGAAGCCACCGCAGTGAGAAGCCCGCGCTCCGCAACAGAGGAGCCCCCGCTCGCCGCAACTAGAGAAAGCCCGCGCGCGGCAACGAAGACCCAACGCAGCCAAAAATAAATAAATAAAATTAATTAATTTTAAAAAATGGCTGAGATACATATACAAATTGGGAGATGTCATGTAAAAAGCTGGTGTTCCCATTAGATTTAAAAATTGGTGGAGGAGACAGCAGTCAGCTGGAGTTGAGTAAAGACACCCGAAGGGTGTGTGGTTTCTTGTTTTCCATCATCTCCGCTACTCCCCAGAGTTTCCCTTCCCAATTTAAGCAGCTTTATTCATTCATTCTTCTGTCCGTCCAGCCTGCTTTCTCAGTACTGAGGAAGGGGGAGCCTTGAACCCTCTGGCTGGGCCACTTAGAAGTGAAATGAGCGTCTGAGAAAAACTGCCCTGCAGTATGGAGGAAAAAGGTGTGGAGTCTTCTGAATGGTGGCGGGGATATTTCAGATTTTTTTCCTCCCAAGTTCCCTCTGCAAGAAAGCCCAGTTCCCATGAGTTGATTACAAGTCTCTAACTAATTCAAGTTTCAGTCATCATGAAGTGGAACAAGCCTATGGGTCTTCCATGGAGCTCAAGCATATGAGCACTTTTAAAAAAAATTTTAAGGATGAAAAGTCTCTCTTGTTTTCGGTAATGATACAGTGGCAGAATGTCACCCACCCACCACTTGGGTGTCCGAGAAGGGCTGTGGGTGCAGACAGCCCACATTAAACAATCGGCCCTTGAGGGTTGATGGTTCAAGTTCGTTTGAAATGAGAAATTGCCGGTGACCTGAAACCCATCATTATTAACCTTGTGGCAAAACATCGCCATAACCAGTAGCCAACTCTCATTTTTTGTTTTCTTTTTTCTTTTCGGTTGGAAGAAAGGCTCATTGATGAAAGTTGGCTCAGTTCTTTTTGTTTAAGTTAAGTGGTCGGACCACCAAGAAGAATGGCTTTCCTTTGATTGGGAACAGGTCTTAATCCAGATGTGCTTCACATGACCAGTCGACTTTGGCTGGTACACCCCACAGTTGATTCGAGCTGTGTTTATATATAGACAGCTGCCCACATTTGGAGAAGCATCTGTGTGTCGCCGCCTAAGTCTTCCCTAAGAATTACCGTTCAGTAATATATGATATTGTAGCTCAGGTGCTTTTGTAATGAACAGATGGCTTCTTCTTCCTTTATTCAAAAATGGAACAAGTGACACAAAGAAAGTGTGAGATAGGAAGGATTGGGGGAGTTGCAGTATAGAGTAACAATATCCATGGTATCCCTGGACATTTTATGGTAGAAGATTCTGGAAGGGTGAGCCCAGCTGTTTCCAGCTAAGTCTCCAGTGGTTATGTGTTGGCTGGTCAAGCGATCAGGGTCCCGCTGGAGATTTTCTTTCCCCTGTGGCAGTTGCTCTTTTAGAATCCTGTCTTATGGCACCCACAGAAGTTCCCAGAGTTATGGGAGAGTCCGTCCGGGCATTCTTCCCAAAGACCGGCCCCTGTGTAGCCTCAGCTATTCATTTATAATGTCTTTTCAGTGTATTTGTTGGGCTTGCTTCATTTGTGACTAGAAGGGTACATTTCTTACTGCACATCAAAGAGTCTAGAAATGTGAACCCCACTTCTTCTCACAGCTCCTGGGGAACCCCACTTATTCCCACAGTCCCCAGGGAGCCCCGTTTCTTCCCACAACTCCCGGGGAGCCCCACTTGTGTGGTGTGTCTTTTGAGTAGCCCACTCTTCTTTATTTTAGGCTTCCAGGTGTTATCTCTTTCATGACCCATTTCCAGCGTCCTTGTTTCCTTCTTCAGAGTTTCCTGTGACAGCTCTCCAAAAACCTTTGTCAGATAATGTTAAGAATTCATCAGTAACTTGAACTTTTTGATCCTGTACCATTATCTTTTCCTCATTGTGATTTATATGCTATGACTGCTTTATAGGACGTGATTCACCAAGAGCTTAGGCAGAGTCTGTTAGAAAAGGTATTTTTTACGATTCTGGTTCACTGCTGCCCGTTCATTGCTAGCACAATGCCTGGTCTTCAGTAAATAAATGGAGGGCTGTGGTGGGCTGACCAGTGGCCCCCAAAGATACCCAGGTCCTAGTCCCTGGAGCTTGTGAATGTGACTTTATATGGCAAAAAGGACTTTGTCAGTGTGGTCACGTGAAGGGTCTTGAGAAGGAACATCATCCTGGATTACATAGGTGGGCCCGAAGCGTTCTTTTTAGTATTCCTGTAGGAGGGAGGCAGAGGGAAATTGGACCACAGAGGAAGAAGGTAGCCGGGTGACGGTGGAGCAGGGAGCGAAGGTGGTGCGGCTGTGAACCAAGGAACGCAGGTGGCCTCCAGAAGCTGGGAGAGCGAAGTGGCAGATTCTGCCCTGGGGCTTCCAGAAGGAAGCAGTGCCGTTGATGCCTTGATTTTGGCTCAGTGAGAGCGACTTCGGACTTTTGACCTCCAGAACTGTAAGAGAATAAATTTGTGTTACTTTAAGGCTTAAGTTTAGGGTTATTTATTACAGCAGCAATAAGAAACTAATACGTGGGCTAAGGCTAAAGGCAGGCCGGATTCCCCTGGCCCTTGGCATTCCTCTTCATGAGAAATCTTGCTGGTGGTTTGCTTTCTTGCCCTCCTCCTTTTCCTGAACACATACCTACTGGATGTCTGTAATGTTAGAGGTTGTACAGGTTGCACCTAAAAAACAAACAAAACAATCTCCATCTGAGTTAGCGAACTTCAGGCTGTGGTCAAGTACCGTGACCCTCAGGCTTCAGAACCAAAACCAGATCCCGTAGGTGGTGTCCCGTCTGTGCCGCTGATGGACGGAAGGGAGCTTAAGTGCGCCCTGTATTGACTGGGGTTCACCTTTCTGCAGGGCCTGCGTCAGGAAGGGCTTGGCCTGGACCCCAGCTTTCCCAGTCAGGCCTTCACCTCTCTCTTGTTACAAGGGACTTAGAGGTAGGCTGTTCAGTTGGGAGCCCATCACGTCTGTGATGCCATCAGGGGTTGGAGCTGCTGTGGTCTCTCCCCTCAGCCATTCTTTTTTTTTTTTTCTTTTAATTTATTTTTTTAAATTTATTTTTGGCTGCTTTGGGTCTTCGTCGCTGCGTGCGGGCTTTCTCTAGTTGCGGCGAGCGGGGGGCTACTCTTCATTGCCGTGCGCGGGCTTCTCACAGCAGTGGCTTCTCTTGTTGCGGAGCACGGGCTCTAGGCGTGCGGGCTTCAGCAGTTGCAGCAGGCGGGCTCAGTAGTTGTGTCTCGCGGGCTCTAGAGCACAGGCTCAGTAGTTGTGGCACACGGGCTTAGTTGCTCCGCGGCATGTGGGATCTTCCCGGACCAGGGCTCGAACCTGTGTCCCCTGCATTGGCAGGCGGGTTCTTAACCACTGCGCCACCAGGGAAGCCCACCCCCCAACCACAACCATTCTTAGCATGCGGCTGCTCAGCCTCCAGGCATCACATATGCTTCCTTAACAAGAAGAAGGGGGGCAGGCAAGAGGCACACGCCAGAGTGTCCATCCCACGGTCACCCATAACTACAAGGGAGTCTGAAAAAGTGATTGTCTTTACTGGGTACGTGGCTACTCAGAGCTAAACTGGGGTGCTGTTAACAAAGAGGACAGGGAGTGATCAGAGGGGGGCACGCAACAGCGTCTGCCTCGGTGGTTGTGAACACGGTCGCCAGAGTCGGGCAGATGCCGTGGATTTGAATTCTGGGTCCTCTCCTTGGACCATGGCGTAACTCTTCTTGGTCTGAATGTTCCCGTGTGTAAAATGGGGATAATAATTGGACTTAGGATAGGACTGTTGAAAGGATTACATGAGGTCAGATGTGTGCGATGCTTAGACTGGCATCGGTCAGCGTTCAGTGACTGTCAGAGCTGTGAGCTTGGTGGCGGTTGTCGCCGTTTTCTCATCCTCCCTCCTGTCTTTCTCCTTCAGCTCTTCTTTGTCCGTCGTCACCAGCACCGTCACCATCAATAGCTCCTCCCTCATCCCGCCGTGCTACACTGATTGGTGGTTTTTTTTTTTTTTTTTTTTTTTTTTGCGATCACGTATCCAAAAGTAATACGGCATCTCCCATAAGAACACTTCACTTACTGCGTCTCCGTCTACTCGTGAATTTCCTTAAGCTACACCGAAATCTTTGCTGCCTTTTCTGGCAAAGGGTCCTTTGGGCTCTGCACACACCACATGGCGGGAATCTGTGCACATTCTCACACATGCACACTAGCACCCAGGATGTTTGTTGATCGAATGAATTAATTTTTCACTGAATGACAAACACAAGCTGATTATATTCCTCGTGGAGCTGATTTGTTTTCCTGTCTGAGAGCAGGGCCACATCTCCAGATTGATGGCTTTGGCTGTAGATCAGAAGGACTTGCCATCACAGCTGGTAAGTGGACCCGAGTCTGTAACAACAATAGCGGTCATCGTGATGCTGCAGCCACCCCAGCCCCTGCCTCCAGCAAGTACAGGGTGCAGTCTGCAGGCCGGTCACGGTGGAAACGCCATGCCTCCCCTCGTCGCGTTGGGCATTTCTCTGGGATGGGGGTTTCCATGCCTTAACCTTGGTCTTGGGTCTTGGCCTCCACCAGCGAGGGTAGGCCTGGTGAGAACAGAGTTTTTCTCACCCTCGCCTGCTCTTACCTCCCTCTCACCTCACCCCCACCCCTTTCCAATGTTTTAGCCCCTGAGAGAACCCAGTAAAATTTCCAGAGAGGAATGAATCTCACTAGTGGAGACCAGGAATCACCTCTGAGGGCAGGGGCACCCCTTTGACTGTATGAACAAGAGCCAGGCAGGCGTGGCATCAGGGTGGACGCTCAGGAAGCCCCCAAGAGATGGACCTTGAGTGTGGCAAAGTGCCAGCTGCCTGCCGTGGGGTTTGAGGAGGATTTCAAACAGCTGGGGCTCAAAGTGTGAACTAATTTGTGATTTGCGAGCTGTCTCCCAGAAGACTTGGGCAGCAGATACAAGACTCGTGAAACATGCCAGATGACCTGAGGGTTAACACAACAGGAGGAAAAGGTGTGGAGTGAGCGCCTCTGGCAGCTTTGTTGGTCTTCATGGACCCGTTGTTTTGCTGTTGATCACGCTCCCTGTATGTCTTAAGCTAATTTTTTCCATGGTGATACAAGGCCCAACATGTATAAACAAATTCCCTTCTTGATCTTCTAAGCGATGAACACTTAACAGATTCAGGCTTGGAGAACTCAGTTCCGACCCCAGGCTCCGTAATGGGAGGCACCTCTAACTGGAAGGGGAACAGGAGAGGTCTGTGAAAGACCCTCAAACTGTCACTTCCGTGCAGGATCAGCAGCAGACCCCGGGCTCCCCTGTGTGTGGGCCTGGTGAGCAGGTTTCCTTCCCGGTGAGAGGATGTTAACTCTTGGATGCCTGGAGCTGCTGAAAGAATCTGCGTGTATTGTGACCCGGGCACACGTATACGTAAGGAAACGCAGACCAGGAGACCTAGGAAGTGCACACCCAGCTTATTGTATATATATATATATATATATATATATTATTATTATTATTATTATTATTATTATCATCTCTGTAGGGGGCGGACAGTGTGGAAAAGGTCCAGGACTGAGAGCCGCGGGGGGCCTTTAGCCTTGTTCATGATGCCTAAATGTTTTTTGGTTTTTCTTTTGTTTTTTTTTTTTTTTTTTTTAATAGGGGCTTCTCTCCCTCCCTCCCTCCCTCGCTCCTGCTGTGCCGGGTCTTAGTTGCAGCATGCAGGATCTTTAGTTGCAGCATGAAAACTCTTAGTTGTGCATGTGGGATCTGGTTCCCCGACCAGGGATGGAACCCAGGCCCCCTGCATTGGGAGCGTGGAGTCTTACCCACTGGACCTCCAGGGAAGTCCCAATGCTTAGATGATTTTACAGAGGGAACTGTGCTCATGTATGGCTTATGTAATAAAAATTGTTTTTAAAAAGTAGCCTGGGGTGGGTATTAGTTTTCTATGGCTGCCATAATAAATTTCCTTCAACTTAATGACCTCAAACAACAGAGATTTATTACCTTCTGGTTCTGGAGGTCAGAAGATGGACACAGGTCTCCTTGGGCTGAAATCGGTGTTGGCAGGGCCTGTTCTTTCCGGAGGCTGCAGGGGAGAAAATCCATCTCCTTGTCTTTTCCAGCTTACAGAGATTGTGCCCAGTTCTTGACTCGTGGCCCCTTCCTCCGTGCTCAAGCCAGTAGCATTGGGCCAAGTCCTTCTCAGATGCCCGTGTCTCTTGTTGTCTCTTCTGCCTCCTTTTCCTGTGTTCAGGCCCTTGCGATCACATTGATGTGAAGGACGATTTTCCCATCTTAAGGTCCGCAGACTAGCAATCCTAGTTCCAGCTGCAGTCTGCACCCCTCTTTACCAGATGAAGGATGGAAAGCGCTTCGAGAAAAGCGTGTTGGACACGTAGGTGAGACTCCTTAAATATTTATTCCCGCTGCTGGCAGTCCCTGACCACGGCCACCACGGCCGTCGCCACCATTAGCGCCATTATTCTTACTTAGTAAGTCATTCTCCGTTTCTTCTGTCAGCTTCCTCCCACTTTCACGGTCAGCTGGGGGCCCTCTGGGAAGTCGGTCCGTGCATGGCATGGGAAGTCTTGATGGCATCTGTCTCAGAGAGAGACGTCCTGTTTCATTTGAATGGCTTGACCGTTTCTGGGCAGTTTATTCGAGTTCTTACCCATCCAGCCAGTCAGCCAGCCAGCCAGCGAGCCATCTGTCCGTCCCTCCATACATCCATTGCTCCATCCTCCCCCGACCCCAATCTCTCTCTCTATTTCTTGGTGTCAGATGTTGTCTCTTTTCCTTCTCTCTGCTATATAAAAAGCATTTTTTCTTATGTAAGAAAGCATTAAACATGAGGCAGAAGTAGAGGTTTACCTAGAAGAGCTACCTTTGTTTAAAATTTAGTACCTAACGGCACTGGGGAAATAGTACTAGAAACACTGAGATTGAGAAGTGGAGCTGTTGTTTTTTGGAAGAAAAATCTTTCACCCTGTACTCTTTTTTTGCGGTACACGGGCCTCTCACTGTCGTGGCCTCTCCCGTTGCGGAGCACAGGCTCCGGACGCGCAGGCTCAGCGGCCAGGGCTCACGGGCCCAGCCGCTCCGCGGCACGTGGGATCTTCCCGGACCGGGGCACGAACCCGTGTCCCCTGCATCGGCAGGCGGACCCTCAACCGCTGCACCACCAGGGAAGCCCCATCCTGTCCTCTTAAAGATACCTTTGCAAGTTTTACACAACATGAAAGTAATTATATGAAGAAAAAAGAAAACCACTTCTTAAATATGCTTGTCGTACTCGGTGTGTGCTTACATGGTTTAGTGCTTGTTAATCTTTGTAGTTACTCAGGTTTCTGTTACCCCCATTTTCAGATGAGTAACTCAGCACAAATCATACATGCATTTCCAGTACTTAAGAAAACCAGAAATACAGGCAAGAGGAAAATAAAAATCCCCAGCCACCTATCCACAGTATTTTGGCATGTGTGCTTTCATACTTGTTTACTGTGATAGATCTTTAGTGTTCCTTTAACGATTCCTGGCAGATTTCAAACTCTGTCTCTCTGTGGTTAGTTGTCCAGCCTGGCCAGTGAGAGAGAACATCCCTGCGGAGATTAGGGGGACCTCCTTCCTCCCGCCTGGCAGTGTTTGTCATGGTAAAACACACGCGTGCCCGCACACACCCGCATCTCAAGTCTTTGAACAGTGTTGGTATATTCGTGTGACCCTGCCACGCGTTTTAAGTCCTGTTTACTCCCTGCCCCCCCCCTCATAAAAATGCTTATTATTGAATTGTTCGGATAATATAGAGAAGTAGAAAGAGAATAAGACAATTTCCATGGTGTCTCCGTCGAAAGACAACCTCCATTAATGCCGTGATTGCCTTTTTCCCAACTCAGAGACAGCTTCTTGTTTTTTATGGAATTGTGACTGTGGTTTTAAAACTGTGGAAGTAAAACACACACACGTGGAAAGTGGGCATTCTTGCTGCTGGGTGATGGTGAATAAACAGAGCACACCGAGGCAGTCAGTAACTGGATCAGGAAAGAAGACAGAGCTCTGAAGCCTGCTTCTGCTGTCCTCCAGTCATCCCCCAGACCCCACCAGGGCTCCCCCACTATCCTGCCTGTGGACCGCAAAGATGAGTTCTGTTGCCTTTGATCTCACGTAAATGGAATTACCTTCTATAAATGGAATCGTTCAGTGGGTACTCCTGTGTGTCTGGCTTCTTTCTTTCAACATTATGCTTATGAGATTTATGCTTAGTGTTGCATAAGGTTGTAGCTCATTTGTTCTCCCGGTTGTGGAGTATTTCACTGTGCGAATATGCTACAAATTATCTAAGTCGTGATTGCATTCAAAAAAATACGACTCCTAGGTTTTTCACACAACATTCTAACCAAATATCTCCTCCCATTTTAGCACTCTCCCGATAAACACCATTTTACGTAGTAACATAGTATTCAGTGGAGTGGATCTGTATTTATTTAACCATTATCCCATTGTTGGATGTTTAGGGGGTTTCTACTTTTGTTGTTGTTGCTGTTTGCTGTTACAAGTGCAGGGCACAGTGTCTGTATCTGTGCACTGAGTAGGCATGGGCTTGTGTGTGTGTCTTAGATGGTTCTGTTTGGTTGAATTCCCTGAAGTGGAACAGGTGGTTCAAAGGTTCAACCATCACATGGTCTCTTAACATGTGCTGTCACATTCCTTTCCGAGAGGACCGTGTCGGTGCTTCCCCCATCGCCACAAGGTGAGTGAGGGTGCCTCTCTTGTCACACACTCAGCATCCTGGCAAGAGATCCAAGTAGTCTTCTTCTTCTTCTGTTTTATTTTCTTACGCAGTGGGGGGCGGGGCACGCGCCGTATACCAAGCAGCATCCCAACCGGGGATTGAACCCGTGCCCCCTGTAGAGGAAGCGTGGAGTCCTAACCACTGGACCGCCTGGTCCACATCTCAAGATGTGCATAGTCTTCTGCTTAAAATGTGTCCCATGTTTCCCGTGGCCGTAGGATTCAAGTGGACAGCTCTCACCCCGCGTGCAGTGTTTCCTGGTTGGGTTGGTGGTACGGAGACCTCAGCTTACCTTCAAGTCACAGTTCTCTCACTTCTCCGTTGTGTGGCCCTGGAGAAGATGTTTGACCTTTCTGAGCCTCAGTTTTCTAATCTGGAAAATGGGGCCTTTTTATTCCTGTACTGTCTCTCTGCTGCTTCATCTGGCTTTACAACCTGTGAAATTCTGTTTCTATATGATAATGATGATGATATAATTTTTTTTTTTTTTTTTTGCTGTGTTCCATCCCAGGTAGTAGACTCCTGGCTGGAGTACTTCTCCATGCTGTTTTTAAAGCTGTAGAATCTTGTACTCATGTGTCCTCCGTGACATGCCCTCCTGCCGATGCTTCCCTTTGTCTCTTTGTTCATTCATTATTCATTTTTCTAACAAGCCTTAATCGAACATCTGCTATGACCCAGCGCTCTCCTGAGCGCTGGGGACACAAAAGATGAGATAAATATGCTTCCTGCTTGCAAGAGAGGTAGAATCTAGAGGTGAAGCCTGGCAAGAGAGGAGTCCATGGGTGGGATGGGGCTCCTGTGGTCCAGCAACTCGGGGACACCTGGAGAAGGGGTATTTACGTCCTCCAAGGAACAGAGGAGTCAGAGAAGGCTTTTGGGTGTAAGTTGTTCTGAGGCTGAACCTGGAAGGATGAGCAGAGGTTACCGAGGTGGAGGTTTGGATAAACAGCTGGTAGAGACTCGGGTGCTGATGGGGTTTTGGGTAAATACACACGCACACACAGAGTGAGTTCAGGCAAAGCAGTTGTCCTTCCTTGGGATTGATTTTGCCTCCCAGGGGATATTTGACAAAGTCTGGAAGCATTTTTGTTTGTCACAGTGTAATGGAGAGGGTCTCCTGGCATCTAGCGGGTTGGGGCCAGGGATGCTGCTAAACATCCTACAATGTGCAGGATAACCCCCCCCCACACACACACACAGAGAGTTATGTCAGTAGTGCTGAGTTAAGAAACGCTGGGCTACAGCATAGAGAAGTGGCGGTAGGAAGGTGGGGAGATATCAGAGATGCGTGCGTTTTCATCGTTCTTAGAACTAGAGAATGTGCGTGTGCGCGCCTGGCGTGTGCGCTCACACTTGTGTGAAGCAGGAGGAATCCGCCTTCCCTCTGCTCGGGGGCTGCCCCCGTGTAGGCTCTGGAAGGCTGCTCTCTGCTTGTTGACTCACCGGCCCGAGAGTTAGTGCCGTGCACTCAGCAGGTGTGCCTCGCCGCCGGCTCCTTTCCCAGCGTCCTTACCTTGATTTATTAGAGCGTTTTACTCCCCTTTCAGTGTTTATGACATCCAGGGACTTGGTGCAACCACTAGGAGATGAGAGTGGACAGTGAGACGGTTATCATTCATTTTCACTCCCCATAAACGTTTTCTGTTTCTTTTCTGGAAGACATCGCTAATCCCCTCATGCATTGGCTTTGCCTGTTCTTTCTGCAGCCTTGGTATAAAAAGCAAAGTGGTAGTAGTGACTTTTTCCTTACGGCCGCTGAAAAGGTTACACAGCGTTTGGACCGCTGCCTGCTTCTATCCTGGAGAGAAAAGATCCAGGAGTAGAAATTGGTTCTAACAATATCCCTTTAGAAAACACCGAGGGGATGAGAGTCATTTCCCCTTTGTGTTAGAGGCATTTCGTCCCTCAAATTCAGAGCTAGAGGATGACATGCACTTCATCCCTACTTCCTAGAGGAGGTGACAACTGAGTGGCCCTTCCGCAACTGAGAAGCAGTCTGTAGAAACCTTTAGGAGCCCTGAGCTTGGGAGGATTGTTCTTTGTTTGTTTGGTTTTGGTTTTTTGCTATGTGTGTATCTAAATTTCTAGAAAAGTTTTCGTTTTGAAGGTAATGGGAATGGAGGGATGAGAGGGGAGAGCATAAAGAATAGGAGAATTTCCAGCGTTCTATCGTGGTTGGAGGCATCACACACCTTAGGGCTCTTCGGTTGCAAGCAACAGAACAGACTGGATAACTTGAGAAGGGAAACTTGGTACTGTATCTGGTATGACTTTGGTTGCGTGTAACAAACAGGCAAACACGCCGCGGCTTATTTTTCAGAGGGGAGCAGCCCAGGCAGAGTTGGTGCATCAGGGACCCAGTGTATCTCAGACTGTCATCCTAAGAGTGTAGCTTTCACCCTTGTGCTTGGGGGCCTGTGGTCACCATGGCCACAAACTCGCGGAAGGGTCTATTTTCATGAACTGTCCTTGGGTTGATGATTCAGGTCTAATCTCCTGCCTTTGTGTCTCAGCTGCAGGTTTAGATTCTCAGGAGAGAATCTAGGCTGCCCGTCTTTTGGGCCTGGTCATGGTCAAAGATCCATTCCCCTGAGCTGGAACCATGAAAGGGCGGGAATGAACAAGAGGTGCTTTGGGTCACAAGTGAAGGATTTATGTGGACAGCCCCATTCGTTCTCGGATCCATGTGTTTGGGAGAAAGGGAGGAAAAGAAAGGTATCTCGCATTTAGTAGGAAACTGCCCTGTAGATTAACTCTTAAGCAGTGGCTCCCAAAGCATGGTGGATTAACCCATGTACTCTCAATCTTTACCCTGGCTCCAACTCAATTTTTTTTTTGGCAATGGAGAGAGCTGTTTGGGAGGTTCTTCTGAGACAGGTCGGCATTTAGCCTCCCAGATGGCCTTTTAAGGCTCATCTAGGGTTATTGTCTTCTAGGGCTTTGTTTCTGTGTTTTAGTGATGATAATTCTCAGTCTCTCTTTGGGGTATGGTTTATATATTTGGCACCTTAATTAAAATTTGACTCCATAAAACAAACATGTTACGATACAACCTTTAGAGACACCCTATTTGGATTCAAATGGCCAAATTTAATTAATAAAACCTATTATTTAATTAATTAATAAAAGCTATCTTGGCTTCAGTTTCCTCATCTGGAGAATGGGAATAGTACCTATTTTATAGAGTTGCGGGGATTGAATGGGATCATACATATAAAGTACTTTGAACTGTGTCATACACATATGTCTTTTAAGTGTTGGCCATTTAAAAAAATGGTTGAAAACCTTTATTTTGAAACAATTATAGATTCATAGGGAGCTACAGAAAACAGCAGAGAGGACCCATGGACTCTTTATCCAGCTTTGTACAATGCTTACATCTTATCTAACTATGGTAAAGTATCGGGCTGGCCCAAAAGTTCGTTTGGGTTTTTCCCTAAGATGTTATGGAAAAACCCAAACGAACTTTTGGGCCGGTCCAGTATCAAAGCCAGGAAACTGACATTGGTACAGTGTGAGTGTACAGTACTGCAGTGGGTAGAATTCTGGCCCCAAAGATGAACCTGTGAATATGTTAGGTCCCATGGCAAAGGGGGGAATTAAGGCTGCAGATGAGATTAAGATTACTAATCAGCTGAATTTAAAATAGAGGGATTATCCAGGATTATCTGGGTGGGCCCAGAGTAATTAAAAGGATGATTAAAAGTGCGAGAGGGGATCAGATGAGGCCCTCAGAGTGAGAGCTCAGCCAGACACCGCCAGTCCTGCAGGTGGAGAGAGGTCGCATGAGCTCAGGGAAGTGGGCCTCTGGAACGTGAAAAGAGTGATGGGGTGGATTCCCCCCTTAGAGATGCTGGGAAGGAGTGCATCCTGCTGGCGCCTGGGGCTAAGCCGGTGGGTGAGGTCCCTGTCGGACCTCTGATATGTAGAATGGGAAGGTGATTCACTTGTGTGATTTTAAGCCATGACGCTTTTGGTGATTTAAGTTCTCTGCCATTTTCTCACATGTGTGGGTTCACGTAACCACTACCACAGAGATCTCCCTCGAGCTGCCCCTTTGGAGTCATACCTACCACGCTATGCGTTCAGCCTCCCTTGTGCTCCGTGAGGAAGCGAAGCTATTCCAGGCCTTGTGCCTCCCCGCCTCGCCATGCTGTCGGCTCTGGGTGCAATGCTTTCCCCAATCTTCCTTGCCAAGCCTCATCTTTTAAGACTTCAGGTATTTTCTTTCTGACCTCCTAATCTCCATCAGACCTCCTCCCAGTCCCCTTTACCTTTATTTCATAGCACCTACCATGACATATGGATAATGGTATATTTATTTGGGTGAGAGTATTTGCTTAATCTCTTCTCTCCCGCTAGTCTGGAAACTCCATGAGGGCAGGAACCATATCTGTTTTACTCACTGTCGTCTCTGCCTCATGTATGTCACTCTGAAGACAGTAGGAGCCAAGTACGTCTTTGTTGAATGAATGAACGAATGACAGTATTCAAGATGTAGATCTGACATCGCGCCTGGATCTTCCAGTGGAAGAGTACACTAGCATTCTAACAAACTCTACCGGCATTCACCCAACAAACTTTTTTTTTTTTTTTTTAAATCACCTTCTGTGTGAACTGTCATGCTAAACTCTGGCTCTGGTTGGTGTCTAGGGGTAGTTATACTTCTGTGAACTCCAAGTACATAGTTGAACATGACTGAACCTGCCTTACACAGCAAGACGATTTTGCATTTGTTTTTTATCCCCCAGTTTTTTTTTCCCCCAGAAATAGTTTGGTTAATTCATACTGATGAAATATATCCCCGTGTCAGCATTATTCCCCAAAGAACATAGACTTCTTTTGCCAAACGTAATTATCCCGAGAAAGGATGGGTGAGGCAAACTTACCTCTCGGCCAAATGCTTTTTAGAGTTATGTAACCAGAGATAGCAGGCTGCATCTAGGGGTCTCCAAACATCTGGATGAAGGATGAAATAACCAGCTGTTTTCAAGTATCTGGATGTTTCTAACCATCTGGCGCTCTTGGTTATTGACACACGATCCAGCTGTTTTGCAGAAGATGGTATACCTAATCTAACAGAAGAGAGAAATAGTGTTCTTGGAAATTTTTGATGCCATCCCATATGTACCAACACACAGTATATGTGTTTAATTGAAGCTGTGATTTGATTGCAGAAGATGAAAATAGCATATGCTTTCAGAGGCTGTTGTCTTGCTGTGACTGCCAGACTGCAGAGTTTTTAGATTGTCTCATTTACCATCAGAGTCTAAGTTGTTCGTAGCTTTCATCTATTTATAATGTATTCACACCTTGACCGATAACTTTACAAATAGAATGTAAGAATGCTGATATTCTGCACTGAGAAAACCTGCCTGTTGCCTAGGCATTTGTGTTTTTTAAATCAGAGAAAAAAGTTTGGTACCTAAAATTTCTAGTGTAAATAGGAATTCATGAGCCTTGATTGAAAAATGTACCTTGTCCAGAGCAGGGATCTTAGAGTCTGTATAGCATCCACTGTCCCCCACCCCCAGTATTCTCCTGTTTAAGCCTAAGCATAAGATCACAGTTAATGTTTTTTAAAAAAATTAAATCAAGGCTGGAATAGAGTAACATCACTGGAAGTCTTACTGGAACTTGAAATGAAACCTCTTCGTAGTCTGCCACAAGAATCCCAGTCTGATGTTTGTGGGTCTGTGGGATTGAATATTCAATCCTTCAAAGTTGGTCCAAACCGGGAGTAAAGACGTGGGGCTTGCGTTTGTGTGTGATCTTATTACTCTCTCGTTGTCTTGAGTGGTACACCAGAGCGCATGGAAAAGTAAATGATAGGAGGTCACATGCTCCAGCAGTTAAGACCCTGGACGAGGAGTGAGGGTCAGCTTCTGCGCCGCCCGGAGCGCGCGTGTCCAGCCGGGAGCGCGTGCCCAGCCGGGGGCTGTGGTGTGACTGCTTCCAGCTTTGAGGCTTAGTCCTAAACACGCGGGGGTGCGGGGGCAGCTTCTGGCGGTGGGGGCCGTGTTTCCAGGTGACGCTTAGTGACGTTAGTTCTTCATACCAAGTGGATGCGAATGGATTTCACTTTGGGGTGTCTCTGAAACATACTGCGAGGGACAGACCCACGTGGACAGGTTGTGGATAGAAGGCAGATGTGCGTGAGTGCATCGAATCAGCAGCTTGAATGGCCAACCCCAAATGCCTCTCCCGAACATTTAGCTCCAAATTGTACCAAAAAACCCCAATGGTTTCAGTTTTGTCGTATATAAATGAGACGACTGTGTATTTGCTTCTCACTTGCCCTGCCAGTGGGATGGGCTTTATGGGGGAGAAGACAACCAGTGCAGCATAGCAAATGATCCAAATCCATCTGGGTTTGGTTATATGCTGATTATACAGTGTGGTGTTCTTTTGTTTGTAACATCTCCCAAACCTTCTAGGTATTAGCCAGCCCCTGGGGGCCGGAGGTGGGGGATGACACTTGGCCTCTGATTCCCTTTCGAATGTAATTGCGTTCCTCTGCGTTTCCAAAGTTTTCTTCTTTAGAGTCACGTTATATAATCCTAACGGCTAGCCTTTATTGAGTCATGAGTATGGCCAGAGTCTGTGCCAGAGTATGTCACATTTATCTCTTTTTAAACTTCACAACAACCCAGTGACATAGGTATCATTAGCCCCATTTCTGGCGGGGAAAATGGGGACTCGAGAGGTTGAGTAACTTGCCTTTGCATCAGATGCAAATGAGTGTTAGAGACAGGATGCAGATGCCAAGTGGGTCTGACTAAATCTTTTGAATTAACTCTCTGTCCCTGGATGACGCTTCCCCTAAAGATTACTTTTGTACATGTAAGTAAAGTTAGTTTGGAGCAGGTGTCAGCAAACTTTTCTTGTAATGGAACAGACAGTAAATAGTTTAGGTCTTGCAGTACAGTTTCTATGGCAGCTCTTCACCTCTGCCTTGGCTGGGCAAATGCAGCCGTAGACAGTATGTAAATGAATGGGCATGGTGGCCGTCCAGTGTACAACAACGAAAACCCTGTATGTGGACACTGAAATTTCAGTTTCATATAATGTTGACATGACCCTGAATATTCTTCTTTTGATTTTTTTTCCCCCAGCCATTTAAAAACGCTAAAGCCATCCTTAGCCCCCAGGCCATACAGACATGAGCGATGGGTTAGCTTTGGGTGGTGGGTTGTGAGTCGCTGACGTCTGCTCTAGAGCAGTCATAGAAAGTACTTTAACAACCTGAGTGCAGAAGTAAGGGGCTGCTTCGGAAGGTCTGCTCAGGAGGGGCTGGGTGTGGCCACCTGATGGCCAGAAGAGCCTGTGGGGTTTGTCTCGAAACTTAGGACGCGATAGGTGTTTTCCTGGATTTGTTTGTTTTAACTTGCGTTCTGTGCACTGATGGAAATCCTCGTGGTGGCCGGGGAGGCATCCAGACTGTTCCATGGCATCACTAATAGTACGGATGCATTCATTCACTCGTGCATTCACCTGTTCAGCGTATACTTACTGAAGCACCTACTATGATATTTATACATTAGGTGATAGAACGGACAGTCCTGGTCCACATCCTCACATGACTTCTGGAATCTTCTCTTAACAGCAGGGAGACAAACAGTATGTGCAGGAAGCTCAGTTGAGGATACACAGTATGATCAGAAGACCCAACAGCTTCCACCTTTTCTGTCTTCCTCTTATGAGCTTGGTTTAAACTACTTGGTTGGTCCGTTTATAGCTGCACTATTCATAATAGCCAAAAGGTGGGTGGGTGGGGAATCCATCAGTGGACAAATGTATAAATAAGCTGTGGTATGTCCATCCAGGGGAATACTATAAAGTCATAAAAAAGGAGTGACGTCCTGCCATGTGCTACAGCACAGATGGAACATGAAAATATTATGGTCAGTGAAAGAAGCCAGTCACAAAAGACCACTTATTGTATGATTCCATTTATATGAAACGTCCCAAACAAGGAAGTCTAGAGTAAGAGGACAGTACCTTAGTGTTGTTTAGGGCTGGGAGTGGGGTGGGGGCGAGGGGAATAGGAGTAACTAAAAGTCATGAAAATGTTTTACAATCAACTGTGGCAACAGATATAGGACTCTGTGAATGTACTAGAAAGCATTGAATTGTACACTTTAAATGGGTGAATTGCTTGGTACGTGAATTCTATCTCAGTAAGGCTGTTAAAATGTGAAAGTGGTGATTAGTCTCTGTTCTCAGAAAACCCACTCCGGGCAAGAACTGCTCATGGGCCCAGCAGCCCATATCTCAGATTTCTTGGCCGAGCTTGCCTGGAAGACTGGCCTGTGTTAGAGCCTTCAACTGTGTAACACGTGGGAAGCGGTTTGCCAGTTACACAGTAGCTTAGACCATTAAAGCCAGAGCTAGCCGTTCAGGGTAACCAGCCTGTTTGAATCCCGCCGTCTGCAGTGCAAATGTTTACCTATAATCAGCTCTAATCAGGAGAAATGAAAAATCACGTGTCTCGTTTTAAATATGTTGCCTCTGATTACAGGTGTTGTTAAAACAGCTCTTTTACGACTTTATAAATGTTCCGGGATTTATTTTCAAGCAATGTTTCATTATTCCTATACTATGATTAAATATTGAGAATATTGCTTTTCCGATTGTTCTATTGCAGTATTTAATGAGTGCAATTAAATGGAAAAATTGCCTTTTTAACTGATGATAGTCCATTAGTGTCTCTGTCTCTTCAGAAAAGAAAAGAAGTGAATTATTAGAATGACAAATGAGGCAAAGTTACCACCGTGATAGAGAGGTGCGATTTCCCTCCACATAATCTTCAATTAGTGATCTCTGTAAGAGGATGTTTTTCAAAAGGGTAATAGAGAAGTAATGAGATCAGAAGGGGGTCAACCCGGCCTTCTCCGTTTGGCAGCTTGATTAATTTATTTCCCCTTCTCGGAGATGGCTGCAAGGGGCTTTTGTCACCCCGTGTTTTCCGTGGGCCTGTAACCTGAGTGACTGCTGATGTATTAGCCTTATAGGCAAGGAAGCCAGTCCATTGCCCTGGAATAGAAGGTTTAGGGGTTAGAAGTTTGTTTGATTTTTGTGGCCTCAAGTCGAACACTCATCAGTGGCTTTGGATGATGAGAAGGATTAAAAAATAAAATAACAAATTAAATGCTCGGCATTGAATGCCTCCTGGGCCTGGTGCTTGGCACACACAGTATCACTCCCTTCTCTCAGTCCCCACGAAGTGGTGGGACTCCTTTTACAGATGAGGATATAAAAGCTCAGAGAGATGGCCCGAGTTGTACAGTTAAGAAGTGGGGACGTACAATTTGAATCCCCGTCTGCCTCTGAACTTTCAGGCTCCTCTCTGGAAGTCCACGGCCCCCCCCTTATCCCGCGCTGGAACGTTGCATTCTTCTTTCACTGTGCTAACTGGGTCCGCTCCGTAACCCAGACCACACAGCTCCATCTCCGTGGCGCGCCCTGGCCGATGAGCTGCTAACACACGGGCAGCACGCAGCTGATGGTGTCATTTTATGTTTCCTGTTCAGTGCCCGTGTGCTCAGTTGCAGAAACTTAAAACGCAAGGCTGTGTGCAGTGTGCCGGGGCAGCCTAATCAGCCTTGTTTTTATATCCTGCCACCTCATCGGGTCTTTCTCTGACAATGGCATGTTGTAGCCATTCCCTTGGAGATGTAGGCCGATGAATGTCCTCACCACACAGAAGAGGCTTGGCTTCATGAAGGAATATAAATATGAAAACCCCAGCTCCACGGCTGCTTGACTGTGTATCTTTGGACAAGTTACTTAACCCCTCCGACCTCATTTTTTGGTTGTTCCCTTTTGTTTTCTCTGTAGTCTCTGGCAGCGTTGTTGCTTTCCTGAAAGAGAACATCAAGCACAGTTTCTGGCACCCACCCCATGTTTAATTTGTAATTTATGTTTTTGTTTCATCATCAGTACCAACATTTCTGTCTTCTTGCTTTTGCTACTCTCATAGACTTAATTATCTCATAGAGGCATTTAAAGGCACGACTTATTTAAAATGTAGACAGAAACGTTCACTGCCAAAGCATATTTAATTTCATTAAAAATTTTTTCTCCAGTAAACAGTTTCTTGAAGCTTTGTAGGTTGTACTCTGTTTGCCTGTGTGTTCTATTTGCCTGTTTGACTTGTCCACTCTGGGGAGGAGAAATACACGCAAACATTCTACTTTTCCACCTGAATTTCTCCCGCTGAATTTTCTTATGGCCCCCGGGGGCTCATTAGCATCAGCACCATCAATTAATAGTCATCCTCGGCATCCTGGATCCTCTGCACAGCGCTAGGCACCACCCCCAGGAGCCACCGCTCTGGGCTCAAATCCTGACCTTTTGACATCCGAGTCCCTAAGGTGACCCCCTGCTGAAGAATCCGTTAAAATGCATCCAGAGTGGGAGTTCATTTAAGCAGTAGCGATGGGACTAAATTATAGTCCAGGTCTGTCTTATGAAAGATGATAAATGAATATGTCAACTGGGAGAGAAATCACTCTGTCATCACCTGACAGGCCGGCTTGATTTGTGTGCCCCGGTGTCCCTAAAAGTCCAGATGGGGGTGAGAAGTGTGCAGCTTTCCAGGGCTGGCTGATTTCCCGTCTCGTTTCGCACCTCCCCGGGGACGGGTCTGGGGCATCTTCACCGGGTCTGTGATCCCCCAGCAACCCCCGTGTTGAAGGAGAGAACACCATCCACGGGGTGCAAGGCTTCCGCAAGGACGAGGCTGCATCACGCTTGCAGGGCACGGGGTACTCGGCAAATCAAAGCCACCAGCTGTCTTCTTTCCATCGTTCGGGGAATCACTGCTCCCTCCGCTCTAATGCCCACTGGGAAACCTCTCTCTGGCATGACATGGGGCTCCCACCCACTCTCTTTTTCTTTTTTTTCCCACTTAAAGAGTTGTCTCTGCTCTGTCCAGCAGGGATGCTTTTTTTCTGTGAGCCCTTAGCTGCAGCCTTCTCCTCCAGGCCCCTGACTGGGCCTTCAGTATTTACCCTGAAGTGGGTCCTTGCAAAGGTCGTCAGGCTCCAGCAATGCTCTTAGTACCCAGAGCCAACCTTAAAAGGGCAAGAGAGGGCTTCCCTGGTGGCGCAGTGGTTGAGAATCCGCCTGCCGATGCAGGAGACACGGGTTCGTGCCCGGGTCTGGGAAGATCCCACATGCCGTGGAGCGGCTGGGCCCGTGAGCCACGGCCGCTGAGCCTGTGCGTCCGGAGCCTGTGCTCCGCAATGGGAGAGGCCGCAACAGTGAGAGGCCCGCGTACCGCAAAAAAAAAAAATAAAAAAAAAAAAAAAAAAAAAAAGGGCAAGAGATTCGGAGTCCGCAAACCGGAATGTGTCCTGATTTCTTCAGGTCTCGACTCCCTGACCTGCAGGTCAAAAATCCAAAAGCTTGAAAAACAAACGAAAAGTGTTCTTTAAGCTGGTGGCAAACTCGAAGGGGCATCACAAGTTGAGTGGAACTGTCGTTCATAATCCTCCCATTTATATCGTTCGTGTTTATAATCCTCATTTGTCCCAGTTACCCATTTAATGTGACGACTGGTATCTTTAGCTGCAGAAACGTGAATGTGTTTGACGTCCAGATGTGGGTCCAGGCTGCGCAGGGGGTGGGGGTGGGGGCGTTTCATAGCACAGAGCCAAGGAACTGTTTTTAAAAAAAAGATTCAGACTCCTTCAACACACAGGTTTTAGATAAAGAAATACAGATCTTGATCTGGGTAGCCTTGGGCAAGCTGTTTAATTTTTCACTTTTCTACAGATTAGTGGTAAGGAAGATGGTGCTGATGATAGAAATGGTGGTCCTGTAAGAACTTTGGGAAGTTTTGCTTCTTCCTCAGGAACAAGAAGTAGTTCCTGGAGGCCTGCTGTGCTCAGTGTTGGGGTTCCAAAGAGCAAGATGCAGAAATAAGATTAAATGAGGAAGTTTGCCGTATCCATTGCTTTCACAACAAGGGCTACTCGTGAGAACAGAAACGCACTACTGATAATGCAGGTGTGACCCGAGCAGCGCTGGCAAGCAGTCCCTGCCTTCCCTTGAAAGACAGTCTTGAGAACCATGCCCGCACTGAGGCCTTTCCACTCCCTCCCTCCCTCCCTTCCGGCCTGGGACAGCTCACCTTTGCCCATGTGATGTCTTTTTAATTATCACAAGAAATAGTTCAAATGAAATTGCAGCCTCAGGGCATCTGTGGCCTGAGCACTGGGTTCTGGTTTCCTCCAGATGCTGGCATTTCTCCCTCTGGCTTCTTGTGTGCAGCCAGCCCTGCTCTGTGGGCATTTGGAGAAGGGCCCTCTGCAAAAAATAGGAAATGATAACAGGGTGAAAAGAAAGGGCTTTATTTCTTAGAACAGTCTCCCCCCTGGAAGGTTCTGGAAAGAGGGATGTTTCAGTATCTGCTGATTCTATCAGTAAAGGCCGTAAGAGCAGCAAAAATAGTTCTTGGGGCTTTGTGGCGAGCGTGACCCCCCTTTGCAGCTCTCACGGAAGCATGTGACTGGGGCGTGCGAGGCCAGGTAGCGAGGTCCCTGGGCGAATTCTGTGGCATTTGGCAGTATCCCCAAATATAGCCTGTGTCAAGCATAAGCAGTTTCCTGAATACGTTCATGGGAGGAGGAGATAGTCGTGGGGAAGAGCTCCACTGTTTCTTGCCAACATAGCCAAGACTGAAGAAGTGAAGTATCTTCCCCCACCACCCAATGACAGTCTCTGTAGATTTTAATTCCTAATGTCTAAACAGCATTTAAAGACATTCCTTAAAAATTGAAGCTGTCCCTTGATTACAAATGTTTGTTTTGTCATTGCTATTTTTTTAAACTTTTTTTTTTTTCTGTGGTACGCGGGCCTCTCATTGTTGTGGCCTCTCCTGTTGCGGAGCAGAGGCTCCGGACGCGCAGGCCCAGGGGCCACGGCCCACGGGCCCAGCCACTCCGCGGCATGTGGGATCTTCCCGGACCGGGGCACTAACCTGTGTCCCCTGCATCGGCAGGCAGACTCTCAACCACTGCGCCACCAGGGAAGCCCCTGTCATTGCTATTTTAATACAAACCAGTAATTGCACGCATGTACTTAAAGCCACTGAACTGTCCACTTGAAATGGTTACAGTGGTACATTTTATGCTGGGTATATTTTACCACAAATTTAAAGGAAAAAAAAAAAAACAATAACGATTCTAAACCAACCAAAGTACTATATAAAATGTCCTAAATGAAAGTGTTTGGAAAGAAAATTTCACTAGTGGTCAAATGTTCCACTTCTAGTTATTAAGCTAGAAAACAGAGTTGGAGCAGTGTTTGTGTACACTACATATGGGTGTGTTTTTCTGAACATGCCAGGAAAATTTAAAGATTCTCCTCCCTCCTTTCACTCACCCTCAAAGAGTAATTTAATTTACTATTTCATGTCTACTTTTCAAGCTTCCTTCTGGAAACAGAAGAGAATGAAATTAGGTTTTTTGTAAGCCAGGATGATATGCGTGTTATTCTTACTTTCAATATAGGTAAAGAAATCTCTCCACTTTATTTTTAAACACTACCTCATAATATAAATAATCTAGTCTTTTCTTGTGCAGCCTATTTATTCAGACAGGTGGAAGTTGACTCTGAAAATTGGCGTTAAATTGAGGAAACCATTCATGTAGTAAATAAGATAATTTGTTTCTGCCCCCAAAAGATTAAAATATAGATTTTTTTCATACTCTGTATTATTTTTAACACCTACAGTCCCTGAATATGTTTGATTCAGATTCGTGTCCATAATTTGGGAGGGCTTTTATTTGCAACTAAAGTATCTTCCACTTGCAGAAATCATCACTGAGAGTGTTTTCTTATTTATACTTGAGTTGCTTGCATTTGTTATTAAATGAAATGTTCAGCCTGAAATCTTATCAATTCCCAAAACAATAGTTAAGAGTGAAGGTAATACCATCACTATTTAGCTGTTATTTGTGTGCTTTTTGCAAACATAACCCTTCGCCTTCCAAAGAGCACAGTTAGGCGACCAGGTAGTGAAAGCAGTTACGTACTAATAGAGAGAGTCTCCTGGGAGTGGCTTATTTTTCTCGTTTGGATGGATGTGAGATTCCTTGGAGACTGTCGTATGATAGAACCAGTTATTGCTCCTTCTTTCTGCCTTACCTCCCATGTGCAAAGTAGACTTAACTGTGGGAGTGGGCCAGACACGTGGAGATGTAACCCTGTAACCACGCTTGGGTAAAATGGGAATAATACTGCCTGTCCCTGCTTATGTCACCACACTCGTGAGCAGTGGGCATAAAATGACTGGATGTGGCCTGTGGAAGTGAGATGGAGTTTTCTTTTCCTGAAAGACTCATCCTTAAACGCCCCTCATTACATGGACTTCGGTTTGTCCGTACTCACGGTATTTTTTAAAGTGCCTACCGTGTCGGATGCTTTTACATGCATTGCTTTATTGAATGCTTCTAACAGCCTTTGGGATATGTACTAGAATTGTCCCCTTTTTACAGACACAGAGACTAAGACATGGAGAGGTTGTTACAGAGTTTGCCAACAGCAAGAGGGTGGAGCTGGAATTTGGAGCAGGAGGTCTGAATTCTAGGATCTGCTCTGAAGCACTTGGTCATAGTGGAGGAAGCTGGAATTTGGAATCCCATTCAGCCCAGGAAGGGAGTCAGATGTTTACTTCCCTGTCCAGGCTCATCTCAAGCCCTGCTCCCCCGAGAAGCCTTCTGGACGCCCCTAGGCCGTCTTGGGTTTGGGTCCCCAACCCTGCCTGGTGCCCGCATCTGTCCTGGCTGTGTCTTTCCCCAGCGTGAGCCTTGCTTGCCCCCTTGACCCAGAGAGCCTGGGCCGTTCCCTCAAGAGGCCGACTCCCAGGTCCCTGGAGGTCCTGCTCGTTCAGGGTCTCTGATTCTGCGTGTCTGAAATCCTCAGCAGGTAACTCCTTGGGGAGGTAAAGTGGAAGAAACACCCCTGTAGACCATGAGCGCCTCAAAGCTGCGGCCAGGGAGGTGTTTTCCTCTCCACCGTCTCAGGGCCTCACACAGGCCTCGAGGAGAGTGTAGCCTGTGATACGTGGGGCTGAATGAATTAGTGAGCTCGTGAGCTCAACGGTGGATGTCAGAGGGGAGCTGAGAGTTCATCAAGGTCTTGGGGTCCACTCTGTAAGCCTAAAGCCTGATTCCAGTTCAGCTAAGGGAGAGCGTATCCATTCATCTACCCCAGGTATTTACATAGTTCAATTAAATGGGCTGGTAAACTGATTGTTTTGGTGGCTCATGAGCTGTTGCTTTTCCTCTGTGTTGCTATGATCAGATATAATTTCACAGTTGCCCGTTCATTATGGTTTTAATAATAATGGCGATCATGGTGATTGATGAGGTTTGCTGACATTTGTTGAGGACTCCTTTTGCTCTGTGCATTCAGATCAGAACTCAACGTACGTTGTTCTCATGGGCTACGTAGGACGTACCATTATCCCCATTTTACAGACGAAGAGACTGAGGCTCAGAGAATTTAAATTCCCCAAAGTCACACAACTAGTTCTGGGCGAAGTCTAAGTGTGAACGGATACTGTCTGCATCACTTATGCTCTTAACTATATTATCATAAACCATGTTCTTTTGCTGATAACATGCGTGCAAATAGTACAGAAAAATCTTTTCAACTGAGATTCTTCTCTTGGATGTTCTGAGCAGCATGGGAGAATGACCATGTTTTGTATAGGTGTTATATTTTTAAAATTTCGTTTTCATGTTTAAATAAAAATAACTACCTCATCATTATTGTAACATAGAATTTAGTGAGTATAATTTGTTCTGATCTGACAATTAGTTTGTGGAAAAAATACTTTGATAGAAAGAACTTAAGATATATTCTTTTTACTTTCTCCATCAAACTGAAGTAATGAATTCAGTTTATCATTTATAGAATTCTTCTGATAAAAAAGTATATGAATATATACATAAGCGTATGCATCTTAAATGACGTTAATGGCAATATAAGATCCATTTCAGTTCTTCAGAGTAAATATTTCATGAGCAGGAGGCATCCATGTTTGTGTATGTGTGTATGTACATATGTATGTCTGCATAGATACAGATATATATATATATATATATATATATGCATTAAAGTTTCAAATGTTTACTCTGTTCTGCAAATGTGACCTCAAGTTTTGGCTTAAGTTATTTGGAGTTTGATTTTATATTAAGATGCATTTGAATTTTCAATGGCTAATCCACTTAAGTTATTAGTTACGGTTCTGTTAAGAGAAAAACACAGCAATGGCAGAAGGGTGTTATCTCCATCCCCCTTCTTTTTTCTGCTAGAAGCCTGGCAAATATTTCATGTACTTTGCATATCAGCCCGAGTTCCCTTTGTGAAGTCAGGTAAATGGAATGTAAAACCCCCACGTACTCCAGACAGTAAAACGGAATTATTTGATGTTACATCACATAAACATGCAGATTTGATTCTCCCTTTACTCGGGCTGTAAAAACAAAGTTTTTAAAGTGGTTAGCCATACCTGGAAATGTAAATGCACTCGCCTAATGTAATGCCAAAGAAAAATTAAGACAAATGATACCACATTGCTGCCACAGACTGCGGCTCGTACAAAATTCACTTTAGTTATTATGCTGTGAATATGGGCGCTCACCCTCCTCCGCGAATGCACAATTTATGTTGAACGCAACGTGAATCATTTTAATAGACCGAGGAAGAAGTCCCCAAAGTCGATTTTCAAATTATGAACCTTGGAACAGAATATAACAACAGCCAACAACAAAGAGTTCAGACTTTACTCTGAGCTGTGGGTGAACCATTAAACATACAGCAAGCACTTCTGGTTAGGTGTTACACAACTCATAGCCTAATGGCCAGAAAATATCCGAAGCGGGTTTTTCTTTTTTTGTTTTTAATGCTGTTTTTCTCGCCATCATTCTCTTAAATTATTTTCACATTGGTGTAATCAAGATACTCCCAAACAGAGCACAGAGTTGTATATTGTTTGGAACTAATTATATGTATTATAAATCCAAGAATTAATGGAAATGACCCAGTTTCCACAGAGAAAAAAGCCACATTGTTTTTAAATAGCTAACTAAACAACATACTCACTCATATGGGAGAAATTTCCAAAGAACTAAAACCACCCACCAGGAAAAAGGAAGATACCTCAGGAAAAAAAAAATCACCAAATCATATCAAACCAGATCAAGAAAATTACATTCATTGAGGAG
Source organism: Kogia breviceps (assembly GCF_026419965.1). Classification (NCBI taxonomy): domain Eukaryota; kingdom Metazoa; phylum Chordata; class Mammalia; order Artiodactyla; family Physeteridae; genus Kogia; species Kogia breviceps. The sequence continues at coordinate 49,018,429 of NC_081327.1, forward strand.
ATGCCAATTGTCCCCCCCCCGTCCCCCCCCCGCAGGAAGCAACAGTTGAGACGTGGATTTATTGCCAGATCCCCTCAGATGGAAACGTGAGGTTTTCCAAGTAGGCCTTAGGCCAGCAGCGTCACTATCACCCAGTAGCTTGTTAGAGATAGAAATTCTCAGGCCTCATCCCAGACCTACTGAATCAAAACCTGGAAGGGGGTTTTGTGTGCGTTTGGGGTGCAGGGAGATGGGATTGAGCCACTGAAACCTGAGTTGTAACAAATCCTTCCGAGGATTTTGATATATGCTCATGATTGATAGCCTGAAGTCCTGATTCTGTAGGACTGAGAACTGGCATTTCTAAAAGGAACCCAGATGATGTTGACGCTATTTATCCTGGCCAATGAGATGCATGGCCTGCAGTCGCCAGGCAGATCACAGAGGGATCCCAGGGCATTTGTGGAAGACAGTAGGGAGTGGTGAGGGTCTGTGTCAAACCTAGTGCACAAGATCCCCGCCTGATCTTTGAGAGGTAACAGCCATTTGGTGCTGACTGCCTGTTGCCACAGGGAAATGCAGTGCAGCCATGATTCCTGATTTTTGTTTTTTACCAGAGGCTAAAACAGTCTGGCTCTTTTAAGTGATATTGCCTGATTTTAAATTATTGGCAGCTATCTTTTTTTTTAAAGCTTCAGTTCAAAGAAAACATGTTAATGATAGATAGCCAGTTTGTGATATGTGTTAAGACTTTGTGACCTTGTAGCAAGTCTCCTAAGTATGTTAGCAAGGTCAGAGGTGGGTAGAAATCCTGGAGAGAATATGTTGAGGGATTTTTTTAAAGTACAGTTTTAGTTTCACAAAACAATTGAACAGGTAATCCATTGAGTTCCATATACCTACTGACCCCCACTCCCTACCCCCAGTATTTTCTCTATTATGAACATCTTGTATGAATGAGGGACATTCATTACAGTTAACCAGTTTTGATACATTATTATTTAGTTCATAGTTTACATTAAGTTTCACTGTTTGTGTTGTACGTTCTGTGGGTTTTGACGAAATGCGTAAGAACATGTATCTCCCACTGCCGTTTCATACAACAAAGTTTCACTACCCTCAAAAGCCCCTAGGAAGTGTTTTTAAAAGTTCCATCTATTTGTGTCACCCTCTCCCCTAGCAGAGTCCCTCTGAGAATTAAGGGTCTGCAGACTGGAGGGTCTCAGTGCTGAGAATGAGACACCCATTTCCTCCAAGGCACCTGCAGCAAGTATCATTGAAGCCTGAAGCTAGAGCTTCTTGGCTGGTCAACCCTCCCCTATTTTCATTTTATAGTTAAGGAGCTGAGGCCCACGAGACCAGTCTAAGGTCCTTAGAGGTGGAATTGGTATAGAAGTGCCCCCTCTGAACCGAGCAGTGCCCTTTCTCTACCATTCAGCCTCTTGCTGGGTCTTCCTTAGAGAGAGATCCTGCAAGATGCTAGTTGCATCAGGTCACCCAGTAGCCAAGTAAATGAGGATGGTGGTGTCTTTTGTATGTATGTCTGTGTGTGTATATACACACACACACACATAGGCACATGCTTAATATATATATATTACATATGTGTAATTATTTTTATCAAAAACGACAGAGATTGGACTTCCCTGGTGGTGTAGTGGTTAAGAATCCACCTGCCAATGCAGGGGACATGGGTTCGAGCCCTGGTCTGGGAAGATCCCACATGCCGCGGAGCACCGAAGCCCGTGTACCACAACTACTGAGCCTGCGAGCCAGCCACAACTACTGAAGCCTGTGCTTCTAGAGCCCGTGCTCCTCAACAAGAGAAGCCTCTGCAATGAGAAGCCCGCGCACCACAGCTAGAGAAAGCCCGCGCGCAGCAATGAAGACCCAACACGGCCAAAAATAAATTAATTAAATAAATTTAGAAAAAATGACAGAGATCAAAAGCTTTCTAGAAAAGAGAGACGGCTAATTGTTTAGGTCCTGTGTTTTGTATTCACATGGTGTATTCATTACTGTTAAGTTCTCCTATGTAAACAAAACATTGAACAATTTAATTTTGTGAATTATACAAGCTTATAATCTCCAGGGCAACCAGATTTTTATCACTTGCCTAACACTGCCTAGTAAGCAGATAGAGATGTAGACACCGGTGCCCTTATGGACTTGCAGCTGCTAAGAGTTTGAATCGTTGGTTGAATCCATAGAGACAAATCTGTTGTTTTCCCCAGCCTTGAGAAGAGTGGGCAGTTTTATCACTGCAGGATTGTCTTCTGTGTTTTTTGCCCTTTGGTGGATAAAATGTCTTAATGTTAAATTGTTTTATCATTGTTACCTTAAAGGAGTTAAGGACACAGACCGTATTCTTACAGAGATCTTCTGCGATTTCCACAAAGAACCAGATAATCTTTCTCTGAAGATAGTTATTTTAAAAAATGCCCGTTTCCCCATAGAGTATTTTCTTTAAGTTGGACATAAGACAGTAATGTCATAATCTACCATGAATTCATTTTGGAGAACAGAAGTGGTTAGGAATTTGGGTTGTGTTCTGTCATAATTTGAGGCTGATACAGTTGTGATCGTCTGTGTGTTAAAGTTTCTCACTTTCTTCTTTCTTCCCTCTTTTGTTCGTTTGTTTTATTTTATTTTATTTTTTGGTTTGGCTCTCATTTTTTCTGTATCGTTTTCTTTATTTCTGTTCTTTTTTTTGTAAAAATTATACACACACATGATTTAAAATCAGTCCTGTTTTTCTGTTAAGCTTTTATATGAAAAATTAAAGCAGTCCTGGATTTTGTTTCTTCATCTCTTACTCCTTTAGGGGCTTCCTTTGGTTTTTATGTATATAGCTTTAAGTCATCACACTTAAGCTGCTATTTGTAGGTTGTCTCGTTTTAGAGGTATCTGTGGCCTTTGCACTAAGGAAAAGAGAATATAGCTTTCATTCATTCTTATACTTCTTGAGGTCACCTTTTTTCCCCTTTGTCCTTTCACTAGAGTTCTATCATGATTTTTAAGAAGACAATTTAGTTTTTATGCTGTTAATGTATAAGTAAATATATTCACAGCTAAGCCATGTTAGCACACTAAGATTGCTTTTTCGTTTTTGCACAGTGTTTTATTTTCCCTGGAGTTCATACTTGTCATGTTCTTGTTTGCTTAATTTTTCATTGATCTGTCACTGATTGAACCTCAGACTTTCATGTGATTGTATACATCTCTTTTCAATATGTTTATAACGTAGCAAGCATTGTACTACTTTCACGTTTAAAAATATCTCTCTTAGAGTCCTTGGACCTTTTACAGTTTGGGCTGGTTGGCCTCACAACCTGGTGCCCAAGAATGCTTTACAGGTGTTCTACTCAGAGCTCCCTTCACATCACATAACCTGGGAAGTCCATTCACCTCTGTCCTGAGTTTGAGCTCCTGTTGAACGTTTCCTGTTTTGGTTTGCTTATTGTTTTCTGGGTGCATATTCTCCAGTAGCTTTCTAGAAAAGGAGGATGGGATGTGCATATATATTTTTGGAACCTTGCTTGTTTCAAAATGTTTCTGTTCTTACCCTCGGTTTATTTGATTGATATTTCTTCAGGGTTTTAAGATATTACTCGAGTGTTTTGTGGCTTTCAGAGTTGCTCTTGAGAACTACAGTGCCATTTGATTTCTGATCTTTTCCATTTCTCTCTGCTTCTTTCTTGGAAGTGCTGCAGGAGGTGTAATCTTCCACCCCTTGCCACTCTCCAGATACTCTCCGAAAAGGATACTCTCTTTGTCCTGAGTTAAAACATGGAGTTAAAACTTTACATGACATGCTGTGGTTTGAGTCTATCCATATTACTTGTACTGAGCACTCAGTGTGACCTTTTCATGTCAAAATACATGTCCTTCAGTTCTCTGAAATTTTCTTCAAATATTTCATTGGTGATTTTTCTCCCCTCATTTTCCCTCCTGCTTTCTTTTTAAAGAACTTTTGTTATTCAGATTGTGGACCTCCCAGACTTTTTCATAATTATTTTTCTTTTTCTCTTCTATATATTATTTTTGTCTTTGGTATTACTTTGTAGGAGGTTTCTTCTAAGTTTTCCTTTCTGCTGGCATATTTTAAATTTCTAAACATTTGTCTTTTTTGGTTTGTTTGGTTTTCCCAATATCTCCTTTTCTTTAATAGCATTGTATTCTTGTTTCAAGGATGAAATTGACTTTCGTTTCTTTCTGCTGTTAACGGTAATTGTTGAGGTTTTCTCGTCTCTGTATAACTTCTGCCTCCTCAAAATTGCACTTGTTTTGGTCACTGTTTTTGATGTTGAGGTCTTCCCCTTGATGTCTGATCTGTGAATGTCTAGTTGTGTTTAGGCATAGGACTCAAAAAGTTGTTGCCAACTCTTAGCATATGAAAGAACAGATAAACTGTGGATTCCACTGAAGGATGATTTGGCTGGACTGTTTTCTGGGGGAAAACCACAGTGTTTGAATCTTAAGAGACTTCCTGTTGGTTGGTCAGATTGCCCAGAGAAGGATCTTCCAATACTCCGCTTGGGAACGGTATAGCTCTGAGCCAAGTGAGGGAATAGGGAGGGCTGAGTCTCCGCATTCAGTACGTGAGCATTTACTTAAATCTCTGTTTTTAGTGTGATTACTGTTCTCAACTATTTTCTCTTCAGAGAATGAACTTGTCTTTTTTCTGGCATTGGGAAATGGCAAAGCCCTGGCTGGGCTGCAGGGGGAGGGGTTCTGAGGCTGCACACACTTTGCAGACAGGTCCACCTTCACGCCTACTTCCCGAGGCACCAGCTTCCACGAGCTTCTGAGCCTTTGGTGGTTCTGTGATGTGAACTGGGTTATTTCTTGGCCGTCCCCATTGCTGGCTTAAGTCTCAGCTTTCTTGAGTCTGTTAAGTCCATTACTGTTGTCCACCTGCTTCCCGGCATCCAAGTTTTTGTGCCTTTTGTTTTTATTTTGGTATTGAATGCTGCTGACACTGAATGCATTTGCGCCCAAGGGGTAACACCATCGCTTCCTGAAGTTGCAGGTTTGAATTGATAACTGAAAACAAGTCGCCAGGTGGCCCTCGATCCGTTGCCATTCTGCCATCCACATGGACGTGTCAGAGCCTCCTCAGTGGAGCAGTTCCTTCGAGTACTGATCCAGGGTGAGCCCTTTTCTGCTCCAGGATCTCAGTTCATGAAGCTGAAGCATCTTCTTGGCGCTATAAATTCACCGTGGAGCGGGGGCTTGCAGATGGCAAGAAAGGTGTTTCGGCACAAACAAGAAACTTCCTCAGAACTGCCCAGTGTTGAGGATCTCTTTGACATAGATTATGGCCATGTTGTAGGCCAAGCAACCGCCCCCCTGTCCAATGGTCTGGTTTTTGCTGTTTCCTTTTCACCTTGAGCCTCACGTGCCAACAGAGGGATTCCAGGACTGGGACATGACACCGTGACTCTGCCTGCCATCTGGGTGCCCTCTGTGTGCCCTCAGGAGCGCCCTCAATGTGAAGGCTCTTCTTTAGTGTGTGTGTGTGTGTGTGTGTGTGTGTGTGTGTGTGTCCCCTGAGCTTTCATCAAGTTGCCTGTCACCCACGATGCTGTGTTGATCGAGTAAACTAATTCATAGTCCACAGCCACTTGCCTTGGATACTTGCTTCTAGGCCAATTAAGCAGTCGGTGTACAGCGGCTCTCATTTTTCTCAACCTTCCATTTCCATATTTTCAATCAATCACTGATGGCCAGCTGTCAGCAGCACCATCTTTGGTGGGACCTGGTGATGTATATCCCTCGTTTCCAGATTCCTCGCATCTTGTGGCATAAAACACTGCTGCGAGCATGTGTTAATGCATTTGGGTGCAGCCCCCTTGAGCCTTCAGAATGGCGGGTCTGGTGCAGGTGCTGAAAGGAGATGCATCTTCAGAAGGTCAGGACGTGGAATCATGGTTTAGTGGACACTGTTTCAGTGTGTTTGTGTCTGGGTATGCACCCAGCAACAGGCCAGCTTAATGGCCATTTCGTCAGGATGTGACCTTTGACTCCAAAAGTTTGGCAACGGAAAAGGCCTATCTATGTCTCCTTGGTAGGCATAGTAATGGATAAAGGTGGAATTTGTTGTAAATCATTGGCCATTAGGCTGCTTTAATATTGGTATGACACTCTAATTTTGGCTTTGAAAAGTTTCCCTTTTGCCTAGAATGATGATGGTGTTGGTGGCGATGACGGCTACGTTGACAGCGGAAGTGCTGGTTTGAGCGCAGAGGTCTCAGTCTGGCTCCATCATTTTCTCTCTTTCACCACCTTCTTCACTTACCGTTTTCTCTCCCTCATGCCTGTTTCTTCCATCCAGGTCACCCCACCTCTTTGTTTTTCCCCACCATGAAGAAATTTTCCAGAACTCCATCATTCCTCTTCTCTGCCACCATCAAGCGTACCACCCTAAGGGCAGATGGAGAAGGTGTGTCTTTAATGCGTTTCACCAGACTGAACACACTCCCTGGCCGGGTGCAGGGTGGGGACTGGCTTGCGCTGGTGAATGAATATCAGCATTCTGACAGAACGATGAACAAATATGCCGGGCTCGGAGGACTTCCCGCAACGTGCCTTTCTTGGTGGTCTTCTAAGTGATGGGACTCACCGCTTAACTTCTCTAAAATCTGCATTTATTAAATCTGTATTTTCTTACGGAAAAGGGACTTGCGTCATGTGACTCGACAGAGGATGGGCTCTTACCACCCTACTTCCCTGGGTGCAAACGGCATGGAGGGGACCTCACTTGTAGTGAGTATCTCTGCGCTGGGCACGTACCTGCTCCTTGCACACACGTCTCATCCAAAAAGCAGTAATTGAGTGAAAAGCATTCTCATCTCACCTTCCCAACTCACTTTGTGTTTGGATGTGATAAAGCTTTACTTTCCCTTACTTTTTTTGTATCGAAAATGGATAAAAGCAGTTCAGATTCTAGCTAATGTCAGCCCCCGCCCCCTCCAAAGAAAACTTCTTAAGACCTCTGCAGAAGTTTATTTGATGACTGCAGATGCTAGAGTCAGACTGCTTGCGTTCCCACCGTGACCCTGTCGCTTCCCGGCTGTGGGAATTCTGGAAAGTGACTTAACTTCCCTGAGCTCTGGTTTCAGAGCTTGTGGAAAAGGGGATGAGTAATAGTTCTGCTTCATCTGCTGGCGTGTGGAAAATATATGGTGTCGTGCACCAGAAGGACCCAGGAGATTGTCTGACGTGTAGTTTGCCCCATAAAAGTTTATTATCACCATTACTGCTCATATTACTATCGCATCAGCCAACCCCTTGAAAAGCAGTGAGTCGGAGCGTAGAGTGTTGACCTCAGAGGCACAGAAATTCTGTGTAATCTCAAGCAAGCCAACTTCTCTCCACTGTAAAATAGGGGATTTTCACCCTCTTTTATAGGATTGCTAGAATCAAATGAGATAATGTGTGGGAAGTGCCTTATACGATTGGTGACATGGGTAGACACTCAGGAGAGGTGGCCATTAATAATGTTTTCGTTCGGGCTTCCCTGGTGGCGCAGCGGTTGAGAATCCGCCTGCCGATGCAGGAGACACGGGTTCGTGCCCTGGTCCGGGAAGATCCCACGTGCCACGGAGCAGCTGGGCCCGTGAGCCATGGCCGCTGCGCCTGCACGTCCGGAGCCTGTGCTCCGCAACGGGAGAGGCCACAACAGTGAGAGGCCCGCATACCGGAAAAAAAAAAAAAAAAAAAAAAAAAAATAATGTTTTCGTTCATCCTGAAAGCAGAACGGGCTGTTGGATGTCACTTTGATAATTTTTAAAGGAAAAAGAGGAGGCATTTGACACGTGCCTTTTGCTTGCTTGCTTGCTTCCTTGCTTGGTTTGGTTTGATCAACTTTGTTGAGGTATAATTTGTGTACAGTCAACTGCATCCATTTAAAATATACAGTTTAATGAGTTTTGACAGATGCACACACCCATGAAACCACCACTGCAATGAAGAAACGTTTCCATCACCCTGCGAAGATTTCTTACGTCCTTTTTGCAACTCATGACGCTTCGCTATCCAGCTCGCCCTGGCCCTAGGAAACCACCGGTCTGTTTTCTGTCCCTGTGGATTCGTCTGCATTCCCTAGAAGTGAAATCCGACAGTACATATCTTGCGTCTGGCTTCCTTCACTCGGCATTCTGGGCGTGCGACTCACGCGTGTCCCTGTGTTTGTCGGGGGCCCGCTCCTCTTCACCACCGAGTAGTTTTCCCCTGTGCTGCTCCACCGCATTTTGTTGCCACGATTGCCTGTTGCTGTACGTTTGGGTTGTTGCCAGAGCAAAGCTGTTGTGAAAGGGTGTGCCTGTGAATCCAGCTGCTGTGAATATCCACCGTCCATCTTTGTGTGGCCGTAAGTCTCCGGCCCTCTTGGGACAGTGCCCTGGAGTAGAATGAGTTGGTGAAGTCGTTGGACTGTGTTTAACATTTTAGAGGCTGGTGGGCATTTCTGCAGAGTGGTTGGATCATTTTACACTCTCTGCTGGCTTTACTTGTGCTACATCCTCAGTAATGCTTGATGTTGTCAGTCTTTTAAATGTTCCCTTTGGGTAGGTGGTGGCATCTTATTGCGGTTTTCTTTTATTTTGTAAAATAAATGACTAACGATGACTCGTGAAAATGAGTCAAAGTATGCTTATGGGCCATACCTTTTTTTTCCCCTCCTTTTTTGGTGACGGTAACAACTGTATTGAGATACAATTCACATACCGTACGGTTCACCCGTTTAATGGTTTTTGATATATCCACAGAGTTGTGCACTCGTTCCTACAATCAAGCCATGTCTTCTAACACTTGTGTTTTTACTCACTCCCACCCCACCACTTGCTCCATTTTCTTCTTCTATCATTTAAATTCACTGTGCCCTACAAATCCATCTTTGACCCTCTGTCTTTGCCTGTATTCCTTCCCCTGGAGATCATACGCACTCCCCAAATTTCAAGCATCACTCTGACGCCCGTATCTTTATGTCCATTTGTGAGCATCTGTTTCTAGTTTATTAGTCCCTGGTTATTCAGAACCATATATATCTTTTGCAGGGGACGTTCAACCAGCCATAAAGTCATCTTGTCGCCTCCCCCCACAGTAATAACCCCCCACCCCCATACACACATCATCACACCATCGTTGCCCGTACCTCCTCTCACCTCCTGCGTGTTCATCAGCTGCCCGGGATTTATGCATCTTTGTATCCTTCTCGGTACCGTGCCTAAGTAGACCATGGGTAAACAGTCATCCAGTGAATAAAGGGACTTGTGTTCTCCAGATGGCCTGAGAATGTGCTTCACTTTTATCTTCCTTGGAAATTAATTGCATTCCTCTCTTATTAAAAGTTGAGGAAAATAATTCATGCTGAAATTCATGAGGCCCCTAAACAGTTGCCCTGGCAATTTCTGGTGATAATTTTGGAACTATTTCTAACCTTTGGCCTTTTTTCACATCTCTTAGTCAAAGCTTTTCTGGAAGGAATTCAATTTCCGCGTTTTCTTAATGTTCCTTAAATGTTGTACGTATCGTACAAGCGGATTCCCCACAGAACAATATGGATTATGGCCTCATTCCATTTAGCAGTAGGAAGGCTTACCTGGAAGGACAAGAATAAGACTCTCTTAAAATCATGTCCAAGTTTTACAGGAACATAAAACTTTCTCTTTAAAAAGTACACCTTTCTGATGTCATCCCCTAACCTACAAAGCTCACGTCTCGTTCTTGTGTTATTGGTCGGCGCTGGGAACAAAGAAGAAGCCCTTAGGTCTAGAGACCACTTGAAAGTATCTTCTTCATTGCTCTGTTGCGTCTTAGCACGGCACACGCCCCACAGAGATCTCATGTCCTCTGACCATAGGAGAGAGGAGAGTCAGTAGAGAAGCTGCAATCAGAAAGGTTAACTGTAACCAGAGCAGCCTCTGTAATGTCACTTAGATCCAGGAGAGGATGGTGGTTAAGAGCCATCCTAACAGAAAGCCCAGGAGATGGGGGAGGAGGGCAGGTTGTTGGCAGTTGGACGGGAATAGGAGAAGGGTTCTGGAGGCAGGGAGGTAAATTAATCCAGAGATGTGTTGGTGTCTAGACTGGAGAATTGAGAAAGAGGGTCAGGTATATAACCCAAAGGTAAGAGCAAAAGAAAGGTTTGTGTCTGGTGTGTGTGTGTTGGGGCGGGGTTGGTGGTGGTGATGGGTTAATGGGGGCAATAGAGGGTCAGAAATGAGAGAAACCATGAGAAGAAGATACCCCAGCAGGAGAGAAAAGAGGAAGGCCAGACCTGGGACACCTTTTATGTTGAGGTTGGTGTATGAGTGTCCTCTGGTGGTTGTAGCAAAATACCACAGACTGACTGGCTTGAGCAACAGGAATTTATTTTTCCTGGAGGTTGGAAGTCCAAGATGGAGGTATCAGCAGGTTTCATTTCTTCTGAGGCCTCTCTGCTTGGCTTGCAGGCGGCCACCTTCCTGCCATGTCCTCACTCGATCTTTCCTCTGTGTGTACATCCCTGGCATCTCTTTGCGTGTCCAAATTGCTCTTTTAAAAGAATGCAGTCAGTTTGGATTAGGGCCCATGCTCACGGCCTAATTTTACCTTAATCACCTCTTTTAAAAAAATTTTTATTGGAGTATAGTTGCTTTACAATGTTGTGTTAGTTTCTGCTGTTCAGCGAAGTGAATCGGCGATAAGTATACATACATCCCCTCTGTTTTGGATTTCCTTCCCATTTAGGTCACCACAGAGCATTGTACAGTAGAGTTCCCTGTGCTGTGCAATAGGTTCTCATTAGTTATCTATTTTATACATAGTCTCAATAGTGTATGTGTATCAATTCCCATCTCCCAGTTCATGGATACCCCCCTTAGTATCCATACGTTTGTTCTCTATGTGTGTGTCTCTATTTCTGCCTTGCAGATAATGTATCTGTACCATTTTTCTAGATTCCACATATGTGTGTTCCTATTCGATACCTTAATCACCTCTTGAAAGGCCTTACCTCCAAATACGTCACATTCTGAGGTCCTGGGGGCTAGGCCTTCAGCATATGAATTTTAGGGGGACACAGTTGAGCCCCTTATGGCTGGGGATGAGGATATAACAGATGCCACCGCCTGGCATTTACATGGGGCTACAGTGGTTGTCAGCAGGCATCTCTGTTCCTACCTCACTTACTTCCGCCCTGATGAGGTCACTGTCAGGTGCTCATGTGGTCACACCGCACTGATGGTCCTGTGATGTCACCCAGTGCTCCGCAGGCTGCCGTCATAGTCTTGCCTGATCCTGTCCCCCTTTTAGCCCTGGAGTGGCGTAAGCCCCAGCGGTGCCCACTCATGACATTTCTTCACCCTTCACAGATTTTCCCTCAGCCAGACCAAATATGCATGGTGTGCGGCTGCCATGGATGAAACAGCTTTGGGGTGAGGAGTACAGTGTAGAAATAATCCCAGTAAGCCCAGTAATTGGGAAACAATGAATCCCAAGTTTGAGCTGTATATAGATTTTTTAAAAATCAGGGCTCAGCTTGACAGGTGCTTGTTGTCTTGAGCAGAAGTACTGTTTACACGTAGAATGTATTCAGCTATAAAAGATTAAATTATCAGTTCAACTCTTGATTTAAATTCTATAGAAGAAAAGAGTTTAGCAATTAAGATATAGTGGCAGATCTGCTTTTCTTCGTATTTTAAAGGGAAAAATCATTTTTCAGACATGACTTAATTAAGAGTAGTTCAGATGCAAAGCATGAAAACATTGTTATATCTACCTTTGTTTACAGTCAACTTTTAAAAATAATGGCGGTTCAGGGGTACCTTGGCTCTGGCCACATCAATCTCCTGTAGTAAATGTGAAGACTCTTCCAGTTGTTTCATACTTTGTTCAGTTCTCTTCAAAGGGCTATTTTCTTCCAATATTGCTTAAAGTTTATTTCCAAAATATTTACCTTATTATCATTAATTCATATTTTTAGCTGTTTAAGACGTTCATTTCTTACAATACAGAGTAACAGATATGAAGTTTAAATGTGTATATCTTTATAATATATTCTTTATTTACAACCAAAAAAAAAAAAATCAGGGCTCAGTCTCATTGTCCAGAAATAATCCCTGTTAACATTTTGGTCTGTGTCAAGGAAGCGAGTCTGTTACTCTTCTGTATGTTATGTAAATACCATATAATATATATACCCACTTATACACATTTTTAAGCCAGATAAGATTGTGCTGTGTATTCTTTTTCGTAGCCTGCTTTTTCTTGAACTTAGTGATAAATTGTAAACATTTTCCCATGCTAATAAATTTTCTTTCTTAACATGATCCTCAGTGGCTAGGCAGTATTCTCTCATATGGATATACCAGAATTTTCCACATTCAATAATCTTGTTAGAATCACAGCAGCCACCTGATATGTTGACATCCCTTGTGATGTTTGTCCTAAATAATTTGTAACCAAGAAATCTTCAAGTACAGATGTTTGTGCATTATCTTTCAAGCCACTATACTGAGATATAATCCACCCACCGTAGACTTCATCCGTTTAAAATGTACAGTTCCGTTTTGGGAGGAACCTCCATACTGTTCTCCATAGTGGCTGCACCAATTTACATTCCCACCAACAGTGCAGGAGGGCTCCCTTTTCTCCACACCCTCACCAACACTTGTTATCTGTAGACCTTTTCATGATGGCTATTCTGACAGTATCACTCGTTGGTTAGAGGCCAGGCTTGGTAGAGGCACTGCCTCACGTCATGTCCCGATTCTCTTCCTTACTAGTAGGGTCATCTCACCTAATGGTCCTGTGCTTTATTTAGTTTGCTCATCTGTGAAATGGGGGTAATAATCATACTATTCTTAATTAATTAATTTATTTTATTTTATTTTTTTTGCGGCACACGGGCCTCTCACTGCTGTGGCCTCTCCCCATTGCGGAGCACTGGCTCCGGATGCGCAGGCTCAGCGGCCACGGCTCACGGGCCCAGCCGCTCCGCGGCACGTGGGATCTTCCCGGACCGGGGCACGAACCCGCGTCCCCCGCATCGGCAGGTGGACTCCCAACCACTGCGCCACCAGGGAAGCCCCCATACTATTCTTATAGAGACATTGTGAGGACTGAATAAGTAGAGTGCTTGGAACAAGTTCCTTGTATTACTAAACTTTTAGTAAATGTTATCTTTATAAGGATGGTTACTATTAGTAGTACATTACTATTACTATTAGTTATTAGTAGTATTTGGTGTTATTAATTCTAAGTTACCAATAGTAACTAAACTACTAAGTACTATTAATAATTGAAATATTATTTAAGGTGGTTCTAATAATGAAGCTTGAGTAGTTGTAGCAGTTACACTATTCTTATTAGCAGAACTACCATTCTCCTCCTCTTCGTTTCTGACACCTGTATTGCTGCTGCAAGGAAACTGTTGAGAATGTTCAAGAGAGAAGCCCATGAAATAATAGAGGGGAGGATTCACACACAGTAAAATGACTGTTTAAAGTTTTAACACGGGAAGTGGAGGGTTTGCATTTTCCAGAATGATACTCTGTGGAAAATGAGTTCTGAGATTGGATACACTGGGGCAGAATTACAGAAAGCAAAGTTAAGGCAACCGCTTTACCACAAGACTTCTTGGAACTTCTGATTTACCTAATAAATCCATGCCTCTCTAAAGTGGGAGAATCATTTACAGTTTCTCAGATCACTGGTTTTTTCCATCGGGGCGTGGCCCGTGGTGCATGGATGAGACACAACTGGGGTGGAACATTTGGTGTGATAATGATGCTGTAATTGTCTATAGTATGAAAAGATGCTACATCTTGAGGAGCGAATGATGAGTGAGAAGTTGCTGGTGCTCAGAATTGCCTCCCATCCCGCGTCCTGGGTGTCCTTCCCTCATTCCCAGGAACCTGCATATGGGTTTCAGGTTATGAGTCACGCCTTGTGAACAGAGGGGTGACCTGAGGCTCATGAGTACCCTAGGACTTTTTCCTTCTTTATTCTCTTCTCCAGTTCTTGAGACTGTCGGGCTGTCTGAAGAGATTTCTACTGAATTTACTTGTTTCCATGTAGGGAACATAAGACATTTTTCCCACAAAGCCCTGGAGGCTGAGGCAGCAGTTGAGCTGATGCTCTCCGCTCACAAGTGTTCGTTTTATGTTTACAGACGGTCTGAAGAGGGGCCTTCAGGCCTTTGAGTGCACCATCTAAGTGTTAGAGACAAGCATCTTATCACCCCAAGGTTGCCACTGAGAGGATCCCTGCACCCAGGGAAGGCTTGAGCAGGAGTGGTTCGCATCCCAATGAAGATCGCTCCCAGATTACAGTACAGAGAGGCCGAATCACAGTCCCCATACACCACTCCTTTGGACCTCTTTACATGTTTGTGCCACTGGAGCTTGGTAAAGAGCAGGAATGATTCTGCGGAGACAAGTCCACATTCATTGCCAAGCAGTTGTGGAAATGTAAGAAGCCGCAGGAGGCCTTACTGCATCGGTTTAAGCAAAACTGTGGCCATAAACTGAGCCTGGCTCAAGGGTGGAGGCAGAGAAGGGGCGGGACATCATAGAATCTATTAGGTGAGGCCAAGCAGCAGGTCTGTTTCAAGAATGTTTGAAGAACCAGGAATGTTTCAAGAAGCATCCTGCTTCTCTTTCTACTCAAAATATTTAACAGCCGTTTATGACATGGGTCCTGACTCATCGATTGCAAGAGAGGTTGGCTCTAAACTGTACCTACCTGGTGCATTTAGCCCTGCTTATCTGTGCATGTCTTCTTTGTTTGTCTGTTTTTGTTTTGAATCTCTTAGACCAAGGGTTTGCAACTCAAATATCTGATAGCATCATTTCCTCATCCGCCACAGCATTGGCGTCGGGGAGACAGTAGAGAGTGGTGGAGATTGTGGCAAACAGGAGGGGGCGTGTCAAGGGCAGCTGCAGCTCAGCCCACCTGATGGTCACAGTGTGAACCTGCGGGCGGGGCGTTGGCCTTGCTCTTGATTTTTCAAGAGGAGCCAGAAATTTGGTTTTACATCGTGAAGTCTCCCATTAAAAATGTTATGTAGGGCTTCCCTGGTGGCGCAGTGGTTGAGAATCCGCCTGCCGATGCAGGAGACACGGGTTCGTGCCCTGGTCCGGGAAGATCCCACATGCTGCGGAGCAACTAAGCCCGTGAGCCATGGCCGCTGGGCCTGCGCGTCCGGAGCCTGTGCTCCGCAACGGGAGAGGCCACAACAGTGAGAGGCCCGCATACCGCAAAAAAAAAAAAAAAAAAAAAATGTTATGTAACTCTGTTCCCTTCCTATTTCCGCTAAACCAGAATCTCACAAGCTGAGTGGCTTAAGAAAACCCAGAGTTAATTACTTAACAGTTCTGGAGTCAGATGTCAGAAATGTGTCTCCGTGGGCTAAACCCACTGCGTGGATGGGGCCGCGTTCCTTTCTGGAGGCTCCAGGGGAGAATCCATTTGCTTTTCTAGCTTCTAGAGGCCGCCCACACTGTTTGGATCTTGGCCCCTTCCTCTGTGTTCAAAGTCAGCAGTGGCTGGTCACTTCCTTCAAACCGCTACCTCTCCAGTTCTCTGTCTTCTGCCTCTTTCTACTTTTAAGGACCCTGTGTTTACTCTGGGCCCACCCTGATATCCAGGATAATCTCCCTATTGTAAGGTCGGCTCATTGGCAACGTTGATTTCATCTGCAGCCTTTATACCCCGTTGCCATGTAACCTGCTGTAGTCACACGTTCCGGGGAGTAGGACATGGACATCTCTGGTGGGTGGGGGCAGTATTCTGCCTAGTACCCGTAGCGCACATTCCCCTTAAAGAAGGCCTGCGTCTTAGGTTTCTTCTGTATCCTCCTAGTGCCTAGCAGAGCACATAGGTCTTTCTGGAGCGGTTGATGGTCGAGTGTCCACCCCACAAGGGAGTGGGATAGGAGTGCGGACAAGAGATTAATCGTAACAGATTTTACGTTTATTTTATTCCTTAAAGGTTTAAGAAGTGTTTTTACTTCCCTCACTTGATTGAAAAGCATTCTTAGAAGCTAACTGGAATGAGCAATTTATTCCTGCTTCTCCTTTTGTAAAACAGTAACACTACCTAAGATCTGTGTATGAGGGATGAGTGAAACAATGCCTGCTTTCCCTTCATCTCTCTCTATATCCGTGGTCAGCCTCGCCAGCCAGCCAGCCCACCGGTGAACCAGCCATCCCGTTGGCCACCCTTTGGTCATATCATCCATGGAATCGAACTTCCTTGACTTTTTGCGCAGGATTTGAGATTGCCTATGTAGGCTCCACGTGTAATCATCTCAAGAGGAAAAGGACCCAGAGGAGGATTTTAGGGTTCAGAGGCAGTGAGGTACGTCGAGGGGTGAAGCACCGTCCACATGTCTTGGCTATGAGTTTGTGACCAGGTGCTGCATCTGGGCCGACGAGCTGTTTCCTGAGAGCCTCTGAGGGCCCAAGGGAAGAGGGGGGTGCAGCCCGCTGAGTCCATCAAGGCGGGTGACTCACCGAGCAGTGGTGCCGCTACGAGGTGTGCAATCAGTCGTCACCTCTCTGTCCTTCCTGCTGCCGGGGAGCCTGCTGGGGCGGGAAGGGCAGCCCGGTGTCTTTCCGAGCCAGTGCTTCATTCGCGGTCCATCTGAGACACGAGAGGGCATTTACTAATGTGCGAAGACTGGGGGACGTTCAGTTTCTTCTTGGCTTTTATTTGGGGCGTATTATTAAGAGGAAGCAGTGCAGCTCTCGGCCCTCACGAATGACAGTCTGCGGGTTTGGGAAGAACTGGAGAACTCCCGAAGAGGCACGGTGCCCTGGGCCGTGGCCGGGGCCGCGCCCCCTGCACGCGGTTCCACGAGGTCGGCAGCTCCCGGGAAGCGGCGCCTCCGGCTCTGCTGCTTCTCACTTCACCCGGTGCCCTTGATGCCGGGCCAGCTTGTCAGGATCCGCACAAAATCCCTCGCTGATGGCTTCTTCTGTTCTCTGTATTTCCTGAAGGGAACATCTGTCTCATTGTTCACCTCCGTTGCTTCAGTGCCTTCCTCACGCTTTCTCTCTTTCCAGACAATAAACTTTATCTTCTCCCTAAGAATTCAGTCTGCGCAAGGGTATTAGGCAGCTTGTTTGCACCTTTTAATTTCTGGATGCTTTCCAGGAAGGCTCTTTGCAGTGGCTCCAATGGGTTCATCTGTGACTTGCGGGAGACAGTGCGGCGTTGTATTCGGGTCTTTATCCGTTACCTTCTGTTTGGAAACATCTGTTTGGGAACGTTTGCTGATGCTCTCCCCACACCCCTCCCACTATCCCAGAAGTACAGGGGCTCATCTCTTTTTGCTTGGCATAGGGATAAGACCGGGTGTTGGCTGATTTTTTAAATTTTTTTTTTGGAGGGGGTCAAGTGCGCAGGTATATGACTATTTAACCGAACCCCCTGTCCTTCTCATATATTGCCAAACGGCTTTGGAGAGGGAATCAGGCACTTTATTTCAGTGATGGCTCTGCAGCCTGGTAATCAGCTCATCATTCCAGTTTAATTTTGGTGCCGATGTTGATGACATATTGAACAACAGTGGAAACCCGTAATTACAGCTGGAAAACATTTCCATTTTTGAGAGACCATTGTTTTTCAGATGCACAGAGACACTCAGCAAGCCACTTACTTTTTGCTTTTTTTTTGCGTTCTATCGTTAATCTTTCCGAATTATCTCTCCTGATATCTTTGCCAGTAAATATATGGGTTTTTGTTTTCTGACTCAGTGTAAGCATGTTCTTCTTTAAACTCTGTAAACTGTTTAAATGTTCTTGTAATTATTGATATATTTCCGTACAGTTCTGTTCAGTTACATTTATGTTTTTTTTTGTTTTTCATGTTTTTGTTTTTTCTCATGTAGCCTGTCTTTTAAAAAAACCAAAACCCCTTTGATTATAGAAATTTCAAATATATTCAGAAGTAAGGCAGATAGGATGATAATGAACCCCATATGCCAGTCACCCTGCTTCAACAATTAGGAAACTGATTTTCCCTGTTCAGTCATTGTTCCCGTGTGTGTGTGTGTGTGTGTGTGTGTACATAAATATCCTTGTATGCATATATGTGTGTGTGTGTCTGTACACACACGTATGCATATATATTGTTTCTAGTGTATGCTGTATGGTGGTTTACATTTCATGTGTTCAGATCAAGTTTTATTTAAAATAAGAGTAAAACCCCTCTAAGTAGTGAAGATTCAAAGCTCTGTAATGAAATGCTTCATTTTCCTGTGGATTTGTGGGCACGTGAGAGATTCGTGGTCCCCGGGCAGGGAAGGAGGAGGCATCGTGTGCATCTCCACCTCATTTTAAGTCTTGCTCCCCGAACCCTCATCTCCAGTGCTCTGAATTAAGCAGATGTAGGGGCAGGGCAGTGTGGCAGAGAGGTGCTATGTGGAAGAGGGTCCCGTGGAAATAAAAGTTCCCATGCACAGCATGTGACATGAGTTGGACACTTCGCCCAGTCAGAGGTTAGACGGCTGACTTCCACGTGAAGCTTGACTCTGTGTGGCTCTGTATATCTTTGCCTCAGTTCCTTTTGCATTTTCTGAAACCCGATTATAGAGATACAGGAAGGGGTTTTTAGGAGGCTGAGGAAGGGGTTACGGGCGGGGGATGCTGGATGCAGATTCTGCTTTCCCTCCCCTGATGCACGTATGGCCTGGATGGCCCCTAGTTTGAATGGTGGCCCCAAAGTCCCTGATGTCTGGCAGTACTCCTTGTGACAGGAAGCAAATGGGTTGCTAGTGGGGTCTTCTGGGATCCTCTGGATAGTGCTGTAATGTCAATATGGAAACCACTAGATTCTGTGGAGACCTTAGGGAAGACCGCAGATAGCCCTCTTAATACACACACACACACACACGCACACGCACACGCACACGCACACACGCACACACACAACTATGGAAAGATAGGACACTTCCACTGAGCCATGTTTTCCTGTGCAAGGCTACCTCTCTTCCCATCAGTGGCTGTATTTTGACTAATTAGTGTGTGTAAGAGGGTGGCTTCCCTTTCATCTGTAACCTCCCTGAAACATTGTCTTTGTGGTATTGTCATAACCTTGATTGGGGGAATAGGATTGGGTATAATCAGAGCATGCCCTGGGACATAGTCATAGACTGTTTATGCTAAACATTTCCGTATACGTTATTCTCAATACTCAGTACAGCTTTGGGGGGTTGGAGACATTATAATCGTTGTTGGGACGATTGTTACGATTATCAGTGTTAGCTCTGCTCATTGATCTCCTCCCCATCCAGGTACATTGCTACGTGCTTTACGCTCACTACCTAATGGAACGCCCACGCACTCTGGCTGGGTGTCTATAATTACCCCATTTCACGGGGTCTTGGAGAGTTTGGTGAATTCCTTGGCATCACAGAGCTAAGTGTGGTAGAACTCGGATTCGAACATGGTCAGGCCTGATTTCTCTGCCTGTGGTTTCTCGCCTAAGAGGGGGAGAAGTGTTGATCACAAGAAGGTCCGTGCTTGTTCCCTTTGTCACTCACGTGCCGGGGGATTTGTTTCCTTGAGGAGCTGAGTTATACATTAGGGCTGGGCAGAGTACACATTCAAGATTAACTTTTCCTCTTACCTTTTACTCTTAGAACTACTTCTTTATTAAAAAAAAATTATGCCCATGGTAAAATTTTAAATAACACAGAAAAATCTAAGGGTCTCTTCCCTTTAAACATCCATTAAACATCAGTACTGCTTCCAAAAGATAATCTCTTGTGTGTTCTTCCAGGAAATAAAATGCCTACGCCAGCTGTAAATTCATTCGTGTATATTATATATTCACGTATCATATATCTATTTCATGAAATTAGAACTCTGCTAATTAATTTTTTCCTGATTGAAAAATAACGTCATTATTTTGACACGTTTCACAATCGTAGTTACACGTACACAAATAAGGAATAAGTACTTCCGAGTCTCGGAAGCAATCACTGTTAACGTGGTGTGTCTCCTTTCTTCTTTTTTAACATTCAAGTATATTTATCTATGCTTCTCAAAATTGCTATCACACTGTAGTCTGATTTTTTTTCCCTAACATATTTTGGCCATCTTTTCATATCAGTAAGTATCCTTTGGCAGTACCATTTTAGTGACTCTACGTTATGCCTTCATAACTTATTAAATGAATCCCTTCTTGCTGGGCACAGATGCCGTTTTCAATTTTTCACAGTCACCAGCAGTGCTGCTGATTTACCTGGGCCAAGGGAGGCTTTTAAATGTAAATTGATCATTCTTCTTCAGAAAGGTTGTTCCCATTTATACTCTTTTTTCAGCCTTGGCAGAGGGGCTCTTTTTCCACACTTTCACCATCACTGTGTATTTATCATTTTCAAATGATTTGTATTACTTGTTGAATGAGCCTGCATTTGACTGATAACTGAGTACACTTGTCCCAGTATTCTTCTCAACTTTAAAAGTGTGTTAAACAAAAACTTTTAACGTTTCACATAAAAACCTTTAAAGCTCTCAGGCTAATCTGAAATGTAGCGTGTACAAGTTGAGGTTTGTGCTGTGCTTAATCCTTATTAAAGCACTAATCACCAGGGTGCCAAAACTGCAATAAGGAGAGCACTTAGAAAATATAAGGGATCAATAGTTGGTACTTAGGAAATAAATGAAACGACTTGTTGTTTGTTTGTTTTAAACCCACCTTGGGGCTGAAAGATAGGCTTAAAATGAGTTAGGTTGTGAGTTTCTCAGCATTACATAGCTTATATATTGAAACAGTTAATTGCATTCAAAAGCTACAGACATGCATGTAAATTATTATTTTAATAACTTGAATATTCACTGGGGGGAAAAAAACCTCTTAGAAGATACAGGGATGTGAATGAGAGGCCCTGCTTTTAAGAAACTCAAAATTTGATGTGAGAAGCACATGAAGAAGCAAAGACTCTGTGCTAGATCCCTGCTTCCCACAGTGGGAGACAAGCGTGATTGAGCCGGAGTGATCAGGGGGCACTTCCTGGAAGAGGTGACCATGACCTTCATTTTGGTTTGACACTGCAGTAGCATAGGGACTTAATTTTGTGATTAGAATATTGATAGTATTTTGTGAAGAGGACAGTGCTCATGTTGTAAACTTTCCTTGCTTCAGTATCCAATCATCGTTAAATACTTTATTTTTTAAAAAAACTAGTGTTTATTTATTTATTTGTTTTTTTAAGATTTATTTATTTATTTATTTATGGCTGCATTGGGTCCTAATTGTGGCACGTGGGATCTTTGTTGAGGCATGCGGGCTCTTCGTTGAGGTGAGTGGGCTTCTCTCTAGTTGTGGTGTGCAAGTTTTCTCTCTCTAGCTGTGGTGTGCAAGCTCAGTAGTTGTGGTGCGCGGGCTTAGTTGCCCCGTGGCACATGGGGTCTTAGTTCCCCGACCAGGGATCGAACCCGCGTGCCCTGCATTAGAAGGCAGAATCTTTACCACTGGACCACCAGGGAAGTCCTAGTAAATACTTCTCAATGAGCTTAGTTAGTGGTTCTTAGATTTTTGGGTTTCAGGATCCCCTAAACTTTTTCAAAAGAAAACATAAATGAGGAGGACACCAACTTAAGTTTGCCAAAGTGTTGGTTTTTTTTTTTTCCTAAAATGGACACTAATTTAAAAAAACCAACAAAATCAACAAATGTTACAACATGCCTCTATCAATAATCAACACTACTTTATAAAAGAAAGGGTATTTTAACACGGAACACCAACTCCAAAAGACAGTCAATTCATTGTATTTTATGAACTTTTTTTCAGAATAACTTTAGGCTTACATAGAAGTTGCAAAAACGCACAGCGGGTTTACCTACCTTCCCCTAATTTTAACAGTTTACCTAACCATAATATAATTATCAAAGCCAGGAAATTGGCATTAGTTTTTAATATTTACTATACCAGCTTAATCACACTTTATGAGTTTTCCATCACTGTTTTCTTTTTAGAGCAGGATTTGGTCCATGATCCCATCTTACCTTTGTGTCTTCTTGGTCGCCTCTAGTCTTTGACAGTTCTTCATTCCTTCCCTGTCCTTCCTGATCTTGAGACTTTGGTACATCTGATTTTTTTTTTTTTTTTAGTGATTAGATTAAGTTAAAGCAGATTTTTGGCAAGAGCCTCCTAGAAACGATGTTGTGTCCTTCTTAGTGAAGCAGGTCAGGTGGTGCATGATGTTGGTACATCTTTGACTGGTGATGTTAATGGTGAAGTCACTTTGATCGTTTGGTGAAGGTGATGTCTGCTGAGTTTCTCCGACATCAATTTGTTACTAATTTTTTCTTTGTACTGCATAAATATTTGTGGGGAGATGCTTTGAGATTATGCTGGCATTCTCTTTCTCCTTAAACATTCACACATTGACTTTGAACATCCATGAGTAGATCTTGTGTATAGCAGTTATTACAGTGGTGGTGTTTGCCTAATGGTGATTTTGTATTTCTTGCATTGGTTTCTACCTTGATTAATTGGAGTTCTTCTGAGAGAAGAGCGATCCTGTCTTTCCCATTTGTTGATGGATTCAATTATTTTATTTATATGAGTATAGATTCACAGGTATGTATTTTATTCTATAGTTTACAGTCCGGTAATATCATCATTTATTTTGTTACTCAAATTGTTGCAGCTTTGGCCAGACCGTCTTCTTCAGGACCTTCTTCTGGTTGGCTTCTGTGATGGGCTGCCATTTTGATGGAGTGAATGTCCCCTTTTCACTCTCTTCCTCCTTGCTCCCCACCTTTGATTTCATGTCACCATAGGCCTGCTCTTTGGGACATACTGGCCTCGTGAACAGAAGGGAGCTCATGGGAGCATGCTCAGTGCTGAATCTGTGTCTTCTTCCCCTGCCACCCCCTGCCCTTTAGATACAATGAGAGACATGAGGAAGTGGTGATGGGATGTGAATTAGGATAAAGGAAAAATAAACTTGTCATGGTGTTGTGGGAAAGGCAGGTATTTCTTTTAGGATTGGAAAGGGCTTTGTCGGGGGGTGGGTTTCCAGGGGGCAGCCCGAGCTCAAAAAGAATAGGCAAGGTTCATCAGTTACTTCCTGTGTGCAGGTGGGTGCTGGGCCCTCTAGGCTACAAGCCTAATCCTACCTCACCCTCCCACAGTGAAGGAGGTATTAACGTTATGGTTCCGGGGGTGGGAAGAGTGAGGTTCCAGGGTTCCAGGAGGTCAAAGCACATTAAAGAGGTAGTTGAGTCAGGACTGAATCTTGTTCCCTGGCCCCCAGGGACTGTCACTGTGTGCTGCTCACCACCGCCTCCTTCTCACTCCTCCCGCAGTGAGTTCCAAGGATACGAGACAGGAGCTCCTTCCTGCCCTCTGATGACAGGGTCCCCCCCCCACACTCCCTACCACAGCAGTCTGTTCTGTCCATTTTCAGGAAAAACGAATCACCTTTCTGTGTCGTCGTAACTGGGATTGTGTGTGTGTGTGTGTGTGTGTGCGCACGCGTGCGCGTGTGTGATTCTTCGCCCTTCTGTGTAATCCGTGCATTTGAACATATCTATGTGTTCCTGTCATATCTTCCCCACATTTTGCTTTTAGGGTGTGCTAGTGTGGGGAGTTGTGACTCGCAGTGATTTCGCGAGACATCTGCGTCCCAGAAGAGCGAATGTTCCTCTTTCTACTGCATCTGCTTGGCCACCAGCGTGTGTTTTCTTCCGCCCACCCTCCTGGATTTACCATCCCTCAACGTGTCAGACAGAGGGCTGGTCTCTGGGAGCGATCTTGGCCGTACCAGGAGCTCTAAACCCTCTAGCTCACAGCCGGGAGGATGGAGGCTCCTTGGGGAGCAGGAGCCTACCCAGGGTCCCAGAGGGAGTTAAGGGCGGGGCCGACTCGAGGCCGCCATTCTGCCATCTTGCCTTGGAGCTCCCTCAAGAATGCCTGCCGGCATTCGACTGGCCAAGTGTATGAAAGGAATTCTTCAGGATGGTCTCTTAATAATAAATGCTTACATTTTCTCTTGGCCCCAGGCCAAATCCTGCCCCGGCCCCCAATCTTGTTTTCAAGGTTGAACACCGTTTGAGTTAGTGACCTGGCCCTTCTTGGCCTGTGGATGTCGCTCTCCATCCATAATCCTCCTTTCCAGGGACCGTGTTTGCAGCAAAGACTATAATTTTATTTTGGGTTTGGAGATACTGATTACGTTTTAGCTTCTGGTATATTTTCTTACCTGTCACAGCCATTAAATTTATTTTAATAGTTACTCTACCCTCCTGATAGCCAGTAGAGGGGGAATTGGATATTGTCTGTCAATTGGCTAGTCTGTGAACTGAGGCTGTATCTAATTACAAGGAATTGTATCGGTGCTGATTTATTAACCATTTACTGTGCTTGGGAGAAGGCAGGGTTTTTAGTAGCCCTGTTCAGCCTGGATGTAGCTTTCCAGGAGGGCAGGGAGCCCGGAATATCACTGATCTTACAGCTATTACTTTGTGTCATATATAATCTTGTGTTTTCCCTGCAACGAATAAATCTTTGGGACTCCCTGGAAAAAAAAAAAAAAAGAAAGAAAGAAAGAAGAAAAACATTTGTGGTTACAGTGTAATAAAAATAAACCGTTTGTCGTGAGTGCAGCTGACTTTATCAGCCCTGTTTGTGGGTGCGCACTCGCTCTCTCTCTCTCTCTCTCTCTCTCTCTAATACAGAACATAATTTGTCACTTTGTAAATACATTCCAGTCTAAATCCCTGCCAGCATCTGTTAGTGTTTGAAGGATTAATGTGCTACCCTGTGTATGTCTGTGCTTGCAGGGAACAGTGTAGCATATGATTATGGATCTTGGGAGAACAGGAGAGTGGGGTATTTTCTCTGCTTTTTCCTACGCATGTGGTCTTTCTGGCCTTCTCCTGATTTTTCATCGTTTTCCTATCCTGCTTAGGTACTTGGAATTTCAAATCCTTTGCAAGGATTCTGTGAGTCCCCAGTACCCCTTCTCCCTTTCATAGAAAGGGTCATAGTGATCGTAGTTTACAGGCCCTATGGGTGAACAGGGGCAGATAATCCGGGGTTGGTTAGACAGGGATTCAAATCCTCCCTTCGTCTGACTGACAGACGGCAGGCGCCCGGCCCAGAGTAACTGGTGGGGCTGCCCCACCTTCCATCGCTGTCGGCCTGATGGCTCTTCGTGACGTGGTCCGTGACCCTCAGAGTGTCCACTGGAGGGTCCCAGGGCCGTGAGCCAGCTGGTGGTTACGATTCTGCTGTGGTTTCCATCTTTTCTTGTTAGTGGGGTTCGTATCTGTTGGGAAATATATGTATCCCTGTAAATCAGGTGCTTGGTGGGTTCTTGGCCGAGAGACCTTTCTGCCAGTAAGAAACTGTGGTGCTCAATAAGGCTTGGTACTGACTCCTAGCGAGACTGAGGGATTTAAATCCCTCACCGTTGGCAGAATGCTTCACATACCTGCTGGAAGGGCGATCCTTGCCCTCCCCAGCAAAAGGCATGAACTTACCCCGAATCATGATAATGTGACCTGTAATTCGTACCACCTTAGGGAATGGCTATAGTCTCTCATTCACCCTTAATCTAGTGCTGTCATCTGGATTGGAAAAATCCCAGGTCATGGCAGAAATGGCCTCATTAGTAACTCTCCTATGAGCAGTCTCTTTATTTCATGTTTTCATTGCTCTGGTATCTTGTGTGTACTACTGCCTGTCGCACCCAAATGGTTCCCCCCACCCAAATTCTGCGTCTACATCTGCACCTCTCCTCTGCAATAAAAAACAAAGTGTATAGTTCTGTTTTCATTAAGAGAAGTGGTGTTTTGTTGTTGCTTTGTTTTTGTTTTTCTGCACTATGAATGCATACGAACGAGACAGAAACATCATGTTCACATACCCAGTGGACAAGATGGGTCTTCTGATTTGATGCTTGTTGCTTGGGACTCTTTATGCCATGTGTTAGCTGTATCTTTATCTGATGGCCTGTGTGATCAGACAATACACACTTTAAGGCATGGTATGATGTTCTTCTTTCTCCTACGTTCAGTGGAATCTGCAGCTAATGTTAAATACAGGACTGTCGGACTTAAGGAAACACAGCCGTCTTTCTTGACTCTTGTCCTAATACGGGTTTCATCAAACTATGCCCTGCTAGGAGGAAATCCAGCCCAACACCTGTTTTTGTAAATAAAATTTCATTGCAAATGGCTGTGCCCATTCCTTTCCATTATCTATGGCAGCATTTGCTTCCATGCTGCAAAAGTTGAGTAGTTTGTATGGCTCGCAAAACCTAAAATGCTTACTGTCTGGTCCATTCGAGAAAAAGTTTGCTGACTTTCTAAAGGACTCATGGCCATTTGGAAAGAAAAGTCTGTTTCACTAAATTAGAATGAGCAGGTGGTTAGATTAGTATCTTATTTCCACGCATATGGAAACATTTCACATTACAACATGACTTAGTTATCAAACTTGGCTCTTTCAGAGCCTGGGGGTTGGGGTGAGGGGAGAGGTGGAAGTCAGCTGTTTTTTTTTTTCTAAATCATAAAGTTACAATTTTAGTGGTCAACATAAAAGAAAGAAGTGTAAAGGCTTGGGTTCATGGAAAGAACAACATTCTTGGGAGTGAAGTACTTTTGGACCCCACCATAATCTCCTGGATTTAGGGGTAATTTCAGGGTTGGAAAGAAAGTTCTGGCCCCCAAACAATAATACTATCTTGTAAGGACACATGGCTTATCAGTGTGGAGGAAAAACTGAAATCCCGGTTCTGCTAGGTACTAATTATATGATTTTCGAGCAGGTTTTTTTGGATGCTTTCTCAGCCTTTGTTTTGATTCTAAAGTACAGGTAATTAGGTCTGCTTTGTAAGGGCTCAGCAGGGTAGAATGTGGCAAAGTCCATAATCTTCCCTTCCCTGAATAGTATCAGCCAGAGAGTAAGACCTCAAAAATATTTCATTAACTGTGAGTGTTTGCCTCTTGGACTGGAGTTTGTAAATGTGTACAGGGACGGGAAGGCTGAAGGTCGTGGATGTGTGATGAGAGATGATATTTAGATTAACTAGAAAATGTGACCCTCAGCCATAACACCCCCAAATCCTTCTGGTGGTTGCCCTGCAGACCTGGTACCCCCAGAAAGGCGTGCAGCCTCATAAAGTCTGCTTCCCTTGAGAAAAAAAGGACCAAATGGACCTGGCCCTCTCTTTACAGAGATGAAAGCTCTGGCCACCCAGTCCCACTGTAATCAGCAGGAGCTCTGCCTGTAGAGCACATCTGCATCATCGAGCCAGAGGGAGAAGAGAAAATGCTGTTTATAAATATTGAAGTGGCAGGAAGAACGGGCCCCAAGGCCGGGCTGCTCTCACATGCAGGCCGTTCCAAAACGGCTTCTAATGGACGTGTATAAGGTGGTGTCCCCCGCGCAGCCCCTCTCCCCCCAACTATAACGCTGTCTGCGCTGCTTTTCTGAAAACACGCAGTCTGTAACTTAGCTGGCATTTAACAGAATTACCTGGCGTGATTCGTTCATCCCTTTTGGCTACAAGAGAGTAGACCACAGAGCAAGTTGGATAGGAATGTGGCCACCTGCACGCTTTGGCCACTGAACGGACAGGGACGTCCATCCCCTGCTTTGGATCTGCGTGTCCGAGTTGGCCTCTCTCTGCCCCTCCTTATGGACCCCCCTTTCCTCCTGTCAGGACTGTGTTTCCAGAAGCAGTCCTGGTGAAGCTGTCAGAAAAGCCCTGGAAACCTCACAGGACAGGCACGCCTGACTCTTTCTCTTTCTGAATCTCTCAATCTCAGTCTGTCTGTCTGTCTGCCTCTGTCTCTCTTTCTTTGTACTCCACAGTGACTACCAGGCCACTGTCTGGAATAAAGGGCTTGGGTGGTAAGTTGTATCATTAATCTGATACATGCTACTGGCCTGAATTCTTTGCATTAATTCAGAAGTTGTAATGGGCTATCGTCTCTCAAAGACATCTTCAGGCTTATTTTATGCTGTTTGGGCTCCAGAATCAGTTGGATTTTGCAACTCCCTAATGACCCAAACCTCGTTTTTGCCCGCCGACAGTACGATTCGCCTTCCCTGGTAAAAGGTAGCATGGAGCAGTCAACCGCACTGACACCTGAAGTTGTGAGAGAGAACAGTTTTACCAAGTGACTTCCAGTGTATGACACAGATCCACATCGGGTATCCCCGACTGACAGGGGGCTGTGGCCCATTTAGTGAATAAAGTATCGAAGCTCCTTTCATCTAGTGGCCTTACTGTCTCCGAGGAAATCATTATAATCTACATCCATCACGTGGAAGGAGAAAGAATGTAGGGAACCCATTTCACATGAGAAGTAGCCCAGGAGCGCCACACTCTTCTACTCACAGGCCATTGGTGGAAACCTAGAGGGCCCGCCCCCACCACACTGCAGGCTGGGAAATGTAGTTCCTACCTGGTCGGTCTCTTCTCAGCACAGCCCCATACTGTGGACCAGGGAGAACTGGTTTGAGAGGTGCTGGTTCTCTCTATCCACACTATTTTATACACCATAGAGGTGATTCTTAAATTTTAGTTGGTTTCTGCCTTTAACGTGTGAATTTAAGTCCATTTTTATTTCTTGTGATTATGTGTATACCTGTACTAAATTCTGAACTTTGTTTTGTGTTGCCTCTCTACCAAGTGTTCAAGTGTTTTCCTTTATTATTAATTTTAAATTCTTTGTTGGATATTATTTTTGCATTTATCCAGTTTCTTTATATCCAGTGTACCCCATGCATTTTTTTTTTTTTTTTTAATCCTGCTGCTGCTGGTTTGGAAGCTAAACTATCTTACTTTCTTCTTCTTCTTCCTCCTCCCCTCCCCTCCCCTCCCCTCCCTGTCCTTTCCCTCCCCTTCCTCCCCTTTTCTTTTCCTTCCCTCTGTTCTGATATTTTTCTTTCTTCTGGAAATTTTCACGTACATATCTAAATTTTCTCTTACTTAGTATAAAACTGTTTACTGTCTCTATCATTTTAACCAGCAAAACCAGGCCATACATGATTTAATGGCTCGATGAAATCTCTGACCCCCCACACTCCCCCCCCAAAAAAACCCCTTTGTTATTGTTGTTTCAATTCTTTCTTCAGTTACTTTTTAAGAGTAATTTATTTGGTCTTGTAGCTAATGTAAAGAAGGCACAACATTTGGGGATAACTTGACTGTGCCGTGTGTGTGTGTGTGTGTGTGTGTGTGTGTGTGTGTGTGTGTGTGTGTGTGTGTGTGTGTATTATGTTGAGTTCTCAGCTTTGCTTCCTTTCTGGGTGTTTTCGTTGGAACTTATTAGAGGCTTCTTAGGCGGATGCCACTTAAGCAGGAAACCTCATTTCTCTTGGAAGCACATATACTCTTAATCTTTTCTAGTTTATCTGTTGAATATCCTGCTTGGCTTCTGCAGAACCTCTGAAAGATTTCTCTCTTTCAATTCATCCATAAATTAAAAATAACTGTCATGGTCAGTCCCCAAGCGTGATGATGCTATTACATGTTTACTGCATGCTCTGCATACCAGGCTCACATCTGTCATCATGCGGTGCAGCCAATTTCTGAGGGGCAGGCCCTCAGCCAGCCATTCTGATGCACCAGAAGGAGAGCCTGACTTTCTAAATGGCTTATGAGGAATCATTATTGCCAACATCACTAACATGCTTTTATTTCTACTTACAAATTTGTCCCAAGTTTGGTGGTGTGTTATATATTCATTCATTCATCTTCTAAGTTAAAGCCTGTCTTGAAAACCTACTCTCTGCCACTTACTTTGGACCAGGAATCAGAGACAGAGATATGAGACTGTGCGTTTCAATTTACTTTAACTGTCAATGTGAATTATGGGTTGTTTTGGTTTTCTTTCATAGTCTCCTGCAGTGTTCTTGGGAATAGAAATTGATATAACCTTTTAGGAGGACACCCAGTGAAAATCTATCAAAGTTTAAAATGTAGATATCTCTTGACCTAGCAATTCTACTTCCAGGAACTTACCCTGTAGGAAAAAAAATCATTTACAGCAAAGCATAGGTATTGCAGCATTGCTTTTAGTAACAAAAACCTTGAAACTACATAAAATAACATTAATTACGACAACAGCAGTAGTTAACACTTAGAGCGTATCTGTTTAAGGTGCTTTCCAGGTTATTATCTCATTGAATTCTCACAGTACGCCCCAGGAGGAGGTCTTCTATTACTTCTATTTTTACAGATAAGGAAGGTCAGGCATCGGGAATTTAAGTAAAATGTTCACATGGGGTTTCCCTGGTGGCGCCGTGGTTGAGAGTCCGCCTGCCGATGCAGGGGATGCGGGTTTGTTTCCCGATCTGGGCACGATGCGGAGCGGCTGGGCCCGTGAGCCATGGCCGCTGAGCCTGCGCGTCCGGAGCCTGTGCTCCGCAACGGGAGAGGCCGCAACAGTGAGAGGCCCGCGTACCCCAAAAGAAAAAAAAAAAAAGTTCAGAAAGCTAGTGAAGGGTGTGCAGGGCCGAGCAATCTAAAGGAGATCAGTGTTTAATAAATTCTTGAACAGCCCTACAATGGGCTAAACCTACCGGTTGGAAAGAATGTGGGTGGAGTCTATTTAGATGTATTCAATTATGTGTTAACTGGGAAAATCCAGATTATATAATAACTCATGAAGTACGATACTATGTTTGTAGAAATGTATTATGGCCCAGTGTTTTGATATGTGTAGAAAATGTACTCTGGAAGGATTTGCATCACTGTCACTCTGTTTATCTTGGGGCAGTGGGGATTCCGGAGATATTTTCACTTGATACATTATCCACTTCTGTATTATTTATACTTTCATTAGTGAGCCAGTTTTATTTTTATAAATAAGGATAAATTTAAGTCTCTGAAGCCCACTTAGGGTGAATCACGGTTCCCCTGACTAAACTCACACATGCAACCTCGGCACCACTGCCATCTGGGGGCAGTTGTAGGATGTTTAGCAGCATCCCTGGCCTCTACCCACTAGATACCAGTAGCCCAGCCCCACTCCAACAAATGGCGACTACCAGAAATGTCTCCAGACCTTGCCGGATGTCCCCTGGGGGCGGCATATCCCTGGATGAGAACCCCTGAGGCAGACACTGGCCTGTTGGGGTATGTTCCTCTCCATCTAAGGGTCGTAATGAAAGTCATCTCTCTCCATCTGAGCGTCTTTCAGACTCCACAGGTCCTTCATGTGGAATTCAGAAGCCTTTCGACCAGAGCAGACAAACCTTGTTTGTCTCTCTCTAGTCAATTTAACTAACCACTGTTGACCTGTCACCAGATAATCAACAGGTCCCACATCTCTTGTGTTTTAAACTGTACACCGTTCTGAATCTTGGAGGGTGGGAGACACTGATCTTTCTTTTATCAGCAACTTCCCCAAAGAAGGGGCTTCCAGTGCCCTTTCCTTAACAAGTTTCATTAAGGAACCCACCTATTAAATATTCAACGTATATAGACTGTTCCTGTTGAGGGTCTAATTATACAGTAAAGTAGCTGATGTCCAGTCAGCTGCCTTTAAAGTACATCATTGATGTTTCCAATACTTACATAAGATGTAGGGCCTGTTTATTAAGAGTCTTCAACTGTGTATAAAACTAGAACAGTCAAAAGTAATGGTGTCTACTGAAGGATTCTTTATCATATGAATTTACCTTTAGTCATCTATTATTTACTTCAGCTGTTTTATATGCCATTATAATAAATATTATGACAGAGAAAGCTTTTACGCTTCGACTTATTGTACTAGTCTTTACTTGCCTGCAATCCGTCAGGAAGATGTAACCATGCCTTACCTATAGTTAATGTAAATCATCACTTACATTAGAATGAAAAATTCACTAGGAAAAAAAGGCTCTTTCTTCAATAGCAAGGCATAAATGCCTGATCATGTTGACTGCCAGACTCCCGTGCCATTTGCTGTCCTTCCTTAAACTGTTTTTAAGCTGCAAAGTGAATGCATCGCATAGAGGGAAGTTGGAAGGTTTTCGAATATTTTCACTCTCTTGTTAGTTTCTGGCAAGATAAGCATTTTTTTATCCAGAGTGCAAAATATTGCCTATTACCGTCTAAGCATTTTTAATAGTTTACTTTACGTGGTGCGTTAACTCATACACCAAATTAAATGAGCTGTTATCCGGTGCAGTTTCTCCTTGAATCAGCCTCACAATTACCTGTAGATATTGATACAGTTATTTGGCAAATTGAGTTCCAGCAACCCAAGGCAGAAATTCTGACCTGTATATAATGAAGAAAGCGTTGTTATGATTTTCTTATTAGGGATGTTTACGAATTTAGTGGGGGAAGGCAGAGCTGCAGGGCCCTTGTGAGGGCTCAGGAGTGAAGGTTGCTGCCTGATGGTTGATCTGAAAGTCAGGGAAGAGAAAATCAGCCCCTCTTCTTCAAGGCCGTAAGAAAAAATCCAGGGGTTTACTACAGATCATTTTTGGTTTGGTACCCTATTTCAGAATTGGACTCTTCCCTAAGAGCATTTTCCTTGTTAAAGGCACAGTGGAATACAGGTTGGTACAGGTGTGTAGAGCTGTGAAAGAGACTCTTAAACTCTGCTTTCTCCTTGGGGAGAAATGCCTTTTCAGAAAGAGCATTTATCAGTACGGCCTTTTAATCTTCAGGCTTGTCCAAGGTTGGGCAAACTCCCCGTCAGACTCGCTCACGATGCTGGTTTGGGTTATTCTCCTGAGAGGTACAGGAGCTGAAAGGAGATGCAAGTCTCCATCTACTCCTGCATTTCCCAGCGAAAATGCCACCACCCGTGGCCACCATTAACATCACTTAAAAGATACTGGAGAAATTGGCATTGTGAAGTCCCGCACAGGATGTTGGTGAATTATGAAACCAGTTCAGTTAGGTCTGTACTGTAGTTCAGTGAATACTGTCCTGTCAGTAACATGCGTATGTCAAGTGGAAGGGTGAGAGGCATCAGCGTAATGTGGTTAGGGCCCGCTGGATTAGAATTTGCAGGATGCCATTAGCAATAAGCTCTGAATGTAGATTATTGCCTTGGTTACATTTTCTCTTTCAGCACTAGGCTTCTCTTGTAAATTTGAAGCGTATGAAATAAATATGATGTAAAATAGGCACAAACAAGAATATATAGAGGGTGTTAATTTCTTCATAGCTTCTCAGTGTCAGCTGTTGAAGCATCCGAGGACAGGGCTACAGTGCGGTGTGGTCCTCCAGTGAAGACACGAGCACTGGAGCCATCCCAACCAGTTGGGAACCTGGATCTGTGTCTGACTAGGCTGTGCCACTTAATCCATACCAGCCTCTGTTTTCTAGTCTGTGAAATGGGGGAAATGATAGACACTTCAAAAGATTTTTTCCTCTGACTCTTAAATGAAAAATAAATGCCAAGCATGTCATAGATGCTCATTATTTTTTTGGCTCTGGTTATCAATAAATATGTGTACGTGAGAGCTTTTCTTCAGGGAAACCCTGAAACGAACTCTTCTCTAAGCGTAAGGGAGGGTAGGCGCACAGCCATCACACTCTCATAGATTGGCACCTTCACGGTACGTGGTCGGTCTCAGCCCTGTGGTTCCCTAGGGTGAGTCCCCATCTGCTGAAAGAGAATTTCCTCTGGGTGTGTTGGAGGCTGGGCTCCCTGCTCCCCTCCGTTCATCTGGGTTTCTCTGGCCTTCCATCTCCCACAGTTGTTACTGTGTGCTCTTCTTTCTGACCAGCTCACCGGTGGCCCTTGTATCGTAACAGGAGGAAGAGCTGATCTTACCTGCTGCTAGGCTAGGATTGAGTAGAAAGAGTGCAGTGGAGTTGTTGCTTTGGTCCAGTTGAGTGGAGGAAACAAGGCTCCTGGACTAGATGAGAGTATTTTGAAGTGTGCCCACCTGAGTTCACTCTGAGGTCCCATCACACTCAACAGCTTGGTTCGCAGACCAGCTACTTTTGGCTCATTAACGGGATAGTGGAGAAAAGTCATTGATATACTCTAGCT
Organism: Kogia breviceps; assembly: GCF_026419965.1. Taxonomy (NCBI): domain Eukaryota; kingdom Metazoa; phylum Chordata; class Mammalia; order Artiodactyla; family Physeteridae; genus Kogia; species Kogia breviceps. Next base: position 49,052,373 of record NC_081327.1, read on the forward strand.
AACTCCTAGTCAGTTTACAATTAATAGTGGTTTTTAAGGAATAATCTGTTTCTTAAATATGCTTGGTCACTTGAAATTATTTATATACAGCTTTCCAAAGGCCTGTGACCATTAGATGTTACCTTTTTTGTTCTTCCACGGATGGTAAGCGGATTATGGGTGTGAGATATTTCCTCTTACGTGGTGTTGCAATGATGGGGAGTGAAAGAAAAGAAGTAAAGGAGATGGGATCTTTGGAATATATGTTTACCTTTAGAGGCAGAGTTAGTGAATGAATGAGTGAATGAGTTCACTCTTGTAAATATTGTCTCTCTTATCGTGGACCAGGAGCAGGACAGCACGCTGCCTCTGTACGAGGCTATTACAGACCTGGTGGCTTCCCCTGGGGTTGGCCTTGGTGTGAAGGGCCTCTGAGGGGCATGCGGACAGCTGGGCCGCGTGGGCATTGTGGGGTATGCAGTAGGGATTAAAATCATGGCTTGGGGTGAATTGCGGTTCTGCCATTTCTTACCTGCGTGAAGATATGCAGTCACGTTATGAGCCTCACTTTCTCCATCCGTGAGACGGGCGGGTGATCATAACTGCCCGCAGAGGGTGACTGTAAGGAAAGAGGGTTACTGTGGGGCGAGGGCTCGTATGGCCGGGGTTCTCAGACTGCTGCCATTGGCCAGGTGGGCCCCGTTCCCCTCTCTCAGTGAAGCGTGAGGCAGGTCAGTGCAGATGGTGGTGATGACGGTGACGAAGATTGCGGTGGTGAAGCTTGTGATGGTGTTGGCAGCAATACTACAGACAGCCACAGAAACACTCACAGTAACGCTCTTCCTTGGTAGCAGTTACAGAGTCCTTCTCGGGTGTCAGGCACCATTCTAAGGATTTTACATATAGCGTAATTTGATCTTACATAAAATCCTATGCTGTAGGATTTTACACGAGAGAAAACTGACCGCACAAGAAGTAACTTTCCCAGTTGGTAAGTGCTCGAAGTGGGATTTAGACCCAGGAGGTCCACCTTGAGTCCCTGGCCCTCACCATGGCCTTAACACCTTTCAGGTTCAGGAACACTTCCTGAGTTTGGAGACCGGGGTACCCTGGCCTCGGGGGGATTCAGTGAGCCTCCTTCCTCCTGCTCTGGGGTCATGTGTCATCCGTCCTCCATCACAGAGCTGCTGTTCATACTTTGAGCTACTTAAGGTAAATTTGTGAAATAAAGAAGGGAGACTGCAATTGCTAATATGCTTCGTGATTGAAAAACAAACAATGGACATCACATTTCAGCAGTGGCCTTACAAATGATTATTATTATTTATGTGCCCCCAATCTTATATACATCATACCTAATCTTTACCCTAATCACGCGAGGCAAATGCGCATTTTGGCAGGGGCGCTAAGGCCCAGAGCGGTCACACAGCTCCCCTGAAGTCACACTGTCAGCACTGTGGTCATGCTGGCCCGTGGCTCCGGGTCAGCCTAACTCTGCCGTCTCCTGTGGATGACAGCATCTGCCCACTTCTCCCTTTAAATACCGCACAGTCCCTGTATGGTTCCTTTGGTTTCAGGCAGTATCACATGTGAGTCATACTTGGCTAATTTATAGTCGTAAAACGGTATGAGAGATCACTGTCACATAACAACAGCAAGAACCCCTTTGATTCTGCGTTTGCAGACTCCTGAATCACTAAGCCAGGTTTTCTGGACTTAATGAGGAACTAACCAAGAAGACTTGGTCTGTTGAGAGTGTCAGTGGACTGTGCTGCCACCGAGCATCCCCTGACTTCCAGGGAAATGGAAGAAGAATGTGTGGGTTGCTTCATTACTGTGTCTTTCTGGCTGAGCCTGGGGTGTTGGGAGCAGGTGAGCTTCTCAACTACTTAGATGTTGCCTGATGCTCCGTGTGTGGAATGCCACCTGTGCAGTTCTCGTTTAAAACGATGGGTGCCAGCATCTGTATACATAATTTAAAATAAATTTACATCCCTGTTTTGCCTGAGATGATGCATTTGTGTACTGGTGTGATTAAAGAAAAGGGTGAGGATTTGGGGAAGGGTTGGGAGAGGGGTTTTATAGCATTTTAAGACTCCAAGCTCTAGTAAGAAGTTGTTTTCCGTTAACCAAAGCTAAGTGGATGGACGGTTGGCCGGCTGGCTGGATAGATGGAGAGATAGGAAGGGAAGAGGGGAGGGACCTATGGAAAGCTAACAGTTAATATTGGGGTGGTAGGATTCTAGATGCTTTTTTTGTCCACGTTCATCTGTCATTTCTAAATTTTTCTATCACTAATGGAAAGTATGAAGTAGGAAGTGGCCTGACGTGAGCCTAGAGAGGAAGATGGGGCAAAATCATGGACTGAGCGTTAGTCGTTACTGTTATTCATTGTGTATATGTTTGCGTTTCTGTTCTTGCTGGGCATATGGAGGGTTGCACCTTTTCGAAGCTAAGCACAGCCGCAACACTTGCTCTGCCAACAAAACGTGAGCACAAGTGACACGTGTCACCACTGGGTGGAAGCCTGTGACATTCCACGTGCACCTTGTCACGTTCTCGTCCCCACATTGTAGAGGCTGGTGATGTTACAGAGGGTGGAGGCTCCACCTGATGGGGCCCCTGGCCAGTGACAATAAACAGGACCCCACTGACATGAGATGGGCCTGAAGCGTGAGCAAGTAGCAAATCCTCTGTTGTCTTAAGACGGTGAGGTTTGGGGGCTGTTCCTTACTGAAGCTTATCCTGCTCAAGACAGAGGCACTTGTGTGAGCCACACTAAGGAATTAGGAGCATATCTTTTTGGCCATTCCAAGCTACAAAAGCGTTTTAAGCTAGGAGTTTGTGTTTGGGCGTCTGTTGCCAATCCAGAGAGCACACTCTGGCCAAACAGGCCTGACCTTTTCACGTCCTGAGCGGCATATGCTGATTTAACATCTTAATAAAAAAACTCAGCGGTTCGTTAGTGGGCATGGAATAGTTCTGTATCTTGAATCTGTGCATGTGATAAAATGTCGTAGAATTATACACACAGATATTCCAAGTAAAAGGAACTGAGTGCATCCCGGAACTGGCGAAATCCAAGTAATGGTCTGTGGTCTAATAAATTACACTGTGACAGTGTCGATTTTCTAATTCTGATAATGTGCTATACTTGGATAAGATGCCCCCTTTGGCGGATGCTAGGAGACGGGTACGTGGGCACTCTCACTACTATTTTTGCCATTTCCTGTGAGTCTATAATTCGTTCCGATTTAAAGTTAACGACAACAGCAGCAGCAAAAGTGAGTTACACCGAGAAAGTGAACTGTGGTCAGTCCCAGGTTCATAGTCAGACTCAGCGGGAAAGCTCGCGTTGGCAGATGGGGCCTCTTGCTTTCACCTAGCAATCAGCCGTTGATCCCTCAAAAATGCTTTCTGTTTGCAGTCTGTCAGCCCCTGCCTTCTCATTTAGAGCATGTCCCGCGATAAACATTTCTATCACGTTAAGTTTGTCAGCCAATCAGAAGAACAAACCCCCCAACACACACTCATTGACGCATACACACCCCTGAATTCTAAAAGCTGTCCTTTTCCTTCACTGGACTTAACTGAATCGCACACACAGTTTCTCTGCATTTCTCAGGGTCAGTAGCGGAAAGAGGGAACCTGGTACCGAGGGCAGTAGAATTACCTGAGTAATTGCGTGTGGACTTGAATCACTGTCCCCAGGAGCCTAGTAACACACAGCGTGTGGATTAGTCTGTTGGACTTCTTGATGGCTTGTGACCCCTTGTTCCCCCTGGGTGCGTATGGTCTGATTTTGTTCTTATTGGTAGTGGCAGCCCTGCGCTTTATCTTCAAGTGAAGGGGGAGAGCCAAAAGACAGCTTACCACGTGCAAGCTGCACATTTAGAAGGATGTACTGGCCCATTCGGCTGCGCCATCCTTTTCATTGGAAATATTGCTTTGGGGTCACCATCTGGGAATGTTCTCCCTGTTTTATGGGGGAAGAATGGACATCCATTTTCCTAATACGTAGCCAGCGTATCCCTTGGGCTTTCCATCGGGGGCTCGGCTGAGAGGCGCAATGTCTTTACCACCGCTTCCTTAATAGATTAAATAGTTGACTTTCCTCTTGTGATCCCTTCAAAGTTCTGTAAGGTTCTGTGTTGGCGGTGCGTGTCATGCTCTGTGCCAGGAGAGGCTGGGGCCGGAGCAGGCAGGATGAGGGTGAAAGGCCCCTTGACTCGCTCACTCTGAACATCAGACTGGGTAGTTGGGCATTTAGGAGGCATAAGAATCTACGGGGACGAAAAGTGAGCCGTTAGCGGACTTCCCACTCAGAAGAGGTTTTAGCCGCAGATAAATATCCGTCATGCAGACAGAAAGCGGGGCGGGGGTCGGGTTGCTCCCCATCTGGAGACCCAGGCACTCTGCATGGGGTACAGTATCACTCAAGTGCATCCTCTTCTCCTGGGAGCAGTTTCCCTCCCTCTAGGGTGAGGGGCGTGGCCTGGCCTTGCCTTGCCTCACCCGGACCTGGACCCTCCAGGTGCAATATTTCCCTAACAAAACCCATGTGTTGGCGCTTCCCCCTTTCCTGCATCAGCTGAAACACTTCTCCTCCTTCCAAAATCTGCAGGTTTGAGCATCTGCTGCTGTTACCTGAAGGTTTTAAATCTTCTTTGGCCAACTTGCCTTTGCCACTCATAAGCTCTTGGGGTTTGGGGAGGTCATTGAATCCCTCTCTCTACGCCCTTTCCCTAAAACTGAGCTCTGTTAGGAGGCAGGGCCTGCGCCCTCCAAGGGCCAACGGCGATCTGGTCCGATGGGGCCTTCGGGGGGCACCGTTGCTCGTCATCAACGTCCTTTCATCCACCTTGCTGCACTGTCGCCCACGGGAAGCACCGTTGACCGCCCAGCGTGGCCTCGGGGGGTGGGGGGGGAATTCGTCACCACGGGCATCTTATCTCCTCCTGGTTAAACCTATGAAATACTTTCTCTCTTCAGGGCAGCCTGTTAGATGCTTTATACTTAATCTCACAACTCTGAGAGCAGATAATACTCACATTTACAGATGAGGGAACTGAGGCTCAGGAAGGTTCCATGGCCCAGAAGTCATTTTGCTTGCTTTCCTGCTGCCTCTGCCTGATATTTACTGTTCAAGGCCTGGGACTTGGGTCAGAGTCCAGGACCTCGGCGGCAGAGGTGAACTGCCGTAGACACACGAAGCTCCTCGGCACCGTTTGCATCCATTCGGGTGGAGGACGTCCCCAGCAGTGCCCTTTGCGTCCCCCTTCATAGTATTCGAGTACTGTGTTAGTCTCCGTAGTCTGACTGGAGCATCGCAGCCTAGACAAGAATTCCCAAGCTCACCGTTCGTTTTATGGGGATCTGCTTACCTGAACAGGCAGGTGGCCTGGCGGTCTGTCCTTCAGCGGAGGGACGTCTAAGAAGCGATGGCATTTCAGCTCACACTCCAAAGTCCAGCGAGACTCAAAAATTGGGAGGGCTCTGTAAATACCAGGCAACCCTGATCTTGCCAGAAGAGTGCTAGGAGGCCCTGCAGTGGAACAGGGTGGCTGCAAATCCTGACTACTGCAAATGACACCTTTCGGTGTCTCTCCAGGAGGGAACTTGGGCTCCAGCCAGCGTCAGACTGATTTGGAGTCTTGCCGTCCACGCTTCGTAGCTCTGCAGTCTCTTATAAGACGCCACATTGTAAAACAGGCAGACTACAAACGTATCCTGCAGCTGTCCTGAGGATGAAACAAGATGATGCCAGTAAATGCCCACCCGCCGTCGGCTCAGCGTAGACGTTAATGTGGCCTTGTTATTACCACCCACATGTGCCCTGCCCATCTATAGGGTTCACAGGGCTACGAAGCCAGGCGGGTGTTGAGCAGCCGGGCTCTGTTGATATAAACGAGTTTTGCCTGCGTTTGTACTTTCTGTACGCGACCTGTCTCTCATTTTTCATGCAGGCTTGGTGGAGTCGTTTCAGAACTGGAGGGCAGCTTTGGGGATTAACATGTGGTCTCCAGAGTTCTTGCAGGAGCCAGGCTTTGTCCTGGTGTTGCCCCATCATGACAGTTTTTTTTTTAGGAGGCAGATGGAGAGGAGCTTTGTGGGCCCGAGGACCCTTAGGACCCTGTTTTGTGCGCTGAGTCAAACAGCACAACCCCCCAGCATGGAGTTTCAGCAGAGTCCCAGCCTCCCATCCTCCCTCGACTTGGCAGTGAAACGCCCCGTTCTTCCATTCATTCCGATGATTTATATTCTCTCTGGGCGTCTAATATTAAACAGGGGAATTCCGACATGTTCCATAACACATTTACTGTAACTTGATACCATGAACTAAACTTGCTGTTATTTATCATTTCTTTTTATTTTCTCTCGTTCCAGCATAAAGCCAAGGTAGAAGCAATGACCCTGGACCTCGCTCTGCTGCATAGCGTGCAGCGTTTCGCTCAAGCGTTCAAGGCCAAGAATGTGTGAGTGTTGCAGTGGAGGGTTATAGATCATAATATCTTGCTATTGTAATGTCTTTATCAGATGAACACAGTGGGGAGGCCGGAAGGCTATTGTGCTGTCTTGGCGTCCAAACGGGAGGCTCATTTATATTGGCCCAGTGAAGGTGTGTACCGTATTTTCTTGACTCGGAGTCACCCTCATTTTGAGATGCGTCATCAATCTCATCACAGCCTCCCAGATAAAAAGGAAGAAAAGACAGTACTAAGCAGCAGTAAAAGTGGCGCATAAAAGCCCCCCCGATTGTAAGCTGCATCCTGATTACAGATATTTTTGCAGTGCCTCCCAGAATCGAGGAAAAGTGTATTTTATTTTTTATTTTTTTTATTTTTATTATTATTTTTTTTTGGCGGTATGCGGGCCTCTCACTGTTGTGGCCTCTCCCGTTGCGGAGCACAGGCTCCGGACGCGCAGGCCTGGTGGCCATGGCTCACGGGCTTAGTTGCTCCGCGGCACGTGGGATCTTCCCGGACCAGGGCACGAACCCGCGTCCCCTGCATCGGCAGGCGGATTCTCAACCACTGCGCCACCAGGGAAGCCCGAAAAGTGTATTTTAATTGCACTCAGAAACGAGTAAGGTCAGCTCTCCAGTCCCGTGGCGGGGACTGAACATCAGAGCACAAGAAGCAGCTTCTGCTGTTTCGCAAACCTGCGGTGATTTTACGTGGTGTGTGAATGTGGTTCCAAAAGCATGGACTCACATCGTGAGAAGCCTCCTCCTTTTTATTCCCTCTTCTTTCTCAGGCTTTCAAAATGCCTGAAGGAGGAAGCCTTCGCTAGGGACCGGCAGTTTTTTTTGCCATCACATGCCAACATCTTTCTAACAGGGAGAGCAGCCCTCAGAGCCAGAGCTGAGGAGAGCAGTGGTGGTTAGCTTCATTTTCATTACAATATTTTGTTTCCAAGTGTTTATTTTTACAGTTCCCTCATATTATTTAGGGCAAGCAATACTGGTTTCTCGTTTAACACGGTGGTTTAAATTTCTTTAACACATAACTTCATTTAATTTTTCTTTTTCAGTGAGTTGATTTAAGCACAGGGATTAAGTTCATAATGGTAGAGGAGGTGCCAAGGGTAAAACAGTTCCAAAAGGGGCACCGAATGGCTGAATTTGGAGAAGGCTGATAAAATGACAAGCTGTCTGGGGTTCGCCGCTGTTGGGGCCGTTGGTTTTTTAGTTCTCCACGCAGATGATGGACGTGCGGGGACGTCTCTTAAACCAGATATTCAGATGGTACCACGTCGATCTGACTCCTCAGTGCTGTCCAGTAGCCAGCTCTCCTTATTTCTCCCTTAGGCTTTCAGTCTGTTGTTAAGTCTGTTCTCTGAAGCCCTTTCTGGGGCCAGCCCGTAGCCTGAGTTCTTGAGGTTGAAATGTGAGCTCAGAGTCTGTGGTGGGAGCTGCACCATCCCCTTAGGTGCCGGCCCTGTGCTCCTGCGAACACCTGGGTACCGTCCCCATGCAGCCAGGAGACCTCGGCAAGCCCTCCTGCGTGCGCTCTGGGCAGCGTCTGGTAGCTGCGAGCCCGTGCCAGCGTTCTCTGAGCACCTCTCTTCAGGACAGAGCAGTAGCTCTTAAGACATTTGCTCTTTTATCCCTTCCTGATTCATTTATCCGCTTGTTCGTTCACTTCACACGCATTTAACGCATGCCTCCAAAGCCCCAGGCTCTCTCCTCGGCTCTGGGAAGAGACTGGTGGCCAGCGGAGGCCCAGTTTACCTCGCACGAGCCATTGTCTCAGTGGCCAGCAAGCAGGCAGTGCTGTCCTGCTAGTGACTGCCTCTCCTCCACCTCGTATTTCTGTGGTTGTCGGGGAGTGAATGATAATCACCACCACCGTGGCAGCAGTAACAGCTCATTTATTGAGTGCCTATTATGAGCCCCATACCCAGGACCCTTTGTGTGCTCTTTCTGATTTAATTCTCAGAGCAACCCTCGACGGGGGGTGGGGGGGTGGTGCTGTCATTATGTCTATTACACAGATGAGGAAGATGAGACCAGGGAGGGTGAGTTATCTGAAGGCACGTGGCCAGGAAGCAGAGGGGTTGAGATCCCGTGCAGTCGGGCATTCCTGGCCCCCCCGCTCCTCAACCAGCGCGCTGCACTGTCTTGTCGTTCTTAATGTGCCAGAAACCGAGATCAGAGAAAGTGACCTTCACAGGGTCACTTGGCAGGTTGGTGGCAGATGTAGGATTTCCGTCCGTTGTGACTCTCCGCTTTCTCCTTGACCCCGTGCTGCTCTAGTGGGAGCTGAGCTGCACTGCCTCTTCATTCTTCCTCCAATCCTGGTGTCAGACCGCTTTGGAAGGGAACCATTTAGCCGAGGAGAGCCAGCTTTTTACATAATAGGACTCTCTTGCAAGTCTTAACGGGACCATTAGTTTTTAACCGTTAAGTAATTCAGAAATCATCAAATCCAACTGCCTTCTGTAATCAACCAGCCCAAACTCTTGGAGAAAAGCTAGCAGCCATTTTGCCCTAATTCTAGATTTTAGCAAACGACTCTGAATTTTTTGGCTCCTAGGTTCAGAAACAAAGGCGGTTTTCCTCTTAGCCAACCCTGTACCACACACCTCCTTTTATGCGTCTCTCGAGAGTCCAGCATTTTTCATGGGCTTAGAGAAATAGCGTGGTAGTGAATATACGCCTAAAAGACGTGAGCGACGTTCCTTCGGAAGCACTGCCAAAGTGACACCTCTCCTGGATGGGCAGGTGAGCGTTCAGTCCTCACAGGTCTGTAGGGTCTGAGAGCTGTCGGAAGTGAGTTTAAATGCCGCTGACTGAGCTGCCATAGAACACGTGTCACTCTCTGCCCATCGTCTCCTCCCATCTCTCGGCCTCAAAATTTCCTCGTGCGTAAAACATGATGACGAATGAAAGAAAGGCTGCCAGTTCCGAACCCATCCCTTTTGATGCCCTTGGACCGAGGTGAGGAAAAACTCTTACACTGAAATTCCATCCGGATGCTTCCACATGGAATTCTGTTCTGAAGCTTACCTGCGAGCACACCAGAAGTATGATCAGGCTCTTTTTACCTTGTGTATCCCCTCGGTTCATGCCCCAGCCCAGGTGTGTCTCCCCATATACCTGAATCGGCAGCAGCGTGTATAGCCCGCGACCTAAAGAGGTAGAAACGGATGGAAATGCGAACCTTGTTGGAAGATCTAGCTCATTGAAAGTCCGGTCCGCCCTCTCTCCGCCTTCTAGCAGGAAGGGATGTAGGTTCCGCCTCTTCTGGGATTTCTTCTTCCTCCTTTACTTTGGAGGGGCCGGGGGTGGCTGGTGGCATGGGGTGGGGACTGAGTCGTTTCCGAATGAGCGCTGCTAACAGTGATTATACAGATCATAGCTCCTTTTCGACTTTTTGTGTATTCCGTGCAAGGCAACGTGCTGAGCACCTATTCATGTGTTCTCTCTCTAATCCCTTACAATAACCCCAGGCATCTTGGGTCATTTTTATCTCTGTTTCAAATGGACAGTCTCCGGCTTTTCACAGAGAGGCCAACTCACAGTCCCAGCTTTAGCAAGTAGTGGATCCCAAATTCGAACCCAAGTCTCTCTGAGTCCACAACGACCCCTCTTTGCGTTACAGCTCCCCCTTCAGGCGTTTTCTTCAGTGTGGATTTCTGGATTGGTATGAATTGCTGAGAACCAGGTTACTCAAATTTAGTGGCTTAACACCATTTAAGACAATAAGTATTTCTCTTCTCTCTCTCTCTTTCCCTTTGTTTAAATCCGGAATCAAATAAGGTCAATGCATTTTAACCTATAGGTTTTCCCTCCCTTTCTAAATTTCTTACAAAAAAATTTTGACACACCATACTTGTTTCAAGGACCAGTGTGTCCTCTAGAGTTTTCTGTGGTCTGTACTTCAGTGGCTGCATCGCTGTGGTGTCCTTTGACTTGTTCTTTTGTCTTCTACGTTTCCCGTGAAAAGGTAGCGAACTCTAGAGGCTTGGTCAAATTCCTGTTTAATTTTTTGGCAAGAATACTTGGTCGGTGGTGGTGTAGTCTTCCATCAGGAGGACGTGCGTGCCTGCTTGCTCAAGTGTTTCCTTAAGGCTCTGCCCGCTCTGCCCAACCCATGCCTATGCCCGCTCTCCCTTTCCCACCCCCTCTTCCATCCGTTTCTTCTTTTCTGCTCCACTCACTCTTCGGGGTGGTCAGCCCAGGAAGCCCCAGTCTGCTTTCAGACAGTCCTCCCCGGCATCAGTGGTGGTGGTCGGCTAGTGTTTCTCAGGTCGCATTATTTTGGGCATTACTGGAAAGTTCCAAACTAAAGCCTGTGGTAAGTCCCAACCAAACTGAGTTTTGAAGGATATTTTTGTTAAAACTGCAGTCCTGGAGAGCAGCCAGACTCCACGCTGCCTGGCAGGCTGAAGTATCCGTCAGAGTATGAAGAGCTGGGACCCTTACTAATCATTCAGACCAAGTACTGGGATTCTCTGTAATGGGCTCTGAAGCAGCAGTATGTTGTTTGTGATACTTTTGCACAATTTTATCCCTAGTTCTAACTGCTTAGTTTACTGAAAAACGCTCATTTTGAACAGGGCCTGGAACAGCAGTTCAAGAGCTTCTAGAGCTCTGTAAATAGTTTTTCCTTTATCGGATACTGTTTTATAGTTTGTGTCCTATATATTCCTGAAATAATGGACATCTGGATTCCAATCCTGGAAGTTGAAAGGTTGGTGATGGCACATAATATAGAACATTTATTGCTTGGATCTCGGTTGCCAATCAGCTCTTATAATATTGACCAAGGGCTTTGATTCATCATGGAAATTAATTGAAATTGATAGTACGATCATATTAAAATAACATGGAATTCTAAGGATTTCTAGAACTTCATTTTTGGTCGTGGATTTCTGCTTTCTCCTTTCAACTTTCTGTCTCCAGCATAATTTAAAGAAATTAGGCTTTCTTTCACTTAAAAATACAATAGGATAGTGATGTTTAAAAAAAAAAATGAAAGAATACTTTTTCTGTTCCCTCTTTACTGTTTACACATTTGAGGGGGAAATCTTTAACAAAACTATTTATTTTCACTTTTTACTAAATTACTTTCAGAACTTGAAAGTTCAGGACTTTGAGAATCTACTAATCCCAGATTTAATGTTCTTGGATTCTTATTCCAAATTTTACTGTCTCAAATCCTTCTTTGGAAATGGATGGGCTATAAAGTATAAATAAATTCTCAATTTTGAGGGATACATTACCCTGAAGACCAATGTGTAAATTACAGCTTCATCTTTCTTTTTCTCCTCAGCTCAGTTTTAAGAATAATGTTTTAGCCTACGTATCTGTGTTACTCTTTGCTCAACATGAGAAATCCATTTCTGGTTTGCCTAACAGAGTATCATGTTGCTTTGCTTTTCTACGAAGTATGAAAACTAAAGGGAAAGAAAACCAGAGAGGCAGATTTTAGCTGTAATAAACTCTCTAAATCTAGATCTTAATTATGACTTTTTAAGAAAAAATTTAAACATCTACGAGTGAATTTTTCCCCCTCCCATAGTTTTTCTACCTTGAGGTATTGGAAAAAATCATATTGTGAAACATTTACTGTATCTAGAAACATCAAGGAAGAACGCTTCCATCTGAAGTAAATGTTTTGCCTTCTGAAATTTAACTCTTTAGGCATCAAATGTTTTTATATAATTCTTTAAAAAATATTTCTAAAACAGATTATGTACTGTCATCCCTTATTAAACAAAAATACTAACCCAAAAGAGTAAAGTGCAGGGGTCAGCAGACTTTTTTGTAAAGGTCCAGAGAGTAAATATTTTAGACTTTTCAGGCCATAAGATCTCTGTTGCAACTACTCTTTTCTGCCTTTGTAGCATGAAAGCAGCCGTGGACAATATTTAAATAGATGAACATGGCTGTGTTCCAATAAAACTTTATTTACAAAGGCAGGAAATGGGCTGGTTATGTCCAACGGCCATAGTGTGCCAAGCTCTGGTGTAGTGAAAAGAACAGAGTTTTTTTGGAATAACTGAACTTAGGTTTAAATCCAGGCTCTACTGTTTACTAGCTGTGTGGCCTTGGGCACTCCGTGTCCCCGGGCCTCACTTTCCAAGTCTGTTTAAAGTAGATTCTCGCATAGACTTTTCAGGGTTGTTGAGGAGAAAAGCTGTGATGCGAGAAATAACCAGACACATCTCAGTGCACTGTGCCTGTGACTGTGTGTGCATTTGTTCTTATCTTGATCCTAAAATGATTTGAGAGGTTTTTAAAAATGCATGCAGTATGATACAATACAAATAAGAGATCTATCTAAACAGAGGAAGGGGATCAAGTGGACTAGTCAGATGTGATCCCAGAGGGGAGGTATGGCTCTCATGAAGTCTTTACAATCATTAAAACATTGGGCCTTGGAATGAGCTTGGAGATTCCTCGCAACCAAGGGTACAGAGGACACGAGCTTCATGTTGCTGACAAGCTGTAAGCATGACAAGCACTGAGCAGAAATATTGTTACTGTAGTGATGTTCCACTGAGGATCACGGAGTACTTAGTACTCTACTGAGTATTTTTTCCCCTTCACAAAGCCATGGCCTTGAGGGATACCTCACAGTTCTCTTTCAGAGCAAATGGCTTGACTCTGTTTCCTTTGCCATTGCTGCTGTTGTTTCCCTTGGTTTCTTGACGGATGATCTGAGTGGCTTTCAGGGCAACCTGCTTTGAATAAATGAGGTGTAGTGGGACACAGTAAAAATCATTAACCTCTGTATTCTGGGATACCAGAGCACTCCGTATGCCTCTTCTCCCCTCCTTTTTAGGTTTATTTAAATTTTTTTCCCCCTTCATGTCGTTATTTATTCAGCGCTTACAACAGTGCCAGGACCTGGGCTAGATATCGGAATTAAACCAGTTGCCATCTTCCTTCTCCTGTGCCTTCTCTCTCTCTTAAAATACTCGTGAAGCTTAAGGATTTTTTGATAACTTTACACAATGATGACTATCTTCAAAAGCATATCCTTACTGGAGAAGAATAATTGTTAAACAAACCAAGGGCCGCTTTGCAGTTAAATTTGTTAGGGGAAAAAATATTTTCAGTGAGCCTTTTTGCCATCCTTAAAAGTCATCTCTGCCAAGGAATACGTGCAAATGTATTTGAATTAACCACAGCGATGTTTGCAAAATAAACAGTTTTGATTTCCCAACAGAATTCTAGGTTCAGCCATCACTATCATGTTTCCGGAAATCAAAGTGATGTATGTTAATTGAAGACACACACAAAAAAACTTCCCTTCCAGGAAGGATAAACACCCGCCTTTGGAGAGTAGATACGATTACTCTGTGGTTGCCTTCTCCCACCCTTCAGCAGCCCACCAGTGCATATATAGCCAGTGTTTTGTCTTCAACTCCAGCACAGAATCCGAACTTTGTTGCCTGCGTTCGACAGTGATCACTTAAAGCACTGGACCAGACCATGAGTTGAGAAAGTTTTTCTATAAAAAGAATCAGATAAATAAATATTTATATAAATATCTGTATGAATATTTTGACCTTTATGAGCTAGATGGTCTCGGTAGCAACCACTCAGCTAGCGTTGGGTGCCTCTCGAGTGTAGAGTGAGACCACAGTAATCACAGTAATGCAAAAGAGTAGCCACCGATAACGTGTAAGTGACCGAAGCTACGTTCCAATAAAACTTTATTTAGAGAGACAGGAAGTGAGTTGGCTTGGGGAATTCGGTCCGGGGGTTTGTGGTTCGCTAACTCTTGGACTAGAACCCCTTGTCCCTGGCAACGTATTGGGTTGGCCAAAAAGTTCGTTCGGGTTTGTCGGGAAGATGTTTACAGAAACGCCCGAATGATCTTTTTGGCCTACGCGATAACTCATTTGAAGAGCATCTTGTCTCACTATGAGAAGCATGTTCCAGTTTGGACTGTGTTAGGTTTGGTCCAGATAGATAAGTATATATAGCCAATGTGTGTGCATGGTTCGTTTCATTTCTCTGCAGAAAGCACTCTGTGTTCCTTAGAGGCTGAGGGAGGAGAGAAGAGTTTGAGTAGAACAGCGTGCCGTGCTGAGTTGTGGAAATACCACCATATGGGAAAGCAGGTCAACTAAGACAAGCAGGTATTGTTTAAATAATGAAGACACTGCAGCCCTGCTTGGGACTTGGAGCCGTGAAATGATGATGATGATAATAATTGCTAGTATTTATCGCCTCTTGATTATTCGTCATGCACAGCTAAGTACTCACCTGCCATCCCATTTTATCCCCGCAAGGACTTCATGGGGGTAGGTCAACAATTGTAGAAGAAAGGCAGTGTCATATGTTTCAGCCTGATCCGATGATCAACCACATTGCATAGATCAAGAAGTCAAGGCTTACAGAGATGAGGGGCCTAGACCCAGGCCATGCCAGCTAGTAGGTGGTGAGGCTAGAACTTAGTCCAAAATCTGCCGTGCTGCTGAGCTCCGCTTCGGTGGTAGCTTGGGGAATCAGAAAGCTCTGTCTCCTTTGGGAAAGGCATCACGTAAGACTCACTGCCTCTGAAGGAGATTTGCCCCAGCAGTGGATGGATGACAGCCCCTGCCTGCTGGGACGGTTTCCCAGTTGAGGGAGGTGCTTCTTCCAGCCATGTCCTATCGCCAAGAGGAAGTGGTTTTGCTGCAAGATGTCTAAAAGAGGTGAACAGACCCAGTCGAAGAGAGGCCCATCCCCTCACCTCAGGTGCCCAGAACTGTTTTCTGCCAGCTGTCTGGAAGGTGTCTGTCCATGGAGTCTGTGTAAGCAGAGGTTGGGCAGCTGTTTACTCGCATTTGCAGTCACCTCTACCCACTTCCTCCGAGTGTCAGCGTTCACGTCCCCTTGGCTGCTACCTGTCTTCATAGCGATCCTCCTCAGGTAGACAGAAGGAGACCCGAGGGTCACGTGGCCGTTCACACGTCTGCACTGCCCGAGTGGTGACCCACGTGCAAGCCCAGCCCTCATCCTTTCCCGTGGGGCAGAGCCTTGTTGGTGTCTGGCCACCTGAGCCGCGAGCGCCGCGCGTGCTGGTGTGGCCCACCGAGGCCTGCGGCGTCCGCTCCATCCTCCTCCTTCCTCTGTGGCCGTGTCCTCCCGATCCCACGGCTCTGTACTCTGCTCACAGAGATGCTTACGGGCTCTGCCTCCCGCCTCGGGGCCCGTGCCGCTGCTCGCCTCCCTGCCCCTCACCTGCTCCCTGGATGACTTTGTCTCATGCTCTGTGGGGCCTCCCTTTTCCCGCCCTCGTACCTTCACACCACGGTTGAATTGATGAGTCACTTCTCGGAGCATCGACCACACACCCAATCATCGTGCTTGGAATACTTTGGGGACGCTTTTCTCTATATTGATTTTTCTCTGTGAGACTGAGCCCCCGAGAAGCAGAAACCTTGGTTAATTCGTCTTTGTCTTAGCTCTGAATCCCTGTTCCACACCTTACTAAGATGGTGACCTTGGAAAACTCCTTCATCTCTCTGATCCTCAGTTTCTTCATCAGTGAAAGTGGGAGGTGATGGTAATACCCTTGCAGGGTGGTTGAAAGGATTAAATAACAAAATGCTTATCAAACATAGTACCTGGTACCTGGCAAACGTTTGATACATTTCAGGTCGCATCCTCATTTTTGGTGTCATCCTCATCATCCGTGGCAGTTGTTAGCTTTACTGCCACATAGTAAACGCAAGGAAGGGGATGGATAGGTGGATGGGTGGGTGGGGGCAGGGAAAGAGGGAGGGAAGCCCAAAATGGAAACACATTGTTCCGTGCGGTGATCTGAACTTTGCTTTTAAGTTGCCAATTCTCAGCCTTTCGAAGTTGTTGAATTGGTACCTCCTTGGGTGGTGTGGAGATAATATGTTTGTAAATCTTGGGAAACAAATTTTAAAGTTATCCTGTGTAGTAGTTATTTCAGGCACATAACATAGAACTGCCTTTCTATCCTGGTGTGGGCTTGGGTCACATGACCAAGCTGTTCTTTGACCCACAGAGCCATGGACACAGCAAACCCGTGATGTTAGGGTTAACATTTGGTGACTCTCAGACAACTCTTGAGTTGTGTAAGTGTCGGAAAAAAAAAATTTCAGTGTCTGTGGTTCAGAATTCTACTTCCCAGCTTGGCCGATGAATCCAGCTGGGTTTTCTTCCTGGTACGAGTCACCACCCCCATTGTCATGTCAGAATTCTCCTCTCACCTGTAATTGACCTGTTGGGAAGTTGTGCTTAAACACACTGAAATTGCATTTTAATAACTTGGGAACCATCTGTTTTTTTCCCCCCCAGTAAATTGTTGAGAATCTAATTCTTGTCAGCCGAAAAACTTGAATAAATTTTATGTTTGAAATAAATCAACAGTGCTCCACTGTGGCAGCCTGCTGAAAATCCCCGAGGAAGATTATATTTTTAGTTGATCCACTTGTCACTGCACTGTGTTTTTAATATTGTGCGTCATTCTTTTTCTTCATTTTGTGAGAAAATACCCAATATCTTGTCATCCCCCAAAATATAAACGGATCCTCTCGATTAGTGGCAAAGTTCTTCAGGTTGCCTTCTACGCTTCATATGCTGTTATAGTTCAGTCACTGAGCCATAATCAAACAGGTATTTGAGCTGACATTAGGCAATAGTTGATAACCAGAAATAGAACGAAGAAAAAGGTTGTCTCAGAAGTACAAGTAATGGGTAAGTCCGACCAGTGATCGAAGTTTGGGAAACGGATCTTGGTGGAATGTCTCCCGCTAAAAGGAGAGCAGTGCCTCGATTTCTCATGTAAGATCAGCAAACTCCCAAGAGACTGTCACCGTGGTTCCCACCTTGGCTGTGCGTGGAATCAGCTGGAATCCAGTAATCCATTGCATATAGGTAAAAGCATGTAACCAATGTTGAATTCTCAGATGCTAGGTCCCTTCTAGTTTTATTGTCGCTATTATAAGCACTATGAAAATGACCTGCACATACCTCCTTTTGGCTCTCTTATTTTCTTAGGGTCAATTCTCAGAAGAGCAGCTGTGGGGTCGAAGCGTATGACTATCTCTTTCTACTTCTGACCTGTGAAAGCAAATTACTCTCCAGAAAAGTTACGTGTAATTCTCATCTCTTCATCAAATACTAGGCAGTGCCGTTTAGATCTAAAGTATTTGTAAAAGTGGCATTTAATTACAGTCAAATGTTTAGTACAGAAAACAGGGTTTCTCTCTATTAGTCAGGGAAGCTCTTTTTTCAGTTGCTTTGTCATGTCATCTGAGCCCATTGCAGTCATGGAGAGGAGAAGCCACTTCTTGGTGGGGACAGAAGGAGACCCCTGAGGTGTCCTTCACTGGTGCAGACACGTGGGGTTGCTCCGTGGGGCTGAGCAGTGGGTAAAGGGGACTGAGCACTGGACCAGGAGTCAGGGAGGACCAGCTGTTGTCCAGCTCTGTCAGTCACCATTGTGTCCTGGTCGTTCTTTGTCTGGCACGGTGATGCCCTAGGCTCCCTCCTCGGGTCCTTCCAGTAGCAGAAGCACAGTTCCATCATGCAACTCTGCTAATTTTCCCAGAACTTCCTCTGACTCAGCTGTGCTCTGAAGCAGGACTTGCCTCTCTATCAGGGGGAAGGCTTCACGTGTTAATCTTAGAGAAGAGCTTGCTGTGACCTTAAAGACCCACGTCCCAAAGTAGATTTCAGTCCCAGGCTCCTCAGGCCTGTTTCACCTTCAGGTGTCTTGGCCCAGGCAGTTCGTCTTTTTCTCTCATCCTGTGGGCAGGTTTTCCAAGCTGAGTGGAGTTTTGCATCAGGTCCACTTCTGATTTATTTGCGGCTCGTCCCCTTCCGCCCTGTTGGAAGGGGGGCCTTGCTGTTCGGTTCCCGCTGTGCCTTCCCGTCCTGCGTTTCTCATTGTGCGTGTCTTCTCAGGGGTGGTTTTTGATGCAGTCACATTGGCCTTAATTCTGTTTTGTTTTAAAAGGTTTAACTGCCTTTATGATTTTTCAAGCAGATGTCAAGCCTACTTATATTGCTGTTATTTGGGTATTTATTTTGGCGTTATGTATAAATGTTATTTTATACAAGTTCTGTGACCACAAAGATAGTACATGCCCACTGTAGAACGTTTGAAAAAAATATGGACAAGAGTAATTGTGAACATGAAAACTGTCCATTTTCCAGGCCCTCCATTAATTTGTCTTGATTTCTTGAAAATTTTTTCTGGGGACATTTTCCATATACACGGAAGAAAGAAGAGGTATAATGGACCTTCCCATACCTTTCACCCATCTTCTGTAAGTTTTTGCATATGGTCAGTTTTGTTCAATTTTCAGCCCCTCTCTTGCTCGATTATTTTATTTTAATTAATTAATTAATTATTATTATTAGGTTTTTTTTTTTTTTTTTTTTGCAGTACGCGGGCCTTTCACTGTTGTGGCCTCTCCTGTTGCGGAGCACAGGCTCCGGACTCGCAGGCTCAGCGGCCATGGCTCACGGGCCCAGCCGCTCCGCGGCACGTGGGATCTTCCCAGACCGGGGCACGAACCCGTGTCCCCTGCATCGGCAGGCGGACTCCCAACCACTGCGCCACCAGGGAAGCCCTATTTTATTTTATTTTTATAAATTTATTTTATTTTTGGCTGCATTGGGTCTTCATTGCTGCGTGCGGGCTTTCTCTAGTTGCGACGAGCGGGGGCTCCTCTTCCTTGTGGTGCGTGGGCATCTCGTTGCAGTGGCTTCTTTTGTTGAGCACGGGCTCTAGGTGTGTAGGCTTCAGTAGTTGCGGCATGTGGGCTCAGTAGTTGTGGCTCATGGGCTCTAAAACGCATGCTGAGTAGTTGTCGTACACGGGCTTAGTTGCTCCGCGGCATGTGGGATCTTCCCAGATCAGGGCTCGAATCCGTGTCCCCTGCATTGACAGGCGGATTCTTAACCACTGCTGCACCAGGGAAGCCCGCTAGATTATTTTAAAGCAAATCTAAGACAACGTAAATATTCATCCATGAATACGCTATGACTACGCCTCTATTATCACCACTGTTTGTATCTTAGAATATCACCTTCTGATTTTTTACTTTTAATAGAATGATAGGCATTCTATAGAAAAGACATTAAACATGTATGTGTGTAAAGATATATTTCAAATATTTTTGAAAAAAATGTTTCTAATACATTTTTCCCCAAGGTTTTCCATAGTCATTTAGTGGAGATAGTAAATTAGCAAAATAATACGATAAGGTCGGAGAAAATATAGTGAACAATAAGTCAAGGAAAGAAACAGATTAAAAAAAATTTCAACCTAATCTTTGAAACAGTGGCTAAAATTTGGATGTTGAGAAATAAATTCAACTTGACACGGTAAAATTCTAATAATAGGCTGAAATAATGTCACAGACTAAAATCATGTACCTTTGTGTAACCTATCAATTGTCTAAAAAAGGAAATGCAACCTTATTTTCTCTGAACTGACTCTCTCTTGCTTGAGTCCCAGTTTCCATTAGTGGTGGAAGCGTGGGGAAAAGTGGACAGGGACTGGAGAGCTGTCAGCCACAGCTGCGCGGCAGGGGAGGGGGGGCGGCGCGGGTGTGTGTGGGTGGGATGATGGCCACTTACGTTGTTGTGAGAATGTACAGCAGGCTTCTCAGAGCCCAGGAAGTTAGTTTTATTTTTAGTTGAGATTTAATGTACATACTTGAAAATTCACCACCTTGAAGTATACAGTCTGATGGTTTTTTTAGTTGTGTTTACATCCGGAAAGAAACCCCATCCCCGTACTGGTTAGCGGTCATTCCCCATCCTTCCACCCCTCTAGCCCTAGGCAAGCACTCATCGTTCTCTCTCTCCCAGTTTGCCTAGTCTGGACGTTTCATATGGATGGAATCACGCCATGTGTGGTCTTTCGTGAGCGGCTGCTTTCACTTAGTGTAATGTTTTCAAGGTTCATGCACGTTGTAGCATGATCAGTTCTTCATTGCCTTTTATGGCTGAATAGTATTCCGTCATATGGATAGACCACACTTTGTTTATTCATTCATCAGTTGATGGACATGTGTCTTTTTTCCACTTTTTGGCTACTGTAAATAATGCTGCCCTGAACATTATTCTCATTCTGCCCTCTGGGAAGACTTTGTGATACTTGGAGGCTAAAGGTTTTGGAAGGTCGGCTGGTGGGGACAGTGAAACATCTCTTTGAGAGTCAGCATTCCTCCCAGGCTCAACACCGAGACCCCTTCTGAGCCCCTCTTGAGTGAGTGTCCATTGGGACATGCCCAGTGGTCTTGTAATCACTAAGGAAGCAGGTCTCCTGGGGAGAAGTTTCCCAGTCCATACCTGTCGTAGCCAACAGGAGACCCAAAATGTTGATCCTTGTTTGGTTTAAGAAGAGGGCATTAGCACAAAGTGACAGGCTGAGTCCAACTTGGGCTCAATTATTTCGTAAAGCTCTTTGTTTATTTGACCTCCCGTGACCCAGAAAATAATTCTAACCAATCAGTGCCGACTCCCTTTGGCGCCAGGGTCCACTTGCTTTACAGCTGATGACAGACGGGGCCACACGGCTACCACATCTGAATTAATCCTCAACTCCAGAGCCGCGTGCTGTTCTCCGGCAAGGTTGTATTTCTTCATTAGCTATTCCCAGGGCCCAGGGAGTCCCAGAGGATGTCAGAGTACATTAATTTTTATCATAACATGGAATCTTTCAGGTCTGAATGGCAGCGCACAGCTGTCAGGGGCTTTCTGAACTCTGTTACAGCTCCGTATATCTCTAGGCAAAACAGAGGAAAGAGCCCTCATTGGCAAGGAAACGTACAAAATGCAGGAGGTGTTTCATTGTTTGAGTGACTTGACCATGTGCTTAAGCACATTCCCCAGGTAATTTTTTTCCCCATTGTCCCTGAAAGTCCACCTCTGCCGCTCCGCGTTAAAGCTCCCTCCCTTCACTGTAGCTGCAGAATGTGTTTTTAAAATAAGCTCTCTTTGCATAATGGTAATGAAATCATCATCTGGTCCTTAATGCTCTTCTATAAATATATAAGAGATGAATGTTCCCATGATGTTTTTCAGCAGAACGTATGCATCCCCGGCATTGCAGAAGTTTGTAAATAATGGCTTGTAATGCTCAATATTGCTTCATGTCCACAAAATATTATTTTAATTTGAAGCAATGCTAATGCATTTCTAGAAAGGCTAATTATTTCTCTATTGCCTTTATTTTCCCCACTTATCAACTCAGTAAAATGCTTGGAGGGATGCATTTTGCTTAGAGAGAATGCCCAGGTGTTATTTTTTTTAGAAGCACTGTCAGCAAATGCCAGGAACCCCGTGTGCATACAGTCCTGTATTAGACATTGCTTGGTGTGGCCCTTAGGACCCTCCAACAGGGAAATCATAGAGAGAGGAGACAGTTGTTTTCAGTTGTAAGGGTAAATGTGTTCTTAGTCGGCATAACAAGTGACTTACTGCCTGCCGGCTCTAGTCCTTCCCTCATTTTCCTGGATAATTCTGATTTCTTCGTAATGGGTGTGTTTTGTAAGTCTGCATGGGCTATTCATTTAATTACCCCCTGCCCCCCGCTGCCAGGCAGCCTCATTGCACAAGCTCTGTGAGCCACAGAGCAGAGTTCCCCCAGGTTCACGTTTTACCGCTTATATATAAGAAGGACACAGGCAAGTTTTGTATTTGTCTTAACACATACCAAGTTTAAAAAAACCCAAACCAGAGCAGCAACTGACTGCTGTTGTTTTGGCAAAGCACGAGGCTGAGAAATACAGGTGATTTGGTTTCCAGTGCATTTAAAAGAAGGAAAAAATATACAGGGGTTCCATAAATTTGACAAACGTTAGGCAAATGGTACATAAACAACTGCATGGTGGTTAATGCTGAGAAGGAGACTCATTGGGTTTAAAATAAAAGTACAGACTGTATGCATGCAATACTTTAAAAACCAAATGACAGTGAATGGGTGTGAGCAGAGGTGCCGAGAGCTTTCACAGTGGCATCTTATTTAATTCTTAGGAATTTGGTAATTCAGCACACTTCTTTTGTTCAGGCATGGTGCTGGATGTAGGGGCACAGGGCTAACCGGATGGAGATTGAGCCCTTCAGAGGTTTCTAGTCTGTTGTTACGACTTTCCTCACTTTGTGTGTGTGAAACTATGGGTTGTAGCGAAAAATAACCTCTTCTCTAAATAATACCATCCCCTTAAAGACTTAAATATAAGACATGACAGCATAAAACTCCTACAGGAGAGCATAGGCAAAACATTCTCTGACATAAATCATGGCAATGTTTTCTTAGGTCATTCTCCCAAGGCAATAGAAATTAAAGCAAAAATAAACAAATAGCATCTAATCAAACTTATAAGCTTTTGCACAGCAAAGGAAACCATAAACAAAATGAAAAGACATCCTGTGGAATGGGAGAAAATATTTGCAAATGGCTTAATCTTCAAAATATACAAACAGCTCTTACAACTCAAGAACAAAAAAACCAAACAACCCAATCCAAAAATGGGCAGAAGACCTAAATAGACATTTCTCCAAAGAAGTCATACAGATGGCCAGTAGGTACATGGAAGGATGCTCAACATCGGTAACTATTAGAGAAATGCAAAGCAAAACCTCAGTGAGGTACCACCACGGTCAGAATGGCCATCATTAAAAAGTCTACAAGTAACAAATGCTGGAGAGGGTGTGGAGAAAAGGGAACCCTCCTGCACTGCTGGTGGGAATGTAAATTGGTGCAGCCACTGTGGAAAACAGTATGGACATTCCTCAGAAAACCAAAAATAGAGTTGCCATATGATCCAGCAATCCCACTCCTGGGCATATATCTGGACAAAACTCTTTTTTTTTTTTTTTGGCAGTACGCGGGCCTCTCACTGTTGTGGCCTCTCCCGTTGCGGAGCACAGGCTCCGGACGTGCAGGCTCAGCGGCCATGGCTCACGGGCCCAGCCGCTCTGCGGCATGTGGGATCCTCCCGGACCGGGGCACGAACCCGTGTCCCCTGCATCGGCAGGTGGACTCTCAACCACTGCGCCACCGGCAAAGTCCTGGACAAAACTCTTAATTCGAAAAGATACATACACCCCAATGTTCATAGCAGCCCTGTTTACAATAGCCAAGACTTGGAAGCAAACTAAATGTCCATCGACAGATGAATGGACAAAGAAGATGTGGGTGTTGGTTACACCGGTGTATGTTTTTTCTGAAAAGTCATGATTTCTCAGTGTTTGGATTTGTGTGTGTGTGATAATTCAATACAAGTTTTGGAAAAAAAATCCCCAAAGTGACCCTTATAGGATATCTACTGAAATTCACATGTTTAAGAAAGATAAGAGGCAGTAGAAAATGAGAAGTTAAAAAAAAAGATGTGGAACACACACACACACACACACACACACACACACACACAATAAAATACTACTCAGCTATCAAAAAGAATGAAATGATGCCATTCGCAGCAACATGGATGGACCTAGAGATGATCATATTAAGTGAAGTAAGTCAGAAAGAGAAAGACAAATACCATATGATATAACTTGTATATGGAATCTAAAATGTGATACAAATGAACTTATTTACAAAACAGAAACAGACTCATAGAAAACAAATTCATGGTTACTGAAGGGCAAAGGGGGTGGGGGGGTATGAAAAATTTGGAATTGGGGATCAGCAGATAGAAACTACTGTATATAAAACAGCTAAACAACAAGGTCCTACTGCATAGCACAGGGAACTATATTCAGTATCCTATAGTAAACCATAATAGAGTATGAAAAGGAAAATATATAAATATGTATAACTGAATCACTTTGCTGTTCGTCAGAAACTGACACAACATTGTAAATCAACTAGACTTCAATAATAATAAATATAAAAAAATAAAAATCAATAATACCATCCCTAACTCTCCCGATCTACCAGCTTTTTCCCTTCTTCTTTTATGTGAATAATATTCACATTCTCTGAGTTCCCTTCTAGAGTTTACTGAACTCCAGTGTGGCCTCCCAAGACTTCTTCCGTATCCCAAGTGAATTTCTTTAGGACATAACCACGATTCATTTGTCAAATGAACAAATGGGAATTTGCCAAGAGGGACGTTGGTTAATTTGTATTTTCCCTGTCGGTGGGAGCTATGTTCATGTGAGGCTACTAGGTTCTGAGCGCAGTTGACATGATTTATTCTAACTCCCTCCACTCTCGCATCCGCCTTGTGCTGATCACTGATTGTCCATTTTATTAAATATTCCAGGAAACCAAACACAGGGCAATAAAGTACTAAGTGGAAATTTCAAGAGAGAAATGGAAACAGCAGGAGATGGAACACAAGAGAGTCAGACCTGCATTTGAGGCATTGTGTCAGTTGGATTAAGTGCCTTTGGTGGCATAATTATCAAATTGATGCATTTTTCCTAGAAACCCCTCTTGGAAGAAACTGGGGGTACATTCCTGTTTTACATTTCCCCCCACTTAGAGTCAGTGAGGGTGAGATCTTGCTGCAGGGACTGCATGTGTTAGGATGGGAAATAGAATCAAGATAATGGAAATGAGGCAAAAATTTAAGGAAATAGAGACAAGAGTGTTGCCATTTTCTGTTAAGTGTATGTACTGATGTTCTGGCATTCACTAGAAGAAGTTGTAAATGGTGCGTGAAATGAAAAATTTCCGGTGGTCTCCTGGGACACCGCCAGCTCTCGGCTCTATTCCTGCTGATTGGTTTGGATTATTTTCCCTTTTCCAACTTAAAAAAGAAAAAAAGTGTGGCTCTAGTGTGGCTAGGTTATGTTGGCAGCAGAATCCATTCTGGGTTAATTATTATTTTACTATTTGATAGTGTCCCTCACGTTCTCGAAATATATGTGGGTCCTTTAAAATTGAGCAGCATAGCAGCTGGGTGGCCACTGCCCACCTGAGCTGTTGTTGATTCCATGTGTTCGTATTTCTCTTGTTTTGCTTTGCTTCCTCGCCTATTTGTTCGGATCTCATCTGCTTAGAGACATCGAGTAAGGACATGGGAAACATTATATATGTATTTTATAAATGTGGGAGACACTTATATACATATTTCATATCTCTGCATTGTTGATGGATGTCATATCCCCAGAGTGTAGCCCAAGGTCCAGGAAACGGGCAGATGAGAAAAGAAAATAGCCTGTTTCGGGTACCCTCCCTCTCATGGCTGGTGCTGGGCAATTTGCATTTTTCTCTGACTCTCACAACTATCAAACAAGGTGGGTATTATAATTTCCTTTTATCGTCATTATCACTGTGAGTTTGAGAAGCTGATTATATATTTTTCCTGTATATCACAGGAAAATAAGCATTTTTTAAAAGTTTGCCCCTCTACCACCTAAAATCATCCTGAGTTTTACTAGGGGCTTGAACACCGCATTTGGGGCAGTGGAGGTCTTGGTGGATTGCTTGGTGGAGTGGGAAGGACCTTCACTGGGCCCGGCGTAGCTGTAGAAGAGAATTACTATGTTCGCTTTTATGCTGCCATCGAGGAGTTTGAGATAAACCAGCACTCGTTATTGAAGCAGGGATCCACCTTGGAATTCTATAATAATTTTTTCCCTCTTTCTGTTGTGGGAGAAAAGGACAGCTGAACACCAGATCAGACGGAAAAGCAGTTGCTTTGGGGACTTCGGGTCCTCAGGCCCTTTCTCTTGAATTTCAGAGTGTTTCCAGGTCGTATGAATTCTGGCAACTCACTTGAGAAATGCCCCAGATGGTGCCCCGTTCTGTTTCAAGGAGGAATTGAAAAGTATTTCCCTTTACATAACATTCCACTTAGCTCATTCTTCTGCTGTGTCTGAAGTGGGGTCCCCCAAAGGCACAATTGTGTTAACGTTCTGCTGGGTGTTTATGTAACCTGGAAGAGTCCGCCTCACTTTGGGGGGGCATATGTGACGATTCAGTTTACAGATCTTCAGCCCCGTGGTTGTGGCCACTGCTCTTCACAGGCTCTTTTGAAATGGACTTTCTTATTTCTCAGGTTTGAAATTACATATCTGACTCTTAGGTTTCTTGAGTCACAATGGGCCGGTCTTGTCTCCAAAGCATAAGTAACTCTTTATCGATCAGCCAAAACAGATCCACTTTTTCCCGCTTTCTGCTGCCGTCTTTGAAGTAACAGTATATTGTAAAATCTGGCTGTGTGATGGTTTACAGACCAGATGTCATTGGGAAAATAGCATTGATTCAGATGTATGCGTTCAGGTGTGTACCTAAGGCTTCCGTCTTAATGCATGCAAGACCTTGGCAGCAAAGACCTCTTGATTGTTGATTGTTGTCTCCCGGCAGAGATAACAGTCGTCCATACGGATTGCGGCCTGTGGTAGAAAATGTTCTGTAATGTAGGAATGGACGCGCCCCAGGCAGCGTTGAAGGCCAGGCTTCCTGGGAGATGCTGCTGCTCCGGAGCTGATGTTCCATTTACAATCAGCACTTGAGCTGAGATGCCCTGGAGGTGGGTTGTTGCCAGTTCCTGGTGAGCCTTCCCAGTAGTCAGCACCCTTGGGATTGGCAGTGAGTGTTTTTGAAGGATGCTGAGGGGATCCTGGCCCTTGGTGGGTTGGTATCCCTGGGAGCTTGGTGCCTTGGCAGGGACCTGAACGCCAGGGAGCTTGGGAATCAAGTGCCCTGGGCTTCCAGTTAGATTCCCCAGTTTTGTACTAATCACCTGTCAGGTGCTCGGTACTCTGCAAGGTGCCCCAGAGACACGCATATGACTGAGACCCACGTGATGCAGTTATATACACATACACACGACACATGCCAGGGATGTGATCAGAGCCACTGGAAGCACACAGCACACTATTGTTTTTCTCCTTTTGTTTTTTTTATTACTGTGTATTTTACATACCGTAAAACTCATGCTTTTAATTGTACGGTTCCGTGGGTTGTAACACACACACAGTCATGGACTCACCGCAGTCAACATACAGAACAGTTCCATCACCCCCTCAATTTCCCCCGAGTCCCTTTGAAGTAATTCTCACCCCTTTCACCCAGCCCTGGCAACCATTGATTTTTGTGTGTGTGTGTCCCTAGAGTTTTTTCTTTTCCAGAACATTATGTAAATGGAAGGATTCCGTGTGGAGCTTTTTGAGTTTGGCTTCTCTCATGTAGCATGGTGCATGTATTAGTTATCTGTTGCTGTTAACTTACCCCCAAAACTTAGTGACTTCAAACAGCAAACATTTATTCCCTCACTCTGTTTCCTACTGCTATCGTCGTAAATAACCACAAATGTACTGGCTGAACAGGATGCGTATCCGGTTGCAGGAATGTATGTTCCCACCAGCTTTATACAACGTAATGAAAATATAACAATAGTATTAAAAAATCTGCTAATTTGAAAGGTAGAAAATATCTCAGTTTGATTTTTGCTACTGGTGGTATTTAACACTTTACATCTTGAACTGGTTACTGGTAATCTAGTTTTATAAATTTTTGAAATGTCTTCATCAGTTTTTCTGTTAGACTCTTAGAATGTGTTTAATTTGGTCCCAGTGTTCATGGTGGGTCAAGTAAGAGAGAAGGCAAAGGTAGCAAGGCCAGGTGTGGGCTATTGCAGTGTCCCGAGCTAAAGGCAGCAGAACCAGAAGCTTGGAGTAACAGGGGTGATCTTAGCTTGAGTTCCCTGGAGATCAGGTCTGGGACAGGGATGTTTGCTCAGATAATTCACTGGGGCAGTGCTCTCCGAAGAAGAATGCGGGAAGCAGGTTATGTTCAGTTGGAGACTAGGTTCAGCTGGACCCGTGTAGGGAGCTCCAGAGAAGGAATCATCCCAGAGTCGGTCCTCCCGTTAGGAGAGCATCTGGGTGCGGGGCATGACTTGCCAGCTACGATGGGCCCCATCACTCGGGGATGATTTTCTGGAGAAGTCAGTGCTCTTGGCAGTTGGGAATGGATACACTGGGGCTCGCACACGAGATCTCGACAGAACACCACACTGCTTGCCTCATTGGAAATGTAGGGGACTGGATAATATATTAATAGTCCCTGAAGGGCCTAGAGTTACTGGCGTTGGCCAGCCATACTGGCGTTGACTATAGGAGAAGACAGGATAGCAGGTGTTTCCTAAGTGTTCATTAGCAGGCTAGAGAGTATCACCCACTGAGGGAATAAGGACGTCAGGAAAGGGGGAAAGCTTGAGGAGAGAAGATGAAGAGCTGAGATTCGGGGTGGGTAGGAATGAGATTCTGGAACTTGGGAGGGATGTAGGGGCTGGTGCTGTGGCTGTGAAGTTCACCTTCATAGAGGTGGTGTTTGGAGTCCCCGGCTGGATGAAATTGCTCTAGGGGAGAGATTTTAGACAGACTCAAAGGCAGTTGGAAGTGGAACTCTGTCTGGGCAGAAGAAGGGATGGGGCAGACAGAAGATGAGGCAGTGGTGGCGTTCGGAGGACGTCCAAGAATGGATTGTATCTCAGAAGCTGAGAGGGGGAAGAGGACCAGGAACCGGGGAGGAGCTGGGTCCACTGCCACAGAGAAGTCCAGTTTCAACAGAGGGGAGGTCCCGGGATGCAGAGACTGCGAAGCCACCGCTCCCCAGGCAGCTCTGAGAGACTCTGGATGGTGATGGAGCAGAACTCAGGCAGCTTGGTGGTAAGAAGAGAGTTTGGGGCCAGGAAGGAGATTATGAATGGAGATGAGTACTTCCAAACTATGGTCTATAAATGGGAGGAGAAAGGCTCAGTGCAACTTGAAAGAGCCCCAGTGTCAAGCAGGCACTTCTTTGTCTTGTCTGCCTTCCTTTCTTCCAGTTTCTTTTTATCCACTTTGTTTCCCGATTTCCTCTTAATTGTCGGTCTCAACAATCTGGTTAGCCCGATAGGCAGCAGTGGAGATGGAGAGATTGAAGAGGGCGGGAAGAGAGGGGGTAGTCAATGGATGGCACGCTTGAAGGTTGCTGCCCTGCAACTTAATAATGTGTTATGCCACTTCTACCTAAAATAAAAAGGAGGGGAGTGAGCAGAAAACTTGGAGATCAACTGTCTAAAGCCGGTTAGTGACAGCCTTTGGGCTCAGCCCCCTTCCCATTTATTATCACCGTTCATTGCTGTTTCCAGTAGGAAGCATCATTTACGGCTGCAGTGTCTAGAAAGCTTGGTTTAGGGAATTCCCTGGTGGTCCAGCAGTTAGGACTCTGAGCTTTCACTGCTGTGGCCCGTGTTCCATCCCTGGTCGGGGAACGAAGATCCTGCAAGCCACGTGGAGTGGCCAAAAGAAAAAAAGAAAAAAAAAAAAAACCACCTTGGTCCGTTGTCACTCCCATTGGTGACAAGCAGCCATACCCATTGGTGAATCTTTGGAACCCCACCCTCCTTACCCCTGAACAGTTGTCCTCTGGTCCAAGGAGTGTGTTAGCTCTGGAGGATGGGGTCGCTGCTTTCCAAATGTCACCCCCAGCAGGGTCCGCTCAACAGAGAAGCACAGAGGCTTTCTCCGTGGCTGTATCAGAACCACAGAGAACCAGCACACCCCCCTCTATTGGAATCTCCAGTTCTATACACACAGAAGTCAACCCGTCGGGTCCCCACTTACCCCTTACGGACCAGAATCCATCGAAGAAGAAGAAGAAGAAGAAGAAAAATCCATCCCTGAAGATGCTGACTAATAGCAGCAACTGTGGGATTGGAATGATGCTATTTTTGTGTCCGTTCTGTCTTCATAGTTTGAAGCTTCCTTTTGATATTCTGTAAATATTCATCATCGCAGAGCCTTTTGAATTGCAGTGGCTTTGAGTCAAAACTGAACAAAATATGCCATGTGAATAATAAAAACCTCATTAAAGTGAGGTAAAAGGAATTCTTTTCCTTTTGTACAAGCCAATTAAGTGTCTTTACAATTAAAAAAAAAGTTTAGCACTTTATACTTTCATTTTCCATAAGCCCGTTTTTAATTAATAGAGGGGACGAGCTTTAGGTACTTGGTACGTATTTTGCCTCTGGTGTTGTGCAATTAACATTAATGAAGCATATTAACATTTGGTGCAAGAGGAGAGGGTTTCCCAGGTTCTCTGTGGGTTCGTGTCTCCAGGCTGAGGTCTTCGGCATAGCAAGTTTCTTTGACGCTGTTTGCAGTTCCTTGAGACAGTGTGCAGGCAAGGATAAAGGTAGTTGTTATTGAGAGAGATGGAGCCAACATTCCAAATGCCCCGCCTGCCTCAAAAATAGGGAAACAGTGGAAAAAAACCAACTTTGAAGAATTTTATTTTCTCTTGTGGAAAAAAGGAAGGGTCTAGAGACAAAGGGAGTGATAACCATTGAGGCCTAGCAGGTACGTAGCAAGATACTGGGGCTTTGCCCGTCTCAACTTTGGCTAGGGTGCATGGCGCTGTTCTCAGTTTACACGTAAGTATCATAACATGGCTGGGCTAGAGTTTCTCTCAGCGCCTGACTCTAGCCATATTCTAGGGAGTGTATCTAACAAAGAAGGTACTGTGTAGTGTCCTTGAAGTCAGAGGACCTTTTTATTTTATTTTGTTATATTTTGTTCGTATTCATTTATTCGCTTCTTTATTTATTTCACCTGGGTTTTTTTTGATAAGGAGTTTCACTGGTTTTTTTAAAAAAATATTTATTTATTTATTTATTTATTATATTTTTGGCTGCATCGGGTCTTCGTTGTGGCATGCAGGATCTTCCCTGTGGCGCACGGGATCATTTTTTGTTGTGGCTTGCGTGGGTTCTTTATTGTGGCCCATGGGCTTCTCTTTAGTTGTGGTGTGCGGGCGTTCTCTCTCTAGGTGTGGCGCGTGGGCTCTGTAGTTGGTGGCACACGGGGTCTCTAGTTGAGACGTGTGGGCTTAGTTGCTCTGCGGCATGTGGGATCTTAGTTCCCCAGCCAGGGATCGAACCCACGTCCTCTGCATGGGAAGGCGGATTCTTTATCACTGGACCACAAAGGAAGTCCCTATTTTACCTGTTTCTGATGCTTACTCTGACCATTGGAAGTTTGCTTCTGATTGCTTTTTTTCCTGACCATAAAATGGAGATAATAAACATGTCACCTAGGGTTCTTATGTACACAAAGCTCTTAATAAGGGCTTAACCCATACTTAACACTCAAAAAGAAAAAAAGAAGTATCAACAACTCTGAAAAGGTGGATCAAATATTTGAGATGCAACCTGGAAGGTGCCCATATGTAAGTCATATATTCAGCTGACCCCAACTACATCACCACTTTTAGGTTTTAGATAGGTGATGATTTGGAAATAGATCAGACAACAGAAAGAATGAGACAGTTTCCCTGTGAGACTTCCATTGCCCAGTGATAATGAGATTTGCACGAATACTTTTTTAGAAGAAACAGTGGTTTCTTTTTTTCTAGTTAAAAGATTAATTCATGCTTTCTACCAAGCATTTAAAAAAGAATTAACATCAATCCTTTGCAAACTCTTCCAAAAAATAGAAGAGGGAATACTTTTCCACTCACTTTATGAGGCCAGTATTTACCATGATTCCAAAACCAGGCAGGTAAAGACGTCACAAGAAAAGAAGTCTTCAGACCAGTATCACTTATGAATATAGATGCAAATATCTTCTACAGTATTCTAGCAAACCAGATGCAACAATATATAAAAAGGATTGAAACTTATACCATGGCTAAGTGAAATTTATATAAAGAATTCAAGGTTGGCTTAACTTTTGAATGTTAATCAGTGTAATATACCATATTTACCAGTGGAGAAGAGGGTCATATCAATAGATGCAAGAAGGACAAAGTTGAGGACTCCCATTTCCCGATTTCAAAATTGACTCTAAAGCTTCAGTAATGAAGACTGTGTGTGGTCGTAGCATAAGCATAGTCATATAGAAAATAGAATAGAATCGACAGTCCCAAACTAAATTCTTACAGGTGGTCAGTTGATTTTCAGCAAGAATGCCAAGACAGTTCAGTGGGGGAAAGAACAATCTTTTCAACACACGATGCTAGAACAATTGGATGTCCACATGACAAAGAATGAAGTTAGATTTCTTGTGTTCGCCATACATAGGAATTAGCTCAAGATAGATCCTAGACCTAAATGTAAGAGCTAAAACTATAAACCACTTAGAAGAAAGATAGGAATATATCTTTGTGATGTTGGGTTAGGCAGTGCTTTCTTAGATACAACCCCAAAAGCACAAGTGACAAAGGAAAAAAAAAATATATATATATATATATATATAAAATTTGTAGTCCATCATAATTTAAAACTTTTGTGTTGCAAATGATACCATCTAGAAAGTGAAAAGACAATCTATAGAATGAGGGAGATTGTGCAAATTATATATCTGACAACAGACTTGTATCCAAAATATATAAAGAACTTTTATAATTCAATAATAAAAAGATAATTACCTCACTTAAAAAATTGGCTCAGCATCTGAATAGACAGTAGATGTTTCTCCAAAGGAAAGATACAAATTGCCAATGAATACTAATGCTCAACATCATTAGTCATTAGGAAAATGCGAATAAAAATCACAATGAGGCACCACTTCATACCCACTGAAGTGGCTAAAAGTAAACAAACAAACAGAAAACCCAAGACAGAGTTAATGACAAATACTGGCAAGAATGTGGAGAAATTGGGATCCTAATACATTGCTGATAGAAATGTAAAATGGTACAGCCACACTTTGGAAAACAGCCTGGCAGTCCCTCCAAAAGGGAAGCATAGAATTAACCATATGACCCAGCAATTCCACTTCTCCGTGTATACTCAAGAGAAATAAAAACATATGTCTCCATAATAATTTGTAAATGACTATCCATAGCAGCAATATTTCTAGTAGCCGAAAAGTGGGAAAAAAATGAAATGTACATCAACTGGCAAATGGTTAAATGAAATGTGATATATCCATGCAGTGGAATCGTTTTTGGCCATAGAAAGCAACAAAGTACTGATACCTGCTACAACATGGATGAACCTTGGGAACGTTAAGTGTAGTGAGAAAATTTGTTCACGAGAAGAGCACATATTGTGTGATTCCACTTACATGAAATATCCAGAATAGGCAAATCTATAAAGTAGAAAGCAGATTAATGGTGTCTGGGGGATGGGAGTGGTTAGTGACTATTCATGGATACAGGGCTTGTTTGGGGGGATATGAAAATATTGTAAAATTAAAATGTGATGATGCTTGTGTAATTGTGAACGTATTAAAAACCAGTGAAGTGCACGCTTTCAAAAGCGCAAATTGTATGGTTTGTGAATTACATCTCTGATTTTTTTAAGAAATCCATGCTTATATAGAAAATTTGGAAAATAACAAAAACAGTTAAAGAAAAGAACTAAGCAACCTAATGATATCCTGCACATCCGGAGCTAACATTTTTCTGTATTTCCTGTCTTGCTGACTCTACGTATAAAAATCTTTTTGGGGGGGGGGAGGTGCTGGGAAGCGATATGAATCGCAAACGTAGCCTTTAATTTCCTCCTTTTTCAATTGATTTGAGAAAGTGGGGAACCTCTGACTTAATCCTTGCTGATTTATCTTCTGTTGGATTTTAAGTTGCTTCTAGTTGGTATACAATTTTATAATTCTACCTCATTTATATATAATTATTACTCATTCTGATGCATAAGCGTTTATGTAAATTTTGAGGATTTCTATGGGAATGAATCTTGGAAACTGTATCAGTTTGCTAGGGCTGCTGTAACAAGTTACCACATATTTGGTGACTTACAACAACAGAAATTCAGTCTATCAGTTCTGGAGGCCAAAAGTCTGAAATCGAGGCACCTGCAGGGTTGGTGCCTTCTGAGGAGGGGTCCATTCTGTGCCCCTCACTAGCTTCTGGTGCAGGTGGGCACTCTTTGACAGCCCTTGGTTTGTAGATGCATCTCTCCAGTCTCTGCCTCTGCCTTCACAGTGCCTTCTCTGTGTGTCTCCTGCCCTTCTCTTCTTTTGTAAGGACACTTGTCAATTGGATTTAGTTCTACCTTAATCCAGCGTGATCTCATCTCAAGGTCCCGAACTTAATTACATTTGTAAAGACGCTTTTAACAATTAAGGTCCCATTCACAGGTTCCTAGTGGACCTGTTTTTTGGGTTCACCATTTAATCCCCTACAGAAGCAGTGGCATATCAAGAGGGTAGCAGGTGGCCGTAGGGATAGTCTGCCCCATGCACGGGCAAAATGGGGGAGCATTGTTTGTAGAAAATTCAAAACCAATAATAAGGACTTCCCTGCTGGCACAGTGGTTGAAAATCCGCCTGCCAATGCAGGAGTCACGGGCTCGAGCCGTGCTCTAGGAGGATCCCACATGCCGCAGAGCAACTGGGCCCGTGCGCCACAGCTGCTGAGCTTGTGCTCTGGAGGCTGCGAGCCACGACTGCTGAGCCCGTGTGCCACAACTACTGAGGCCTGTGCACCTAGAGCCCGTGCCCTGCGGCAGGAGAAGCCCCATCAATGAGAGGCCTGTGCATCGCAGTGAGGGGTGGCCCCCACTTGCCGCAACTGGAGAGAGCCCACGTGCAGCAACGATGACCCAATGCAGCCAAAAATAAATAAATAAATGAATTCATTTAAAAAAAAAAAACAGTAAAATTACTGAACATTGCTCTGCTTTTTATTATTATCATCATGCAGTGGCAGTTCTAAACATTATCAGTGATAAACTCTTCCTCCCTAGAGGTATGAGCTGCTGCCCTTTGCACTGCCCCCTGTGTAACCCACTACTTGGAAACAGGATTACTAGGTGAAATAATGTGGATATTTCTAATTCTCATGATAAATGTTTTCAACTTAATATCCACGGGGTAGGAATATATAGTCTTACGAGCTTTATACAAGGTAATAAAAATATAAATAAATATGGTAATTCAATAGGCAGAAAATATCTCATTTAACTTTTGCTACTGGTGGAGTTGAACACATTACCTCTTGCACTGGTTATTTTAGAATCAAGTTTTATGAATTTAAAAAATATCATTGTCAGTATTTCTGTTAGACTCAGAATATGTTTTTCTTGTTGATTTGTAAACACTGTTTACATAATGAAAATATGGGTTCTTTTACTTTTTTTTTTTTTTTTTTTTTTTTTTGTGGTACGCAGGCCCCTCACTGCTGTGGCCTCTCCCCTTGCGGAGCACAGGCTCCGGACGCGCAGGCTCAGTGGCCATGGCTCACGGGCCCAGCCGCTCCGCGGCACGTGGGATCTTCCCGGACCCGGGAACGAACCCGCATCCCCTGCATCGGCCGGCGGACTCTCAACCACTGCGCCACCCTGGAAGCCCTGGGTTCTTTTTAGGATTGCAAATTTTTGCCTTTTTTAAAACTTTATTTAGATAACAAATTATTTTAGTTTTTAGATAGGCTTTTCTTTATTGCACACCAGTATTTGTTTTCTAAAAACTCACGATTCTTTACCTACAGTCTTCCATGAGGATGGAACAAAATCTGATTGTAGCAATAGTAATAGGTCTATGAGAAGTTTCTATGAAAAGAACACTAAGTTTTTTAAAATGAAAGATAGGAAATATTTCATTTCCTTTATCACATATTCCATGCCATTGGTGTGGAATCTGAACACCATCAGTTTCCAGCCCCTCATTTTACAAGCAAGAATCAGAAACTCAGAGGATTTGGTGATTTGCTTGAATCTGGGACAAAACGCTGATCTTTTATCTCTTAAAGCAGTGGTCCTGTAAAACCATACCCTGTCTCTTTTTCTCTTGTTTCATGTGTTAGCTAAATTCCTGAAACGCTTTTTTTTCTTCCTACAAAGCATTTATTTATGGCATTTTTTCTTATTATAAAGACAGTACATGTTAATTATGGAAAAAATAAATATGAATAAACCCAGAAAGAAAACAATTTAAGACACTTTGGGTTCCATCCACCCCTAGAGACAATGACTGTTAACATTTTTATCTCTCTTTCATTAGCATTGTGTGTGTGTGTGATCATACAATATTATATATTTTGTTTTTAAACATGAATGTTTTACAGGGTCAGTAGATTTGTTATTTTAATGGCTGCATAGTAGTCTATCATATGCATATATTCCAATTCATTTAATGATTCCCCAATTGTACATTTAGTTTATTTACTTCTAATGTGTTGCTGTTATGTTGCAATTAGAAACACTGTGGATAGCCTTGAATATATTTCTTTATACAATTCTCATTAGTACCTTAGGATGATTTCTTGCAAATACAATTTCTCGATTAGGATTTAGGATTTTGACTCATAGGAAAGGCTTTTATTTTTAAATTTTTTATTATGAAATTAAATATGTGCAAAGAGAAAATATAACAGCCGTCCACTTACCTATCCCTAAGCTGACTTCTAAAATGTAGATTTAACTTGACTTCTAAAAGGAATATATCCAAACAGTTTGTGCCTCTCTCTTTAGAGAGAGCATTTCCACCTTGATTTGTTTTACTTACTACCTAGTAAGTGCTGGTTCTGGTGTTGGCTTTTTCACAGCACACTTTCTCCTTTATTCCTTATGTCTTGCTTTAAGGGCTGTTTCGATTTTATAGATGACGAAGCTGAGAACACAATGAGCTGTAAGGAAGCACAGATTCAACTAGGCGGTAGAGCCTGTGTTCCAAGCTGGGTGACCAGCTCATCCCAGTTTGCCCAGTATGGTTCCGGTTTTGGCACTGAAAGTCCCACATCCCAGGAACCCCCTCGTCGCCAGCACCCCAGCCCAGTTGCTCACGTAGAGTCCAAGCCCTTCCTGAGGAGAATGGTCTCAGATGCGACCTTCTAGGGCATCCCGTTTCCGGCTGTCTGTAGTCCTGAAGAGAGGGAAGAATTGGTTATCCCCCACCCCCACCCCCCCGGGGAGCGTGGCTCAGCCCTGGTTTTAGAGCGTTTCTGCCTGCGCAACGTCGGATGCTCTCTTTCTCAGGTCGCTTCACGTGCTCGTGTGCAATGCAGCCGTGTTCGCTCTCCCCTGGAGCCTCACGAAGGACGGCCTGGAGACCACTTTCCAGGTGAACCACCTGGGCCACTTCTACCTCGTCCAGCTCCTCCAGGACGTCTTGTGCTGCTCAGCCCCTGCCCGGGTCGTCGTGGTCTCCTCGGAGTCCCATAGGTGGGTTAGAATTGGGTTTTCTGTTCACGTGACCACCTTCCTCACACCAGCTGCAGCTGGTGGTCCCCCCAGCCTCTCTTTTCGAAAATAATTTTCATTAGTCCTGCTCCAGAAAGTGTGTGCTCAACCTGGCCCACTGAATTTATCGAGGTCTTTTGTGTGTGTGTGTACATGCGTGATGGTAGGCGATTATTTGGGGGTAGTGTCGACAGCACGGTAGATTGTTTTTATAACTCTACTTCAGGTCCCTCATTGATTTTGCTTTGAGATGGAATCATAATTGATTCAATCTGAATTCCTGACCTTTATTGATTTGTCGTTCACCAACCTCACCATCTCACGAAGAAGAATGTGCAGTTATTCTGGCAGGAGAAATAATGCAATTAAAAACTGCAAAATGAAGTCCAGTTGTTTTATAATGAGAAATTAGGGAATTCAATGCAGACATTAGCTGTGTAATTGTAGAAAGGGAAGTACTGTAGTTAGAACATATTAGAAATCTGGCCATGACTCTTTTGGTTAAAATTTCAATTAAAACATCAGATGGCACTTCTTTTCTGTTACGATTAGGAGAATATTCAGTCGACTAAGAAGACAGTTGAAAACTTCCTCGTGTTTTCAGCATGTTTGCTTCTAGAGTTGGATAAACAACTTTGTCTAAAAAGAAGTATGAGAAGGTAAAGGGCTTGCCGGATGAGGCTAGATTTCATACATGTTAGGGAGATTTTCCTGGTGTGGTTGGGAGCTTTCACTCCTACCAAAGCAGCTGGAGGAAACTAATGTGCAAGGGCCTGTTGTTTTTCTCTCTCTTCTTCGTCTTAAGTCCTGAAATGTTTTAGTGACCCAGAATGAAGCTTATTTTTTTAAATCATGCTTCCATAAAATGTAACCCCTGGGACTTGGAAGAGAGAGACCAGCCAAGGGTTAGTCTGAACCCTTTATCACTCCCAAACACAGGGGCTTATGGTTGAAATGACACACTGCAGATAGGTTTACTTTTACCATTTGAAATTTATGACGGCCGGAATGAAAGGAAAATGCCGGTAGGAATCCTCCCCTGCGTTAAAAGACATGAAACGTCTCGTAATTAGGTGGTAACAAAATCGGGACATCCCTATCTTTGCAAATCACACCGGGTTCGTGAAAGTGGAGTGGCCTTGTTCAGGCGTGAGGGAGGCTACTGCGAGGGTGATGCGGAGAGAGCTCCGGAAATAAACCCGCCAGCCCCAGTCGTTTGCCAGACGTGGAGGGCACCACGGGATACGTTTAAATGAGCTGGTATTTAATGGGAGATTCTGTGGGATTGTCGGCTGCTTTCTTCCCTTTGTAACTCTGGATCTCACACAGTATTTCATGGGACGTCTTTGTTCTCTCCTTAACTGCAGCGTAATTCGCACTCACCCTGGAGATCTGAATCTTGTTTTCATTTAAAAGGTGGATCGGAAGGCAGGGCCCTGGTCTCCTGAATTTGATCCGTTGTAGTTTCCAGAGCAGGTCTTCCTGAAGTGTATGTTATCAGGCCCACTCCTGTCTGGCGACTGGGCAGTGGTTTTCTACTTCCCAATGACCTCTTGCCGGTATTAAAGGGTGTTTTTACAAAATGTTAACTCTCCCAAGCTGGTTTGTTTATTACACTTGTGTTGCGCCCCAGAGCCAGTGTGAATACTGGGCGGGCAGTGCTGGGAAAGCACTCACTTGCTGCTCAAGGACCCAGAGCCCTAAGCCATGTCGTAAAGCGGAAGGGTTGATATCTAATTACCTCCATAAACCTTGGCGGAATCTCTTCGTTGGAGTCAGGACCGCCTGTTAGGGGACAGATGAAGTCCGATGTTTGCAGAAAATATTATACCAGACTGTCCCAAGGCAAAATATTTATTAGCCTCCCCGAGGCTTCCCTGTATTTTAGTTACTTATCTGGAACCGGAGCAAGTGAATTGAAGTCTATCATATGAAAATGAGAACTTCCTTGCTGTGAAAAAATTTTTCAGATAACAATTAAAATGGAATGAAAAGAGTGGAGTGCTGGCTGAAGGGCTGTAAATGGCTGCAGCTGTGATGAGTGCCAAGTTCACACACACACACACACACACATACACACACACACACACACACACAGCCTCTGATGCAAATTCAGTCCTATTCTTTGAACATACTCGCTTTTGTCTACATAGAATCCAGCCTAATTATTTTAGTTGGGTTATTTAAAAATCCTCAGTTTAAAAAAAAAAATAAAGGAGCAGTATATAGAGAAATAAATACAAGATAGAAATACAAGGTCCTCTCAAACAGCGGATGTTAATGTCCAGAGAGCAAATGTAAACACTTGAGTGCCCTGGTAGGAGGGTAACTCTATTAAGACATTATTGTTTAGCTTTGTCAATTTTTCAACTTGAAAACAGGGTAGGCAGCTTTTGTAGACTTGTTTTGCTGCCTCTTGAGCTGAGAGGTGAATGCGGTCATTTTTCAGGAAGCAGGCCCCGGCTCAGAGGAATCAGAAAGCTCGCCCACCCTCTCTCCTCCCTGGAGGACTGTCAGTACAAGCTAATCAGGCCTTAAAAATGAGTGTGCTGCTCAGGAGATCAGCAGGTCAGGAACTCAGGGGTCCACTTATGGGGGAGGGCTGTCGGCAGAGGGTGGGCCTAATATTTAGTAGCTGTTTCTCTATCTTGAAACCTGCTTTCAACCTGGTTCCATCTCATTTCTCATCATGGTGGATTTTGTTATTGTTTTTGCCTTGTTTCTAGGTTGGGGACTAGGAATGAATACCTTCTCTTAGGGGTTGAATCTACCCAGTGTTCCCCAGGTCATGAGATACTTCTGCATTGTCCTTAAAAGCCAAAGCAGGGAAATCATTCGCAACATTCAAAAGTGCTACATGCAAATGTTCATGAAGAACATAACGCCTCTGAACAGAACGGTAAAATTTTCCTTTTGAGCAAAGCTCAGAACAAAGCTTTTTGTAATAAAGGAAACTTGGCTCTTAGTTTGGAATTCCAAACCCACGATCAAACTTCAGTTCTCTAATCCCGCATTTAGGCCCCACTCTGTGTCATAGGCAACATTCAAGGAGCTCACCTCCCGAGAACTCACAGTCTAGGGTTGGAAGCAGATAAACAAATGACTTGCAGTCTGTATGGTAAGGACAGAGGCACAAGGTACAAAGGTGGCCTGACTTGCCTTGTTGCTAACGTTGCAGGGTGGCAGGTCCTTGAGCAACAGGAAGAGCATGGACCAGGTCCAGGAAAGTGGATACTTAATTTCCATCTACCCTGCGTGGCTTCTTCAGTCTGTCCCTCGCTGCCACCCTAGAAATCACTGTGACAGCAAGCGGTGGAAAGGGTTAGTTAGGGAGAGCTTCCTGGAAGAAGTGACACCTGAGCTGGATTGGGCTAAACAAAGGGTGCCGAGAAAGCCGATGAAAGCGGAACGGAGAGTGAGTGAAGGATGCTGCATTCGTCCCGTACCCTGTTAGACGTTGTCTAAATCCTGGATGCTCTTTTCTCCTCAGAGCAGGTAGAACTTCGGGGCCATAACTTAGATCATTGCAGCCTCAACTCAACAGTCCTTTTTTTTTTTTTTTTGGTGACAACTCCGAAACACCTTATTACTGTTTTGAAATAAAATTAAGAAATATGAATGATATAACTTCCCTGCATACATATGTTGTAATTCAGTGTGCTAGCTTACCTGTAACGTAAGGAGAAAAACGAATGTGAGGCAAAAGAGCATGTGTTCCAACGTGTCAGTGCTGGGGTGGGACCTCAGGGGAGGTAAGTCATCAGGGAGCCCAGCCCTCCACTGGGATCCTCGCACATGTGGATTGTTAACAGGTGTGCGCCACTGCAGCCGCCAGTGCCACCGGCCTCGGGTCAAGCCTCACCTCCCCGCCACCCACTCCCGTGAAATCCCCAAGCGCGCTCATTCCTCGTGTACACGGCTGTGGCACGCTGCTCCTGGAGATTCAGCGGCTGTTACAGCTGTGCATCTGTGTAAAGCACAGCTCAGCTCTAGGCTCAGATAATTACACACAGGCTTTCACCCGCCTGAACATGTCCAGCGGGGCCATCTTCCTTGAGCAAGGCTCCGAGTGCGTGGCAGGACATCTCCTGTCCCTGGCCCCCGCCGGCAGTCGTTATGACAGCCAGAAAAAGGCTCCCATAAATTTTCAAACGTCCCGCTAAGTTTCACTGCCTCAGAGGATTCAGCTCGGAAGTCCGGCCTCTTCCCGTGGTCTGGGGACTTGGAAACAGGCAGCGGATGATTCGTTTCGGAGTCTCACTGCCTTGTCCACGCCAGCGTCTCTGGCCGTGATCTTTGTTGAATGCCGCGGCTCGGCAAGGTCATTTAACACCAGAAATGGGATGTCACTGACTGAGTCCTGGAGAAGGGGTATTTAATTTCCACTAAGGCGTGAATTTCGTCTGACCCTGGGATGCTTTTCTTGGTCCTTTAAGGAACAACCAGATTATTCCATCATTTTCGTTTTACCTTTTCCACAGTGGTGGTGTCTCC
Organism: Kogia breviceps; assembly: GCF_026419965.1. NCBI lineage: Eukaryota > Metazoa > Chordata > Mammalia > Artiodactyla > Physeteridae > Kogia > Kogia breviceps. The sequence continues at coordinate 49,094,376 of NC_081327.1, forward strand.
AGTGCCCTTGTTATGCTCCCTTATTACTCAGGGCAAATGCCCAGAGTTAATGAAGCAAACTCCAAGGGGTCCTTAATGAAGATGAGACTGTCATCTAGAAAATTAAAATTCCTTCTGTTATGATTTTTTTTTTTTTTTTTTTTGCTTGTTAGGGAAGCCACTACTTCGTTGTTATTTAAAAAAAAAAAAAAGGAGAAAGAAAGGAAAGAAACAAACAGCTGGTGTTTAACGACTCCGTCAGACCCAATTATAAAACATCAACTGCTTACTTTGATTTGTGTATGTCCATGGCATGGATATACTTAAGAACATTAGACTCTGCCAGAACTTATTTTGGCTTTGTTTACATTTATCTTTTAAACGCATAAGACTATTCATGGCACCTCACCAAGGTTATAACCCCTTTATAATCATTAATTTTTAATCTGCAAAAGAGTCTTAGAGGCAGCAAGGCTCATCTATATTTACTTGGATGCTCAAATGAAAATACACAGGTTGCAAGCATTGGCTAAAATAACCCAGGAAAGCCCTGTCAAAGGTTAGGAATGCGATATCTTTCTGCTTCCAAAAGCAGCAGCCCTTTATTTAAGATGTTTTTCCATTTAATTTAATTATCCTTGAACTTCCTGTTGAAGGTTTTGAAAAATATATGTTAGAGGTAGGGGTGGTGGAGTGGGACTTCAGCATGTGAAGACCGCTCCATTTATGAGCTTGGGCCTTTCTTAAGTGTGCCTTTGGACCCTGTTGGTTTATATTGTGAAATCACCATTGTCTATTTTTAAGGAGACTGTTTCGATGTTTGCCCAATTGAGTTTTCAATCATCTCTGCATAGTGTTTCCTCAGATTTCTAATAAAAACACAAATGCTATATCAGAAGTCAGAGACTGGCCGTTTGACATCATATTTTTTGTTTTTTTGTTTTTGTTTAAGATTTACAGATATTAATGATTCCTCTGGAAAACTAGACTTCAGCCGCCTTTCTCCATTGAAAAATGACTACTGGGCCATGCTGGCTTACAACCGGTCCAAACTCTGTAACATCCTCTTCTCCAGCGAACTCCACCGCCGCCTGTCCCCGCGTGGGGTCACGTCGAACGCGGTGCACCCCGGGAACATGATGTACTCCTCCTTGCATCGAGGCTGGTGGGTGTACACGCTGCTCTTCACCTTGGCCAGACCCTTCACCAAGTCCATGGTAAGTGAACTGCCGCCGTCGCCGCAGACACCTCCAGTGCGCCTATCACGGAAAGGGTCCTAGAGAAACCCAGGCACACGGGCACACGCGCGTTTTGCTCCTCTTACCTCTTGGGAGGATGCGTCTGGTCTTGATCGTCACAGCATCAGGTCTGTTAGGGCTCTTGGACACATTTCAGTGGACTTTAGATTGCATCTGTTTCTCTAGAGGTGTCTCGGAGGGCTAGAGAGAAGACATGCTATTTCAGTGTTGTGTTGATATGTGGCTGAACGTCTTCATGGAGATGATTTGTTTGCTTTCGATGTGACTTTTTGTTTTTTCAGTAGGCACAGTCCTTCAAAACTGTGTTTTGTGTTAGTAGGTGAATAACATGGATTCATGCCTTTTGAATTATTAGCAGATGTGATTCCTTTGTTTCCACTGAGAATCTGTATCGATTGTTCTAAATTCTTCTTTTAATGGGTGTAAACCTCTCCTGGAGAATCCTCTGTGGGGCTACAGGTGCACTTTATTCTTCACTTCTCCAAAGGTAAGTCCTTTTGGGTGAATCACACGACCGCGGTTAGATTTGGAAATGTTCGCCAAGGTAAGTGTGAAGTTCTTTCTGTTTTTGATGGTCCTATAACAGCTGTATCTGGAAACGTCTTCCGTGAAAGTAGTTTGAGGAGGAAGTCATGTGAATGAAGAATGCACATTTTTACACAACGTATTTGGTACGGTTCTTTTCTAAAACACAGGCCTTTAAAAAAATGTTTTCCTATTGAGTGGACACCAGTGTTTCAGTTAACCAAACCTACCACGTAATCCTTAGAAACAGCTTGGCTTTTAGGAGTAACATAAGTCAAGTCATTAACCTCCAGTGTTCTGGGCAAATGATCCCATAGCCTCTGAATACAGTCTGCTGCCTTCTCCTGCAGCCCTTCCCTCCCGCCATCCTTGGGCTTCGTGTTTGTGGATGGCTTTTAAAACTGCAAGGAAAATCTTCTGACCTGCATAGGAGAAAGTAAGTAAGTGCTTTTTAAATTTTAATCAACCAGGTGGTTCTTCTGCAAAGCAAAGAGACTTAATCCAAGAGGGGAATCCGTAAAGAACAGAAGAAGTGGGAGGGTCTCTGGAGAGCAGTTCTCCAAGGCCCAGGCCGGTGGAAAACTAGGAAGCCTGCGTGTCCCAGGCTTCTGAAGCTTCCCCATCGGCAGACTGTCCGTGATTGCGTGAGGGTTGGTTCTCCACGAGGGCATCTTTGACCCTGATTTCGGCTCATTGTCTTAAGTTAGGTCCTTCAGTAGAGATGATAAGGGAGAATAGGGGCCTGGACTGGTGTCAGTGCCATTGACAGTACCGTGGATGATGAGTTGTTCAAGTTTATGTATGAAGGGGGAGAGGAGAGCGCGGCATGTTTCTCATTTTCTGCTGGCCCTGTACCCACGTTCAAGGCCAACAGCCCAGTCGTCGCGTGTGATTTGTCATCTCTGGGTCTTGAATTTTCTCACTTGTGTTTGATCGTTGGTGGGAGCTCAGGAACTCGTTTAGGTGACATCAGAGTCTTGCTTCTTCTTCTTCTGGAACTTCTCTAATCACAGGAATGTGGTGGGCAAGAACTGAGGCGGGGCTGTGACTAGGTGGTGAAACCTGTCTCCCCACTGGGTATGGTCTCCAGTGGATGGGGGCTTGTTGATGGAAAATGGTAGCCGCTCGTACTCTACGATGGGACCACAGGGCTTAAAAGCCCTGGACAAGGGCCGGTGGGAGGAAGAAGAAGACTAGTTCTGGGAAAGCAAAAGGTGGAGTGAATGGTTTTGTTTCTTGGGGGAGGGGGTCATCGTCTAATGGTTAACATGAACGCAACACATAAACGTGTTTAGCTGAGTCAGGCTGGATTGTCTGCTCCTTGGACATAACGAGGATTTCTGAAAGCGCCAGCAAGTTAAGCCAGGCAGGCACCCGTGTTGGGATCACAGAATATTGCTCTTTGGCTGGGAACTATAGTCAGGACTGAAGCCAAAGCGGGGAAACAAGAGCGTGGAGTTGGAAGCGGAGGCGGGAGTGCCACCGTACAGCTGGGCAGCACAGGGAGTTGGGAGAAGGTCTCCACGGAATGCGTACCACACCGGGATCTGGTCTCAGTGGTGCCCGGTGCCCAGCCTAAGTGGCTCTTTGCTCCTCCCTCACCAGCCAGTGTACAGAGACTTCGGCCACCCCGCGACCTGGTCCCTAGTGCTCCCAGCGGGAAAGTGCCCCCTGGCAGCAGTCTCGGGCAACATATAAAACAAGAACTGGTCTCTGTGGCCCTGGGTGAGAGGGGGGTTGGGGAAAATGAGCAGATAACCCTTGAGAACGTTTGGAGAAAAGTGGAGACGTCACCAAAAGACCGCCCAGATTTGGTGAAGTTGTATTGGCAGTGGTGGAATGTTCCCTAAAAGGGCAGGGGACGTAAACCCTTAGCCTGTGTCAGGAAAGGGATTTGACGTGGCTTCCTGGTGGTGGCAAGTGTGAGAAAGCTGCTGCCTGGGACAGTGGACCTACTGACTCTCTTGCTTATGATCCTGAGGGTCAAGCCCCAGCTCTTACCCTTGGAACTGGGAGAACTCGGGCAAGACACTTGACCTCTCTGAGCTTGTTCCCTCGTAACCAAAATGGCGGTAGAGGTTGTCATGTGGATCGACAGTAATGGATTCAAGGTGTGTCATATCTTTAGATATTTAGGTATTTGGTGGAGTTTCTTAGACCCCAGAGTTCCATACGACTGAGGGTCATAAGGAGGTAGAACGGGAGCCCTGGACTTGTCAAACTCTCGGCCAGTCGCCCCTCTTTGATGAAAATGTAGGCCTCTGTATGTGGGAGGGAACTCAGTACCAGTACAGACCTGGGGTCTCCTGTTTCACTGGTAGGACAGACCGAACTACAGATCCAGCCTCATGTTCTGGCCTTCCATACGGGGCTTGGCATTGCTTCCATCGCGATAAGATGTTGCTTTGGGGATGAAGGGCACACTTCTGCCGTTGTAATGCAGACATGTTTCTGGACCTACGCTGTGTGGTTGTATCCCCATTCCCTCCCCTTGTAGGAGCTGGCTCCCACGTACGCTCACGGAGAGCCTGGCCACAGATTCAGGGTTCCCGCCTCCCAGTGGCTCGTGTCCTCGCTGTGCTTCGTCTTTGCCCTTTCTGCTTTTCACTTCAGGCGAAGCATTTTCCTTTGGACCCGAGGGTTGCTGGAGTGCGCGTTCCATTGCGCAAGGTCAAGGAAACAAGAAACACAACGAGCCTTGTGCTTGGGAGCCCTGCCTGCCCTCTCCACTGAGGCCGGCTCCCTTAAGTATTCAACACCAGTATTCTCATATCAACTTCCATTTTTTATTTGCTGTGACTTGCTGTGACTGCGGTGATTTTAGTTACAGTAATTAGGTCACCCTTCATGGAGTCAGGCTATTTTAAGTGCCTCTTTAAAGAATATTGTGGCAGATCAGTAATTTTACAATTGGGTATTCTTGTGTAACTTTATTAAATGTAATCTGTCTTTTAAATGTTGCCCTTTTACAGTTATACATTTCTAATTGTTGCTGTAAATGCATTATCACTTTGAAATTAATTAATTTTTCCATTTTGCCCGCCTGCGGTATAATAATCACTAATGAGAAACTCTTAGGGATTAATTCTCAGCACAGTGACCCCTACTGGTGGAGCCGTGTCTCTGACACTTCTTCCTCTTGTGGTACAGAGGTCAGGACAGGTATATGGGGGTTTCGGAGGGAGAAGCGTTTTTCTCTCTTCCCTCCAATTTATAATAAAATTAAAGTAACAGATAAAAAATGGGAATAGGGTTGTCTTAAGTAATGTTTTAAAAAAGACGCAGGGTTCCTTAGCTGCTTGTGCAACAGCTTCAAGGAAACTAAACTTTGCTGGAAGCTTTCTAGTTATGAAGTCACATCCATCCTATGTGTGTCATATGCTTGTTTTCTCATCTCTGTAGCTTGCTTTTTATTTAAATACTGTAAAATTACATTTTGCATATGGATGCAGTAACATATATTGTATGTTAGTGTATGTAATGTATTCATACATACATATTACCCTCTGGGGCTTATTTCACAAAATCAGGCATATTGTATGATCTGGTGGTGATCTGTGAGATTTTTAAAGGTAGGTTTGGCTATTTGCTGTTGTTGGCGTACACCCCAGGAAGATGCAGCTTGGCAGGTAAGGCCAGGCTTTGTGGTGCTTTATGTATCAGCATATATGTCTTCGTTTATTGCTTACAGCAGTTTGACGTTAGAATCACTCCCCTTATTTTGCAGTTAAAATGCATAGGGAACTTGCCCCACTTGTTCACGAAAATGAAGTATCAGCTGGCAGACCCTCTGCCAGCTCCTTGTCCAAGTTCATTTTCTTTGTCAAATATACCACCGCCCCTGCCACTCTGATCCAGTCCTGTGGTTGTGTCTCCTTTTTAAAATGTCTGAAAGCACCTTCGTGAAATGAACCCTCTCCCCGTCTTAGCTCAGGTTCCTAGGTCCAGGCCGGCCGTTTGCCGTCAGTATGTAAATTTGAAGCTGAGCCCCCCCCCCCACGTGCCTCTCAGGGTGTTTTGTGCAGCCAGATGTTTGCAGTGGCAGGTAACGGTAGAAAGAGTATCGTGTGTTAGGGTAGCAAGAGCTTAGCAGATGTTTTAGGGAACCGCGTTTTCAAATCGTTTTACATTAAGAAAAAAAAAAAAAAAACAACAGCTCAAGTTTGTCGAACTTCTGAAACGATTGGGTTACGTTTCCTGGGGCTGTGCAAAGCCAGTCATTGTGCTGAGTTTTAACAGATGCGCGGCTACCCTGCCAGTGGATGGACCTGCAGTGCTGGTTCTGTTGCAAAGTTATAAATTATAGCTAGAAAGAGCACACGGTGTCGTTCTTCTAACCTTCGGGAAAGCCAAGCCTGGTAATTCTGCCCTTGAATAACCCGCTGCAGGGTGATTTATAGTTGTACAATTTAAAACATAATGAAGGAGATAATAGATGTTGATTTGTTCTTTAAATTAGTATTTTAGAAAAATACACCCCCCCCCACCCCTCCCCATTAAATACCTGCATCTGACTACACTCTGGATACTATCAAGGACAAAACCCCCTGTCTGAATCTTTATTGTTACATTGGAGTAGACAAGCAGGGGCCTTTTTCTGCGTTGGGAGGAGGAAATAGAATTTTCAAAGTGGAAATTTCAGCATATTCTTCACTAATCTAAATATTTTGAGACCCCTGAGTGAGGGTTGAATTCTCTGGCTGTCTTGCCCTTGCCAGGCCAGATATGTTAGAAAACCAGCCTCCTAGGACCTCTCTGTGGTTGGGCCACACGTGGGCTTTTCTGCAAACCCCCCCCGCCCCCGCCTCCATGGTGGGTTCTTCCCTTCGCCGCTGAAGCCACATCCCCGCAGCCTCAAACATTCTTGTTACTTTCCAGGATTATCATTAGCATTGGTTTTATTCATCGTCTCTCAGTTCTGTCCCGAGCTTTAAGGTTTACAGTGTTTGCCCAATTTGAAGTCTAAGGGATATGGTCGAATGAAAAACAGCATAGGTTTTAGAATCATTAGGCATGTGTTCAAACTTCAGGTTTCCCCTCTTTTTTTAGTTGTGTAATTTTGAGATGATTCACCCTCTCTCAGGCTCATTTTCTACCATCAGTTTAGATGTTTTGGACTGTGACTCAACACCCAGTTAAAAGTGGTTAGCGTATCAGAGGTTTGCTTTTCCTCATACATCCAGAAGTCCCCAGGCAGCCAGGGGCTTCTTTAGCTAATATTTAGGCAGCTCCTCTATGATTGTCTTGGCTTTTTCCTCATGATTATAAGATGGCTGCAGCAACACCCACCATTGCATCCTGTGTGCTAAAGTGTGAAGTAAGGATGGGAGGCATGAGGCCCCTCTTTGCATGCCTTCCTCCTTTATCAAGGAGGAGAACATTCTGTCTCAAAACCGTCCTCCCTCGTAGACTTCTCAGCTCCCACTGGCCAGGATTGAGCCACCCGTCCAGGTCCCGGGTACAAGGGAGGCTGGAAGAGTGCATTTTGACATTTTGTGTTTCTGGGGTGGGAGGCAAGATCTGATGGCAAGGAAAAAGGGTAGGATAATGGCTTTCGAGCAGGCCCTATTGAACAGGTATACATAGAGCTTGCTCATCTGTCTAATGGGAATGCTGTCTATGTTATGGGGTCATTGTGAAAGCAAGTGAGAATTAAATGGGAGGCACCTGGCCTTATCTGGTCCCCTTCCACTCACCCAGCTTTACCTCAAGCCACTTCCGGCGCCATTCTCCTTCCTTCTCCAGGTTGCTGAAGCGCACTGCTCTTCAGACTAGAACACACCTTTCCCTCCGTGCTTAGTTACTTTCTGCTCACCCTTCAAAGCTCAGTGCAAACATCACGCTTCAAGGAAGCCTCCTTAGAGCAAGATTTGGTCGGGACCCTCCATTTTGTGCTCTCATAAGAGCCAGTGCTTATCACGCGATACCGTCTGATGTGTCGTAAGGCTCCATCTCTATGTGCCGGGGGAATGAATGAAGGACCCCAGAATTTCTCCTTCGTCACGTTTAACAGAAACGCCGTTTAGCGAAACAACTCCCGGAGTTTTTTGTGTTCAGTGTCCATCTTGAAAGTGCTGTTTTTGCCTTCACACTGCTGTATCCCTGGTCCATAAGGTACACGGCTCAGTAGATACTTGTAAATAAATAAGCGAAAGACGATTAGGTGCTTAATGAATGACAATCTTGAATCCGTACTTTTTCATGAGTCCCTCTGAGGTAGGCAGGGGATTGCAGTTCAGCATGTGTAGGTACAGAAGCGGGTGAGGCTAGGGGGATTCCCTGCCCCCCGAGTCACACAGCTGCTCCATGGGGTCGGAACCCAGCCTCCCGCCCCTGAACCCCTGGTCAGGAGAGACACGAGGGATCCACCCAGTGGTGTGGGTATGGAGGGAAGATGCCTAAGGAGAACAGCAAGGCGTGGGAAGGAGACACTTTAGAGCCGGGCAGCTCCCAGATCCAACCCCAGCCCCATCCCATGCTAACTCTCGGGCACATTTCAAACCCCGGTTAACATCCATGTGTGTGGGCTCGTGTTGAGAATTGAAGGGGATCATGAACGTGTAGCATCCGGAATGTGCTAGATGTTCAATAAACATTCACTGGTATTGCTGTTGTTGACCTGCATTGAGAGTAGAAGATCATGAGTGTATAGCATTCAGAGTAGGCTAGATATGCAGTAAACATTTGTTTTTTTATCATCATCATCATTGTTTTTTCAAACAAGGAAAGGGTCGTGTTACTTCCCATTGCTTGCAAACGCCCATTCCCCTAATGACGGCCCCGTGTCTGTCACAGAAGGTCTCGTTTTCCCTGTGAATATTAGGCATAAAAAACCCATACACAACCCCGAGTGAGAGCTGGGCAACATACAGAATGGTAACCAGGCCTGGGCCCACAGCGCATGATGTAAGCCCTCCTGGCGGCCTGTTTATGTACCCCTTAGCTTTGAGGAAAGAGTCCCCCTTTCTTGTTGGAAACAAAGAGGAGGAGGAAAGTATGCTGGGCTTCGTGAGGCCGGGGCTCTTCATGGCTGTATTTTTCACTGCCTCACTTTTCTGTGTTTTAAGTCTGGTTAGACCTTTGTTCCCGAATGAGTGCCTGAGAGGGCGAAAGAAATGACTCTCTGGCCTTAATACGTGTGACAAATTTCTTAATGAACACTTAACCAAGATTTGAAATTCCCCTAGTTTTATCTTCCTCGTTTCCTTTTCTTCTGTGTCCCCGCTGGCTCTTGGGTAATGCATTGCCTCTTTTTAACTCTCTTCCTAGCTCTTTTATTACTTTTAAGTTAGTGGGGCCTTCTTTGATCCTCCCCCTCCAGTTTCCTTTTCTCCAATTTCATACTTCTTTCCAATGATTTTTGGCGGTCGCACAGTTTCGATATCAGAGGCCAGCACGGTTAAACAGATGCCAGGAGTTGGCGTTGCCCCGCGATGATGTTTCTGAAACGTTTCTTCTGTGAACATTGATTTTCTTATAACTCACCGGACATGTTGATTTTTCCTCGTGAGGCAGGAGGTAGTGTTTTTCCAGCGGCAATAAGGAGAACTCGAATCTGGGGTTCCGAATTGTTCAGAAGCTGAAATCCACACTCTCCCCTTCTTACTACACTGAGATGAACGAACACGTTGAACATCAGTGGAAGATGTATTATCATCTTTCCTGAGGACCTACTAAGTGCCAGGCTCCACGCTCGTGGGTTTACATCTTTGTATCTTGTCTTTTTGAACATAGTTTTAGAGCTTGCTGTAATCGAGCAATTGTGTGTCTCTGAGCAAATCATGTCCCCTTTCTGGGCCTCCATGTTCTTATCTGTGAAATGAGTCATTTAAGCAAGATTCGTTGTCCCATGGGTTTTGGATTTTTCAGTGTAATTTGAAAGGAAATTTTTCAGAAAGGAGACTAATGCAGGCTCGTATGCTTTATTCTGAAAACGCTGGGTGAAAGACAAATCCACCACCATAGCCTGTTACCATAATTTTATAAAAGAATAGACAATTTAAATGTCAAAAACTGTGTAGGCAGGACATGACTGTGGGACAGAAAGCAGCCCTCTCAATTGAGTACATTCGACTTCAGGGAAAACCATTTCACGGTTCCTTTGGCCATTGTTCTCATTATTGAAAATGTTGGGCTTACCCTTGGGAGTGACCAGCCTAGAAGATTCCAAAGGTACTGTTTCAGCTCCAGAACTCTTCTGTGCATCTTCCAGATCCCAGGTTCCGAACGTTCAGCAGCTCTTACTGCCTCGCGGTTGATTTGCGAGCGTGCCGGGTACCGTTTGCGAAATGCAGACCTATCCAGCCTCGCCAGAGTCGGGAGAAGGAAAGTGAAGCAGTAGAGGGTCGAATCAGGGCAGACGCTGATCTAACACATCGGAGTGTTTTTCCTCATAAGCACCTATTTCAGCCTGTGCCCTTTTATGACGCCCCGTCTGCTTATCTCCCAGTTTCTGTGGGTCTGGAACCCGGCCTCTCTGCTTTAGGGTCAACTTGTGAGTTGCAGTCAAGGTGTCAGCCCAGCTGTCGCCGTTTCAGGGCTCAGCCGGGGAAGGGCCCACTTCCAACCTTGTGGGCCTGTTGGCAGGGTTCAGTTCTTTATGGCCTAGAATACTGAGGACTTGGGTTCCTCTCTGCCTTGTAGCCGTGGGCCTCTCTCTCGGTTCTTTGGAGTCACAGCCCTGTGTAACCAAACCCCAGAAGGGATATCTCGTAACTTTAGTCCATTCTCTTTGGTGGAAGGAAATCAGTGGGTGTGATTCACTTTCACAGGGAGAGGATCTCACAGTGGCGTCCGTGCCAGGAAGCATGGGAGTGTAGCAGCTTAGAGGCTGCCTACCACACTTTACAGATTCAGTTTTATTTAGTCGTGTGTGTGTGTGTGTGTGTGTGTGTGTGTGTGTGCGTGCGTGCGTGCGCGCGCGTGCACGCGCCTTTTGGTAAGCTATCCGGTGGCAGATTTACTCATAGGTCTTGCTAGCTCTTGGCCTTAAGCCATAGCATTCGTTATTGATGCCTGTGTCTTTGCCTTGCTCTTCTCCTGTTTCATCCTTTCTGCATTCTTGTCTTTCCTCTTTCTGGGCTGAGAGGTACCAGATGCAACCATTTTACAAAGATACATGGCTGTTTATGCATTTTTGTCTCATGAAAAGAATAAAGAAACGTATGGATTGTGTTTCCTAAAATCAAGTATTTGTTTTCACGCTGTTTGAGAGGGGGCCATGTTCACCAGTGGCCCAAATTTTCTCTCTAAAGAAACACCTATTGCTGAATTTTGAGTTTCAAGTATTGTCCAGAGATCCTGGACTTTTCTTTTTTTTTTTTTTAAGCCATAAAGGTAGATAAGGCTCACCAATCATTTCAAAGCCCACGTGGAATATTATTCTTATTCCAGACTCTCTCTAGTCTTCAGAATTTTTGTCGTTTTTGTAGTCCTGGGATCTGTTTTTAAGTAGGAACCTAAGAAAGAAAGAAATACAACTACTATTTTGCTGTTTTCGGAAAAAAAGAGATTGATTTTGAACACTGCAGTTTGGTTTTCATGTTACAAAGCCACTCCTGTTAAGATGTACAATATGTGAAATATCTTATTTAGTAATATTCTAATTTCCCCTGTGAAAGATCATGCCCTTTTCCCCAGCTGGGGCTTTCTGCTTCTCCATCTACCACCCTGTATAGAATCTACATCACTTGATACATTTTTTCCTTGGGTTTCATATGATGGGGTCTCTTTAATCATTTACATGTTTGAAAAAAAGAAAGTGAAATATTCTTTATGAAGCCAAAGTAATCCACAGGAGTGCGTGGTGTTTGTTCAGCTGGATATCTTATTTATTTGAAGTACTGAGAGAAATCTCTTCTGACTGCTCAGAAAAGGGAAGAATAAACAGTACGAGTGTCCAAGTAATCTGAGCCAGAGAGGCCCTCCTTTCACAGAAAAGTTATAAAAAGTCTATTTGCTAGATCCAAAAAAAATACTGTATATCAACTACTGAGACCTTCCTAATGTTTTCTTAGTATTCTCACTCTTCAGAAGAAAAAAAAAAAACCCTGTAAAATCTGGGAACTTTAGAATTTGGGGGGATAGTTTAATATTCCTAGGCAGGTGAATGCCATCAGTCTGTTTTTCCTTCTTCGAACATAACTTCCCTGGCTGGCTTGGGTGTGAGCTACATGCCATTTGTCTCTTTGTTGACTCTTTATTTTTTTTTTTTTTTTTTTTTTTTTTTTTTTTTTTTTTTTTTTGCGGTATGCGGGCCTCTCACTGCTGTGGCCTCCCCCGCCGCGGAGCACAGGCTCCGGACGCGCAGGCCCAGCGGCCATGGCTCACGGGCCCAGCCGCTCCGCGGCACGTGGGATCCTCCCGGACCAGGGCACGAACCCGCGTCCCCCGCATCGGCAGGCGGACTCCCAACCACTGCGCCACCAGGGAAGCCCTGTTGACTCTTTAGAACCATCAAAGACCAAGTAATGGGTAGAATGGCTGAAATCTCAGCATTAACCCTGGGCGCATTTCCTATAAAGAAGGCATTAAGAAGATGTAAAAGCAACTTATTTCAAAGAAGTAGAACCTGGAGGATATCCAGTCGTGAAAATAATACAGATTTCCTCTCTTTTTATTCCCTCTGTTAACAACCGTTAGAAATGGGCTGGCGTATTTCTTGTGGATGAAGAGCAGGGGAACACACCAGATTTCTTTATCCTGAACCTGGAACGGTCTTTTCTGGGCTGCGATTTGCTTTCCGCTTAAACTCAAGCTCGTGTACAGCATCCTCCAATGTCGCTTCGTCTCTCTCGGCTTTGTATTTGAACCCAGAGCGAAGGTCTTTTCCAGCCAAAGCCAAAATCAGAAACGAAATAAAAAATTGGGCTTATCTTCGCCAAGTCTACCTGACATGCCTCCATGTTGGACTGGGATGTGCAGATTTGACCTGTGTTCTGTGTAGGGTGGGGGATTGTTCTGTAGGCCTCGAGGACCAGGGCAGCTGAGAACAACAGCAGCAGCAGCAGGTCACCTCGATCAGGACTCACCTGTGCCGAGAGCCCTGTTCTGAGTACCTGTCATGTGTCAACACGTGACAGGGCCCAGTCATTCCGTTCCCTCAGCGCACCCCCGACAGAGTGAGGTGGGTAGAGCTGAGAGGAGCATGTTGACCTGTTTTGTGAAGCAAGAATGCCTTGCCTTGTGGCAGAAATGCCACGCGTGGGCTTCCAAGTTGAAGAGACCAGGCTCCGAATCCGAGCCTTTCCTCCTGGTGGCCCTTGTCATTCTCGGGCAAGTCACACTACCTCTCTGGGCCTTGGGTTCTCTTTTTCTCTGTAAAAGGGGGACGTAGTTCCCACATCTTTAAAAGATCGTTGGAGGATTAAGGCACAGCTCAACCCTAGGGCACATTCTAGTTTTCTTTGTATCCTTCCAGTTAATGTGAACTTTCCTGAAATTTAATGATCTCCAAGGACACATAGGAAGCTGTTGTCAAAGATCTTTTCTCTCATTCGGCCTCAAAACATATCAAGCTGCTGCTCATGAGAAATGCCCTTTAAGTCTGAACTCCAAGCAAGACCCCGGAGCTACCATAATACCTTCCTCTTGATAATGCAATTATAACGTAATGTGGTGTCGGAGATCCTAGTCCATTTCTGTGCTTTATCAAATCATATTAATGCTGATGGTAGCATATCACCTTCCTCTGGTCTTTAATGACTCCGATACACTTTGTTCACCTTCTTCAGTGCTTGTTCTTTCCTTAAGTCACCTTAAATCCTTTCTTTGGAGCAGGTCAGATAGGAATTAATAAAGTGATTTATTTCAAAGCAGAGGCATATTCCATTGAATCTCTTAATAACACCACACCAAAAGCGACTTTATCTTGGTCTGTACTTTTGGACATATGTCTGTATTGTCTATGCTCAAGGAAAGAGATTTTGCAACACCCTTTGAAAAAAGTAAAGTAAAAGCAGCCTGTCTTCAGAACTTTGGAAAGTTTTCACCTTTTTCTTTTTACATTTTTTTTTTCCATATGATTTACATAATACTAGTTATTGATTGCTATCCAGCAATATGCCAGCTGCCCGGATGGTAAGCTTTTAATCAGATCTGGGTGTGTTTGTGTGTGTGTATATATCTAATCACAGTTCTCCAAGATCCTAATAAATATTTATTTATTCCTTTTTTGGTCTTTTTATTTCTCGACTTTTCTCTTTCCCCTTTGCCAACACTGTTGTTTTCCAGTGAGCTGTTTATATCTTAAAATATATCTTTGTGAGGAATTTATGTATTTAGTATTCAGTTACCTGAAGGTGGTTTGTAAAGACAGTAGGAGCTAGTGATGGCAAGGCACGTGGATGCTAGCAGACAGCAAAGACTCAATAAGTGGGCTTGTTTGTTATATCGTGCAGATAGGCATGTATACTTAGACACTGTTAGGGGGGAGAGGAAGCTAAAGCCAGCAATTTCAGCATACTGTTTTGATCCTGAGGCTTTTAAAAAATTCTTTGTTGATGAATAAAACATTTTAATCAGAGCTATATCAACACTGATCAATTTTTTTCCATGGGGGTCCAATACAAGGTGAATTCCATTAAGTCAATTAAACACCTTGATAGAGTTTTTAAACAGTACAAAGGTAGTTATGCAGTTGGTTTTAAAAAAAAATTATTTTCATGAAATCCTTTTCACCAGGACCTTTTTTTTTTCATATATATTTGCAATGGTTCTTTCAACCAGAAAAATGTTATTCATTTGATAAAAGGCCAATATTCATTTCTTAGCTAATGCCTAAGAAATTCTGCAACAATTCCACTCCAGTGGAATCCACTGTAGGGTTTCTCAGTTATTCAGGACTGGTCTCTGAACATGTTGATGATATGATTCTTTCTAGGACTCTTGCCTTTTCTGTGTCGCGGCAGGGCGAGCGGTAGATGCAGATCAGGGGATCCTACTGCTGTTTCAGAACAGTGTCTTCCAAATGCTTTTTTGGGTTACTCCCCAGGTTTTTTATGTTGCAAACCAGTACATACACACTTACGCATATCCATGTAAGTCTGTCTGTGTATAATATGCCTGTGTCTGAAACAGAAATGTTACAAAATAGTACTCCAGCTATGGGCAGTGTCTTCTGCTATTCTTTTGGTTGCGTTTCATTTTTTGAAGTGCTCATTGTGACCCATTTTTACCAGCCACTATTGGTTTCACCATGCACTCTATCAAAATCTCCCCTCTGAAAATGTCTGCTCTAAAATTGTTTGGTCTGCTCTCATCTGATAAACGTTTATTGAGTACTGCGTGTGTTGACTTAAGGGGTAGAAAATTGGAAAGAGAGCAAGTCATTTTCCTTGGCCTCTGGGTACTTATGTTAAAGGGGCTGGAGATGTAAAGAACATTAGGGTGAAAGGAGACGGGCACCCCCGGGCACACACTGCTTTTCTGCCTTGGGGGCAGACATGAGAGTCGTCAGATGAAGTTGTAGAAGGGACATCTTTACCAAGCATGTAAACACAAAAAGGAGAAAAGACTGCAGTAATGGTAGGGCCGAGTCTAGGACTAGGGACACAATTTAAGGGGGTGCAAAAAATAAAAAACAAACACTCAGTAATCAAGATAAGCAAGGTTTTAGTGCAGTGTTGCCAAAACATCAAAATCAGTGCGAAAAAATCATGATGAGCAAAGTTTCAAATTTTAAATCAAGGTAGGATCCGTGTTACAGCAAAGACTGGAGTGCGGTCCAGGCTACGGATTTGGGATTGCATGATCTCATATTAAAACTGACGGATGATGGTGGTAAGGTGATGATGATTATGATACACAGCTTTTGATGTGGTAACTGAATATGGGAGATAAATGGGCAGGACTACCTATGGGATATACACATCTGTGTATGAATTTGTTGAAATGCCCATGAATGCGTGCATGCAGAAACAAATAAGGACAGTAAACTATCTGATAGTTAAGTTTTATTTGAGGCGTAACGAAACATTTTCCTGTCTTGTCTTTTTTAAAGCAGTTGTATTAAATTCTTGCTTGAGGATATCTGATAGAGAGGTAGTATGGGACTATATACATATATATATATATATATATATATTTTTTTTTTTTTTTTGGCTGCGTTGGGTCTTCATTGCTGCGCACGGGCTTTCTCTAGTTGCGGCGAGCGGGGGCCACTCTTCATTGCGGTGCGCAGGCTTCTCATTGCGGTGGCTTCTCTTGTTGCAGAGCACAGGCTCTAGGTGCGCGGGCTTCTGTAGTTGTGTCACGCTGGCTCAGTCGTTGTGGTTCGCGGGCTCTAGAGCACAGGCTCAGTAGTTGTGGCGCACGGGCTTCATCGCTCCGCGGACTGTGGGATCTTCCTGGACCAGGGATCGAACCTTTGTCCCCTGCATTGGCAGGCGAATTCTTAACCGCTGCGCCCCCAGGGAAGTCAATATGCGACTGTAATTTAACATAAAATATTTTTCCTTCAAATAGGTCTGTTGTTTGTTTCCATAAATAATCACTAGAATCGTGAGCCTGCGGTCCTCGGAAACATCTAGCTCTGCCTTTTTGGTGATGACAATTAAGGAATGATGTAAGACAGATTTTAGGAAGAGAACATTTAGAATATCCACGTGTGTCGCTTCCCCATACTTTGTACAAAAATTACCATGCCTATTCATGATTTGAATAGCTGTGGCCTTTTAGTGAGTACCAACATTAACAAACCATGTTAACATGGTTTAAAATATGTAATGCAATTTGCAATGCCATCTGATGACGGAACTATCGAGTTAGCACCCATAGCGCTGAGCGATGATCCTCGTAAAGAGCTGTTTGCGTTGTGAACGGCAGAGATGCACCTCCTCTCGTGGGCTGGCAGCGTTTCTGCAAGCGCTGTCTGGAACGATACCCCTGCAAGGTTGGTGTATCTCATGTGGAAATGCCATATGACGTGTGCCCATCCTATGATTTTAATCTGCTCTGTGCTTAGCGGAATTGGCAGATGTTCACACCGACTGGTAATGTTCTGACTGTGTGTGTCTGTCCCCTTTTTTTCGTTTTCTTACTGTGGGCCTCATTAAAGGCCTTTCCAGGCCCTCCTTCCTCAGGTCTCAGATCATGGCTCTTCTGAAGCAGGATTATCCCTCTGTTTTGCAGCAAAAGTTCTTCTGCAAATATACCATTTCCCCCACCTTGAATAAAACGATGCAGAGCTTTTTCATTTGGCCCAGATTTGCCGCTTGTTCTCTTGGTCCTTTCAAGGTAATGACTAATTACATACAGGTCTTGGGGTACAGAGCTTGACTGTGTAAGTGTTGCTTTGTGACTTACAAGTTTGTCCTCATCGAGTGAAGGGGAGTTCCACTAAAGTTAGTGGATGGAAATGCAAAAACTCTTTTTCTTGACTTTTAAAAAAATTCACAAATTTTTATTCCCTAAATGCTAAGCTTTCTTTGGGGAAATCTTCATAGCCCTTCTTATGAGAGTCTCTGCTTTGACAGCGTTCCTGGGGAGCACAGAGGGGGACATATAAACAAAACGTGAACTGAGCAGCTTTCACTGGAGTCGGGGACTTTCCTGACTGTCCCTTGTTTCTCGAGGAGGAAAGTGAGGAATCCCCCAGAGATGAACTGTGCGCAGCTTGATCTGGTCCATCGTGGTCTACGGATTCCATTACAGTATTGATTCCACCCTCTCCCATCCCCTGCCGATCAGTTGTTTTGTTCCATTGGTATAGCATTATTTGACTTAAACGTTTACTTATTTTCTTATCCCACATCTAGAGCATATGTGGTCATTTTAAATTATATCATTATGCAGCATTTAAAAAAATAAAGAGAATATAAATCAACTAATTTTTAGCATTAGTAGTAAGAAAGTGTGATATTAAAAATGTATGTGTGTTTATGTATGTATATACAGACAGAAATACATAGATAAGCTCACGTGAGTACCGGCGGATGCCAATAGGTGGCGTTCTGTTTCGCCCGTGTGTGGGCTGGGGTGGAATTAGCTTGTAGAACGTGGGGGAAAAAGAGTGATGGAATAATTAGTACATCCTTACTGGGCCGTGAGCAGATTAAAAAAACCTTCATTTCCAACAATTTGGGTTCCCCATGTCACCTTGGTATTTAATTTACTTCACTTACATGACTAGTTGAAGTTTTCCCAGGTTAGTTGCCCCTATTAATTATAACCTGGAGGGATAATATTAGTAAACTAACAGATTATAGTATTTTTTAAATGGAGGCCAGCGGAAGACCTTGGAAGAACTGATCCGCCAGCAGTTTGCGTGGTGGGGTGAATTGAGGCATCCTGAACCATCTCCGGTGGCTTTTTATGGGGCAGATTTTACTTTCTGCACTTTCATGTGCCATTATTATTATTATTATTTTGTGTGTGCTCGGCGGGCCTCTCACTGTTGTGGCCCCTCCCGTTGCGGAGCGCAGGCTCAGCGGCCACGGCTCACGGGCCCAGCCGCTCCGCGGCACGTGGGATCTTCCCGGACCGGGGCACGAAGCCGTGTCCCCTGCATCGGCAGGCGGATTCTCAAACCACTGCGCCACCAGGGAAGCCCCATGTGCCATTATTAAAGGCTGCTGATGTTTGCCTAGATATTCTTCTCGTTTAAACGCAGCTAAGTATTTTACAGTCATATCAGTAGCTTGTTTACATTCTCACTCAGCCTGAAGGCCTGCTTGATGTTACAAATGAAACATGGCCGGATTCAGTTTTAGAAACTCAAGAAGTTGTGTAGGATGGAATAATGAGTCATTCTCTCCCGAACCCACTGGTACGTGACAGAACTCCTCTAAACTGATTTTGGACCATCTCAGAACCACTTTTGATTAGCTTGCTCTTATTTTGCCTTCTTTTGTTAATGAATTACCCCAAGTTTAGCCGCATAGGAACTTGGGTGTTGCTCTGGTACCCAAGAGATCTTCATTGTTCAGTTCTAGAAGCCGTTTTGTTTTTGAAAGTTTTACCTGTCCGTTGCAGCCGTTTCTGTCCATCCAGGACAAAAGTACACAACTCCGGGACCTCTGTCGGGGTTGTTACTGAAGCTCTGGGGTTGGGGGGTAATGTGTTGCAGGTAGGGTGTTATAGGCATCCTATAGGCAGATTTCCCATCATTTCAGACGTCTGCCTGCCCCATACACATATTTTATTGACAGGCACAGTAGGGGAAGTTCAAGAAAGTGGCATTTAAGAAAGTATTGATACTTCAAGACATAGAGAAACACCTAGTTGTTTCTCTTTATATAAATCCCAAGTCATTCTCTTGCAGTGAGGGACCAGATATCCATGCTGGCTCTCTGGGAATTACTCAAGCATGGTTGGTGCCTTCACTTGCTCGGCTGCGAACCAGCGGCTCCCGGGGCTCCAGGCTCACGCAGTGCGCAGAGGGTTAAACACAGGGAACCCCGAGTACGGAGGTGACACAGAGCTCTCATGACGTCAGGCTGCGCCCTTCCCCGCAAGGTGACCCTGCGGCAGGCGGTGTTTCTCTAGTGCCATAAACCCAGATCCACGCGGCGGCCTGATCCGTGGGTGACGGCCATTTTGCTGATGGTTTTAAAAGTCAGAGCTAGTTTATTATTATCGTTGTTAACATATTTTAGGGTATACTTTTACACGTGGCATTAGACTGTCGCGTTTTCAGCAGGAATTCACCCTCATTTCTCTGGATGTCACTTTACCCTCTTGGGCTTCTCCGCTGTCACTTAGCACATTCACTGTGACTTTTGGTGTGAATTCATTCTTAGGTTTCCCGTGGGGAGCTGGGGTGGGGGTGGGGCGTACTTGCAGCAAAGTAGGAATGGAAATCCACACAGCACAGGGGAGGTGTCGCTCGGTAACCCGAGGCAGTAAGAGCTGCCCGTGAATTCTCAAGGTGGCCTTTGGAGGCTTCTGTTTATCTTTAAGAAGCTGGATTAGAAGGGAAGCGGTGGAGTCACCAATACCATTGTCTTGCTTTTCAGTGGGTTCTGGGTAACCAGCTTGTAAACTTGCCCCTGAATGCACACTTACTAGCTTATAATCAGTCTCCTTCGTTCCCGTATTTACCCGTATTTAAATTGACTTTCGGGCTTCCCTGGTGGCGCAGCGGCTGAGAGTCCGCCTGCCGATGCAGGGGACGCGGGCTCGTGCCCCGGTCCGGGAGGATCCCACATGCCGCGGGGCGGCTGGGCCCGTGAGCCATGGCTGCTGAGCCTGCGCGTCCGGAGCCTGTGCTCCGCCAACGGGAGAGGCCACAACGGTGAGAGGCCCGCCTAGCACGGCAAAAAAAAAAAAAAAAAAAAAAAAAAAAAAAATTGACTCTTAAGCGTGGGTGACACTATTAGATAGCTGAAGTCATTCCTAGAATACTTTGTTCCCCAGAGAGTCCACATGGCTTTCTGTTGAAATCGTATTGAGAACGGCAACCATATTTTAGGACGGTTCTGTCTGGAGTGTTTTCATTTGAGTATCCTTCGGGTTGTTTTCTGTTTACACTGTTACACAGTGGTGTGGGAGGGCAGAGGAGAAGCCTTTGTTCAGTGTCAGGCAATGGGCCAGGTATTTCTTACATGTTCTTGCACTTACTTTACTTTCACAGGAAGCTATTGGGTTGTGAATTATTATACCCGTTTTACAGATGAGGAAACGGAATCCTTGAGTGACTGGCCTCAGTCCTACTGCAAGTAAGCGGCAGAGCTGAGCGTCTGACCCAAACGTGTGTGCCCTGCCCATTGCATCTTAGTGCTCTTGGAAGCACGAGCTCCCCGTGCATGCCAAGGCTTCTGTGGGTTCCATCCCTAACCCCAGGGCTGAGCTTGATTTTGTGGGTTTTGTCCTATGGGTCAAGCATGACATATTGCCAAGGAGCTGGCCTGCTCCTCTGTCCTTTGGGACCATCTGTGGTCAGGAGTAGGACAGGGACACACTGTAAGCATGGGTTCAGTCCTGCCCTTTGACATGTGTGACCCGAGGCCTGGGAGGAATCGAGGAATGGAGGGGGTTAGTGAGCTGCCATTTCTGATTGCAGTGGGGGCAGTTTGTGCTTTGTCTTTTCCTCAGTTGCTATCAATTTAACAAGCCATCTCTCAGTGTACTCTTTCTAGCCCTTTTCCGTCCTTTCCTCTTGGAATACTAGCGCTTCAAGTGCATGGATTTCTCCACATCTCCTGGAGAATAGAACAGAGATCAAACTGAACTAGGCATTCTGAAGTTGCCTGTTCCTTTTGTAGAACATTGGCCTGAATAACTCAGGTTTGCAATCTGTCAGAGAGAAAACTGGCATGGCCTAGGGCAGACTTGTCCAATGACCTTTTCAAGAACTGAAGAGTAGACTCGATCCGTCTTAAAATATGAAATGCAATGTATTCTGAACCAATCCAGGTGACGTAGCAAGGATTGGACCTTCAGGGTGGAGGGATCCTTGAGCGATTCAGGTGACAGTAAATACTAAATGGATGCTTTATTAGAGCTGAATTTTGAATTTGCTCTATTAGGAAGCGTCACTTGTACGTCACTGCAAGTTTGGAAATGTTTTCCTTGGGGAATAACGTGGAGGAGACCGGGCCCCCAGAGAGCTGTAGGGATATGGATGTTGCTCATCTTGTTCACCAAATTCTCACCACGCACATAAGCAGCGGTGCAGCCCGAGTTTCATACTTCACTAGTAGGCACTAGCCCAGCCTCAGTGGTTGTCAGACCACCTGGTTATTGCTGTGTTGTCTTCTGTGTGACTTTGGTGCGACAAGAAATGTGTAGAATTTCTTGTCTGAGAGATGTGTGTGTGTGTGTGTATATATATGTAATAGTTGATTAAAGAAACACACAAGTACATATTTCACTACCCATGGAAAGCCGACCTTAACTTTCACAAATGATTCTTTTAAATCGGAAAGCCTGCCTTACCAAATCCTAGTTTCCCCTGGGTGTCCTGTGTTTGACACAGGCCCTCCTAGCATTCTGAGTCACCGTGCCCTGCTCTTGTATCGTCATTTATCCAAATGAGGTGCTAATGAGTACGTTTTGAGAAGGTAGAGAATTCTGGGCAGGAGGAACCTGTCCAAGTAAGCCAGCTGTGTGTCGTTGGGACTTGATCTCATGTTGCGGAAGACGAAATAAACACGAGCCAAACGGGGCTCTTTGCGAGGGTCCCCACATGAGTACACCTCGCCCGGTGAGGTGACGGGCAGGGCAGCCACGAGCAGCTGTCATTTCAGCGCAAAGCTGTTTGCAAAATCAGAGACACTCACAGTCCCCAAACCCTTCCTGGTTCCGCCTGAATCCCTTCCATGTGCCCCGTGTAACAACACCCCTCGAGGAGATTGGACATGCCCTATGAATGATCCCTTATTTATTATCATCGAGCCCTCCCTTTTTCCATCACGCCTTAGAATTAGGAGCTGGAGCAGTTCTTAAGACTCTATTTATTTTAGGGGAGGAAAATGTTTTTCTTTAACCGCAACATTCATGCAATAGCAACTGCTGGCGGTTGCCCCAGCATTTAAGGAAATATTGTTGTAAGGCTTTTATGTTTTGTACTTCAGTCAGCCAGAGCCAGCAGTATCCCCATAGAAGGACCCTCAACAGACCATTTTTAGCATTTTGCTACAATTAAACTCCTCTGGTTTTAGCCCTCAGGCAATTTAGTACCTTTTTACATATGCACATTATGAACTCTTGACCGGGGTCTAACAGTCATATATTAGAGTGCCTTTCTTGAAAGCAGGCTTAACAAGTTCCTCTGAGTATTGCACTTGGAGCCAGTTGTGGAAAAGGTAATTGAAGCAACTTGCAGCGAGACCATTCAGCATCTCAGCCACTATCCTGAATCTCTCTCTCTTTCTCTCTCTCTCTCTTGCTCTCCTTTTTTTTTTTTTTTTTTTTCCTTTCTGCTTGTTTCCTCTGGAAGCTGGTAGCAAGATCTTTCAAAGTCTGTGATTGATCTTTTATTCAGTAGCTAACGAGGGCTGTGATTCTATTAGCGCGCTACAAGGCAGGAGAACAGTGATTTAATGAAGTGTCTGGTGAGCCGGCCATAGATTTATCCCGTTGTCACTAATTTGCAGGGCCTTGGTGAGCATAGAGGAAGCTGCACTCGCGCCGCTATTAAGCAGGTATTTCCTTAGTAAATTGTTGTAAGGTCAGGTACAGTTATCTCAGCCCAGGCAAGGCCTCCCGTCTTCAGCGTCTGCAGATGACAGCCTCCGTGCTGAGCGCTCACTGGAGTGGAACCAGGAGATCAGAGGTCCGTCTCCAAGTCGCCCTGAGCAGAGACAGGCGCAGATGAACCGCCAGGCGGGAGTAATAGAGTCGTAATTGGTGATTAGAACTGGGAAGGCGCAGTAACATCTCAATACAAACCGGCGTATGTTATAGTTACTGTCAGCTGTTGTAAACTCACCCCGCCGCCTGGACCAGTTACGTTTCCCCTTGATTAGCTCCGAGGATCCAGGCAGATGCCACACCGAGAGCATCCGAACTGTGGCTATGGCCCCGAGTCTCGCCCCATCCCAGCCGTTTTCTCTCGGGCCCCAGCGCTTGTCCCCCTCGGAAGGCACCCCGGCAATCTTTTCCCACCGACCTGGGAGAACCGGGATTCCATAAGTGGCCTTGGATGTCCCCTCTTCCCAGGTGCAGTGACATTTATAGACACCGGCTTGGAGGCTTGTCGAACTTCTGTTGTATTTGCCTTTGCTAAGGGGAGGTATTTGCCTGTTGTCAAATCCATACCCCACTGCAATCCTGTGTTCACTGGAACAGATTTGGTCTTGCAGTGCCAGGAGGAAAACAGGAAAGAAGATAAAGGCGTGGCCCCAAGGCATTTTGCGTTTGAGATTGACGTTTTTAGGACGCATGAGGCTATTTCAGGTGCAGTGCTCCTAGTTGAGGTGCCCTCCCAGGTACGTGTAGATGGTGTCCATCCGTGGGAAAGGCTCATGAAGAAATTCCTTTACACTGCTTCCTGAAATGTCAGGCTGGCTGAAAGGACACCCTGAAAAAGCAAGGTGTCCAACTGCAACTGTCTACCTGGCTGGAGACTTTTCTACGCTGCTCCGCGTGATTATTGTGTAAATTCGTAAAAGAGGACGCTGTCTAGCACTGTCCCGACGTGCCGAGTAGCTGTCGTTATTGATAAGTATAGGTGACTGGTCATTTGTTCTGTGTCACGTGGGGTCAGACCGGGCAGGATGCCTAGAAGTGAACAGTGAGAGGCGAGAATGGGACAGTGTGTACGGACAGGGTTCACGTCTGGTGCATGGTAGGCCCTCAACTCTATTTTGGTTCTGTGGTCCTAGAACCTGTTGGGTGAAGTCTCATCATTGGGTTTTTACCCTGACCCCTGAAACTTGGCATTTCTAATGCTTACTTCACCCCCAGGCTGATATGTGTTAGGTTAGTTACTTATGGTCAAATGAAGAGTTTGAAGGAGCATCTTATTATAATGGGGTTCTGTTTGCAATTGATTATTGGGATGATTAAAAAGAGTGAGGCAAACTTCCCAGTTTCCCAGCGTGGACCTTTGGGCCTCAGGACAGTCGTGTTCAGTTTGTAATGGTGATCGAGCTGCCACTTTCATCAGCTTCTGGGTCTAGAGATCACAGCCTAGGACACACAGGCAGCGACCTGTCGTGGAGTCGATGAAGCTGATCAGAGCACACCCATGCCAGCAAAAGCCTGGCCAGGGCTCTGGCTGCTCTGTCGCAGACAGAGGTGGCATACCGAATGCTCCCAGGTAAGGCTCGTTGCTGAGCATTGTGGCGGAGGGGTACGCGGGCGTGTCTAGTAGGAAACAGAAGTGAAGAGTAAGGGAGAGAGGGAGAGGAGGTGGTGAGGAGGGAGGAGGGGAGCAAGGGAGCGAGCTAGAAAGGGAGGGAGGAAAGAGTTCACTGAGAGCACAGCCCAGAGTCCGTGGCATGCGGAATCTGTCGCGTGCTCACCGTGTGCTCACGTCTCATTGAATCTTGATGGCAGTCCCCGTTCTCCAGGTGGTAGAGCTGTAGTTTAGAAGCCACGTCAGAAGCAGAGCTGGGATCTGAGCCCCGATCTGTCTGCACTTCCCGTCTATCTGTGCATACAGAAGGACCGCCTCATTTCAGGGGGCTCCTGCCCTTTTCTCCCCGGGGAGGCATCATTTCTCTAAAGGCCTGACAGTGGCTGTCCCCCTCCCCCTTTGGTTTCAGGGCAGGCTCGCACTCAGTCCCCTTGTTGGACAGATGGACCCTGCACTCTCCATTCTGATGTGGGGACAAGTATTTGGACCATCAATAAGGAAAATCAGGAAAAAGAGAAATAGAATTATAAAAATGCCTATTTCTTAAATTGATGAATAATCTGGGTTGGAAATCATACTGATTTAGACCTATAAACCGCTCAGGCTACTGTGTCGTTGCCCTAAGTGGCCCTGAGGAAAGACTTGTTAGAGAACTCTCTGTTTTATCCCATGACCCCAAGCTCAAAGATGGGAGCCATGTCACTGGATAATGCACCTTTTCACTAGCGACCACATGGACTGATAATTTCTTAATTTACCATGCTTTCCAGGAATGCGTTAGTATTTTCCACTTACGTAACCTGTATTGGTAATAAACTCCCCATATATTTATTAAATAATTTTTTTATTGAAGCTGATTTACAACATTCTGTGAGTTTCAAGTGTACAGCAAAGTAATTCAGTTATATATATATATTTTTTTTTTCAGATTACTTTCCATTATAGGTTATTACATGATATTGAATATTGTTCCCTGTGTTACACAGTTAAATCCTTGTTGCTTATCTATTTTATGTATAGTAATTTGTATCTGTTAATCCCATACCCCGAAATTATCCCTCTGCCACATAAGCTCCCCATATAAATGCTCCTTCTTAAATAATAGCCATCATCAGTGGGCACCAGTAGGGTCATCAGTTTGTTTTTTAAAGTAGCCTATATTTCATGGGTTTTTTTTTTTTCTTTTCGAAGAACTGATCTTTAGAATCAGAGTTGCATTCAGATAGGCTTAATTTATTTTTAAAATAAAAAAGGCTAACACTTCAGGCACACATGATCACATATGATTCCATGTATATAAAATATCCAGAATAGGCAAAACCATAGAGACAGATTGCAGATTTGTGGTTGCCAGGGGCTGGCGGGGGAAAGGGATTAGGGAGCGACTGCTAATGGGTGTGAGGTTTCCTGCTGAGGTGATGATGTTTCAGAACTAAAGAGCCGGGTGGCTGTACACATACACACTGTGAATGTGCTAAGTGCCACTGCATTATACACTGTAACATGGTTAATTTTATGATAGGTGAATTTCACCTGAATAACGAACAAGAGAAGGTAACACATAAGAAAGATATTTTGCCAACTGGGGCACATTAAGCTGTTTTTGTTTCCTTTTTTTTCCTTTACTTCTGTCTGTGCTAAACAGTGCCACCGTTACAGGAGGGAGGAAATGATCAGGCCGTGTGTAACGCCCAGGTAAACAGAGCTCAGGGAACCCAGCCGCGCTCCGTGCGGTGTTATGTACAGAGCCTCGGGGACACGTGCCTGCCTTATCATTTCGCGACCACGCTATTGATCAGTCATGTGTTTGCCTGTGTTATTAATAATGTATACCTTGAAAAATCTATGTGCATTATCGTCTTTGATCTGGTCACGAATTTCAAAGCCATTTTCTTTTTTAATTTTCAAAGAGGGAGAATGGAAATAATTTGGAAACTTTTCTCTCCTCTTTCTAGTGGAGACCTCCTTGTTAGTATGGTGTGTATGTGTGCGCTTGTGTGTGATGTATATACATATTCAAATATATACACCCGTATATACATACACACACACATATGTATTTTAAGGAGAGAATTATAAAGCCAACATTTGTTTCAAGCTTACTGTGCTCTAGACGTGAGGAATATTTGAATACAGGACTTACCTCGTAGGTTAAAACAGAAATTAAAGATTTTAGACTAAGGCACCATCAAAGGCTCTCTTTTCATTGTTCTTTAATTGTTTATTGACTTCAAAAAGACTTTTTAGTTTAAACTGACTCTAATGTCTCTAGAATGCTCTTTTGTAAAGTGACTTTGAAAACTCGGGGATAATGTCTTCATTAAGAGGAGAAAAATCTTGGGGAAAAATATCATTGTAACTTGGCTTTCATTAGAGTAGAAAGAGATAAAGCTTTGTTTAATTAATGTCTCTTTTCCCTCTGTTCAGAATTATAAGGGAAAAGGGGGCTGGAATGAGTGCTGACAAAAGCTTGAAATAGGCATAGCACTGAAAGTTATTTCCTTCCTTTCTTTGAATGTAGAAGAATATACTTCATATAACTTTATGAACAGTATTGGAATATTCTAAGCCCCCTTTCTTTCTGGATATAAAATGACTCCAGACCCAGTGACACCAATCACCCTGGCTCTGCCTTTGACTTCATTTTCTTTTTTGTTTGTTTGTTTCCGACACTGGTTTAGAATTTGAGGATTGGGGGGAAGGGCATCTATTGATCTGTTTTTCTATCTCCTTAAAGTCCACCCTCTCCCCGATCCTTCCTAAGCCACTAGTCACAACTCATCTCTTTCAGAAAGTCTGCTGATCATACCAGCTCCCTTACTCTTTTTTTCCATATGATTAATAGCAAAAGGGAGAATTGTGTGTCGGAGCACCACCCATCCAAGTTCAAACCAAGTTCCCATTTCTGCTTCCACATGTTCCATGGAATGCAGTTCCTGGCGCCTTCTCGGCTCGTCTCTGAAGGGATGCTGAGCCCTTTCTTCCCGTATTCACCAGTAATCCTGTGGCCTGATACTTAGAGGACACAGCATGGTGAAGTGGAAAAAGCACAGGGCTTGGGGTAAAACAGGTATAAATCCTGTGTCTGCTATATATAACAGCTAATTGACCTACAGTTGGTTGCCGAACCTGTCTGAGCCTCAGTTTTCTTATCTGTAATATGGGGATGATAGCATTTACTTCAGAAAGTTGTGGATGGATCAAGGGAGGTAGAGTGGCGTGCCTTTATAATCCATATTCCAATTTTCGCAGCACCCATAGCCACCTAATGCTGCATTACAGCATATCTGCTCTGGCTCTATCTTTTTAAGTAGGTAACGCTTGAAACGACTTCCCTTTCCCCCGGTACTTTCCCCCAAAAGGCGTATTCAAGAGGGCAACTTTCAATACCATGACGTCTTAAACCTAATAGTTCTGAACGACTCTTTATCGTGTCTTTCAGTAGATGGATGGATGGATGGATTGTGCTTTAACACCTATGCAGACCTGCTGCCCTTATGCTTTTTCCAGTTTCCGATGCTATGGAGTCTTAGGCTTCAGAGGCCGATGTAAATGCTGTAAATGTTCAGTAGTTCGGAGTCGCTGAGGGTTTGAACGTAAACCCTCAGGGATATTTATACCCTCTACTGAGGAGGGTAATTGAGCCTCCAAGCCACCTACCAAGATCTCTGTCTGTATAATAGTTAAGGATTGGTGCTATAAAGCCATTTCCCTTCTGCAGTTTGTTTCCCATCTAGGAGCAGGCGAACAAGGAAGATAGGGCTCAGAGTAACTTATCAAATGCCAGACTCTGAAGGTACGAAAGACATCTCTTCAGAGTAGTACCTGGAGAAGGGCTGAAGGCAAACAACAAGTAAACAGAAAAGGGACCAGGGTTCTGAAATTGAGATGGCAGGGCTCCACAATGCTGCACGGTGATGGAGTTATAAATCACCCATTCAGTACTAAGCTAGACTTCCCCTGGCAGCATACCGTGGAGTGTGCAGAAGGGATTCTTTATAAAAAGGGCCTAGTTAAGAGATATGAAAAATGGAAACTTACAGGAATAGCAGGTTGCTAAGACATCTCTGAAGACCTCACACACAGAGTCTGTGGATTCAGCTCACATGTGGACATCCAGGCTGGACCTAAGTAAGGGCTTGTGCTTTCCCTCTCGTGGTTTGCAGAAGTGTCATCAGGCATGCTTTTCCTGAGAAGACCAAGCTCCAGGAAGAGTGAGCCCCAGAAGCCAGGGTGAGGTGATGCTGCGTGACACCAGGAGATATTCCAAAACAAACCAGTATTCGTAACCCGGGATTAGACCCCCAAAGATGTCGATAAAGTTCTGAGACTCTAACAGACGTCTCAGTCTGAGATTGTTGTATTATAAAGGTAACACCAGCTGCTATAAAAAATAAGCCCACATGGGTGCAGTAGCTCAAACATGGTCAAGTGTATTTCCTGAGTCTATAAGGTCCAAAGTGGCCGTTTGGATTAGCAGGCAGCTTTCCTCCAAGTGGTTTCTCAGGGACCCAGCCTCTTTCCATGCCATGGTTCATCCGTCTTCTGCATCTGGCTTCCAAGGCCACCTTGGCTGTCTGCATTCAAGCTGGTGGAAGAGGGAAGAGCGTGGGGTACCACGCGTGGTGGTGTTTTTAAGACCCAGACCTGGGAGTAGCGCCTGTCTATGGAATGTAAGAGGCTCGGATATGCAGCCCAGCTGTGCGCCCAGGAAGAAGAGGAACCAATAGCGTGCCTTTGCCCTGCATGACGTCCTCTTGTCTGTCTGTTTTAAATCACTTGGGATTCTCAGTTCCTTATATGCCGAAGTTCTTCCCATGTTTGACTCCGGAGAGAGCCAGAGATAAATAAGCCCTCCACAGTCTCAACACCCTGCCCTCCACTGTCTCAGCCTCTTGCGGAAGCAAGACTCCGTTTTTACCATCTGGTGTGCCAGGTGCCATGTCTACCTTCTACTCTAGAGGCCGGAGAGGATGATGGTTCTCTCACCTTTACGGCTTCGCCAGGAGCTGAGGGGGGCCATGTGACAGCTCTGGCCAACAAGTCAAAGCAGAAATCTGCAGTAGACCTTCTTGGGGATGTTTTGCTTTCAGGTGAAAAGGCAAGGTGTTGCTGGTGTTTTCCCTCCCTCCTCCTATTCCGAATGCAGATATAATGCCAACAGCTACAGCCACCTTCCTGCCATCATGAAACAGCAAACTGGGGTGGGGGCGTCAAAAGAATGGCAGAGGATGGCCCTCCTGTCGTGGGACCACTGACTCGAGTTAGCAGCTGCACGACAGGCAGGCATGTTTCTTCATTCTAGATCTGCATTTCCTTTTCCTTCCCATTAATGAACCACCAATAAACATATGGATGCAAATATGGAATGCAGTTTTTAGAGGGATTCTGGGTAATCCTCTGGGGCGAGAATACAACGGTCATCATTTACCCCATTTGTCTCTTTGAAAATAATAATTACGTTTTGCTTCATATGAGAACCACTCCAGTGCTGTGTTTCTAGAAAGTTACCAGTTTTACCATAGGAAGCCTTTCTTCACCATTCGGGTATTTCTCAGCAGCACATTTTAATTAATTAATTAACTTATTTTTATTTTTTATTTTTGGCTGCATTGGGTCTTCGTTGCTGCACGCAGGCTTTCTCTAGTTGTGGCGAGCCGGGACTGCTCTTTGTTGCGGTGCGTGGACTTCGGTAGTTGCGGCAAGTGGGCTCAGTAGTTGTGTCTCGTGGGCTCTAGAGTGCAGGCTCAGTAGTTGTGGCTCGCAGGCTCTAGAGCGCAGGCTCAGTAGTTGTGGTGCACAGGCTTAGTTGCTCCGTGGCATGTGGGATCTTCCCGGACCGGGGCTCGAACCCACGTCCCCTGCAGTGGCAGGCGGATTCTTAACCACTGCATCACCAGGGAAGTCCCAGCAGCACATTTTGGTTGCGGTGATGTGGGTGGGATATGATGACCTCAGAACTTGGCATCATGTGTGAAATCTGTGAAGTGGTATCTGAACCTCTGACCTTTCCTGTACTGTTGTCACTTTGACTTTGTCCTCAGACCCATGTACATTGTGGTTATTGCCTCATGTTTTTAAAAAATCTTTTATTTGGGCCACATTGGTTAGAAGATAAAAATATATAAACACTAGTACCTCAACATCATTTGACCTGTACTAGGCTACAGTTTCTATCACTCTTAATCAAAATAATAATAACGTTAGTCATAAGGATTTTTCCCTGCCAAGGAATAGTGTACATATCATCATGAGGTAGGTGTGTGACTCATTAAATGAACTTTAAAAGCTTTTTAATGTATTGGTTTTCATTTATTTTCCCTATTCACCAAAACTATTCCAGATAATAGTTACTAGTTTCTTATTCTACATGTACTTGGAATACTACAGATAAGCTTCTTTAGAAATATAACAGTTTAGAGTTTTCATTTTATCCAGTCAAGTCATTCCTTCGATTGTTCCAGCTAGTTACTACGATGTCAATTTGCGCATATATTTTTCTTAGACACCTGTGCCTGCCGTGGTCAAAAGGTTGGGGAAAAATCAAAGTCAAATGAGGGAAAAGTAACACTGTAAATATCAGTCCCTGTTTATATTTCAGGTTAAACCCCAACCAAGTAGAAGCATGAATGCAAAGAAGTGGCTGTGTGTTGCGTTTCATAACCTGGGCCTTTAAGGGTGGAATTCCTAAGCACGGCCAGAGGGAATGTGGTTATAACCTCATTTCTCATGGGCCAAGGCCATTGTGTCTCCACTGCTGAGTATTCCAAAGCTATTAGTTCTGGAGGCCTCTGTTCACTTTTAAATACTAGAAAACTTTGAGGCCTTTATAATTGTTTCCTAAGGAAGAAGTTGAGAAAGTTTAGAATATAAATGTCAGTCCACAGAAACTAAGTTGTCTTGCTGTTCTGTAAAATGCACACAATTTAGAAGGCATGCCATCAGGTTTTGCCACCCTGAAGAATATCACACCATTTTGTTACCAGATAGCGTATCTGCCAAATGAGTCCCAAGTCAAGATAGGATTACTGGTCTACCTCTTTGCTGGCTGGTCTGTGGTTTAGCACAGGAGACAGCAAACCATGGTCCTTGGGCTAAATCTGAACCCCTGCCTGTTTTTGTGCATCCTGGTTTTACATTTTTAAACGTCTGGAAAGATATCAAAAGAAAAAGTGTTTCATGATATACGAAAACTCTATGAAATTTAAGTTCAGTTGTCCTTAAAGAAAGTTTTATTGAAAGATGGCCTGCTCATCCATGTGTGTGTTGTCTGTGGCCGCTGTAGCATGACCATGGCAGAGCTGGGTAATTGCAACAGATGAGATACAGCTTGTGAAGCTGAAAATATTTACTGACTGCGCCTTTACGGACAAGTTGGCTAACCCTATTTCAGGAGATATCCTTCCCTGTGAGCAGAGGTGATGGACGGGCGATTGTTGACCCTCTTCTCCCAGAGAAATGAAAAAAGGCCCGACTGTGCTCTTGCTCTCTATGCTGATACAGAGCTCATGCCCACGTTTGGGAATTCTTTCTCTTCACTAAGTCCTGACTCTGACTTTCCCTGTCTACCCTACTCTTTACTCCCAGGTCTTTGCAAGCTAAACAGTAAGGTGTTAGCTAAGGACCGTTGCAGCCAACCAAAACAATGACCTCTGAGTTTCTTGAGCCACCGCGTGGCGCAGCGGGCCACGTCCTTGTCACTTGCACGCTGCCATTCTGCTGCTCTGTGGTTCGGGTGTAATTTAGGGCTGATGAGGGGGAAATGGGCTCTCTCTAGCTGTTAGTTTCTTGGAGGAGAAGTTCTGTTCAGAATGAATAGTCTTGAAATGTGTAATAAAGTTACCTTTCAAGGCCACTTTTACAGAGAGATTTAAATGTGATAATAAGAATAAAAGAAAAGGAAGTGTCATTGAGGGTGTCTTCTTTTATAACAGCTCTTGGTCTTGACTGTTAAGCACACTGTAAAATGACTTTCATACGTTTATGGATTGAAATGGTTTTGCTGAAATTTTAAGTGCTAACATTGTTCAAACTTGCATTGCTACCACCTCCTCACGTTGTTACCGAACGGCTTCGTATTTGACATTTTGATCATACTAACCAGGGACATTTTACGCCGGAAGCACTCCTTCCATGTGGCAGAAGGTTCTACTTATTTTGATTTCAGTACCTTGCTGTAGGAAACCAGTTGTTGATGTTTGCACGTCTGTGAACTGTCCCAGGGAGTATGTTGTGGAGAAGGAGAAAGCTGCAATGTTTTATTTGCCAGATTGGCGCAGGTGGAAAACGAAGTCTTTTTTTTTTTTTTTCCCCCAACCTCATTCCTTCCTTTGCAGATTTCGTTTGCTTTTTCTTAATGCTTCTGCTATTCAGACTACAGTCCGTAGCCACACCTCATTTTTTTTTCATAACGACTTCATTAAGAGAAAATTCACACACCATGCGATTCACTCATTTAAAGTGCACAACCTAATGACCATTCACGGGGCTGTACACCCACCATCACAGTCAATTTTAGGGCATATTATTACACCCAAAGAAAGCCTACAGCCCCCAGCCGTCACCTCCCAACCCCCCTCCCCCCCCCCGCCGTCACCCCGGCAGACTCTGGCAACCATGAATCTACTTTGTGTTTCCACCGATTGGCCTCTCCTGGACATTGCATGTAAATGGGATCGAACGCACGTGGTCCTTTGTGACTGGCTTCCTCCGTTGAGCTTCACGGTTTCCAGGTACCGCACCTCCTTGTTCAGCCTCTTGCTTGTTATTTCTCTCTTATAAATATAAGATTTGAGAGACAGAATACACGTGCCTGCGGTCACATTTAACCTCTTTGAGCGCGCTGGCTCTGCTGGATTCATCTCTGTCGTCACCGCCGCAGCTGGCAGTGCCGGCCACGTCCGAGGTGCTCTTCTGCAGTGCTCGCCAAGTACGCATATGCTGGTGGCTGGTAAAGCGAGTGCTGGCTCCTCGGCCCTTAAGACCTCCTTCAGCTCACCTGTAGGCACATCTGAAAGAAAGGCCGGCCCATGGTAGGATAGGATTACGTCCAGGATCCTGCTTTAGGAAACACAGTGTGAACACCTCCAGTATCTCAGACAATAGAAGGTGCGTCTTCCTCTTGTCCTCCTCTTCTCCACTCTGTCTGTTGAGAGCGGGGACCTCCTCATGCTGCCTTGGGCTCTCCTCAGTTACCCAGGCCGGCTGGCTCAGCATCTTCTGGAAGTATTCCCTTTGCAGGGGATAATAGGACCTTTGGGTAGGTGGATAAATTTGGGTTTGTTAGTGCTTCTGCTCATTTCTTCCCCAAGTTTTGCAGAGGAAGAGGACGGTGCTGCTTTGCTATAAATGAGTCCTTTATAAAGTTGAGGCCTGCTTTTACAAGGCTGACTTGATTGAAGATAACTTGAGGCCCAGTTTTCATCTTGATGGACGCCTAGTGCTGACCATACCTTTTGGCAACAAGAACTTTTAAAACAAAAGAAAGAACGGGTCTCTTATTAATTTATCGTACAAATGGGAAGAGTTCAGATTTGGACCTACGTGGGTTCTTCCCCTTTCCTACACCCTTCCCAGTGCTTCTCCTCATATGAGGGTCATTTTCCAGTTTGTCCATGGAAACTTGTTCAGTGTTCTAGTTGTTACCACACCCCGGCCAGTCTTGGCTGTGAGACGGACGGTGCACTCATTGGGTAGAGTTGGAGCATCGGCTTTCAGTTTCAGGACCTGTCCCCCGCTATCACAGAGGATGGCAAGTTGGCGTAAGTTAGAGCTAGCTGATTGCTTTCTTGGTTGAAGACCTAAATGAGTTTTAAAGTGAAGCGCATATCTCCCCATGCAAAGTAGCCAACACACAATAGGCAACTGAGATAGCAAAGACTAATTTAGAAAAGGTTGTTCTGTTCTTTTTCTTTTTTTTTTTTTTGTTTTGTTCTTGCCTCTCTCTCTCCCTCCTTTCCTTCTTTCCTTCCTTCTCTTTCTTTTTGTTCTCCTTTCCTCCCTTCCTCCTTCAGCTCCTCCTTTTGTCTTTCTCCTCTTTCCATTTAACCCTTATAAATACAATGGGGTTGTGTCTGTGGGCTTTTTGTTCATAATTAAATAGTTTATACATTTAACACAATCTAGAATTACTAGGGATCATCTTAGACACTCAGAAGTATGAGAGCCCTTGAAAGCAATATCCAAGCATAGGCACTCCATAGCACGTCTTACAATCTAAATATTGCTTTTAGTGTAATCGAAGCAGCAAGAGTAGTCACAGCAGTTGATGGACTATTTTTCAAATTGATTTCAAAAATGTATTTAAGGGGATGATCTTCTAGTCTAGATTACCTATTGATTTTTAATATGAAAAGCTCATTATGTAAGCAGTAACTGCATATAAAAACCTAGCAAACCTTTGCATAAATCCTTTAATTGAATTTCCAGAGCCTGTGGTTCTACTTTTTTTTTTTTAATTAAATCTATTTCTTTTTTTAAGTGTCACTGTGTAATTTGCATGCTGTGAAGAGGCCCTGTCCCAGATAAAGTGCCATTGATCCTTATTAAACCTCACCTCTGGGCTTGCTTAAAACTAACTGGAAAAATTAAAGTGTTCATGCCGCAATGCACTTACAGCTTGTGTGATAGGATTATGGAAAAAATAATAAAACTAATTTCCAGGAGAGAATTTATAATGTGAGATTTTATTTTTTTCAATTTGATAATTAATAGTGAAATCATATCATATATATAAATCATACTGTAGCCTATAAACTGAAATGGCAATTAGGAAAGATCATATATACTTGATGTAAAACCATCGTGTTACGTGCGGATAATCTTTTGGCACTTTAATTTTTTAATTGTTGAGGGAACAGATTATGAATTCAAGTCACACACATTAAATGGTGGGTTTCCTTTGGAAAAATCTGATTCTTTTACTATGCCCTATATTAGTCGATTTTTAATTTTAATGTGAGGAAGTATAAAAGATACAGATATCTGTAAAGACACAGAAAGATATTCTGCTTATATTCATGCTCAAATATATGTATTAGAATTACCAGGGGAAAGAAAAATATAAAAGCTGCAATAGGTTTTTCTATTTTTTAATACCCAACATTTGTTATTTTAAAAGCAATAAAATCCCCTAAAGAAATATTCATAATCAATAAGAACACAAAATATGGAATATATTAACTGAGTTATAAAAATGTTCGCAGTACAGCACCAAATGAGAAACACAGCAAGTTACGTGCGGTTTAAAACGTAATCAATTTTGAGGTTGTATACAAGGATATAAATGATAAGCACAAGTAGTAGCGTTTTTAGTAAAGGCTGTTGCAAAATACTGTATTTATGGCCCATTCCATTCTTCTTATAGCTCATTAATGTAGAAAACAAACTCAGTGTATCCATCTTTTCGTACAGCTTAAAATTCCCTTAAATGATATTTTTAAATGGAAATACTGAGCTCATTTGATCTGTTTCTTCTGTAAGCATGTGCTCGTTTGATTAGGCGTGCACGCCCAGGTTCCTTTCTGGATCCTCGAAAGAGAATGAAGTGTTGATAATGTTGCGTTGCCCTCCATCCACGAAACAGGGCCACGTCTAACACCTTTACATGTGGTTCAGCAGTGTCCCCCCCAGCCCCTCACTCTCCCCCACCCACAGGGCTCCATGCATGCCCCCCATATCCCACCTCGCCCCAAGAAGCACCTTCACACCTGGGGAAGCTGCATTAACTCTTCCACGCCACAAGGGGGCTGTTGAGTGGCCAGTTCGCTGCAATAGCTGGCGGGAGAGAGTTTTATCGCCGGTTCCAATGGCGCTTAGTTTCCTGTGGCACCTATGAATATGCATACGGTGTGTGCTCAGCAATCTAGCAGTTCAAAGTAGACAGCTGGTTCTGGTGGTGAGCCGTTCTCTTTTTCCTCTCTCCTTCCCTGGACAAGCCCTTTCCGAGTAAGCTGAATCTGTAATGTCATTTCATCAACTTATTTCCAGTATGTCGTTTGGTTTTGGTGTTTCCATCGTGGCCTCTTCCTCCCTTTCATCTTGTCGTTCTATAGACATCACGAACTTGTCTGTTAGGATCGGTGGAGCATCATTCCCTGGCTGTAGGGGTCACAATCTTGGATATCCAGCCTCCCTAAAACATAAGTAGGGTTTAGCAATGCTCTGTTTGTTTCCCATATGGTAAGAGTGTTTGGAAAAGAAAGGAAAAAATACCTTGAGAAGAGGGGCAGATTTTGGAATTGTTTCCTTTCTCTCAGGTTGGATTAGCAAACAGTCCAGCACCGTCGAACTCCATCCACCCATCCATCAACCCGCGCACCCATCCATCCAGTGTGTACTGCGTACCTGCTGTATGTCAGGGAGTACTTCAGACCTTATGGATGTGAATTTGAATTTGGATCAGCCATTGCCTTCAAGAATCTCACTGTGTATAGCGGGGAAGTCAAAGACATTTGCAAATGACTTGAACAAATGGAAACAGAGACCTAACTCAACCTTGAGTTAGAGACCTAACTCATTCTTGGGTTAACTCAACCGTGGGTTCTAATGTTCATTATAATGTTGAAAAAAGCTTTTTTTTAAACTTAAGACTGTAGTTTATCTGGACTTCATAAAACTAGTACTCCTGGTGGTAAATACCATGTTTCTGAATACTGTGAAGAATATGTTTTTAGAATGAAGTCTCGTTGTGGCATTATCACATAAAAGGAGATAACTTTATATAGTGAAAATGGAGATAAGGTGCATTCCAGTGTCTAGAATAGTTTGGCATTGGTCTGGTGGCCCCCAAAGAATCGTGTGGCCATAGTCTTAGGGAGAGTTGACACAGAGGTCCATCTGCAGAGTGTGGGCAGTCCTCTTCAAGGTGAGGACAGAGGCCGGGGCAACAAATAAAGCAGTGTAAGTATTGGGCCTGGGAGCTTGGGCGGGGGCCAGAGGCAGGATTTCGAGTTCCCTGAGCCAAGACTCAAGACCCATATACCAGGGGTAAAAGCCAAGCTGAGCTAGGAGAAGCCCAAGCAGCACAAATTAGAGGCCTCTAGTAATGCTGACCCAAGGGTGCCCCCGATCACTGCCCCTTCCTGAGGACAGTGCGCCCAACGGCAAACACAATGGAGCACCTAAGAGACAAGAGAACCTAGGGGCTAAGGGGGATGTTTCTCTTGGCTTCAGAGCCCAGAAACAGGCTGGCTTGAGCCCATCTAAGCAGCCTTGTCTCCTCCGAGGCAAGCTGATGGATTGCAGAATCCATCTCCCTGTTGTAGAGGACAGTTCATGTGCAGAGAACGAGGTAAGCTTCTGGAACATCACTGTTGAGGATGGTAGCCACTGGGCACGTGTGGCTGTTTAAATGTAAATGAACTAAAATACAAAATTCAGTTGCTCAGTCACCCTAGCTGCATGCCAAGTGCTTGATGGCCACATGTGGTTAGTGGCTCCCCTCTTGGGCTGTGCTGATGTAGAGCATTCCCATCACAGCGGAGTGTGTGCCACGGGACGGCCCTGCTCCAGAGCAGACGCCCCCGAGTGCGGAGGGTGACCCGCGGGTGTTCCAAAAGAAAACGTCACAGCTTCTCCTCTCAGCCGTTAAACGCCTCTGCTCATCGTGAAATATCTCAGCACATTTATTGGGAGGCAGGTGCTCCTGTTTTAAGTGCTTTCCATGAGCCTACAGGTATCGTCCTTTCCAGTGTACTGTGTGGTAGTACTGTTGTTATCCAAATTGTCCACGTGAGCAAGGAGGTGGACTCCAGCTCACACCATCTGGCTTCTGGGTCCACACTCTTAACTGCTACGTGGTGTCCACTCTCAGTTAAGAAACACATCTTTCCCAGTGTTACACAGAGGCACTGATGTGGGCACCCTCTCCAGACCTCCCATGGCCGCAAGCGTTGTATGATGTGCAAGACTTTCTGGAGTGAGACTGGGTGTTTCTTCAAGCCGAGGGTCCCCTGTGCAGCCTCTGCTCCCGGTGGCCTTTCAGCCCCGGAAAACGCACTGTAGTTTTGCATGTGTGCCCAGTCGAATGGATTGAGATGTTAGATTATGTGGTTTGAACTGAAGCATCCCTCGCGAAATGAACAAAAGGCTTAAAAAGATTTCTGCCAAAGAGACCAGCATTTGAGGATAATACTTACAACACAGACACCAGTGAGCGGGAAGGAAATGGCAGCGTTGGCACTTCAGTTATTCCTAATATGAGCCCTTCCTCTGTTCCAAGGTAAACGCAGTGACAATTTGAGCAGATCTTAGAAGTCATTTAAAACGCAGAAATCTAAGTTAGCAAAACGAGGTGAAAGTGCATCATTCTAATCCAATACCACGCCTTGAGATAGTCGCTAATAGAGTGATCCAAGTTTATAATTTGTAAATGAACAAGTAGATATGTATCAGGTATACGCCCTGCATTTTTCTAACCAACAAAGGTGCACAGTTAAAATAGTCTGGAGCCTCTTAAGGTTTTAAAAAGACTCTGGCTGCTGCCTGTCTTGGTTTTCACTCTTCATTTGAGAACCTGCCCTGTTCATCATCCTTTGGCTGCTAGAAGAACGTCCTTTCAGCAGAGTTGAAAATCCTGAAATGAAAAGTATTTTTGTAAGGGGAAAAAAAAGAAACGCCATTGATTGAAACAAAGAGTCACGGCAGAGAGACTGACCTGGGATGGGGACTGTGTGGGGTGTGTCTTTGTTTATCGTGAACCGTGGAAGAGCTGTCCGCACCTTCCACTGCTTAATTTAAAAGTTTTTCACATATAACCTGATATCAGCACATGGCTGCACTGAAAAATTGCAAAGATTGGGAATGTTTCCCCAACATTCTGGACATATTCTCTAGATCTTTTTCTAAGTCTGCCAAGTCTTTTGCTTAGGGCAGGGGAAGTGTGTGTGTGTGTGTGTGTGTGTGTGTGTGTGTGTGTGTTGTGGAGATGATAGGAGAGTTGTGTTTGTGGAAACTGTACCGGAATGACACATTTCTGCAAAGCTTTTCTCTTCATCTTTCTGGGGCTGGCCTTTTAAAATACAATGTATGATTTCTGTGCAGGAAGGGGACCCTTCCTTGCCCAAAGATTCCTTAACTTTTTGTGTGTCCCTAGTTAAAATGCTGAGCTACCCAACATCTGGATTTCTGGTAGGTTTTGCTTTCATGTGCTTTTTGAGGGCTTTTTTTCTTTTTCTTTTTAAAAAAAGTCTATTTCTGAACAATAACAACTTAGAACCTGCTTGTTATTGCCATGCCTGCTTTGAGAAGTTGTGGATATGATACATGTGTTTGGATGGAATGGTAGGTCCGACGGCTCCATATGTTTTTAGATCATAATTTCATAATCCCCACTAGAGAAACAGAAGTTGAAAGGGATCATTTGTTTTTCTCAATGTCAAATAGCTCCACAATTTTTTTAAAAAATTAAGCAACTTTAATTGAATGCTTCCTGGGCCCCGTGCTAAGTGCTTTTTATGTGACTTCTAATCTCCCAACCACTGTTCCTATTCTCACTATTATTATCCACCACCTTTATAATGGCGAAGAAACTGAGGCTCAGAGAGGTTAAGTAATTGGTGCAGTGTCACACAGCCAGTCATTGGCAGAGCACTTAGTAGCACCGTGACTGTTTTCCAGGACTGTGTTGTATGTGAGTCGATGGTATGTCGAAGGGCATGTGTTTCATTTTTCTAGGAAGGGCACTGTCTTATTCATGTGTTCTTCATGCTTAGCGAGAGAGCCAGGCACACAAGAGACGTATTATACAATCTATTAAAAGAAAGAAAGGCATGCAAAAGAAACAGTCATTCACGAATGTTTCTGGATGTGCACTGGAGGTGGGCACCCAGGTTTCAGAGGCCTGAGGCTTATACGTACTGGGGGCCAGCTTTAGGAGAGAGTAAGACATTTGGTGCAAAATCTTGGAAGGAGCCCCTGGTCACGAGGAGCTCTGAAGGTTACTCTTCACAATTGCACCAAGGCCGAAATTTCACAGCACCAAGTTGGAGATGCCTCTCACCCGTGTCAGTGATTGTGTTTGACTCCTTCATTTTATTCTGGGTTTTTTTTTTGTTGTGTTTTTTTTTTTTTATGCACTCCAGTATGAAAACTCCTTCTACCATTTTTGATTTGGCCTTGAAGTCATTTGAAAAACACTCTGTGTTTATGCGTGTCGCCGTCAGTGAGTGAGGCCAGCCCCCGGAAGTGTGCCTCTGCTTCCAGGCAGGTCCTCCATCTCCAAAAGCACTCTCTGACATGGGAGACTTTGAAAATGCTTTCCTTTCTGCCCGCATCTGGGTAGGTTTTTTTTTTTTTTTTTTTTTCTTTCCAGTAGTTTCTTAATGGTCTTTAGCAAAGGAAGTAAGTGACACTGATCAGTGAAGGTGGACAGTAAGATTTATAATGTATTTGTGGTAGCTGATTGCCAACAGAACTGGCCTCTCCCAGCGGTGCTGTACGCAGACTCAGAAAATCAATAGGGATTAACCTCTGACCCCCTTCACATACTTATACTGTGGGCTGCATCGCTTACCAATATTTCATCCGCTTCACTTAGCTGCTGGTACTTACTCAATAATGTGTGGCCGACCTCGCAAGATACTAATTACATTTTTAAAATGCAGCATCACTTGAAGCTGTGATAAAATATCACACCGTTGGAAGTCACGGTTCTTCTGGTTTATTTATTAAACTCACATTAATTAGTCTTCATTAAAAAAAAAAAAACTGAGAAAGGAGAGAGCTAAAACTTGAGGGTTTGCTTGGCTCACAACTCCACCCCCCTCCCTTTGTGGTTAACAGTGGGGGGATCTCTGTGGCTCTAACAGGACAGGTGTCCCCTGGTGTCTTAGTTGGAACATGAGCCCCCTTTAAGGAAAATTGCTAATCTCACCTTTTTTCTTTTCTGTTAAGGGGGCATTTATAGATACATAGATAATGTGGTACCTTGCAGTGAAATGAACCCAATGAGTCATTTTTTAAGGAATCAAAATTAACTTTAATGTACAGTCTGTTTGCAAAAGTATGCAGAAGCGTGTAAACATATGTTTGTATTATGACTGCATAGGATGGGAAAAGGGCACAGTTTGCAGCAGTGCACTTTTTTTTTTTAACCTTTCCCTTTAAGCTGTGGCATATATGACGGGTCTCTACATTTGTCTTAAAAATGGAAATTGTTGTATGTTTCCTTCATCCACGTTCCTTTTGTTCGCAGACTTTTTTTTTTTTTGCAAGTATACCTATTCCCCAGAGTTTACTTA
Source organism: Kogia breviceps (assembly GCF_026419965.1). Taxonomy (NCBI): domain Eukaryota; kingdom Metazoa; phylum Chordata; class Mammalia; order Artiodactyla; family Physeteridae; genus Kogia; species Kogia breviceps. Next base: position 49,136,120 of record NC_081327.1, read on the forward strand.
CAGTTTCCTATTGATCTGGCAGCTGGTATTTGAATTGGTCGATGTACTCTGTAAGTTGTTTAAGATACCCTACCTGAGCTATTAGTTTAAATAATGTATTCATAAATTGATTAATCATTACAGTAAGACTTATTAGCTGCATTTATATCTGCGCGTTATCCACAATTGACTTGTAGTCTAATAATCACGCATACTTAAGCAGAAATTGGGCTTTACATTAGAACTTAATAATTATTGAGGTGGAAAGCAGGAGTATTTTCATGTAGCAGTTGAGTGGATGCAGGGCTTTAAAGGTTGGGCTCACTGAGCAGATTGTTACTTTCACATTTCCCAGGTAAAATAGATAGTTCTTCCCCCACCCCCTCCGCCCGAATGACATATAGGAAGTGGACCAAATTCTGTCAGCCTCAAAGAAGTGATGGAGTTTGCGGAAGCTGTCCTGGCATCACGGTTCTGGAAGATGGATGGGTGTGGAGGGAGGAGGATGGGGAGGGGTCGGTGCCTTTGCCTCCATTTCTCTAAAAGCTGCCTCATGGGAGGCCTGGGGATCTTTCCACTGGGTTTTCAGGGTGTACACACACTAGGAAGCTCATACACCTGGGAAGACACTCCCGCCCTGACCTCCAGTGAGGCCGACACACCCAGTACGGATGTGCGAAGCAACAGCGTGGTGAGGCTGCCTGGGAGCCCGGCCTGCCCCACGAAACACCCTGGGACCACCGTGGAAAGACCTTCCATGCGGACTCCCATGCGGAAAGGAAACAGCTGAGTTGCATACAGGGCTCTGAGGGCTACGTGCACTTGTTTTCATTCATAAACTCTTTCTTGAAGAGCAGTTTTAGGCTGACAGCAAAACTGAGCAGAAAGTACAGAGTTCCCTATCGCCTGGTCCCCAAGCACACACAGCCTCCCCCGGCTCTACACGTACAGTCAAACTGTGTTTCAGTTAAAACAGTCTTTCCGGTGCTGGATGTCAAGTTGACGGCTTTGCGTGGGTGCTGCCAACGTGGCGATTTTGGACTCCTCGGGAAGTGCTTTTTCAAGTTTCTTCCTGGGGGCGGGGAACCCTCAGGCTCTTTCTTCTTCATCCTCCCTGGTATCCAAAGCCCCTTCCCCGGCCCCCCACCCCTGCGCCGGAACAGTGGAAAGTCATTTTCTTACAACGTAAACCCCCACAAACATTTGACAGCCTGCTAAATTCATCTACCCCATGTTCTGGGGTGACGGGGCGGGGTGGAGCGTGTGTTTGTTCAGCTGCCTTGAAAGCGTGCTGCCCGTCGCGGGAAGGACATGTGCTCACAGGTGAGGGACGGGGTGCTGGGAGGCTGGCTCCAGGTAGAGGGGCAGGTTGCCGGGCCCCGTCTCCGAGGCTCCCTCTCCCCGGCGAGCAGCTCCATCCATTTTTGAGAGGAGGCCTCTCTTCTCCGCTGTTCCTCCCCGAGCTTATTTTGCCCACCTTCTTCAGAATGTCACCGTGGATCATTCTTCCACAGAGGCCCAGTGGGCCGGCTGGAAAGCCTCAGCAGATGCATTATTTACAGTGTTTAATTTTCATCGTACAGATGTATTACGCTTCTTGGTTACCTGGGAGTCCATGTAGCTGCCTCAAAGAGTTTGCTCAGCTTGGAACAATAATAGATGTTTTGTTCGAAAACAAAATCCCTTTGTGCCTGCTACCGCAGTGCCAGAGGTGCCTGCGTGTCTGCGTGCGTGTCGGGGAGACGCTGGGCATCTGGTGTGCTGCTGGGCGGTTAACTTCCAGCTCCGGGGAGGGCAGCAGATTCCGATCCACCGTGTTTCCTGATGATTTGCCGTATCCGTGCTCACGCCATGGCCAGCACGAAGTTAGGAAACATGGGGTTGGGATGGGATGTGCAGTCCCATGCCATTCTGTATATATCAAAAATATACTTATCATTACCCATCTGTTGGGTTGGCTCAAAAGTCCTTTTGGTTAGTGAATACATTGTTCAGTAAAGTTCTTCGTGAACATGAAAAATGTCTTTTACTGTTGCTTAAAACTGAACGAACTTTTGGGCCAGTCCAGTGTATCCTAGATAAATACTGGGTTTTTCTTCAAGTCGAATGTATGTAACGTCTCCACTGTACGCAGTGGAAACACAGATACGTAAATGACCTCGAGAGCATGGATAATATGCTAAAATTATTAGCATGCTAAAAATTGTGTGAAAATTTTAGTAAATTTAGTATGAAACTTTCAGCTAAAAATGGGATATACAAGCCCATACCATTTTATATATATTACAACTATATACATATATTATATATTTTTATCATATAATACATGTATATATAATACTTCCACTATACGGACACGCTATAAATAGACAGGTAAATGACCTCAAGAGCATAGATAATATGCTAAAATTTTTAGCGCACTCAAGATAATAGTAAAAATGTAGTAAAACTTTGAGTATTGTAAGCATACTAAAATTATTCAGAAGTATTAGATTTGGGGCCTCTCTTACCTTTGTTGTGGTTTTTCCTATAGCTTGTGTCATCATGAGCTGATATAATTTAATGTTGAACAGTGGGTGTGTCCAGCAGCCAGCTCGTAAAATTCTTGGAAAGTTAGCTCCCTCGAGTTGGTCAGACCAGGGCGCGGCCGCACCTCCGTGTGTGTGTGTGTGTGTGTGTGTGTGTGTGTGTGTGTGTGTGTGTGTGTGTGTGTGTGTGTGTGTGTGTGATTGACCGCCAGTTTCAGATTGCATCCTGTGTTCAGATGAAGATCGTAGTCTATTCCTAATTCAGTCTTATTCCTAACAGGACGTCCCTGCGCATTTTTCTGCTGGGGTGTGATGAGCCCGTTGGCGGGCTGCTAAGTGTCCTCGACAGCAAGCAGACACGGGTACCCCGGCTGCTACGCCCCAGACGATTCCGTTGTACTGATATTAAGGATTACAGTGTTTTACCAGAAGCTATAACGAGATGATTCTGTAACAACAGCATGGTGACACCAGGCTCTGTTTTGCAATTTTCTTTAATATTTATGCTGGATAAATAATTTATCTCTTTTTTTTCAGTTTTTTTGTTGTTGTTGTTGTTGTTTTCATCTCCAGCATGTTGATATAGACAGGTGCTAGGTTTTCCTGAATGACTAAAGCAAGGATTTGGTTATTTCCGCCACCACTGAAAAAAGAGAAGATGCATCAGCAGGGTTGAGCTTCTGGGAATTGTTTCCACAGCCCTGCATCCCATCTACTAAGATGGACTAATGAGATCTGTTAGGATCTGCCCCCACTTCTGAAGTGAGTCACTCACTGAAGTGACACTTTTGCATGTCATTATTTCATCAGGACTGTCATACGCCGAGGGTTTTGAACACTCAAAAGTCTTGGCCCCCTGGTTGTCTGTTTGGGACTTACTGTAGGCATTCCTTCTAGTCCGGGGTTTCTTAACCCAGGAACTGCTGACATTTGGTACTGGATCATTCTTGTGCGGCTCTGTCCTGTGTGTTGGACATAGGATGTTCAGCAGTATCTCTGGCCTAGATCCATTGTATGGAGTAGCAACCCCTATACCCAAGAGGGGATAATGAAAAAAAATGTATCCCAATACTGTTAGATGCCCTTGCAGGGGCAAATTGCCCTGGGGTTGAGAACCAGCATTCTAGAGCCACAGTTCTTAACCACTTAAAAGTACAGGAAAGGAAAGATAGAGATCCTCTTGTTGTGTTTAACCCTCTCTTTACCTGGCTTCTAGGGACATCCAGTCCCCCAAAACACCGGAATTGGGAATAAGGCATCCTTATGTCACCAGATCAATTTCTGCCCAGGGGACCTAGCCAGGAGGGAGTGGAGCAGTATTTCTACCCAAGGACCACTGTCCCACATCTGCTGGGCTCCTGAGGAAGGAACACATCAGAAACGGGGTCTCTAGAGTGGGTGGGGCTAGGCCTTTTCTTCTTTCTCTGACTGTTGCTTGCTGTGGTCACAGGCTCGTTTCTTACCTGTAGGGCAGGTGGGTATCTCACTGGGGCCTGGGCAGCGTGCCTTGTGGAAGACTTGAAAGGTTCCCACCACCCTTGGCTGGGGATGGAGGGGATGTGAGAGATGGTTCTTTATTCAGAGGAAGTTCTTTATCCCGATGGCCTTTAAGGTGACATAGTCTGAACAGACAGCGCAGGATGAATTTCAGGATCGCTCTGTGGACGTTCCACGGTCCCTCCCATCAGTGAAGCAGGTTTTGCCCAGCTCACCTCTAGGGGCCCTTTGTATCCAGTGTAGGTGAAGGGCTCCCCCTGGAATGTGGATCATGTTTAACCTGCACAGCGCGACACCTGAGCCCCGTTTATTTTTTCCAGGCCCAAGAGGGCTGAGACGGAGCTTTTCCTGAGTTTTCCCCTGCAGTCATGGGGCTCTCTGACTTTTCAGCCGGGTCTGCCTTTATGGCCTCCGAGCATGATCCGATCCACCCCCTGCTGGCCTCACCTTGCCCCTGGGCCCTAAGACAGCTGATCGCGGGGCCCTCAGAGCTGCTGCAGTGGGCAGTGTCGGTGTTCTGTGAGAGCAAGCGAGGTGGCATCAGCTGAGACAGCAGGTGAGGTGGAAGGCGCTGGGCTGTGTGAGTCAGGCAGAACTGGAACGTTCTTTCGGGGCCACCTAGGGACTGTGTGACCCTGGGACAGTTGACTTCACCTCTGAATCTTAGTTCCCTTGCCTGCTAAGCGGACGTAGTGCTATCTCCATGGCAGAGGTGCGGGGTGTTCAGGTTAAATAATGACCACTGAGCGTCTTTCTCAGCTCAGTGGCAGAGCGCGCCTTCAGTCTGCCCGTACTCTCCTCTTACCGTCATGCCGTTGAGGTCGTCCGCTCAAATAATGGCCCTCGGCTGCCTTGTCCGTCCCCTCCTGCCTGGAGGACGTGAACGTCCCCAGTCTCCGCAGAGTGCCTGACCCTGCAGGAGTGGGCCCTTTTACAAACAGCTAAGGAGGTCAGTCGTCACCTGCTTACCATTCTGGCCGAGATGAGACTTCACGCTCCTTACCAGCAGATCAATAGTGAGGGCACATTCGGTGAAATTTTACGTAGGCGTCATTAATCTCCCCCAGCCTCAGTTGCCCTGTCTTGGAAGTGAGTCTAAGCAGGGTGATAACAGAATGTTAGGTGAAGTGAAGTGGTCGGTCAGACACCAGGATCCCACATTGTCTCCATACCCCCAGGCCAGGTTCACGGTCGACTTGGAATGACTAACTGCCAACATGGAGGGCTTTCTCTCTCCTTACTCGGCTGAAGCTCCCACTCTGTGCCCCTGATAGCACACCTTTCAGTGTCTCCAGAATGCCCTTTGAGACAAAACCATCGGCGTATTCATGATCTCTCTTGTTTTTCTTTCTCATGACGTTTTCACAGTGCGACTTAAATTCTCATTCCTTCCTTAGAACAAGTTTTCACATATGTATGTATGCTTGTATTTAATGTGCCTTGTACACGTTTGAATGTGGATGTTTGAATGTGGACAGGCCTTGTATTTCCAGAACGTTCTAACTCTGCTCCTTTGTGATCTCCTAGTCTTCGCTCTCCAGGGTAAAAGAATAGGATGAGAATGACCTTTGGGCTGAACGTCCAAGCCAGGGCTTGTAATGTTGGGCAGGTGCCATTTTGGGGTCTTGGCAGTGGTCGAAGGGGAGTTTGGAAACCCTCAGACCCAGTTGTCTGGTGTCTGAGGCCACGGTTCCGGTTGGAACACTTGTCCGTGAAGCTGCTGATAACCAAAGGGTGTGTCACTGGTGTGGGTAACAGTTGTTGGAGGAGGGGTGCTGGCAGATAGTCGGATGATTTCAGTGTTTATATTCCACTGGGGTAAGCGCTAACAAAGGCCCATCATTTCCCAGATAACCAATTCCTTTAAAAGAACATCTGTTGAAACTGGCAATTTATGTTCTTCTTAAAATACGGAGCGACATAATTAACCCTCTGGGGAGACTAATATTAGTTTATTAGAGACAATTCCTAGTTCTGTTTATTTTTACACTAAACGATTTGTTCAGATTGGGGGAAAATTTTTTTTTATAGTTGCGGGGTGGGTTCGCGTTTATTTAGGGTTGCTGGACTTTTCCTGGTCAAGGACACACAAGGTAAATAGGTGATAGTATAGGGTCATGGTTGATCATCCGTCATGAACCAACAGAAGCATCCTGGAAGGGCTCGGAACTGTGCGACCTATAGGAATGATTTGGCATTGCACTAACTTTCGGGTATGGCTAGCTGCTTTTACAGTGACGTAATCAGTTACTGATGCGCGTGCGCCTGTACGTACGTGGTTCTCTCTGTCTTCCGTCATTGCACGCGGCTCCTTTTGGCCCTCATCCCTGGTGGCATTCTCCTGTGCTCCTCGTCTTCTTAGTCCACTGTAAACTGATTTACAGTCTGCCCAAGAAGAGCAGGAGCGCTCATGTGTTTCCAGCGTTGGACTGATTTCTGGCTTCTGGTTTGTCGTAGGACAGAGGACAGGGAAGCCAGGGACTTTTGACCTCGTGCAGAGGCCAGATGGAACGCGGGTCCCTTTCATCGCTGAGATGCCCGTCTTTCAGTTGCAGAGCATGCCCGCTTGAACATCCACCCATGTTGCTCTCTGTCCTGTATCCTGCGGCCGACCGAGTCCACTCCTGTCTTCCCCTTGGTGCCCCTTTCCAATGTGGGGATTCCCTTGCCATGCAATGCTCCACTCCTTCTCTCCTCCAAACTAAGCACCCAGTTGGCGAACAAAATGGCTCTGAGAACCTTACCCATTGCCATTTGCTCTACTGCAAGACAGGACTCAGGAGCAGGGGAGCTACTCAAATATAGCTAGCAGTGAGCTCTGAGCTCACCGGGCTGAGCCCTCGGTGCCAGCTGTGCCGTCTCCCCAAGCTCCCCCTCCCGTCCTGGGCTTACCGGTCTGTCGGCACACTGCTCTTCATCCTTCAAAACCCAGCTCTTGGTGTCACCTCTTCCATGAAGCCTTCCCAGACCTCTACTCACCTAGACAACGTCACCTCCTCCCTTGATGCCACAGGTGCTTCTGTATCATGGTTGTTCAGTTACACAGTCACTGTTCCCATTGGATGGCGTGCTTCTTGGGGAAAAGGACCATGTTTGATTCCATTTCTAACCCAGGCCTGACACCTAATAGGTGAACAGTGGCTGGATGTAATTCTCTCCCTCCCCTCTTGCTGGTCTGTATTTAACATCTCACGGCATTCAGTGTCTTGTTTTCGGGTGAAGTATAAGAGGGTGCAGTGCATGTGTGTGGGAGCGATTACAAAATCCAGTCACATTGGAAATCGCTGACTCACACCTGAAGTTTCTTTATTTGCAAGCTGGAAGATGAGAGCTGAACTTGAAACCCCTGGAAAATCTGAGCCTAAGAAGCTGTTCTGAATAACAGTCATTTGAGGATGGGGGGGTGGCGGGTAAAAGATGCCTCTGGGGACCCAAGTGTCACCTGCCACCATTGTGCCTCCTTTCCATCCCCCTCCTCCCTCAGTTACCTGCATCGAGATTCTGTAGCCCACGGAGCTGCTGATGAATATCTTCACCTGGCTTTCTCCTAGCTACCGAAATGTCTCAAGCATAGCAGGGGATACCCCTCTAAGAATGCAGAGTAGGGCGTGTGCGGTGCACTTGGCGGTCGTTCTTGAGATTTCTGAAACTTGTCATTCTCCCCTGAAGGTCCCTGGCTGGCTGCTTTCATGTCATGATTAGATGAACAGCCAGAAGACAGGTGGCATTTCCACAGCGAGTACAGCAGATGGTCCCATCAGGTGACAGTGATGAGTGTACAGCTGATAGGGAGTGAGGGGGAGGCTTGAGCCAAAGGCCAGTAGAGATTGAATGAGGACTGTGTTATCAGTCCCACAATCAGGAAGGACATGTGTCTTCTGGAGGTATGCATGCTCACCTGTGTGTGTCTCCAAACTGAGTTACTTACGTTTTCTCTCTAGATGGGGCGGGTTGACCCATGATACGGTCCACTGGACGGTCCACCTCAGTGACCCTTTAGCAATTGAGCCCATTCTTTTGACTTCATAGCCGCACTTTTATCATCGTGTGTAAAGCCCACCACACGCTGTGTTGGAATCAAATATCTTCAACATCCAACCCGTATTGGATGGATCGTGTATCACGTCAGACACTTTGCTACGTCTGTCTGGAACCTTGGCAGTGACCAAGACATGATCTCTGACCTTGGGAAGAGAGCCCAGGGCCTGCCACTGGGAGGTATTTACAGAGTCTATGTTTCCCTTCCCTCCCAAGGGAAGCAGGGTTTGTGTGGAAATTTTCTATATGTATTTTGGGTTAAGGGAAGTTTTATTGGGGTGCTTGTGTGCCCCAAATAATTTGCAGCAACCTAGAGTTGTAATTCAGGGAGTAAGTGGCTCCGAGAGAATGTGCAACACCATATGTTTTCCCTTAATCTGTAGCCTTCTGACAAATTACCAGGAGATTTATCCCTGTTATACTGTTTACTTGTGCACCATAAGTATGGGAATGGTGAGTACCGGCATGCGTTCATCTACTCCCAAGTCCTTTAACTGTGACAGACATCACTAATCAACCAGAATCATGCTCGACCCAAGACTCCAAGTAGCTGTGACTAATCATCTGGGGTCAGTGTGGGAGATACTCTTTGTCTGCCATCCTCACAAAGTGATATTTTGATAAAAGCATCATAGTCCTTCCTGCAGAGGACAAACTGGCCTCTTGCGTAGCAGTCACACCTTTGGGACTCTTAGTGATGTTTTGCCCTCACAGCTGGGCCCTCCTCCTGGCAGATGGCTGGGAAAACTTCAAGCCAGTGACCTAAAGGAATGATCTATGTTTCCGAGTTCCATTGTCTGCTCGGGCCTCACCCTCATTCTCCAACCATAAGTTGGAGCTGCATAAGGAAACTTCCTCCGTTAAGCATTTGGGTTTCAAGACAGGTGGTTAGCGTTGTTGTGGTCTAGAAGCTTTCCCTGGAACAGAGAGGACTCCTCGCGAGATCCATTGCAGTGGCAAGGTGACCGAAGTTGATTGGATAGATGATTTGACTTGTGCACACACAGTTGCGGGAACATAGCTGTTGCGTCAAGCTGTGTCCACTCGTGTGAGTAATTAATGTGTTGCTGTTACTCCCTCTTACAGCAGAGAGGAGCACTTGCATTCGGTCATTCTAGGCCCCTAGAGCGTCAGGTGGGTTATTTGTAATATCTGCAGGGTGTTTAAAGAGAGTCACGCTTGGGCTTCCCTGGTGGCGCAGTGGTTGAGAGTCCGCCTGCCGATGCAGGGGGCGCGGGTTCGGGACCCGGTCCGGGAGGATCCCACATGCCGCGGAGCGGCTGGGCCCGTGAGCCATGGCCGCGGAGCCTGCGTGTACGGAGCCTGTGCTCTGCAACGGGAGAGGCCCCAGCAGTGAGAGGCCCGCGTACAGCAAAAAAAAAAGTCATTCTTTACAAGTTCTGATCGATGACATAACAGTGAAAACAACATAATATAGCTAATACCTATATAGCACTTGGTGTGCACTTATATGTATATATAAAACCATGGCACTCTTTCTGCGTGCTTTGCATAAATGAACACCTCAACACAATCTTATCCTCATTAAAAATTTTTTTGATTTAGTTTTGGCTGAGTTGGGTCTCTGTTGCTATGCGCGGGCTTTCTCTAGTTGCGGTGAGCGGGGGCTACTCTTCGTTGCGGTGCACGGGCTCCTCACTGCGATGGCTTCTCTTGTTGCAGAGCATGGGCTCTAGGCACGCAGACTCAGTAGCTGTGACTTCCAGGCTCTAGAGTGTGGGCTCAGTAGTTGTGGCTCACGGGCTTAGTTGCTCCATGGCATGTGGGATCTTCCCGGACCCGGGATTGAACCCGTGTCCCCTGCATTGGCAGGTGAATTCTTAACCACTGTGCCACCAGGGAAGTCCCTTATCCTCATTTTAGATATGAGAAAACCGAGACACATAGAAGATAAGTAACCAGGCCAGGTGCATACAGCTGAAATAGTTGTCTGAACCTCTGAAGTCTGTGTTCTTACCCACTGCATGATATGGGATCATCTGAAAATTTCTCTCCATTCGGATCGATTAATGGTTAACACTTCTTTCCTAAGCAGGGCAGTAGGATTCCAGTCTTTTATGATGATTGGAAGGTAACAGAGTTGGGAACCAGAGCCTTAGAGGAGGCCTGGATCTCAAGGCGGTGTCTTTGCTTTTTCATTTTGGGCAGGTCAATAAACAAACATGAAACAAACACAAAGCAACACACACACACAAAAGAACATAAAACCAGCAAAAATCACTTTCATGCCTCTTGAAAATCCTCTTGTACGGCAGCACTCCAAAGACCTTTCTGATGCAAAGGTCAGGCAGGCGTCTCTGGTGGAGACTCACGCATGTGCTATTGTGGGAAGCACCCCATCTGCTGGGTCTGCATGGTCGCCGCTTAATGGACTGTACATCAGTGGCTTTTGGAGGAAAAGAAATTTAAGGCTCCGCCATTGGTCCCTGAGTCAGCACATTGAACTTTTGGTCAATTAGCTCCTCCCCCCATCTTTACGGTATGGCGTTTCCTGTAATTACAGTCCAGATCCTGTAGCCGGAGGAAGGCCTGTCAGTGGAGTAAGAGGCTGATGTCCATTGCAGGGTGACAGCTGGTTCTGAGGGCTTTAGGCCTGTCCTCTGAGAGGCTTGTTATTTCCTCCCTAGCTGCTTTACCCCACCCCGTTTGCCGCCATCATATGGATGGAGGCCTCTTATTCCGTGGCTGAGCCTGGGGGTCAGGGCCCTCACACATGACATACTGCAAAGTAGAGATGTTTCATTGATTTGTCTTGTTTTTAATTAAGAATCATTTTTAAAATATGCATCTGTGTACACATAGGAAAAGATCTAGGAAGACGTGTGGCAGACAGTTTATCAGGCATTCCGCCGGGGGCGTAGGTTTGGGTAGGAAGCTACGGGGAAAGAATCATGTTTTACCTTAGACCAACCTGTACTTGATTTTCTTTCTTTTCATTTTTCAATAACCATGAATTACTCTTACAGTTTCAAATGACTATGTCATCAAAGAGTCAGAATCAGTAAACTTATTTCTAATTATCAGGAAATACCTAAGACAGGAAAATTTTATTTTTTAATTTTTTTAAAAGACATATATAGTTTATTTCAATACCACCTTGTATTTATTGAGTACATGTTTCTGGTTATTATTCAATTATTAATTCATTTCATTTCCCTACCACATACTGATCACACAGTATTACGTGTCCATTCTTACAACTAAGAAAACTGAGTTCTGAAAATGTTAAAACAAAACAGTATAAGTTTGGATTTTTTTTTTTCAATTTTAAGTCATTAGTTCTTTTTTCCATATTTATGATTTTTTATGGTTATTTTTAGAGGATTATCTGTGATCCTTATGTGGTAGGAGTGTGATGAACGCATACATGTTGGTTCAAACGCCAGCTCCGTCAAAGACGGGCAGATTTTAGGTGGAGCCCCCTGAAGTCTTCTGGACACTTGACTGGGTGCCTGCATCTGGTTTTTAGTTTTGCTTTTGGAATTTTGGTCCAAGTAGAGCTCATCCCTCTTTTGGACTGTTTTTCCACCTGGTGTTAACCTCGCTTCACTGGCCGCCCTTGTCCCGCAGCCCGTCTGGTTTTCTTCCGCCTCCCCGAGTCCCCAGGCTTGTCCCCCGTCCTTGTCACGCCTTCTGTGAGCTGGAAGCGCCATCTCTCTCCTCCGGAGGGAGGAGCCCTGCCTCCCGCCATTCATTCCCCATCTCCCTGTGGCGGAAAAAAGTCAAGCACATCGTCTGTAGTCATTGCTGGGGTTCTGCCTTCTTAAGGCTCTAAACAAATGGAGAAGATGTCCTCGTGGAATGTAGCCCGAGGGGAGAATTCCGTGTCCGTGATGACCCGAAGGAAGGTGGAATTTAAGGGAGGAACCCACGTCCTGTGGGTCTGTTCAGCTAACTCAGCCACTGGCAGGGGCGTCCGTGCCGCTCCGGGACCGTTGCGTGTCCCTGGGTGTGTGGCGGTAAATGGGCTGCTCCGTCCCGCTTGCTTTTGTGCATGTGGTCGCGGAAGGAAAGGATGTGCTTTGCACACCCCAAGCTGCTGGTCTGCTTCTAACCGAGGCCCGTTTGGACCGCATTGCTGACAACTCACTACGTAAAGCCACCGTATTAGCTTTGCTGTTGTGAGTTTGTGATTGCTGCAGCCTGTGGGGTGGGAGGCTCGTTGAGGGCCAGGGCTCGAGACGTGGACGGGTCACTCCAGCCTCCCTGTGACACGTTTCCCCAGGCCATCTGCACGGAAGGAGAGAGGTCGCTGCTGAAGACACATGCCGCCACTCATCTGTTCTCTCTCGTCAGCCTCTGTCAAACCTTCCAGAAGGAGAATGAAACGCTCAGAAATCAAGGAAGTTAGCTTTTGCCAAGAATGATGTCAGTAGCAAACTCTGGAAGGAGGCACGGTCAGGAATGTTTCTCCGGGGAGCCGCGGGGTATCAGATGCTGAGGCCCGAAACCCTCTGTGTACGCCTTTGGCCTCGGTGTAAAGTAACTGGTAACCCTCTGATAGATACGTTTCTACTCAGGCCTGGAGCTGCGGGGGGGCGGGGGGGGGGCGGGGGTGAAGATATATGCACACGGGGAAACTGGACCAAACGATTCCATAACCGTATGGATCCACACAAAAGACCCACCTTTTGCACCGCTAGCAGGTTTTCTTTCAGTATCATTCAGAATTTGTTCCTTTCCAAGGTCTCCTTTTCATTTTTTTTTTTTAGACTTTATTCTTGTAGAGCTGTTTTCAGGCCACGACAAGATCGAGTGGGAGGTACAGAGATTTCCCATGTACTTCCTGCCCTCACATTTGCACAGTCTCCTTCCCTGTGGGCACCCCTGCCAACCAAGGGGTACATTTGTTACAATCGATGAACCTACAGTGACACATCATCGTCCCCCGAAGGCCATAGTTTACATTAGGGTTCACTCTTGCTGTTGTACGTTCCACGCACTTGGACCAATGTGCGACGACACGTATCCAGCACTGTAATACTGCACAGGGTAGTTTCAGTGCCCTGGGAATCCTCTGCGCTGGAGCAGTGCATCCCTCCCTCACCTCTCTCCTCTGGCAACCACTGGTCTTTTGACTGTATCCACAGCTTTTGCCTTTTCCAGAATGCCATATAGTTGGAATCATACAAGTATAGCTAGAAGCCTTTTCCCATGGGCTTCTTTCACTTAGAAATAGGCATTTAAGGGTCCTGCATGTCTTTTTCATGGCTTCATGAAATAGCTCATTTCTTTTTAGCGCTGAATCGTATTCCATTGTCTGGATGTACCTCTGCTTATTCATCCATTCACCTACTAAAGGACGTCTTGGTTCCTTTCACGCTTGGGCGATTAAGAATAAAATTGCTGTAAACATCCCCGTGTAGGTTTTTGTCTAGACATAAGTTTTCAACTCACTTCTATCAACACTGAAGAGCACAGTGGCGGGATTGTGTGCTTAGGGTATGTTTAGTTTTGTAAGAAAGTGTCAGGACTGTCTTTGACCCGGGCTGCCCCTTTCTGCGTTCCCCCCAGCCGTGAACGAGGCTTCCTGTGGCTCCACAGCCCTGCCGGCGTTTGGTGTTGCCAGTGTCCTGGATCGTTGTCATTCTGATAGCAGCGTAGTGGTATCTTCTTGTTTTACCAAGATTTGTTTTTAATTGTAATTTTTTACACCACGCGAATATAAGAATCTGAGATGAGTGGAGGAGCTGATTTACCTCTGCATCAAGCACAGCTGTGAGGAGTCTGGCAGTTTTGCTAATAACTGAAGCTGGAATCCTCCCGTGGTAGGTAAGGTCTTACCGTGACTGCTGGCCATCAGGAGAGATCTGAGACTAAGGCCGTGGGTTCTCAGTTTGTTTGCTTTAAAGTTCATGAGGCCAGGGCTTCCCTGGTGGCGCAGTGGTTGAGAATCCGCCTGCCAATGCAGGAGACACGGGTTCGTGCCCTGGTCCGGGAAGATCCCACATGCCCCGGAGCAACTAAGCCCGTGAGCCATGGCCGCTAGGCCTGCGCGTCCGGAGCCTGTGCTCCGCAACGGGAGAGGCCACAACAGTGAGAGGCCCGCATACCGCAAAAATAAAAAAATAAAAAAAAAAATAAAGTTCATGAGGCCAAATATTTTTAAGCTATGGGTCTGTTTGGGGGCTACACCAGTGACGATAATTATTGAAAGAGTGAATGGGCATTAGGATAATTGGTTTGCGAGCAGAGGTAGTGTGTGTGTAATGCCCTCCGCCAACACCTTAGTGCATATTTAATGTACTAATTTGATTGAATCCCAGCAGCCTTTGCGATTACAGAGCCCTCATGGCGTGGACACTTGGCACTGCATTTCAGGGGCAGTGGCTGGGTCCGGAGGTGTCACCCTTGACTGTTTTTCATCAGAGGCTGTGCTGTTATATCTCAAAAAAGAAAAAAAAAATTAAAAGGTATACTAATTATATACTGGAAGTACCGAGACTTGGGGAAAACACGTCTTAAGGGAATATGTTATTTTTAGGAAATCATCAAGCTCATCAACGTAGACGGACTAGAAGGAACTTCGTTAGACTTCCTATCGCGTCCTCTGAGTTTGTTCGTGTTGCTTTGTAAATGTCACCCCATCATTGGTGGAGCTCACCCTAGTCCTTTCAGAGCTTATAGGATTTTGGAGGGTTGGGGGGCCACGTGTCCGCCCACCTCAGGGCAAGGTTAGCAGGAGGGACCATTTTTCCAGACTTCACATGCCCTGCTCACAAAGTTTATGATAAAATAAAAACTCTTCCTGTATATGTATAACTGATTGACCTCGTTATAAAGCAGAAACTAACACATTGTAAAGCAATTATACTCCAATAAGGACGTTAAAAAAAAACCCAAAAAACCCACGTCGTCCTACTGAGAATCTCGACCCACGTATAATGGTATTGCTGGGAGTGTGAATGATTCAGAGACCGAGGAAAGGCTGCATACACGGGGCTTCAAGGGAAGTTGGTGGCTTGCAAAACTCGGGAGCTTTCCATGGTAAGAAAAATTCCCGGAGGGACATTGTGTTGTCTTATTGATGCAGTGAAAGAGCACGGCAGTGTTTGGTAGGATGATTCGGGATTCTTTTTTTCTTAAATACAAATTCAGAGTCTTCAGTTGTCTCTCCTTCATTGTCATTGAGAGATAAGCGCAGTAATGATTGAGTTAAGGTTGAATATCACGGAGGCAAAAGGAATAATTCTGAGGACTTTTAGTCTATTAACTATATGAGGCTTCTTAATAGTTTGGCTTAAGGCAAAAATGATTTTATTCTAGTTTCATCCTCGCTGAGTCAATAATTAACCGAGGTTGATTAAAACTGAATTTTACTAAGTGTAAAAACCATCTGGGCCTTTTTCCTTCCATATGAAAAATGATGAGTTCTTGTCTCTGATCAGTTCAAGGCATCCAGCGTTGGGGTGAGACTGCGGGCCCCGGTTTCATCGTAGTTGTCTTGCTTGGGGGAGGCAACAAGATGTTCCTTTCACCTGGCCTTGCTCCTGCAGTGGGGGCAGCACGGACACTGCGCCGTGTCTCTGACTGGCCCGTGGGGAACCCCTGGCTGTCTACCAGCCCCTTCTATTTTTATTTCTCTTGGCCCCTGTTCCGCATCTCTGCTTTTCACCGTGGTTAACCCTCCTAGAGGACCAGGTGGGACTCGTGAGGATTTCCTGTCCTTCGGTGACCGGCAGAGACCGTGGGTCACTCAGCAGCTGTGTTTGGGTCCACGTGCTGGGTTATGGAAGGGCTCCCTGCATTGCTGCTCAGAGCTTCTCCCCACCTCCTCTTAGACCATTGCTCGCACTGTGTAGTAACTGCTTGCTCTCTTCACGCTCTGCCCCACCAGGCCTGGCCTCTTCACCAATGAGGACTGGGTTTTATTTGTTTATCTCTAGCACCCGCATCCAGCACAGGATTTGACAGCAGCCAGGGTAAACTATATCCATGGAATGGACTCAGGAAAAGAATAAGTTCAAGGCAGTGTAGGTGCCATTTTCTCTGGATGTTGAGAACTTGAATTTCATGCCACGGGGCTGAGCTCTTCCCTCACGTTTCATCTTTCCATGCTATGAACAGCCATTCCTGCTTTTGGCTGCCTAGGATTAAGTGGTACCAAATCCTTACCATTTTGAGGCCTCACTGCTTTGAGTCTTTTAAGAAGGAGGTAAGAGAGGCAGATGGGGAGGAAGTGGATTGAAATTTTGATTTAGCAGAAGGAGAAAGCAAAACAAACAAGCCAAAAAAAAGAAAAAACAAACAAACACAGTGAAACAGAAGAGTAGGCAAGAATGGTTTTTAAGTGCCTGTTGAGGGTTTTGGTGTGTGGTGCCCTTGCAGTTTTCCAGTGGAGGGTTTTCCAGCCTGGGTGAGCCGCTGCTTAGTCAGTGCAGTACTAATTGTGTGTGTGAGTATGTGTGCGGCAGGGGAGAAGATGGGCCTTTCAAAAAACTGTATGGATTGCTTGGCATTTACCGAGGGTGTTAAATCTCCATCCCGGTTGCCAAGATTAAATTGAATCATTCCCATGGCCGTTCAGTTTCACTGTGCACAAAACATAGCCACCATTCTTATACTTCTTTCTCCCTCTCTCCTCTCCTTCTTTCATTGCTTTCTTTCTCCATCTGTCTTTTTTTTTTTTAAACATACCACACGTTTCTCACTGAGTGGGTACCATTCACCACATGGAGTAAAACCCGGGCAAGATGTGCCAGGAACATGCTGTCAGAGCACCTGGCCGAGACACCTGAGCATTTTTTGTGTGACGGGGGTGGGTGGATGCCTCATGACCATTTACAAAATGGGGAGCTCGTTTTGGGTGTCCTCCTATTTATTTCCCAGCCGCCTTCCAGCTGGACTGGCTTTTTTGGGAACACATGGATGTTTGTGCTGGAAGCTCCAGTCATGTCATTTAATTCCAGAGCTTTTTTTTTTTTTTTTTTCCTATCATGAATTATTCAGGCAATGTTTTCCACAATTGTCATCAATAAGTACAGACCCAGAGAAAACGTGTATAACCACGCCTGCACCAGGCCTGCGGGGATTCGGTATTTTCTGGCTCAGAGAAGTTCCCAAAGAGAGGATTCAGAACCAATGTGTTTCCCTCTCTGGGCAGTGAGTGATGCAGGCACCACACTCAGGTTCGCTGATGTTTGGCTTGGGTTAAAACCTAGCCAGGGAGATACACGCAGCCCTGCTGGTGTGGAGCGGGAAGCGGGGAGGCTTTTATCCTCAAACGTTCAACAGTGAAGAATGGCGGGCAGGACGGAGGGTCGGCCAGGTGCCAGCAGTTGAAGTTCTTAGTCAATACCCACAGAAGTCTGAAATTAGAACATAAGCGCCCTCCCCCTCTGAAGGTTTTTTTTTTTTTTTTTTTTTTTTTTTTTGTATAATGAAACCATTCTTGGAAGAGTGCCTGCCTATTGTAAAAAATCAGACAAGTCAGTTCAGGTATCTGTGTTTGTGTAAACATTTTTGGCATTATTGGCAAAAACCGTGAGACAGGAGGGCCCAGGATGACCACGGCCCACCTGCTGCAGCCATGCATAGTGTTTCTGATACACACTTGGGAGATGGGAAGAAATCAAAAGTAGAAGCTTCATGCAAAATGGAGTGCTGGCTCCCATTTCTCCCAGCTTCCCTTCTCACTGTACTCCAGCTTTTTAGCTGGCTGTCTCCCAAACAGTGGTCCTTAGCTTTGGCTGTGCGCTGGGATCGCCTGGGAAATTCGTGGAAAATAGTGATGCCCCAGACGAATTTAATTGAATCCAGATCTCTCGTGAGGGAGGACGGTGGCTTTTACTGGACGGGGGTGCGGGGTGGCAGCGAGGGCAGAAAACCCCAGAGCGCTGCATCCTTAGATTTCGGGATCTGGAGAGAGAGGTAATGTCCTCCTGGAGTGTTAGGTGGAGGGTTTCTGGGGGCGTGGAGCTGGCTCACATCCCTTTGAAGAAATGGGATTGGGCTTTCAGCTCGACCCAGGGCTGTGGTGTGATTACCTGGAGGCTGTTACCCTTTCCTTGTTTTCCTTCTCCCTCGGTCACTTTTAGGTCCATTGGAACTGTACGGGGTCTGCCTGTCCTTAGCCCTCTAATACCATTTAAAAAAAAAAAAAAAAAAGCCTTTATTCACACGTAAGGCACCAACTGTACAAGTCATTCATTTAAAGTGTACCATTCAGTGTTTCTTGGTATATTCACAGAATTGTGCATCCATCACCACCATCAATTTTAGAACATTTTTATTAGTCCAAGAAGATCCACACTCCTTAGCCATCACCCCAAGTGCCCCTTCTCCCAGCCCTAGGCAACCACTAATCTGCTTCCTGTCTCAATGGATTTGCCATTGACATTTCCTATAAATGGAGTTATGTAATCCGTAGTCTTTTGTGTATGGCTTCTTTGACTGAGCGTAATGTTTTCAAGGCTCATCTGTGTTGTAGCATATATCACTACTTTGTTTCTTTTTAAGACTGCATAATATTCCATTGTGTGGCTATACCACGTTTCATGGGTCCATTCATCAGTTGGACATTCGCATTGTTTCCAGTTTCTGGCTCTTATGAATAATGCTGCTATGAACATCCACGTACAGCTTTTAGCGTGGATTATATTTTCATTGCAACATCCTTCTGTGGCATGTCTTGGCCGTATCACCTCAGCCATCAAGGAAGTGTCTCGAAATGCTTTGCATCAGAAACAAGTCATTATTAGCAAAGTGGGCAGCTCCAGACCAGGGGCCAGGGTACCTGGGGGCCTCTCACTCTACACCTGCTGTGTGACCTTGAACTGTGAATGGCTCAGCTTCTCGGCAGAAGAAGGAAAACAGTCCCAATTACTCCTCTCCCCACACCATAAACCCCCATCTTCCCCCCCTCCCCCACCAACTCCTGCTTCCAGAGATAGCAGACGAGCTGCTTTTTGAGAAAGGAAGGTGCCGTGTTCCTTGCTTCCTACAAGACGTCAGTATCGTTTGCGTGATTCATGTGTCCATGTCTCACACGTTCCCACTGAATGTACCAGCGCCTTCGCACAGCCTCGTCTTTCATGTGTTGCTGACTGTTTTGAGATTGATGAGGCCTAACTCACAAGCAATGTCTGTCTGGATTAAGGGAACCTGAGAATCACTATTTATGTCTGACCCGAGGAAATTCCCTGTAAGCTGCTTATCGGAGGTGCATGCTGAGAGCACGAAGGGAACATGGAGGCTTCCGTCCCGTGGTAAAATCTGGAATCTGCTCTCATTCCATTTTAACTGTGGTAACAGTAAGCGAACAGACCCATAGTCCTACCTGTAAGTATCTACTGACAGTTCCACTCTTGTAAATTTGGTTTAAAAACTACATAAGCTGCAATTCTGATTTTCCCTCCCATACTCCAAGTCTTTAGTGTGGATTAAAATATAATCCCTTATTGTAAAAAACAAAAAACAAAAAAACACTTCGATCAAAATGGTTTAAACTACATAGGCCTCTAATTTAACTATTTTTAACTAATTTTTAACTAATTTTTAACTAATTTGACTATTTTCCACTTAAAACACCATCAATGTGCCATACTTTTTTGCATTTGCATTTTTAAAACTAAAACTTTCCACATCATTAAAAATTAAGTTTCTCTTGCAAATATTCACAATGTGCAGAAACACTAACAAATGTTTATGCATTATCTCACCACCAGGGGGCATTGTGGTTTGACTGTCCATTTAAACAGCCTGCATTCTATCAGTTTACCCAGAAAAGAGGAGGCCTGGGCGTATTTCTGATTTCCTCCCAAGAAGGACTCATATCTGGAAGAGAACAGATGTTGATTCTTTTTCCTCACTAGCAAACGGTTAGTGTTGTCAAATTTGCTAAACTTAGCCGTTGAAGATTAACATGCAATATATAATATGCATGTGCCTAACTGTACAATAAATAGTAAATCACATTTTTATGCTTTCTCTGAACTTGGAAGCTGCAAGTTTTTTTTTTTTTTTTTTTATTCCCTGTGTGTGATGAAATAAATAACATTGAAATACATTTTAAAGATGTCAGTCAGGGGGAAAAAAGTGCTTGGCAACTGTGTTTGATAGATTTCTTTTATGATTAATTCTCCTATTAAGTTTTAATGACTTTAAAGATATAAAGCTAGAAACCACAAAACTAGGCATGGTTAATAAATAACTGAAATACCAGGTGTATAGAAGTGCATCTGTGGAAAAATGAACTCATATATTCTCTAGGATGTATCAGGAAACAGCTCTTTGGCAAGTGAAGAGAGTCAGATATCCCCGAAGTGGGGGGAAAGTTGAAGAACAGTGAATTCAAGAAGATTGTCTTTCTTAAAGAAAATCCTTTGAGAAAGGTACTCTCTAAGAGTCACAATTGTAAATAAATTATTTTCTGAACCAGTGTTTATCAGCAAGGCGGTTGTTCTCTTGGAATGCATTTATCCATTGTGCGTTTTTAAGCATCTCTGTACAAAATTTCGAGTATTTCTCAGAATTTCTTGTCACAGTTTCTTCCCGGGCTCATCCGGCATGGAAAGTGCCCCGTTGCTTTGGGGTTTTATAAATGCTCAAAGGACTGGCTGGGACCCCGAAGTGGGAAAGAGTGGTGATGGGGTTTTAGTAATACTATCCTTTTTCCTTCCTTCTGCACCCAAAACTGATGAAATATGACTCGGTTCTTCCTCAGAGCATCTCTGTGAATCGGGGAGGATAGAAGAATTAATTCTAGGTTCCACACGGCAAAAGTGAGGCTCGTCGGGGGCTTGCAGGCTTGGCCCGGACTCTGAATTCTCCCCCCCCAGTCACCCCACGTCAGAGGGTCTGCAGGTTCATGCCTGGGGCCCTCTGTGGTAGGCACAGCTGGATTATTTACTTTCTAGAACATCTCGAGTTCCTAAGCCGGCCAGTTTAGAGACCAAACACACATTAATTAACATGAATAATGACGAGGAAGAGTTGCAGGGCCCCCAGAAGAAGAATGTATAAATGTGTATGTTTTTGTATATGCTTATGTGTGTGGGTTTGGGCCTGAAAGGAGACAAAGGGTGTATTTTACACAATCCCTTCTCTCCACGCAGGGCTCTCCTTGAGCTTTTCTGAGTCCCCAAAGCACAATAGGTACCATTTGGAACCTTCACACCTGGCAGCCCCCCCCCACGCTTCAGAACTTCAAATCTAAAGATCTTTTAAATACACAGAACTTATTTTTGCAAGCTCTTGGCCCATTCCAAGTGAATACCGATTCCCAGCCTCGAAAATGCCTGGAGTGAGAAAACAGGGAATATTGTTCTTTTCTGTTTATATTATTTCACACTGAGTCAACACACTTGCCAAGAGTCCGAGGCAGCTTCTGGCTTGACAATGCCTTATTTAACGAGCCTACTTCTAGAATAAAGTCAGGGTCCCCTGGGGCCCTCTCAGTGGCGCTCAGGTCACTCATGAGCTGGAAGAGACCAAAGCAAATAAAGCGAATCTGTTTCTCCAGGAAAATCATCTTTCTTCTTTTCTGGGCTAGGCCATGGATTTGGCCTTGGAAGCCAGAGGGCCTTGGCCAGCACCGGATACCCAGCTTGTCCGGGGTTTCAGAGCCCTGGAATCTCAGGGACCTGCCTCCAGGGGCTGCGGGGCTGCACCCAAAACGGAGGCTTTCTGCTTGCTCCCAACCGGGGCAGCCTTGTTAGCCAGCGCCTCATTCCAGGCCTGGCCGTGTGTCGGGCTCTCCTGGTACCCGGAGCACGTCGGCTTGAGGCTGGAAGAAACTCGAAGCATTTGGCCAGGAAGAGGCAGCTAGTTCCAGCTGGCCCGAGCGCTGCGCTTTAAAAATTACCCAGATGAACTGATTTTGTATCGGGAGTGGGTGGAGAGGACTCCAGAGCTGGGGAGGAAGATTCAGGCCTCTCTCCCCCTAATCATGAGCGATGTGATTTGGAGAGGGAAGCAGGGGCTTGGCTCGTCAAACTGCATTTCCTTGGCCAAGCTCCAGAGGGGAGAGAGGATCCAGAGGGAAGGCACAGGCAACGCTGTGTCCAGTTAGCCTCTCGCAGACGCCCCCAGGCTCCCGGACCCTCTGCTGGGCATCGGGTTGGTGGGTGCCCCAAAGAGGGTGGCTCTGCTAAGCAGGGTCTGCCTCGAGAGGGAGGCCTCGGGCTTCAGGACTGGGGGGAGTGGCTTCCGTGGACGCGGAGAAAAAACGACATCAGAGGCAGGAGGCATCCCTCCAAACATAACTCGGCCTCCCGCTCTCCCTGCAGACAGAAAGGCCGCGCTCTCTTGGCCCAGTGCCTGCACGCGTTCTTGGCACGCGCAGACTTTCTGTATCGCTCCCGCCCCAGAAATGAATCTGGCCGGCGACTTGGCCACTCTCTGAAATGAAGAGTACTACTCGGGCGCGCCTAACGTTGTATTTTAACCTAAGAGGAGATAAAAGGAAAGAGAGCCTGAGCCCTCTCCTTCTCGCTTCCCTCCACCCCCAGAAGGTCTAGCGAGAATCTGCACAGAGGCATCCACCCGCCCGCATGTTGACGGGCAGGTTTGAGACCATGGTCCCTTTCCCACATCGGCCTGATACCTGGATCTAGGGGTGTTGCACTGCCGGGTGGGAAGGGCGTTAGCGGGTAGACCCCCTTTGGAGGTTCTGTGATGATTATTTCTTACCCAGGGCCTGTTTTATGCTTTGCCCCGGGTCCTTCAGGCCAGGTCCCTCCTCATCTGTGCCGTTGCCGTAATTACGGGAGAAGCAAGATCTTTCTAGCAAGGGCAGCATTATGTCGCATACAAGGGTAGACCCCGAGACTGCTCTTACATTCAGCCAACAGAGAGCAGAGAAGGGAAAGAGTCAGAACCAGGAGTAGAAAGAGTATGAACGATCTCTGTGTGTTGACTCCTTTTCGAAAGACAAGATTAACAGAAAGACATATAAATATTTCTTTCCGGCCAAGCACCATAGATTAGATTTCACATTCGAAATGTAAATGGTGCCTAGGAAACACCGATGTTTATTTTAAGCAACTGACCCTCAGGGATAAAAATAAAAAGGAAAAGGGAAACAAACAAGCTGAGTTACTGACAAGGAGATAGGATGTTCTATTTTGTATCTCGCAGCTATTTTATAGCTCTGGAATTTCTAGGGGACACTTTGGAATACTTCTGGTCCGGTTCATCCGTGAAAAACCGTCTGTGTTTTTATGTTTTGGAAAGACAAGCAGAGCAGCCCACAGCATGTCACATTAGGTGTGCTATCCTTGAGGAAACAGCAGGCAGCATCAGTGTCACCCACGTACCGTCCCTGCCCCCAGCATCCTTTGAGAAGTGTCTTGGGGCTGTCTCTAGCCAGGTCAGCCCTGAGCTTCCTGATCCACGTGCTGGGCTGTCTGGGAACGCAGCTGAATTCCGGTGTGTAGCAGGGGAAGCGCCGTCTGGCTGTTCCGCCCCATGCCGCTTCCTGTGTCCCCTCTTGATAACGTGTGGAGGAGCCTCGGGGTTCTCATCGCCTTACACTAAGCGAGGTGCCCCGGCCCTCTAACTGCAGGACGCAGCAGCCGATTGCTCTGCAGAGCAGGGCTGGCTCGCCTTGCCTTGGCATCAGGGTGTCTCTGTGTTTTCTAGACTCACGCCCACCCGGATTCTCGCTCTTTTATTTCTCAAATCAGTTTTTGCCTTGGAAACAAGATTCAGAGCGTAAGAACGTGGCTTGTCTCTCTCACGTTATGGAAGGCGGGCCATGCCCTCCATGTCAAACGCACAGAAGAAAAGCTGGTGGTCCCAGCGATGGAGGGAGACATTGGAGCAGGGGTGCTGGACAGGAACCCGTCTGCACAGGTGCCGCTGTGCCCATAACTGCGGCGGGTCTTCCTCCGCGGGGCCGTCTCCGTGCTGTGGTTCCCCGGGCGGAAGGGCGAATGCCGGCCTCTCCACCTCCTTTGTCTTTGTCAAACCTACCGGCTCATCCCAGGAACACAGATATTTCGTTATCTGCTACCGTCTACATCTCGATCCTGGATCCCCAGGCTGTGTTCAAAACTACCTCCCTCTCAAGGAAAACAAGGGGATTGTGCCAGCAGGATCTCCTGTTAGCGTGTGTGTGTGTGCCCGTGCGTGTGCACGCCCGTGTGTACATGCTTGTGCACCGTTGGCAAATGTTTCCAGAGAACAGTAAAACCCTCCCCTCCTGCGGACCCGGGACCTGGCAGTGAGCTGGAGCTGGCAGAAATTTTGTGACCTAGTTGTTAAACACGGTCGCTATGAAAACCTAAAGTACAGAAATTTACCTTTAAACAAATTGTATTCAGAACAAAGTTATTAAAGCTCCTTGCTTCCTGGTCGTTTTACGACCTCTGCCTGTTTTTATCAGGGCTCCTGAGGTTGTCTGGGTGTGGATGGCAGAAATGCTCCGGCCCTGCGACCACTGACATGACCTTGCTAGCTCGAAGCAGCCCTTGATGGGAATATTTACACCACGGAAACAGGCAGAAACTACAAACCAGGCCTTGGTTCATTGTTCTGTTTATATTGTCTTGGCTTAGGAAAGTAATTACAGTGTTAATAATGCGGATTAAATGGAAGGGTATCATGACTGTAGTAGTCATTACCTTATGAATACTGTAAAAAAAGAGGAAATATTCTCTTAGCATAGGAAAGAAAAACTATTATCTACCTCCGCAAAGAAGCTGCTTGTGCCCTTGAAGAATGGGTGACATTTCAAAATATGACTGTTTTGACCGTTTCACTTTCATCTTACTGGTTAAGTTAAAAAATTCTTACCGGTGAACTTAAAAGCATCAGCCAGTGCTCATCAACTGCTTCTGGGCTGTGGATGCAAGAATTAGGCAAAAAATCAGTGAAAGCATTGGGTGAGAGTCAGCTGGCTCTGTGGAATGTATAATGAAGAATGTCGCATATTTTCACTCGTAAATTGTGTGCCAACATCTTTTATATCAGTAACTTTTCTAATGAACCTGTATAGAGTTGGCCCTCCATATCCACGGGTCCCACGTCCCCAGATTCAACCAACCTTGGATCATAAATATTTGGAAGAAAAATTCCAGAGATACCCAAAAAGCAAAGCTTGAATTGGCCACATGCTGGCAACTTACTTATATAGCATTTGTATTGCATTTACAGCTGTTTATATACCATTTACATTGCGTTAGGTATTACAAGTAATCTGGAGATTATTTAAAGTATAGGAGAGGGTGTGCTTAGGTTATACGCAAATACGGTGGTGCCATTTTATATAAGGAACATGAGTCTCCTCGGAGGTGGGTGCCCGCGGGGGTCCTGCAGCCCATCCCAGGAGGATCCGAGGTATGGCTGTATATGCATTTATAGGCATGCTTCCATTCTTGGAGAGCGGGAACACCGCATTCAGTCAGCTGCTCACTTGCGAAAATGTTGGAGGGTTCCTTGAGACGGCGTGTGCAGACGGGCCTGCTGCAGTGACTGGTGCAAAATCACAAGGACGGCCGTGGTCAGAAGTACTGTCTCCATCCCTGCCACCATCGGAGGGAGCAGGATGGCAAGTGCCAGCGCAGCGTGTCCAAGAGCAAACTCACCCAGCGTGGTGCACCGCCCGGTGCCCCGGTTGAGTCTGCCTGCCCGTGGTCCCGGGACGTCCTTTTTCCCAGGACAGAAATCTACTGTGGTTGGCAAATTTCAGGCCTTCCCCTTTCTCTTCATATCCACGGCCCTTCCTGCAGACTGTACAGAAATCAGGAAGAAGCAGGGGGCAGTTACCGTTCATGTAAAGGCCGCCCATCTCTCCCCAGCACACACCTGGTCTCCAGATACAATCAGGCACCATGCATTTCCGCCTCCTTAAATCAAGCCTTTCAGCATGGTTTACAGGTAGCCCTTCTGCCCAGAGGCCCCTGGCCTTTCAAGAAGGATTTGAAATCTTTTGAGAGCTCTGAAATGATGCGAACCTGAAATATCCACCTGGAAACAAAAAGGGAACAAGGTGACACCTGGCCGTCCTGTGGAAAAGGATCCCGGGACCTTGCAGCTCCTCTTAGACATTGCGGAACATCTAATTTGTAGGTCACTTTCACTTCTGAGAGCCCGGCGTCCTGTGTCCTAGGCCTGTTGCCTAAGACAGGCCCAGGCTTGTGGAACAAGACGGTTTCAGAGTGATTACAGTACCTCCCGGCTTCCATATCCGCCTGTGTTTCTTGTTATTCTAGTTGAGTACTGCATTCAGACAGAGGTTGCCAATAAAGTTTATTGTAGGAGCCGTGTGTCAATATCTGTTGTACCCCTCGCCTGGGGTGCCTGTAATTAAAATGCCACAGATAGTCTGGGAGAGGCGTGAAAATTTGATGGCAAATTGATTTCAGGTTCATCTTGAAATTTGTCCTCAGCTGGACTCGATAGGCCTGGCAGCCGTGGGACAGCTTTTATCAGGAGGGTCTGCTAGAATGAGACAGAGCTGTCTCGATCTGAATATTAAATACAGCACACTGTTTATGACAGATTATTCCTTTAGTGCTAAAGCACGCAGCTACTTCTCTTTACACAGTCTTCTCCATTGAATGTGTAAGATAGGATCGCACAGATCCATTTTACATATGAAAAGAAGTTGTATAAAACTCTCTGGGCATAAGAAATAAAGAGTTTTAGAAACGCTGGCTTCAGACACAGGATATTCTATCCAATATTCTAAACTTAGAAATGCTCCTTGGATCTAATTTAAGAAAGCTAGAAAAATAATGGTAATCAAGATAGTGTAATCAAGTATCACAGCCTTATATTGTTTCCTCAGAATAGTGCATTGCAGAAAAGGAAAAAAGCCACCTAAGTGGAGGAAAAAAATCGCAGTATCTAATATTATAAATTGCTGGTTCCTGTAAACTCACATTTCTCCATCACATTATAAAAGCCATTATCCTTATGCTACTGTTCATGCAGAAATGCACTATGATGATAATACAATTTTAAAAGTATATTTGTTTTTAGAATTTAATTTGAAAAAGGTTTGAGGGAAAATAATGTGGAGTTTTGAGTGTTTGTAATTTTAAAAATGTGTTCAGTTGAATTAAATGTGTTCAAGAAAACCCATTTTATAATCTGACACTGTTTCTTGGGGAATTAATTGTATTTACTTTAGAATTCAACACGTGATTAGAAGCAGTTGAAAAGAGGAATACACAAATGGGCTGCCTTCCTTCATTCGTTTAGCAAGTAAGAATTGAGTCCCTACTCTGTGCAAAGCAAAACTGGATGAGAAGAGATTTCTAGGTGGGATTTCAATGAGACCCATGTCACAGGCTACCCTGTCGCTATATATAAGTGGTGCCTTGATTAATTGTTCCAAAATGCTTGAACTAGTGATGCCAAAGGCTGCCTGACTGGCTTAAAAATAAATGAAGGATATAGTTTCATTCCTTTGAAATGGAATTTTAAAATGGAAACAGAAGCAATTCCCTTCATTTCCTGGAAGAATCTAGATCTACATCTCGCTCAGTGTTATTTCTCAGGCAGTCACAGGTACTAAGGCCCATCAGTGTAAGAGCCCAGCATACGCTCATGCGTCGTCAGAGTCACTCCTTGGCACATTCAGGAGATATTTGTGGATCTTTTATTAGG
The DNA here is from genome assembly GCF_026419965.1 of Kogia breviceps. NCBI lineage: Eukaryota > Metazoa > Chordata > Mammalia > Artiodactyla > Physeteridae > Kogia > Kogia breviceps. The sequence goes on from NC_081327.1 coordinate 49,163,740, forward strand.
ACAGTTTTCATGGCCCAAGGTTAAAAGTTAAAAGTTAAATAGTAAAAGTAACAAAGATGTACCTTTGCAGGATCCAACTGGTTTGTGTTTTCATTCTCTCCACTTGTCAAGGCCCATTGAATTCTGATGATAGCATTTAAAAAAAGAAAGAAAAGGATGCCTCAAATCATTTTTGGAAGGAGACAGTGTATGAATTAACAAATTGATAAAATAACCTCTACTCCAAAGATGCCAATTTATATCTTCTCTGTAAGTAGGAGGCTTTTCTTGTTCGATGTGGAATTTATTTGTGGCAACTCTAACATTCTCAGGAAATACTGTGGGCAACATTCGATAAAAGATTGAATAATTTGATCAAAGAAAATAAATATCTAGGTAGTGCATTCGTAGCCCTGAGAGAAGTGATCCGTAGAAAACGGTGCTCCTTGAAGGTTCATCGGAGGGTAGGTTTCAGATTCTGAAGTACCGTATTGCAAGGTAGCTCCTGTTGGCAGGGACCAAGTTCAGAACAAAGCTGCGCTGTATGATGATGGATGAATCAGAGATCTAGTGGAGGTGGAAATAGTAGCCTGGCTTTGGGTACGGATTGTCTGTGAATTCCACTGATACTTACTGATGCACAGAGAGGGCAAATAAAGAAGGATTCTGTGATCAAAACTATTTCAGAAATGCAGTACTCATCAGAGCCTGTTTTTTTTTTTTTTTTTTCCCCTCCAAAGATTTATTTATTATTTATTTATTTAATTTATTTTTGGCTGCTTTGGGTCTTAGTTGCGAGACACAGGATCTCCACTGAAGCACGCGGGATCTTCCATTGCGGCGCGTGGGCTCTTCCCTGTGTTGTGCGGGCTTCTCTCTAGTTGTGGCCCGCAGGCTCCAGGGCGCGTGGGCTCAGTAGTTGTGGCCCGCGGGCTTAGTTGCCCTGCGGCCTGTGGGATCTTAGTTTGCTGACCAGGCATGGAACCTGTGTTCTCTGAATTGGAAGGCAGATTCTTTACCGCCCGTCAGAGCCTTTTCCATGCAAATTTCTCACACCTAAGTAAGGAAAAGAATAATAGTATTTTCACAAACTTACCTCATGACCACCTACCATCCTCCCCCCACATTTTATTTTATATTTTATGGGACAGTATTACATACAAAACCCAAGGATATTACCACTTAGCCCTTACTTTTCCCCCCCTTTTATTTTGTGGCACCAGCCTTCTGTGGAACATTCTTTGGGAGAGTGTCTTTACTCACAGGAGTCTGTTACAAGTCCTGAGTCACTCAACACTGCAATGGTTAATTTTGTGACAAATTTTTCCCCATGTGATATATTTTTAAAACCTTGTTAATGGAATGACTCAAAATCATCCAACCCATAATAGCACTAAAACATTTAGAAAGACTTTTCTCTGTTTACAGAGCCCTTAACTATCAGACAAAAAGTTAGTGACTTTCAGAAATACCAAGATCGTCTATATTGTATTCTAAAAGGAGCCGATTTTAATATCTTTACTAATGCACTTGCTGTAACTCCCTCCTTTAGTAATTAGATAATTATGTATAATTAGCACATCAATTACGTGCAACAGCTGCAGTTGATGGGGTGTGTGTGTGTGTGTGTGTGTTTGTATGTGTACAACCGCCTGGCAACAGCTTGTGAGTTCACTATTAGACCTGGGAAGTGTTTCTTCTTCGCAAGTTTTCACTATTTTTTTCTCACGTGTGGAGGTGAAGGGCAGTGCAGTGAACTAAAAAAGGAACAAAAATGAAATGACCCTAACCTCCTCTGGCCGCCCTGGTAAGTTTAGAGGAAAGGGTCATCACTGCCCCTTGGGGCGACACCACCCTTGCTAGTTACCACGTTCCCTAGGTTACTGCCTGCCCCAGGGCCAGAGAGCAAGGGGTTTCTGATGTCTTTGAAAAATGCGCTTAATGTTGGCTCAAGACTTGTTATATATTATTAAGTGGAATGCGTAGTTTAAAAAAATAATACAGAGTGGTTTCCTTGTCATATAAAAATATAAAATGGATTTACATAAATAATATTACTATAAGTCAGCTGCCTGCCTGCCTTTTCCCAAGAGATATTGATGAGATATCGATTCTGTGCCACTCCCTGTGCTGGTGCTGCGAGTATATATCATATAACAAGATGGCCGTTGTCTGTGTTTTGGAAACGGAAGGCATTTTGTTATTTTAAAAACTGTGTTTCTAGAGTTGACCGCTTCCGGAATGGATTTGTCCCCTTTATCATCAGAAAAAAAAAAAAAGTTTAAGATGCTATAAGTTCCTAACAAGCCTAAGGCTAGGCACATAGTAGGGGCTCAATAAACACTTCTTGAGTTAAATGCAGTTATATTAGCCTTTGAAAGCAACTGCTGAGATCAGACACTGGCTTTGAAAATTCTTTTATTTTGTCGTGATTTGTTTGCCCTTTTGCGATCATTCATTTACCTGGAGGCACCCGGGGGGGAGGTGGGTGGCAGGTACATCCCCTGTGGACTCCTCCTGAGGAAGGCCACCAGTGGGACCACGCGGGGCTCACGTCGCCATCACTGACCAGAGCAGGTGGTGGCCGGTGAGACACCCGCCTCCCTCCGCTTGATCACAGCCTGGTCTCTGCCCGCCTCCCCCCTACAGCTCCCCCCACACCTCCCTTCACACCTGCCGGGCTGCAAGGCCAGCAAGGCTGCCTGCTCAGCACCGCGGCAGGTTTCTTCTGTAAAGGCGGCTTTGCAGAGGGCAAAGGGTCCTCTCCTCAACACGTCAGCACATTCGCTTCAGGAAAAAAACCAAACATAGAAAAGAAGAAAACCCTCTAAGCTCGCCTTCCTGGCAAAGTAAAAGGGCTCCTAACGGTGACCCATCTTTGGCCAGCAGGAAATGTTTGCTTTGTTAGTTCTTTCAGTCTGCCTGTCTCTCTTTCGCTTTCATTCTCCTCTCTTTCTTCCCACTTCAGTCTCTTATTTTTCTCCCCCGTCTCCTTCCTACCCCTCCCCCCTTAAAAATATTTTCCCACAAATTAAATGGTGGCATGTGCTCACCACAGTCAGTGAAACCACACCAATGAGTAGCGTGAAACAAAGTCCATGACGTCCCCCTTTCCTACTGGAGCGCCCCCAGCCATACCAGCTACCCGGGGGCCACACTTGACAGCCCACCAGGAGCCCTTCGCGCTGTCTCCCAGCTCTTGTTTTCTGTTTGCTCTTACAAGAATGCTGCCCTTTGTAGGCGCGCAGGGTGTGCTGTCCCTTGCTCCTTTATCTCCGTGACCGATATACATCGCAGACGTCCCGCCAGGTCAGTAGACGGAAGAGGGAGCTAATTTCTTCTAATAGCTGCATGATATTCCGTAGTATGGATGTCCCATGATTTATGGCAATTGGACTTCCATCCACTTAAAATTCTCATGTTCAGAGCTTTCTGGACATTTGGAAGCATTTTAGAAAATTGACATCATCTCTGTAAATGTACAAACTCGAATTCCCTCTGGAACACCCAGATATTTAGAATCCCCTGCCACGTGGCTTGTTTGTACACTCTTATTCCCCAAACATTTGTCTCCGTTTTGCACATGTGCCGTCTCCTCTTATTCTTCTGAGCCCTTCCTAAATGCCTGCAGAATATATCTTTTTTTTTTTTTTTTTTTGCATGGGCAAAAGTCCAGCTGAAAGAATACTTACTTAGCATAATTTAAACATGAGGGTTTTCTAATGCTACTTCCATTTAAATAATTCAGAGAGCTGTTGCAAGGTGTCTGAATACTAGGGGAAGAGAGCTGTTAATGGAAATATCATCGAGGCTGAAGACAACCTGTGTTATTCCGTCTGCAGCTGAGAAGTCTAGGATAAAGATCAAGATTAACATTGTCATTATCGGTGGTGTGTTATCTGAGTTACCTGCTCCTTTCTGGAGGCATGGGTCTGATTCCTGCGAAATCATTTTTTTCTCCTCTTTAGGAATGGAGAATTTGAAGTGGTTTTAATTTGGACTGCGTTACTTGTTTGCCTTATGTATTTTTAAAAGTTGTATGAAAAACTCTCACATGGCGTTTCTTATTTATGAAATCAGGGCAACCGTCCTTCAAATATGAAGCAGATATCTCAGAATATTAAAATCTTGGCCTGCATTAGTAGCAGTGTGAATGATTCTCCTGAAATCGACATATCAGGGAGCTTCTCATCTATTATTAAATTACCTTTTCCTGAAACAAAATATATATCAGATGTAACTTGATACCCAAATTCCTTTCCTTACTAACGTAGAATCTGTGCACACGCACACACATCTTTATTCTTGGTTTTAACGTTTTAAACATTCACAGAAAAGTAATAGAATGAGCAATAGAAAATCGTCAGAGTTGAGATTATTTCCAGCTATGTTTAAATATGAATGTCTTGTTCGACTCTTAGCATATGTATTTATGGCCGTGTGATATCATTATGGCATCGTAATGAATGCCTGCTGAAGTATGGGGGATTCAGCAGGGGATACAAATGGATTTGAATTCTCTAACTGTCGTGCCGTGGTCCAAGATGGGCGGAAACTGACATATCCCCCTGCATTAACACATCTGTCAAGCGTCCTCAGCCCTCTGTGCAAGTCTCATCTGTTGGGAGTGAGAGGCGAGGCAGCCGGAGAAAGCTCTGCGTCAGGACAGGTGTGAAATAAACAAACACTAGTCACGTTATGGAGCTGCCTGACTTGGCTTTGAGTTTGCATTAATCTGGACTAAGAATAAGGCTGTACAGACTTTTTTTTTTCCTTTCTTATTCTAAATGCCTACCTTTAAATGAAGTGACTAGGATAACTTATTATTTAGTCTTTTTTGGTGAGTGAGCCTATGTGTAGAGCACAGAGGCGGCGTGAAAAGAGGCGGTCCTGAGTTTGGATTTGACACTCTCCTTACTAGCTGTGTGCCCTGGAGCCAGGTTATTAAACGCTTTGAGCCTGAGTTTCCTCATGTTGCTTGCGAACAAATAATACTCTGTACTTCCCAATATTCTTATAAGATTCACATGCAATAGGTGCGTTAAGGGTCTAGCAAGTGCCTGTTAAGTAATGGCTTAAAATGTGGCGGTTGACACGGCTGTCTTGTCTGTTTTTATTATTATCATGAATGTTCTCTTTATACAAAACACACACAGTTCCCTTAGGAGTAGGGTTTTTTTTTTTTTCCAGTTTTACACAAAGGGAAACGTTTTTGGCGTCCGCAACGCATGTTTACCAAGCACCCCAATTTCATTCACTTAAGAGGTATTTACTGAGGCAGAGTGCTACGCCCTGGGAAACAGTAGCCGGCCACACGTGACCAGTCACCCCGTGCCCCCCCCCCCCCCCCCGCCCCGGCACAGAGGTCACCTTCCAGGGAGGAGATTCCGGTGAAAAGAGGAGGATGTCCCGCCTTCAGAGAGGTCTCCATCCCACCAGGATGGTGCCCACTTCCTGCGAGGGGCTCGGCTTCCGGGCGGGACCGGAGGAATGCTTTGCCCCTGATTTCACTGTGCACAGAATGACATTTCATCCACTGCCCGCGGGCCGCCCCCTGTGCTAACTGGTGCCCACGGGCCCTGTGGTTCACAGCTCTGCTACCCCTCAGTGTAGGATAAGGTGGCTTGTGCCCTGTGGAGCATCTGGCAAAACCTCCTTCAATCCCTGTTTCCCATGCTAGATTTCTTAGCGCTTACCAGAGTTTGTTAAGTCTGATTTCTGCTTACCTTTTTTTCCTCGTCTAATCTGATAAATTAGGTAGATTGTAGATACAGATGTAGTCTTTGAAGTGGGGCTGCTTGGCTCTGTTGGTTAGCTGTGTGGTCCTTGTGCCTCAGTTATATCACCTGTAGAAGGGGATCGTAATATCCCAGACCTCAGTGAGTTGTAAGGATGTAAAGTCGTATGTATTAAAATGCTCAGGGAAAGCGTAGGACTTGGTGAGAGCTACACAACTCTTTGCTTTTGCTTATTCTTCTTCTTATGAGTAAATGCGTTGTTCCGATAATATTCACCTTTGGGACATTTTTGATCACATTTTGGCTTAGCTCTACCCTCTCTCACTCACTGTGCCCCATCAAACCCCTCCACGTAAGGTAAAACATGTTAACAGTCTAATGTGTTTCCTTCTAAATTTTCTCTATGCCCATGTACATTTATGCGAGTCCTCCCTATGGATCTATACAGATACACGTACGTATTTAGGGTTTTTGTTTTTTTCTTTTTGGTAGTTCTGCTTGATTAAACGTGAAGTCATTCCGTGCGTACTGGCCTGTATCTTTCTTTCCTCATCCAGCTAAGGCGTGCTGTTCCGTGGTGTGGATGTGCCGTGATTTATGCAGCCGGGCCCCATCTTGAACACGATGAAGGGCGTCCATTTAGCTTCCAGAGGTTTCTCCGCACACTCCTGCCCAGCCACAAATAGCGGTACGATAAGCATCTTTGTTCCTATGTCCAGACTGATGCTTTTATTTCAGTGGGATGGATTCTCAGGCATGGGATTGCTGGGCCAGACTCTAAATTTTTATCAATCTAACGGAGTGTGCTGACGAGAGCCAAAATCTTGATAGAAACCACCGAGAGTGAATTTTTTTAGATGTAAAAGTGGATGGTAATTAAGCACGCACACATTGAAAAGAGTAATGTGACCAGCGTTACCACCGTATTAATTGATTATAATGTCTGGAAGACGTGTAGCTTCCAATATTTGAGGGTGGGGAGGCAGGTGGAAACCCTACCTGTTAATGCCCACAGATTTTGCACACGAGCATTAGGAAGTAGCTAGCTTATCTTTGCTAGTGCTTTTTGTAGGAGGAACATCACGAATAAGTGTCATCTTGGATGCCAAGCACAAGCGGCCAGTGGCTGTCCGGACTGTGCAGTGGGCAAGGATGCCGAGGCTGAGTCCAGGCTGGGGCGTTGGGGCGCCAGGGGACCCTGGTTGGTTGGTTTGTTGGGAAGGGTACGGTGTGTGGGAAAGCATCACGCGTCCACACATTCACTACTCCTGCAGCAGAGTGGACATTTTACCCTCCCAAATCTCAGAGGCGGATAACGGAGCATCTGTGACGTGGACTGCCTTTTCCTCCAAGGCTTCCAGAGGCCCAGCATTTGTAAGCTCAGGGAGGGTCTTGGTCATGCCCGATGGTTGAGCCACGAGTTTGCGTTTTACCAAGGTGCTAGCAAGTAGAAGGAACCAGAAGAGCTCAAAATAAGTAATAGCATGGGGGAGGGGTCATCAGAGCAAACAGCACTGGCTGAAGGATTGACCGTATGGGGTGAGAGAGAGAGAGTGCTTCCAGACCCTTCCCGAATCACCCTTTCTTAGTCTTGGAGGAGAAGTGAGTTACTCTGTTTGGCTGCACAGTGATTAAATGATTTCCTTGATTTAAAATGTTTGACAGCTTCCTTCCGTAACACGATTCTTGATCCCATTGGATCTTGGAAGGTACATTTTGTGCATCTCCTCTGCTTTCAGGTATTACTTTTAACTGGGGGCTGGTAAGTGGTGATGGGAAGATTCCAGGAGTGTATCAGAGTTAGTGGAATGTGCGAGAGGCAGAGAGGCTTAAAAGGCATGTTCTGATGCCAGTATCTGCCAGCTGAGTTAAACTGGGTGCATCACCTACTGTTTAGGCCTCCTCTTTTGACACATGGGCAGAGTTCTCCTTAAGTCACAGGGCTGCATGCAGCTTAATGAACTAAATGTGCTAACTTACGTACGTTTTGCATAAATATTAACTCAAGAGATGGGATTCATCATATTGGTTTCCAAAGTGTCCAGTTTGTTGGTGGTGTCAAGATACCTACCTTTACAAGGGCCCTTTTATTTCACGAGTCTTTGCAAAGAGTCCTTCTCAAAGCCTTAAGTAGTATTTAGGTAATGGTTTAAAAAAAACAAACACACACCTTTTTGAGTATTAATAAATGCACAAGAAAAAGCAATTTACCCTAAACTCTAGATCTATGAAAATTGGCGTGTGTGTATGTGTGTGCACACGTACAAGAGTGTGTATTGTTTAGCTTATAGGGTATGTAGGATTGTTGAATTTTAATGGAGTGTATATAGTTTTGGTCCTGGAGAGGGGGACAGGGAGCATTTGAAAGTCATGACAAATTTTGCAAATTCGGGGGAATCTGAGGTTCAGAGAGATGAATATGCCAGCAAGTCACCTTGTAGGGAGTGGCCAGCCCGGCCACAAACCCACAGCTGTCTACGCCTAAGCCCCATTCTGCGTATAGAAGACGGCAGGAGAGTGGGGAAGAGAGAGGCATTCTTTTAAATTCAGAAGTGGATCTGAGATTCATTCACTTGGATGCTGTTCTCTTCTCTTTACTAAGGCAGGAAGTAGATTCATGAAACCTGGAAGTAGTTGAAAAATGAGGGTTAGAATTAAAAAAAAAAAAAATCCAGTTAAATCAGACCACCATTCTGGTTCATTGAAGACTTGTTCTATATTAAAGAAAAACAAAAAACCTTATTCTTCGAGTATTTCTTAGACTTAGCCTTTCCCTACAAGTCACCTCCATTCACACTTCTGGAAGTTTCCTTCTGTGTTGAATGGCGATAACTCACCCAAGTCCTGGGCTCTGGCTGCAGTTTCCTCCTCTGTCTCTGATGTCACTCCTCTCTACCTTCTTCAGCATCTATTATATGACCTCCAGGTCTCTCTTCGACTCCATGTATTACCATTAGAAGACATCTACACTGGGAAATCGCTCAGTTCCTGTTTTTGATTAATATTTTATCAGCTGCAAGAGGAAATGGTATTCTATAGCAACACTAATAAGTAATTGAGCAGATGAGATGTCCCTGCTAGCTTTGGTAAAAAGTACGGACAAGGTTGCAGGCGAAGAGCTCGGGATAATAAAGTCAGGTGTCTGAAACGAGTATCTGGTAGGGTTAAAATCTAATACTGGTGCAAGCAGGAGTCAAGCCCTAAATCCTTCCCTGAGCAGTGGCTTACCCATTTAATTTATTGACAGTAGTCATTGCAACAGTAATAATGACTACCTTCATTGAAAGCCACATATCTAAAGCAAAGGAGCTGAAATGTTAATTCATGTAGTATTTAATATGCACCATTATGTATAAGTTCAGGGTTATTAGGCAGATAGCTGTAGACCAGATACGCTGCAGAACCCAGCAAAGGCTGAGAATTCCACTCGCCCTACTGTATTCAAATCGTTCGATAAGAGAGGAAGTACCATAGCCAGCAGTAATAATACCATCCGGTAATTACCAAATCATAAATGTTTGGGGAGCTGAAGGTCACGGGCTTAGTAGCAAGTGTAGTCTGTCCTTACGCATTTCAAATGTTTGCATTCTATATCCGGGTGGTGGTATTTTAATTCTGACTACTGGACAGTCTGATGGGAGGAAAAAGAGTTATTCTTCCATAATTATTTTTCTGCATCTTGGGTGAAAAGCCTTTCTGTTGTTCGTAATGTAGTGGGGACCAACCTTCAATAAATGGAAATGATTTCAGCACATCAGTCAGGCTTCCTTGTACAGAGACGTTCCGTTTTCCCTCATACGTGGTGTCCGGCATGGGGTGTCTGATTTATGAGAACATGACCCCCGGGGCATCAGAAAACATCTGCCTACGCTCTCCCTGCAGGAGACCAGGCCTCCTGGGAGGCCCAGTCTACAGCCAGGAACAGGACTTTTAGGCTAAGAAATTGCAGATAGGAGCATATCACCATTTTAAGAAATACCAGTGGATTTTTTTTTTTTCTTTACTTGAGTATTTTATTAACATTTGCTACTGTACTCAAGCCCAGCTCACTTAGGCTTGTGTTTCTTGTGCATCGCATGGGAACTTTCATTAAACTGTGGCAATTCCAATTTGTGTGGTTATCAAGCTGACATCAAATGACGCAAACCGTCTTTTAGCCTGCAATTCTCACTTTGGAAATCTCTGATGCATTTGGGCTGACTCCCTTCTCTTTATAAAGTTACCATTTTTATTGCTAAGCTAATACCTTACCCTACGTTACCATTTTTATTGTTGGTTTTTAAGGGAAATTGTCATGATACGCCTGACATGGGACCCCGGCACAGCCGTTAGGGATGCAGCCACATATGGTACTCTTTGTTTGTTGTTTAAAACTGTTTTCCATCACTTTCCTCTCAATCTCTCTCTATTAAAATCCCACTTAATTGGTAACATGTAATCGTTTAGAGATTCCACATTTGTCCTTTAATGAATCATTGGCATTTTAACAAGTAATATTTAATATCTATTAGTGGAAGTTAGCATACACGAATTACTTAATTTCTTTTGGCAACACATATGTTTTCTTATCAAGCCAAACTGAAAATATTTGCCTGCAAGAAATAGTCCTCGTGATTCTTGCTTTGCAGTCAGGGACCGAACATATGAGTAGCAATGCCTTGCAACCTCCGCTGCATTTTGCAGGGGACAGTGGTGAGGAAAATGCCAACAATATGTTGTTTCTTTCTAAACGGTCTCCCTCACTCCTAGGACCCAAGAGGGCTGAGGGCAGTGGTGTGCTGCAGTGAGCGTCTAACTGCCCGGAACCTACCACAAGGCACACGGATGCCACGTCTTCCAACTCCTCTTTCTTGTCCCCAGTTGCGTGGACTCTGACACAGGGTGTCCGGGCTTGAGACTCACCAGAAGTTTCAGGAAGTTGAGCACTGCTTTAAGAAAAAGGTCTGAGGGAGAAAGTATAATTCTTTTCCTTCTAACTGGAGATATAAAAATCATATCAGCACGATGTATCATTTGATTGGAACATTGTCTTTTATAGTCACAGAGCCCATGTGTCATCAGATCTGTCTCTGACATCCAGTAAGCGCGTCTGGCTTTTGTGATTTTTGACGGAAGTGCTTCCGTGACAGTGTTTTGGCACCTTCGCACATGGCCCTGGGTGTGCATATATGCTTCTGGGTCTGTGCTGGAGCAAAGGGGTGGAGCTCAGAGCAGCCGGGGGAAGGGCCCCGCTCCGCCAAGAGCGGAAGGAGGGACTGGAGGGACAGAGCAGCAGGAGGCGGGTTCAGGGCCGACACGAGGTTGCTTCTGACTGCTTCAGGCCCCCTTGCTAACCTGACAGCCTTCAAGGTGCCGGTCCTTCTGGATCCGTACCTCGGGAAGTGTGGCGGCCCCGAGCCATCCTTCCTCTGACCGTCGTGAATAGGGACACCAGTGCAAGGGGTCACATGCAAGCGACTCCTCACAGGTACCCATTGAAACAGGAAAGGTCCCAGCACCACTGTGTACTATGCCAGACCCAGTGCAAAATGAGGTTCCAGCCAGGGGTGGGGCAGTTAATCTTCCCTTGCCCTGGGCCCGGCATCCCAACCTGTGTGGACAGGTATCCTCCCAAGGATTGCAGCCTCCACTCTCGAACATACTTGGGACCTGGATTAGCATGCGCAGGAGGCCCTTTTCCCAGTCGTCAGCCAAACACGGTGTGGCTCTGTCAGCCCAGGACGGGGCAGGGCTGCGCTCATGACCTCTGGCCGTGCCCACCTCCAAGCCCAGGCTCCCTCCAGTAGTGAAGGGCTGCAGGGAGTTCGGTGTCTGCTGCTAGGGACTCTTGGGATAAGGGTGACAGTGGTCCCAAGGTGGGGCTGGGAGGGAAGGGCTGGCCTGGCCCACGGTGCAGTGGGCAGAGAGCAGTTGGCCTAGAACCTGGCCCGGGGGGTGGTCATGAGGGCAGGGCAGACTGACAAGAGCTGACTACAGACTCCGGCGTTCCATCGGACTTCACTTACAAAGCACGAATTCAGACATAGAATTATTAAGCATTGCAAGGTGGCGACTACAGAGCATTAGGGCCCGAGAATGGGGCCCTGGGGGCGGCCCTGGCGCTGGATCCCAGGGAAGCTTACCCATGGCGTGCAGCTTGCAAACATTTCCAACTAACGGCTTCCGAGAGGCAGAGGCACAAGCTTGTGAATTTCATGGGAAAGCTTTTGGTTGAGAACGTGACGTGTGGCTCTTCTTATTTGGAAGTGAGTTTGAAACACATCCAGATGCGAACCCCTCCCGCTCTTGGTGAGGTGGATGTGAGACACGGGTGTTAACATTTGTTGAAACACAGAGAGCACAGATAACTTTGAACGGATGCGGCTTGTTATGAGGAAATTATACTTCAACAGAGTTGACTTAAAAAAAAACCACTCTGTGGGGCTGAAATACTCCGTGGGACCTGAGGGCCACAGTGACGCAGCTCACCCTTCTAAGTTGGTGACAGAAGCATCCTTTCCGTTTGGTTTGGATCCCTTAGATTAATCAGCGTTAACTCTGTTTAATTAGGGATCTTTCAGTCCCGCTCTGTACCTGATGTAACTTAATATTTGTTATTACATTTAATTGTTATAATAACCCCCTGTAGAAGGTACTCTTTTGTCCCCCTGGGGTGGTTTTGCCCATGAGGGGGCATTTGGCATTGTCTAGAGACATTTGTGGTTGTCACATGGGGGAGGGGGTTGCAGTGAGGGAGGGAAGGTGATACTGGCGTCTAGCAGATCAAGGCCAGGGGTGCCGCTAGGCATACTCCAGTGCACAGGATGGCACCCCCAGGACCAAATGTCAGTCATGCCAAGGTTGAGAAACTCCATTCTGATCTGTCCTGAAAGATTCAAGGTGATGATGTCACAGGTTGAGGAACTTGGAGGGGTGGGGATTTTAACCCAGCCCAGTAGTATTTCGCCCCCCTTTACTCTGGACAATTAGGAAAGAATTAATAGCCGAAGATAGCCCTCACCATCACCCACGTAGAAAGCACTCTTATTCAAGGTGCTAATTACAGTGTTCTGTTGCCAGTGAAAACCAGAGTCAGATTTCATGATTGATTCATGATCATTTTTAAATTAATGCTGCTGTTATCACACAGAGCAGTGGTAAGCGGAGGGGAGAGAATTTTTGCTTTGGGATCCTGAGTCAACATCGCAGTAAACACCCAGCAAAACCCATTTATCTCAACCTTAATGCTTAGTTTCTTCTAAGCTCTTCCTAGGTGCCTTTGGGCTTTTTGACATTCTTTGGCAGTGGTAATTTATTAATTGATTTTTAAATTTGGCTTGTGAAAATGAACTTTAGTTAGGGGTTTGAGGAGAATGGAACAGCCTATTTGTTTTTTAGTAGCTGGTTTTTCATGCTTAGCCTTAGGGATCAGTACAAGTCAGGTAACCTGTCAACTAGGAGATCTTAGACCCCCAGCTTCCTGACGTCACTGATGAAGAATCAGTTGCTCAGAGAAGGACTTTCTATAATGTACATTTTAATAAAAATCACTGATATTAAGTGACCCCCTCATCAAATGTATCCTAACATAGCCTCATACAGATGTGCTCACCTGTTGAATTATTTGGTGTTTGTAGGTATGTTTTGTTTTGTTTTATTTTACATTTTGTTGGCTTGTTTTGTTTTTTCGTCCCACGGCAGTCTGATGAAGCCTTCTCAGAATGTTTTTTTTTTTTGATTGTTTGTTTGTTTTGCGGTACGCGGGCCTCTCACTGTTGTGGCCTCTCCCGTTGCGGAGCACAGGCTCCGGACGCGCAGGCTCAGCGGCCATGGCTCACGGGCCCAGCCGCTCCGCGGCACGTGGGATCTTCCCGGACCGGGGCACGAACCCGTGTCCCCTGCGTCGGCAGGCGCACTCTCGACCACTGAGCCACCAGGGAAGCCCTCTCAGAATGTTTTTAAACGTATACTGTAAAATACTTGGTATATACGTATATACTTACAATTATACTTAGAGTTCTGTCTGTGACCCCAAGGCATGTATTGAAGCAAAATCACCATGTGATGTAATCATAGTTTTAGAAATCAAACTCCAAGAGAAGTTTTGTGGATGTTTCTGTGTTGCTATCTGAAATTCTTTGCCCTGTAAACTTCATTCTGGTCTAGCTATTGGTGACAATAAGGATTTTTAATATTTATAGACTGATTATAATACTCTGGTTGCCATGCTCACCTTTTCACAGCATTTATCTCGTTTCATTTTCACATCTCTCTAAGGTAGGTTATGCTCTTTCCACAGGGAAGAAAACGTAGGCTCCGAGAAATAACATTACAATCCAAGTTTGGAACTAGAATTTCAAACCTGTGCTCTGTCTTAATCCCTTCTCAGTCAGCTGTCTTCATTTTATTAACACTGATTGTATTTTATTTCAGTGTGGTTCTTTGGAGTTGTTTATAGCTTAGGAGTCTTGGCATATGTTTATTAGAGAAACTTCCTAGGTTCCCAGGAACCTAGGTGCTGATAGGCTGAAATCAGACAAACCAAAACAAAGATCTCCATTCAGCTTCCCAGCCCCAGTGCAGACTTGGATGTTCAGAAATGCTGGGTGTGTATCTTCAGGAACAGCGGCAGGCAAGGGCGGCACTTCCATTCTCCAAGGTGGACAGTTTCATCAGTGTCTCCTTTATGTTCCTCCTTGGGATGAGAAGGAAGGGAGTGAAACGCTTTCCCAGACCTCCCTTAGGTTAGGGTGGATCAGTTGACTAAATTATGCAGCCTGCTTGGTTAAAACCGTCAGACATTGAGAATGTGATTGTTAACATTGCTACCTAATCTAATACATTATTATGTTACACCAAAAATTATCTTTTGTATTGTGCTACCGTTTCTTTCAGTTTTCCCCAAATGTCTGAAGCTGGATAATTAGAGACAAAGTGTTGAAACTTGCCAGTTACAGTGACTTTTTCAATCTCTTGTGGTCCACAACCTCCCTGCCCTTGTTAATAACTCTCCTGGTAAAATCAGGTAATGGATTTCAGGTTAGATTTCCAGGTACAAGTGTTTCTTTGGACAAAATTAGTAGCAGGATACATTTGAATGTTGACTAGCTGAATTTAAAAGAACATGGTCGAGGTCTTCAGGCCCCTGGTTTCACTGTTATGCATTTTTATGTTTTCAAAACACATTGTTCTTTTTCTCAAGGGAACAAAGCAGGACTCAAGTAATAGATGCATCTATCAGCCAGTCAGTCCCCACATTAGGAATGTTTTGTAGAATTTAAGATAGCTGACAATAGGCATGGCCTCTGTTAGTCAAGGAATGCTGGCATTTTTGTGTGTGAATTTTCCTATCTAGAGAGGAACGGGCTTCTTAAGGTTAAGAAAGCATTGCGAAGTGTGACATGCCCGGCACGGTACTATAAATTATGGCTATACACATTCAACATCTAAAAAATATATGCTTGCAAATGCAATCACATTAATACATGCTAAACAAAGGGATACTTGCAGGTGCAAAAAATATCAGTCAAAATGTCCATTGCCCCCACCCTTCAAAGAAAATTACCTTGAACACTGGCTGTGTCTTTTAAACTTGGATTTAAATCAGAACCATGTGAAGGAGCCTATTAGAAACGCAGATTTCCCTATTCTGCTCTGGGTCTCTTGAGTCAGAGTCTCTGGAGCTGGGGGATGAGCTGTCTCCTCTTTCACATCGCACCAGGTGACCATGCTGAGTTTGAGAGGGGATGCTGCCGCTGCTTTTTTTTTTCCTTTTAATATATTTTATTTATTTATCTTTGGCTGCGTTGGGTGAGTCGGGGCTACTCTTCGTTGCGGTGCGCGGCCTCCTCTTGTTGTGGAGCGCGGGCACAGTAGTTGTGGCACGCAGGCTCGGTAGTTGTTGCTCGCGGGCTCTAGAGCGCAGGCTCAGTAGTTGTGGCGCACGGGCTTAGTAGTTCTGCGGCACGTGGGATCTTCCCGGACCGGGGCACGAACCCGTGTCGCCTGCATTGGCAGGCGGACTCTCAACCACTGCGCCACCAGGGAAGCCCTTCCATAGGTCTTTCTACACACACACAGACACATACACACTCCCCTTGAAACAGAGGGGGAAGGGGACATTAGGGACCCTCAGAACTGAGACTTCGTTTGTGTCTTGATGCTTCAGTTTTGAAGAGAAGGTCTACCTTGGCTGGTATCTTCTGACCGTCGTTGAATAAGGGCAATTGAAGTGACCTCTTCTTCCCAGTAATCCTTAAGTATATGGTCTCCGTTATGACGCACCTTCAGGGATCCCGAGAATGCTGTTTCCGTGGGCAGCCGTGGCAGAGGAAGAAAAGAATCAGACGTGGGTTAGAGGGAATCCATCTCTATCACTTCCCCCAGGGTGTGACCTTGAGCGAGGAATTTGGGCTTGGTAGGACTGTGCTTCCTTGGTGCTAAAGTGGAGATGAGAAGCTGGAAGTGGACTGGGACGCCCGCAGGCAAGCTCTCGTGTCCGGCACGGTGCCTGAACACAACGGTGGCTCGCAACATTCTCTGTGTGCTCAGCGACAGTGGGACGCCGCCCGGGCGTGTTCGCAAGTCCATAGCTCATTTCTCAACTGCCCGCCACCGTGCCTTGTATACGCTAGGCAGTCATTAAATGCTGGCTGGCATTATTATCCGTAAGTTTACCATACGCACAGCCGGACGTGAAACGCTGTCATCAGACGTTTCTCCCCCGTGGAGGACACAGGCATTTGAAAGTGTCATTGGGTGCGCTTGGGCCCTGTTCCCCTCGCTTCCGCTTCCACTAAAATAAGTTTTCAGTGTAAATATCTTATCCTCCTGGAACTCAGTGTTTTCGTCCGCGGTCAATTTCAGGGTCTGAGGTTCTCAGCCAGATGAATTCGTGATGACTGGATCCTTCCAGAAGGAGGGTGATCTTTGCAGCGACACAGAAGCTGCCGCCCCCCACCCCAGACCCACGTGGCCAGCAGGTCTGGGAGGTTGCGACCTTTTGTCCTTTCAGGAACCGGCTGCCCAGGCGACCCTGGGATGCAGCTTTGCCTCTGAGCCACACGCTCCCTGCGTCAGGCCTGCTCTGATTCTTCTTCTCTTTCAGCACCTTCCCGCTCCCTCTACACACCGCAGTGCAGACGGCATCCAAGGACAGGGCTAGGCACATCTTCCCCTTCCGGTCTTACCCTGGAATCAGTGCAGTGCCGGAGCAGCCGGTGCGACCCCAGGCAGGCGCGGGGTGGGGCCTGCTTAGCCAGCTAAGGCCTGGCTTCTGATGCTGAAGGTCATGATGGGGGAGGGAGGGGAGAGCAGAATGATGGCAGTGAAGACGAAGAGTAGGTGACCTGCCTCTAGACTGTGTGGATTTTCTTTTCTCTTTTAATTGTCACGTCTGTGTAGTCTGATCAGCTGTCTCAACATAACGACACCACAGTCCTCTGATTGGGCACTCTGTGCTGGCTGCAGACCAAGTCTTTTAAATGTTAAAGTCAGTACCTTCCCTTCCTTCCATCCATCCATCCGTCCGTCCATCCATCCGTCCGTCCATCCATCCACCCACCCGTCCATCCATCTGTCCGTCCGTCCGTCTGTCCATCCATCCATCCAACCATCCTGCCACTTAATCCTTAATCCCCAAACACCCCAGTGGTAAGTGATGTGCGTTTTCCAGGTGGGTATGTAAAGGTTTAGGACATAACCTTTCCTAAGTCATACAGTTCCTATGACCTGGTGGAGTCGCTTTTCCCACTGACTACAGACACTGAGCCTGTAACTGCTGGACCCACTGCCTTTCAACTCACCGAACTGTCGTTATTGTCGTCCATTGTAGCCATTATGTGATTTACCTTTTCGCTTGTGTCTTGCATTCCGACTGGTTACTCTGACGTGGGGAGCGGGGAGAGGCTTAAGCCATGTACCCTGTAACTGGAAACACAGCCACCTATTAAAACCCTATTTGTACACAGGCAGGGAAAGGGGGTTTCGTTATGCTTTGCTGTTGCAGCCGTTTGGGGGACTGGCCTTCGAACCAGGACCCCCACGGCCGCAGGCCACGTGGGACAGGGGCAGGCAGGGGTGGACGAGGTTTCCTTTTGACTGGTGAAGAGGCTGTGTTAGGGCAGCTGGTTTTGCATGGGTTTGGAGGGGGCGGGGGAGGGAGGGATAGCATCGTCTGCCATGTGGAAGGCACTCCAGAATGGAAATCCGCTGGCCTTGGCCTTCTCAGGAAGGCTGTCAGAGGCCGAGTCAGGGCCCGCTTTCCCATTACAGCAGCCCTGGCCTATCTCTCCGGAGCCCTCTGGTAATCAGTACATGAAATTCACCTTTCCCCCGATTCCTGAGAACTGAAAGATGAGGGTTGAGTCGCAGGGCAAACAAATCCTCAGCACCGTGTTACTCGAGCACGGGAATTTCAAGCTGCACAGATGGGGGAAATTATTTTTTGGGGGGCGAACACATTGAAGTTCGGCAGTTACCTGAAAGAAAATGAAGTTGCTGAGTGCAAGTGCAATTCTCTGGCCTTCTGAAGAAGATAGATTGTAATCTTTAATTAATCTATCACTCACCCTGAAAAAAAAAAAAAAAGGCCGGGGCGCAGGGGGAGAAATGTTCATATCACGTTTACGTTGGGTGGCCGGGACGGCGTTGCCCGGATCGCGTTGTCTGGGCAGTGCTGCCAGCACTCTGTGTGTTTCCTTTTGTTGCATATTTTAATGTCCCCGTGAGTCTTAAGCCTCTGTGCGGTGAGCACGAGGAGGCCTGCTGTGTGTGCTCTGGCCGACGGTCTTCCCTGTTGTCGTGAAGATGAAATGGCTCTAAGGATGACCTTTCCGTGCCTCTGTGTGGAGCTGGCCCTTCCCTTTAACGGAGCACCTTTCCACACACACGTGCTGAACTCTTGAACTCCTCACTCCCTTCCTGAGCTTATCGCCCAAGCTGTAGTTTATCATCCTGTGCCTCCAAAGACTTGGTACTTTTCCTGCGCTCCACATGGAGATAGAATTTTTCATAACCCTTTACCAGTTATACGTTTGATCGTTAAGGGGCCGGGTTAATCTTCTTGTTCACACCAGCATCTGATTTTCCGCCAGCTCAGGGTGGAAAGCATAACATATGTCACCTGATATTAGAGGGTTGTTTATTTCTGTTCATTTTGTCCCAAATGGTCCCTAAGAGGTGCATGTGAAAACTCAGCTTGTTTCTGTGTTTCTTCTGTTGCAATTTCCTCCATTAGCTGATAGCAAGCAAAGCCATGTCCTTTCGCTGGTGGGACTCGGCTGGGGAGGACTGAACAGGTAGAGGAGTGTTGGTAAGGAAGCACTTTAGAGACCACAGAAGCACCTAGAGACAGGAGTTACCATCTTGTGTTGCAAAGCATTTAGAGAAATTGTACCCCTTGCATCTCGTGTTTGCCTGTCTCATAGCCCTTTAATTATATGGTGTTGAAACTGTTTCATTTCTCCTCTAGTTTCTCAGTGTATGGCACATAGTAGGTGCTCGGTAAGTAGGTCTCGACCTGAACTGCGGCATTTAGGTTAGTAATTAGGTGCAAAATCACGCAGCCCTCTGACGCGAGGACTCATTTCGAAGCCTCAGTGAGCCTGGTTCTACTCCTGGAGGATTTTTGCGAGGTTTAATTGAAAAGACTCACAAACACTCAGCGCTCTGCCTCTCTGCTCGGCATGTGGTATAGCCACTCTTGTCACAGAACCTATTGTAGTTCAAGAAAGAAAACTCGTGGCTTTATTTAGGGGGAGAAATAACAGTAGAATTTTAAAGAGTGTATTTCTCTTCTGGTGAGCAGTTCTGCATTGATAAGAAGTGGGCACAGAATAAGTGCAAAATATTTAGCTAACTCCTGTTGACAGAAATAGAACTTCAAGTCCAAAGACGTCGTATTTTAGGGTGCACACATATGCCTTTCGAAAAATTTCTAAACTCTCTTCCATGTCTGGAAAGATTTGCACGTGCGATATCTGTACACATTGTACTTGCAGGGGTTCTCTGGGAAATGAAATCTCTGCGCTTCGCCAAAGCATGCTTTCCCTCTAAAGAGAGGCAGCTGGTAATTACGAATGCTAATGTTGGGGTGAGGTGCAAGAGATAATCTAACACAGGCGATGACCCCCAGAACGTTTAAACTTGATGCTGGAATGTGTTCATTTTCTTTATCTTGCTGTTAATGCACCTCTGTTGAGCACTTTACTCTCTCTTCATAGATAGGATCAGCTCCAGTATAAATTTATAACACCACACTTAGATTTAAATACACAAATTTCCCAGTTCAGAGTCTTTCTGGTCTGACACACACACGCACACACACGCGTGCGCGCGCGCTCACACGTGCCACATAGCAACCTAAGAAGTAGAGTCGACAGTCCTTCTTTTCTGCTTCCACCAACACAAATTCTCTGGCTTCTGATCCGTGGTCAGTGTCTGTCTGAGAGAGTGACGTATTCATATATGTAGATGTGTTTGAAAAAAGCAAAACAGTGACAACAGACAGGGCTAATATCCCGCAGCAGGGAACAGTGGAAAAGAGAATCACAGACCCAAAAGCTTTTATATGTCAGCTGTGAAGGGTGATCATTTATGCATTTAAGCACATTCTTCACTCTGAGCTTTGGTGCCAGACATTACAGTTGTGTTGCGTGGAACATGGTTCTCCCACATACGTGTAATGTGTGATATTCAAACACGTTTCCTGACTGCGAGTATATTAGTCCTTGGTCACGGGCATAAGTGGTGTCCATGAAAACCACTGATCTGGGGTGAAAGAAGCAAAGAATTAGCTTTGTTTTCGGCATAGCAACCAGGCGTCATTTGCCAGTTGTTCATTCGTGCCGATGTTCACTGCCGTGTTCCCCGACCATGGAAAGTACCTCCGTCCACGTCTGTGTGTAATGGGTCCTCTCCAGGTTCTGATTATTCTTCCCGGTGTCAGCAGCGAGTTTCTGTGGGTCCCTGTGATAGCTCACTTATTTCATCCAATGGAGATTGTTATGAGAATTACGTACCCCACTGTTACACAGTTGATCGCTGTTGGCTGAGTGGGTCGGGGTAGGGGTGGAGTAGATAAAATTAATTTAGACTTTTGAAACACCTTTGAAAATACTCAGAGAACGTAACATAGTTTGAGAACTTTAATATATACATATGTGTGTGTGTACATATATTTTTTGGCCGTTCCACATGGCCAGCGGGATCTTAGTTCCCTGACCGGGGATCGAAGCTGCATCCCCTTCAGTGGAAGCACAGAGTCTCTTTTTTTTTTTGCGGTTACGCGGGCCTCTCACTGCTGTGGCCTCTCCCGTTGCGGAGCACAGGCTCCGGACACGCAGGCTCAGCGGCCATGGCTCACGGGCCCAGCCGCTCCGCGGCACGTGGGATCTTCCCGGACCGGGGCACGATCCCGTGTCCCCTGCATCGGCAGGCGGACTCTCAACCACTGCACCACCAGGGAAGCCCAGGAAGTGCGGAGTCTTAACCACTGGACCTCCAGGGAAGTCCCAAGAACTTCAACTTATTTCAAGTGTAAACAGCAATTCACAGCATTGCCTATACTGTCTAAAATCTACTTTTGTTATAACACACACACACACACACACACACACACACACACACACACACACACACACACACACACACACACACACACACACACACACACACATAGGTACACACATAGAAAAAGACTGCAAGACACACACCGAGCTATCTACAGTGGCTCTGGCTGGATAGGTGTAATTTAGTTGTTCAAGGATAAGTTAATGAACTTTGTCAGATAGCTGTGGATTCAGATTCTGCCCTCCTGACTAATTAGCTGAGAGATGTGACATTGGATACACAGTTTAGGCTTGGTACCTGTCCAAGCCCTTATCTGCAGAGTCATTGCTGTAATAGTACCTGCCTCACAGGCTTATATGCAAAATGTACCAGTAAGTGTTATTTATTGCTGTTTCTGCTTTTTCCTCCCTTCCTTTTCTGCATTTTCTCCTTTCATGAACGTGTATTACTTTTGTAATGTGAAAAATAAAAAGTAAAGTTTTTTGTTTTGTTTTTAAGAATCAGCCAAGAACTGGTGGGACTGTTTTTCACAGATTTGCATCTTGCTTGAAGCCAGTTACCAGGGAGCCGCTGTAAACGGGTTATAAGAAGTGTGAATCAGGCAGACCCCAGCTATCCACCTGGGTTTAAAAACTTCATGGTTTTTCTAGAAGTAATGCTTCCTAGACCAATCTCCCAATTTCCTTCAGCACTAAATATTTCAGGATGTGAGATGTCGGTGCAAATCACCCACTGGTACACCTCAGATCCTCCTGTAAGTGACGCTGGCTAGATGATCCTACCCAGTGACTTCCCGGTGCCATTTTCCTGAACGTGGACACTTGGGTAAGGATAGAACTCCCAACTTTGTATGAGGTGATGGACTCTGTGTTCTTCAAGCTGAAAAACGTAAAATATCTTGTCAAGTATGAAAATCAGGAGAAAAGAGTGACAGTCCAAAGAAGGCCAGAGTGAACACTGCAAGAACTTAGAATAAACCTGTGTCTTTGGTTGCGCCTTGAGTTGAGTCCCAGGTTCCCTTACAGTTGAGGCTGGAAGCAAACTACGAATGTCAGGGAATGAAAACTAGGACCCTCCAGCCAGTCTGCAAGCGTGAATGTTTTTGCTGGAATTGTACTTCGGTGGGTGCCTGCTTCACAGGTCTACACGTGAGGCCTTGGGTAATCCAGCAAGCCATGCTGTGCTCAATTGCGATTTTATGGAAGTCACAGAAATACATTTCGAATAGACAGTTCTTATATCACCCCACCCAAAGTGACATAACCCTGAATCATAATTCAGTGAAAGCATTTCTGTAAGAAGGGAAGATAATCGACTCCAAGTGCTTTCATTTTCTGTCTTTCTTTCTTAATGCAGGGGAAGTCAAGATGGGATGCTCAGTTAAAACCCAAATGAAGGACCTGGGAGTCATCAGAGTCTAATTCCAGAGACCATTAGCCCAACCTCTTTCTGTAGCAGAACCAGTAGTGGAATGATAGGAGGATAGCAGAAGCAAAATAGCAAACATTTTTTCTTTCCTGGTACAAAAGTATATGTGTGTGCTGTGTGTGTGTGCAGATAAGGGTCGTGAGTGGGGAAGGGGTACCACTTAAACGCAGTGCGCCTTTTCTGTTCCTTGCTCACACTCCGTGCCCGGTGTGGTTTGGCTGGGGTCCCTGCACACACGGTCACTCGGGGACCCGAGCTGCTTTTGTCTCCATTGTCCCCTAGCCGCGCCATCTGGCACACGTGGCCTTCTTGTTCACCACTGGACATGGTCGTGGCTGCCACTCTGTGCTTTGGTTTGGAATGTCACACCTGTCACCTCCACTCAACAGCGTGTTGGTCAGAACCAGTCACCTGACCTGTGGAAGGTGGGAACGTATGATGTCCCCGTGTGCCCTGTAGGGGAAGAACACCGGATGTGTGCGCACACTCTGAGCCTCTGCCCAAACGATGCTCCTTTTGCCCACAGAGAAGTGAGTTAAGGGGCTGATACCATCCATCGTGGGAATAGAGAAAAAGACATGCTTCTGTGCAGAACCCCCTTATACTGGACCCGGAGGCTTATTTGTAACGTATCGAAGGAAATGCCACCATAGGCAGGGAACAGTGAATTTAGGAAACTTACACTGGAAAAGCGTGCATGAAAAGCCACTTTTGAATAAAATTAAGATAAATTTATGAGCGGTCGGTTTACAGTGAGATGACTGAGATTATCTTCCTGATTCGAGGAGGAAGATCATGTCCCCTCGTGAGGTTTCTTGGTGTGACAGATGCAGACTAACGTGGCGTTGGTGTGAGGGTAACTCTTCCTTGGTCTCACACATTGTAAGTTCTTACTAAAGTAAAAGAAGCACTTGAAACTGGAATCCACAGGCTTTGAGCAGAGGAATGAGAATTAAAGTATCTTAAAGACATTTGAAGGCATTACTGTCATCAATTTTATAGTCAAGTGACAGCAGCAGGCATCTGGGATAGCAAAAATGCCACTGTTTCAGTTAGGTCTTGGTTCAAGGACATGAAACAGAAAACCTAAATCTGGCTTAAACACATGAGGGCTTATTTTCTCACTTGAAAGAAGTCCGTGACTAGGCAGCAAGTCCAGGACTGACTTGATAGTTCTGCTAAGGCATCAGAGATTGCTCCTAATTTTTTCTTCCCTCATTCTCAGCCATTTGGCTTCCATCCTCAAAAGATTGCCTCTTGATCCAAGATGGCTCCTGGAACTGCTACATTTAGCTCCATTTCAGTTCCAAGCCACAGAAAGCAGAAGGAGGGATGAGCCGCCCTACTGAGTCAGCTCCCTGTAAGGAGTTTTCCCAGAAGCACAGCTCAACACTCATATCTCATTGTCCAGGGCTGGGTCACGTGACTACACCCAGCAGCAAGGGAGGCTGGGAAGTAGTTCTGTTTTGCTTAACTGGGGGCATTTCTCCACTGCATCATTAGCCTTCTGCGACTAAGGAAAGGCGGGGAATGAGTGTTTTCCGTTCTCTCCTACTGTGCCTCTCACAAGAACCTGCTTGGCGTTGGTGCTGAGGGCTGCCCCCTCCCCTTGAGAACCAACCTCTCCCACACCTGGCACAAGATTCCCAGATATCTATCCCCAGAAGGAGACTGAAAGCAGGGGAAGCTTATCTTTGGAACCTCTGTCCAGACACTGTATACATCTCTTCAGTTTTTTGATTCCTCCCAGGAACCTAACGGTGTCTTTTCCAAGTCCTGTGCTATAGTGCCTGCTAGGCTTGCCCTCCTGCCACTAGCCTACCCTCCCACCTTGGCATGCGTTCCTTCTTTATTCGGGCTAGCCCACTGGTCTCAGGTAAGAAGAAAACAGTTAAAATGCAGCCACGTTAAGTTAGGATGCCCATTTCTGATACTACTCAGTGGGCATTTTCCACTTAGAAGGTGAGTATTTTGTGTAATTTCAGGTATTGGGGCTAAGGGAGGGGATGTTCTCAAACGCTGGGGGAAAGATGGAGTCATTTTGGCTATAAATAACAGAAAACTCCATTAAAAGTAGCTTGAATGACATGACAGAATGTATTATCTCACATCAGAAGAAGTGCGGAGGTCAAGCAGTTTCAGATTTGGTTAATTCAAGGACTTACTCTTCAAGTCGCTAGGTGAACTCTGGCTTTCTACTCTGCTTTCCCCAGCACATTGGTTTATCCTTGTAGGCAGGCTCTCACCTCATGGTCACAAAATGGTTGCCCAAGTCCCCGGAATGACTTGCAGATAACCATGACCAGAGGCAGAAAGAGATAAGAACGTGCCTACCTTGTGCACCATTTAAAGAGGAAATAACCTCTTCCCAGACGCCTCTGCCAGTAGAACCCTCCTCATGACACATGGGCCAGGATGATATCACATATCTGCCTGTGTCTCAGCAAGAAAGATAAGAGCACCACCACTGGCTCCCACAAGTTAAGACTCCTACTTTGGGCCTGGGAGGGGCCTGGAATTTTGTTAGCAAGAGTGAAGGGAGGAATGGTAGCTCTCGAGCAGGCAGCCAGTAACCTCTGCCACGGGGTCCTCCGTGGCGTCCATACTGACAGCCAGTCCCCTACATGTGAGAACGATCCTCCTTTTCAGCATCAACTCTGAGGGTCATTGCTTGGCCATTGAAACTTCTAGCCAGCATCTTCCGCAGAGGTCTGGACCCTGACATGGAAACTTTTCAGTGGTTGCCAAATCCTGTCCTAAGTACTGTATTGAATGTACCCAATCCCGAAAGGCCTGGAATGGAAAAATCTTGGGCTGAGGACAGTTCCCATTATTAAATCCTCAGTGATA
The DNA here is from genome assembly GCF_026419965.1 of Kogia breviceps. Lineage (NCBI taxonomy): Eukaryota > Metazoa > Chordata > Mammalia > Artiodactyla > Physeteridae > Kogia > Kogia breviceps. Next base: position 49,189,284 of record NC_081327.1, read on the forward strand.
ACTGAGGCTTTAAGCCTGTAAGGCCAGACCTTAGCTTTTGTGCTCCCTGGGTTGTGGAGGGAACATCCATCCTGGAAACAGGAACCTGTCAGATGCCTTGGATATACTGACAATACATCGATGAGAATTGAATGCCTGTAAATTGCATAGCCCCCAGGACCAGTAGGTGCCCTGTCTCGCTGCTTATGAATCAAACACGCTGTTTATTTGCATCAAGGACAGTTGATACCTTGATCATCAATAAACTAGCGTTTCAGCAGCCTGCCATAAATTTCTTGTCAAATTAGAACACTGTGATGAAAGATAATCTGTACTTAGACTTACATCCCTTAGTTTTAAAACCTCCAGTAGTAAGGCTTGGCGGTTACTACAGTAAGAAAAGCCTCGCAGGCAGAAACCCACGTTTCCTTTCAGAAAAAAAAAAACTGAGGAATTAATTGATTTGCATATTTTGACCAAGATCTGGCGCAGGCTCTTTCCAATGAATAAAAAATTGAGTTTTGAGAGCAAATATTTTGGTAAGGACACAGAGAACCGATACCAGCATTCTCTCTGTTTATAACTGTTAAACAGTAGACATCTTTCAATAAGTGCTAACACTTATTAATGAATAATAAAATCTGACTCAGTAATAATGCAGTTGTGGTTATGATTTATTGATAGCACTGTGCTGATCACTTTGGTCCATCATCTTACTTACTTTTCCCAACAGCCTTACTAAGTAGATATCATGTCCAATTTATAAATGGTTCCTCGTATCCCGATAAGGAAACCGTGGCTGAATTAAGTGACTGGCCGAGCCTGAGAGCTGTGGGGTGACAGCGCTGGAAGAACACAGAGCTGTGTGGCATCAGAGGCATTTTCTCACTCACCGCAGTACACAGTGGGTTCCAATGAGATGATTAAAAACGAGATTATTTCTAGAATAAGGTGACCACCTACAGGGGAATTTAGTTTTCATTCTCATTTTCAGGATTCTCTGGCCAAGCAGATACCAAAGAATCATCATTGGGTGCTGATTTCTAGAAAGGCAGAGTCTCAGCTCCCCAGGACTCGAGAGAGTGGTTTGATTAGGCAGTGACTTCCTTCCCACGGACAGGCCAGGGGGGTGCAGTTTCCAAGAACCGGGAGAGCTGTTTGGTCTAACTGACAGTGCAGGTCCCAGCGCAGGGAGACAGGAATTTCGTTAGCAGGGGTGAAGGGGGGAGTGACGGCTTTTGAGCAGGCAGCCAACAGCCTCTGCCACAGGGGACTACATGGTACCCGTATTGGCAACCAGTCCCCTACATGTGAGAACAAGCCTCCTTCTGACATCAAGTTCCAGAGCGTGCTTCTAGAGGCAGCCGTTACCTGCGTGACCGCTGTGGCCTCCTGCTTGTGGACTGTCTGCAGATTGTTTCTGATCTGCCCCAGGCGTAGTGAGGGTGGAGAGAGCACGGCGATGCCCAGTGGTCCTGGTTGGCCGTCGGACAGTTCTTGACTCCCAGCTCTGGAACAGGCTCTTTGTTAGTGTGCTAGGGCTGCCCACCGCAGACTGGGTGGGTTCAGCTACAGAAATTCGGTTCCTCACAGTTTTGGAGGCTGGAAGTCCAAGATCAAGGTCATGGCAGAGTTGGTTTCTCTGGAGATGTCTCTCCTTAGCTCACAGATGGTGGCCTTCTCGCTGCGTCCTACCATGGTCATCCTTTTATGCGTCGGACACCTCCCCGGCATACATTCTTCTTCTAAGGCTGCCAATCCTGTTGGATTAGGGTGCATCCTTATGACCTCATTTAACCTGAATTACCTCTTTGAAGATAATTTAAATTAAATTATCTTCAATTACAGTCACGTTGGGGGTCAGGACTTTAACATGTGAATCTGGGAGGAACACAATTCAGTCCATAAACCCTCCATGCTGGGCGTGAGGGATCTTAGGATCTTATGATGAATCAGGAAGAAACAGTCCATACCCTGCATCAGTTTTCAGGAAAGAGTGTCTTTGTTTTTTTTTTAATCCCGTAATTAAATAATTGCTAGATGGTTAATGATATGACAAAGGGTGTAATGTACTAAGTAGTGCAGTTTAGAACAGGCCACTCTCACCTTGTTTAGGGGTAGAGAAGTCTTCCGTGAGGAGGGGGTGAGGTGGGAATGAGGCATGAAAACGAGAAGCAGGCTGTCAGGTGGGAGACAGGCCTGGGACCAGGAGGAAAGCAAGCAGTAGGTGTGATCAGGACTTTAAGGCACTGTCCTGTATCCAGCAAGTTCCAGCAACTGAGAGGCAGCCTGCATGACCCACGCCTGGAAAATGGGGGTGAGAGATGGTTCAGAGGAATAGTGGATCCATAGTTTCATCACTTTGTTTTGTAATCATGTCTAATGCTGTGGGATTGTAGCAAATTTGCTCAAGAAAAGTTTGTGATTCCGTTGCTTTACATCCTGTTTGTTGAAACAAGAAACTTTCCAAACTTCTAGGTCCCTAAGACTCAATCATGAACTTACTTTAAAAACATCAGTTCCTGGGCCCCACTCCCCAGAGATTCTGATTCGATCCATCCATGATGGGGTCCAGGAATCTGAATGTTAAACAAGCCCTTCTGGTTCTTTTGGTGCAGATGGTCCAGGGAACATGTTTTGAGCAAGTCCGATCTGCTTCAGCAAGTGTTACCTAGAAAAGCCTAGAAAAGTTTGGGCCCAACGGTTCTTGCAAAGAGTTACCAGACCTGTTGGAATATCGATCAGATTCAACCCACGGGGATGGGTGAGTCTAACCTTTATCGAGCCTTTTACGTTGGAGACACTATGGTTGGTGTCTTTGTGAATATCAGCCCCTTCCATTTAATACAGCCATCCTGCCAGCGGGGATGCCATAAGGATCCGTGTTTTACAGATGAACAGAGTGAGGAACATAGAGGCTAGATGCATTTCTAAGGTCACGCAGCTCATAAGCGACAGGAGGCACCGAGACACCAGGGTTAAACGGCGCTGCGGTGCATGTGCCCTTGAGGTGTAGCGGCCAGCGCGTGGGTAGCACCTGCTGATCAGTGCTTCCCATACCTCCCTTCCTCATTCATCAGGTGATGCAGAGATTCTTGGGGAGTGGATCTGATTCGAACCAAGCGTGTGCTGTTGATCCTCTTCAGAACCCTGGCAATGGCCCTTGACCTCATCTTTAATTTCTCCTTGCCATATAGTTTATGAATCTTCATTGCCATAAAAATCCAGATGGCTTGGAAAAATCAGTATGGACAACTCAGGACAGAATCGGAATTTTCTAAACGATCAGCCTTCAACCTAGTTTGTATCTCCATCCAAAAGCATGCTTCCCCTACTTTTAAAAATAATAATAATAATAAATAGACTTTACTTGAAAAACTGCTTTGCCCACTCCTTCAAAGCATGTCACGGCTTATTGGATGCCTTGTATTTTTCACTTTCACTTCCTGTCAACTTCCGTGTCACCTCTCCAGGCATGGATGGGCCTGTTGACTCTGAATGCGTTTGCCTTTCATGCGGCGCTGCCCTGTCCGCTTGCCACTGAGACGATTCCAGGTCATTCCCATTTATTTAATTAATTTTAGAGATGAAATGATTTTGCCCAAGAACGAGAATGCTAATGGGATTTCTTGTAGTTGTTCAGTTCAGGCTTGTTGGTTCTAAAATAAACACCTTCACTTCAATATTTGCCTTTTGGCTGCAGCCCGTTAAACCCGTCACACCCCGTAACCTCGTTAACATCCCGGCTTAATTGTAAGTTAATGTGCGCCTAGGTTTCATAAAGCAGATTTTCTCTCCTAACTGCTAAGTTTTGTCCCCCGAATATAGCCCTGTATTGGCGTTTCCAACGGATGGATGGATTGGAGCGATGTGACATACTTTTAAATGTAATAGCTCCTTCGGCGCCTTGATAATACACATTTGAAGCGAGTTTTTAGAAGTTAGAATAAAGTGAGAAAAATAAATCTTAGCTCACTGGCGCATAATTACGGCACTGAGATTTGGGGAGGTGTGCTCCGTCGGTAATTGGGAGAGGTTGCCAGAAGTAAGAGGGTGACAGTGGGACTGCTTACAGAATCTAAGGCAGAATTAAAACCTGCATGTTAATAGCTGTCCTGCCAGTCACAAATAGATTCATGCTTCACATCTCGGATATATAAAGCTTATTTCAAAATAAATTCCGGGGAGCGTTCAACCTGATTGAATCTGCTGTAAGCTCTGTTAATATATTTGTTCGAGTCACTTGCACTCAAAAGCTTTTTCGGCAGAATATCACTTTTTTTATATTATTCATGGTTATGTAATAACCCCCCCCCCCCTTGAATTCTTCAGGGTTTCCCATTAATTCATGGTACGCAGTTCAGAGAAAGTTGGATCCACCACTCATCACACTGTCTGGACTTGGGTGTGTCTCCTTTTTGTCCATCTCTTAAATCAGTCACTTGGCGACGGCAGGACATGGGGCCTCTCCAGAGGATTTGATCGAAGAGCTCTTGTTAGGAGATTAGGCGGCTAATCTGTAAGCCACCTAATGGAAATCTTTCTGGGCAAGGAAATAAAACTGAGCAACATTAGCAAAATCACTACATATTAGAGGAATCAAGTATATTCTAAACGGCTTTATCCTACAGTCTGGATACCAAGCCTAGGGGTAAAATGAACTAACTTCTCAGATGACCTGTGTTACCGAAATACCTGTAACCTATACGTGTAACCTGTGTCGTGCAGGACATTTATCTGAGATGGGGACTCCTTAAAGCATTTTTCATTTGACCGGGCAAAGTAAACAAGGGCATAGTGGATTGGAAAAAAAGAAAAACGAAGGAAGGAAGAAGAATTTTTTCCCTCACAATCAAGGCAGATACCCATTTTGAAACCACCTGACACTACATAATAAATACAGGTGGTTGAATTGAGTTACCTGGTACAGATACCATTTTTTTAATTTCAGAAATAATGGTTGTGAACTCTTTAAGAATTCTTTGACTTTCTCTTGTACCCAAATTAATAATTCATTAGTATTCTCATTAAAATGTTCTTATTTGGTCATTCCATTTATAGGCAAAGAATGACAAAGCAGGTCCAAGGATTTGAGGGTCACATAAAGTAAGTTTTGGTGTAGAACAGTCTGCAGGCTTTGTCTATAAAGGGCCAAATAGTAAATATTTTGGGCTTTGTGACCCATATGGCATCCATCACAACTACCAAATTGTGATGTGTCGTGAAAACAGCCTTAGATAATATGTAGACAAATGGACATGGCTGTGTGCCAATAAAACTTTATTTACAAAAACAAGCAATGGGCTGGATTTGGCCTGTGGGTTGATGTTTGCTGGCATCTGGAGCACATATTTTGGGATATATAATTGCAAAGCTCTTTTTGTTTTTTTTTTTTTATTTTCATGGTCTAAGAACACATTTTCAACTGTGGATAAGTGCCCATCTTCTGAATTTTTATTTCTTCCTGACATAACTAAAAGCCCTTGCTTTGGAATTTCTTGTTAACCCTGGAACTTCTTGCCAAATACCTCACTCCCTGGATCTGTGGGGAATGGCAGGAGAGCTGAAGTGGTTGGATTTGGGGATAGGGGTCAGCTTGGAGATGATACCTTTCATACTTGGGCAACTTGGGAAAAAGAATTTGGAACAAAAAGGCTAAGGGCTGACATCATTTTTTTTTTTTTTTCTTTTTTTAAGAAATAAGAGAAAAAGGAATAGGGGAGATGATTTACCTTCTCACTTGCCTGGAGGCTGAGGGTTAATTGATGAATCTGTTTTTAGGATGTGTTACAAAGCCTTTTGAGGGCAGGTGTTGGGTAGTTAGGATTCTGAATCGCAGGCAATATATTTACATGATACAGATACTAAGGAATCATACTCTTGGTTTTGGAAGAAACCTAAGGAAAACGATTCTCCCAGACTTTTTCCTGGGTGTTACTTATGTGGCTTGTCTTCTAAACACCTTCGTATCAGTGCCTGCATTTTCTCAGCAGAAGGGAGCTAGTGGTCATTTGAACTCATGTTTATTTATATTTCCTTAAAATGTTAACCATAAAATTGACCCAGTGTAGTAATGAAAGGGGAGAGCACCTCCTTGCCGTCTTGGAGACAGGGACATCCATCATACCGTTGCAAGTGCTGGAATAGGGTCCAGGGAGGCAGGGCTTAGGCGGTCTGCTCCTGTCACTCTTTCAAAGGAAAGGAATATCCTAGAGTTAGATGACTGTGCCTGGTAGCTGTTTGCTCTTCGCACCTCTGCCTTGACCAGTGAATATGCCAAAAGCAGGCGGCGGGCGCTTGCAGCCGCTGTTCCTCCTTGCTGGGATCCTGACAGGCTGAGAAGCACTCAGTGCCCCAGCCTCCCGTGAAGCGTCCCTGGAAGAGCAGCTCTGTCGTCGTCCATCAGCTTTGTTTTTCTTTGCCGAGATGGACGGACAAGATTGCCCTTCCGTTTTACGGTCGAGATAAAAATAAACAGAAACCACTTTCACCTTTTCCCCGTTCCTGGGTTAAGTGCCCAAGCAAGTGTTGTTTCAGTCATGTGGTTTCCAATCAGCAAAACCACCGGCTTTTACACGTGACAGCAAACGCCAGGGAGATTTTGAGAACTGAATGGGAGAGGGCCCTGGGCTGTCTGTGTTAACCAGCTCTTAGTAGGGGGCCTAGCCATCCTTGGCTTCCTACCACGTTACCTGGGGCCCCCTCTGGGAGGAAAGTGATAGAGACATCACTGGTGTGGTGACCCAAAGACCAAGACACTCCTTACCCGGACCCAACATTTCACATGTAAACGTGACCTCCAGTTAAAGCGGGATTTTCTTACCGCTGTTCCCCCCAAGCAGATAAGACTGTAATACTATTCTGATGAAGCCACATCTCACCCGGTAAACTGTCATCTGATTTATACAAAGCCATCTGCTTGCATATGGGGTGTTGTATTTGGGATCCAGGAGGAGAGAAGGCACATCTGCACCCTCCAGAGCATCTGAATCTTAATGAATAAAAGCACCGCGAGTGATTTAAAAGGGACTAGTAGGATTCTATTTATAGCTTGATACCATTTTATAATCCAGGTCCACCTTGGATGTTTAGTGTCAGCCATGCAAGGAAATTAACTTCTCTGCTCATTTCCTGAGTAAGGTGGCCCTGGTCAGAGAAGCAGCTGCGAGGGTCTGGGAGCCCACTGGGCGCTGAGTGTTGGACAGGAGGTCAAGATCTGCCATTAGGAGCTCCTGTGCACCCAGCATCCGTGTACGTGTATCTTTTTTTTTTTTTTTCGCGGTACGCGGGCCTCTCACCGCTGTGGCCTCTCCCGTTGCGGAGCACAGGCTCTAGACGCGCAGGCTCAGCGGCCACGGCTCACGGGCCCAGCCGCTGCGCGGCACGTGGGATCTCCCCGGACCGGGGCACGAACCGGTGTCCCCTGCATCGGCAGGTGGACTCTCAGCCACCGCGCCACCAGGGAAGCCCCCACGTGTATCTTTAATGGGTGTATCTCTACCCAGAGTAGAAGAGGGTTCTTTTACAGCTCTGTTAGTTTTCTTTTCAAAGAGAAAAACAGGTTTTAGGTTAATTATAATGCGTTCTTTGTTCCTTCTTCAATCATCTTCCTTTCCTTTCTCCCTCCCTCCACCCCCCCCCTCCACCCTTCTGTTCCTCTTTCCTCCCTTCTTTTCTTTCTGTTCTAATAGGTTTTATTACTGCCTAGATATTGAGATCAGGAGATAACTGCCATCAACAAGGTGGTTTGTTATACTCACAGATCTCAAGAGAGAGGGCACAGGCCATGCCATAGGCGGTGCACGGGGAGGCACCAGCTTAGTCAGAAGGCAGAGGGCCAGGGTGGGGCTGGGCAGGAGCCTTTACTATGGTGTGTGTAAGAAGGAGAGGCAGGGCAAGAAGGCTTGGGATTGACTGGTCCGGATAATTTCCACAGGCTCTGGGCTATAGGGGCTGCCCCTAGGTGTCTGGCACCTGGCTGTGGAGTGATAGGGTGGGAGGGTGTGGGGTGTGAGAGAGTAGAGCTGGAGGCATTGGGGCTGTGGGGTCTGGAGGGGCTAGTTTGCATTTGAAAGGGGTGCTCCTGCATGGGCTGTCTCGGAATTGACTAGCCCTGGGAGGGGACTGCCTTTGGGCCAACAGGCTTCAGACTGTCTTGTTGGATTTTAAAATTATGACCTTGAATGGCAGTTCTCCATTCAGTGCAAACGGATTTGATTATTCAACTCTCTTCTCTATATCTGAGTCACTCTCAAAAGTGACTCCTGGATTTGATGGCTCCCAGAAGCCCCCAGCCCCAGCCCATGATCCTGAATGGTGGCCCCGTGCTTTCTGATGACGGAGGTGAGACCTGTGGCAGTAGAGGATTCATGCTTTTCACAGAAGGTGTGATCCTTACCCAGGCGTTCATCCTGCTGCACTGGCATCTGCCTCTCTCAAGAAGCGCTGATGAAGAAGGAAACACCCAGTGGGGCCTGGCTGGCGACTTGAGCCTCCCTTGCCATTTGAGTTTCAGTGGCTTTTATCTATCCGTTCATCCATCCGTCCATCTTTCCTCCCTCCCTCCCTCCCTCCCTCCCTCCCTCCCTCCCTCCCTTCCTTTTGAATAATTTCTAATTAAAAGTATAGTCAGTGCTATGAATTTGCAAAACAGGAAAAAAAAATCCCTCTGGCCTTTTATAATCTTCCGGAGACATGCATATTTTTCATTTTAAGTATACCCTCCTGATCTGTCTGGGGGAAAAGAGCATTTTAAAGCCAGACTAAAAGAAAGGGAAGGCATTCCTTTTTATTCTTTTACCCAGTATTTCAAAAAAAATTCCCTTTCGTATTGTACATGTGGCACAGGTATTGTTGAATATTGTGAGACATACAGAAATGGGGACCTTGTGACTCTGGGCACATTACTTTCTCTGCAGCCTCAGCTTACTCATCTGAAAAATGGGGATAATAGCATTGACTCCGTCTCAGGGCTTGCGGGAGTGTTGTCTCAAGATGATGTGTAAGAGGGGCCGTTACACACTTGATCCTAGAGGGGGGTCACTTTTTACTATCAGTATTGTCATTTGCTGCACTCCTGAAGAGCCTTTATTCCTCACCTGAACACGGCGGAACGGGGACTCTTGGTTCCCGAGAATAGGAAAAAAGCCTCCCGATTCCAAAGGGCTTCAGGTTTGCAGTGACTTCACTAGATACCGGAGAGAAGCCTCCTGTTTTGACTTGGCCCACAAATACGGGCGGGGGGCGGGGGAAGACTCATCGGAGCATTAGCCAGGGAGAAAATGAGAATGCCAGCTTACATAAATGTTATCCCAATCTCTGCAGACTCGGGATGTGTCCGATTTTTTAGAGTGTCGCCTGCAGGGTATTTATTATTCAGCGATAATAATAAATCGCAGCTTATGAAATCCGGGGACTCGAGTGTCACGCAGGGAAGAAGGAAAGTGCAGGGGGAAGAGCTGGGAGAGACACGGGTCCAGCCAGACCCAGGCTATTAATCATTGCCCTCCATTATTTCCTGAAGATTCATTCATTGTTCCATGGGTACCTAGAGGGTCAATTAGAGACCACAGACAGGCTTTTCCAAAGACACAGGAGGGTCAATTAGGCCCTCCTTATAATTTTCTGCTTTAACAGCACATGCCAGCCCATCGCGCATCAGATGCAAGGGAGCTTGGAAATAAACCTCCCTCCTCCTCTTTTAAAAAGAAAGAAAGAAAAAATGGAACAGAAGGAGAAATGGAGGCGCCGGCCCGTGGTAACAAATGGCTGGTTGTCAGGCTGTGGCTGAGGCGAGACAGAGGGGATCTGATCCCAAGACTTGTGGAGGCAGCGTTCTGGTGGGGTCAGGGCACCAGGAGCTTCCGGCCAGGGGATCTCTGTGATGGAGCGGTCTGTTCCCATGTCCGCAGTGATTCATTCATCTTGCGCCCGATCTGAACCGCGCTGGCTTGAGGGCACAGTCAGACAGTATCTGCAAGCGAAGGGGTACCTGACATCAGTTGAAGGAGATGTCTGACAGGCATGTGGGTCGGGGCGCTCTCCACTGGCCCCCGTGAGCCGGTGTCAATGTTTAGGAAGGCATTGAACTCAGTATTAAAATATGTAAGTAGGCTTTTGCGTGACACCGATTTCTGTTTGTTTTCCCAGGGAGTGGAAACAAAGTCTGAAACATATTAGAATGACATCAAAAGAGGAAGGGAATTGTCATGAGGGAGGGGCAGGGAGGGAAATGTGGAAGGAAGACTGGGAGAATGCCACGTACCATTTCTCCTCCTTGTTTTAAGCCGGCTATTAGATTTTGATTCTGCCCATTTGCGAACACCTAGTCTTGTTAACAGAATGATGGACAAATTATTATCCTTTCTTTTGCTATTGAAATATAATTGCTGTACAATATTATGTAACTTACAGGTGTACAGTACACGGATTCACAATTTTTAAAGGTTATATTCCACTTATAGTTATTACAAAATTTGGCTGTGTTTCCCATGTTGTACACTATATCCTTGTAGCTTATTTTATACCTAATAGTTTATGCCTCTTAATCCCCCCCCCAACTGCCCCTACCCCCTCCCCTCTCCCCACTGGTAACCACTCGTGGATTCTTGATACCTGTGAGCCTCTGCTTCTTTACTGTTACATTCATACCTTGTTGTAGTTTTTAGATTCCATATATAAGTGATATCATACAGTATTTGTCGTTCTCCGTCTGACTTACTTTCAGAGTTGCTTTTATTTCTTTACCTTGAGATGGTAGATGGAAGATGCCTATCTACCATCACTTAGAGATCTGGAAGCAAAAGAGAAATACTTACGATATGCAAAAACCAATTCCAACTTTAGTGATCTTTGTTTTTTTTCCTGGAATCCCAGTAATACTTCTGAGCTCCAAACTGTCGAATGTACTTGGCGATGCCTCCTGAGCACTAGCTGTGCGCAGGCACTATTCTGGATGTCGGGGTCCAGCAGGCAACAAGGAGAGCACCGCCCTTTGCCCTTCAGTCCTGGGGTGCTGGAGCCCTGGGCCTCTGGGGCCTCTTTCACTTCCAGGCCATGTGTTCTGCCTGATTTTCAAAAAGAGAGAATGGGATTGAAGCTGGAAAGGGTGAACCTGTATGTCTTGGAGCCTTTGCTAAAACCCCTGAAAACTGTCCCATTTTATCATTTTCTCAGAAGGAGGGCATTGGGTGTGCGTCCCTCTGGGGCAGGGATTTTGTCTGTCACCCTGTTGCAGAGTGTTGGAACGGTGCCCGGCACATAGTAGGCCCTCAGTGAATACTTGTTGCCAACACGGACTAATGGACGGGGCCGGGGGTGCTGTGATTCTGCGGGCCTGGCTTCGTGTACAGCCTCCAGAGGAGCCTCCTTTCCCCTCTGAGCAGCTCTGGCCTCTGCCTTGCTGCTGCCACCCCACCCCATCCCCCAACCCGGGGATCAACTTCCTCTTCAGCACTTTCGCTTTCAGACCCCCAGATGGGAAGCAAGAAAATCTTCCAGCGCTTGGACGCTCCATCCACATTTCCAGCTCTTCTCCCAGAAGTTGGAGATTGGTGGCTTGCAGATGTCTTCTTTTTGAGGCTGCTGGGTTTTTGTTTTCTCAGTGAAATCATTTCATTGCCAACCTATTAAAAATTGGGAGACTTCACATCACAGTTGGGATCTCCTGCTTCTCTTGACAAAGCAGAGCTGGCATCACTTGCCTGTGCTCCTGCATGGCACCAGTGGGCTGGCTTTGAGCAGCGGCTGTCCCCTCTCTAGGTGGGGTACGTGCCCCCCTGGTTCTGCATGGCGCCCACCAGCCCTCCGAGGCATTAGCGTTTGTAGCCCGTGCTTGGCAAGTTACACGGATTCTTGACCCACCCACGCATACCCCAGCTCTCACGGTGGCCTCTCTTAGGCCCTCCGACCCTAGACCTGTGATTCATTGAGCTGGTCAGCATCCCAGCTCCCCGATCCGATCCCAGATCTGAATAGGCAGTCCTTGTATGAGCTCTTCCTGCCTCGAATGTTCTTTCTTCCTTCTCCAGGCTAACTTTGACTCTTCCAGAAGCCTGGCCTGAGCCTCGCCCGCCGCCCCGTCCACACGACCTTTGAGTGTGGTGGGTACCCCTCCACCTTCCACTGTTCCTGTCATACCCTCTGCAACCATGATTGCACTGTGGTCATCTGGTTACTCGTCTGCAGGCCACCTCAGGCTGTCATCCCCCTAGTGACAAGGACTTTGTTGCTCATGGTCACGTTCTGGGCATCCAGACAAGGTCTGGCCACTGGGGGAAAGGACACTTGGTTCTGATTGGCTAGAGCCTGGCATGGGAGAGGGACGGTGGTGACAGAAGGTGAGACAGGAAGGGTAAACAAGGCTAAAGTCCCCAGGCGCCCTGGGAATTCCAGCAAGATTCTGGATTTTATCTTCACGGTCATGGAAAGCCCTGGGAAAGTTTATGGGTATTTTGGTACCCTGCACACCATAAGGGGACTAAGTGTGCAGTTAGGAGTCCTCCAGCTTCAGTGAGAAGGCTGGATTTGCAGGGCTGGCGGCAGAGGTGCTCTCGGAACCGTCCAGGCAAGAGATCATGGCAGTCCAAGCCAGGGAGGGATGTAGAAACAAGATGTGGCTGCTGCTTGAGTGCAGAGGGGCAAGTAGGTGACATTCTGCTGTGGGGAGGGGGGAGGTAAGACATTACCTAGCCAAGGAATTTATAAAAATAACTACTCCCCTTTTCCCCCTCTCCTCGAGCACCACCTGCATCACCTTGGTAATACAGTTTCTTCTTAAAACCTGTAGGAAGCAGTGGCTCCCAGAGCAGCATGGGATTTTAAAGCAGTACTATCAGCAAAACATCCAGCGGCTTGGGTTTTAGTGGGCATGTATTTTTGTGTATTGCACGTGGATTTTCTTTGCCTTTCTTTTTCTTCTTTTCAGTCCTCCTCCTTAAGGGAAACTGCCTTCTCGCAGTAGCTTCTTGGTCTAGTGCTCTGATGACTTGAATGGTGTGACTGTGTAGCCAAAATGGACAGGGCAACCCTCCGCCCATTTATCTTTCAGACCCCCAGTGTACCGTCGCAAAACCACAACTTCCATCCTTTTTTTCGTCCCCTGATTTCATACTTCACCTCAGTTTATTTATTTATTTACTTTTAAACATCTTTATTGGAGTATAATTCCTTTACAATGGTGTGTTGGTTTCTGCTTTACAACAAAGTGAATCAGCTATACGTATATATATGTTCCCATATCTCCTCCCTCTTGCGTCTCCCTCCCACCCTCCCTTTCCCACCCCTCTAGGTGGTCACAAAGCGTGGAGCTGATCTCCCTGTGCTATGTGGCTGCTTCCCACTAGCTCTCTATTTTGCATTTTTTTACCTCAGTGTATGACTTGGCTTATAGTCTGTTGCAGAAAGCCCAGCTCCCAAGCTTCCTCCCGAACCTACATTTTTCTGTTTTGTCTGAAAGAGCCAAGGTCTCAGGAGTTTGCCGTTATATTGCTTCAGAGAAATTAGTGACATTGAAGGGTTCTCATCTTTTTGTGTGTGATTTTGGTCATAAGGAGAAATTTACAAAGCTGTTTTTTTTTCCATGTCTGAAGTTTGGTAGATTATATTAATGATATTTGATACAGAGATAGCTACGGTAGGGCTTTTCTCCATGCAGTGTTTTTGAATAAGTCATTGCCACCCGATCAGGAGCCTTTTGTGGAAGAAATTCAAAATTCTGTTTGGCCTGAAGTTTTTTTTTCGCTTGACTTTGTGTAGGACATGGCATAGAAAAATTACTGCAATAGCAGCTGGTCTAGATTCACCGGCTCCCATATCATATTACTATCATGAGTAATACTAGTGAGAAATATTGTTTTGGAATTAATTCTTTAGTAATTAGTTAAAAAAAAATTAATACAGCTATGGTGCTTAAGTTTCTGTGTTAAGAATTTTCTCCTCTGAAGGTATAGTGACTGTGAAAGCCAGACATAAATAGAAGCAAGTTTCCGTTAGAAAGCTGGGATTGTTGTACGCTGCTGTACTTGTTCTTTGATGGCTGAGTAACAAATCACCCCAAACTTAGCAGCTCAAAACAGCGCCCATTTATTAGGCTACAGTTCTGTAGGTCAGGAGTCTGGACACAGCGTGACGCGCTTCTCTGCTCAGGGTCTCACAAGGGCAGATTCAAGGTACCGGCTGGGGCTGCTTTCCTTTCTGGAGGCCCTGGAGAAGACTCTACTCCCAAGTTCATTCCATTTGTCAGCAGAATTCTGTCCCTGGTGGTTGTAAGGCTGGGGACGGCGTCACTCTGTCGGTGACGGCTGCACACCCCCAGCTCCTAGAGGCCCCACCCCTGTTCTCGTCACAGGGCTCCTCGGTCTGCAAAGCCCTTAAGGGAGACTGCCCTGCGCCTTGAATCTTCTTCACGTTTCAGGCCTCCCTGATTGTCCTTGACTCTGACATCTAGACCCGAATTTAAAGGGCTCATCCAGTGAGGAGTCTCCTTATCTGATGGCCAACTGCTCTGGAGGGTTAATTAACATCTGCAAGACTCCCTCACAGCCGTACCTAGACTAGTGATGGAATAACTGGGAAAGGCCAGGTGTTCACTGGGGGCAGGAACCTTGGAGACCAACTTAGTATTCTGCCAACAAAAGCCACATTTTTTTTTTTTTTTAATAACAGAAAACAAAGCCTAGATCTTTTCAGAGACATTTTTAGAGGCAGGAAGTTTAGCATTAAATAAAGGGTGATATAAAACACACAGAAAGGAAGCTCAGGGTAGAGCCTTCCTCCTGGATGCTCTCAGAGGTTGGATCGTGGGCAGCCCTGCCTTCCTTCCCCTGTGACCCCAGCCTGGTAGGATGGGGCTCGGGGAGAGGGGGATATTATGTAGCTCAGGGTCTTCCGTGGCCACAGCAGACGGAGCTGAGTGGAAAAAGCCTGGTCTCCGCTACGACCTGGTTCAGCTCGTCATCTGCCCTGTGCCTCCGTGTCCCCGCGCAGAATCAGTTCATGTTCGGGATTCCCGCGATGGTGAAGCAGCAGTCAGAGGATGTTCAACTGCCACACCTGTTTGGGCACACAGTAGGCACGCAGCTGACGTCCCTCTCCTTTCCTTTTCTCTGGATACAGTTGTCAAGTCAGATTCAACGGTAATCGAATCAAAGCGCCTAGCTTTGATTCAGGCGCTCTGGAAATTACGAACTTCTCCCATTTTCCCGTGGTCGATGTGCAGAAGGCAGAGGAGAGGAATAAGGGCCTTGAGGAGCCTGGGGGTGTTGCCTCGAACTCCCCCCAACCCCCCCGCCCCCGCCACCGACACACCCAGAATTCCTCAGAAATCTCACTTTATCTCATACCCCCTGCACATCCTTCATTCTGCTCCTAATCTAGCTGTGTTCTATTAACATAAGAACTAGGGTTTTGATTACCTTCCGGATCCATTCACTCCCCCCGCCCCCCTCACCAGGGAGTTATGTGTTTCCATCTTGTTGTTGCTTCTAGGGTGTCAGGGCCAGGGCAACAGCAAGCGGACGCCTACGGCATCCTCCGTTGGAGGAGACGCGCTCTCCCGTGTTCCATGCAGGTGCCATCCTGCGCTTGCTGGGCCCCCAGCTTTTGTCACAGCTGACCTTTTGCCCCCGGCGTCCCTCCTGACTCACCCTGGTCTCGGCGCTGCTGGGCCACATCTACACACTGCACTTGGAGCGTAGCTCTTTGTCACGCGGCCGCGCCGAGGCCGAGCCTGCCTGTAGGCCACTGTGCCCACTGACCAGGCGACAGCTCCACTCTAAGGGCGGGGTAAGCATGCACACGATGCATCACAGCCCCTGACACTGGGGAAGACCAGGTTGATGGGAGTGATGAGCTCTTAAATGTCGTAACAGAAAAGCATGAGCCTGTCCTGCGTACAGAGGCATCACATCCCGCAGTGTGGCAACTTGAGAGCCGCCCGATAAGGAGATGATCCCCGATCGGTTGATTACATCGCGAGCTTGCGCAGACTCCACCCACCAGCTCCGCTCCGTACCCTGGCGCGTGTGCGCACACGGAGTCCTCTGAAAAGGATTACAGATGTTCTTTTTTTTCTCCCTTTTATCCCTCCCCCTATCTCTCTTTCTTTGTACCCACGGCGCTCTGCACTTCAAGCTAAATATAATGTATCTGATTTCCCATCATACATACTAATCAGGTTTGAAAGTTGTCTTGTGAGGCTTGAAAGAGCTAGCCAAGAGCGGTGCGATCTCTCCGAAAGGGTGTCTGCAATCAAGATGATTACATGGGAAAATAAATCATAATTTATATGGCTGAAAATGTCATTCGCGAAACACTCTGACAATACTTTCCTTTCAGCCTATTCTCCTGTGAATGGGTAAGTGCTGCCCTTCTGAAACTTGCCTTTTCTTTCTTTCTTTCTTTTTAATGCTCTGAATATCATTGAAGCAGTTGCAGTTTTCAGGCGATGTGGGGTGGTTCAAGAATACAACGGACAAGCATTAATGCCAAAAAAAAAAAAAAGAACTATACCAGCGTAGAAGAGAGTTCAGACGTACTGTGTAACTAGCATACATGCACACGCTTCCCCTCCCCCCCAATAGAGACTTTGGGAACCAGAAAACTTCTAGGGAGCTGTGTCTCTTCTGCCCACCTGCCTTTGGGTTAAGTAACGGTAAATTGTCCAAGAGAATTGATTAGTTATCTGATTCAAATAATATCCCTTGGAATTAGGAACTATCTCTGAGTGTGTCCTGGTTGAGAGATATTAAGTACACAAATGCCGCCAGTTCATACCTGCAGTGGATTATAAAAATGGCCACAATTCCTTCCTCTCTGTCCGCACACGTGCCCCTACCTGTGATGTCCTCCACCTCCCTTCAAAAGGTGGAGTCAGTTTCTTCACCCCTTGAATCAGCAGGCCTCAGGGACCTTGCTTTGGCCAGGCGGCATTCCTAAACATGACACCATCAGAGGCTTGAAAAGTGCTTCTGCACTGGGGCACCTCTACTCACTGCTCTTGGAACCTTCCGCTTCTGGGCTCACGCAAGCCCGGGCTAGCCTGCTGGGTGGTGAGAGACCCACAGCCGTGCTGCCACCTGGCTCCGACCAAGAGCCAGCCGACCCCTGGGACGACGCTGCCTGGCTGAGAGCAGACGCCTGCACAGCGGAGCCCAGCCCAAGTTGCTGACTCACCGAATCAAGGGCTAAAAATCAGCAGCTGTTGTTTTAGCCACTACTTTGGGGGATGCTTTGTTTGCACAGTAAAAGTCAACAGAGACCCTACTTATGGATTTGACTGTTCACAGGCTATTGTAAAGCAAGATGAATAGTAGTTTGTCCTTTTCCTTCGCTGTGAAATGTGGGGCATAAGAGTATCCCCGTCTCAGGATGGTTCTGAGGATCAAGAGAAGCCACCCGGGGGCTTCCCTGGTGGCACAGTGGCTGAGAGTCTGCCTGCCGATGCAGGGGACGCGGGTTCGTGCCCCAGTCCAGGAGGATCCCACGTGCCGCGGAGCGGCCGGGCCCGGCAGCGACCGGATTGGAGTCCCCATCTCCTGACCCCTTTCACAAGGCTGTGCTGTCTCCCAGAGCCTTTCCTCGTCCACTGCCAAGAAGCGGGGTTTATTCTGTGCTCAGAAGTCCCCAGGCCCAGCCCTGCTCCCCGCCACCCCAGACTGATGTTTTTTTTTTTTTTCTGTGGTACGCGGGCCTCTCACTGCTGTGTCCTCTCCCGTCGCGGAGCACAGGCTCCGGATGCGCAGGCTCAGTGGCCACGGCTCACGGGCCCAGCCGCTCCGCGGCATGTGGGATCCTCCCGGACCGGGGCACGAACCCGCGTCCCCTGCATCGGCAGGCGGACTCGCAACCACTGCGCCACCAGTGGTGATGTACATCAGCCCAGACTGATGTATTTTTTAGAGAATGGCCTTTGCTGCAAAACTAGGGTAAAGGAGAACCAACCCGGTGCCCCCCGCTGACCGTGGAAACTTGCAGGTGGCCCACTCCTTCTCCGTGGCTGAGTCAGGGAAAAGAAATGCAGAAAAGTTCAGCTGAGCCTCCCTCCCTCCCGGGGTGGTGGGGGGGAGGGGGTGGATCTTGCCCGGGGCCCATTACCAGGCTGGAGTGACAGAGTATGGCCTCCTGTGGCTCATCGTATGTGTAATGGGACAGAAAGGAGCACCCTCTGCCCTTGTTTCCGAGCAGCTCATTCAGGGCCCCTCGAGGTTTCTGAATCTTAGCATATAAATGGAATCGTAGTCTCAGCCCCACTCACTGCGCTGCGGATCCAAGGCAGCAGGAGCCTTTGTCTTATTTACAAGCTGTCCAAGGGGGAGACACTCAGGGCGGATGCTCGCCATCGTAAAAATCCGTGCAGAATGCGGAAGTGTGCATTAATGCATGTGACCAGATGTTCCTAAAATAGGCCACTTTAACCAAAAATCATCCTCTGAAAAACTCTCCTGAAGAACATCGACTGTGCATAATAACTGCCTTGAGCAGGGTTGTAATTTTAGAAAATGTATGAGGTACCGGATGAGACAAGGGAGGAAAATGGTTCCCACTTATCATGACATTGTCCCTCCAAATGCCTGCTCGGAAAAAAAAAAATCCGCCCAATGCAAGGAAGCAGGGCGATACTTAGTCCATTTAGAATCACTGTGAGTTATTAGCCCAAAATTGCTAACCACTGCTTTCTAAGTTCTATATTAAAACATAAGAATAGGCTTCCGTCTTCTTAAACTCCAGAAACAATCGGCTGTTAGTGACCTGTCACCGTATTCCTGCTAGTTTTCTGCTTGTGTCTTACAAGTTTTTAAGGGCCATCCATTGAAGGATCTAATCACCTTAACACTGTCATATTTACACTTGAGGTCTTATTATCCTTCCCTTAGCTGTATAAACAGATGAATAAACTGTTTGGGTTTTACCCAGCTGGTGCTGGCTGCAGACTCCAGGAGATGGGAGTGGACGTCCTGTGTGAGCCTCTCAGGCTTGTTCCTTATTGGGGAGGGGAGCGCGTCCCAGGTAAGCCATTGCAGTGGGGCAGGAGGGGTTACTGAATAGGCCACTTTGTCTGTCTGAGGAGCCCTCAGGTTTGCAAACCATTGTTTAAAATGACAGGAGGCCTTGGGACTTTTTAAGAAGGAATCATGTGCGCAGAAATGTGATTTTCCTTAGCCAAGACGTGCTGTTTCCCACCAAGAAGAGTCAGACACAGCAAAGTGTTTCATTGCCTCTCTCTATTGTGATTAAAACCAGTGGGTGTGTTTTCATTGCATCAAAGCAGTGTTTTCCTTTATAAAACCTCCTGTTTCCTATGGCTGTTTAAATTTGACATCCACATTTGAGTTTGTTTAAAATGTTTATCATTTTGTTGGCATTCCTACCTGTATGCTTTTTCAGTTGGTCATATCTTCTCTTTTGCAATATACCTTTTCAGGAGCAGCTGGATAAAAAAAAAAGATTTAAAATAAAATTTAGATGTTAATGATTCCTTTCCTAACTGCAATTTTGTCGGCTCCATTTTGTACATATATGATTATGAAGCAATTTGCATGAAATTTACACCTTTTCAAATTTTGAAAATTACCTTGTTGAGAAAGAATCCCTGCACTTCTCAATACCACACTGATTAATCACAGTTATAGAGCAGACATAACATTTTTATTAAACTCTCAGTGAGCAGGAAAATTAGCACTTCCTGCAATAACTATACTAATTTCATTAGTGAACATTTTCATTTATAAAATGCCTCTTCCTTATCTTGAACCTTTTATCCTTCCCTTATTGACCAAAGAGAGGGCATATCTTTGCGCGTTGGTAATAAACCATATTCGTGATGTGATGTAACCTCATTGACAGACTCCTGCTTTTAACTGATCATCTTCCTTAATCATAAATATCCTTCGGTACCTTTTGTCATGTGGTGTTCTCTGAGCTTCCTCTTTGAATTTCAAATATGATGAGATGATTTCCATCCTTACGTGCTTACGGGATGGTTACTGGCAAGATTAAAACTCTAAAACTATCAGTGGATATAAAGATAAAGAAAATAGAGTCTTTTGTTGATTTATTTCCATATAGTTTCTTTAGCGGATGCTTATAATAAAGGGGAAATGGGTGAGGATCCAGGAGAGACTTGTGTTCCTGTTTGACTTGGTAGAAATTGATCTCCTTGGCATCAGACTCCAGGGGAAAGCAGTGAGGTGGAGAGAATGACTGCTGGATTAGGGATCTAGAGTCCCAGTGTTTTATTTACAAATAAACTCACATATAAATCTCCAGGCCCACTACAAAGTCCCTTCCGAAACTCGAAACTCGGTGTAGGTGGAGTAATGCAACAATTATTTATTTACCCCCGTCCTGTTAGATGCCAGGTATCGTTCAAGGTGCTAAGGACACAGAGGTGAACCCGTCAGGCAAGCCAGGTGCCTCTCCTCGCGGAGTTTACCTGTCAGCTGTTGCGGGGGGCAGGCAAGAACGATTCAAGGGCTAGATAAGATAACGTTTGGTGGTGATGCGTGTAGAGAAGCAAGCAGACATGGCGTGCGCGGGAGATGAAGGAAGGTCGGGGACGGAGGCTGGCTGGCTCGAGAAGGAATGCCCGGGTGACCCTGGAGGCGAGGCTTCACAGGTGAGGAGGATCCAGCAGTGTAAAGAGCCAGAGGAAAAGTGTTTCAGGCAGAGGGAACCGGAAGTGAAGAGGTGCCCTGTGAAGGCAAACGTTACACATCGTTGAAGAGATGGCGTTGAACAGAGGGCTCATTCATCTGCCCTGTGCTTTTTAACTTTAGAATTGAGGTCTGTGCTTGACCTGAAATATCGATCCTTCCTCTGTGTCTGAGTGGGTTGGGAAAGCGGTATATAGTCCAAGCAGAAGAGAAACGTACATTTCTGAATACCCCACGAGGAGCAGGAGGCAGTGATAGTTTCTAAGTGTTAGGAACACTGGGAATCTTTTCTTTTGTATCAGTTAAAAAAAATGTAGATCGCTTTTTATGTGCCAGTTATGGCTCAGAAAGGTAAATGACTCACTCAAGATCATGCTGCCAGTGGGCTTGGGAGCCAGGATCAATCATATGTAGTTTTGTGAAATGTCCCATTTTATACACACACACACACACACACACACACACACACACTCACACACTCACACACACACACACACACACACACACACACACACAAGATGCATTGTGTTTTATCTGCATTAATAACTTTTCCTTGGCTTATGTCTCATTTTGTCAACCTGATACACAGATTTTAAAGGGCGGTTCCTGTCTCATAACGCTGAACGTCCCACTAAGAGTACCCTATTATAAAGCATGTTCCTACTCAGCATCCTGCAGGCATTGCATCGAAAACAAAAATGAAACACAAGTGTCACACTTGCTGAGGAAACATTTAGGTAGTCTGCCAATACCAAGCGTTGGCAAGGTTATGGAGTAGCGGGAAATGCCAGACATCCCTTCTCAGAGTGAAAACTGATAAAGCCATTTTTGGCGAATATTTTGGCATGACCTGGTAAAGTAATACTTAATACCAGGCAGTTTCACTTCTATGCACATGCCTTTGAGGAACGCTTGAGAACTCGAAAAAGTTCAAGAATGCTTCTGGCACGTTACTTTTCATAGTAGGAAACTGAGAACTCCCCAAAGGGCATCCGTGCTAAAGTGGGGAAATAGATGGTGGTATATTCATACCACCATAGAGTACTAGAGAGCAGTGACAATGAATGAATTGCGGTACCCTGCATCAACACAGAGGAATTTTGAAAACATAATGTGGAATTTAAAAAGCAGTTATCCAGAGAATATATGCAGTATGATTTGACTTCTATCAAGTTCATAATATAGACAAAATGAAACAGATCATTGGGGAATAGAAGGATATGTGCTAAAACTATAAAGAAAAGCATGTGAAGGAGAAACGCACAATATGAGCCATTGCTTCCCCAGGTGTGCAGGGGTGGGGTCGGGTCAGGCATCTTTGAAACGAGAGTGATGTCTTAGAGTCAGGCAGGGGAAGTCGTGCAAAGTTCTGTTTCTTAAGTTGAGCGGTAGGCAGATGTGTTGTCATTCTATTTATCATTATTTAAAAGATGTATAGATTATTTTCCTTGACCTCTTTGGCATGTCTGCCCATTGCACGATATTGAAAGTTTAAACATGCTCCGATACCTTGAAACGGAACTGGGTGTCAAATGCTTGGCTCTTTTCTTTTGTTTTTGTTTTTCTACTGGGCTTTGACCCACTTTGAGCTCCTGCTTGGTGAAAAAAATGGGAGAGTGATGTTGCCCCCTGTGATTCTAATTTCTCCACACTCCCGTCTGTCCTCTGTGTCTGATACGTTTTCCTAAGACATAGTCTCTACCCAAGGCTTTCCGAAGTCGGGCCCTCGTGCTTCCTGTCCTCCCGACACCATTTGCTCCTTCTTGACCTCCACTTGGCAGGAGAACTCCAAGTTCTCTACTTGGGCATGACTTACAGTTCTTATGACTTGGCAGCTTAACGCAACACATACCTGTTGTCTCATAGTTTCCGTGGGTTAGAAGTCTGGGCCTGACTTAGCTGGCTTCTCTGCTTAGGGTCTCACAAGGCTGCAGTCAGGTGTCAGCCGGCCCATTTTCCCATAGAAGAGCTTCACTGGGGAAGAATCAGCTTCCAAAGTCACCTCCACACCTCCAAGGTCACCAAGTCTGATGACTGGCAGACTTTGTTTTCACTCAGCTGTGTGTCTCCGGGCCCCTGGCTTCTTGCTGCCTGGTGGGTCTCTGCTGGAGGCCTTCCCTCATCTCCTAGAGGCTACCCTCAGTTCCTCAAGGCCATCTGCAGTTCCTTAGCATATTGGCTTTCCCAAGAGGGCAGCAAGACTCTAGAGCAAGTCTTACATAACACCATGTAATCGCAGGAGTGGCATCCAGTCACCTTTGCTGTATTCTACTGGGTAGAAGCACACCACAGGTCCTGCCCGCACGCAGAGGGAGGGAAGTACCCAGAGGGGTAAACAACAGGCCGAGAGTGCGTGGAGCCTCCGTAGAGTTTGTCCACCACACCTTGAGGTGCCCTCGCTCCTTTTTGCTGCCAGTTGATGTCCACCAGCCCTCTGAAGCTGGAATCCCACCTCGGGCTGTCTGTGATAGTTGCCTCCCTGGGGGTGGCAAAGAAGCCAGCCGAGTCTCAAGGGCCAGATCTGCTTTCCAGAGCTGCCACCTGAAGGCTTCAGGTTAAAGCAGGAAGATTTTGAAGAAAAGACTGTTAAGTTAACGGCAGTCCTGAAGCCTCTTTTCAGCAGGGCTGAGAAGTCATCTCTCCACCAGTTCTGCCCCTGAAGGAGAAGACAGACAGTACAGCAGAACTGGTTTGGTTGTGTTTTCCTTGGGATTCCTAAAATGGGTGTTTAGGAGATATTTGTTTAGAGGACAGTAGACAGTAATAGGCTTGTCTCCACGATATGAGCTGTCCTGAGGGTGTGGTGTCAGTCTTAAATCCAGTACTCAACAGGGGTTGCTCAGAAAACCAAGAGGATTTCTGCATTGATGGCAGACCCAGATGGTCTGGTTTTACCCCATCCTAATATCCTGTGATGTCAACTTTGCTTTGGACCAGGGCATTTACTTTTTCTCCATTGCTTCCCTTAAGTCTTGCATTTGACAAACATTTAGGAAGCACCTACCTTGTGCTTGGCACTGTTGCAGATGATGATGCCGTTTTGAAAACATGACCTTGATAATGGACAGCACACTGCGAACACCGCTGTCTCGTCTTGATTATTCTTAGCGCTAGGAAGAAAAATTTTGTCAAATCAAATCAGAATGACTGCTTTTGCTTTTAACCCCACACGGTGACGTTATCAACGTGTGATGCCTTTATACTCTCGGATGGAAAATGCTTAGATAAATACTGCAAGGGACATTTTTAAGCATGTAAAAAATCAATTTTCATAAGGTTACATCTTTTACCTGTTTATATAAAACATGCTGTATTAAAAGAGAGATTAAATTTTCCTCTGTGGAGTAAAATGCAAACACAAAATTATTTTTTCATTTTTCAGAACATGCCACTGGATTATCATTTATTTATGAGGGTTTTTTTAATCTAGAGTATATGGAAATCTTTTCTTGAAGCGCAATACAATATTGAATTGGGAATGTTGTATGACAGTTTCCCTCGTACCGTTGCAATAGAGCGATTCCCCCATATGAATTTTTAAAAGAAACTTCAATATACTCTGCATTTGAAAGGGAAGAAGTAATCGCCATAATCTTGGGAAATCTTTTAAATGGGCTTCTTTCCAGTTCTTCTACATTTCACCAACTTCTCTGCAACAAATAATGCTTCCATGATTTTCCAGAACTCACAAGATGTCCAGTTTTCTTTCTTTGGTCCAAAATGTATACCCAACAATTGAAGTTCTCCTCCCAAAAGACTCTGCTGTCAGTTCAGAGTAGAGCTGTGGTGCGACTTTGGTTGATGCCTTGTGCGTATTTTTCTTGCTTGGAGGCGTTGGGCTTGAACGGTACTAGTATTCTTCCTTCTCCACGAGGCAGGTGTCTTTCTCTTTTAGTCTCTTTAAATGAGTGTGGTGACGGTGCGTAACTATGAGATCAGGGACCAAAAATGCTGGTTTGAGCATCTTAATCCTTTCTCAAGAATGCTCGTGAGGTCTGCCCCTCTACCGCCCTATCCGCGCTGCTCTCCGCTCACTTTTATATCACTCGACACTTGTCTTTTCCATCCCATCTCTACTCTGCGCTGTTGCTGTGTAAGTAACCACCCAAAATGGAGCGACTAGTCCCTCTCCAGTGGCCTTGCCTCACCAGTTTCGCTCTGGAGCTCAGGCTGCCAGTGGTGAGTTAGGGCACATTCTTCCCGTGGTGGGAACAGTAGCTCCTGATGCCTTGGAAGGGCTAGACTCGGGGTTAGCATAACCCATCACTTTCATTCACATTTCACTGGCCAAAGCCGGTTACGTGACCAAGCCCAGCTCAAGGTGGTGAATTTTACACCTTCCAAAGAGCTGGGAGGATGAAAAGTGAATATTTGCTGAATAGACTTTCTGTCTAGTCTTTTGCATTTATTAGATAATATAAAAATATATTTTTATATAATTTATAAGTTTTGGATTTATTTGATATGTGTGTGTGTGTGTGTGTGTGTGTATATATATATATATATATCCAACAACAAACCCAAAATATATACATTTTTTTTTTTCTGGGTTTCAGTGTATTAATATTTTAAATATAAAGTATACTTTTGTGAAATTAAAGTGTTTTAATAGCTTGTTCACATTAGCCTTCTTTAGAATAGAGCCTCCAACACCTGTCCCCTAAGTTCCCACCCTGCCACTGTGAGTATAGGTGCCCCGGCACCAGCTCATCTGGAGGCTTTCCTTTCATCCAGCCCCGAATTCACCAAGAAGGAAGTTCAGACAGTAGCACTGGGTATAACTCCTCAGTTTGGAGCCAGACCAGCTAGAGTTTAACTCCACACTCTTCTCCTTCTCAGCTTTGTGACATTGGATAACTGACTTAACCTTTCTGGGTTTTAGTTAGTAAACCATTTAAATGGGTAAGGTTGTACTCCACATTCATCCTTGGCACCCCCGTCAACACATTTTGGGTAAGTCCCAGTTCATAGCTCTGGAGTGCCGTGTGCTGGCCCTCTCTTCGCGTTACCCTGGCTGTCTCGGAGAAGCTGCCACACGGTGAAGGATCTGTGTCTAGGGAATGTCAGTGGTATGACTTTCAATTTAGCTCATGGACAGGAGACCTTGTTTGGGCTTGTGTCACTGGTAATTCAGTTTCAGGATTTTACTTTGATGGAATGTATTCAAATATGTGTTTGCTATCTGTCACTTGTACCCTTCTGGCCACAGTTGTTTCCCAACAACCAGGACTTGCTAATTAATATTTTCACAAGAACATTTACCCCGTGGATCCACATTTCAAAGGAAAAAAATATCTACAGCTTTTGTTCTTGTAGACGCTTTATTATATGGTTGGGCATACATCACTGACCACCTGCTTCAGAAAGTACTTAGTTGCTGTCTGACCCTACCACAAGACAATTAAAGCTGTTGTTGATGTTTTTTTACCTTTTTGACAATTAACAATAGTCTCATACCATTGGATTATTCTCTTACCGCGCAGTACTTGGTGTATGTACATATATACCAACTCCAAATATAAAGTTGGATGGGTGGGTGGGTAGGTGGGTAGGTAGGTAGATAGATAGATATGTAGTTGTTATGAACTGTGTGAAAGAAATTCATTTCCAGCTCTGGGTCATTTGGAAAAAAATCAGTATGATGCATCAACATAATAAGTAAATGAAAATGGATGCAACCTCATGGTTTTCTGAAAACCTGATTTTCTGTGTGGGTTCCAGAATTGCATCTCTGACACCTGGAATGTGTATTATCTCCTGCAGAATGCTTTTTTGGAAACAGGTTTAATGGTGAGGGTACATCCCCACAAATGGGTATCATTTGTAATGCTGTTACAGCTTTGTGGATTGTTAATATTACTTATGACACGTCTTGCTTTTCAGAAACCTACACCACAAAAGACGTCATAACATTAAGAAGGTCACATCATACCTACCTTGCAAGGTAGTTGTGAGAAATGAAATAGGTCGCAATATCTTTAAATCCCTTACAATGATATCTGGACTATAGTAGTGCTTGAAAAATGGCAGTTTCTCCTCTCCTTGAGCTAAGACTGCCTTGAAGCCTCCCTGAGACCCAAGGAAAGCATTGCCATTTCACTACAAACTATAGACTTCACTTCTACATGGTAAAACTCCAGGGATTGTGAAGGAGTTTTCTCAATAATGCACAGCATTTAAGGCACAATGGCCTCCAAGAACTCTGGGCTTACTCGTGCGTGCGTGTGTGTGTGTGTGTGTGTGTGTGTGTGTGTGTGTGTGTGTGTGTATGCGCGTGCCACCTGGCTTTCTCCATCAGATTGCAGGCTCTTTAGAAGCAAGGGTCATATGTGCTAAATTTTTTTTCCCGCCCAACAGAGGATTTCAGTTAATCCTCACCAATTACAGATGACTGTCTCTGTGTTCCCAAATAAATAACATCTCCCTGGAACCACGTTTTGGCCCATTAGAAACGAGAGAGATAATGACAGATGTCCAGAGATGTTAGCCATTAATCCCATCATGGACGAATTGCCAAATAGAGGGACCAAACAGATGGCACAGAAATGATTTCTTTCTTTCTAAAAAATATTTATTTATTTATTTTTGGCTGTGTTGGGTCTTCTTTGCTGCACGCGGTCTTTCTCTAGTTGCGGTGAGCAGGGGCTACTCTTTGTTGCGGTGCGCGGGCTTCTCATCGCGGCGTGGCTTCCCTTGTTGCGGAGCACGGGCTCTAGGCGTGTGGGCTTCAGTAGTTGCGGCACGTGGGCTCAGTAGTTGCGGCTCGCAGGCTCTAGAGCGCAGGCTCAGTAGTTGTGGCGCACGGGCTTAGTTGCTCCGTGGCATGTGGGACCTTCCCGGACCAGGGCTCGAACCCGTGACCCCTGCATTGGCAAGCGGATTCTGAACCACTGCACCACCAGGGAAGTCCCAGAAATGATTTCTTTAGCATGAGTATACTTTTGTACAACATTAGCTTTGGAATCCACAAGCCCTGGGATTAGTAGATTATAGAAGCAACTTGTGACACTATGTGAGTTGCAGAGTCAATGAAGAATTTAAAGTTAAAATTCAGCTCCACAGTGGGAGAAAATGGGGAGGAAGAGCAATCTTCTGTGAAGAGTTTTTCTAATTATTATTCATTTTATAATGCCATTTATCAGGGTCTTCATTAGAATGAATTTTGCTCTTAACCCCACCCCAAACATGCCTTGTAATTTCCTTTGATAATATCTGCCAACCCAGGTAGTAATTCCTGGTCACAACTGTAGTTCAGTAGGGTATCTGTGAACTTACCATATGAGTTTAATCATATGAAAATCAGCCATTGCCCATATTAGGGTTGGTGTTGTGTTTGTTTTGTTTCGGTTTAAAAGCTTTCTTGGTCATTTTCTGTTTTTAATTGGATTTATATATCTTTAATGCACAGGATATGGCACGTATAACAAGTATTTAAAAAAATATTTACAGCTGTGATCTTAAAAAGAAAAAAGTTACATATGGTCATTTGAACTAATTGCTAAAATGACACTACATTAATTAGATAATTAAAGGTCTTGAACATGTAGCCATTGTATTCATTGGGCTGGAAGCCAACGTTTTCTATAGCTGAGAAAAATGGGTTAGCATAATTCAAAATTCAATTTCTGTAACCTTTTTCATATGAATAGATAATACAGAAGGAGGCTTAAATCTGGATTGGAAAAACTAACAGGAACTGGTTTTATTTTAATTGAGTTTTAAAGAACTTCTAGGCCGTTTCATTGTCTTTATAGCTTAACCCTTTGCAATTCTGACCACCTGCCTGCCACAGCCTTGTCCATTGCGCGATCGTGGGTAACGATCTTTCCAGGTTCATCGTGAACCCCTGAGAATATGTTCTGTACCAATAAACGCCTGTAAACATGAAGCCGAATTCTCTTTTCCCCCTGCCCCCCTCCCTCACTGAGAGTAAACCTTCTCCGTGGTTTGAAGTAGTTTATAACAGTATGTTCTCTAGGTGCCTTAACTTATCAAGGTTATTTGTCATGAAAATTATCTCTTGTAACACCAGCTTCCGTACCTTTAGGTGACAGGACTTAATACAGAAGTTCTCCCCATACCAACTAGTAGTGTAAGTTGATTTCATATCCTTTTATTTTATAAAGTTTTGCTTATCAGGTTTGTCATCCTCTATTTTGAAATTAAAATGTGTGGTCTGCACGTGACCTTAGAGCAACTGACCCCCAAATCTAATCACTCCCAGCGTCTGGGAAAATCGACAGATGTGTCAGGTATAACTCGGAGCATGAAAACATTGTTTTAAACATTTCATTTGTAGGCAGGACAAGGATCATTTTCGGGCCAGTCCTCTGAGAAGGGACGCTGGGTGCACGAACGGCTTTGGTTGTCTGCTCTCTGATCGGCGCTCATCAGCAGCGGGTTTGTATGAGCAGAAAACGTACAGCTATGTGTTCTGCATGAGTGAATTATTGATTGGATTTACGGCCGGAAAAATGTTCCTAAGTGGTCAGTACACGGCCACAGTATGTCAGGTGAAGGTAAAAATAAAGTAAGATCTATACTTTTGATAGCAGTGTCTGTTGGGCTATGCTATGCTTGCAGTCCGAGGTTACTGTTGGATGTAGATGAAAATGTTAATTGTATTAACATAGATGAACGTGTAGCATCAAAGCATATTCGTTACAAATAGGGCGTACCCGTGTTTGCTCATATTTGAGGTTTATTTTGTCAAAAGTCATATGCTTCGTATGAGTTGACCTTGATTGGCCTGCCTACATTGTCTTTTGTTGTGAAGGACAGTTTAGATATTCAGAGCTTTTTAGCTTTCGGGAAAACTATATATGCAGTCCTTGTATTTCTTATTATTTGTTGACCACTGACCATATTCACAAAAATATCATTGTTCCATTGGCTGTTGACTAGTCCAACCTCAGCCCAGTGCGTTTTTCTCTGCCGCATCATATCTGCTAGGTGACTAATGACCCCTGCTTAGTAGTAAACTTGTTGTTATGCAGAGTTACAGTTCTTCGAAAGGCCTTCATCAAGTTGAGCCAGGCTTTGGTTCCCAGGTCCTCTCATCCGTGGATTCTTATCCTGCTCCTGAGGGCCTGGCCTTTGGTAGGTTAATTATGAGAGGGCGTTCCCACTGACGTTGAAGAGGAACCTTCTGTGTGTAGGAGGTCTGCTGGTTCTGAGGACATGGCGATGATGAAAAGAAAGACCTTGCCGCTCAGATGTCCCAGTCTTCAGCAGCGAGTCAGTGCCTTCCGTTCAGGACACATTTAACCTACCCAGATTTAACTTGAGGCAAGACAAACAGGAATTTGCCATCGTGCTGGTGGCTTTCTCCCTTCTCCACACTGAGCAGAGAGCTCGAAGAAGAAGGGAATCTTTTGTCTTTGGAATCTGTGTCCTTGTGCGTCTCTTAGTTGGAGCACCTTGAATGTGAGGTCCTCGTGTGAATTGTGTAGTAACCTGGTCTGTAGTTAACTACTGGTTTAACCGGTAGTTTGATTGAACGACCGGTTAAGGCAGCTTCTTTAACCGGTAGTTCAATCAGAGGAGCGGATCTGAGCCAGCGCTGGAACAGACACTGGCTCTCTTGGTTAGATGGAGCCAGCGCCAAAGGATATTTTAGCATTTCAAGAGTAATTCTGACGATATTCACATTTGCTCTTATGTACCGACTCTAGAACCTAGCCTCATCAGTGTAAGATGAGATCCCACTCCAGAATCTTCAGAGAATTTCAGAGTCACAGGGAATCCGATAAGAGGAGTTAAAAATTTTTGGTTTGGTTTGGTTTGGTTTTGCTGAAGCAGAATCCGGGTCAAGATGGAACAGGATCGTAGGTTTCGCGGGAAGGTGTACTTGGCAGCGCTTCCTTGAAAGGAGGCCTGGGAATAGCGGGGTCCCATGCTCACCCTCCCAAGCTGCAGTTGAGTCAGTGACAACATCATGATAATGCAAGTGCCTTTGGTGGCAGAGCGTCAGGCAGGGGGCGGTCTGGCTTGGCAGCAGATGCCCGGATCT
The DNA here is from genome assembly GCF_026419965.1 of Kogia breviceps. Classification (NCBI taxonomy): domain Eukaryota; kingdom Metazoa; phylum Chordata; class Mammalia; order Artiodactyla; family Physeteridae; genus Kogia; species Kogia breviceps. The sequence goes on from NC_081327.1 coordinate 49,219,926, forward strand.
GGTGTTGGTAATCCAGAGGTTTTTGAGTTAAGTGCTTTTGACATGCAGAATCAAGAGTCAAGGGCAAAGCTGCCTTTTAAATGCTCTTTCTGAAGAGACCACTGCAGATGTAATTGAGCCTCTCAGGTGAGGAGCTTTATTAGAGCAAAGCTGGTTAGCGTTGCATGCCTTTTGGGGGAAGTGTTTTAGGCATCTTCAATCGCTGCTGTGTGACATTGCTGAAGGTCCCCGGCCTCCTTGTTCTCCGGTTCAGGAAGATAAACACTGTTGCAGAAATGTTGCCTGAGCGGCACCCTGCAGTGTGGCCCAAAGCAACCCATCCCCTCCCTTCATAACCACAACTTATCATTATAAAGTTATTTACCTGTGTATGGCATGTCCTGAGGCCCCAGACCCTGTCTGTCTTGTTGCTTTCCGCTTCCCCAGCATGAATACAAGGCCCTGCGTAATCATCCTCATTGACCTTTATCATCCTCCTCGCCTTAGCCAATGGTTACGGCAACATGTGATGTGTCAGGCACCGTCAGGAGCGTTTCATGTGAATTATTCACAACCCTGGTGTCAAGAGTCAATAGCAAATTGGCCGAGGAAGAAAGAATATGGACTTTGGGGTCCAAACTCTTTGAATCCATGATCCCAAGATGCTGATTTCCAGCCTCAGGCTTTGGCCAGCAGGTCACTTGACATTTCCTCATCCATCGGTGAAACCGGCATAGTGTGCCATTTCCTGAGTTTGCAGTGAGGATGAAACCTGAGGATTGCTCTGAGCCCAGCGCACAACGGAAGCCCCAGACAGGTGAGCGGATGGGCTATTTTTATAGACATGATAAAGTCTGGGAGTCAGGCTGAGGGCTGAGTGAGAGAAGCCAGGCGCTCAGAACGGTGCAGAGTATGATTCCATTAATGTAAAGGTCAACAGCTGCCAAGACACCTCCAGGAGAGGGAGGGGCGCTGATCTTGAAGGGGCAGGAGGTGCCCTCGGCCGTGCTGGAAGTGACCCCTGTGTCGATCTGATGATATGATGACGTGTACACGTGTAAAAGCCCATCAAGCTGTACACTTCGTAGCTGCGCCCTTCACTGCATGGAAGCCATACCTCAACAGAAATCATTTGAGAGAATTTGCCAGTCTTGGAGAGGGTTTTCCTCCAGCCTCGGTCAAAGCACAAAACCGGTTTCCCCAACGAGTGAGGAGGTGCCCAAGGGTGGGGCAGTGAAGCTGGAGGAAGGCAGAGGTGACCGCTCGGCTGCTTCCGGATTCTGCTGAGGCCCATTCGGGGCAGTTTAGGGCTCCATCCCTTAAAATCTGAACCTCAAAAGAAGTTCTTCAGCCGTGGCCGTGTGAACTAAATACAGCGTCGGATTTATAATGCTGTGGCTCTGACCACCCTTGAGCTGTTTCTGACCACAGGGACAGCGTAAGTGGGGTGGCCCATAAAATGTCCGCTGCAAGCTCAGGCCAAATGTTGATCTGTTCGGGGCCAAGAGAGGCCGGGCGGTGGCGGCTGCTCCCCGGGCTTCGGAGCCTGAGCTGAACGGACACCCTCGCCACAGCCTGGCAGTGCCTTCGCCCCTCTGTCTCTTTCGGGGCCCGCCTCTTAGTTGTGGGGTTTACGCTCATGCAGCCCTCGACCAGCTCCCCAAGGCTGGATCCACAGGTGGGCCCCCAGCTGGTCTTCCGCTGGCCAGAGGCGGAGGTCGGGGGCTTGGTGTGAGTCAGGCAGGCCCTGGGCCCCCACGTGGCTCCGTGTTTTCCACGTTCCTCTCTTCTCTTCTTTGTCACGCATGGCGGTCTCACCACGATTGCTTGACTTAAGTAGCTCCCTCTTCAAAGTCACTTCGCGTAACAGTCTCTTTTTCTCTGCCCGGCTCAGCCTTGCCTTCCTCCTGGAGGCCTGGCTCCTCTCCCTTCCCCTGTATCCCCAGCTGGCCAGGTTTCCAGTTAGGGTAGAGCTCGGCCTGATTGCACGGGCTCTGCGTTATGCTTCCGCTTCTGGAATCTCCCGTTGTCCTGTGCTGCCATCTCAGCTACAGGTCTTCCTTCCTCCCGGGAGCTTCGGTCCAGGCCCACCTGTGAAATAAATGTTCCAGGTAACCTGAGGCAAGATAAGGCTCTCTGAGCTCCAGTTGCCTTATTTGTGAAATGGAGAGGTGAGGCTAGATTTCTTGCTTCTCTTTCAATGTTTTCTAGTCAAATATTATTGTGGAATAATAAGAAATACATATGTGTGTGCGCGCACACACACACACACACACACACACACATATGTATATGTCTCTGCCCCTGGCTCCTGCTAACATTTGGTATTTGGTCCGGGTTCCTGACACAGGGCTCCCGAGACCCTTGTCATGTCCTTAGTGAGAAGAGTGGCTGGTGGGGAGCTCCTAAATCCCTTGGACTTTTCCGGGTGGCAGAAGCATTTTTTGTCCTCATGAGGCACCTCATGGTGGGCCCTTGGATGGGGTCTGGTCACCAGAGGGACCAAGCCGAGAGTAGAAGCTTGGACATGTTAGCCCCGCCTTCCATTTTCTGGAGAGATGGAAGGGGCTGGAAATTGAGTTAGTGATCCATCTTGCCTACATGACGAAGCCTCCGTAAAAATCCCTACATGGCACGGGGCGGAGAAATCCCTACAGTAAAGGTCGGTGAAGACATTCATGAGCTGGGGGCGTGACAGCCCTAACCCCTCGGGAGCAGAGGCTCCTGTGTCCAGAGCCCTTGCAGACCTGACCCCGTGCGTCTCTTCCTCGGGCCGTCCATCTGTACCCTTCACGATGGCCTTTGTAGTCAGTGGACAGTAGCAAGGAAACTGGTTTCCTTGGTCGTGGGAGCCACTGTAGCAAACTGTGGAACCTGAGAAGGAGGTGGTGGAAACCTCCCATTTGTAAGCAAGTCAGACGGAAGTTTGGGGTGACCTTGGGAGCAGCTCTCCGAGATTGGCATCTGAAGTGGAGGCAGCCTTGTGGGACTGAGGTCCGCTCTAATTCTGGTTATCAGTGTGAGAAGGGAACTGAATTGTAGGACACCCAGCTGGTCTCAGGGCTTCGCTTGCCTGGGGGACAAACCCCACCCATCTGGTGTCAGAAGAATTATGAGTGTGAGAGAGAGTAAAGGGAGAAGAGTGAATTTTTTCCGTACCGTTACTTATCATTTTCAGTACCTATCACGTGCCAGTTGTAAGATCAGATGCTATTTTGTTCATTATCTAATTTCATTCCCCAGCCGCCTTGCAACATATTTGTCGCAACGTATTTCCATTTGAGAAGTGAGACAGTGGTGGCCCGAAAGATGAAGTCACTTGCTCAAGGTGACCAGGTCAGGGCTCTTAACATGAGGAATAACTACCTTTTACCGAGTGCCTATTGCACTGCTTGGGATTACGGTAAACTTTCCCTATGGATAATCTCATTTTAACTTTACCGTAACCTTACGATGCGATGCCATTGTCGTCTTTTTGATGTAGGGAAATTTTGACTTGGGGCGGTTAAGTTACGTGCCCAAGACCATCTGTCTTTAACTGGTAGAACCTTACTTTCAGAGTACACGTTCGTTCGCGTCTAAAATTCAGGCCATTTCTACTGTATATGACATTGCAACCCTTCATAGCCTTGATGGGAAATCCCTCCTCCTTTTTTAAAAAAAACCTGAAAGATATTCTCCCAAGATTCCACAGAGTCTGAATTTGAAAATCCCTCCTAAATCATGAGGTAATCTCGCCATTTGCTAATGGCGTAGTAGAGCGAGTGAGTATTCATTTTTACAGGTATATAACATTTCAGAGAAACCCACGAAATGGAGCCTGACTCTGATGAGAATTTTTTTAAAAATCCAGCAAAGTCTCTCCTGGAGCTTTGCCACCATCCCATTCATCACTGATTCCAAACTTGCACGAACCTTTCAAGATAAGCGTCTTATTGATTATCCTGAAAACAAGCGACCACTTGGCATCCTGAGACTAGCTCACTGCCCTCCCCTGGTCACTGTCACCAGAGCTGTTGATCAGAAGAGCTGTCGTTTTCTTTGGCGGAGAACCCACCGGGTGTTTGGAGTCATCGGTGTGGGGAATAGAGGGAGTGAAGTGGCCCAGACAGCGAGCGGGGCGCTCAGTCACGGCCATTGCCTTGTCCTTGAGAAACGGGAGCCAAGCTTTCATCGGTCAGCTGGTGCAGCCTTGAACCGTTTCACGATCCTCGCGCCAGGGCTTCTTCCTGGGAAATGTGCACAGTGCCCCAGGGAATGCCAGTGCATTGCCGCCGGGACACATTAAGTCTCTCAGGTGCTTGTTTTCCTGCACGTTTACTGGTGGTTCTGTAAATCAAGTGGGCCTCCCTCTTGGAAGTGATGAGTGTCTTCAAGGGACTTAACCTCTTCTTCTGTAGTCGTGGCAATTAGATACAACACTCCTATGACCCTGCAGTTAAAAGTCAGCCTTATGTCTGTTCCCTGTGTGGCCCTGACCGCGCTTCGCGGTGGCACCGGCTGCTCTGCTGCTGGCGGGCCTCGCACGGCTGCAGGGAGGGTCAGTGTTGCTGAGGTGCAGGGCACAGTTCTCCCTGGGGGGCTCTTTTGCTCCAGCTGAAGCCCTTGGAATACTCTCCAGGTGACGATAGCCCCAAATGCGAACGGGTTGCAGCATTTGGCGAACAGAAGGAGACCTGACTCATGGTTTTTGGGTGCAGATAATGAAGATTCAGGCCATCGCCCTAAATTAGCAGCCTGATTTCCTGAGGCTGCCCCTGGCGAACCGCTGAGTTGCTCTCCTGGGGGGACGGGGATGGGGCTACTGTGTACTCAGATGAGCCTGGCCGTCAGGAAGCTCTGGCTCAGCAGCAAAATCCACCCTTTCTTGGACTCTGAAGTGGCTTCGTAACTGGCTTGAAGCAGGTCATGCACAGGAGTGAAGCTCGTATTACTGGAATCTTGAAACTTAACAAAAGCCACTTGCATGATGGGTTTATTAGTTCATTGTTTCTGAGGACATGGAGGCTCAGAGAAGGTGAGGTCATTCTGTCCCCTGAACACTTGTCTCGTGTTCATTCCTGCTAAGGTGTCCTAGGTACCTCCTCATACCTTTAACACCTCACCTAACATCAGTTGATTGAACACCTACTATGTACCAGACACTGAGCAAGGTGCTGGGGATAGAGACATCCAGAGTGGTCCCTGTGGAGATACGCAGGTGTCCTTGTAGTGGTGGTGGTGGTGGTCATGGTGGAAGAGGAGGAGGTAGGGGGAGAGCCTTAGCCTTCCAGGAAGAAATGACCATCCCCTACTTTGTCTCCCACCTGTATTATTTAGTAGCCACGCCGCGATGTCTCTTTCTGCGAACGTGGCCGCCATGTTGTTACATTAATTTCATCTGACCCCACTACCTGTATCAGGGTTCTCCAGAGAAGCAGAACCAATAGGGTTATAGATGGATGGATGGATAGATACACTCATACATACATAGGAAGACAAACAGAGGAGACTGACCGTAGGAATTGGCTCACACAGTTATGGAGGCCAAGACGTCCCACAGTCTGCCATCTACAAGTGGGAGAACCATGGAAAGTCTGTGGTATAATTCGGTCCGAGTCCAAAGGTCTTTGCCTTTTTGTTGAATGTGGGCCCTCGGTGGATTGGGCTCTTCAGTGACTCCCCTAGCGTGCCTCTCGCTAGGGCCCCTGGACACCGCAAAGAACCTACAGTAGAGAGGCTGTTGCTTAAGTGTGAGTTTATGGTAATGGCATAAAGATGACCAATAAAGGGATGATAAGGTGCCCTGCTTTCCTGTAAAAATACAGACTTACGAAGGCAAGATGGAGATCAGAGCGTGTGATTCTTCACTTCCTTTTGGCTTCCCGTAGTTTAACTGTGTCATAACCTGTCTGTGGGCTTTTTTTTTCCCTTTCTTCTTTTCTGTAGATCAAGAAACCAGGGGATTAACCGTGATGCTGCTTCTTAGCTAGAAGGTGAGAAAAGATGGAAAACTCTAGGGAAAGAGGGTCTTGGTTGGCAGTTGTTATTTGTTGGAATTTTCCCTAGGGGATCTCTGGGAAAAGACCGCTGTTCATGACCCCTCCTACCGTACCTGAGATCTATAATTATCAGCAAATGCTGTGCTTGCTCCCATGTGTCAGGTACTGTGATGGGTCCTAGGATTACGTAAATAAATGAAATACAGTTCCTGTCTTAAAGGAGAGAAACACATACAGGAAAAAGCTAGCAGGAACTCAGTGGAGGATTACTGAAGGAGTCCGGTGTGTTGAATACGCTTATAGGAGGTTCATCATGGTAGTTTATTGGCGTGGAAGGCAGATCCAAGATGGCGGTCATGGTCAAGGAGAGTGGAGGAAACGCCCTTTAATTCTGTCACTTGTGCTGCACATTGGAGAATAAAAAGGATTGTTTCAGTGAGGAAGAAAGAGTAGGTTGGACAAGGAGAATTGAAAGCACACTGACTGTTTCCTGAGCGGAAGCCTTTTGATAAACTGCATCGCTGGGTGTTGAGGAAACATAACCAAGTTCTCCGGCAGTTTATATATTAAGGCAGGGAGAAATGTCTTATTATTCAGTAAAACAGTTTTGAAACCCAGGGCTTCTGAAAGGAGTAGGTATTGGGAGGGTGTCTCTTATACAGTGCTTACAGAAAGGAGTTTTAAGGTCAGATAGAGGGGATCAATGCCAGTCCTGGTTGATGTCATTTGCAGGGCCCGATTTCCGCTAAATTATGGTGTTATCCTCCAATGGGGAGCATGCCTGGGAAGGTTACAGAGGAGCAGTTAAGAACTCAGATTGTGGAGTTAGACCATACTAGTTGCCTCATGTAACACTTAACATCCCTACGCTCGGATCTCTCCTGCGTGAAAGGGGGATAATACGGCCCCTACGTGTACCAGTTGAGGTGCTCCGGGTTGCATGTGACAGGAAACTCAACTTCCGGTGGCTTCAGTAGTATGGAAGTGTGTTACCCCACCTAATCTGGAGTCCAGAAGTAGGTGGTCACAGAGGTGACACGTCCTGATCTGGCTCCACTGGCCTGAGGTGTCCATCAGCCTCTTCCTCAGTTAGAGGCTCCCTCACATTTTCAGGATGGCTACAGCAGTTCCCGACACCGGAACCAGTGAGGGCAATGCTGGAAGAAAGGACACCTTCTCTTCTCTTTTGTGTCTCTCAGGAACAAGGAGACCTTTCCCCAAAGCCCCTCAACAGACGTATGCTCACATCCCATTGGCCAGAATCGTATCAAATGCCTGTGTATAACCAGTCTCTAGGGAAGCACCTGGACCCGCCATGGTGGGGAGCTTGGGCCCCTGAAGGTTCATAGCCCAGTTTTAGTCCGTGTGGTGGTGGTGGGGTGATAAGTGACCAACATAGGGCTCGGCCATCAAGGGAGAAATGGAGAATGACTATTGGATAGAAGGCCGGCTTATCCACTCTATGACCTCACAGGGTTATGAGAGTTAATCAAGGTAAGACCTGTGAGATGCTTACCGCGGTACCCGGCCCCTAGGCACGTCTCACCAAAACTCAGCTGTAACCGTGCTAATGATCGGAGCAGTGATGGGAAAGGGGGAGTCACGGAAATTTCCTGTCCACTTTTGCAAAGAAGTTGTGATGGTCGTCTTCTGTCGCAAACAGACCCTTCCTCGCTCCCTCCGATCTCTGCATTCACCTTTCTATCACCCGAGTCCCAGTTTTATCACAGATTATCAGCAGACAGGGATGTGTTAGACCACACGTTTAACATCAGTTAGTTTTGAATTTAGAGCTTCACCCTGTATCACCTCTGTCAGATGAGTTTCTCAAGTTCTCTGAGCCTCAGTTTACCAGGCTGTGAAATGGGGATACCCACATCAGTTTTTTTGTTCCAGGAACCAATGCAAACACCTAATTCAGTAACTGCCTCCTGAACCTAGAGGCTGAGCTCCTTCCTTTGACAGGGTGGCGGGGGTGGGTGTTATTTACCTTCTCCAGTGCTAGCTGGCAGCAGAACAGACAGGAGTAAATAAGCAAATGGCCAGTCAGTGCAGCCTCTGTGAACCGCTACCACTGCCTCTAGTTTTCTCGAAAACAACCACTGACCGCTCGTTGTACAAATTTGCTCAAGTGACTATAACCGTGGGTGTTTGTAACAATGCACCTATTGACTTCTTATTTCAATAGATATCCAGATTTATTATCCCTCAAGGTAAGCATCGATTTTACCTTTGTCTCGGTCAATATTTACCTCTGAGGTCAATACATGTGGATATCCACCTCAGCTGCAGTCAATATCCATTTCGTATTACAATATATGATGCACATATGAGAAAATAAAGAACACCGTGGTATTAAAAAAAAAAAAAAAAAGTCTGGTAGTCAAGAAGCTTCTTGCACGATAGATGTCTTATCTTAGTTCCATTTTGTTTTGTTTTCACTGTGTCATTGTTCAGAGGTCAGATTCTAATTTACCCAAATAGAAAATAGGTATATTCTGCCCAGAGCTGGTACTTGGGGAAGGGTAGCAGGATCTCAAATAAACATCCAAGCACTTAATGATATTGAGCTAAATACAGTTGCTTGGGCGTTCCTGAGTTAAACGATAGCTATGGAAATGTAGCTACACACGCGGATTACAGATGTGACTAGTGGGAGCATTTGCATCGTTGAGACAGGGCGTTGCTCTCACACCCCTGGATTCTCCCAGTGTCTGGTGGCTGAAGCAGGAGGACAAAGAGAGAGAAGAAGAAGCTGGGGTAGCTCTGCTGTTACTGGCAGCTCAGGTTGGGACACTGGGCCCGGAGGGTCATGGCGGGCCTGGATTGGCACCCAGGTGGATACATCAGGGCTTGCATTTGGCTGCTGCTAACAAGGATCCAACAAGGGTGGTAACATTCTGTCACGTCAAAGAGGGGCGGAAACGAGCCGCCTGCAGGTGGCCTGCCCCCTCCCCCCTCCCCGCCCCACCAAAGTCGTCAGCGACCCCGCCTGCCCCTCTCTGCTCGGCAGCACTGCTTCCATCTTCAAGGTAACCCCCCCGTCCAGAACGACCGGGCAGCATGAAGGAGAAACGTGGGATAGAATCCACCCTCCTCCCTTTCAAGGAGCCTTTTAGAAAGTCCCTCCTAAGACTTGTGCTTCCTTCCCAGTAGCCACAATTTAGCGGCTTGATGGCAGGGTGGGCTGGGAAATGCAGCCTTCGGTCCTGACTCCAAGCTGCCTAGGTAAATAAATATGGAAATAAATAAATATGGAAGTTCTGTAGTCAAGGAAGAAGGGAAGAGGAATAGTTTGGACACACCGGTGGTTTCTGCTATGGACTGAACGTTTGTGTCCCCTAAAATTCATAGGCTGAAACCGATTCCCCGGATGGGATGGTATTAGGAGGCGAGGCCTTTGGAAGGTGGTTAGGTCATGAGGGCCAAGCCTGTTGAATGGCATGAGTGCCCACGGAGAAGAGACCTAGGGAGCTCTGCAGCCCTTTCCATCACACGCGGACACACTGAGGAGACAGCCGTCTCTGAACCGGGAAGCAGGCCCTCACTAGATGCCGGACCTGCCAGTGCCTCCATCTTGGACATCCCAACCCCGAGAAGGATGAGAGACCGCCGTCCCTTGTTTATAAGCCACGTGGCCTACGGCGTCCTGTTACAGCAGCCCCAGTGGCCTAAGACGCCCGGCAACACGGTCGCATGCTAACGTTCGCTGCCTCCCAGCCTGCCTTTCTCCCGTGCACTGTATCCCGATTCTTTTGAGGATCACAGGGCTTTATCCTGAGTTTCTACTGATGTAACTAAAGAGGTCCAGCATCTTTCCCCATCACCCTTGTACTGCTCACAGCACCCTATCTTGCTTGGGGTGCACCTGTCTCACTCTTCGTGGTGAAGATAGGGCTGTTGGTCTCAAAATGACCCCCACGAGCCCCCAGCCACGGGGATGGGCACCTGACCCAGGTCTGACCAACCCCAGCGCCTGTCTCCTGGCCGAAGTGCTGGGGTGAGGACTGAGCGTGCGGAAACGCACGCAGGACTCCGGGCGCTCTGAGTCCTCCCAGGGACTTCTGTGCTCTAGCTGGTGAGGAAGGCCTCTGCAAGCCTTCACCCTGCACAGCGAAGCCAGTGGCCCTGCTGCCTGGTAGCGTCTCCCCACGTAGCACGGAGGAAGGCAGTCTGTGGAAAAAGGAGAGGTGGGCCGGTGTAGGAAGAGAGGTACGTCCACAGAGAAAGAGAATCAGAGACAAGGAGAGATGAGACAAAGATAGGGCTGGCGAGAGGGAAGGCTGATGGCATCCTGTGCGCTTGGATCCACTGGTGCGTACATTTCCACGCTGCAAGCAAACAAAAATGGTGTTTGGGTTTCTTCCTTTAGTAACTGGAGGCAGGTGACCTTAGTTTAGCATCTGAGGTGTCCCCGTCCCCCCCTGCCTCCCGGCACTATCTCCAGCTTGTGTCATCAAGAACACCTGTGTATCAGTTTCTTCTTCTCCCAGATTGGGAAGATCCATTTGAGGATGGGAGGCGATAGTGCTTATGAAGTCCCTCTGCAAGAGCATTATAGAGCCACTTCTCAGCTGCTCTTTCCCCTGCCTTATTAACGCCTATCCTTTAACCTGTCCTCAGCTTCATCTCCTGGAATCCTCGGGGCCTTTTTAACCCCACACGTGAAGCGAAGCCGTAGTCATCTGTGTGTACATCGATTCACATCACCCCATGCAGCAATGCAAAGTCAGTCCCCGAGATTTCCCTAGACTCTTATTTTCAGCCACACTCTGTAGCAGCAGATCCTCAGATCGGCTCATACTTTTGTATTTGCTGGAACGAGCTCCGACCTCTCTCCATGCTACCTGACTCTTTGACAGAGCCGGCGGAGGACGGACCCCACAGCCGCCTTGTTGCCTTTTGGCCTGTTGATGTCAGCTGGAACACAGCTCGCCCTGCTCACCCGCCCTAGTGCCAAACCCACATGCAGAGTCTCAGTCCTCAGCTGGCCGTGACTCATCATTTCTGGTCATATCAACCCCAGCATTCGCACCCCCCTTCCAGAAGGGGCTGGTGTTTCTGGTGCAGTTGTGTTTTCTATATTTAAAGGAACCCTGGGCAGCCCAGGGGGCGCATGCCTTTAGGGACTAATGAGTTGCCCTGGCCCACGCCTGACTCCTTTAGCCCGTTTTACAACTCAAAGGCTACCCCTGACTCGACCCTTGCGTCACTTTTTATTTATTTGACATTCAGAGACTTCTCCAGCCTCAGTCCCTTGGGATGTAAATTACGGCAGTTTCATAGTTTCTCTGTTTCAAATCCCTCATTGTTTATTAAAATACCGACCGATGCACATTGCAAGTAAGGAGTTATAATTAAGGGAGCAGGAAGGGACAGTCTCTCAGGCAAGCAGTGGCACCCTGTCGCCATGACCCCATTCTTACCTTTGAAGGCCCCCGGAAAAGGGAGCTGGCCCGGGGATCCAGCGTCGTTTAGGGGCGTGATCTCTGTCCCGGAGGCCCCGGGGGCGTCCAGCTGGAGGCGGCCGCGCAGTTGGGGCTGCTGCAGCGGTGGCAGTTGCAGGGAAAGACACTGCAAACCTTGCATAAGCAGCCACTGCAGGCGGGTGGACGCGCGCCTCACTGCCAACGGCGGCTGCTGCTGCGGAAATCGACGCCCAGTCCGGTAACGCGCTCCCTCCCGGTGGAACGTCTGGCAGCAGCAGGACGAGAGAGAGGCTACAAGGACATCAGCACCTGGAAATGCATCTCTTCCCCTCCCTTGAAGCTGGAACCGAGGCCCATTCCTCCTGGCTCACCTCTGAGAGTCTTCTCGTGGCCCCAGGCTGGCAGCTGCGTGACCCCTGTCCCCCTCCAGCACGTGACATGCAGTTCTGGCTGGGACCATGCATCGATCGAGCCCGCGCCACACCTTTGCAACCAGCATGTCCATTCGTGACTTGGAGTGGCTATATTTAAGGCCACATCTCTCGAGAGTGGGGTCCCCAGGCTCTACCGCCCGGCCACACTGACCTCTCCGAGGTAAACGGTGTGCTCACCAGAGAGCCAGCAGGACCCCCTGCCTCTTGGTCAGCCAGTGAGGATGCTGTGGCTGGTGAGCCGTGCTCAGAACAGCTTTGGGGTGGTGTGTCAGGTACTGCGGTCAGAGATCCGAATTCAGTCAGATGGAGAAGACCCGCAGTGTTCAGAGGGGTGAAATTTACACTCAAAGTGAGAGGAATACTAAATGGTGTGGGTAGCTCTTCATTCTTCTTTCTGCTCATTTTTTAGTCAGATTTTCTGTAGTCGTACTGGTATATATACGTGCTAGACACCATAGACTTTATTTTTTTTATGTGAATGTGGAACGCAAAACAAAGGATGATGTCCGCAGCCCCCCTTTAGGACTGGATGTTTTGGAGTCACCGCCTTCATTTGTTCATTTGTTTCACGCAAGGAATCGGTTTTTTGTTTTGTTTTGGTTTGGTTTGTTTTTTTGCGGTACGCGGGCCTCTCACTGTTGCGGCCTCTCCCGTTGCGGAGCACAGGCTCCGGACGCGCAGGCTCAGTGGCCACGGCTCACGGGCCCAGCCGCTCCGCGGCACGTGGGATCTTCCCGGACCGGGGCACGAACCCGTGTCCCCTGCATCGGCAGGCGGACCCTCAACCGCCGCGCCACCAGGGAAGCCCAAGGAATAGGTTTTGAGATCCTACATTGGCAGGCTCGGGGCTAGGCCTGGAGAGGCAGTGGGTCACCTGTCAAGATGTGAGCCCTTCATGAGTGGGGGGTAGGTGTGCAGTAATGAAGGTGTTATCAGGGTGAGAATGGGACCAGCCAGCGGAAGACGACTCGTCCTCTGCTGACGTCTGCTGATGTCGAGTCCTGTTTGGGGCGGTGGCAGAAGCATGGGCTATGTCATGAGAGGCCAGCAGGGAGATTGGGATGGGGGTGAACGGGGCCTGATTGAAAGTAATGGGGTAAACTCCGCTTCCTTAAGTGAGTGAAACCATCGTGGTGAGTGCACACCCGTAAAAAGAAAATCATAGAAATCAGCAGGTTTTGGCCGCTCTGATCTTTCTACTCTGATCTCAGCAGTGATGAGAGCTGGCGATCACACACATCCCCCCCATCGGCCAAATCTCCAAAGCATCCCCGACACCTTCCTTCCCCAGTAAACGTGCAGTCTAAGTAATACCCACGCTCTGCAGTTTAAGGACAAAGCCTCTGGGCCCCCAGCACCGCATTCCCTTCTGATCTGATGGCAGCTACTCACCTCCACCTTCTCCTGCATAGAAACAGTGGAGCCCACCGGTGGGTCCAGTGCTTGCTGGCTGGAAGCTACTGACTTTGTGAAAACTGTTCCTCACCTAATGCTTCGTTTATTTTAATCAGTGGCTGCCTTTGTAAGGGGGGAAAACAGCTTGGCAAGCACTCAGTAGAGCAGATCCCGCAGTCTCCGTAGCTCTCGTGGCATGCACAGGACCTGTTTTCCATTGCTTGCTAGCCTTCTCACACATGAATCAATCCATCGATCAGACAGATCCTTGTTAGCGCCCGCTCTGTGCCAGGCACCGCACAGGGTGTATACGCCCTAGTGACTTACGTATTTGGGTGTATGGTTGCTTTTACACATTGCCATCATTTTGCAGATAACGTTTGCCTGCATGGGGGAGGGCTTTTATCCTGTACCATTTTGTGAGCAGTGTCCCTGCTGTGCCATCAAGCATTTGTCCCCCACATTCGTTGCCTTCTGCTTTTGGAAACGATGCCGGTGACCTGTTTTAAGAAAGCTTGAAAAGCCAGCACTTAAGTTTTTCTGGAAATCTTCAAATTAACCTCATTAGGCTTGCTTTATTTATTTTCTTTCCTCGGATCTCACGCTTTGACGCTTTCCACACACCTAAATTGTGGTGCTATAGTGATCTTCTACAGCGTGACTCAGTAGTCAATACTGGTCTAATAGGAATCGCAGTGTATGAGTTTATAATATATATTTTTCCACGAATATACTGAATGCTTGCCAAGCACCCCCCCACACACACCCCCGGTCGTCTCCTTTTTAAATTCAGAAATTTGTAGTTGTGTTTATTCCCCTCGTCAGCATACTTTATCATATCAAAGCCTTTTCAGACACTGTAAAACTACTGAGTTATGTTTGGGTCATGTTTTGCGGTGTGCCCTTTAATACTGTAGCTTTAGAAATGCAATTTTCAGCCTCTGCTTATTAGAATATGATAAAGTATTCCTGGTCTATGTCCAGCTCCACTAATCTCCAGACTGCGCTTCATGAATTAAGCATGAAGATTTTAGTCAATGTGCTTTCAAAGACCAATGTTTAGGGAATCATGGATTTTCTACAAGCTGAGGGAGAAATCTATAATAGGAGGAACTGATTTTCAAACATCATATTCTCAAGAAGAAATGACCAGTTCTGCCCAGAAACAGAAAATATTTCACTCTCAGAATATTCTAGAACCAGTTAAAACCACATTGTGTGGTGTGGTCTATGAAAGGGATGGTGTTTTAACATGTTTAAGACTGTCTGTCATGTGGGAGGATTTCAGATGACTGCCTATTTTGGAAAGCTCGTGTAGATGGGGTTAAAATCGAGAGGGGAATGCAAATTGAATCTTTAAGGTGTTATTAACTTCACATCCTGGTCCACACCTTCTGCCCCCCCTTCCCTGTACACTTTGGTTCATTTTGCTCTGATACAATTTAGCAAATAGCCAGAGACCTCTCTCTAGGGTGAGAGACCTCACGTGGGGGAGAGACTTAGGGGACCCATGGATCCCTTAACCAGGCTTCCCCGCAGGCAGACAGCGTTGGGTTGGGGGGTGTTCTCTGGCCCTCAGCAGGCAAACATTCTGAAAGGAAGCCTCCTTTCAGAATCGCAGCGCTGGGTGGAGTGAGGCGTCACCCCGCTAAAATGCAAAAGGCATTAACACCCAGTTGACCCGGGAGCACCCGGAAGGGGCGTTGGGCATCCTTTCCTCTGAGTTCGAGCGGCCCCTGGAGTGTCACCTCGCACGCGTGGTGAGATCACATCTGGCGTCATCACGGTCCCCCCCGTAGTAATAGGTACCTGTTGGTGAGCATCTCTTCTGAGGCTGATTCTGTGCTAAGCACTTGACCTCAGTAGCTCTCGTGAATCCCCCTTTCTCAACAGGGAAACGGAGGCACGGGGCGTTTCACTGACCTCCTTAGCAGGGTCGGCAATAAAGCCAAAGCTTACTTGACCCCCAGGGTCTAAACAACCAAATGACACTTCGGGGCCACCAAATCTGGTCCGTGTCTTGAAGGTGTCAGGCAAGAATCTGGACCCCGCATCTGTTCTGGGCCAGACTCCAGTGGTTGCCGAATGGAGCCTTTCACCCGCTCCTCCAATTCTGAGATCAAGACAGAAATGTAAATCATCTCCAGTTAAGGGGCTGCTTCTTGAATGTTTTCCTTTTGAGGAAGACAGGGAAATTCTCAGCTTGTCTAGCTTTATCTGTGAGCCTACAGGATCTCTCAGGAGCTTTAAGTTCATCAATCAATCCACAGACATTGAACTGAATCTCTACCCTGGGCTGGAGACTCTGCAAAGTGCTTTAAATGGGGAAAAAAAACCCAAAGGGCCAGCTGCCCTGCCCCCAGCCACTGCCCAAGGCCGCCTTCCCTGGCTGGGGCATCGGCCTGTCAGTTCTATCACGCGGCCCCTCCGACTGGTATTTTTCGCTCAGCCAGCCCCGTGGATGGCTCTGGTCATGTGTAGACACAGCCTCAGGAGGGGTCCATCCGTCTCTTTTCCAGCCCTCGCCATTTAATCGTTCCTGAAACAGTTTTACGAGAAATACAGCAAAACCCAGCCCTGTCAATCATCCTGTGCTCCTGCGTCTCAGAGCAGCACCCGGAGGCCTGGGTGGGCAAAGGAGCTTCTCCCGGATAACTTAGGTTTAGGCAGCAGGACGGGGGTGGGGTGGGGGTGGGGTGGGGAGGGTTAACATTTCGCAGAACGACCTAGGAGATGCTGAAGGGAGTCTTTCTGAGGCGCCTTGCAGACGTGTCCCGGGAATGGGTCCGTCTTGGAAAAGGACAGGCTGCTCTCTTAAGTGACAGTGCCTGGACTCTAGCATTTTTAGGACTCAGAGGTGCTGTGGGATCCCCTGTAAGTTAACATAAAAGGAGAAGTGGGCCAAGTGGACACTCAGATGTGAGGGTAACGGCTCCCAAGCTCCAGCATTTTGTTGCTGAGGGTGTTTTTAAAGAGAAAGGGGGGAACTCAGGATTTTTGCAGGAAGTATCTCTGCTTTTAAATATTGACAACCAGTTCACCTTTTTTTAAACCCTCCATGGACCCAGCCTGTATGGAAGGGGTGGGGTGTGCAGGAGGTCATTTGTGACTTCCCCTCGGAACCCACTTCCTGGTTTTATGTGGCGACAGTCCGGAGAGGTGAAGCCGCCCCTTGGTGCCCACACAGTGGTGGGACTGAGACTAGAATCTTCGGGATGCATCAGTAAATCCTGGGGGTGGTTGAAACCGCCCAGAAATTTTAACAGGACAGTGGGGGCAGTAAAAGCAGGAGCTCTGAGCGCAGACCACTGAGGGTGTTCTAGATGTCGGCTCCTCTAAACAGCCACCTTGAAAGTGTCAATTCTCAGAGCCAGAGGTCTAGAACAAACTGAACAATCCCCGAGAGGGTGACTCGGGCCTGGGAGCCCCTGCCCGAGGTGGCTGGGGGCAGCCTGCATGCTGACCCCACGCCCGTCTCAGTCCTGCAGGGGCGTCTGTGGCTTTGGACGTAGCTGGGAAGAGGGCAGGACACTTCCCTTTCTTCCAGAGCCTTCTGTCACCCATCCTCCACCTTGAGCAGCATTGCCCACACACACAACCTCATTCTGTTCCCAGCCAGTATCTGGGGAGTGGACGTGAGTGCGTCATTTTACAGGCAAGGCGTCCAGGGCCCAGGGGATGTAAGTGGCAGCCAGGTGAGGCGGCGGTTCCCTGCAAGGATGGAGAGGCAGATCCCGGTCGGCCTGTCTCCAGGCTCAGCTCTCTCCCTTCATCTCTACCATCCCTTTCTTCTTCACTGCCACCTGCCTCTTTTTTTTTTTTTTTTTCACCTGGAAGGGGGCTGGGCTTCTCTGCCTCTTTTTTTTTTTTTTTTTTTTTTTTTTTTTTTTTGTGAAAGGCGAATTGCAGACTCTGCAGACCCGAGGAGAAACACCAGCTCAGCTCAGGATGTCTCTTCCCAGATGGAAGGTCGCAGGACAAAGGTGGTTCGGGGGAGCTGTCCTTCCCCCCTTGACTAGGGGATAGGAATTCCCCCGCAGAGAGGAGAAAAAGCAGGAAGGAGAGTAGAATATGTTATTTCCAAGCAATTATCCACACCCTGCACCTCCATTTTCCAAATTGTAAGTCCTTTTTCTGTAAGCACTTCCTGTTAAAGGGGAAAAAAATAGCTTTACCCATGGTGTAAAATATATACTCTCTAATATAAGTCAAGAAGCTATTAATGCCATAATAAGAACACGGTAGTATATTAATTGATGGAAATTGTAGAGCAGAATATTCATAATCAGCGGCAGTCTTTTCTTTGGAAGGAACAAAGGATTAAGTTAGGGAGACAGTAATGGTATTGTTAGCAGACCATTTCAGTGATTTTCCCCGCGGAAGAGTGGAGAAAGGTGAAATTCCAACCGGGAATATTAGACTATGTAGATCTCAACTCCGGGGTATTCCGCTCTGTTTAAACTGCCGAGCTGGGCTTTGCCGTATGATCCATTTGTTTATTAGCAGAATCAGCGCATGTTTCATTTTGCTGTAGTCATAGTGCAGTGTCTGTCCAACAATAAATTATAGAGTCCGGCAAACAATAGTTTTGTATTTGGGGTACAATGAGGTGTCTTATTAAAATGCAGCCTTCCTTAGGTTCTTGAAATTAGAGTCTTATTTTAAAACAATTCCATTGGGCTTAATGCACTGTTTTGAACTAATCACACTGACAGAATCCCTCTTTTGTCAGAGCGTGGAGGACTGTGGGAGTTACTTGTTCTTTTAGCGCGTTTCCATTCACATTTTATCCTCATGTTCTCTTCTGCATAGATCCTATTGGCTTGACAGTGAGAAGGCAGCGTGCTAACAGCGTTGCCTCTTTGCACTCGAAAGATGAAATGAGTTCTAAAGCAGCTCTGTCCTTCCTGCCAAGTTTTCCCAGCAGCTATTCTGTTCTGATCATTGCCGTGATAGAGTGATAATAATAATCCTATTTCCTTAATGATAATTTTACACTGGGTAGTACAGAAAGTGGCTTACATGGCTTATCCTGTAGACTCCTTGTTCAGGCCACCTGGGAGTCGATACTATCATTATCTCCATTTCACAGATGAAAAGACTGAGGCTTCGGTCACACTGCTTGGTCAGGGACCTGCATCTCTGCTGTCCGGTCTGTAATACTTGCGACTTGTCGATGCTGATTCATTTTCACGTCTCCTCTCACCTCCCCGATTAGAACCTTTCTGTGTTCTTGAAGTTAACAAGGTTGAACACCCTTCGCCTCCCCGGCCTCCAGCACATTTTCGGAGATGGTGAATGGGGTTGCGGTGGTGTGGTAAATGCAGTCAGATCTTTTCTGTTTTCTTTTTCAATTGCTGTGTAGCAGGTCCGCCTCCGGGGCCAGGCTCCGTGCTGTCTGTGATGTCCCCCGTCGTCCCTCAGCCTCTCTGCAGCGCCGAGAGGCATGCTGTCACTGTTTGCGTCACACCAATGGGGTGTCCAAGGTCACCGTTCAGGTTACCAGCGTTAAAAAAAAAAAAAAAAAGTTTATGCCCTGAGATGAAGTTGAAGGAGCCCAGGGACAGAGAATCTTTCCCTGACCAGCCTTTAGTCTTCCTCCTTCGAACCGTCTCCTCAGGCAGGCCTCGACTTTGAGACCGCTGCATCCTTTCTTTGCGCGGCTGGATTTTAGCAAGAGTCCTTGTCAAGTCGCTCCAGCAAGAATCCCCTACCCTCCATATTGTATCGCCTTCCTCACCACCCACCGTCCCCCTGGATAAAGCCTGCCTTACTGTTCTTTAACGAGCGTCATGAGTCATTCCTTTCCTCTAACACTGCTTTGTTGCTTGTCTGGTTGGACCCAGTGGGGTTGGGATAAGGACGCCAAATAACGACTCAGTGGGTTAATTAGAACCTGCCTTTGGGAGACACTAAGCAAAGTTCAGATGCTTCGACCTTTGGGTGGACTTGAAATAGTTTTTTTTTTTTTTTTTTTTACACATTATAACTCCTGGGGATGCCCTTCCTTATTTTCTCTACCAGACCAACTCCCTCCCACTCCACCATACCATCCTCCCATCGCTGACCCCCGGGGCCTGCAGGATTGCTCTCCTGGGCACACATATTCACTTGTAAATACAGCCCCTCCTTTATACAGCAAATATTCAGGAAGCTTGTGAGTGCCAGGATGGTGCTGAGACCCCGTACCAGGATGAGCAGAAGGAAAGTGTCATCTGTCAGATCCCAAAGGCCCATCTGTGACAACATTTTCACCAGACTGTTTAAAAATGGGGGGTTCCCTGGTGGCGCAGTGGTTGAGAGTCCGCCTGCCGATGCGGGGGACGCGGGTTCGTGCCCCGGTCCGGGAGGATCCCACGTGCCGCGGAGCGGCTGGGCCCGTGAGCCATGGCCGCTGAGCCTGCGCGTCCGGAGCCTGTGCTCCGCAACGGGAGAGGCCACAACAGTGAGAGGCCCGCGTACCGCAAAAAAAAAAAAAATAAAATAAAAAATAAAAATGGGGAAAAGAGAGACAAAGTAGTGAGTTTCTCGTCAAGCACACTGTATCCATTTTTTTTAAACTGTCATTTCTTTTAGAACGAAACTGTCTTTTCTTTTAATAAAGATGACAGAAAATGATAGTTCCCGTTGCCTGCCTTTTTTCTTTCTTTTTTTAATGTTCTCTGATTTTGCTTTCTTTTTAAAGTCCCTAATTTGGCGAAATAAAAGGTTGATGAGTCCATGGCAGCCTGCCCGTTGTATTTTCTTCCTTTCAAATTTCACTAGACCTTAACCCTGACAGTCTAGGGATGTCTCGGGTGTCCCTGTCCCCTAAGCTTGCCACCTGGTGATACCCCACACTTCACTGTTCCCCGATTGTGTTTTAAATGTTAGCCTTGTCTCTCCAGTCTCCCATCTCCTCCGGATACCTCAAGGCGTGTCACGCTCAGGCATGCTGTAAGTAATCAATACTTGGAGATTTGACTTTTTAGCCCTGAAAAAAAAAAAAAAAGTCTCCAGGTGCACAGCACAAAGGCAGGACTCTTGTCAGGGGAGCCCTCGCTCCTTCATTCTCAGCCAAGGGGAGGCAAGGCCACTCCAGACAGCTACCCTACCCCCTTTTTTTTTTTCATTCCCCTGGCCCTTGTAAAAAGGGTAGCCAGTGTTCTTCTACCATTGTGTTCACTGGAGACTCGAAAATGTGCCTGGAGTTTCAAAATCACCAGTGAACGGTCCTTTCCAGAGCAACCTCATTAACAACCAAACATGTTTAATTTCATTATTTAGAGACTCAGCACTAGCCAGAATCCTCCGTCAGGCGGCTTTGCCCTTGGAAGCATAGCTCTGTGCTTTTCAGCGTTCCTTAGCATTGCCGAGTGCCCAGCTATCTTTGCTCTTCATCAAAGCGGCAGGAAGCTTGCCTTGATGAAACGGGGTTGAGGCTCTCACTGGTTAAATTGAACCCTCCTTCTACTGGAGTGGTTGTGTGTGTGCATGTTTCTTTTTTTCCCCCCAGCGTCTCATATTTGACCCCCTAACTAACATGCAAGTTCAGATGCTTCTGAGTGAGCAAAGAAGCTGAAATGAGCACATTTCTAATAGACTCAGCATCTGAATTGGACGGGCAGCTTTATTTCTTTGTACAGCAGCTATGTGAATGCCTCTTGTCCAAATGTATCCCTGTTAGGAGACAAAGTGTGTTAAGAGGGGTATTTACTGCCCCCCTTCCGCCAGTTAAGGGCTTCGTTCATTTTACACATAGAATTTATGGCTGTGGCCATAATAGTCCACAAGCAATCATCAGGGTTTCTTTAAGGAAGTCAGAGTTTACCATAGGACTATCATTAATGTGTAATGTAGTTAACATAAAACAAATCATTCTTTTCAACAAAAATTGACTCTGTAATCTCCTTTTTTAAAAAAAAATATTCAATACTTTCCTTTAAAGAGTTTAGTACATTTAAAATTTTGTGTCATGTTTTTTATCAATTCTGTTTTAGCTTTACTTCTAGGTAAAGGATGGTATTTCCCATACATACAGAAGTACAAATTAGACGCTTAACTCGGATTTACTCCTTTTGCCTTTGGGAAACTCGCATGTGAGGCTACTTGTTTTTCACAAGTTGATTACCAAAAAAAGAGAGACAGAAAGAAAATTAGGCGTGTTTCATGCCTTGTTCCTGCTATGTCGGGGAATTTTTGTTCATATAAACCTCTACTGAATGAAGGCGAATCCTGTTGACCTCCCAGCTTAAAAAGGTGAGAAACACACCAGATTCTGATGTAGCAAGGTGAAAAGAAAAAAAAAAAAAAGGATTGAGGAAATTAGTGGCTCCAAGTTGAATATAGGAATAGGTCCAGACAAATGTGAAGCAAACCTGATTATGAGGAGTGAAAGGGCATTTCCCCCCCGGAATCGCAGGATTTTTTTTTTTTTTTCTTTTTAATAGGGGACGCTATTGTCGCCCCGGGCTGTTCTGAAAACGGGCAAAAATCAATAGCCCACTTGTTGAGGATAAGTGAATTAGTCTGTGTTGACTGTAACTGAGTACCTGAACACACTTGAGTGAACAGGGCTTTCTGGGGAAGAAAAGACAATTGGAAGGATTGTCTTTAAATGTCCACAGCCCCGCACATTGCTGGTTAATTACGTCCAATGATGATTTTTGTGCAGGACTGAGGTGAAGACTCTGTTTTTGTTTTTGTCTATCTGTCCGTGACCTGACAAAATGAATAGACTCCCCCGCTTCTCAAAACAGTCTGAGTGTGGCCAGTGGGCCACAGAAGAGCCAGGGAACATGAATGGGGTAGTGCAGTTCTGATGAAGAGTTCCTTTTATTAGTCATTTAAAGTATAAAATGACAACATATAAAATATATTAAATATATATTGAAGAAAGAATTTTACTATAAAACAATAAGTAAAATATGTACTAAACTTTGTTAACTATATATAAAACGTACACAATAGAAATAGCTGTCAGAATACCCAGCCCAGTGAGTATATAAAAGAGATACACGCAAGTGTTTACTCCCCTCCCCTTTCGTCTGTGTTCAGATTTGTAAGTTACGAGCTTACCCGTGCATGTTGGGGCTTTTGAGAACTGTTTGAAATGTTGTTGTTGGTTATCAGGGCTGAAATCTAGCAAGGCCTTGCACCTGAAGCCAACCAAAAGGGTCTTATGGTGTGAACTCTCCTCCTTGACTGGGAGAAATATCTAAATAGATGCTTTCCCAGGCATTCAGCTGGCATAAAAGGAGTGTCTAGTCTATTATTTTTCTTTCTTTTATTGACTGTCTATGCAGAAGAAGGATATAGCGGCCTTTAAGAGAGAAATAAAAGGAGAGTTTGAGTGTTGGTTTTGGTCCAGAGCAGGAC